>NC_083431.1:35612360-36883194 GCF_020745735.1 Hemiscyllium ocellatum | reverse complement strand
TCAATCTTGTTCTGCACAAGGCTTTATCCAACTTCTCCAAATATTTCCCACTTTTCTTTCATACAATCATAGAGCCAGACAGCTTGGAACCAGACCCGTCGGTCAAACTAGTCCATACCAATCAAACTAAACTAGTCCCACTTTCCTGCGTTTGGTCCATATTCCTCCAAACCTTTCCAAGTGTAGATGAGAAATTTGAAATACTTCTGAACAGGAGGTTTTACAGAAATTACAGAAGTGTAAGTGAACATTCCTTTAGTACAACAAAAAATAAAACCCACCTTCATTATACACCACACTGCATGTGAAGAGTAAGTATTGGAATTAGCCAGAGAGCGTGACTATTGATACAGGGTCAAGGAGTCCTCAATGATAAACCAACGAATAAGCCTTACTGTGCTGTGCTGCACTGCTCTCCCATTAACACCCCGGCAAATGTATTCTTAATGTCCACAGCTTTTATCCCTCTTAGACAATTAATTTTCTCTCATGTGGAGACAGTAGTTGCACTCAGCGAGCCTTTTTAAAGTGGGCAATGCCAGAGATTTTCAGCCCCACCTCCACCTCTGAGGAAGAGGTCAATCAGCTCTCAGAGGATGCACCAGCAAGGCCTTTACCTACACCCTCCACCGGCTTAGATTCTTCCACCTACATGGGTTCCTTATTTAGTTTAGACTTGGAAGCATAGTTGGGTGAACACATCACTACCACATCTTCACAGAGAGAAACTCCCCAGACGTCTGGCACTTTGAGGACTGCCAGCAATCTGGTGCCTGCTCAGCCCCAGGCAGAAGACACAGCCATGCACAGGAAGGCACAATCAGGCACTTTTGTGAGAGGCACTCAGTAAACTGGGCCAAAGAACATTGGACAGGAAGAAGATTGCCTTACAGAATCTGTTCCAGCACATTCGGTGTCTTCTAGATTTATGCATGGACCTATACTTCATTTCACCAGCCATAATTGCTCAGCATCAATGACAATGTATGTAGGAGACAAAGGCCCTCAAGCCTACTCCAGTTGCCTCTTCCTCAAGAGGCACCAATAGGGAGGAGGAGGAGCATCAGACAGTGTCTCCAGAAGCTTCCTCTCAAAATACTTTAGAGGAATGTTCAGCCCTTTGCCTTCTCCACTGCCTTTGATCTTAAAGATTTCAGAAATTCAAATGAAGGAGAGTGAGTGTGTGTCTGAGCTAGAGACTCTCAACAGCCAACTGGGGATAACCCCTAAGTTTTCTAGCCAACAGGAAAAATCACAAAGGAGGTGCCATCCACCTTTGCTGCTGAAGTCAGGACTACACATAGATCTCGAGGGAGTTGAGACATGATTATAAATAAACTTTCACTTTTGTACCTATTGGCGCCAATTAAATGTCCACCCTAATGTAATTTTTACTGTCAGACCTGTTTAAGATGCTCTCATCTTAAAATGATAAGTGAAAGATGGCCTCAGACATTAAGAACTATACCAGGTTAAATCTGTATCCTTTGAGTTTCAAAGAGGCAGAATTGACTTAATTCAAATGTATAAGATACTGAGCGTATGTGGAAAGGATGATTCCTCTTGTTCAAAGGTCTAGAACTAGATGTCATAGGATAAGAATAAGAAATGTAGAGTTGAAGCTGAATTCAAATCAGTGATGATGCCATTTTTCGGAATGGTGGAACAGGATTGAAAGGCCAAATCTTGTTCCTTATTCATAATGTTAACGACAACAGCTAAGGTATTGCATGTTAACATGGACACCACTGAGACTAGTCACAATATTCAAGGATTTTGCAAGATTTCCCACATCATTGCACACTTACACTTTTTTGACAAGTGAAACTAGAAAACGATGTTTTCACAAATCATTGTAGAGGATGGTTCACTTTATCTGCCAGATTTTCAAGGATACACACTACTGGACAGGTCATATGTCCACTCTCTCTCAAGAAAGTGAGAAAAGCTGTAAATCTCTCAAGTTCAACTCTACTCCAGAGGATGCTGAAACATTTCAGAGCAACTTAGCAGTCCATGTGCACTCTGAAACATGGAGTTACTCGTACGGTCATAATGTCATATAGTACCCTTTGGTCCAACCAGTCCATGCCGACCATAATCCCGAACTAAACTATTCCCACCCACCTGCACTTGGCCCATATCCCTCTAAACATTTTTTTATTCATGCATTTATTCAAATATTTTTTAACCATTGTAACTGTACCCACATCTACCACTTGCTCTGGAAATTCATTCCACACATAAACCACTCCCTATGTAAAATAGTTGCCCGTCCTTTTAAAATATTTCTCTTTCACCTGAAAAGAAGTGTCAAAAGGAGATTCTTCAGGATTCCCAAGAAGCTGTTGGCTTCATGAGACACAGCACAGCACCCAGGTATGATATGCTGGCTGAAGCCTTAACAGCTGCCTAATCTTACCACCATACAATGTCAGTTCGTTAGGCGAACGTGAGGACTGCAGATGCTGGAGGTTAGAGTCAAGATTGGAGTGGTGCTGGAATTGTCTCACTGTTGCTTTTATCCCCATGGTCAGTATGACATGTAATCTGTCTATATTTGATATCCTTGAATGATTTCACAATCAACCATTCAATCAGGTGGATAATGAAACACTGCGTCAGCCAGACACAAAAGGTCCAGGACATACTGCAGTTGATAAGAAAGATAAAGGGGAGCAGTCCTGGGAGAAGAGACTAAGGTCAGTCACGGGGTAGTACCAATGCCAGCCAAGAGGCTTATCAAATTCTGTCCAGGGGGTGACCATGATCAGTCAGGGACTGCAAACATAACAAGATCCACTTGTCCTCTGCACCAGCTAGGGGCTGTTCTCAAGGTTACCAACAGAACGTTAAACAATGAACCATTCCCTCAGCAAGCCAGTATGATGAAGCCCATCTCCAGACCTGAGCTGGCCATATTTCCCAGGGTTCCACAGACTGCCTCCAGAACATTAGTGACTAAACAACCAGCGCTGACCATGGTCTAGCGGATAGTCCTGACTAGCCCTGCCCAGCCCTAGCATGGATGGTTCCACACTACCCTGAACTAACTATCTGTAATCTCTGAAATAATTGTACTTGATCTAAAGGACTGATGATGATCCAAGTTGTAGACTGCAAAGAGATGGATACCTGGACTCTGACTGCCAAATCCTGTAGTGGAATCAAACAAGCCCCTTGCCCAGCTGTGGTGATACTCCTGATTGCAAAGTCCTTCACTTCACTAGTACTGCTTTCCCCGACTCTCACACATGGACATTTGCTTGTTGTACATGCAGTGTGTTTGAGGCATGAACATGCAGATGTGCCATCAAATTGGCACAGCACTGCACAGTGACATGTCCATTGCCATCACTCTGTTCCCCACCGTAGCAAACAGCCTGCCTCTAACTTTGTATTAAAAATCAATGTAAGCCCCTGAGACGGGCAGCCTCTGAATCAGTGCTGAAATCAGCGCTGCAGCACTGAGATTCTGCAGTAAAAAAGTAATGACTAGAGGCTGCCAGTCTGTAAGTCAGCACAAAGTAAGTAAGACTAAGAAAGCAAGCTATGAACCATAAAATGCATCCCGTGCTGAGCTCATTCCTGATGAAGGGCTTATCCCCGAAACTTGATTCTCCTGCTCCTCGGATGCTGCCTGACCTGCTCTGCTTTTCCACTACCACACTCTCGATTCTGATCTCCCGCATCTGCAGTCCTCACTTTCTCCCAGTCTTGCAGAACATACAAGTTACCAGTGTCCTGAGCTCCATCGTAATGTGTTGAAGAGTTGAGGTGTGAGAGTAGGTATGGCGACGTGATGAGGCTGGTGGTTTGCCAAAAGTTTGAGGACAATGATATCCCTGCAATATGCAGACATTGGGATGAAGAAGCATGATGGTTAGGCTAAGCATTCAATAACCTAAACCTCCCAGGTACCCACCGTGAATCATATGGTGGGAATTTGCACTGTTTAATTTCTTGGTGAAGGAGACAATAATTGGAAGTGGTGTTGAAATAAGATGAGTTGGGCTACTGATGAAGTGCAAATGCTTGGAAATAATGTTGTTGTTAACTCAATAGCAAGACTCTTAAGTCACTGTAGGCTTGAGGCAATACCTCAAAAATATTTTTCAACATTGAGATTCTGATTTGTATTTCATCCTGTCCATAATTTCCAACTTCCTCACTGCTGCTCACATCTCACTGACTGGAAAATTCCACACTCAGAGTTTTTTAGAATTTCAATATCTCTGAACTAATGTCTGTCATCATTGAAATAATGCAACCTTTTTGGCCTGTTCTTGAGATGCAGTAGCTCTAAGATAACATGAACATTTAATTGCTTACAGCCTCAGATCTTTATATAAATATTCCATTCGAGAGAGATTTGTTGGCTGGACCATTTTAGAGAAAGGCTTATCAGCTTGTAAATCAATGAGGGTAAAGTAAGGAACTCACAACATGTCACATTCCTTACTAAGCATGTTTAGTTAGTTGGACTATTTTAGAGAAAGGCTTATCAGCTTGTAAATCAATGAGGGTAAAGTAAGGAACTCACAACATGTCACATTCCTTACTAAGCATGTTTAGTTAGTTGGACTATTTTAGAGAAAGGCTTATCAGCTTGTAAATCAATGAGGGTAAAAAAAGTAAGGAACTTACAACATGTCACATTCCTTATTAAGCATGTTTAGTTAGTTCAACACTATTTTAATTGTGTTAATCATCACAGCTGCCATACCGACATTTTTCTTTTCCCTGTACTGAATAAGTTTACTTTTCTAGTAGTGATTTACCAATTCATTTGACACCTCTGGCATCGTATAGAATTTCAGTTGACAGCGACATCAAGCTCACAGTTAGCACCATGAAATACATGGCTAGATAATAATGACAAAATTCCATCACAGATTTGGAGAAAGTGCTGAGGAAATAAACGAGACTGTAGAATTTGAGAGCTTGGATAATTTTGAGCTCAATTCTGTAACACCAACATTGAGGAATAAAGCACTTTTCTAATTTTCATACCCAGTGTCAGCCACAAACATTTTTAAACAAAAACATGGCTCTGATTTGGACTAAAGCTTTTCCAAGCAGCACCAATACTATGCATCTTTGTCCCAATGTCAGAAAAGCGCATCCAGAGCACCCGCAATGTAAGGTAGAGGCACCATAGTCTGACCAGATTGTAGGCTGCTCTCTCATGAGAGAAAGGTGACTGATGGTGATTTAACTTGAGGGTCACCATGTCTCATGCAGAGGGAGAGTCCTCGATAGTAATCTCAGCTGGTGCAGAATTGAACCCACACAGTTGGGATCAGTCTGTATTACAAATCAGCCAGCTAAGCTATAACCAACCTGCCTAGATAAAATCAAAAATCCTACAGGCCACAGGGCTGCTCTCTCATTATATTGAAATGACCAGTAGTGGTTTAACCTGAGGGTCACCATATCTCAGACAATGGGAGAGGTTGAGAATGAGGGTCCTCATGGTATGTTCAGCCAGTGTGGGAGTTGAACTAATACTGCTGTCATCATGCTGCATTGCAAACCAGCCATCCAGCCAATTGAACTTCAGCACCTTGTACTAAGAGGTACCAGTGCTCAGTTTTTAGTCCAGTCATTCTGAGCATCTCATTGCCGGCTGACCACTTACAAAAAGTGGTTCTGCAGAAAGACATTGACACCATTTTCATCATTCTCTCCATTATGCTGTGGAGATTCAAACCATTTAAAAATGATATTCTTAGCAAAATGTCTTAGAGGCTCACATTAAACCATTATAAAAGTCCCAAAGGTAATAAAGTCAAACGGTGGCATTCCAAATCCTCCAAGTATTTCTGATTCAGGTGATCACCACAATGGTCATATACTTTAGAGAAGTTGTCTTCAGTCTGCTACACCAACAAAGTTCTTACTTACTGATCGAGTCAGATTTGGTAGATGGCTGTTATTCCTTATGTACAGATCCTCATTGTTCGTAGACAATGGTGACCATATGCTCAACAGTGTGAGGAGATTTGGCCAATGTCTGCGCAATGCAACTGTTGTGAAAAACACAGAAATTATTAAAAATGTTCAGCAGGTCTGGCAGCATCTGTGGAGAAAAATCAGAGTTTATGTTTCAGATCCATCAACCCTTCCTCAGAACTGCTGGTAGCTGGAAAAATGTTGGTTTATATACAGAAGATAGAATGGAGGAAGAGGGTAAGGAGTAAACAATAGGGAGGGATAGAGCCCAAACAGAGAGAAGAAAGTTGGATATACAAAGGATTGGTTAACGATCTGGCTAGGAATGTGAATAGGTATTAATGGGGACAGTTAGTGGCTAACAATGAGTTGTGTGTAGTTGCTGACTATGTCTTAACAAGCCCTGATGTGTGGGGATTTGGGGTAAGGACATGGCTCAAGCCCTAAAATTATTGAACTCTATATTGAGTCCAGAGGGATACAGGGTCCCCCACGCAGAAAATAAAGTGCTGTTCTTCCAGCTTGCGTTGGCCTTCCCTACAGGACTGCAGCAAGCCTGAGACTGAAATGTTGGCCAGGGACCTGAGTATTGTGCTGAGATGGCAGGCAACTAGAAGCTCAGGATCTTTTCTGTAGACAGAATGTATGCTTTCTTCAAAGTGATCACGTTTCGATTCATAAGTGTAGAGAAGACTACATTGCGAGCAGCAAATGTGTTAGACTTGAGTTTGTGAAGAGCAAGTAAAGCGCTGCTTTGGCCGTTGGATACTGAGGAGGGAGAAAGAAAATGGACAGGCACCTTTTGCGGTTACAGGGAAAGGTGCCATGAGGCTGTGGGTGGGGGGTGTTCAGAGTGATTGAAAAGTGGACATCCTGGAGGGAACAGTCCCTGCAGAAGGCTGGCAAGGGAGGGGAGGGGAGTATGTGCTTGGCGGTAACATCTCAAGGTAGGTGGTGGAAATGGCAGCTGATGATCCTCCAGATGTGGATGCTGGAGGGATGGTAGCTAATAACAAGGGGAACCTATCACTGTTGTGGGGAGGGAAGAGGTGAGGGCCGAATCACGGGTGATGGGTCGAACCCGGCTGAGGGCACCAACAATGGTTGAGGAAGAAGGTGAACATTTCAAGGCTCTTGTGTACATTTATCATGCTATTTATTTCTGAACTATTAACTCGTCTCTAATCATTTCTTCACAATTTGTTATACCTTACTGTCCAAATGGTTTTCATGTTTGCGTTGAGAGCAAATTCCCCTCATTAAAATGCAGAAATGTCTCACATCTACAAGGTGTGTTTGATATAGACAAAAATCTTTGCATGTTACATTCCTTAATTCAACATTGTGTTTGGAATAATTTATATTTACTTTCTGGGTGTTCACTTTGTTTTCCAGTAAGAATGTATCAACTAATCAGTCGGGTAACAAGGAAACTCTATTGGTTGAATTAATTATAACTTTATCAGGAAGAAAAATGTACAGAATTACCCAGAAGGTAATTTGCATATTTACCATTTTAACTTTGTGGACAATTTTAACTTGTCAGTAAATTAATGAGGATCTCCCAACATGCCACATTCTTTAACTGCAAATTGTGAATATAAGAACATAGAACATAGAAAGATACAGCGCAGTACAGGCCCTTCGGCCCTCGATGTTGCGCCAACCGAATCCTACCTAACCTACACTAGCCCAATAACTTCCAAATGCCTATCCAATGCCCGCTTAAATGACCATAAAGAAGGAGAGTCCACCACTGCTACTGGCAGGGCATTCCATGAACTCACAACCCGCTGTGTAAAGAATCTACCCCTAACATCTGTCCTATACCTACCACCCCTTAATTTAAAGCTGTGTCCCCTAGTAACACCTGACTCCATTAGCGGTAAAAGGTTCTCAGTGTCGACCCTATCTAAACCCCTAATCATCTTATACACCTCTATCAAATCTCCCCTAAACCTTCTCTTCTCCAATGAGAACAGCCCCAAGTGCCTCAGCCTTTCCTCATAAGATTTTCCTACCATTCCAGGCAACATCCTGGTAAACCTCCTCTGCACTCGTTCCAATGCCTCCACATCCTTCCTATAGTATGGCGACCAAAACTGCACACAATACTCCAGATGAGGCCGCACCAGAGTCTTATACAGTTGCAACATGACCTCAGGATTCCGGAACTCAATTCCTCTACCAATAAAGCCCAGTACACCATATGCCTTCCTCACAGCACTATTTACCTGGGTGGCAACTTTCAGAGATCTGTGTACATGGACACCAAGATCCCTCTGCTCATCCACACTACCAAGTAGCCTACCATTAGCCCAGTAATCCATCTTCTTGTTACTCCTACCAAAGTGAATGACTTCACACTTAGCTACATTGAATTCCATTTGCCACATTTCTGCCCAGCTCTGCAACTTATCTATATCCCGCTGTAACCTACCACTTCCTTCCTCACTATCCACAACTCCACCGACTTTTGTGTCATCCGCAAACTTGCTTACCCAGCTTTCAAGCCCTTCCTCTAGATCATTTATAAAGATAACAAAAAGCAATGGTCCCAAAACAGATCCTTGTGGTACACCGCTAGTAACTGCACTCCAAGATGAACATAGTCCATCAACTACTACCCTCTGTCTCCTTCCAGCCAGCCAATTCCTAATCCAAACCTCTAATGTATCCTCAATGCCATACCTCCGTAGTTTTAGCATTAGCCTACCATGGGGAACCTTATCGAACGCCTTACTAAAATCCATATACACAACATCTACTGCTTTACCCTCGTCCACTTCCTTAGTCACCTTCTCAAAGAACTCAATAAGGTTTGTGAGGCACGACCTGCCCTTCACAAAACCATGCTGGCTATCCTTGATCACGTTATTCCTATCCAGATGTTCATAAATCTTATCCCTTACCATTCTCTCTAAGACTTTGCCCACCACTGAAGTCAGACTCACTGGCCTATAGTTACTAGGGCTATCCCTACTCCCTTTCTTGAACAAGGGGACCACATTCGCTATCCTCCAGTCCTCTGGTACTATTCCCGTTGACAATGACGACATAAAAATCCAGGCCAATGGCTCTGCTATCTCCTCCCTAGCTTCCCATAGGATCCTAGGGTAAATGCCATCAGGCCCAGGAGACTTATCTATTTTCATCCTTTCCAATATTCCCAGAACCTCTTCCCTGCATATTTCCAGGCCATCCATTCTAATCATTTGTGACTCCATATTCACGTCAGCAACAGTGTCCTGTTCCTGAGTGAATACTGATGAAAAGTATTGATTTAGTGTCTCTCCAATCTCCTCCGCCTCCACACACAACTTCCCACTACTATCCTTGACTGGACCGATACCTACCCTAGTCATCCTTTTATTCCTGACATACCTATAGAAAGCCTTTGGGTTTTCCCTAATCCTACCAGCTAAAGACTTTTCATGTCCCCTTCTCGCTTCTCTTAGCTCTCTCTTTAGATCCTTCCTGGCTAACTTATAACTCTCTATCGCCCCAACTGAACCTTTATGCCTCATCTTTACATATGCCGCCTTCTTCCCTTTCACAAGGGATTCCAATTCCTTACTAAACCACGGCTGCCTCACAAGGCCCTTTACACCATGCCTGACTGGTACATACTTATCGAGGACACGTAGTAGCTGCTCCTTGAACAATCCCCACATCTCATTAGTGTTCTTCTCTTGAAGCCTGTTTTTCCAATCCACACATCGTAAGTCATGCCTCACTGCATCATAATTTCCCTGCCCCCAGCTATAACTCTTCCCCTGCGGCGCACACTTATCCCTCTCCATCACTAAAGTAAAAGTCACCGAGTTGTGGTCACTGTCCCCGAAGTGCTCACCTACCTCCAAGTCTAACACCTGGCCTGGTTCATTACCTAGAACCAAATCCAGTATAGCCTTACCTCTTGTTGGCCTGTCTCCATATTGTGTCAGGAAACCCTCCTGCACACATTGGATAAACACCGACCCATCTAATGAACTCTAAGGAAGGATTTATTTTTAGCGGGTCACATTTTCAGAATATTTCCTGTAAAGGGTGGCTTCAAATTGCCAAACATGTTTACTTAGTTCAACACTACTTCATTAATTGTCTTAGTTTTAACCATATGGGGAAAAAAGTCACAGACGTGAGATCACAGCTGTCTCTATGAAGTACATGGCTGGAGAATAATGACAAAATTTCATCACAGGCAATGTTTTATTCATTCTTACATTTGAAGAAGTGTTGAGGAATTAAACTTGTGCTCAATTCTGTAAAACTAACATTGAGGAATAAAGCACTTTTCTATTTTCCATACCCAGTGTCAGAAACAAGCACTTCTAAGCAAAAACATGGATCAGCTTTGAACTAAAGCTTTTCCAAGCAGCACCAATACAATGTTTCTTCATCCCAATATCAGAAAAGCAGAGCCAGAGCACCCACAATGTAAGGTAAAGTCACCATAGTCTGACCAGATTGTAGGGCTGCTCTCTCATGAGAGAGAGAGATGACTGATGGTGATTTAACTTGAGGGTTGCGATGTCTCACGCAGAGGGAGATGTAGAGGGAGAGTCCTTCATATTAACCTCAGCTGGTGCAGGAATTGAACCCACACAGTTGGGATCAGTCTGTATCACAAATTAGCCAGCTAAGCTATAACCAACCTGCCCAGATAAAATCAAAAAATCCTACCAGGCCACAGGGTTGCTCTCTCATTATATTGAAATGACCAGTGTGTGGTTTAACCTGAGGGTCATCATATCTCAGGCAATGGCAGAGATTGAGAAGGAGGGTTCTTCAGCCAGTGTTGGAATTGAACCCCCACTGCTGGCATCATTGCAAACCAGCCATCCACCAACTGAACTTCAGCACCTTGTACAAAGAGGTACCAGTGCTCAGTTTTTAGTTCAGTCATTCTGAGCATCTCATTGCCGGCTGACCACTTACAAAGAGTGCTTCTGTAGAAAGACTTTGACACCATTTTCATCATTCCCTCCATTATGCTGTGGAGATTCAACCATTTAAAAATGATATTCTTAGCAAAATGTCTTAGAGGCTCACATTAAACCATTATAAAAGTTCCAAAGGTAATAAAGTCAAACAGTGGCATTCCAAATCCTCCAAGTATTTCTGATTCAGGTGATCACCCCAATGGTTGTATTCTTAGAGAAGTTTTCTTCAGTCTGCTACACCAACAAAGTTCTTATTTACTGGTCTAGTCACAGATGGTAGATTGCTGTTGTTCTTTATGTACAGATCCTCATTGTTTATAGACAATGGTCTCCATACGCTCAACAGCGTGAGAAGGTTTGGCCAATGTCTGCTCCAATTCAGCTGTTGCCAGAGCAATCTGGCAGAGCTAGCCTGGAGATGCCACTGTGGGTATTAGTTTGGAGGGGCAGAAGTGCAGAAATGTTCTGTTATGTCACTGTCACCCACACAGCTGAAAGCTTTTCCACTTGAGTAATCTGTGGAAAACAATTATCTAGAAGATGATTGTTCCCACCAAAAAGTCTTTTCTATTCAATCAGACATTCTGTTCACTGTATATCCCAGAGACTGCATGTCAAATGCTTGAGCTTCCACCAAACCTGCAAAGGATGCTCAGATGAATGCCTGATGTGAGGTGCCATTGGCAAGTTCCTGATGGTTCTCACATCCTCCATGGGAGATTATAGAATGGCTCTCCCATGTTAAGAGACACCATGAGTGACTCCTTATAGGATTAAGGTTAGGCAGGGATCTGTGTAACATGAGCAAGGTGAGGGCCCATGGTGTTCAAGGTGAGCTGCTGGGATGGATTGAGGATTGCCTGTCTAACAAAAGGCAGAGAGTTGGGATAAAAGGTTCTTTTTCGGAATGGCAGCCGGTGACGAGCGGTGTCCCGCAGGGTTCAGTGTTGGGGCCACAGCTATTCGCATTATATATTAATGATTTGGATGAAGGGACTGGGGGCATTCTAGCGAAGTTTGCAGATGATATGAAGTTAGGTGAACAGGCAGGTAGTACTGAGGAAGTGGGGAGGCTACAGAAGGATCTAGACAGTTTGGGAGAGTGGTCTAGGAAATGGCTGATGGAATTCAACATGAGCAAGTGCGAGGTCTTGCACTTTGGCAAAAAGAATAAAAGCATAGACTACTTTCTAAATGGTGAGAAAATTAGTAAAGCCAAAGTACAAAGGGATCTAGGAGTGCTAGTCGAGGATTCTCTAAAGGTAAACATGCAGGTTGAGTCCGTGATTAAGAAAGTGAATGCAATGTTGTCACTTATCTCAAGAGGTTTGGAATATAAAAGCAGAGATGTGCTACTGCGACTTTATAAGCTCTGTTTAGGCCCCATTTGGAGTACTGTGTCCAGTTTTGGTCCCCACACCTCAGGAAGGACATACTGGCACTGGAACGTGTCCAGCGGAGATTCACATGGATGATCCCTGGAATGGTTGGTCTAACATATGAGGAATGGCTGAGGATCCTGGGATTGTATTCATTGGAGTTTAGAAGATTAAGGGGAGACTTAATAGAAACGTACAGGATAATACATGGCTTGGAAAGGGTGGATGCTAGGAAATTGTTTCCATTAGGCGAGGAGACTAGGACCCGTGGACACAGCCTTAGAATTAGAGGGGATCAATTCAGAACAGAAATGCGGAGACATTTCTTCAGCCAGAGGGTGGTGGGCCTGTGGAATTCTTTGCCACGGAGTGCAGTGGAGGCCGGGACGCTAAATGTCTTCAAGGCAGAGATTGATAGATTCTTGTTGTCTCAAGGAATTAAGGGCTACGGGGAGAATGCTGGTAAGTGGAGTTGAAATGCCCTTCAGCCATGATTGAATGGCGGAGTGGGCTCGATGGGCTGAATGGCCTTACTTCCACTCCTATGTCTTATGGTCTTATGAGCTATGGTAGGATTTGTATGAGAATCAGATGAGAAGTTAAGGGAGACCTATCTCAATGTCAGGAACATTTCACTCCATCTTTTATACAATAATGTGGCATGTTTCTCAATTGAGAGCGATTATTGCTTGTTATTGATTAATATGCCTTATTAACAGTCTAACTTGCCTCTATAATATTCTTTTAGCACTCACTTAATTTGTGCCTACCTGTGTGCTCACAACATGGGTGCCTTGCCTTGTGGTGCCAATTAGCACAGGTATAGCACCAGGCAATTTGCCTTGTTGACAGGAGTCCTCAATCAAGGGGGCATATATCTTGCTGTGTGGCAACATGCAATGTCAATCTTACAACCGCACCATGTGCCAGCAGCTTATACAGCGAACACACCACACAATAGCCATGTCTCAAATAAGGTAATAGTCTCATCGAAGTCCAAGGTAGTGCCCATCAATCGGGGATCTTGGCATAGTAATTAAGGGCAGTGCCATATACTAGTCCTGGAAATGGACCATGGTCAAGGTGATCTCAATCATGGAGTCTGTAGCTTTGCAGTCCAGGCAGTGGCTCTTGGCCATTTCTGTATCTCCACAATGGAGCAGGGCTAAAGTTGGCATAGAGATTCCCAGGCAGTAGATGCCTGGTCTATTCTTATCAGGGCTGTGTGGTTAGGTTGCTGAAACAGATGGGCCATGGTCAGTCATTCAGGTCCAACCACAGAAGCAAAAGAAAATGGGGGTGCCAGGGATATGGTAAAGATGCCACACCACCGGAAAGAGACTTGGAGAGTTATTGCTGGGGATTGTGGCTGCAGTCTGGAGTGTGGGACGATAACAATGATGAAGTGGGAACTACTGAATTTGCAAGGTGGGGGATATGGTGTGGGTGGAAAGGGAAAGGGTCATGTAGGAGGGAAGCCCATCCACAGTAAGGACTACCCTGGCTTCAATAAGAAAGGGGGTCAGTGAATGACCATACCTAGCATGGTTACACCATATGAGAAAGATGGGCAGGTGCAGGCTGATCTAGACGGGTTGGGGGGGACTGGGCCTGGGGAGTTGTGAAAACTAGGGGGTTTACAAATAGAGCTATTAGGAAGAGGATCTCGATGTTTGCAGACTCACCAACAGGCACAGGTAGATGCTGGAAGTCACTGAGTGAGGAGAGCTCATTATGGACTTCCATCGGGCTGGAAATGGAAAGTGTGCGATAGGGAAGAAACTGGCTGCGATCAAACTCGGACTAGGAGGGGCAAGTGTCTCAAACTGTCAGGGAGAAGTCTGCAAGACAAACCAATGTCAGGCCATTTAAAGGAAAAGGTTACTCTTATAGTCGTGCTCTTAGAGGACACAGACTTGTGGGGTGACTAATCCCTGGGATTTGATGGATTGGCTCCCTGTGTGCTCCCTGCCACATCGCTGACCATATCATTCACATCAACATCAATACAGAAGCCAAGGGTAGGAAGAATGATATTGAAGGACAAGGGGCAGTATGCCCACTTTCTCTTGCTTCCAGATGCTATAGCTGTCCCTCAACAGTCACTTCAATCAATGATCCATCCTGTAAGGCCATAAGTTATGCCTCATGCTGGAACAGTTAGGTTCAGGACTACACAGATAACCAAGCAACCAAATGCAAGGTCAGAGCAGTACCATTTAGAAAATCTGTGTCAAATAATACACAGTGCACCATCATCTGTACCATCAAAGTGCCTCAACACGTTTTCTGCTTCCGTTCTCCTCCACTATATCTTTGGGTAGTTTGTTATTTCAAAGCTTGAGTGGAGGGACTCTGCTCAGCAGTGGCCCTGGAAGTCTGTTCAGTCGATCCCGGGGACAACTTATGTCTGGACAGGCCAGACATGCCAAGGGTTTTCTTGTCAGAGACAAGCTGACCCTCCTTGGGTCAGGGTAAGAAGGGGGCAGGCAGAGTGAAGGTGGAGGGGCCAGTGACCTTTGGAGTGTCCTGAATGGAAACTTCTGAGGAGGGCTGTGTGTGGTTCCTCCTCTGGGTGTTAAGAAGGGCAGAGTGCGTGCCAGATACTCTGTCCCCTGCCAGCATACCTTCAGTCCTTTCGATTTATGTGTTCCTCTCCAGCTGTCCCTGGGTGTGCAGGGCCTGGCTCTCCATGGCACTGCAAACCTGTCCATGGATGCAGCCAGACAGCACATGATTCACTGCACTGCTGCAGCGCCTGGACAATGAGGCCCTTCTGTCATTCCTTGTGCTCTTTGTGCGTGAGGACAAGGTCTCTGATTGCGGAGGGCCCTCTCCTGCCTGGGGCTGAACAGGTAACTGGTCTCTAGCAGACCTCTGAATACCAGTGATCTGATGCATTTCTTCCTTGGGCAACTATGGGGAGCTGTTTCTGTGAGGAGCTCAACAGATTGTGCTCACACTCTATAAAGCTAACATTCCCATGAGATCTCAGTATCTGAGCTGGTGGGGTACATGAGGCAGCCTTATCAATGTTTCCTCTAAAACCTCTTTAGTCCTGAAAGGTCAAGCAGTTGGTTGGCTGGTGGAGCTGGCTGTTTTCTGTGGAGATGGTGGAAATGCTGGTGTGACGTCACAAGCGAGTGAGTAAGCTGTTCAGAAGCCGTGCAGCCTGTAGGGGATTTTGGAGAGTAGTGTTGAGAGTGACCACAAGAAGATGTTGCAGGGAACAGTGAGAGTGGTAGCCTTGGTGAGAATTGGGTGCAGTGGCAGAGACTGGGTGAGTCTGCTGTACTGGAGAGAAAAGTGTAGCTCCTCCCCTAGCACAGCAGAAAAGGTCACTGACATTCCTAAGATACTGCTAGTCATTCCTCTGCACTGTGGGGATGGCAGTGACCCAGGAGGCAACTTCAGACCAGGCTGCCATGCCCTAGTGTTGTGGTCTACTCTATTCATCCTCTGGGTAAAAGGTATTATCTCCCCCTTCTCAGACATTGTTGTAAATGTCCTTGACCAAGCAGAGCAGCTTTGAAATCTCAGTGCTTGCCGAGTTACATTGCTGCATTTTAAAGGTGGCACAGGGATGTTGGTCTTTAAGCTGATCTCTGCAAGTTGTTCCAGGTACAGCATGTGGTAAGATGGGGATAGAATTGGACATGAGAGACACCATGGGTGTGGTAGGTAGATAATGAGGCATATTTGGTAAGGAACAGTAAGAAATCTGATTAGGTCTCCCAGTGGAAATGCCTCCAAAGAACTCAATGTACCTCACACTTAGCCATGAAGAGCAATATTCAGGCCAAATTGTTAACATTCACAATCGTAGTGGTCAGATCTCTGAACTGTTTTCTACACATCATATAACTGCATAGGCGGCATGGTGGCTCAGTGGTTAGCACTGCTGCCTCACAGCACCAGAGACTCAAGTTCGATTCCAGCCTCGGGTGACTATCTATAGAACATAGAACATAGAAGGATACAGCGCAGTACAGGCCCTTCGGCCCTCGATGTTGCGCCGACCGAATCCTACCTAACCTATACTAGCCCAATAACTTCCAAATGCCTATCCAATGCCCGCTTAAATGACCATAAAGAAGGAGAGTTCACCACTGATACGGGCAGGGCATTCCATGAACTCACAACCCGCTGTGTGAAGAATCTACCCCTAACATCTGTCCTATACCTACCACCCCTTAATTTAAAGCTATGTCCCCTAGTAACACCTGACTCCATTAGCGGTAAAAGGTTCTTAGTATCTACCCTATCTAAACCCCTAATCATCTTATACACTTCTATCAGATCTCCCCTAAACCTTCTCTTCTCCAATGAGAACAGCCCCAAGTGCCTCAGCCTTTCCTCATAAGATTTTCCTACCATTCCAGGCAACATCCTGGTAAACCTCCTCTGCACTCGTTCTAAAGCTTCCACATCCTTCCTATAGTATGGCGACCAAAACTGCACACAATACTCCAGATGAGGCCGCACCAGAGTCTTATACAACTGCAACATGACCTCAGGACTCCGGAACTCAATTCCTCTGCCAATAAAGCCCAGTACACCATATGCCTTCCTCACAGCACTATTTACCTGGGTGGCAACTTTCAGAGATCTGTGTACATGGACACCAAGATCCCTCTGCTCATCCACACTACCAAGTAGCCTACCATTAGCCCAGTAATCCATCATCTTGTTATTCCTACCAAAGTGAACGACTTCGCACTTAGCTACATTGAATTCCATTTGCCACATTTCCACCCAGCTCTGCAACTTATCTATATCCCACTGTAACCTACCACTTCCTTCCTCACTATCCACAACTCCACCGACTTTTGTGTCATCCGCAAACTTGCTTACCCAGCTTTCAAGTCCTTCCTCTAGATCATTTATAAAATGATCTTTTATAAAACTTCTGTGTGAAGTTTGCACATTTTTCCTGTGGGTTTGTGTAGGTTTCCTCTGGGTGCTCCGGTTTCCTCCCACAGTCCAAAGACGTGCAGGTCAGGTGAATTGGCCATGCTAAATTGCCGATAGTTTAGGTGCATTAGTCAGAGGGAAATGGATCTGGGTGGGTTACTCTTCGGAGGGTCGAAGGTTGGGCTGAAGGGCCTGTTTCCACACTGTGGGGAATCTAATCTAAAAAATATAGAAGCATCACTGGCTGTTGTTGTTGCCAACCAGTGCTGGATATTCTCCTACAGTTACCAAGATGGAAGCAGAATAGCAGGGCTCCTTGGGGCTCCTGTGCCTGGGATTCATCTACTCCTATCTGCTTTTTTTTTTGTTCTTTTGCCCTTTTTCTGTTTCTTCCTTTTTGTTTCTTTTATTTGAAGTGTTTTGTGGCGGGGTCATTGGCATCGGCACAGCAACGAGAGCAGGCCGTGCATGGAATGGAGGCAGCCTCTTGAGGGTCTGTGGCAGCAAAGTCACGACTACTTCAGCGATCAGGGTCAGCAGTGGTGGTGGCAAAGCTCCTCCCAGTGATCGCAGGACATGGTGGCAGCAGTAGAATATGACTCCTCCCAGTGATCGATATGAAACTTACAGGCTGATTGAACATTCCATACACCCTTTTTGTGATGGAACTTGAAGATGTGGACTGTTTTCTTTCATTTCAGTTCTGTTTTATTTTTCCTGTGTTTTTTTAATGTTGGTTTTGTGACCAAGATGGTGCTGGAGAATGGTGACTTTGTACGCTTTTCACTGTAGTCTTCAGGACAGAACTGTACAAAGAAACCAATTGACACCTTTTAAGAAACCCACATCGCTGAAGGAAATGATTCACTGGGTTTTTCAATTTTTATTAAACATAGATCAACAGATGGCATAGAGTCGCTACTCATTCATATTCTGGCTCTAAGTCTTGCTGAAATAACAGACCATGACCTGCTAAGAATATAACCAGTGCCTCAACACTGCACTAAAACGTGAGCCTGGATTATGAGCTCAAAACTCAGAAGCTTCAACCCATTACTGCATAACTGAAAGGTATGAATATTATTGTTTAGAACAGATCAACCAAATATGCTTTTATTTTGCTACAGTGTAGGTTCATGTGAAGTGATGCCTGAGTTATTTTTATGTCAACCCAATTTTGGAAGATCAAATCCAGGTGCAAATTATACAATAAATGGCAGAGCCCTTAGGAACATTGACATACAGAGGGATGTACAGGTCCACAGATTCCTGAAAGTGGTGACACAGGTGGATAAGGTGGTCAAGAAGGTATTCAGCATGCTTACTATCATCTGTAAGGACATCGAATCTAAAAGTTGGCAAGTTATGTTACAGCTGAATAAAAATTCAGTGAGGCCAAATTTGAAATATTGTGTGCAGTTCTGGTCACCACGCTACCACTAGAAGGACATTGATGCCTTGTAGAGGGTGCAGAGAAAGTTTACCATGATGTTGCCTGGTCTAGAGGGTTTTAGATGTGAGGAGAGGTTGGATAAACTCGGATTATTTTCACTGGAATGACAAAGGCTGAGGAGTGACCTGTTAGAGGTCTACAAAATTATGAGTGACATAGATAGGATGGATAATCAGAGGCTTTTTCAAGGGGGGAGAAATGCAGGGAAATGTTTTCACAAAGAAGATGGTAGGTGCCTGAAACGTGCTGTGAGTGGAGGTGGTGGAAGCAGACATGTTAGTCGTGTTTAAGGCATATCTTGATAGACACATGAATAGGAGGCGAACAGAGGGATAGAAACCCCGCATGACCAGTAGGTAGTGGATATAAATAAGGATTAGGAATTGGCGCAGGTTTGGTGGGCCAAATGGCCTCTGCTGTATTGGATGTTCCGTGGAAAACCAATTGATAAATATCACATGCTATCTGTTGAAATGTAGCACATTTTATTTTTCCCCACAGTAATTATGCATTTTACTCAGGTGAAACAAGATGATGAATTACTGGGCGAATGGTAGGCTACTTGGTAATGTGGATGAGCAGAGGGATCTTGGTGTCCATGTACACAGATCTCTGAAAGTTGCCACCCAGGTAAATAGTGCTGTGAAGAAGGCATATGGCGTACTGGGCTTTATTGGTAGAGGAATTGAGTTCCGGAGTCCTGAGGTCATGTTGCAGTTGTATAAGACTCTGGTGCAGCCTTATCTGGAGTATTGTGTGCAGTTTTGGTCGCCATACTAGAGGAAGGATGTGGAGGTACTGGAACGGGTGCAGAGGAGGTTTACCAGGATGTTGCCTGGCATGGTAGGAAGATCGTATGAGGAAAGGCTGAGGCACTTGGGGCTGTTCTCATTGGAGAAAAGAAGGTTTAGGGGAGATTTGATAGAGGTGTACAAGATGATTTGGGGTTTAGATAGGGTTGACAGTGAGAACCTTTTTCCGCGTATGGAGTCAGCTGTTACTAGGGGACACAGCTTTAAATTAAGGGGGGTTGTTATAGGACAGATGTTAGGGGTAGATTCTTTACTCAGCGGGTTGTGAGTTCATGAAATGCCCTGCCAGTATCAGTGGTGGACTCTCCCTCTTTATGGTCATTCAAGCGGGCATTGGATAAGCATATGGAGGTTATTGGGCTAGTGTAGGTTAGGTAGGCTTCGGTCGGCGCAACATCGAGGGCCGAAGGGCCTGTACTGCATTGTATTTTTCTATGTTCTATGTTCTATAATTAAACGGCTCAATTAATGCTTATCTCATGCTTCACAATTTGGTTTGTCTCTTGGTTTCTGGAAAAGTTGAAGCCAGTTTCCGGGTGACTTGTGCTTTTAATTTTAATCCAAGCCATTGCAATTCCAGGATGGATGATTTTGTGACAGTTTATATTTCTGCAGTGCAAAATGGTTTTGAGGAAGGGTCTAGCACCAGTTTCCTGTGCTTCTCATAAGAAAATATAAAAAGGAATAATATTAAAAATATTTCTTTTGAACGTATTTACTTGAGCTCATTCAAAACTTCCATATAGAACTTTCACTTGCAAGTCATGATATGAATGTGGCAATTTGGTAGTAATATTGGCCCTAGCTTAGGTCACAGCCTGCATGGAACCCAACAGCCCACACCCCAGGAGCCAATGACCCCCAGGACCACGATATCCACATCTCAATCTGCACCCAATCCTCCTTTCCACTGGATACAATCTCCCTTCCCCAACTCCGCGTCTGACCCCACTGCCTTGCTGCCAGTCCTGATTCCAACACCAGCCCATGGTGAACACCTTCTCAATTAGTAGTAACAAAACAGAGGTTGAACAAACTGAAATGTTCAAATAGAAATCTCATTGGAAAGAAGAGCAGAACTGTCAAGGCTGGAATACTTGGGAAGAGGACTGGCTTAAGTAAAAACAAAATGCTACAGTGCTGCAGATCTGAAATGAAAACAGAAAATGCTGGAGAAACTCAGCAGATTTGGCACCATCTAAGGAGAAAAACAGACAGAGTTAATGTTTTGAGTCCAAAAAGACCCTTGAAAATTATATCAGACTTGAAATATTAACTTCGTTTCTCCCTCTACAGATACTGTAAGGCTGTCTGAATTTCCTGCGCACTTTCTATTGTTATTTCTGATCTCTAGCATCTGCAGTACATTGTTTTTATTCTAAAAAATTCTGCTGGGACACAAGCTATCTAGATAGTCAATGTTTTTTCTGTCTTTTGTGGGGAATAAGAAGATAAGTTACTCACTGCAGTACTCTTAACTTATGACCTGCTCCTGTGGCCACTGTATTTATATGTCAACTCCAGTCTGTGTCTTGAGCAACATTAAGTTCTAAGAGCAATATCTCACTCTGCTTAGACCAGCATAGTAATTATTCTTTTCCTGTAGATGTGGAGGTTCCTACTCATGAACCAACTTCAGCAATTGATCAAAATGGTCATAGTTGATTGGGTGTGTAAATATTCTCTGGATTGCGAGCTCAGCAATATGAGGGAAGATTGGCTACAAAGTCACATGAAAGCTACATCTTGGCTTCAGGACCAAAATGACTACATACAAGGTGTTGGGACAGAAGTGTAGTGGTTAAAGTTCTTAAGGCTCTTCTGACAACAGGTCATGGAGTATTCCTTCCAGCACTGGCTAGAGAAAAGGATGCTGAATATTTTGGCATTGTAACTGAGTTGGACATCAGCGTTGTACAGCACTGTCTTCTAGTTGCTTACCTGCACAGTCTATGTTTTGAGAGTTTTGTATGTAGTGGTAGCTGTTGAAATCACTGGAATTCTTGACTGGGTGGTTGAACTATAGTCAGATAATAATTTACCATATTTTCTCTATTTGAGAGAAGGGGTCTGAATCCAAAGCTCATACAGAACACTGGAACTAGACTAAGAGGATTCATAGAGCCATACAGCATGGTCTAAACAGTCCATGCCAAACTAAACTGGTCTCCCACACCTACTCTGCTCCTGGCCCATATCCTTCCAAACCTTTCCCTAATCATGTACTTATCCAAATGTCTTTTAAACGTTGTAACTATACCCACATCCACCACTTCCTCTGGAAGTTCATTCCACACATGAGCTACCTTCTGTGTGGGGGAAAATAAAATGTTCTTTGCGTCTTTTTTAAATCTTTCTCCTCTGACCTTAAAAATATGCCCCCTAGTCTTGAACACCACCACCTTAGAGAAAATACACCTGCCATTAGCACTATCCTTGCCCAATCATGATTCTATAAACCTCTATAAGGTCACCCCTCAAGTCATGTTGGACATAATGCTGTTTCTCTCAACATAGGTTCTGCCTGATTTGCTGAGTTTCTCCAGCAATTTCTAATTATCTTTCAGGGGCAAAATTGGGACAGGAAATATGCTACTTTTTTTCTTATTACTGTAATGCATAGACCAATAAATTTGTATACTATTTCCCTGAAATGACACTGGAAAGAAAATTCAAACCAGTATGCAAACCTCTTTGCCTGAAGGCAAATGAATTATATAGTAACTTCTTTCTTGACAGATCACAAAACCACAAAATAATTATCTTTCCAGGAAGTGGAATGTGCTTTTACCAAATAATTTACGGCAAACAATCTATATCAGTGACATGTCGATCATGTGATGAAAATATATCCATTGACTTCATGGTTGATTGAATTGAGAGGTGTTCCTGAAAGGTGCCCCACCCTATTATTAACTTTATGATTTATGATGGTGATATGAACACAAATGTAATTTCTCTATTGCCAGTATAAACAATCTCCCAGATTTCAAAACGAAAGGTTTTCTAGCAGCACTAAGCAGACTTTTGTCAATTCCCAGGTACAGAAACATAGAAATTAGGAATGGGAGTAGATCTTTTGGCCCTTTGAGACTGCTCTGCCACTCAGTATTATCATGGGCATTCAGCACCATCACAGACATTGTTGTCATCTCCAATCACTTGGCTTCCTCATTGACTTCTTTGATGAATGCCACATGAGTTGTCTGGGCAAGGGCCCACCACTGCCTGGTCCTGGTTAACTGACAGTGAACTGGATGTGAATGTAGGAGGTATGATTAGTAAGTTCGCGGATGACACCAAAATTGGAGATGTAATCAACAGTGAAGAAGGTTTAATTTAGATAAATATGAGATGCTGCATTTTGGAAAGGCAAATCAGGGCAGGACTTACACGCATAATGGCAACGTCCTGGGGAGTATTGCTGAACAAAGAGACTTTGGGGTACAGGTTCATTGTTCCTTGAAAGTGGACAGGATAGTGATGAAGACATTTAGTTTGCTTCCCTTTATTGGTCAGAGCATTGAGTATAGGGGTTGGGAGGGAATGTTGAGGCTGTACGGGACAATGGTTAGACCACCGTTGGAATACTGTGTTCAATTCTGGTCTCCCTGCTATAGGAAGGATGTTATGAAACTTGAAAGGGTTCAGAAAAGATTTACTCGGATGTTGCCAGGTTTGGAAGGCTTGAACTATAGGGAGAAGCTGAATAGGCTGGGGTTGTTTTCCCTGGAGCGTTGGGAGCTGAGTGGTGACCTTATAAGTTTATAAAATCATGAGGGACATGGATAGGGTAAATAGTCAAGGTCTTTTCCCCAAGTTTGGGGAGCCCAAAACTAGAGGAGATAGATTTAAGCTGAGAGGGAAAAGACTTAAAAGGGACCTAAGGGGCAGCATTTCCACACAAAGGTGCTAGGTGTATGGAATGAGCTGCCAAAGGAAGTGATGGAGGCTGGTACAATTACAATATTTAAAAGGCATCTGAATGGGTGTATGAATAGGGCGGATTTAGAGGGGTATGGGCTAAATGCTGGCAAATGGCACTAGGTTAATTTAGGATATCCAATTTGCACGGACGAGTTGGACTGAAAGGTTGGCTTCCATGCTGTATAGCTCTGTGACTGTATGACATTGTCTGCATAGCACCATTTCTACACAAATATTTCCCTCAGTGTAAGTTATGCTCTTTTAGCATTGAGCAGCAAAACTAGCATTTTCCACATTATCTTCAAGGAGTATAGATCTCAATATTGCCATTTAGTAATATAGTAATCAGTAGATGGATTAAGAGTTAATTTTGAGTTATTGAGAATACAGTTAATTACTTTTCACAGCATTTTCATATAGAGTAAGACAAAGACGACAAACCACAGTCTTTGCTTTTATCCTCCATGCTTCTATTCTCAACCCAAGGATCCCATTAGCTTTTTTTTAAATCAACTGTTTCAACTTGCCTGGTCACCGAGAATTATGTACTTGGTCCCTCTGTTCTTATACTCCCCTCCAAGTTGTACCATCTATGCCTGTATTGTGTCTCTACATTTCTTCTTTTTTTGTGTAACATTTTGCATTTCTCTGCATTGAAATTCATTTGCCAGGTGTTTGCCCATTTAGCCAACTTGCCAGAGTCCCTCTGAAGTCGCTTCGCATCATCCTCATAATTCACTATTCTCCGTAGCTTGGTATAATCTTCAAATTTAGAGATTTTGCCCTCAATATTCATCTGCAAATAATTCTTGTAAGTCAGAAAAAATAAGGTCCCATTACCGATACCTGGGAACAACATTTTCAACCTGCCTCTAGCGCATCAATACTGCTCACTGCTTCCTATCTTTCACCCAACTTCTAAACCAGGTTGTTAAGGACCAATCCCAAATGTTTCTAATTTGCAAACCAACTCCTGCTTTGTGACATCATATCAAATGCTTTCTGAACGTCCAAATAAACAATATCCACAGTACTACCCTCATCCACTGCCTGTGTTACCTCATTAAAGACCTCAATTACATTTTTCAGACATGACCTGTCCTTGACAAAGCCCTGTAAACTGCCCAGTATTAACTTATTTTTTCTCTAAGCGCATATTTGCCTTATTCCATATTATGACCTCCATCAGTTTTCCCACTATTGATGTCAAGCTGACAGGTCTGTCATTTTCTGGGTTATCCTTTGTCCCTTTCTTAAACAATGGTGCCATATTTACAATCTTGCAGTCCTCTATGAATAAAACTGTGTTCAGAGAGGCTTAGAACATGTCTGTCAAGGCTCTGCAATTTGCTTCCTAAACTCTGTCAGCAATCTAGTTGCATCTAGATGTAGCTACATCACTAACTGGAATGCAGTTAGCCTTTTTAGCACTTTTTCTTTATCACTATACCACTCAGTTGCTCAACACTCGCATTTTCAACTGGGCCATTGTCACCATTTTCTAATTTGTAAAGACAGAAACAAAATACTTATTTAGTACTTCTACCATACCCTTTGCTTCAGTGAACAGTTTACCTGCTTGTCCCTGATAGGCCCCACTCCATTCTTCACTAATTTTTTTACTATTAACACACGGGAAGACCATTTTGCTATTTGTGTTAGCGCTCCCTGCCTTCCTTTCCTCATGCTTCCCCTTAGCCTTCCTTATTCCAGTCTTAGCCTCTCTCCTGCATTTAAGATACTCTTCCTGATTTTTATTGCAATTATTATTCCGATTTGCATCAAATGTTTCCTTTTTTTTTCATTATTTTCTCATCAACATACTTAGTCATATACCTTTGGATACCCTGTATTTATTTCTCATGAATATGTACGTGGGTTGTACCTTATTCATCTCTCTTTTAAAAGTCTCCCATTTTTCAAACAAATTTTCCCACATCAAATTGTGTTTACAATCAACCAGCTCCAGTTCAACTTTTAGAACCCTAAGATTTGCCCTTTTCCAGATTGGGATCTTAATCCTTGGCTGATCTTTAACCTTTCCAGTTTCATATTGAACCTTATTATATGGTTTATTTCCAAATGCTCCCCCACTCTGATGTTCTCTGCTTGGCCTGCCTCATTTCCCAAGAACAGATTGTGTAGCTTCCTCCCTGATGGGACTGGAAATGTGCTGTTCCCTATAGTTCTTATGCACAAAATACAGGAATTCTTTCCCTTCTGTATCCCACTCTCTACCTTTCTCCCAATCTACCCTAGGTAAGTTAAAATCTCCAACTTTCACAACCCTGCTTGTCCTGCGGGTTTCCATAATCTGCCAACAAATGCTCGTTTCTACTTCTTCCCTATTATTTGGAGGTCTATAATAAATACTCAACAAGGTCACCACCTCCTACCTGTTCCTCAGCTTCAACCATATTCAATTCAGAAACTGCATCTCAGTCAAGGACAATGATATTACCTTTGACCAACTCCTCCCCTGTTACTCACCCTGTTTCTACTATAACCATTATAATCCAGGATATTAAGTATCCAGCCCTGTTCTAGCTTTAGCTATGTTTCTATGTCATATCTCCCAAGACCAATTCCTGCTTCCAGTTCTCTAATTTTGCTCACTATACTCTGCGCATTTACACATATGTAATTTAACCCTGCCCTCATCTCTTTAACCCTTGCCTATTGGAAGGTGACCATTTCTTTGTTCACTGTCATACTCTGGCTTCCATCAATTCGTTTTACTCATTCCTAATCATCTCTCTTTTGCCCTCATTGGTAGCAATCATCATTGCAGAGCTTAAGCAGTGAAGAGGAATTCTAAAAAAAATGTTTTGTCAGTTCTGTCTTGGCACCAATATCAAATTACCAAGAATCTCAAATTACCAAGCATGAGCACTGACCAGGGCTGCTGAAATTTCTGTGTAGGCGTGTCTAAGTAAATACACTGATTTCAATCAGTATAAAATGTAGACGTTGCAACGCTGAGTTTACTCTGCGCAGTTTAAGCCAGGATGGCGACCAAAGCAGGTGAGTCCAAATTTCAATGCTTTCTGCAAAACAAAAACATGCTCAAAACAGAATTTATTTTGTTTCCAGCTTTCTCTTCTCCCAAAATTCTGGTTTTTGTAGGGTTCATCTCTGCAGATTGAATGCTCCTCAGTACTTAACTCAAAGGGTCATTTCTTCCATGTCACTTGATGTATTAATTGGTACCTCAGTCTATTTGATTGTACGTGTCATCAGTCGATAATCATCCCAACATCGCTGAATGTAACCATTTTGAAGAACAACAACAAGCAGGAGATGTAGCTGGCAAGTGGAGCTGTAAATGGATCTAAATGTTATTAAGATTATTAATGTCACAATCAGTTGCCCCGGCACATGTGATCCAACTGGTAAGTTCAAATGTCATCAAGGATGGAAATGAAAGGACTTAGGTTTCCACACTAACTGACCTGTTGGACCCCTTCCTCCAGGCTCAGATAAGATGACCAATTGAGTTAGATGATAAGTTTGAAAGGCACCTGTGAGTGATACATTTTCACGAGAGCAGAAAGGGAAGGAAGCAGTGTAAAAGTAAAGGACATCGTATTGGTATTTCAATCTCACAAACTGTAAAACGATGTGAACTGGGAAATTGCTATCACTGCATCACAGAATGAAACTGCCTACGACCAAAGAAAGTTCTTCTATTCATCTGTGTTTAGAATGTAAAGGTTGTTTAAGTTAAAAAAATTGGCTAAACAATGTGTGAAATTTAACATGTAATTCTATGAACCTATTACTTAAACTGTAATTCTCTCAGGTCATATGTCCTGAGTCTGCCATATGTCTACCTTCATTGCCTTGCTCATTGCTCTTTTCTTATTCCATTCTTTCTGCCTGCCTTGCTTTCTCGCTTTCAGATATACAGTATTTCCTTCATTTTCACATTTAGGGCTTTTCGCACCCAGGCACAAGTTTGAATCTGTGAGAGGAGTTATGTTTCGGAAACCTGGAAGAACAGGTTTCTGAAAAGCCATGAAAATTAGCTCCGGGTCCTGTTTTAATTTGTTTCTTCAGATTTTGTCACAGCAGCCTGATTGACTGGAAAGAGGAATTTAGCAGCCAAACAGGTAAGTGTATCAGTAGTATGTAGGTAGAGATTGAAGGGAATGGAGATAGAACAAGATCGAAGGTGGTTGTGGGGGAAGGAAATGTTGGGGAAGAGATCATTGGATGTACACGGGGATCATAGGCAGAAGAGATCACAGAGAGATGGAAAGATCAGGGGAGCTAGAAGGTCTTGGAGGAGATCACAATTGGGCAGATTGTGGGATGGGGTTGGGGTGGAGTTACAGGGTAGCCTAGGATCGCAACAAAAATAGGAGTAGCTGATAGGGTCTCTTCAAACTACTGTACCAATAAATATGAACATAATCTCAAATTCACTCTCCTATGTGCACCCCTTAGCTTTAGACTCCTTTGTAATTTACGATTCTGTCCAACTCAGCATATATACTGAATATATTCAATAATTCATCCCTCAGAGCTGTCCAGATAGAAACTTCTAGGATTCACAACATCCTGAGAAGAAATTCCTTAATATTTCTGCTTTAAAGGAACAATAAGCAATTTTGAAATTAGGCCGTCCAGTTCTAGATTTGACCAACAGAGGATATATCTTTTCAGCATCAATTCTATCAAGCTTCCTCAGAATCTGAAACGCAGATGAGTTCTTTCATAAAAGATACCATATACAGTACTCTAGGTGCTGTCTTACAATCATGACCATCATATTCCACTTCTATATTTCACCCCATTTGGAATGAAGGGCAACATTAAGTTTCCTAATTATTTACTGAACCTGCATAAATAACTTATGTTACAAATACATAGTCATCCATTTCGCACTGCAGCATTCTGTGATAATTGTCTATTTAAGTAAAATTTTCACCTCCCATTCTTCCTACTTGTCATTTTTCCTATATTCTGCTCCACTTACCAAATTGTTGCTGCTTACTTCACATAACCATATCACTTTGGAAACTCTTTGAGCTGAATGTTCTGATACCAACTCAGCTGTTGCATTTAATGAACTTATGCATATGTGGCAAATACTTAAAGTGTCAAAGACTTGAGCCTGTTGTATAATATTTACTCATCTACCAATAAGCAAGGACAGAAAACAACAGGACCCTAATGATCTAACAATTGATGGATGCAGATTTTTTTAACTGGAAATCCAGGTTACACCAGACACGACTAAGTATGGTATTCACTACGTGAATATTCTTTTGAAAGGATTTTAAGTTGGCAAATCAGTCTGATTGATGGGCTAGTATGAACATAGCAGTTAAGGTTAGAATTAGGACATTCAGCCCAAAAGCCTTCTCTGCCATTTGATAAGATCATTGCTGATCTGAATATCGCCTCAAATTAGCTGTCTACTCTAGAACACTTTCACTCACTTGTCGACCCAGAATATGTCTCACTCAGTCTTAAGATGAATGTTCTAATACAGAAACCCTACAGAGCAAGCCACAGTTGGAGGAATGTAGCCTATAGCTGCTCAAGAGACCTTTAGGGGAGTCAATCTCCAATCTAAGTGAGTCTGACATCCAAACCTGCAGACAGGTTTTGGAAGCCCTATTGGGGTGAGTGGAGTTTGTTCTAGATACGAAGATATTGCAGGCCAAAATGGAGCACTCCTCCTGGGCCATAAGCCAGTGCTGGAAAGGCATTCCCCCAGAGCTGTCTTTCCCTCCTATGAACTGTTGGGATCCTGAGAAACATGGGTAGTTAAGTGTGTTAGTAAAGTTAAATATAATGCTCATGCCCTTATTATAATAATTAAATAGCCGACCTGCCTTCAGAAGCAAGTTAGTTGGCTGCATCTTTACTATCTTCCATTAAAGTTGAAAAGGGGCAGATGAGAAGGGTCATGTTTGCAATTTCAAAAATATTTATCTCACTAGACTCATACCTACAGGAGGTGAAAATTCACCTCATACTCTCCCTAGTACATACTGTCTGGCTTTCTCTCTGACCCTTAAGGAGTGTCTTACTCTCTTGGCCTGTTGCACTTTCATATTCTTTGTGACTCCTGTAATGTTTGTCTCACTCCCATGTTCTATCTTGACTTTCTCACTCTAACCTTTGCCCTATTGGCATCCTTTCCTGTTTCTTGCGTTATGCCTCTCATAAAAGTTTGCATTGTCACCCCCTTGGCTCTCTCCTGATTCTTACACTTTGTGTCTTAATTTTGATTTTGCAACTGTCTCATAACTTTTAATGCTGTTTGTTTTCTAAACCTTAGGTTCTGTCTTGACTGCAGTCATTTTTTTAGCACTGAGTGCTGCAAACTGTGATGAAGAAATCGGGAACATGCATATGTTAGATTCACAAGAAAGAATCACAAGAAGTTTAGGAAAGAAACCTGCATCAGGTTAGTAAAGGGGATTCTGCTTTGTCTTTGCGGTCAATATTTTTTCTTAGGAACTCTGATATAAGCTCTGTTAAAAAATTTTTATGCAGTAGACTTAAGCTCTCTCCCTGGCACCAATCAAAGCTGAAGTCAGTGTGTTTGACACATTAATGTCACATCTGACTTTGATGTGAAATTGTAGTCCTATATTCCTAGATTGTCTCAGTAACATCGCCTGATTTGATCCCTGTCTCTACTGCTCTGCTGCTGAAATCCTTATTCGTGTCTTTATTACCCTAGATTTGATGGTTGTAATGTACTCCTTACTGCTGTATCCACCACAAACTGGAGGTTAACCAAAACTCTACTTGCCCTGTCTTAACATGCACCAAGTTTTGATTTTAAAATTTGCATCAATGTTCCCCTTGATTTGGTCTCTTGGGCAGCCTTTGTTTTAACAGTGCCAACATCTGGAATTCCCCTCCCTACAGCTGCCTGCCTCATCTTCCTCCGTTGAGACACCCCTCCCACATTTGGTTCTTATCTTCTGTCCTGCTTTTTCATTTTTTCTCCTTCCTACATTCTGCCTGTCATCTCCAGCTTCACACTTGTATCCATTCCCCTACTCTCTTTCTTACCTCTCCTCTCGAGTCACTTTCTTCATGACTCCCAGCAACTTACTTCACCCATTCCCTCTGTCCCTTTCCTTTATCCCATCCACATTTTGTCCTTTTCTCTCTTGATAGCTTCCTTCTTTTATCTCCACCTCTCATCCTCTTTAATCATCTCTTCCTGCTTTCATCCACTTCCCTTTGCCCTGACCTTTTATATGCTAGTTTTCTTCAACTCTCATCTCATGATTAAATCAATAAAACAATCTTCCATATTGCAGGCTATCCCATGGATTGCAGCAATGTCAGGGGTAAAAGTGGAGTTTACGTTATCCAACCTAACGGTTCCATTCCAATTGTTGTGTATTGCAACATGAAGACAGACGGTGGTGGATGGACTGTGATTCAAAAGAATAATTATCCTTCTAAAATTACCTGGACAGAATACTGGACAGCTTACAAGTATGGTTTTGGCAACGTCCTTCAGGATCACTGGTTAGGAAATGAATATATATATCACATCACAAGTCAGGGAACCTACAAAGTTAAATTCCTGCTGATAGACAAGCGCAACAGGCGCCGTTTTGCTGAATACGATCTATTCTCTATAGAGAATGAAAAAGGTGGTTACAGGCTGCATCTAGGTGGATACATAGGAAATGCGGGCAATTCAATGGTATCAACTTCGAGCAGTCTTGTACATGATAACATGAAGTTTTCAACATTTGACCGAGACCAGGACAGGTCACGTTTAAACTGTGCACAAAATAGTAAAGGAGCCTTCTGGTATAATGGCTGTCGCAGGGTTGACTTGAATACACAAACTATGTATTGGAGTGGTTTCTGCAGTAGGTGCCAGTCTTCTGAGATTCTCATCAAACCTAATGATGTGTGTAGGCGGGCATACTTACACTAGTAGATGAATGCTGACACACTCCTGGTGATCCTTCAGCTTGGGATAGGTGTTTCTTGTGGATTGGGATTGATCTATATTCGCTTTTGGGGAGCTGAGTTTCTGTGTGAAATGCCAGATTTACAGTAAAGTGAAGCTAAACTTGTGAACTGGTACCTGGCTGTAACTATATTACTTAAAAGTCTAGAAATCCTCACAAACAAATATGCCTAAGGTCACTCTCAAGTTTCAACCAATCTAGATCCATATTCTGAGATGTGGAGATGCCGGTATTGCACTGGGGTAGACAACCACGACACCTGGTTTTAGTCCAAGAACTCTTCACCTGACGAAGGAGCAGCGTTCCGAAAGCTTGTGATTTCAAATAAGCTTGTTGGACTAAAACCTGGTGTCGTATGTCGTCTGACATATTCTGAGAAGTACAGATTCTTTTGCAGCATTTATAACAGTTGTCAAAAGTTTCAACACATTCAAAATGCACTGTTACTTTGTGACTGTTTATTTTTGTCACCATAAAGGAAAGGAATAAGAATCTGGATTGAAATATACAATAATATGCAAAAATGTAAAGAGCTACATACCTATTTACAAAACTGTATTTCATTCTGTTTAAAAATGATTAAAATGATTCTACTTACAATAAAATCTACTTAAATTTTTGCTGATAGTTTGAATGCAATTTTCTATGCGACTGGAATACAAACAAGGATTAACTGCTGCCAAGTCATTAAAACAGTGTGTCCTTTATTGATGACATTAAATTTATAATCTCTCTCAAAGAATACATAGAATAGCTGATGTCAGGAATGGAAACACATCCCATTCACAGACGTGGGACTTTTGAGATTCCCATCATGTGCAATGTCCCAGATGGACACCACTCAATTCTATTCAGTTACACAGATTTATTTATACGACCCAAATTACAGCACACCAAAATCTGTTCAACAATGTGAAAATAATAGAAAAGGTGCTAGAGGTATAAGAAATGTCTCATGATTTGCAATAAGCTGCTGTATAATGGAGGTCATGGAGGCTCTCAGTGGAAAGAGAATACTTTCTTTCATTTTCACTTCCCGGGAGTGAGCTTGCAAAGCAAGCATCACTGTCTACACATTGCAGCCCTTTCCAATACCATAGGATGTCACTGACTGCAGGCACCAGCAAATATATTATTTTTATTTCAAAAATATACTATATTCATAAAAAAATCTCTTGTATATACACATTGTCACAAAAGCAGTTTGGGTCTATACTACTGCATATCCTGTAAATAAACAAAACATTGGACTTTGACTCTATCCAATAAACTAAAGACCTCTCTTGCACATCTAATATTAATATTAATATTTACACATATTTTGAAGATCTGGACCCCCGGGATGGGATTGGGGGGTGGGGGGGGGGGGGTCTCTCTATTCCATGATCAGTCAATAAGCACTCACAATCGGTCTGGTTCTTTAAGACTTCATACTTTATTTCTCAGCTGAAAATGTGTTGGTGGTTAAAGCGCAGCAGGTCAGGCAGCATCCAAGGAACAGGAAATTCGATGTTTCGGGCACAAGCCCTTCATCAGGAATGAGGAAAGTGTGTCCAGCAGGCTAAGATAAAAGGTAGGGAGGAGGGACTTGGGGGAAGGGCGATGGAGATGTGATAGGTGGAAGGAGGTCAAGGTGAGGGTGATAGACCGGAGTGGGGTGGGGGCGGAGAGGTCAGGAAGAAAATTGCAGGTTAGGAGGGCGGTGCAGAGTTCGAGGGAATCAACTGAGACAAGGTGGGGGGAGGGGAAATGAGGAAACTGGAGAAATCTGAGTTCATCCCTTGTGGTTGGAGGGTTCCCAGGTGGAAGATGAGGCGCTCTTCCTCCAACCGTCGTGTTGTTATGTTCTGGCGATGGAGGAGTCCAAGGACCTGCATGTCCTTGGTGGAGTGGGAGGGAGAGTTAAAGTGTTGAGCCACGGGGTGGTTGGGTTGGTTGGTCCGGGTGTCCCAGAGGTGTTCCCTGAAGCGTTCCGCAAGTAGGCGGCCCTTCTCCCCAATATAGAGGAGGCCACATCGGGTGCAGCGGATGCAATAGATGATGTGTGTGGAGGTGCAGGTGAATTTGTGGCGGATATGGAAGGATCCCTTGGGGCCTTGGAGAGAGGTAAGAGAAGAGGTGTGGGCGCAAGTTTTGCATTTCCTGCGGTTGCAGGGGAAGGTGCCGGGAGTGGAGGTTGGGTTGGTGGGGGGTGTGGACCTGACGAGGGAGTCACGAAGGGAGTGGTCTTTGCGGAACGCTGATAGGGGAGGGGAGGGAAATATATCCCTGGTGGTGGGGTCCGTTTGGAGGTGGCGGAAATGACGGCGGATGATACGCTGTATATGGAGGTTGGTGGGGTGGTAGGTGAGAACCAGTGGGGTTCTGTCCTGGTGGCGGTTGGAGGGGCGGGGCTCAAGGGCGGAGGAGCAGGAAGTGGAGGAGATGCGGTGAAGGGCATCATCGATCACATCTAGGGGGAATCTGCGGTCTTTGAAGAATGAGGCCATCTGGGCTGTACAGTATTGGAACTGGTCCTCCTGGGAGCAGATGCGGTGGAGACGAAGGAATTGGGAAAATGGGATGGCGTTTTTACAGGGGGCAGGGTGGGAGGAGGTGTAGTCCAGGTAGCTGTGGGAGTCAGTCGGTTTATAGTAGATGTCTGTGTTGATTCGGTCGCCCAAGATAGAAATGGAAAGGTCTAGGAAGGGGTGGGAGGGGTCTGAGACAGTCCAGGTGAATTTGAGGTTGGGATGGAAGGTGTTGGTAAAGTTGATGAACTGTTCAACCTACTCGTGGGAGCACGAGGCAGCGGCGATACAGTCATCGATGTAGCGGAAGAAAAGGTGTGGGGTGGTGCCAGTGTAGTTGCGGAAGATGGACGGTTCCACATATCCTACGAAGAGACAGGCATAGCTGGGGCCCATGCGGGTGCCCCTACTGCGAATCCTCTTGCAAGGATGCCTTCCTTGAAGAAGCTCTCTTTCTCCCTCTACAAGGATTTCAGTGAGTCCCTCTCTCACTGCACCCCCCAGGTCATCTCCTCTGCACAGAAGCTCTTCAGCGCAGATTCCCCCCAGACGTGATCGATGATGCCCTCCACCGCATCTCCTCCACTTCCCGCTCCTCCGCCCTTGAGCCCCGCCCCCTAACCGCCACCAGGACAGAACCCCACTGGTTCTCACCTACCACCCCACCAACCTCCATATACAGCGTATCATCCGCCGTCATTTCCGCCACCTCCAAACGGACCCCACCACCAGGGATATATTTCCCTCCCCTCCCCTATCAGCGTTCCGCAAAGACCACTCCCTTCGTGACTCCCTTGTCAGGTCCACACCCTCCACCAACCCAACCTCCACTCCCGGCACCTTCCCCTGCAACCGCAGGAAATGCAAAACTTGCACCCACACCTCCTCCCTTACCTCTTTCCAAGGCCCCAAGGGATCCTTCCATATCCGCCACGAATTCACCTGTACCTCCACACACATCATCTATTGCATCCCCTGCACCCGATGTGGCCTCCTCTATATTGGGGAGAAGGGCCGCCTACTTGCGGAACTCTTCAGGGAACACCTCTGGGACACCCGGACCAACCAACCCAACCACCCCGTGACTCAACACTTTAACTCTCCCTCCCACTCCACCAAGGACATGCAGGTCCTTGGACTCCTCCATCGCCAGAACATAACAACACGACGGTTGGAGGAAGAGCGCCTCATCTTCCGCCTGGGAACCCTCCAACTACAAGTGCTGAACTCAGATTTTTCCAGTTTCCTCATTTCCCCTCCCCCCACCTTGTCTCAGTCGATTCCCTCAAACTCTGCACTGCCCTCCTAACCTGCAATTTTCTTCCTGACCTCTCCGCCCCCACCCCACTCCGGCCTATCACCCTCACCGTGACCTCCTTCCACCTATCACATCTCCATCGCCCTTCCCCCAAGTCCCTCCTCCCTACCTTTTATCTTAGCCTGCTGGACACACTTTCCTCATTCCTGATGAAGGGCTTGTGGCCAAAACATCGAATTTCCTGTTCCTTGGATGCTGCCTGACCTGCTGCGCTTTAACCAGCAATACATTTTCAGCTCTGATCTCCAGCATCTGCAGACCTTACTTTTTACTTTATTTCTCATACGGCCGGGCACAGATCATCCAGAAACACAGAGATTAAACACTTTCGTATTCCTCAGAGGAGCTGCACATATGGCTTAAAACAAAGACATTTTTATACTTTTCTTAAAGAAAGATACAGACCATAATCATACAGTACATTCAGACAATTACCAATCAACTTACAAAATAATCTTAACTGATACCTACTCGTCCAATGATATTTCCTGGAACCAACTTTGTTTTCCAATACTTGGGCAACCCTTATCTCACCAAGACAGTTTTTGCACCTGCACTTGAAGGTCAGTTAGGATGACCAGTAATGTCTTATCTAGTCTTGTTATTGCTATGCAGTAAAGGAAGCATTGTCTGCTAATGTCTGTTGAGGCAGACTGTGGTTAGTCAATTATGTGACAGAGTTTGAAGCCATTTTATGCAGCTTTTAGCAGACTTGTCAATTTGCAGCCTAGATGCTGTTTTGTCATATTATTTGCATTGAGAAGCCATTTTGTTGCCACTTAAGTTAGTAAGAGCATGTGTTAAGTGGTTGTTCCTGACAAAAACTAGTTACCTCAGCCTGTATTCAGGTTTCAGATCTTCATTCCCCCCTCTTTGATCATCCCATAACTACACCATAGGATGGGAGGGCATAGGTTAGATCAGTCCAATCGAATGGATGTTAGAGATTGCCATACCTTCTCCTCCTCTTCTGTGGAAGAAGCAGGGATTTGCAACCGCACCTCCTCATCTTCATTTGGCCTGAGAAGAAGCATTTTCTGGGGTAGCCGATGTTGTCAAAAGAAGTCATTAGCTTGGCAATAATACATTCAACAATAGCAATGGCAGCAAAGAGACAAATTAAAATAATTGCATATACATGGCCAATTTATCAACCAGTTGTACCATGAGCCAAAACCCCAATCTCCCCATCCAGTGCCTTCTGTCGTTTGGTTGACAAAGATGCTGATGTCATCTACATGCTTGGTAATATTCTCAATGAGATCAGTAACCCCCATCATACACTTGCTTTTAATTATGGCTAACACCCCACCCTCTTTGGCGAGTAGGTTTTGTTGGGAGAATAGACGTAATTCTGAAAGCATGTCCTCAGGCCTGTTTTAGTGACTTCCCTGAACACATGGGTAGTCCATGGCTATAAAGTATGGTTGGCCTGAGCACTTCGGGTGAATGTTGTTCAGTAAAAAGAGGTGGGTCTTTCGGTGAGAAATGTGGTTATTGTCTCAGACTGGTTCCTTCCTTCGACAACTGGAAAGATGGAAGTGCCATTGGGGGTCTCACAGTGAAGGTGGGTACCATTACCCATACAACAAAGAGCCTGAATACCAGCAATAACAGAGACTCACTCCTCCAGTAGGCACGAGGACTCAGAGGGTAGCAATAGCGGTTGGTACATTTGATCAAAACACGTGGAATAGTCTTATTCACATTCACGTAAATGCACCCCCATCCCTTACTGTTGTCACAATTTGGATAGGCTACCCCGGACTTATTAGAGGAAGTCCACAAGCAACTAGCAGGTGGGGATAAGTCATAGTCAATAGAAACATTATGTCTGGTAAACGCCTTAGAAACATTCCATACTCCTTCGTTGGGATTCGGGAAGGGGAAAAGGGGCAAAGAGTCCTTTGCTGATGTGAGGGCGGAATAGACCACTTCCTCCCTGCCAATATTGTGTTGTGACTTTGAAGAAACGGATTGTTAGTGAAAGCTAACATTTCCCCCTTTTCTGTTTTGCGCCGTGCAGATTTAGACCTCTTTAGGTAGGAGCAAGGCTTGCCAGGGCTTGCCATAGTACAACTGGCATCGAACACCTCGACAGGGTAAAGACCATTAAGACTTGTACTGTAAACGAACTGTCCGATCTTCTTGATGAGTTGACCATTGCAACAGTCATTCTCGGTATTGTTCTGTGCATTGAAAGTATCAGTCTCTTGGCACATGAGGACATCTTTTTGGCATAAATGGTACACAGTCTCTGGCTGATCAGGATCACACAGGTAAACAGGAAGAGGCCCTTCTTGAGCACTAATGCCAATGACGAAGAGTCTATTTAACAGGGTAAGTTTAATCTTCATCATCTCCCCCCCCTTGCAAGGGGCGCATTCGATGACCTTGCAATGATGAAGGTGCCCAGTGACCTTATCAGCAGTAGGGGTGGTGAGAAGAACCTGGAAGGGCCCCTCCCATTGAGGTTGGAGGCTGCAGCGTGTCCATTGTAATAGAGTATAAACCATTCCCTCCTTGCTCAAGTATATACAAAAATGCACATAACTAAAATAGGCAGCAGCAAAGAAGGAACACAAACTTGTCCAGCAGGGGTCACCCACATTTTAGTTTGAGTATCGAGGGAGAACCCTATTTGAAGCCATAGTTTGTGCTCTTCAGCAAGGGCCTTCCCCTGTAATTTCTGTACTTTACCCAGGTCTGGCATATCTATCCCAATATTCTCTCAATCCGGGTTTTGCTGGGGGCCCAGTGGGACCAGAAGTTTGGGGTGTGAGCTGCCTGCTTGGCGGCTGCATCCACCTGCCCACTACTTTGGAAACTGTATCAGTGTGAGCCGAACATCTTGATAACTGCCAGATTGATTGAACAAAACAGCATTACTCTAACGCTGTCCCCATGGGGCTTAAAGATCCTCTATGTTCCCACAAGGCTCCTTCATCGTAGGTCACACCAAAAGCACAATGAAGAGTCAGTGTATATTAGCAGATTTTCCTTTTGTTAGGACACAAGCATGTCAATTCCCCACGTTTGCTCCAAGGTAACATTAAAGACACATCATTTCCCAGTGGCCACATTTCCACAGTTAAAGCAAGGGCATTTGAAGAAATCCATTTGTCACTGGGGGATTTTGCTGTCTTGTTCCCAGTCTCTAAGGTGTAATACTGGGGCCTGCCAGTCCCCATTCCCAGGGTCCCCTCGGGAAAAGGTTGCTCAACGGTGGTCACAGGGCGGGCATCTGAGGCAGGTTCCGCCCCAGTGGGTATCCTGGTCCCAATCAACCCTGTCAGGGCTGGCACACGGCAGTTGGGATCGCGAGGGCGCTGCATATAATTGGTTTTACATGTAACTTGCATCGTGGTTCAGTCTGGTTCTGGCCAGCCCAATAGAAAACCACCGTTCACCTCATTTGCGACTGGAAATTCCTGGACTAGTTCATACTGTTCGTCTGGATCATGACAGTGACACCAGGAGGAAAGCGTTGCAAAAGCATAGGGTTAAACAATAGTAATTGAGCTTCCTGATTATTTTTCAATTGTATACCACTTCCGTCAGAAAGATAGCCACATACTTCAGTCTTGTAACACAAACCATTCGTATTCAGGCTATTCCCAGAATTTTGCTGTATTTACATCCATATTACCCTTGGACATATTGAGCACAGTGGTTCAGTGGTTAACACTGCTGTCTCACAGCACCAGGGTCCCAGGTTTGATTCCAGCCTTGGGTGACTGTCTGTGTAGAGTTTGCACATTCTCCCTATGTCTGTGTGGGTTTCCTGCAGGTGCTCTGGCTTCCTCCCACAGTCCAAAGATGTGCAGGTCAGGTGAATTGGCCATGCTAAATTGCCCGTAGTGTCAGGTACATTAGTCAGAGAGAACTGAGTCAGGGTGGGTTACTCTTTGGAGGGTTGGTGTGGACTGCTTGGGCCGAAGGGCCTGTTTCCACACTGTAGGGAATCTAATCAAGTTGGGTCAGTTTGTTCTTGCGGTCAGGGGCATGCTTCATTAACATTACACTAATTGCTGGGATTGGCCCTGGTTTAGGATGGCACAGGCCACTCATCCCCATAATATCGGCTATGAAGACTGGACGCTTCATTTTCAAAAGAAGGAAAGGTTTGTAATGGGATGGGGGAGGGGGGTGGTGGTGTACGGGGAACAATCAGGAGATTGTCCAGGAATAAAATCCCCATCCTCAAATAGGGTCGGTATGCCAGACAAAGGCTCAGGATTCTGACTAGAATCTAAGTTCTTTATTTTACAGCGTTGTTGCTTTAACCCTGTTTGTATATTCCTCAGCCTTAGTGACCTTACAACTGTTTCTCATGTCCCTCTTTTTTTCATCTACCCACTCACAGTCAGCTCTGAACACCTCCAGCTTTTGGGAGTTCCATCTGCTATACGTACCTCTATCCCCCAATCACAGGCAGAATTCCTTCAACTGGCCAGTAATGTACCTTTCCATTCTCTAGTTAGCAATGAATTATTGCAGCCATACTTCAAATTAACCATGAGGCAATGAGACAGATCACTGACAACGTGTAAAGGAATAAAACCACACGATCCTGCCAATTCATTCTGATTTTGTGATTCAGGGCTAATACAATAGATTATTAATAAATAATAAATAAGATAATCATGATCTGTAATTCAGAGGTAGAAACTGAACAAGTGACTAAGACATTTAAACAGTCATCAATATAAACTGGAAATTCATTTGTTCATTATTCAATATTTAAATATAAAATGTATATAGTTTCCAATTCTGAAATCCATTATAATTACCTGGTTTTAGTCCCTTAATTTAAATCCCAGATTAGGTTCCTTAAGCATACCTGACCAGTCATTGCTCATTTCATTTAGGCCATGAAATGACTGCAGCTGCCTTAAGAGGTCTCTTGTCTCGTCACATGATAACAAAAAGACTTCTAAAGCATGAATAATGGCCGAATCCAAAGACACAGATATTAACCGTAGGATGTTAATTTTGTTACATGATTTATCACAACCTAATGTTGAACTGAAACTTCAATTGTCATTGAGGGAGGGGAATTGATATAAAATAAAGCCATGACTGGCACACCATAATCACCAATGAGACATAGCAGTCTTAAAATCAAGTGGAACCAAATGAGTCTAAAACAGAAATTAAATCTGCTAGTATCCTTTTCTGAAAACAATGCTGTTGGGTTGGGATAGTTTGGATCTATCTTTATTACTTCCAGTTTTACAAAATTTAACTAAATTAAATAAGATTCATTCAATTCTTCCACTCAATGAGCAACTGTTAAAGGTTGAAGTGATTTTCCTCAATGTTAGGTTTAGAGTATAACTAAAATTGAGCAGAGACCTGCTGTCATCCTGGAACAGAATGATTCTGCACCTGAGGCCCAGATTTCGTGCTGCTGCTTTACTTCCTTGAATCAATTCTTTCATTAGTACAACACATAGGGGTGAGGGGGATGATAATGACCTTTGGCAGTAGCACGAAATAATGGGGAATTTGAGAGCAAGTTTATACTGATGTCAGATGGTGCAGAATCAAAAGGAGAAGACTTTGTTTAAAAAGGTAAGAATGCTGTCTTCCTCCGTATTAAACTGATTTGAAAGTGAATAAGATTGGCTTTCATGTAAGCATAAAAGTGATTAGTTAGAAATTAAGAATAGGGCAGAAACGGCCCGTAAGAAGAACAAGGGTTAATATTTCATTTCATAATCACTGATGGATCCTTAAAAGAAATCATGTTGAATTTCCAAAATGCAAATCAAATTCAAAACAGTCCCAGATCTCGAGCTCCAGAGAACAAAACACAAACATTCAATCACCAATAAGCAAATGGTGCTTTCAAACTGAATCTGAATGGGTTAAACGTTCTGCAAGCTGCAGTGAATCAGTGCTGATTCCCTGTTTGTCTGTCTCACGCTCTCTCTCTCTCTCTTGTGCATACACATGAATACTTTAAGGGTAAGGAACCACTTACATCCTAGAAGTCAAAGTTAGGGAGTTTAGCCTCATAATTCCTGGCTGTGGCACACAGCTACTTAACCAAGTGTGCAGGAATTGTATCACTGGCCAGCTTTCTTTTTTATATCACAATAAAAGCAGCAACCACCCTCTCTATTTCATAAACAAAGAACAAACACCAAAACAAACAGAACAAAACCACAGCAGACAGACAAGACAAAGCAGCAAAGCAAGACAAGACAAGCCAAGCTGAACAGATACAACAGAGAAAGTCATCTTGATCTAAAACTTTCGCTAATCAACAACCTGACAACGAACAATAAGACTAATGATTTCTGCAAAACATTCTAAACCTCTGATAGTTTTATTATATCGTGATACTTCTTTGTTTTGTCTTTCACAGAACAATTTGAGAATTGATTTAGACAACACTAATCCAACTGAATCTGATCCCTGACTCCTCTCTCTCTCTTTGTTAAGACTCTCCGACTCTATTTTGGATCCACAGGTCCCTGACCTATTAGTAGGAGTCCCCAACTCCCTGGAGTCCCTGAACCCTCTTTCTCTCTTCTTTTTAAGAGTCCCTGACTCTATTTAGATCTGCAGGTCCCCAACCTGGTAGCAGGAGCCCCCGACTCCCTGGGGTCCCTGACCGCTCTGTAATCTTTTCTGAATGAATTCTTACCAAGGCCAAACCTTCTCAGGCTGTACTGTGATGATAAGCAATGAGGGAGTCGAGTCAACCACGACTTGAATGAGAGGAAAACCAAACGGATAAAATACTCATGTCTGGCTGGCTGATTCCTTTAAACTCAATATTGGAGGACTCAAGGCTTTTACACCGCTGCCACAATCCGTCCGTGCCGAGTCTGAGTCATGGTACCAAATGAAGATCTGGACCCCCGGGGAGGGGTCTCTCTGTTCCATGATCAGTCAATAAGTACTCACAATTGGTCTGCTTCTTTAAGACTTCACACTTTATTTTTCATACGGCTGGGCACAGATTGTCCAGAAACACAGATTAAACACTTTCGTATTCCTCAGAGGAGCTGCGCACATGGCTTAAAACATAGACTGTTTTATACTTTTCTTAAAGAAAGGTACAGACCATAATCATACAGTACATTCAGACAATTACCAATCAACTTACAAAATAATCTTAACTGACACCTACTCGTCCAATGATATTTCCTGGAACCAACTTTGTTTTCCAATACTTGGGCCACCCTTATCTCACGAACACAGTCTTTGCACCTGCACTTGAAGGTCAGTTAGGATGACCAGTAATGTCTTATCTAGTCTAGTTATTGCTATGCAGTAAAGGAAGTATTGTCTGCTAATCTCTGTTGAGGCAGACTGTGGTTAGTCAATTATGCCGCTTTAACAGAGCTTAAAGCCACTTTATGCAGCTTTTAGCAGACTTGTCAATTTGCAGCCTAGATGCCGTTTTGTCATATTATTTGCATTGAGAAGCCATTTTGTTGCCACTTAAGTTAGTAAGAGCATGTGTTAAGTGGTTGCTCCTGACAACAACTAGTTACCTCAGCCTGTATTCAGGTTCCAAGTCCTCAATTTGAGGCAGTAGGTGAGTCCAACAACTGAACAGACTCCCATTTACTTTCAGCAGGAAGACCTCAGATAGTGGTCTTTCCCCACTGTGCTTTGGCAGCAGCTGCCCCCAATTGCATCCCTCAACATGTAGAGCTGGACCTTGGACTATGCCAGTCTGCAACACCCAGTCAGGATGAACTCCATGTTCAGGCACCAAGCAAACGTCTCAAGTTACAAACTGATAGGGATTCTATGTGTCATCACAGGCATGGAATGTTGCCTGACCTGCTGTGCTTTTCCAGAGGCACACTCTCAACATAGGATTATGACTGGTATACTGACAGTGGTCACAATTTCCTCATGCTGTAACAGTTCTCTAGGCCAATGTTTGTTGAATCACCATAAAAACTCAGTGTGACTACTAACTGACAAGTGTTAACTGTTGGTGGTAATGCGTGTGATTGTTATTCAGAACTCTCAAATAAATATTATAATGAACCTTCCCTCACTTGTTTCTCGAACATTTTACATCACATGCAGAAGAACTGGAAATTCTGCATTCGAGCTCTCCTCCACTTTTCCAAAGTTTTTTCACCCCATGAAACCCAGCAGACTAAGGGGTGATGTTGACAATCAAGATTAGAGTTGTGCTGGAAAAGCACAGCATCCAAGGAGCACGAAAATAGACGTTTCTGGTCAAAGCCCTTCATCAGGAAATTGACATTAACAATGCATTGAAAGTCACCAAACAAAAACAAAATTACTGCTATATCTACAATCCTTGTTTTCTATTTCTGTATGAGTTTTTGCGAATTGATTCTAATGTTGTTGCTACTCAATTCGCTAATCCATCTTTTGCTGATCTACATTATGGCCTGGATTGTCATGTCTCTAGATTGTCATCAACTGAACATGAACGCCAAACTGCACGTCATGATCCCATGAAATTCCTGCTGTGTTGACTTCCTTAGAAATTGCTCAGCATATCTGAACATCTAACAAGCAATTCCCCTGCTCCCCAGAAACATCTGCAGAAGTATCCAAATCCGAGTTGAAGTTGGAGACTTTTGATAGTTCCAAATTACTTATATAGATAGTTAGTCAGGAAAGGTTAGACTGAAAAACTGTAACATTTAATGACAGAAGTGACTCCCAGTCACTGATACTGACACAAATACCAACTCATTCTTGGATCTCTTCAGTACCCTCAGGTATCTCTTTCCTCTACCATACTAATCTCTGACCAGGCAGACCTATCCATACCTCCTTCTCACCTACTCAGCCCATTCATTCTGTTAACTTGCCACCATATCCACTTACTTCATCCAATCGGGGAGAAAGTGAGGTCTGCAGATGCTGGAGTATCTGAGCTGAAAATGTGTTGCTGGAAAAGCGCAGCAGGTCAGGCAGCATCCAAGGAACAGGGAATTTGACGTTTCGGGCATAAGCCCTTCATCAGGAAGGGCTTATGCCCGAAATGTCGAATTTCCTGTTCCTTGGATGCTGCCTGACCTGCTGCGCTTTTCCAGCAACACATTTTCAACTACTTCATCCAACCACCTACCCTTCTCTTTTATTCATGCTCTAATGTTCACATTGCAGATTTAAACTTGCCATACACTAGCTAGTGCCATAGAAAGAGGACACATCCAGTCTTCTTCCTGACATTACAATGCTGTGGCAGAACTTTTGGAGAGAGGTGTTGCTCTACATTGATGAAACAGCCAGATTTCTAAGATCTAGGAAGAAGTGACGAGCAGCGTCAGAGTTGGACAAAATATTTAAGCAGAAGAAATATTCCAAATAATGACAGGTGATTTGCAGAAGATCTGTGCCTAGTCTAACTTCAGTTGTAGGTAAATTGTTGGAGGTGATTATAAAAATTGATTAGGAATAGTCAGCATGGTTTTCCTTGACTTAAGGAAAATCAAATCTCACAAACGTTTTTGAGATTTTTGAGGAAGTTACCAAAAAGATTGATGTTGGCTGAGCAGTAGACATTATTTATTTGGATTTTAGTAAAGCCTTCAACGAGGTTCTGAATGGTAGACTAATTAGTAAAGTTAGATCACTTGGGATTCAGGGTGAGCTTGCCAACTGGATACCTAATTGGCTTAATGGCAGGAGACAGAGATTAACGTGGAAGGTTGATTTTCAAACTGGAGGCCTTTGACCAGCAGTGTTACACAGGGATCAGTTCTGGGTCCTCTTTTGTTTATCATATATATAAATGGTTTGGATAAGAATATAGAAGGTATGGTTAGTAAGTTTGCAGATGAAAATTGGTGACATAGTAGACAGTGAAGAAGGTTTTCTAAGATTACAAGGGGATCTTTATCAAATGGGTCAATGGGCTGAAAAATGACATATGGAATTCAATCTGGATAAATGCATTTTGGTACAACAAACAGGGCTGGGGCTTATACAATTTTAATGGTAATGCCTTGGGTAGTTTTGTAGAAGAAAGGGACTTAGGGATGCAGTTACATAATTCTTTGAGGTTTGTGTTTTCATAAAGGCAGAGTGGTTAAAAGGTGTTTGGCACACTTGCCTTCATTGCCCAGTCATAGACTCGTAGAGATATACAGCACAGAAACAGAGCCTTCGGTCCAACTCATCCATGCTGACCAGACATCCTAGATAAATCTAGTCCCATTTGTCAGCATTTGACCCATATCCCTCCAAACTCTTCCTATTCATATATCCATCCAGATGCTTTCTAAATGTTATAATCATACCAGCCTCCACCACTTCCTCTGGCAGCACATTCTATACATGCGCCATCCTCTTAGGTCCATTTTGAATCCTTCTCCTCTCACCTTAAACCTAGGCGTTCTAGTTTTGGACTCCCCATCCCAGGTAAAACACTTTGTCTATTTACCCTATCCATGCCCGTCATGATTATATGAACCACTTTAAGGTCACCCCTCAACCTCCGATGCTCCAGGAGAAATTGGGCCGGGTGCTGGCAGTTGGGACTAGATTGGGTTGGGATATCTGGTCGGTATGGACGTTGGACCAAAGGGTCTGTTTCTGTGCTGTACATCTCTATGACTCTAACAGGAGTTGGGAAGTCATGGTGAGGTTGTACAGGACGTTGGTGAGGCCTCGTCTGGAGTATTGTGTCCAGTTCTGGTCACCCAGTTATAGGAAGGATATTATCGAGCTGGAGAGGGTTCAGAAGAAATTCATCAGGATGTTGCTGGGTGTGGAAGGTTTGAGTAATGAAGAAAGACTGGATAAGCTAGGACATTTTCCACTGGAGTATAGGAGGTTGAGAGGTGACCTTACAGAAGTTTATAAAATAATGAGAGGTACAGATAGGGATAATGGTGGTTATCTTTTGCCTAGGATGAGGAATTTCAAGACTGGGGATACATTTTTAAGATGAGAGGAGAGATTTACTAAAGACATAAGAGGTAATTATTTTTACACACAGAGTGATTCATATGTGGAATGAACTTCCTGAGGAAGTGGCGGATGCGGGTACAATTACAACATTTAAAAGACAAAGATATATGAATAGGAAAGACTTGGAAGGATATGGACCAGGAGCAGGCTGGTGCAACTAGTTTAATTTGGGATTAAATGTGGCATGGATTGGTTGGACTGAAGTGTCTGTTTCCGTGCTGTATGACTATATGACTCTACATTTTCTGTAAATAATCTTGTCCTCGTAACTTTAGGCTGCACAAATTTACTGTTTGGATAATTCTTTAATCCTAGCTTTCAATGACAGCAGTGGGAAGGCTGTCCTGCATATTTCGAATACTATATTTTCTGCGATAGGTTTAGGTTGGGGGGGGGTGGGGGTAGTGTTATGGCTGATCTGATTGTAAACATGAATCCTCATGTTATCACTGCCCGTGTCTGAATAGCACAAAATGGCCGACAGCACTTGGGAAAATCCTTGTTTAATGTGGTCTTCGCAAGTAGAACACTAGTAGCTCTGTAGAATAAAGGTTACTGGATTGAGTTAGAATGCTATTTATACATAAGACATAGGTAAGAACATTTCACACTAATTAGTTGTTTCTCTAGAATTATTTAATCAATCTGTTACAATATTAAGAGTAGGTTTTAGTTAAGATTCTTCAGATAATTACAGATACCGATTCTGAAATAGTTATAGATTACATATATACAAAAAAAATCACTAAAAGAATTAAGGGAAAAGATTCAAACCAGTTTCAGATAGTAAAAGCGGCCCCACATCATTACAGGGAGAAATAAATCAGAGGTCCAGAAATTAGCAGACATTGGAATGTAGACTGAATGAATATATTAAGACACAACTTGTGAGCTAAAGAATTCTAGTATTAGGTGTAGCTACATAAATTTGTTGGAACTGATATTATAACAGTTAGTAAAAATCAATATTCTTTTGTTTTTCTCACAATAAAAGAATTTAAAGGATCCTTAACCGACGGGCAAGTATTCAATTAATTGGCTGTAAACACGGTGCAGCTGGCAAAAGTCACTTGAATACAGTATCCACTATAAAATGCCTCAAGAAGGGAGATAAGAGTCTGGGAAACATCAGGAAGGAGGGGTGTGTGTGTGTGTGTGTGTGTGTGTATGTGTATAGTGGGGGGGGGGGGGGGGGGGGGGGGGGGGGGGGGGATGTGGTTGGAGCACAAGACTGCCCATCTCTGTCGTTCAGTGGTGTGATTAGCTTAACTGGAAATACATTGAAATTGTTGAGGGAAGCTTGAACTTTATATGATACTGTAACAGAGAGCCAGTTACAAAGGGATAACTCGGAGCTGCTGCACAACAGTAAACAAGAGGTTGGTGGGGAGGGCGGGGGGGGGGAGGGGGTGTGCTCTAAGCTTGAAGTTGTTACTTCAGACATTGCAAAACTTTTTGTATGCTTTATTGGTCTGAAGAAATGAAGCTGTAAATCGTAATAACGTTTACCTGACACCATTCCATGATTCAAACTCTCATTGGAAATTATGAGATCTAACATCTCATTTCAACTCAGTCCCTAATAAGCTTTGAAACCTTTGCTAAATGTGAATCTATCTAAGTTTGCCTTAAAATATTCAAAGACTCAGCGTTCACCACCTTTTCGGGAATAGAGTTTCAAAGACTCACAACCCACTGAGAAAAAGTATTTCTCCTTATCCATATTTTAAAGAGATGACATGTCTTTAAACACCAAGCACTAGTTCTAAACTCTCTCATAAGACAAAACAGCAGGCCACGCCCAACCTGGCATGACGCTCACAGTCTTAAATGTTTCAATCTAGCAACCTTACTCTTCTGAATCAGTGGATACAAGCCTGGACTGTTGAATCTTTCCTCATAAGATGAACTGCCCATTGTAGGTATTAGACTGTTAAACCTTCTCTGAACTGCTTCCAATGCATTTATCACCTTTCCTAAATACAGTGACCAATACTGTACTCAGCAGTCCAGATGTGAGTTTCACTGGTGCCCTCTGTAACTGAAACATAAGCGCCTTGCCTTTATTGGTCGGGGCATTGAGTACAAGAGTCAGGAAGTTATGTTGCAGCTTTATTAAACTTTAGTTAGACTGCACTTAAGACTATTACATTTAATTTTGGTTGCCATATTACAGGAAGGAAGTGGAGAGGGTGCAGCTGAGGTTTACCAGGATGCTGCCTGGAGTAGAGCGTATGAGCTATAAGGAGAGGCTGGACAAATTAGGACTGTTTTCTCTGGAGCGGTGAAGGCTTGGGTTTGTGGGGGGGGGGAGGTGTAGAGAGACTTGATAGGAGTTTCTAAAATGATGGGAGGCATAGATAGGGTTGACAGTCTGAATATTTTCCCCAGAGTTGAAATGTCTAATACTGGGGCATTTAAGATGAGAAGGGGCAAGTTCTAAGGAGATGTGAGAGACAAGTCTTTTATACAGACAGTGGTAGATGACTGGAACACGCTGGTCGGGGTAGTGATGGAGGCAGGTATGATTGGGGCGTTTAAGGGCTTTTAGAGAAGTACATGAACATGGATATGGACCATGGGCAGGCAGAAGGGATTAGTTTAATTTGGCTTCATGTTCAGTACAACATTGTGGGTTGAAGGCACTGTTCCTGTGCCATACTGTTCTATGTTCTATTTTTATATTCAACTTCTTAAAATTCTTTCAAGAGGTGTGAATGTCGCTAGTTAGGCCAACATTTATTGCCCATCGTTAATTGCCCTGGAGAAGGTGATAGTGAGGTGTCTTCCTAAACCACGACTGTCCCTGGAGTGTGAGTATACCCAAAATGTTGTCAGGAAAGGATTTCCAAAATGGTGACTTAGCTACAATGAAAGAATAGTGATGTAGTTCCAAGTCAAGGCTGTGTATGGTTTAGAGTTGTTCCCATGCATCAACTACCCTCGTCCTTCCAGATGGTAGAGGTTATAGGTTTGGAAGGTGCTTCTGGAGATGCCTTGACCAAGTCCCGCAGTGTCACACACAACTGCATAGCGAATCAGCGTGAAGGGAATTAATATTAAAGACTGTGGATGGAGTGCTAATCAAGTAGGTTGCTTTGTTAAGGATGGTATCAACTTGTTGACCATGATTGAGGCAAATGAAAAATATTCTATGAATCAAAGATCATCGGAAATCTGAAACAAAACCAAAAATTGATGGAGAAACTTTACAGGTCTGTGGAGAAAAAGCAGAGTTGACATTTTGAATCCAGTGACTCTTCTTCGAAACTGACAGTAGCTCAGAAATGGTTGTACATAAACTAAAGATGGGAGGGAAGTTGGAGCAGATAATGGAAATGAAGCCCAGAGAGAGAGAGAGAAAAACAGAATTCCAGTTAGGCAGACAAAGGGATGGATAATGGTAGGTGAGGAAAAAGAAAAGCTGATAATGGGGATCATAAGTCAGTGAAAATGGGCTGACTATGCTGAGAGAAACCTGGTACAGCGTGGAATGGATAAAATACAGCGAAGAGTGTTCACATTCTAAAATTATTGAACTTGATTTTGAATTCTGAAGACTGCAGTGACCCAAGCAATAAAGGAGACAATGGTAATGAACAGGGGAATGTCTATGGATGCTGTTTACATGGATTTCCACAAGGCATTTCCTAAAGTCCCACGTAAGAGACTATTAACTATGGGAGAAACCCATGAAACTGAGGGGAAATTATTGACATGGCAGAGACATTGGTTGAGTGCCAGGCAACAAAAAGTAGTGATAATGGGTAGGTACTCAAATTGGCAAGATGTGGCCAGTGATGTCCCACAAGGATCTATTAACATTATTAATTAATGACTTGGATAATGCCACATATTAGAATGTCATATATCCAAATTTGCTGATGACACAAAATTAGGGAGCATTGTAAACAGTGTCGCTGATAGCATAAAGCTGCAAAGAGATTTTGTTAGAATAAATGAATGGGCACAGTTGTGGCAGGTGGAGTTCAATACAAGCAAGCATAAGTTATCCATTTTGGACTAAAAACAATTGATCAGGGTACTTCCTGGATGGTATGAAATTAGATACAATGAATGTCCAAAGAGGCTTAGGGGCTCAGGTATGAAAATCTTTAATCTGTCCCAGACAAATGCAGAAAATAAAGAAGAAAGCTAACAGAATTCTGGCCTGTATAGAAAGGACTGGAATTCAAGAAGGTAGGAGTTATGCTGCAATTATACAAAACCCTGGTTAGACGTCATTTGGAGTGATAGGAGTAGATCTGGGCACCACACTTTAGGAGGGATTACATCAGAGGTTTACAAGAATGATGTCTGGACTTCAGGGTTTAAGTTATTAGGAGAGATTGTACAAATTAGGTCTGTGTTCTCTAGAATTTAGAAGGATAAAGGATGATCTGATCAAAGTCTTCAAGATGCTAACAGCAAAAGACAGGGTAGGTAAAGATAAATTATTTCCATGGGTTGGGGATTCTAGAAGTAGGCGCCATATTCAGAAAAAATGGCCAGGAGAGATGCTAGGAAGTACTTCTACAGACAAAGGGTGGTAGATATTTCGAGAACTCTTCCACAAATGACAGTGGATGCTGGTCAGTTCTTAATTTTAAATCTGCGATAGTTACATTTTTTGTGAAGTGGATATATTAAGGATTATGAGCCAAAGGCAGGTATATCGAGTTCAGTCACAGATCAGCTGTAATCTCATTGACCGGTGGAACAGGCTCGAGGGACTGAATGGCTTACTCCTATTCTCAAGGTTGTTGCAGGGGCCGAAAACCCTTTGCACAAAACTCCTGCTTAAACGTTTTTCCATTGTCATGAACATTAAGATTTATAAACATTTTGAACTGAGTTATCTAAATTACTTTTTTCTTACAATATTTACTGAAACCTTTTTTCTATTTCTCACCTCTTCCCAAATCTTTAACTTAATTCCTGTTTATTGATTAGTGGGTCAGGACAGTCTATGACAAAATGTAGAAACACAGAGTCAAATTCGTAAGTTTATATTTTCTCTGTCGTCTTTCATTAGATCAGATATTTAAGGGATCTGAAGTCTTTTCCATTTGCCTGGAATGGGGAATATATCCCAAGGGTAATGGTGTTTCATGGTACCATGCTAGTGGTGCCAGATTTTGTTCTCGTTGAGTAGGTAGTTCCTGCAGTAAGAATGGGAGATGGAAAGACTAGAGCAATGGCACGTGGAGATAACAGTTGCAATGGATAGGTCCTTTAGTTGTAAATAACATACGATTCTGAGAAACAATCTGAATTGCTCTATTATTGTCACTTGGGCCTAGTAATGTAGAATGTTGAGTTTTTAAGTGGCTTCCTACCCCCACCAACAATTCTAATGGGGACAACACTGAGGAGAGTGAGCAGATCAATAAGAATAGGTGGGCTTTTCTTTTGCAAACTTTTCACTGTCTGAACCCTTGTTCTGCCTCTCCATGAGTGAGGGCATTTAAATCAACCTGTGATTTGTTGAAACCCCAGTGTCTTTGCAAGTGCTTTAAAGATTTTCTTAGCAAACTTTGGTCTGGCGTTGGAAACAATAACCATTTAGAATGTAGGGATCTCATAACTGTTGTAATAGTCAACAATGCTAGATTTTTAACTTCAAACCATCTGGAGTAGCAATCGAGCACAATAAGGCAAATATAGTCTTCAAATATTAAAGAGTCTATTTCTAAATGGGCTCACGGTCTAACAGAATTCTTTAGGATTGAGAAGTTACTTTCTTTCATTTCTGTACATGGCACCTGTGATACAATTAGCAACAAAGTCCTCCAACTATTTGAGATCCCAGGCCACCAAACAGCGCCACAAGCTATTTTATCTGCACTTGGTTATGCCTAAGTCATTGCTGAATCCTTTCAAGAATATTATTTTCAAATGAACAAGGAATTACCATAACCAGAAAACAGCAAATCCTCAATGCGAGAGAAGCATTATCTGTATTCAAAGTAAATCTACAAAGTAAATCTTCAGAGTGAAGGAATGACAGTTTAAAACTAAGATGAGGAGGAATTTCTTCAGGAGAGGGTGATTAATTTGTGGAACTCATTGTTGCAGCAAGCTAAAGCGTCAAGCTATCAAGTTTATTTATGATAGATATGCGGTGGCATAGTGGTTAGCACTGCTGCCTCACAGCACCAGGGTCCCAGATTTGATTCCAGCCTCCAGGGACTGTCTGTATGGAGTTTGCATATTCTCCCCGTGTCTGTGTGGGTATCCTCCCACAGTCCAAAGATGTGCAGGTCAGGTGAATTGGCCATGCTAAATTGCCCATAGTGTTAGGTGCATTAGTCAGAGGGAAATGGGTCTGGGTGGGTTACTCTTCGGAGGGTCGGTGTGGACATGTTGGGCCAAGGGGCCTGTTTCCACACTGTAGGGAATCTAATAATTACAGGAAGAAGGCAGGAGAACGAGGTTGTGAAATATATCAACCATGATCTAATGGCACAGCAGACTTGATGGGCCAAGTGGCCTAATTCTGCTCCAATATCTTATGGTCTTTTACATGATGCATGTAGTAAATACAGGTCATTAATGAAGTTATCTACAGACTGTTCTTGGACTTGATATCTCGCCAGTGTCCTATGTGTGTTTCAAGTGAAATATTGATCAAAACCTGTTAAGAGTTTTGAGTGTAATTTGTTTCTCATAAACCTGTTACCTATATATGATCTGACCATAAAAGTCTTCTTATAAAATAAAGAATGCTACCTTGGTTTGCTTTTGATTTGGTGTCCAATCTTGAAACTGTTCAAAATCTTAGGAACCGTACTTTATAAATTTGCCGACCTATAAAATACAGTTGATGCTTTATTTTGATCAGGCAGAAAGTTCAATACAGGTGAGGTTTCTTGCATTGTTGATAGACAATGTTATTAATTTGAATCATCATTGTTGTGATTTTCTTGTGAAGGGAGAACTACTAATTAGTTAAGACTAATGTAGATCCCTTACAGTTTCTGATGTGTCTCATGTGGATCAAAGAAAAGGTAGAAGAAATGAACACACGGATGGGTTCTGTCTTCACTAAGAGAGCACAAACAACCTCACAGAAATGTTAGGGAACTAAGGGGTCTCATGAGAGAATGGACAAGAAGGAAATCAGCATGTGGGGAAATTACTGGGATGACATATCTGATAGCCTATATTCCAGAGTACTAAAGTAAACTGCCCCGGAAATATTGGATGCATTAGTGCTCATCTTTCAATATCTGAAACCCTGGAGCAGTTCTTTCCCATTGGAGTGTGGCCAAGGTCACCCCACCATCTCAAATTGGAGGCAGAGACAAAAAGAGAATGTGGAAAATGTTGCTTTTGCTGGTCAGTTTGAAATAGAAATAGCTTACACACTGGGGGAGAAATAGTGCTATGAAGATATTATTAAAAATCGCATGCCAGTCATGGTGAACCCTTATCCAGACAGCTCATGTGACATTCTTCAAATAAGTTAAATCGAGAAAGCCAAGTGATTGGAGATGGCAACAATGTCTATGATGGTGCTGAATGGCTATGATTATACGGAATAGCAGGGGAGTCTCAAAGGGCCAAATGATCTACTCCTGTTCCTATTTTCTACGTTTCTGTACCTGGGAATTAACAAAAATGAATACCTCCCCTTTTGTGTCAAAATCTGGGAGATTTTTAATTCATCTGATCTCATTGAATGATAACAGTTCTAGTAAGGCTTCCTGTCTGGTCAGCTGCAGAACATCTGTCCTAAGACACTGCTAAAAGTATGCTTTGAACTCCTCATCTGAGCTACCCTTGCCCATCTGTTTCAGTTTACTATATTATCATCCTTAACTAACAGTTCCACATTGCCACCTTTCTCTAGTTTTTTTTGGTTTGACAAATATTTTTGCACCTTCCAATATTCAGGTTCCATCCAAATCACCCTGCAGCCGAGTCTCTGACATAGCTCCATATCATACAGACTTATTTCTTTTTGTGCACAGCTCATCTGTTTCACACCATGCTTCCAGTTACTATGTCTTATTTGTTGGTTTACTCAGATTTGTACACTCAATATCCTTCCTTTTAATATTTCACACGTTAATAGCTTTCTCTTTTGCGTTGTCTCTGCCTTTTGATTTACAAAATGTTCCCAAATTTAATCTCTTGACCTTATTATTCAGTCTAAAATCCTCTAGATTTCTCGATTTACACAATTCACAAGAACACACTGCATTATTTACCCTTAAAAGGTATATTGGACGGGAAATACTAACTCTTGTTTCTCTCTTCATAGGTCCTGCCAGATTGGCTGAAATTGTGCAGGAATTTTTTTTTTGGATTTTCCACGTTATTTCTCTCACCCTATATTGCAAAACTAGCACAGTAGCAAATGTCCTTCAGACAGAGACAGCTCTAAGGTTAGGGTGGCAGTACACATACTACAGTATCAGGATGGATAGTGAATTTCCCAATCAAGAGTGCGTTATATACTTTGCTGTCCTCAGTATTTCTTTCAAGAGGTGTTCAACATGCTAATCAGATGTGGTTCATTTACCTGATGCCATGAGGCTTAATGAGATCCACATAGATTGCTGAAGACTCTCAAATCCACACTGATAGTTACTATGGTTGGGCAGTCTTGCCTGTGGGATAGAACATATCCAGAGATTATATTTGAGGATTCTGGGACACCGGTTGAAAGGTATGATGTCACAAATCTTTACTATGTCAGACTGCTGTTCGTTTGCAGTGTGGGAGAGCTCTCCCAAATTTGACACAAGTTCACAGATGGTAGATGATGACGATGCAGGAGGAATAACTGAATTGGGTGTGCCTTTGCTGGATCTGTTTTTATTTTTCAGACTTCTTTTGAGCAGTAGTTTAATACAACTGCGTGGCTAATGCAAACGGCACAAGGCTAAGGGTTTGATCACTGAAAAGTCAGACTGGAAAAATAAGCACATAAAACACCGGCCCTTGATTCAATAGTCCAGACCTCTGGCCCATACAACACAGAAACAGACCCTTTGATCCATGCTGACCATAAGCCCAAACTAAACTGGTCCCTTGTGCCTGTTTCCTTCAAAACATTTATTATTCATTTGCAAAACCAGGAGTTCCTGCCACCCAGAAGTGAGAGAAGAAGAGTTATAACCGAGGACATCAGGGTTGGAGAATGTACAGAACTGCAGTTTTCCTTAGTTGAACTATTGTGCTTTTTTTGGCTGATACTGTTTGATGTAATGGCGACGGATCTGATAGTAACATTGACTACCCCTACCATTCGTTTCTGTCAAGAATACCTTGACAATTTCCCTTTGTGGAGGTAATTTAAAGAAAACCCATCATCTGCCTCAGGCTGTGTACCTCAGGAGTTACCTCATGATAATTTCATTGGAGACCAAGGTCAATAGAATCAACAATAGGCAGTCAGTTAGTCCTTTCATTGGACTATCCATAGAATCCGCACAGTGTGGAAATGGGCCCTTCGGTCCAACAAGTCCACACCAACATCTGAAGAGTAACCCACCCAGACTCACTCCCCCACCTCACTATCCTACATTTACACCGAATACACCTAACTTACAAATCTCTGAACATTACGGGCAAATTAGCATGTAGCCAATTCACCTAAGCTGCACATCTTTGGGCTGTGGGAGGAAGCTGGAGCACCCAGAGGAAATCCATGCAGACATGGGGAGAATGTGCAAACTCCACACAGACAGATGCGAACCCGGGTCCCTGGCGCTGTGAGGTAGCAGTGCCAACCACTGAGCCATCCAGTAGAATGGTCACTAGAGTTAGTAAAATATTAACAGCAAGTAGTTTAGTAAGTAACACCAAATGCAACAGCAATCCAAGCAGTGTGGAGGTACAGTACATTAAATAACAATTTTCATTTCCAACACTACTGTCAGACTCTAATCCAAAATAGTTCCTTTGCTGTCATTGTCTTTGGTAAACTGTACAGAGATTGAAGATTAAAGCAGTAAATATATACATGTATATTTAAGGACCGAGTGGAAGAATAGAAGATATGGAATGATTTGGTATGTTTCATGAATTAAAAAGGATTTATCAAATGGTTTTATCAAAAAAATGAAGTCAATAATCTTCCATGTGCTGTAGGATACACAGAAAATCAAGTGATTTTGGAGAAAGGCAAGCAACACTTTCAAGGAGATGAGAGATGGAGTTACAGCCTTCAATTATAGGAAAAGCTGGTTTTGAAAGAGTAGTGGCCCTCTGTGCTAATGGTTACCGACAATCCTTTTGAGATTCAGTTTTCTATTTTAATATATCTTTGTAGTCAGCAAGTCACCTAAGAATCCGCAGATCTTTCTCCTTTCCTCTGTAAACGTTCCTGGGAACTTGATGAAGTTTCCAAATATCAATATTGCATTCAAACAGATGAATGACTTAATCAAATTTTCAATGTATAACTTCAGTTACATCACACTGTATATTTTTGCTATAAATTCTGTGTTAGGATTGAGCCCTCCACTATCACCTGATATAGGTGCGACGCTCCGAAAGCTAGTGTGCTTCCAATTAAACCTGTTGGACGATAACCTGGTGTTGTGTGATTATTAACTTTATCAATATTGTTGACTACCTTCATAAAAATCTTAAAACATTGAGTCAGGGTGAATTCAACATTTCCCATTAGCCTGTGGCTGTCAGTAATTCATTGCCAATGACCTGAATCTCTGTGGTTTAAGAGAAGTCTTCATACTTTACTCTTTGCTTTCACAGCCTTGGTCCACAAAGGAATTCTTTTTCCCCCTTTTGCTTTTTATTTGAATCTCATCACTGCAGAGACTGTTGTCTTTTTGTATCATATGAGCATCAGTGTTTAGCATTAAAATGATGCTGTTATGAAACTTGAAAGGTTCAGAAAAAATTTACAAGGACTTTGCCAGGATTGGAGGATTTGAGCTATAGAGTGAGGCTGAGTAGGCTGGGACTGTTTTCCCTGGAGAGAATGTCAGAGGCTGAGGGCTAATCTTATACAGGTTTATAAAATCATGAGGGGCATGTTTAAGAAAAATAGACAAAGTATTTTCCCTGGGATGAGGCACAGGTTTAGGGTGAGTAGGAAAAGATTTAAAAGGGACCAAAGGGCGGTGCATGTATGGAATGAGCTGCCAGAAGTGGTGGAGGCTGGTACAACTGCAACATTTAAGAGGCATCTGGATGGGTATATGAATAGGAAGGGTTTGGAGATATGGGCCAAGTGCTGGCAAAGAGGACTAGATTAATTTAGGCTATCTGGTTGGCATGGATGAGTTGGACCAAAGTGTCTGTTTCCATGCTGTATATCTCTATGAATCGATGTCGCTTTAATTCCAGATTACATCTTAGACGTTATCCAGTATTTACCATTTGTTTTAAAATGCTTAGTGCTTTCACGAACAGATTATTTTCATTTAATTTTTAAAAATCTGAAGGAAGTTACTTTTAGTCTGGGTAGCAATACAAAAGAAGTAGTTGTCCGTTTGGTAACTGAATCAACATGTTTATACTCCGGGGGAAACTGATGGCAAAGTTGGGTCTGATCGTCAGGGTATTTCTCCTATCAAAGTCGTAATAAGTTTGAAATTAACTTGAGGTGGCAGTTGGTGCACATGGCTGATATTATCTACAAACAAAACTGCAAGGCTCATTTGACAACATCTTCCAAATCCACAAGCACTACCATTTAGAAGGATAAGGGATACATGGTAATACCATCAGCTGCAACTTCCTCTCCAAGCCACTCACCATCCTGTCTTGGAAATATATCACCATTCCTTCGATGTTGCTGGATCAAAATCCTTAAACTCCCTCCCGAATGGCATTGTGGTAATCCCTATACTGCACTGATTGCAGGTATTCAACAAGGCAGAATATCACCTTCTCAGAGCCAATTAAGGCTGGATAATAAATGCTAACCCAGCCAGAATCAGTCCAAGTCCCCCAGTATAAGTATCACATTGGGAGCAATGGATGAGGTTGGATGAAGTGCAGGTGAATCTCTGTCTGATCTGGAGGTGAGAGGGGAGGTGTTTGGGGTAGGTGTTGCAACTCTTGCAGTTGTAGGTGTAGTGGAGAGTTTATAGTTGACAAGGGAACCATGGACTGAACATTCCCTGTGGAAGGCAGGCAGGGATGGGGGAAGGAAATATCTTTTGGTGGTGGGGTCTGAATGCAGGTGGCAAAAATGTCAGAGGATAACCCATTGTATTTGAAGGTTGGTGGGTGGTGAGGGCTAAGAGGACTCTTATCTTTATTGTTGTTAGGGGGAGGGCTTTGAGGACAGAAGTGCAGAAAATAGAAAGGTGATTGAAGACATCCTTAATTACTGAGATGGGGAAACTAAAGGAGGATATCTTGGATGCCCTGGAGTGGAACATCTCATCCTAGGAGCAGATGTGGCAGAGGTAGAGGAATTGGGAACATGGGATAGCATTTTTTGCAGAAGGATAGATGAGAGGGGTTGTAGTTGAGGTAATTGTGGGAGTTAGAGGGTTTGAAATAGGTATCAGTGGTGAGTTGGTTTCCAGAGATGGAGACAGAGGTCCAGGAAGGAGAAGGAGTGGTTCGGGTGAATTTGAGGACAGGGTGGAAGGTGTTAGCAAAGTTGATAAACTGCTCGACCTCCTCACAGGAGCAAGAGGCAGCACCGATGCAGACACTGATATCGCGGAGGAAGAAGTGAGCGACAGTGCTGGTGCAGTTGTGGAAGAGGGTCTGTTCCACAAATTCTACGTAAAGACAGACATAGCTTGGGCCCATGCGAGTGCCTATGTCTACGCCCTTGGTTTGTTGGAAATGAGGGGAATCAGAGGAAAAATTTTAGAGGGGGAGGACCAGTTCTGCCAAGCGAATGAGTAGGTCAGTGGAGGGGGATCGGTTGGGCCTACAGGAGAGGAAGAAGTGGAGGGCTTTTAGGTTCTCTGTGTGGGGGATGCAGGTGTAAAGGGTCTGTACATTCATGGTGAAGATGAGGTGCTGGGTACCGGGAAGTGAAAGTCTTGGAAGAGGTGGAGGACATGGGTTGTGACTCAAATGTAGGTGGGGAGTTCCTGGACCAAAGGTGAAAGAACAGAGTCAAGGTAAGTTGCTGATTTAGAACACAGTGGAATGCAGTCTTAGTTGCCATACTGAAGTTTACCATAGTTGTGAGAATGTGAAGAGAGTTGTTGAATGTGGAATGTAAGCTCTCAATAGGAATAATTCTTTCTCAGCTTTGTAGTTACACTTTAATCAGTCAAGCAATGACATGCACAATTGTTTAAAAACAAGTTAACATCAGAGTTCTGCATTGAGAGCTCTGCACTGAGCAATGTTTCTGATGTCTTCTGATACTTTTATTCTATCCTTGAGCTTTTATATCAATGGTCCTTTTCTTTTTTGAAGAATGAATATTTCAAATTTTGTCATGTGACATCAACAGAGTGAAAAATGGTTCGTTATGGTGTGGGTTAGATTCATTGTCTGTTCATGCTCTGTCCAATCGTTGGCAAGGTTGTGCATAGCATACAACAGTTCTCGTGAAAGCTCATTTTCCTTTGTACAATGTATCTCAAACCCAGAAATGTGACCCTGTTGCATGGATGCGTGTTTTCCCAATTCTACATTACCCTTGCTGCATAACTTCAGAGTTTATAATTCAGTCTTGAATTAAGGTTTTTAAAATGATGTCCATGACCATGAGAAACCAAACTGAATTGTTCTTATATGTTCAGCTGCTCCTCTTATTTTCCAGCATTTTTGATTTCGGATTTTGTAGCTGCAACAACAAAAACAATATGGAATTGGCACCGTAGTAAGTTATGAATGCTTATGAATCAGGATATTATGGAAGCCATGAGGCACAGCAAATGCTATGGGCCCTCACAATGTCCTGGCTGCAATGGTGAAGAGATTTTCTCTCTCTTTCCCCCACCACTGCCAAAAGGTGATTTCATACATATTTAAATATTCCAGTACAGCTTTAAAACTTGCATTTACCAGACAATGTGAAAAATTGCTCAGATATGGTCTGGTCAGAAAAAGGATATATCCAATCCAGCTAATTACTCCTTCAGTTGTCTACTCTCAATCATGAACAGTAATAAAAGGTGTTATTGACAGTGATAGAAAGCAGAACTTATGCAGTATAACACCCGGCTCACCAGCACAGCTGGATTCTGCCAAAGCTGCTTCACCCCAGAACACACAAAAGTCTTGGACAAACATGGAGAGAAGAACAGAATTACAAAGGTGAGTGATTGCTCTTGACATTAAGGCAGCACTGGAATGAACACGGCACCAAGTCATAGCAAAACTGAAACCTATGGGAATCAGGAGGGAAATTCTCCACTCCATTGATTGGAACCATATTGTGCACAAAAGAAAATGACTGTGTTGAGGCTGAGGATGGTCTATACCTCAACATCAGAACTTCACTCCAGAAGGTCCTCAAGGTAATGCTCTAACTCTTTCATCTTTTGTTGCTGCAGCACTGGCCTTCCTTACATTATGTCAGAATGGGAATGATCACTGATGAATGTGCAATGGTCAATACCTAATTTCTAAAATCTCACCTAGATGAGTAATGCTCCAACAACACAAGTAACTTGAACCAGACTATAAAAAATGTCAGCTCTGGCTCAATTGGCAGCACATTCTCGAGTTGCAACATTCAAATCCTATTCCAGCTTTTGAACACATCAAGGTTAACACTCCAGTGCAACAAAAACAGAATGTTGTGCATACTAAAGGAGTAGGTTTTCTGACGAGATAGCAAGCCAAGGTACCACCTCCTGGCTGTTAGGTGGATTTAAAAGATTCCCTGGCATTACTCTGTAGAGCAGCGGGGACTTATCTCCAGTGTCCTGACCAGTACTTATCCTTCAATCATAAAAACAGCTTGCCATTATCACACTGTGGGCTGTGGAAGCTTGCTGTACTTGTTGTTTGCCAGTTAACACTGACTATGCTTCAATACACATTTCATAAAACCATAAGTCAGGGGTCATGAGGACAGCAATGGTCACAGTCATGGAAGATGCCATTTATGATTAGTGTATGTACTGCTCAGAAAAAGGATACATCCAATCCAGCTAACTACTGCCTCAGGAGTCTACTCCCAATCATGAACAGAGTGATAGAAGATGTTGCTAACATTGATATCAAGCAGCACTTATTCAGCAACACCCTTCTCATCAATTCAGCGGAGTTCTGCCGGAGCTGCTCCACCCCAGACCACACCAAAGCCTTGCACAAACATGGAGAGAAGAGCAGAATTATAAAGATGAGGCAAGTGATTGCTCTTGACATCAAAAGGCAGAACAGGAATGACCATTGCACCAAGTCCTAGCAAAACTGAAAACAACAGGAATCAGGAGGGAAATTCATTTATAAATGTCACTTCAGTACAATGGCAATGAGGAAACCAGATTGGAAAGATTGAAACATAGAGTTCTGGGAAAGAAAGATAACAACACACACACAAACTTTCGGAAGGAAAGGGTCGCTGAAAGTAAGATGACAGTTTGCAAGGCCAAAGTGATTTGATTTTGAAGACTTAGCTGATAATGGCAGATTCTAAGTGGTGAGCTTGAATAATGTAGATAAGATGATTAAGAATAATTGTAAATAAGAGAACATGGCAAAAGAACTCATCTCAGGGAAAAGCGAGAGTGAGACAGAATATGGAATACAAATTGTAAAGGTCGAGGAAACTAGACAACCATCAGGAAACAAGTCCCAAACAAAAATTCAGTTGTGAACACTTAAAATAAATTAGGTCAGAATATCACAAATACAGAACTAATACAGGGATTTTAAAAAGTAGGGAATAGTTCAGAATGCTCGAGAGGTCAACACTGCTCTCGTAATATTAAGATTTCCACTGATATATTACTCGAATATACATTTTGAATTGAACAATGCCTTCTCTGAATGATCTGATAATTCCATTTTCCTCAGCATTAAACTCCCATTTCAGAGTTGTTTGGGTAAAGCAATCTTTTTATGTCAGAGAAAAAACAATGAATTCTCCAGAGTGGACTGAAGTGAGAGTGGGAAGTGATAAATGAGAGAGATGTTTGACTTGCAAACGGATAGCGAGTCTTTGAAGTCTTAATTAACTTTAGGCCAAATGCAAACTTCACACACTCACACCTATGTTGAAATGGAAGAATCTACAGGAAATTAACCAGGAGAACTCCAACTCTGTTGCATAATGGAAACCATTATTCCTTGGAAATTTAGGCGATTAAGGAGTGACTATTTCTGAGGTCACAAGTAATTTTCTACAGAACTTAAACCCTTGCACTGCTAAAGAAATCTCACAACAACCAAACAGTAATACATATCATTATCCAAACAGCTTCTTGTATCCCTAATCTGGCAGATTTAATGTTTACAAACAAACGCAAAGAAAGTACTCAAAATGCAGCCTGAAATTGTGGTATATTGAACTAAACAAAACAACTAATTTAATCACTAACTCACAATACATTATGTTTATTGAAGAACTCTTCTGGCACATTCCATGATTGAGCAGATTTTACAGCAGCATGAGGCTCTACTGCCGAGATTTTAGTGTGACTTTAGGAACACAAGAGATGACCACATCACCAAGATCATTTTACCCTATGTTAAATATTGCATCATGTATCTTTGGTCAAATAGATGTCAGTTAAAAGGTAAAAAAAAAGAGTTTTGCATTTATGCATAGTATTTCACAACATGATATTTCAAAATATTTTGCAGCCAATCAAGTGCTTTTGAAGTGCACCAACTAATTTTTGTACAGCAAGCTTCCATAAACAGTAATACCACAAGAACTACAACACCTGCTTTTGTGATATCAACTGAGGGAATGTCAATTGGCCAGAGCTTCTCTTTGAAACAGCATCATGAATTCTTCTTCATTGAACTGATATTACAAATGGGCCCTCTGTTTAATGTCTTAACCTGAAGGACAACAAACAGTACAGTATACTGTCTGCGTTGTACTGCCAGACTTCATCTTTGTCCTCAACTCCTGAAGTGGAATACAAACTCACAACCTTCTGATGTAAAAGAGATTGCTACATGACTAACACTTTAGGTGAATGGGGATTGAGTGCATGTTTTATTTATGAGAGTCAATTTCAGTTTAAGATTATGAGCATTATTAAGTTCCTTTAACAGAGCTTTAGTAGAAAAATAGATTAGAAATTTTGACTCCAATTGTCAGATTCATCTGGCTAAGTGTTGTTTATACACTATAATCCAATTAGAAAAGAAAGTATCCCCTGCATCTTTGTTGGGACAAATGAGTCTAGACTGTAGTCCTCTTTATTGAAATACTACAAGTACCATGTGCATACAGATCCCTCCAAGAAGGATGCCAAGTCTTAGTGGGGGTGGGGTGGAGGGGGGGGTTTAAAAGTTTCAATGTTAAAGAGTGTTATGAAGAAGAGGGTGAATGACACCTTTTAAGAGAATTAAAAGCTAGCTGTGACAGCACCAAGTGTTCTCAATAAGACACAACATAACATGTGCTCCAGCTACTGGGGTAGCTGGTTGCCTGGAAATGACGAAAACAGATTTGAATTAGGCCAGTTTAAATTATTCCCTGAAAAATACCAATTTCCAATCAAGTTTGAATTGAGTATATTGACAATCTTAAAAGCCAACGACACAATCCAATGCTCTGGGGTATAAGACTGGGGGAAAAATTTGAACAGTTGGGAGGAGAACTGCCAAGCCACAGCATGTGAAAGACTGCCTGAAAAATAGCTCTCTTAAAAGTATCTTTTTCGATCAGTAACCTGTGAAGCACAATTCCTGAAAAAAAAGGGATGAAACACGAAAATCCAAATAGAAAAACCAAAAGTGCCTGGTCTTGAGATAAGAGGAGTTGTTTTGTAAATCTTAATTGGAAGTTTTATCGGACTAGTAATATAGAAGGGAAGATAAAAGATAGGTTAGGGTAAGGACTTGCATATAGTGGTTAGTTAATTATTCTCTGTTATACTTTAAGAAATAAAGTTGTGAAATTTTAAAGAGTTCTCGGCCACTTGGATTTTTACAGATTACCACATGGGATAAATCTTTACTGTGTTGCTGGTTTTAAATTAAGCAGAAGAGCTTACTCCACATCGTAACAAGAGGACAAATCACTCATTTTCCTATGTTTTTGTAATTAGCCTTATGACTTGATGAACTTTGATGGCAGGAAGCAAGGCTGCTTTTATCCTCACCGAAAACAATGGGCTGGACTTGGATGCCGCAAACTCTGTTTAAACAGTGAGTTGGTACCTGTAAGTGACAGTACTCAAAATATATAGGGGCAATCATCAAATTTGCACTCAATTGACTTCAAATTGCCCGGAAAAAAGCCAAACAATTTGGAACTGGTCAGAGAATGGCTTTCTCCTGAAATAGATTGCAGATAATGCTGAAGTCCGATTACATGGCAGTTCTCTCCTGTGTCTTGATGATAAATGGCTGGAGGATCAGTGTGCAGGGGATATAATTTGTGTTGCACTCATTTCACTGATTTCTTTTGATTTCACTCCAAGATAGATGAGTTCTGATTTTAAGAATTCACACACTTGTACTAGATACCAAATTGGAGAAAAATGTTTGTTTATGTCCACTCTGTTGAATCCTTTTGAGATTTAACGGCAATTACATAGCCATCAAGACAAGGAATGCCAAAGTGTCACTGAAACATTGGGAGCAGAATCATATTGCCTTTGGCTTGAGCAGTGAGATGATCTTGAGTCAGAAATCTAAATGAAAAGGTGGTTTTTGGTTTTCCTTATCTATGACAAACACTAAAGTTCCACTTCCGATCATCTTTACAAAGTAGAAAGAGTGTAAGTGATGGCGCAAACATTTCATCAGGAGTACTTTCTGCTCATGGAGAACACATTTTTGAGAAGCTTGTTGATCTATTTTCCTAATGCTATAATTTCCACACATTGTATACAGTATTTCTTGGAGAACTTACATTTTTGAAAGACTATGGAAAATTGATTTATTTCAAGTTCTATGAAAATATTTGGAGCATTTTTTAAAAATTGGAATCTCACTGCAGACTTAGATTTTTATTTTTTTTTAAATTCCCTGTAAATCACATGAGTTTGGTAAGTGCTTGTTTTTTTGCACATCCCTGCTGGGACTGTTTTTGTATAGTGACAGGTTTTAAGAGGTTCTTATTTATCTGATTCAATAAGAGAGCCTGCTAAAAACAAGCTAAGTTAGAGAGAAGCCTAAGGACAAACAAAATTGGAGGAAAGTCTTGAGGAACGTTTGCTAAAGAGAAGCTGATTTAAGAACCATCTGTCAATATAATATCTCGCATTTTCAAGAAGTAAACACTCTTGTTGAGTTCAGAATGAACCCTACTTGTTTTTTCAAAAGAAAGATTGCAAGAACACCATGATATATTACCTGAGCAGCACGGCGGCACAGTGGTTAGCACTGCTGCCTCACAGCGTCAGGGACCTGGGTTCAATTCCCGCCTCAGGCGACTGACTGTGTGGAGTTTGCACATTCTCCCCGTGTCTGCGTGGGTTTCCTCCGGGTGCTCCGGTTTCCTCCCACAGTCCAAAGATGTGCGGGTCAGGTGAATTGGCCATGCTAAATTGTCTGTAGTGTTAGGTAAGGGGTATATGTAGGGGTATGGGTGGGTTGCGCTTCGGCGGGTCGGTGTGGACTTGTTGGGCCGAAGGGCCTGTTTCCACACTGTAAGTCTAATCTAATCTAATCAGTGTCTGAGAGACTTCAGATACAACTGTGCATGACGAGTGACTTGACTACACTTGTCTGAACATCAAAGCATCAGGCTATGGTGCATCCTACACTTTTATCCTTTTGCCTGAGAATATTTTGTTTTTGCCAATCTCTGCAAAGAAATATGTTTTCTTTTCCAGAAGAGGCACACATTTGAGTTTTAGGGATATTGAAGGGATAAGCATTTCTATTTCTAAATTACTGACTGTGTATGTTAGGATTTATTGCACCTCAGTTGACTAAGTTTTACTTTGATTATATGATACTTTCCCAGCCGAGAACCAGGGGTCACATTCTCAAGGTATTTAGATTCAGATTAATCTAAATTAATTGTCACTTGTACCTGAGGAAACATTTCTTCATTCAAAGGGTAGTGAACCTCTAGAATTCTCTACTCTAGAAGGCTGTGGAGGCCAAGTCATAGAATATATTCAAAAAGGATATTCATATGTTTTCAGATTTTGACGGCATAAGGAGGTATGGGGAGGAAGTGGGAATATGGCATTGAGACAAATGATCCACCAAGATCATGATGTCTGCTCCGCCATTCAATAAGGACTGAATGACCAACTCCTCATAAAACATAGAAACACACAAATTGTGCCTAAACCAATAATTGTGTTTATTAAGAATCCTAGTTGATTAATCTGCAACTGAAAAAAAAAGTGTCTTTAATATTGTGACCTCATGCAATAGTCAGATTAGAGTGACACAGCACACTTCCATCCGCGGTTATAACAAAAAGGAAATTAGGGGAAGCTGATCCTTAACAGTCGTACTCCGATCTGCAATTCCAGATGAGGGAGGTGAGGGCTGGCAGTGAGGTGAGCTCTCCAAATGTTATGAAGGATAAATCTGACCTGCAAGACATGCCTCAGATCAACAAATCTGAGTAATTTCACTCTTTGGGTACTTCAAACATATTTATATTTTACTGCCTCCTCTCAAACATTCCTCAACTGCTCCTCACAAATGGTTGCTCTCCACAAACTCACCTACTCACCTTGAGAAAGACAGAAAGAACAGGAGCATGTTGAAGTACCAGTCCAATGCCATTCGTTCAAACTTTTCCCTTATCCCATCACCTGACCCCTTCCATTACATCACTCACCTCAGATTGTCTTATTTCCTCATATCAAGATAGCACTTAAATTAGTGAGAGGCAGAGTTTAATGGTTGGTTGAAATATTTTAGAAAGTTGGTTTCCAGTGCATGCACTTTTTCAGCACAGGTGACAGCTGCCTGCAGATTCACTGGTAAATCGACATACTGTCTTGAGGATGCAGCTCCCATCCATAATGAAAGCCTGAGGAGGTGGCACATCTGGAATAGTAGATGAGCTTCTGCCTAAAGACATTCTGTTGTGGTCTTGATTACTCCCAGCTGCATCTTGCTATTCGCTTATCCCTGTGGAGTTAAATGCAGTTGAGAAGGCAGGTAGATGGTGCTTCTGTTGATGCTGCAACTGAGTCCTGTTGCTGCAGTGGAAAAGGTGGACAGTGGAGGCTGCAAAGGCTGTTTTTGTGCTGTTATGAAGGTTTTCAGCATAGTGCAGCTGAAGATTGGTGGAAAGTTTGTAAAATTTCTCCCAAGAAATGGCAATCTCCACATATGCGCTATTAGCATTCTTTAAGAATGTTTTACACTGCTGCCTCTGAGACTGGCCACAACTAATAGAACGTGCGGAAATAGACGGTGACATATTATAGAGGAGGTGGTTGGTGCTAGAGGTCTTAAAACATAAGGGTGGATAGGTCCCCAGGACCTGATCAGGTGTACCCTAGAACTCTGTGGAAAGCCAGGGAAGTGATTGCTGGGCCCCTTTTGAGATATTTGTATCACTGACAGTCAAAGGTGAGGTGCCGGAAGACTGGAGGTTGGCCAACGTGGTGCCACTATTTAAGATAGGTTATAAGGAAAAGCCAGGGAACTATAGACCAGTGAGCCTGACATCGGTGATGGGCAAGTTATTGGAGGGAATCCTGAGGGACAGGATTTGCATGTATTTGGAAAGGAAAGGACAGGACTGTTTGGGGATGGCTTTGTGGATGGGAAATCATGTCTCACTAACTTGAGTTTTTTTTGAAGCTTGATGAAGGCAGAGTTGTGGATGTGATCTACATGGACTTAAAAAAACATTTGACAGGGTTCCTACTGGTATACTGGTTAACAGGTTAGATCACAGAATAAAGGGAGAACTAGCCATTTGGATACAAAACTGGCTCGAAGGTAGAAGACAGAGGGTGATGATGGAAGGTTGCTTTTCAGACTGGAAGCCTGTGACCAATGGTGTGCCACGAGGATCGGTGCTGGATCCACTGCTTTCGTTGTATATAAATGATTTGGATGTGACCATAGGAGGTATAGTTAGTAAATTTACAGATGATAGCAAAATTGGAGGTGCAGTGGACAGCAAAGAAGGTTACCTCAGATTACAATGAGATCTTGATCAGATGGGCCCAAGAGTGGCAGATGGTGTTTAATTTAGATACATGTGAGGTGCTGCATTTTGGAAAGGCAAATCAGGGCAGGACTTATACACTTAATGCTAAGGTCCGAGGGAGTGTTGCTGAAAAAAAGAGAGACCTTGGAGTGCAGTTTCACAGTTCCTTGAAAGTGGAGTCGCAGGTAGATAGGTTAGTGAAGGTGTTTGGTATGGTTTCTTCTATTGGTGAGAGCACTGAGTATAGGAGTTGGGAGGTCATGTTGCAGTTGTACAGGACATTGGTTAGGCCACTTTTGGAATACCGTGTGCAATTCTGGTCTCCCTCCTAATGGAAGGATGTTGTGAAACTTGAAAGGGTTCTTAAAATATTTATAAGGAAGTTGCCAGGATTGGAGGGTTTGAGCCATAGGGAGAGGTTGAATAGGCTGAGGCTGTTTTCCCTGGAGTGTTGGAGGGTGAGGGGTGACCTTATAGAGCTTTATAAAATCATGAGGGGCATGGATAGGGTAAATAGACAAGATCCTTTCTCTGGGCTGTGAGAGTCCAGAATTAGAGGGCATAGCTTTAGGGTGAGGGGGGGGAAAAGATTTAAAAGGGATCTAAGGGACAACTTTTTGAGGCAGAGGGAGTGCGTGTATGGAATGAGCTGCCAGAGGAAGTAGTGGAGAGTGCTACAATTACATTTACGAGGCATCTGGATGGGTATATCAATAGCAAGGGTTTAAAGGATTAAACGTCAGGCCTGAATTAATTTAGGATATCTGGTCAGCATGGACGGGCTGGACCGAAAAGTCGGTTTCTGTGCGGTACATGTGTATGACTTTACGTAAAACTGTTGAGTACAAACAATTAACCCTTACAACCTGTTAGATACACTGGAGGAAGTCCCTTCTACTGTACTCTCATCTTCTCCAACTAGCTATTTGGAGTTGTAAGGATGGACTGATCCAGTTGGGAAAGGGAAGCTATTCACCAAAATAATTCAACTGCCCACTTAACAAATTTAAACAAATTTCCATTTCTGTTACACAGATTTCCAATTTCACTCCCTAACAGTTCCTGGAAAGAATAAAGGAAACAGTAGCATGTTGGAAAACCAGACCAATGGCATTTTTTCAATTTTTCCAGCCCATTGGTCATGGCTTGATCTTAGAAAGTCAACTATGCGGGCAAAGGACAAAACCCTCCACGAATTTCCAATGTGTACAAGTGTGAACTAAAACTACGCCACTACCTCCAGATTGGAAAAGTCTGATCTCGTCAGTGCACTTTCAATAATAAATATATGTTTACGGTGACAAAACACAAGACGTGCTTTGTCAGTTTTGTTTTGGTTTTATTACAAACTTTATATTCTTCAAATCAACCTGTTATTACACAACTCTGAAGCAGGTGGGACTCGAACCTGGGATTCCTGGCTCAGAGGTACGTACACCACCTCTGCACCACAAAGGCCGCCCATTACAAGTTTTATGACACCTCCAACTGCATTGAGTCAACTCTCAATGCCTAATAAATGAATAGAAAATGAGAGAATTCAATCTGCCACAGACATTTATTATCAGCAGCAAGATTCCTTCCTAGCCAGTTTAATCCGAGTCTGTGAAATTCATCAAATTTGGGAAATGGAAAGAAATAAATGCAGTCTGTTAAACAATTAGCAAGGATTACCATTTAAGGTTTGGAAAAGAAAGTAAAAGAAATTGTTCAAGGACTCTCTTCAGTCCGATGAAGACTCCCAAAATACTTCCATTTCAATGTGGGCTAACAAAGGTGTCAATCATAAATCCTCAAAAAATGAGTAGTGTTTCAAAGATGTGCTTTTAAAATCATTGTTTTGCCTATCAATTTCTGAGAATGTGGAAGTAAACAATTTTGTAGATCTGCAGATTACCAGGCTTGCAAAGTTCCTTACATGAAGTCATCCTGTTGCGATAGTCCATGGTGAACCATGTGCAGACCACCACAACACTCATCTCCAGCACAAGGTTGTCCTCATGCCACTTCAGGCCATAGCCAAAAGATACACACTTCAGTGTGACAGAAAAGCTTCTCTATCCTGGACCCTGCAAGTGCATCATAAGGAAGGAAAGGAAAATGAGAACAGAGGCCCATAAAGGAAAGCTCGGAGAAGTGATACATAGGATAAGAAAACAGACTCATCATCTTCTTCAATCAAACTCCTATAATCGCATATTTTAACTTACTTGAGATGTATAGTTGGATCTGACCATGTAGAATTTACATATTATAGAAGAATCATTAATGAAAATGTTGGGCTAAATATTTTCATCCAGTCAGTCATCAATCGTAATTAATACCAGGTAAAGGCATTGAAATAGACAACATAAGTGGACAGAAAACAATTATATGAAGGCTTGGAGAGACAGAGCTATGATGAAAACACAATAGATAGTGTAGCTGGTCTGTGAAATAGAAAGGGACAAGCTTTTAGGGTCTAATGGCTTTTTCCTGTTCGTAATTATTTTTGGTAAGGAAAAGGGGAGGAAGAGAGAAAGAAAATTGCAAGATTTAAACTGAAGGAGGACATCTTGGCTAACGGGAGTGATAATACTGTGTAATCCTCCCACTAACAAACCTGCCCCTCCCCGACATCATACAGATTACACACATACATTCCCATTTTCCATCAAAAGTTTAAAAAGATTAGGTGAAAACAAATTAGAGAATTGTTTTTCAGAAGCATATTTCAGAATCAACATCATACGTATCTCAGGAGAATTCAAGAAATAAAATTTAAGTTGCCTGTGTGAATTAAACAAGCAATTCCTACAGTTCCTCAAACACTCTCTTTACAACCACTAATGTAGGTTGCAAAGTAGTTAGAATTAAGAGGCCCTATAGCTTGCATTGTACAAATAGATTTTACACAATTCTACCGCTATCACATTCTTTACTGAGGCACAGAAACTGCTCATTCTTGTAATGGCTGGTCAAGCAATTGAGAGACAGGTCACCACATAGTCTCCATTTTATATCTCAGAAGCTCTTTACACAGGAATAGAATTTCTTTTCAAATCTAAGTAGCTCATCAGTTAGAGATGAATTTGTTTCTTTTCTATTAACATTTTGGTTATTTTCCTACTCTCTCCCCTCCTACCCTTCCCCTCCCACCCCAAAGTTCATAGTGCACAGGTCAAAAAGCTCGTGGTAGCAGCATTTTCGTATCAGTACTTTAAAATCTTTCAACACCTCTCCAGCTGGGATTTGCTCTTTTTTGTGGAACCCAGCTAACCTTCAAGTGTCAAGTTTCCAGGATAACAGAAGCTTCACGGCACAAGTTGGGGAAGGCAGAGTGCCACTTTAACTGGATGCGGTAGCAATGGGTTTCTTCAGTTGCTGATTCATTATCTCCCGGGTGCGGCACGCTTGAATCTGATCATAGCAGGAGATACAAACCAAAACAGGATCATATAACTGTTGATCTGGAATGGGTAGCTTCAGGTGGCAGCAGTTGGCACAAAACACATTCCCACAGTTCCTAGAAATAAACATAATACATTAAGAAAATCACTGAAGGAAATGGGACTGTTAGAATTGCATTTCACACTGAAATCCTATTTTCTGCCATCTCTTGAAGATACCTACAGGGAGACGAAAGGCCTATCAATATTCTGTATTCTTTAAAAATGACAATATGACGTTTGATAGCAGCGACTGAGCATAATATTAGTTCTGCCCAATACACATGTACTTTTCATCCCTGGCTAGTAATAGTCAATAGAAGGAAGCCAATTTATCTTTCTTTCCCAAACCAAATCTATTAGCTTTACACAAAACTAATACCAGAATCAGGCAAATAAAAATCCCAGCGTGTAAACCAACAAAATACAATGTTAAATTCACATCCCTCAAAACAGAAACACAGTTTTTCTCCAGTAGAACAATAAAAGCAGCAATGCTATTTTGGCTGGATGGCAGACCCCATTTTTAAATTAATTTAATGTAGTGACATTTAGTGACTGTTAGTTGAGTGTTGAATTATATATTGTGTCATCAGTTTTTTGGGACTGAGTAGTGGAAATTATAGAGAGGGCTAGTGTTGAGACAATACTTAACGGACCATCAGCACTGGTTGTTCACTCAACTGCTGCTTCTCCTGATAAAATACCTTACTTATGCTGTTTTACCTTGACCTGACTGTTGCAGCTAGCTTCCTACATTCTACCGCTCAAATCTCTACAGACTATATCCTTGCTTGTGCCAAGTCTTGCTCACTCAGCACCCAATTACTTTCAGACCTACACTGATTGCAGTTAAACAAATAATCAGTTTTAAACTTGCATCCTTGCTTTCTTGTTCTTCTATGACTTTACCTATCCAGATCTCTAATCTCCTCCAGCCCAGTAATCTCTTAAGTACCAGCATTCATGCAATTCTGACCTCTTCAAAACAGTGGTTTTAGTTTCTCCATCATTGCGCCTTCAGTTGCCTCAGCCTGAAGATTTGGTATTATTTCCCCAAATTTCTGAGCTTCTCTCCTTTCAGATATCCTTTAAAGCCTACCTACTTTAACAAGCATTTGGCCATTTGCCTAATCCTACCTTGTATGGCTTAGAGTTCAATTTTACTTCTTAATACTTCTGAGAAGTCACATGAAATATTTATTAGATTACAGACACTAGGGTAAGGATCAGCTGTTGTTGGAGATGTATCTTATTGAGTTTGTTCCATTCCATTTACTGAATATCTTTATCATGAATACATAGTTTACCTTTTCATGGATGACTAGACTGGTTGTGACACCTTGCCCATTAAAAAAGCCTGGCTATACTTACCTGCCCTAAACAAACTGGTGATGTAATGTCAACCACTTTACCAGATCATCCTCTGGCCCTTTGAACATTTTGTATTCTTTTAACTTCATTGCCTTAATTTAAAATCCCCACAATCTACAGGCCCAAAAACTTACTTCAAATTTCTCACTAAGGCATCTTAATTGCTTTCCACTTTCGGTCTCTATAATGAGTGACTCAATCCTCAGTAAATTAATCTCCAGGCTATTCCATTTCCCCTTTAGTTTCATTGATCTCCTGAAAGCCCTTAACCGTTTCCTCAATGTAAATTCTCAAATCACAGCCACTCCTCCGCAGTAGACTAATTTTCATCACTTCAAGTTCATGGGTCCCAGACTTCGACATATCTGGTACAGGCATATAATACTGTGCTTACAAGAGCAGCCTGGCATTCTGCAGTGAGTAACTCACCTGCTAACTCCCCAGAGCTTGTCCATTAAATACAGTGCACGAGCAGAAGTGTGACTGAACATTGTACTTGCCTAAAAAAGTATGACTCTAATGGCACTTTAGAAGCCTAACAAAATCCAGAACAAGGCAGCCTGCTTAATCAATACCCTATTGTACAAGGAGGCAATGTTGTAATGGTGATGTTACTGGACTAGTAAGCCAAAGTCCCAGACCAGTGCTCTGGGGACACAAGACCAAAGTTCATGATGGCAGACAATGAAATATGAATGCAGTAAGAATCTGGAATTAACCCTTATTAATTGTCATAAATATCCACCTGGTTCACTAATGTCCTTTAGGAAGGGAAATTGGTTGTCCTTACCTGGTCTGGCCAACATGAGGCTCCAGATCAACAGCAATGTGGCTGACTTTTAACATCCTTATGAAATAACCTCACAAGTAACTCAGATGGGTTGGCATAAATGTTGGCCTTGCCAACATCATCCAGATCCCAATAATGAACAAACAAAAATAAACAATAAAGAATAATTCTCACTTAGTTTTCACTCCCCCCACACCAACACTGTGCATTACGTACAAGATGCACTACAGCAACTAGTCAAACCTACTTTGATAATAAACCCCAAATCGCTAACTTCTAGCACGTAGAAGGTGACATAATGAATGTAAGTACTAAGCCAAATCACTTTCAGGTTTTTCCACACATTTCTTTGTATGGACGCCAAATCTTTGTATCTTACCTGCAATGGTGTCTCCTTTTGGCTAACCAGAATTCTGAGTCACAGTTAAAACAGTGCGATGCCATATGGTCAGGGACCCATCGTGTCACCTGCAATAAATAAATCAATTTGAAAAAAAATCTTCTCTAAGGTGTACACAAACATCCAATAACCAATATCCATGTCAACCACTGTTAATATATATTAAACTACAGATTTTGAAAAATTATCAATATTTTGTTAGACTATAACTGTGCTTAAGAACTGAAGACATGACCTGTTAGCAAGAGAGGTTAGCACTGAAAGAAAAACTGACAATTCCTCATCTTTTTGAAAATGAACTATAATGGTTTTTTTGGACCAACACATACCCATCTATATTTGATTTTGTTGCCTTTCCTGGAAACTTATGCCACACAATTATTACAGATGTATTTAGATTTTCCTAAGCTTAATCTTTAATTTTTGTAAACAATTTCACTAAGTACTGATCGTTACTTGGAATCGGGGAGTTCCGAATCTCAGACTGCTCCTGGTCAGGGGAAAATTGTGGAGGAAGCACTAGTGGGAAACTGGGAGAGAGTTAGTGCAAGGTATCAAAGGAAAGGGAAGATTAGATATAGGGAGCAGGCAATGGAAAGTGGAAGGAAAGTGTGGGGTAATTTAAAGAATAGAAACATGAATGCCTTGTGATCTGTCAAACCTGTGCCACCATTCAGGGAGACCATAGCTGATGTACCTCAACTCCATTTTCCCACATGATCCCTTTATTCTCTTCGCAACCAAAAATCTACCACTGTCTTGAAAAATCTCAACAACTTTCTGGGTGAGAGAATTTTAAAAATTTCCAATCTGCCTCAGTTTCTAACAGATGACCCTGACCCTTTATTCTGAGATCGCGATCTGTACTCCTCACAGTCTAACCAGGGTAAACTTTGCTTATATTTACCTTGTAAAGTATTGTATAAGCAAATGGCTCTGATACAGTTCCAGCTACTTACAATACGATGATGTTATAGATTATTTTGGGAAAAGTTTTGGCATTGAAATGAGTTCCACACTAGCCTTGATAGGGAGCAAATATATTCTGTTCAGCTCCTGAGGGTCTCAGTAATTATGCTGAAATGTAGTTGATCCTTTTGCTATTAAAAGGAGACCAAAACTGTACAAAATGCTCCATGTGTGATTTTATGAAGATCCTAGATAACTCTAGTAAGGCCTTTCCTTTATGTCAAAATCTTTTATTTTAAAATCAAACATATCACATACTTTCCAATCTGTACATTGTCTGCACATTGATAATTCAGACAAGGAAACCCCCATTGCTCCGAATACAAAGACTTCATTTATGATTTAAATATTACCATTTTTCTTTTTTCTTCCCCCAAAGGCTGATACCTTCACAATTCCCTTGACTATATAGGGTCTGCCTTGTCTCATTTAATCAATGTTTCTTTCTCTGCAGCTGCCTTGCATAGAATTACATAGGATATATGGCATAGTAACCAGCCACTCGGCACAACTAGTCTTGTGTGCCACAAGCTCCTCTCATCATCTCATAAATCTATCAGCACAGCCGTCTTTTCAGTTCACCTTCACATACTTGCCTACTTTCCCTTAAGTGCATCTGCTAAGGCTGTTTCAACATGTGTTTACTCTACTAAAACACAGGTACAGTAGACCATTCATCCCCTTGAGCCTCTTGCACCAAGGAGACCATGGTTTTCACAATGTAAAGACGTCTCTGAAGACATCCCTCAGCCTTCTTTTTCCAAGAGAGAAGAAAACCATCCTGTTTATATTCGGGTATTTCTGGTATCATCCTCAAATGTTCTTCACACTCTCTCCCCTATCTCTATATCGTTTGTTTTAAGGCAAGGAGAACTGCATACAGTTCTCCTACTGTCATCTCAACAAGATGAGACACAGATTTATCTTTCCTATTTTTTAATTCTGCCTGTGTAGAAATAAAATCTAGCTCTTTGTTTGCTTTTGTTTATGATATTGCTAACACGATGCAATTGTTTTGTAATTGATATATTTGTAGCTCAAGAATCTCCACCTAGACTTGAACCAAATTGTGGCACCTTGTATTGCCCATCCAAAACGTGCATCATTACATTTAATTACTAATAATTTGCCAATTATTTACCCACTCTGGAATTTACTCATGTCTTCTTTAACCAACTGGAATCCTCCTCAGGATTGTGCATCTTCCACCCAGTTTGATATCACCCATAAATTAGACAGCCAGCCTTGATCTCTACAAGGAGCCCAAGGAGGCTGGCAGCAAGAGCAGGAGTAAGCAGACTAAGGCAGCCAGTGATGAGAATGACAGCAGGCAGCCTGAGGCAACAACAGGAGCAGGAACAGTCTGCAAGGTGACAAGAGTAGACAGCCCAGGGCAGGAGTGAGGTTCAGCCCATGTAAGGAGTGTGAGCCCCAGTGGCCAGGCCCTTATGGACTGTGGTGTTCAACTGTTCAGTCTCTTTCTACTTTTTCGAAAAAAGGACTGTCATGTTCAACTTTTTAAACTTAAGTTTCTTCATTTTCCTGCTGTGTACCAAAATTCTGTACCTTGGTCCCCAAGAATGGTGCCATAAGTGGCGACTTGCAAAGTTATAATTTATTCTGTGTGGCAATAAGCCTAAGTCAGAAGACACGACACTAGAGATTCACACAAGGACCCTACAGAAGTCATAACATGTGCACTTAAGTGGGAACTGCACAAACTCTAAGGACAGACTGGTTTTGGACAGTTCCTTGTACTCACTTGGGTACTTACCCAAAATAAATTATATCCTATTTCAATATCTGGCTAACTACATAACGCCCTTCCACTGACCAGACTCGATTACACCCCAACTTAACTGCCTTGTCTGATATCCACGAACCACCAGGCCACTCTCCTTAACTGAACACAACCAACCTTTAGCCAACCTGTTCACTCTCCAACACTCTTATCTGCCTCACCAACCTATTGATTCACTCCCTCACTAATATTAAGACCGGACTTTAAAACATTTCATCAGTTAGTGTTGTAGGAAGGGAGCACATGCAAATTTCGTCAGACTCCTCCAACAATGCACACTTCCATGAAAGTTGGGCTGAAAGATAGTGGGAGAAATGTGCAGCAGTGTTGAGTAGGGAGAATTTTCCAATGGCAACAGCAATCTGATCCTCAATACTGCTGCTAGGAAGATCCTGCTAATGTATTTTTAAACCCAAATCACTCAACTAAATTGTGAATAGTAATAACCCCAGCTTTGTTGAACATTATTGCCCATCTTCTGCCACTGTTGAATAACTATCCTTCATTCCCACTCTGTTTTGTCTTGAATCCAGCTAGCAAGCAATCTATTGCATTATTTGTCTCAATCTTTAACCTTATTTGTTAATTTATTATGGGACACCTCATTGGCAAACCTTTTGAAAATTCATATTATTACATCTACTATCACCACTGTGTACTTTCTGTTATCGCTTCAAAATGCTCAAGTTGATCAAATAAGATGTCCATTTTGAAATCCATGCTAACTATTGATGACATTCAATGCCCTCTCAAAGACCATAAGACGTAGGACCTGAAATAGATGATCCAGCCCATCATGTCTGCTCCAACAATCAATGAGATCTTGGCCGATCTGAAAATCCTCAGCTCCATTTTCCAGCCTTTTCCCCATAACTTTAATTCCCTTACTAAGAACATACAAGGCTGAGATAACCAGTTCAGGCAGCTCGCTGCAGTAAGGAATTTCACAGATTCACTAGCCTCTGATAAAGTCACTTTTCAGATGTCTTAAATGAATGATCCCTTAATCAAATTATGACCACTGGTCCTAGATGCTTCGCACAGGGGGAAGCAATTTTTCCAGATGCACTTTGTCAAGCCCCTTAAGAATATTATATGTTTCAATAGGTCTCCATTTCTTCTTCTAAACGCCACTTGGTATAAGCCCAAGACTCATCCTGACCTCATAAGAAATTCCCTCCATAACAGGAATTGATCAACCGAATCTTCTCTAGTTTGCCTTCAAATCCAGTACGTTTGCTGAAACTATTTTACTAAAAATATTCCATTATTTTTCCTATCATTGGTGCTCAGCTTTGCATTCCCCTTACTCTATTTTCTCATGCAATTTTGTATAGTCAATAAACTTGGAGCCATTACACTTTGTTGACTATCCAAATAATTTATAAAACCACAAACAGTTGAAACTCAACCACTGATTTGTTTGATGTGCTCCTTGTAATAGTTTACTAACCCCAAAAAAGAACTCATCTACTTCTACACTGGTTTTCTGTCCACTAACTAATCTTCAATCTGTGCTAAGATAACCTCAATCACATGATGGTATAGGGAAACACAAGGCAAGTAAACAAGAGAAACAGAGAATGTGCTTCCTTTACAGCAGGATAGCAGATGACAGAGGGGCTTTTGTTGAAGTCCAAGGTACTGAATAATTCACATCTGCACAATGTAACTCAAAATGAAAAAGAAATGCAAATTCTTCACAAAGGTTTAAAAGAATGACTTCCTGACTGGAGTTCTCTATTTTATGGTTCTGTTGTACAAAGAATGACAAACAACCTATGCTCTTACCTCAGTCTCCTTCCTATCCACAGGCTCCCAACTTGCTTCTGAGCGCTGCTCATCACTGTGAATGGACAGAGATTCCTCAATATCACTGTCATCTGACTCTCTCAAGCAGGTCTGCAAATCAGAGTTGTTGAAACATTTACCATATGACAGCACATATTATCAGGAACAAAAGGTGATGAACTAAATCCATAACGCCTACACTATACCAAACCCTACTATTCATACCATACATATTAAACCCCATACTGTTTCTATAAACACACACACACACACATCCCTACACTGTTCCAAACCCTACTATTCATACCATATACATTTAACCCCATACTGTTTATTACACACACATGCACACACAGAAAATCAGATAACTTTAACAACACAAACTACCAAATCCACATTAGTTATGTTTCATGTTGCAGCAAATTTCACACTGTGGACACCACAGATACATTTTGTTTACAAAGTTATGGACACAGATTAAAGGTTTTTGGTAAATTAGAAATTCTGCTCTCCCATCTGGACCTGATCCATTTACCTATGTTGGGGATTACTCAAGAAGTGTACCCAAACCGGAAGAGATTTCTGCTAAAGTGGGGGACGTTACCAGAGTAAGAGCAAGAAAAACAAAAGTCTGTGGGAAAATTGCAGAGATTATTTTAAAAGGGCATTAGCACTCTGAAGAGTTCATTGTGCACTTTAGGGCACAAACTAACCTCTAGAGGTCAGCACCTAGAAGTCAGATCAGAGAATAGGATCCTGATTGCAATCCCCCTCAATTGAAAAAAAATCAAATTTTTATTGTGATATCACAACAACCTTGGAAGAAATGCAAGAAAGTCACTGGAGAATCTAACAATTTTCCTGCAGTGAGAGCGACTTAAGAGTACTTGAATACTTGAACTCCAAGTTGAAATTATAGACTTTGGATCAGAATTTTACCTAATTTTCATGAAGGGATGTTATATTTGGCCAGAGAGGAAGCTATAAGCAGACACATTACAAGAGGAGGCAGAACAATAGAAAGTGTCCTGCTCTTCAGGGGTCCCATATTTACACACACACACACACACTTGATTTTAAGTAGCTATTTAGTATAGATAATTGGATTTGATATCCATTGTTATATGGAAAATGGTTTAATCCTACTCTATATATAGTTAGGTTACAATGAGCAAACTGTAGCTTAATGTTTCTGGATTACAACTTTATCTCTCGCACTAAATGCTGAACAGAATACGGAGAGGACTACTTCTAACTGACAGTTAAAGGAATCTACTAACAATGTTCTTATAGGAGAAAGGAATTGCATTTGCACTCTAAAACATGGAGCATTACACCCAAGAAACAGACTGCAAAATCCACTGGCACTGAACTCCATTCCAAGTGTTATAAAATGGAAGTGTAGGGTTCTCAATTGTTCAGTAATAGAAGTCCCAACTTGCTGTCGCGCCAAGCCAAATAGGTTAGAAGGCCCTTAGTCTGTGTTTGGTTACCAGATCACAATTAGCTGTCACTGTATGTCACTTCAGTAACTTAGAACAGGAAGAGAAAAATATTCAGGCCATAGCTCACTGTTAACAGTGACAATGATGCATGGGTGTGACTCAAATTAAATCTCTTTAGGAGTGTGATTTATTAACTCCTACTGATCCCTTGGTGTTTGGACAGTCAGTCAATCACACCTCTGCCGGCTATCTCAGAGAGCCATTTACTGATCTCATAATCATACTCAGAGCATCTCCAGCAATGACTTTGCCATAACCTTAGAATTACATGTCCTTGGCCTTTATTCCCTTTCCACATTGTTTCTTAGCAAAATCTTTAAATAGTATGCCTTTATGCTGTTTATCTACATTGATGAGATCTGATCCATTGATCTATCATTTTACTTATTTATTCTTAGAGGTATTAAACATCTTGTGCAAAATGCTGTCTTGAACAAGTCACTGCTTACTCCAACGTAATCGTGAGAAGTTAACATCTGTTGCCTGTATTCCAAATTGCAACAGCCCCACTTACTCATAACCTGCTCATAGCCTTAGCCTGGGCATCTGGATTATTAGTCTGGTGACAGTACAGCTCCACCACAGTCTCTACAACATTAATTGCAATACAAGAATAAACATAACTTACTCCACTTATACAGGGCATTTGTGGGGCCATGTCTGGAATACTGTGTGCAGTTTGATCTCTATAGCCAAGGAAGGGTGTACTTTCCCCTGACAGGGTGCAACAATGGTTCGATGGACTAGTATCTGCAATATAGGATTGTCTTAAGTGGGCCAATGAGAAGAATAGGCTTGCATTCCCTGGAGTTTAAACGAATGACAGAGAATTTAATTGAAACATATAAAATTAAGGCGTTTGACAGACCAAATGGTGAGAAAATCTTTGGTCTGGCTAGGATATCTAGAACATGGGTCAGATTCCCAGAATAAGGGGCTGGCTATTTGGTTATGAGATGATACGTCTCTTTACTCAAAGGGTTCTGAAGTTTCAGCCTAGAGCTGTGCATGCTCAATCACCGAGTTTACTCAATAACTTTGGTATGAGGAGTTTAAGGGATAGGGAATAACATGGAAGGTGGATTTGAGATACATATTAGCTTCAATCTGGTTGAGTAGCAGAAATGGTCAAAGTCTACTTCAGCTTATTCATGTTACAGCCTTGATTCAATATGCCTCTGAACTGGCCATGTTTATGGATTCTCTTCGTCCTGGTATCGGTAGCTATCCCTTGAACCACATTATGTTCACACTTTGAAATTCCCTTTCTTGACTTAATACCTCCCATCCAGTTTCTTAAAAAAAAAGCTTTGGGATAAACAAGGTTAGACATGACTGAGGTGCTCTCAAAAATAAGCGGGTTTGAAACATGTCCAACTTTACATTGGAAGAATTTGACAAATATGTAATGTAAAGCTATTAACTTGGAAAAGCATTTCAGCAGAAGTCAAAAAATTTAGTTGAGATAAAGAGAAATGGGGTAAAGTAAAAAGAAATTGATTTAATTGCTGAACTTTTGAGATAATGATTAATATTGGCATTTAATACGTTAAGTGTCAGACATCAGCCATGGGCCAGTGTGGGAACCCTTGCCCAAGGTAAAGGGGTCTAAATTTCAGTGCGAGGCCAGAAATTTCAGCATGCAAGTCAAGGTGAGACTTCAGGGACTGCTGTATTATTACAGTTGCTGCCTTTTGGACCATCTATATTGCAAAAGATTCCATAGCACTTTTAAAAAGGGGATCAGGAGATTTCTCAGCTTTCTTGCCAGATTTCATCTTTAATCTGACATGGTGAATTTCACATCATGGCCATTTATGAAGCTAGCCTGTGTGCTAATTGCTGTTGTACTTCACTACATTACAGTCACCACACTTCATAGGCAGTGAAGTCTTTGGGGACTTTGAGGATTTAAAGTTGTTACATAAAGGCATGCTCTTTTGCCACCCTGAACAAAAACTGTCATAAGTTGTTAAAAGACTCTCTTCACTTACAAAGTCATCCCCGTAGTCAATATCCAGCTCCACCGGGGATGCACAGTACTGCTGACTGTCTAGTCGCATCTGAAGTTCATGAACCTGTCGACGAAGTAATTCTACCTCCTGCTTGTAAGTTGCCTCAATTTGTCGTAACCTTTGTTGAACAGCATCCACAGGAAATGGTAATCCATCATCATCTACATAGCTCGGTGACATCTCCAAAGTTGTGGGAGCAACCTGTCCAACTGGTTGAAGTTGTCTCCATTGAGAGGAGTGAGTGAAAAAACCACAAGTCTTTACATTTGATCCTAATGAATAAAGGCTGGAATGGATCTGGTGGGATTGTCGGAGACTTTTAAGTGCTCCTAATTGTTCTTCTTTAAGCAGGTAGTGCCCACTCATGGCAGAACCCAGTCTCAAGTGCTTATTATTTAGTCTTTTATAATGACAACCATTCAGTTTGGCTTTCCGGTGACTTGTCTCTCCGCCATAGGCGGATTTTACCAAACCCTGTACACTTTCCCAGTTGGAAGCTAATAATGAGAAGTCACTGAACTGACTCTGACAAATGTGTTTTCTGGTAGTCCTCACATTCTCTATTGCTGTCCTCCCAAACTTACATTGTTCTGCTACATTTTGAAGTCCATTTGCAAGCAGGACACCATTCTTCCCAAAGTTCAAGTCTTTGGGGAATGAAAAACCATCTGCTTTTGCCCGGTCCTCAGTCACAGTCTCTGTGGAGCTCTGCATAGTTGAAACTTTCTCCTTGATATTAAGCACATCTGCCACAGAGTGGAGGTAGGGTTGTAAAGCAGGATTGCCCTCATATCCTGATAACTGACTAGTGCCCGAGATGGTCTTTGCAGATGGGTTTGATATAAATGGCTCACCATGACCTGGGAGATTTTCATAAACCCTACATTCTTTTGGTTTATCCAGAGTTACTTCATCCTTTGCAGTAACCTTTAGTGTTTTTTCTTCAGTTTCTTTGTTGGATATTACATTCATGCTAAGATGATGTAAAGGTTCCTGTTGTTGAGTGTCTTTGGGGTGAGTTAATGGTTTGAGGTTTCTGCGGTACTCTGTCCTTTCATTCGGATTTCTGCTTTCGGCCAATTCCTCCTCCTCTTTCGGGAGAGGAAAGTTATGAAATAGATTTTCTTCTCTAGCTTCCTCTGCTGTTTCTACTGGATGTATTAAGCCAACTACTTCTTGCTCAGGATGTGGTGTTGCAGCCCCACTTTCAGGAACATCAGGTGCATCAGGGCCATCCAGCACACCGCAGCCATCATGTACAGCCAGCATCGGTATGTTTTTAGGCTCCAGAGTGAGACATCCTTCCTGACAATGTTGGTTTATGTTCGGATCACTGGATGTTCTTGTCAATGGAGTCCCACTGTCACAAGCCAAAGGAAGATTGTCCACAGACCGGGCTTTCGGTAATCTAAAAAGAAACAAAAAGATTGTTTGAAGAGGCAATAGAATTTACACAATAAATCCAAAATTCAAATTAACTTTCTTTTATTCTTTAGTGGAATGTGAGCATTGTTCATTGCCCATGGAGTGGTTTACAAGGCCATTCCAGAAGATAATTAAGAGTCAACCATGTTACTGTGGAGTTTTTGTCAAATATAGGCTGGACCAAATAAAGGCGATCCTTCCCTGCAGGATATTGGACACTTTCTTTAAAGTGACAACATTGGTAGTTTCAGGGTTAAGAGGTTTCAGTTAGAGGTTCAGTTCTAAAGTTATTCGTTGAAATCTAGGTTCACAAATTGCCATGGTGGGATTTGAAGTTACATCCATGAAAATTCACTGGGTCCTCTGGATTACTAATCCAATGAAATGATCACTGTTCCATTTTCTCCAGGATGATGTTGGTATTTGTGCCAATCTCAGATTTGCCAAGTTTCCAATTGTCAACATGCAGCATTTGCAATAGTTCTAAAGCTTCAAAGAAGAGAAGAGGAAACTGGATCTCAGTCACTTCAAGGTAGGAGTTTCTAAACAAGAGGTTAAATATGGAGCAAACTAGTCAAATGCTGTGATTAGAACAGAAAGTGAAGCAAGAGGAAATAACAGAAACTGATTTAATTCCCACACTATTAGGGAGAGAGATTAGGGCAGTAAAAAAATGGACAGTCAAAAAATCGTTAAAGTCTATAAGTGACAACAATGTCTGATGCATGTAGACCCATCAAGTAACTGTCCTGTGTCTGCAGTGGCAATCCAGTCTAATAATGAAGAAACTTTAATCTAATATAGGTATATATTTTAATCTGGGCTTTCCAAAATCTTATGTTTGCTCTAAAGATGTCTGCTCCATGTCAAATATAGCAAGTTTCTAATGATTTCAAAAGTTGGACACAAAATAGAGAAAACAAATGCTTGAAATTAAACATCTTGTATGAAATACCTTAAGGTCTTGTTTTTCAATTTCAGCAGAAAAAAATTCTAAAAGTTGTTGATTAGAAATGTTAATTTTCAGGAATAATTTCATTGTTTCAAATATCTATGTTTTTGCTTCACCTGCACAGAGAAACTTAACAGCATTGACCATATACAAGGTGTCTGATTATTGTAATACCTGCTCTTGATTAGAGCACATTCATCTCATTCCACTTATCGGCTCTGTCATTCAAATTCTTATTTAAATCAGGGACAAGTCAACTACTGACAACGGATTTAGAAGTTTCACTGATAAATAAACCTTGCATTTTATAGTAACTTTCACAACCATCTAAGCAACTTTGAGGGAATTAAATATTTTTCAAGTCCAGCCACAGCTGTAGCTTAGGAAATATCAATTTACACTTAGGAGTGCGACAATGACCATATTTCTTTTGTTTACATTGATTGAAGGACAAATATTGGTCAGAGCACAGGAAGCAGCACTGATGAAGACCTTTTTCTTCCATTTCACACAAAAGATGGGAGGGAAAGGAAGAACACCAGCAGTTTAAAACATGCTTACGATCCAAGTGAACGTGACATGGAGGGAAGGAAACTGACTACCACTATTCACATCATGTCAAAGAAGAATCTGCAGGTTCTAACTTCTTCCTCCACAGCCACCCAATGATTTTTTTTTAGCGAATTTAGCTCTTTCCAAATACTTGCTCTCATTACAATTACTTTACGGATTGTTTCACAATAAAATCCCATATCTCATCATAGGATTTCAAGAACAGATGTCTACTGATACTGGACTTGCATGGAGATTTGCAAGTTATCGATTACTAATAGTGTATGGAGGGTTTTAAAAATCAGCAAAACATAACTAAGAACTTGGGAGGGAAAATATCGTATACAAGAGTAAACCAGTAAGAAATATAAACTTATTGAAAGGCTTCTATAACTGCATAAAAATGAAGAGGAGCAAAATGGATTCCTCAGAGGCAGAGAAAGAAATTATCGCGGAGAATAAAAAGAATGCCAGACACACATTTACCATCTGTCTTCACGATACAAACATAAAAACGCACAGTAAATGGCAGAGGACTAATGATCTAATGAGTGAGAAACAAAGTAGCTTTTACTGGGAAATAAATAAAGTGCTGTAAAAATTAATACAACTAAAAGTTGACAAAGCATCTGGACTTGATGGCATACATGAATGGTTCCGAAAGAAGTGCCTACACAGCTCGCGAATGCATTGCTGATCTTCCACAATTCCCTACATTCTGGCACGATTTTGTGGACTGGGAGATATCAGACATATTTAAGAAAAGGAGACAGAGAAAATAAGGAGCTATGGTTATTTAGTTTGACATAAGCGGTAGGGATAATGATAAAATCTATTACTGAGATCATGGTAGTACAGCACTTGCGAGAACTTTAAATGGTTAGACAACAATATATTAGCATCACTGTTTTAAGAAAGGGCAAGAAATTTCTGAAAGTGTAAGAAGCAAAGTAGATCAGTGGAAATGGTGAATATCATATATGAAGGATTTTCAAAAAGCATTCCATAAGGCATGTATGGGGTTACTTCTTATATGGTCACCTCCCCAGGGAAGCACACTGGAAATAAAATTTCACCTTTTCTGGAGTTATCACAAAAGCAAAAGATTTTTTTAAAAGTATGCAGAATTCCCCATTGTGCCTGACTTTCAGCACCAGGTTGACACAGCATGGACCAGGTTTCTCTCCTCAACAAGAATTAGTATTTCTTACAAATAGACACTAGCTACAAGTAAACAATTATTAACAAAAACAGAAATTACTGGAAAATCTCAGGTCTGGCATCATCTACAGAGTGAAACCAGGGTTAACTTTTCAGGTCCAGAGACCCTTCTGAAGGACTCTTGCAGTTTAATTCAGGGCTGTCAAAGTTATTCTTCAGAAAGAGTCTTTCATGATTAGGAGGTAGAGTTCAGCTTTGTAAGCTATTGTTACATTTGGTCTCTTAACAGATTTACCTACAGCATCAACTGATGCTTCATTCTCTCCCTCTTCCCTACTGGCAGTGAATGCAAATTTTGGTCAATGCTCAACTGCTACTGCTCTCAATTGCCAGGAGAAGCTGAATACTTCACTGAAACTTGTCTCTTTTCCAAATTAACTGCAATAGTTTTGCAGCAACTCCATCTGTTGAGTATGGAGCAGCTATGGGGGGGGGGGGGGGGGGGGTTGACTCTCAAGAGGAGCATCATTAGATGGTGAGATGCTGGATAAGAAAGGAGAGACATTACAGTTATATAGATGACTTGGAGAAGCTGAGGTTATTTTCTTACGACAAAGATGGCTAAGGGATTTGATAGATGGGTTTAAGTGCTTGGATACAGTAAATAAAGAAACTGCTTCCAATAAATGCAAGGATTGATAACTAGAGAGAACAAATTAAAAGTAATTGGGAAAATAACCAGCAGCCAATGACAAACATTTTGCACAACTGGTTAGAATATTTACCATACCATACTCCATTTAATGGAGTCTTCTGTACAGATTCAAAAGTAGCCTTCAAAATGGAATTGGATAAAGACTTGATGGAAAACCAAATGTACAAAAATGGGGATAAAGCAGATGAGTAGAACCAAGTAAATTATTCTTTGAAAGTCTTTAATATGACTTGCTGAGACAGAATGGGGATCTTAAATGCACCACTCCACGAATCTGTTAAAAGTTCACTGGATTACGATTGGTTTCTCAACGCATCCAAATCCTCTCAAAAGCTGTTGCATTAATCTGATTTGTGAAGGCACAATAAAGATTAACTGCACTTCAATACAACTGACCAGTATAGTAAACACAGTCTACACACCGGTCCAATGACTTTCCAGTTCGTTCCTCTGCTGCTCCACTTCGGGAAAGGCAGAGATCAGCACTGCCAGCTGGCACACATGGGGATGAAATAGGCAGATACACAGCTGTCCACACATGAAGTGCCCGAACGTGACACACTGGGTGTAAAACCTGTCAAAGGAAATTACAGCTTTTAATTAAAAAAAACATTTTTAGCACAATTTCTCATCTGTCATTGCATAACAGCAATAAAGATTACCATTGACATAAAAGAATCACCCAGTGTGATTCTAAGCCATGTATACTATCCCTGCCTACTCAATGCTGAGATAACTCAGAACAAACTTACTTTTAGGATCATAAAAACAAAGAGCTGGAAATACTCAGTGGGTCAAGCATATCAGTTCTGATGATAGGGCATCACAACCTAAAATGTAAACTCCGTTTCTCTCCATACCTGACTGACTTAGGCTTGTATTTCAACAGTCCAGTTTAGGGTGGCCTTGACTAGGATTGATTTGAATGGTGCTCACCGTTTCGCCACTGGGGATGTATAGGTAGTTCTGGAAGTTTTTATTCCCAGTTCGCAACAGTGACCAGATTGAGCATGTGCGCTTATAGATGTTGCGTGCCTCTCGCTCTCTGCTATTGTTACAAAGGAATGTTCCATACAGACATGAATATGTATGTTGCACCAGCTTTACCTATGGAGAAATAAATAGGACAGTGGGCTCAGGTACAAAATTCCAACAATATATTTCAATATTAATAAATACTTGACCATATATTATCAATTGAGAAATAAATCTGAAGGGTCCATGATCAAACAGCAGGCGAACAAGATTCAAAATGTAAAATGTTATTCGAACTATCGTACCCAAGTTTAGGTTTTGAAACTGCGATGAATGCAGCAAATCTGAAGGAGCAGTCCAAAGGTATCTATTGTTGTGACAGCTTAATAAATAACTAGGTGAAACAAGGATGTTGCTGGATTGTGTATTTGGAACACAGAAAGAAGTTGTAAAGAACAAACTATCACAGTAATATTGAGTGAGACCAAACAAAATCCAGAGAAAAAAATTAAGACTATTAGAGAGACAGTGAACATTAAACAATTTTTTCTTTGCATCTTGCCCACGAATGAGAAAAAAGTTGCTGCATGAGTCTGTCAGATATGGAAATGATTTCTTTGTCTTGGAATTGAGCTTTACAGAGAGCCAAGTATTCTTCTAGGAGATGATCTATAGTTATCAGCATTTTATAAGAGTATAGGCTGCCAAGTTGAATTCATTCCTTACCCCTAATACATGCCTGACGACTTACACTGGATCTCAGTTGGCCAAGCAATACATCAATTTTGAAGTTTAATTTTGGCTTTAACCTCTCAATTTAATCTCCTCCAGGTCCACAATCCTTCACATCTAATTATAGCCTCTTGAGCATCTCCAGTTTAACTGCCCCACCAGTGAACATGCCTTCAGTGATTTAGATTCTCAGCTCAATAATTCCCTCTGTAAATATCAGCAGCTGGCTAACCCTCTTCCTTCCCTTCAGGTAGCTTAAGGCACATTTCTCCATTTAAGCTTTTGGCCATCTGTCCTAAGATTGCTGTATGTAGATTATATATAAATGCTTTTGTGAAAACCTTAGAGATTTTATTAGGTAACAGGTATTAAAGAATTGCAGGTTGGTTTGGATGTAAAAACCGAGTTGTTTACTGATTAAACACAATTCTCATTGCATAGAATACTTACAAGGAATGCATCACTAAACTCAAAGAGACAAGGGAACTGCTTCAAAAGTTGATGAACACAGTCCAGCCACTGCAAAAACACTGGGCACTGCTCACTCAAGTCATCCAGATTTTCAGAGTGGCCACATCGATCACCAAACTTATGACCAAAATCTAGCCACTCTGTTTCCACCAGAACCTGGAATCCCTGTAAATTAAGAAACAGAATTACTGTATTCAAACTCTAGTGGCAGGATGCAATAAAATGACAAAATGTACAATATTGACTTAAAACTTGTATACCACTCATTAGGAAATTAAAGAAAAATAAAATAATTTTGGAGTCACTTCTGATGCTGGGACTTCACTTAAATAGCCATGTCTGTTTCAGATGTTAGCGGATCCACTGACTTTCAATGTTTCAGATTAACAGTGGTTTCCCATTCTATTATTTTCCCTTAGATTCACTGATGGAGTCATGTTTTCACGATCACATTCCCATTTAAAAAAATGTATAAATGCTTTTCTGAAGTCAGAGAGATCATGTTGTCGCTAGTTATTTACAGCATCTTTGTTATGGCGATAACAAATCCTCTGCCTTTATACCACTTTTGTGCTAGATGACAATCACAAATCTAACTCAGTTACTCTGAATGAATGGCATTACTTTAAAATGAATATCTGGACAATAATAACAACAGCTTTATTGTAATAAATGTCATTCCAGTTGCAACACTGTCTATAATTACGATAGATAAGTTACATATCCACATCCAAATTCAACCCATTAACAGGCTGAAAATCTTTGGCTTTATGGATGTGATGTTCCTTTTGTGAAATGGATTTGGGCAACCTCAACCAAATGGAGGATGTTCAGGCCCAAAACGCTAACAGCACTACCTGGCAATGCAAAGGGTCATAGGTTTGCTGGAATGAATGCAAAATATTGCATGGGTGCTATGTTAAGGTGGGCAGTGCAGACGGAGTATCTCTGAGGAACCTGAAGCTCACAAAAAAAAGTGTAAAAAGCAAATTGTGGATTTTATACCAATGAGTCCTAATTCTATGGGTAGCTTTGATCAGCTTTGCTTTTTTAAGTTTATTAACATGTTATACAGATAAAGGTGGCAGTTACATTTATGAAACTTATGCAAATAGCAAACTTAGTTACCTGGTGGCCCAGCCATTAGCGCTGACTTAAATTTAATAAGGATTAACAAAAAGGAGTCTTCTATAAAAAAAAGACTAAGCATCACTAAAATGCAATTTCGTCTAGTTACAGAACTTCAGGACAATGTTTCTAAAGAACAGCACAAATTTTACATTACTTGATGATTATGTCCTTTGATAAGAAGATTGTTGCGGTTTAAATTACTTTCCTAGCTTCAATTTCTTTGCCCTTTTCCTACCTGCCTGGATCAGCTTTGGATGCCTGTTTCATATTAAGCTATTCCCTGTTTTAGTCCTGTTTATGAACTTTTTGTGCTGCCCTGCTCAGGATTCTGAACAAATTATGCAGCAAAAGCAAAATATTGAAGTCCAGTCTCTCAGTTGAAGCTTACTCTCAAACTATTAAAGAGGACAGAAGCATTGTTCATTTCAGTTATTGAATGCATTACTCTTCTTTACATATTGTCTAATTGTCTTTCTTTCAGTCAAGTCAGAGTTCCTGAAATTATCCTAAACACAACATCTTTCACTTTCAAGAGCTTGGTCAGAAGAAATGAAGATGAGCTCTTCAATGGGCTTCAAGCATTCAGCAGACTTGGATTATATCGAGTCAGTTTGGAGCATTCTAAATCATTGCACGGAACATGTAGCAAACTGCATCATAAAGAAATCAACATGATTAAATAAAGACTTGAACATACCTCAATCGTCCTATAATAAGGGTCTAGCAAAATCTTGGCCAGTGCTACTATCTGTGGAGTGCGATCCCATCCATCAGAGCAGTGCACAAGGACTGGCCTGCCTTCCCTGTCCACCACGTTTGCCACCAGTATAGCTGCCTTCAACATCACAGATAAGTGTTGCAGCCACTTGGTGCTCTCCAGAGCTGAAAGCCAACTGTCAACAAAAGACAAAGGAATACATCAATAAGCACAGGGGAAAAAATAAAATCAGCTGTGGTGAATGAATTATTACAGTTAAGCAAAGGTATGTGCAGGAATGTGAAAGGAACAACACTCAGAAATGTCATTAAAGCAAGCACATGAAGAAAGAGGGGACAGTTGATGCCATTAAGAAACCTAACTGATGGTAACCCAACTTTCCAGTTTCCTTTTTCTAAAAGAAAGCGTCAGAGAGAAATCATATCACACCTATGCAGCAAATTAAACACTGATCAAAGCAGTTTGAGTGTGTCCAAACTGTAAGGAACAGTGAGGCAAAATAAAATCTATTACTCCAAATCCACTGCAACATTCTGATTTGCTTGATCATATAGATCCATAGGATAATTTCTGCTGTGCAGATATAAAGGCAAATGACAAGAAAACTTCCAATTGGTACAGAGATGGATGCAGGCAATCTTTTGGAGACTATGCCATGGTTAACGAAAAAAATACCTTGGAATGTCCTCTATTCAATTTGGGGGCACCAAAGTTACTAAAATCAGAGTGAAAGGGCCGTTGCATGCTACACTTTGCTACAAAGGAAAAGAGATTACAGAAACCCTGTACATCATTCCAAGGTATTACGCTTTGTTTCTTAAGTAGAGTTGCATACATTGCGTTAGATTTAGATTGTTTTAGATTCCCTACAGTGTGGAAACAGGCCCTTCAGCCACAAGTCCACATCAACCCTCCAAAGAGCAACCCACACCCTTTCACCTACCCCTGCACCTAACACTACAGGCAATTTAACATGGTCAATTCACCTAACCTACATATCGTTGGATTGTGGAAGGAAACTGGAGCACCTGGAGGAAATCCAGGCAGACACAGGGAGAATGTGCAAACTCCACACAGACAGTTACCCAAGGCAGGAATTGAACCCGGGTCCTGGCACTGTGAGGCAGCAATGCTAACCACTGAGCCACCGTGCCGCCCCAAAATATTCTTTTGTTAGAAGACACTGGAAGCATTGAAGTTGATTCAATGTGGATAAAGAGTGGAGCAGGTCAAGCAGCAGCAGAGGAGGCAATGTTTCAGGTCAGAAACTTTCATCAGGACTGGGGGAGGGGAAGGAGACAATGATTAATTAACCTTTATTAATAGAAGGATGGGGCTGGAGAAAGATGGGTGGGATGGCAATAGGTGAATGCAGGTAGTGATCAGTGGGAAGGATGGAGCAGATAGCTGGGAAGGAAGATGGACAGGTAGGGTCAGGTTAAGGGGGCAGGGTGGGGAGATTTGGAAGCTAGTGAATTCTATATTAAGGCCATATGGTTCTAAGCGTTCAAGGTGGAAGATGAGGTGTTCTATCTCCAGTTTGTGTGTGGCCTTATGTTGACAGTGGAGAACAGACATGTCATTGGGGGAGTTGAAATGGATGGGAACTGAAAGGTGGGGTTAATTGGAGCGTCTGGGCCATAAATGTTCCCTGAACTGCTCTGTGAATTTGCACTCAGTCTCTTCAATGTAGAGGAGACTACATCGGGAGCAATGGATGCAATAAATCAGGTTAGACAAAATGCATGTGAATCTTTGCCGGACTTGGAATAATTCTCTGGGGCCTTGGACAGAGGTGAGTGGGGAGATGTGGGTCAGGTTTTGCACCTCTTATGGCCATCCTGAGCCTCCTGCGCCGTCAACACAAGGCCACACGCAAACTGGAGGAAGAACACCTCATCTTCTGCCTTGGAATTTATTACCATAGAGTCTTAACATGGCATTCGCCAGCTTCCAAATTTACTCAGCTCCTACCTCAACGCAGGCCCAGCCCTCCCTCTCCACCCCACCCCCTTAACCTGACCCTACATGTCCATCTTCCTTACCACCTATCCATTCCACCCTTCCTCTGATCAATCATAACCACCTTCAAACTGCATCCAGCAATCGCCATCCATCCACCTTTGCCCCACATGTGCTCCCCTCCAGTTATTTTGCAGTTCCCTTCCCCTCCCCAACTCCTGATGAAAGGTTCTGACCTGACACATCAACTCCCCTCCTCCTATGTTGCTGCTTGACCTGCTGTGCCTTATCCAGCTCCCCCTTTTGTGTAGGTCCGTTAGCTCAAATGATTAGAGCGTGGTGCTAATACGCCAAGGTCGTGAGTTCAATCCTGACACTGACCAGGTGTATCACTGGTGTTCACAAGTGGCAGGTTCGCACTTGCAGGGCCTGTGCTTGTCGTTGCTTTTCTCGGGGCAGTGTGGTGGCTCAGTGGTTCGCACTGCTGCCTCATAGCACCTGGGACCCAGGTTCAATTCCCAACTCTGGCAACTGCAACTGGACTTTCCACATTCTCCCCGTGTCTGCGTGGGTTTCCTCCAGGTGCTCCAATTTCTTCCCACAATCCAAAGATGTGCATGTCAGGTGAATTGGCTATGCTAAATCGCCCATAGTGTTAGATGCATTAGTCAGGGGTAAATATAGGAGGGGGGAATGGGTCTTGTGTGGAGACTTGTTGCGCTGAAGGGCCCATTTCCACTTTGTCAGGAATCTAATCTAATCTTTATCCACTCTGATCTCCAGCATCTGCAGTTCTAACTATCTCCATGTTGATTCAATGCGCCAAGTATCACTCGCCACTGCTGACTCTTCAGCATTAGGACTACAAAGGCAGTTTTTCCAATAATAACTTTCAAGGGAGAAACTACAGAAGTCAAGGGTACAAAAGTACCAAAGATGGTGACCAGCCGCCAGAAGACATTGCAGACACTGGCTTGCTCTTTCAGGATACATTTCGGGGGCCAATATCATTCATTTTAAGGGGTTTGAAACTATGGATTCAGCTGACAGTTCCAGAAACCTCAGCTGTCTCTTGTAAAAGAGAATCATCCCTTTCATGGAGGAGGAAACAAAAACAAAGAGAGATAAGACTGTTTTCCCTATGTCAGAGAGTCTTCAAGGAGAGGCATGAACAACAACTGCAGTCACAGTCAGAAGAAACTTCTCCTTGTCTAGACAGTCGCATCACTTCAGGCATGCAGAAGCAAAACTGCTGACTAGTTCAGTCACCAATGGAAGTAAGTGAAATTGATGAGCTGCATTACGTATATACACAAAACATCAACATGTGACGTACTCCCTTGAGATGTTTTACCCAGGGATCGAAGTTTACAGCTTTAAAATAACGTGGAATGCCTTTGACAGAGCTTAGATTAGAGCATCTAAGATCTTGAACAGCTCACAATTCAACAACGATCGTTGAAGTCTAATTAAATAAAAATAGAAAAGTCCACTTCTTGGCAGTGACACAATGCAATCAAATTTTAGAGACTACAAAAGCAAAACTTGACGCATGTTTCCAGGAATTAATTGCAGAGATAGCCAATATTCCCTTGCAATTGGTACAACATACTGAAGGAGGCGACTGTCTCGGGTTTTTGGAGATGGCCAAAACCCAAACATCACTGTGCACTATTAGCTGATGAAACTTTTCACTTGCAATTGAGTGACGATCTTATACTTAAAAAAGACACTCCTCAGAAGGAAAGGAATTCAGGTTTGCAGAAGACTACCAGTGTGACAGAGTGTTCGGGATGAAGTTCATCTGCAGTACAAAGATGACCTTCTGAAAAAACATCTGAGAGTAAATTAAATTGGGCATTATGCCTGCAGATCACACCGGTTTTCAGAAAACTGTGTAGACCCTGATCCACAAGTATCTTTCCTCAATGACAATGATGCACTTTTATTTGAGGGAGTTACAGAAACACTCTTAGCTGCAGTACAATGTTCATTCCTGTGCTCACCCTCCCAGACAATAAGTCTGACCATGCATCCCGTATGCCCTACTGAAAGCTGAGAATTCTGCTGGAGATTAATGTCTTCAATCAGAGACTTATGGAGGGTGGATGGGGGTAGCTGGGCAAGTGGAATAAAGAGTCAACTGCACATGTTTAAATGCTAGCTGTTAAATGGGATACAATAAAGGAACTTCGGCAAAATATAAAGGGAATTGTATCATTACTCTCAGGATTGCTACTGAGCAGGTACAAAAGAAACTATGTCATCGTGACACCAGATCTCACAGAAATGAAGGCCAATTCTATTAGGTTGCAGCAGCATGTCCCCTTTTACTGTGCTTTGTAAATAGTTATGTTTAATAAAGTCTGTTAAAGTTCACTCAAAAGTAGTTATCACATTCCTACTAACACAAAACAAATATATCCATTTACAACTCCCTACACACAAATTCCTTCCTTAAGATCTTCTTTCCATTGACCCTTCCTCATTCCTTAAAAACGCACCTTTTAATAAGATTTTTCATCAGTTTTGTTTACCATTCATTTTTCTTTCTCCCTGTGGAAGACTTTTATTTCTACAAAAAAGATGCTAAGAAATTAACCATTCATATGTATATACACAATTCAGTCAGCACATGCTTTATAAAACTGCATACATATAGTCTAAGATTGTATGTTCTGAAGAGAACAAGTAATGAGATCGGTAGATATGTAACTTCGTCCCTGAAACTGCTTACACTGGTAGAAATATGGCACTCACTTTCCAGGATCTGGCATCTGACTGCAGACAGCTCGGAGTGAATGGAAGCTGTTCCTGATTGAGTGAATGTTTGCCATTCCCATAAACATCACTTCACAGTTTGGATAATATTCTGCAGTAAATACAAGAGTCAGAAAATCAGGGTGGAGTAGGTAGCAACATTGGTGGTACTGTCGAGGATTCAGGGAGCATTTACACATTGCCAAGGTCTACAGAAAAAAGCCTAGCCAAATCGCGCTCCTCCAATTAATAGGTTACACGGATCACAAAATTGCAGTTCACAAAGATAAGTAGAGGCAAAGGAATTATTCAGCCCAACAAGTTTACTCTCTCGTGAAAGCCTATTATCTTGATAAGCGCAGCACCTAATGGCTGTTCAAGTGATTGGTTTACTCCAGAAGTGCTCATCAATATGTGAACAAGCTGAACCTGATACAAAGCTTGGATAACTAGCTTGCCATGTTAAACACAGTCTCCCCAGAAAGCTGGTATCCAATGCTAGTGTATCACAATATAGGACAAGGAAAATAATCATCAATTCCTGTCATAATTTTACAGGTAAGACCCATATGAATGATCTTAATTCATCCAACCAGAATGATCCTAAAGACCCTTCATTGAAGTATTCAATTGGTTATTAAATGATCATAATTAATTGGCTTCCAATACTGAATTGGTGAGACAATTCTGTGATCTGATCGGTCTGTGAGAGAAACCAGCGATTCGATTTTCGCCTTCTTTTCAAAGTCATAACTTATTACTCAACTCCCATCATTTCAAGTAAGTTTAGTGTTGCAACAAATCTATGGATTTCAAGGCACTAAATATAATGATTGCGCCAAACAAGACAACATCAAACATCTTAAAATGTCTTTTCACATTTCATTCATGCCCAATTCCCCAGGCCAAATCTAATATCAAAAATCCAATATAGCCAAAGGAATAATGTATGCTAACATCTATCCCCTGAAAGATGCAGTCCCTCTGATTCATGGCACTCTGAAGTAAAAATCATACATTCAAGTTTATACCCTGCCTTCTAAGAAATGCTTCAAAACTAAAACCAATAAAAATATTAAATTTATATCAATGCAATTCACTTAATATGTGCTAACAAACAACTCAGAATATAGATTTCTTTCTTTTGGATCCTATGCTTCAAACAGCAATCCCAGGAGCTGGTGCTATCTAAAAGATATGACGTGTCCTAAATTTCTGAACGGCTTCTGTATTGTTTGTTAAGTAACATGTTTTCTGCTGCTATACATCAACAAAACATGCTTTCTGAGCTGCCCTTTTAGTACATCACCTTGGCTTCAAAGGAGAACACAGAGCACATAAATACTTGTTGGATTTGTTTAATTTTTAAAACCACAATCAATGATAGCTTCATTACTGAAAGTAACTTTTAAATGGTTTAAAATTAATCAATCTTCATTATACATGGCACTTTCAGGAAGATGACTCTTAATGCAAGGTTTGTAGCTCAGGTTGAGGTTTAGGGTGTAGGTTTGCTCGCTGAGCTGTAGGTTTGATATCCAGACGTTTCATTACCTGGCTAGGTAACATCATCAGTGGCGACCTCCAAGTGAAGCGAAGCTGTTGTCTCCTGCTTTCTATTTATATCTTTCTCCTGGATGGGGTTCCTGGGGTTTGTGGTGATGTCATTTCCTGTTCGTTTTCTGAGGGGTTGATAGATGGCATCTAGATCTATGTGCTTGTTTATGGCTTTGTGGTTGGAGTGCCAGGTCTCTAGGAATTCCCTGGCATGTCTTTGCTTAGCCTGTCCCAGGATAGGTGTGTTGTCCCAGTCGAAATGGTGGTTTTTTTTCATCCGTGAGTAGGGCTATGAGGGAGAGGGGGTCGTGTCTTTTTGTGACTAGCTGGTATTCGTGTATCCTGGTGGCTAACTTTCTTCCTGTTTGTCCTACGAAGTGTTTGTGGCAGTCCTTGCATGGAATTTTATAGATGACATTGGTTTTGTCCATGGGTTGTACTGGGTCTTTTAAGTTTGTTAGTTTTTGTTTGAGTGTGTTGGTGGGTTTGTGTGCTACTAGGATTCCGAGGGGTCTTAGTAGTCTGGCTGTCATTTCTGAAACTTCTTTGATGTATGGTAAGGTGGTTAGGGTTTCTGGCTGTGTTTTGTCTGCTTGTCTTGGTTTGTTCTTGAGGAATCTGCGCATTTTGTTTTTTGAGAGTAGAAAGAAATGACAAGGGAGAATTACAAACCTGCATATACAGAAAACCAAACACTGACCAAATACTTAACTACACCAGCAACCATCCCAACACACACAAACGCAGCTGTATCAGAACACTATTCCAATGAGCCATCACACACTGCAGCACAGACGAACTTCAAAAAACAGAGAACCACCTAGACGACGTATTCAAGAAGAACGGATACTCAAAAAACACAATGCGCAGATTCCTCAAGAACAAACCATGACAAGCAGACCAAACACAGCCAGAAACCCTAACTACCTTACCATACATCAAAGACTTTATAAAGCTCTGGTTAGGCCCCATTTACAGTACGGTGTCCAGTTTTGGTCCCCACACCTCAAGAAGGACATACTGGCACTGGAACGTGTCCAGCGGAGATTCACACGGATGATCCCTAGAATGGTAGGTCTAACATATGAGGAACGGCTGAGGATCCTGGGATTGTATTCATTGGAGTTTAGAAGATTAAGGGGAGACTTAATAGAGACGTACAAGATAATACATGGCTTGGAAAGGGTGGACGCTAGGAAATTGTTTCCATTAGGCGAGGAGACTAGGACCCGTGGACACAACCTTAGAATTAGAGGGGATCAATTCAGAACAGAAATGCGGAGACATTTCTTCAGCCAGAGGTTGGTGGGCCTGTGGAATTCATTGCCACGGAGTGCAGTGGAGGCCGGGACGCTAAATGTCTTCAAGGCAGAGATTGATAGATTCTTGTTGTCTCGAGGAATTAAGGGCTACGGGGAGAACGCTGGTAAGTGGAGTTGAAATGCCCATCAGCCATGATTGAATGGCAGCGTGGACTCGATGGGCCGAATGGCCTTACTTCCACTCCTATGTCTTATGGTCTCAAGTTTCAGAAATAACAGCCAGACTACTAAGACCCCTCGGAATCCTGGTAGCACACAAACCCATCAACACTCTCAAACAAAAACTAACAAACTTAAAAGACCCAGTACAACCCATGGACAAAACCAATGTCATCTATAAAATTCCATGCAAGGACTGCCACAAACACTTCGTAGGACAAACAGGAAGAAAGTTAGCCACCAGGATACACAAACACCAGCTAGCCATAAAAAGACACGACCCCCTCTCCCTCATAGCCCTACACACGGATGAAAAAAAACCCACCATTTCGACTGGGGCAACTCATCTGTCCTGAGACAGGCTAGGCAAAGACATGCCAGAGAATTCCTAGAGGCCTGGCACTCCAACCACAAAGCCATAAACGAACACATAGATCTAGATGCCATCTATCAACCCCTCAGAAAATGAACAGGAAATGACATCACCACAAACCCCAGGAACCCCATCCAGGAGAAAGATATAAATAGAAAGCAGGAGACAACAGCTTCGCTTCACTTGGAGGTCGCCACTGATGATGTTACCTAGCCAGGTAATGAAACGTCTGGATATCAAACGTACAGCTCAGCGAGCAAACCTACACCCTAATGACTCTTAATGTTATCTATTGATAACTGCAGTTTAAGGATTTAGAAGTTTGATCTACTAACCTTAGACAGATGAACAAATTGACCGGAAAGTTCCTATAAATTGTGACATGCACACTAAGCTTCCCCTAGGTTTCCCCTTCTGAGGAATTACATCCTGAGCATGCCTACGCTAGTCTTTATCCTTACTGTCCATGTAGGCAAACAAAAACTCTCCTACCATATTCTGCTTAAAGCTTGATCAGTATAAATTAATGGAGCAAAGGATTTGAGGTATATCTCAGGATCAGGAGCACAAGCTGAGTTAACACATAATGCATACCTTCACACTCACAACCTCCACCCTTTGCTCGGTTGGCTACAGCGGCAGTGTATGATCTTGCATCCAAAATAAGCAATTTCTGTGGGGCCCCTCCACCCTCTGCCACAGATCCTGAGGATATGGATGAATCTAGAAGAGATTGTTACATTTTAATTTCTAACTTCATTCCAGCGATCAATTTGATCCTTAGTGGACAGTAACATCAGCTAGCATTTCCAACTATAACCTATAACACACAAATAATTCCACCATTAGAAATTAAACAGACTTCACAAGGAGAATTATGGCAAGCCAGTAGGCTCAAAAGCAGCAATATGTTCTATTTGCAAGAAACACTGCAGAAATTTGTCAAAGATCCTTAGACAGCACCTTACAAATTCATGACCAATTCCATGTAGAAGGACAAGGGCAGTAGCTACATGGGAACACTACCAGCTACAAAGTTCCCCTCCAAGCCCCTCAACTTCCTGACTTGGAAATACATCACTGTTCCTTCATGTCATTAGGTCAAAATCCTGAAACTTCCTCCCTAATGGCATTGTGGGTCTACCTATCACATATAAACTGCAGCAGTTCAAGGTGGCATCTTGTCACCATCTTCTCAAGGACAACCACAACATACACATCCCACAAGTTAATTTAAAAAAAAGACATACTTGCTGCTTTGACTCTCTACTTCAAATTCTGACAAAATGGTCAGTTAAAAAAATCTGCTGAAGATTAGAGTCTTCTGCCCTCCATCCACAGTGGTGTATCAGAAGGACCCCACACCTGAACTGACTGAGTTCAGACTGACATGCTGGTCTTCCAAGGTCAAAGACCGAAAGTAGTTTTAGTTAAAGGTAACTGATCGGCAGCAATCTTTAGTAGTAAACATTTGAAAATCAGCAGATTCTGAGATCTCTGAGCAGGGGAGATTTAGTTTGATCTCATGAAGTAGCCTAAGAACTTTTCAAGAGCAAGCTGGGGTCCCAAGGGACAAAGTCCAAGAAGTGTAATTCTAAAATTGCAATTTCTGGCATTTTTAAATATGGATTGCAAACCTGACAGAACTGATCCCATTTGTTGCTTTTTCAGAAATCCACTTAAACTCACGGAACATAGGAAATTGGAACAGAAGAAATAATCCCAGTCTGTCAAATTTGCTCCGCCATTCAGTGAGATATTGGCTGATCTTTCACCTTAACATCATTTCCCACATCATTCCCATATCCTTTCACATCTTTAATATTTGGAAATATGTCAAATTCTGTCTTCGACATGCTTAATCACTGAGGCTCCACAGCCCTTTGGGGTAGGTAACTCCAAGGACTCACCCTCTGAGTGAAGGAATTCCTGCTTAGTCCTAAATGGCCAATTGATCACTTGTTCTGAGAACATAAACTCTAGTTCCAAAATGCCCCTGCAGCCAGAACAAACAGCTTGGCTGCATCTAACCTGTCAATCCTTGTAACATGAGTTCCACACACTGGTGCTCTTAATCTTTTCTTTTTTCAAAGGATCAAGCTGCCTCTATTTCTTTCCTCAATCCTTGTTGGCAACAGACTATCCACCAGATGGAAGTTGGGAAGAATCCTGGGAGTATAGCTTTACAATAATACATCACCTTTCCGGATCTGACAAAAGTTAGTGGTGGCTGATTGCTTCAGCTATCCCTCCTTTCCTGCAACAAATATCTGTTATCCTCAATGATGTAGCTGGGATATATTCCACATTGTGGAAGATCATGATTATGAAGCAGTATTCCATTAGTAAACAGCACCACGTTTTGGTTCATTAAATCTGAAATACATCTATATTACTTCCTTTCTTTACATTTATTTAAATTCCACTTAGGACTTCCTATGCCTCTGCAGGTGGAAAAGGAGATACTTTGTAGGTCTCACCCCAGTACAATTGCTTAAATTTTGATGTCATCATCTTATGGGACCAAAAGTTTGAATAATTGTGGACTTATAAGCTAGTGCTGCATGTTCTATTATTCATTTTGCACCTGTAGCCTTTAAGTATATGAGGAAAATCCTACTTTCTAGCTATGTAATGCCATCTACAGGGGAGGATATGTATCAACATTGTTGCAAAGAACAAGATTCACTGGGCTGTCTCTACAGAGCACCGAGGTTAATTGACATTAAATGACTACTTTGAAGAGGTGCAGGAAGGTAGCTATGAATTGGCATAAGGAGATACAAAGCAATCTGGGACATAAATTGCTCAGGTTTCTCAATTAGGCATAAGGTAGGTTCCTAGTCTGCAATCTCACCGAAGTCAGTGTCGGACAAACTATTTCCCTCATTTCTGCTCTTTCCACTCAGTTTTCCTCGGTCTAAAATGCAGGCTTTAGCAATGGATGTCACCAAATATTCATCATCTGCGTTCCTCCAGCCCCACCAACTGATTTCAGGCTGACTGCAACGTGATATCACAGCACCATTCCGCAGGTGCCTGAAGAGAAAAAAAAAATGAAGTTTTAGTATGTGGAGACATTGCAAACAGGTGCACCAGAAAGATATGAAATACTTCAGATAATTTTCCATTCAAAACATTCAGCACAAGTCTCACACACATGCAATTGCGTAGAGCATAGAACAGTACAGGCCCTTCGGCCCTCAACAGCACTCCTTGGGCAGCTCAACAAGAATGCACAACATGATAATGCATTTCGATAACTGGCAATAGCAGCATCGCACCTGCAACTGAATGTAAACAAAAACTTAACTTTTAAATCCAGAATTTTGGAAACTGTGAATGGACTATGGCTATCAGTTTTTCTACTTCCACGGGAGCCTCACCAACAAATCTGTGTACATTGAATAACTGTGCACATGTAATTTTCTGTTTTTATTCAAGTGAATTAAAAATCATGGGTTGAAAACAGAAAATGTAGCCGAGAGTACTTGTATTTCAAACTTATCCACCAAATATTTGAAGATATCCTCCACAGCCTTTTGTTCCTTCGCTCCCTTTTTAAAAGTTCTCTCTCACACGGAAACACTTGTTGCGGTGTTGTTGCACAGATGCTAGCTAGCTTCTGTACTGCGCTTAAGTGGTCATGACATACAAATATTGGGTTAGGAGCAGATGTAGGCAATTTGGCAGTGAGTCTATTCAGACATTCAGAAAGTTCGTGGGTGACCTGATCCCATCTATCCTTGACAAGCTTTGATTCCTTGCCTACTGAAAATCTACCTAGCCTTGTCTTAAGATTATTCAATGAACTGCCTTCTGAGGCCAAGAATTCCAAAGCTGGACAACCCTCAGGAAAAACAAATTCTCATCTCTGCCCTAAAAGAGCGACCCCTAACTTTAAAACAGTGTTTCCAAGTTCTTTTCTGTGCTAAATCCAGAATTTTGGAAACTGTGAACGGACTATGACTATCAGTATTTTGGCATCTATGTCTTAGTATTGGAGCTTCACCAATAAAGCTGTGTATATTGAATAACTGTGCACATGTCATTTTCTGTTACGATGTGGGGATATCTGCTATGGGCTGGAGAAGAGCTTGCAGCAGAAACAGCAGGATACAGTGGTTTGGCCATTCTTAATGAATAAACAAATATTTGGTAACAAGCAAATTCATGAAATGGGAAATTATTTAAGGAATATTGGTTTCAGCAATAAGCTGCAACACAAACAACCAAAGCAACTGTTGTCTTTGGCTTCTGTCACTGAAATTACACAATGTCAGTTTATTCTTCTTTTACAGTCTTTTAGAACTAGCATACCCTTCAACCACCAAAAACTATTTCTCTTTACATTGTTTACATATTACACACTTAACCACAGGACCTCATCGATAACACTTTTTTAATCTACATATAATTTTCAATAAGGTCACTAGTCAGGGCTCAGCAGCACAAATATGCATTATTTTTGTTAATGCTCGCTCAGAAAGACTAAGGTCATGCATGGTGTAGAAGTGTGGCGATTAGGATGTACAGTTGGGATGCTTGAATCTGTTAAGCTCAATACTAAATTAAGCAATGCTTTTACTCCATGGATAAAGATGGATTAGGGTTAGGATTTGAGATGCATTGAAGGGGCTGTGTGCACTGGGTTATTGTACATGTTCAGTATTTTCTATGTTTTCTGGGTCCTGTTCTTAGAATATATTTAAAAAAACAATAGGTTTTAATCACCTTTTCTCAAACATGAGAGACAAAACTGAACACTAAGCATCATAGCATTGTCATAATGAAGTTCATTTCCAATACTGACCTGTTTAAACAAACTTTGGGCATTTTATAAGCAGCTAAAAAGGATTCTACAAGGTCTACGCCAGGTTGTTGCAAAAGGTGTTTTTAACTATGTGTCTTCCTCATGATTTATTTCACAATTGTTAGCCATTAGATTAAAATATGAACCATTTTATTTACAAGTTATTAATTTAGTTTATGGACCTTGGTATTTGAACCATTATAGAAAGGTTGTAATTTAGCAAGAGCGGTAAAGTAGACTCCTTTCCAGGAATTTATCTTGGCAGGCAGAAACATAGGAGTGAATCTTACACTTGTTTGAACAAGTGTCAAATTGCAGGGTTTCTTTGAGAATTTGTCATAGTGAGGCCTACTGACTTCTCTCATCCTATTTTGCAAAAGTTACTTCCATAATTTCTAACCATGACTCTATGACAGCTTTCACAGTCTATTCCACCTCAACTTCCTGTGAGGAGTTCCAAGAACAACTTGCCTTTCAGAAGATATCAGGATTTACCACACCTCTTGCGCCCACCATCATCTTTCAAAGCTTGTTGCACACTCAGGCAAACACTGTCTGTCTGGAGTGGTCTTACATTGTTTCTGCCATTTGCCTAGGACATCACATAAAGGGGGAAATCATGGTCCTGCTTTGTGGGCAGGGTCATGGAGGTCTTAGATGGGGTGGTGCCAAATTGGAACTTGCTCTTCCCCAGAACTAGCAGTAGAAGCATCAGCACAAAACTGAGTCAGCCTGATCCAAATACCAGAATTAAAGCAGTCTCAGCTATCTAAAGGAATGAATAGCACTGCAAAAATGTCAATGTCCTTCTTCACTCCTCCTGTGCAGATGCCACCATCTTCTGTCCAATAGCTCATTCTATCTCTGCTACTGAACCCAGCTACATCAAGGCATATTTTCACTATTGCCTGTAGCATGACCCCCACTCACTCTCATCAACCCCAACCATTTGCTCTACATGCTTTTTGCACTGCCTACGAACTCATTCAGAACACTTCCACACTTGTACCACTCACTTTCACAGCCCTTAATACCTGTTGTGTTTCATTCCAGGAGGAAACAGACCACAATGAGGCGTGTGTTGGAGGTGCCAGTGCTACACTGGGGTGGACAAAGTTAAAAAACACACACCACCAGGTTAAAGTCCAATAGGTCTATTTGGAAGCACTAGCTTTCGAGGTGCTGCCTCTTTCAGCTTTTATTCTTTATAAGCATCATCTCTTGACTCTGCCTGCCCCAACAGGTCTGGGCTAGTATTACAGGCTGTTCTTGACTTATTTGAGGAGAAACTGACTCAAAATTAAATCAACTGTTCATATTTTGATTGAACAAGTAAGGCAAATAAATTTAAAAACTATGATAATAGGACAGAATAATACTGTAAACTGTGCAGTATTTGAGGTATATAATATCTGCCAGTTTATAAAGAGTACCACTTCATAAAGTGCTGCTTAAATCGTGGTTTGTTGTAATAGTATTCATAACTCAGACATTTGTACATTGGGGACTGCATGCAGTCTTTTCTTAAAAAAAGATACTGAGGGAGAAATGTTATCACAATACTTGGAGAGCTCATTACTCTTCATATAGACAGATTAAACATTTGGCTTAAATGTATTCTAGAACCATCAACTTCTAAACAAACTTTTAAATTTTATTAGCGACTTGTAAGGTCCATAAGGAAGGCAGTTGTCAGTTTTGTTATTTAATTATCTTTTGGAGACTGTCAACAAATAGAACTCATTAATAACATGATGTAGGAAACTGATAAATCCAACTAATTCGGTCATTTTGGAATATAAATGCATTCAAACAGAGTTCTTTACAGGTAATATAGAAGTCATAATTAACATTTAAGATGTTCACCTGTAAACGACTACAGGAATCCTTTTCCAAGATCTGAAGGTCCCTACACTTTCCAATTCTTTATCCGTGATCCACACTGGAACTAACAGTTTTTGGGGATAACTAGCACACAACCTGCAAATTGAATACAACAACGAATTAGATGGGTTTGTTTCAACACGGCCTTATGCTTGAAATATAGACAATAAATGATCAATCTGAAGACACAAAACAAATTTATAAGTTCCAACATTTGTTAAACCGCACTGCAATTTGGTCCACAACATTGCAAATGAAACAGTGAACACTGTGTCTATGCATTACATCCACCATAATTCCAGAGTAAATGCTTACGTAATGTTACCCACATTATATATTTTTAGCATTCCATATGTACACTACGTACTTTGGGACTTCAGTTCCCCTGTATAAATGTCATCTTCAAAGTTAGTGAGAAGATTTTTAGCTCAGATGCTCGTTGTTGTGGTTCTGTTCGCTGAGCTGGGAATTTGTGTTGCAGACATTTCGTCCCCTGTCTAGGTGACATCCTCAGTGCTTGGGATCATTAGCAAAACCAATGTAGTGTACAAAATCCCAGGCAAGGGTTGCACAAAATATTACATAGGACAAACAGGAAGACAGCTAACAATCCGCATCCATGAACGCCAACTAGCCACAAAACGACATGACCAGCTATCCTTAGGAGCCACACACGTAGATGACAAGCAACATGAATTCGACTGGGACAACACTATTATTATAGGACAAGCCAAACAGAGAACAGCCAGGGAATTCCTAGAGGCATGGCACTCATCCACAGATTCAATCAATAAGCACATCAACCTGGACCCAATATACCGACCACTGCAACGGACAGCTGGAACTGACAACCGGAAGCGGCAGATTCAAACCACTATAAATGCCGGAGGAAAGATCACAGAAGCGCTTCACAAGAGGCTCCCAAGCACTGAGGATGTCACCTAGACAGGGGACGAAATGTCTGTAACACAAATTTCTAGCTCGGCGAACAGAACCACAACAATAAATGTCATCTTTATAGATATTAGTTCTAATCTTCCATGCTTTCATGAGACCATGTGAATATATATATATATACACACACACACACACACACACACACACTAGAATCCCAGCATGAAATGGTTCCAGGTAACACTGACAAACTTATCAGTCATACGATCCAGACCTGGGTCCAATGTGTAAAGAGTGTACAATAGCAGCAGTGGCTCCCAGTATACATATCATATCGACTGAGGTTTTAGACGTTGGGTATATGAATAGGATGAGCTAAAGGGATATGGGCCAAATGCTGGCAAATGGGACTAGATGAATTTAGGATATCTAGTTGACATGGATGAGTTGGACTGAAGCATTTGATTCCATGCTGTAGAGCTCTATGACTCTAACATAAGCTACTTAACTGGACTTATTAAGTCTACAATATTTTCAGAGAAAAGTCATGTCATTCAGTTTGCACTGTAAATGGTGTTGAACACAGACAGAGAGAATGTGCTGCAGGGAGAAACAGCCATTGCCCCCCTCTTTCTCTAATTTTGAAAGCTGAGGTCCCACTGAATCCCACAAAGAAGAGATCAGATCGAAGCTCCGCAGTTCGGACACATCAGGTTGCAAATGATGTGGAGCCACTAAACAACCAACAGGTGGTGGAGGCTTCACAAGTATCTTCATTGATAAAGGAGCCCAGCACATCAATGCAAAATATGGCTGACACATTTCATCCATCCTAAACCAGAAGTGCTGAGTGGCTGACCTGTTCTACCATCCTCCTAAGGACTGCAATATCACAAGTGCCAGTCTTCAACCTATCTAACTCAGTCCACATTGAGAAACAGCTGAAGCCTCTGGATACTGCAAAGGCCAAGTATGACAACATATGGAAGTCTTTGCACTCCAGAATTAGCCATACCCCTAGCCAAGAGTACAGCAACTAAATTGGTATCTACTCAACAATGTGAAAAAAGTGAAAACCTGCCTAGATATGCCCTATGCACAAAATGAGGGACAATTCTATCCAGTCAATACAGTCCTATCAACTGTCTCTTGATGAGCACTGCTTGCAAATGAGTAATCCACTCTGAGGTTCAATTTGGTTTCTACCAGGGCCATTGGGCTCCTGACCTCAATATAAGTTTGGTCCAAACATGGACAAAAGAGCTGAACTCCAGATGTGAGGCGAGGGCAATTGCCCTTGACATTACAGCAACATTTGGCCTAGTGAGATTTCAAGGAACCTTAACAAAACTACAGCAATAGGCATCAGAAAAACTCTCCACTGGTTGGAATCATACCAACACAAAGAAGATGGTTATTATGAGGTCAGTCATCTCAGCAGTGGAACATCTCTGCAGGAGTTCCTTAGGGTAACATCCAAGATGCAATCATCTTCAGCTGCTACATTAATGACCTTCCTTCTGTCAAAAGGTCAGTGCGATCTTTCACTGATAATTGTCCAACATTAGCACCATTCATGACTTCTCAGATACTGAAACAATCCATGTCTGTATGCAACAAGACCCTGGGCAATTAGCCCTGCCATCTGGACAAGTGGCAAGTAATATTTCTGGATAGTGCAGAGCAAAATACATGCAGTAAAGGTATTTCTATTTAAGGGCTGATGTAAAGTTAGCAATGATGAAACTAGCTCTTGGGAAATGAAAAGTACCAATGGATTGGACTGGCCCTTCATTGTCATGTTTCATCCTGAGATTTTCTGCTTTGCTCTCTATTTAACTACAGGAATACAATATTCCAATACATCACCATCTACTGATGCACAACCTTTCTAATTTCTCAATTCCCTGAGAACTTGCATCACAAAAGAAAAGAAACTTTGGAAAGCATTTTGGAAAGGCAAATCAGGGCAGGACTTACACACTTACTAGTAAGGTCCTGGGAGTGTTGTTGAACAGAGAGACCTTTGAGTGCAGGTTTATAGTTCCTAGAAAGTGGAGTCGTGAGTAGATAGGAGAGTGAAGATATTTCCTTTATTCGTCAGAGCATGAAGTATAGGAGTTGGGAGGTCAGGGGAGCCAGTCAACTTGGTATATTTGGATTTTAGGAAAGCGTTCGACATAGTCCTGCATAAGAGATTACTGTGCAAGATTAAAGCATATGAGATTTGGGGAGTTTGTGTATTGAGATGGATAGAAAACTTGATGGCAGAGAGGAAACAGAGTAGGAATTAATGGGTCCTTTTCAAACGGGCAGGCAGTAACTAGTGGGGTGCCACAGGCATCAGTGCAGAGATGCCAACTATTTACAATATATATTAATGAGTTGGGTGAGGGAACAAAATGTAACATCTCAAAGTTTGCATAGGATACTCAGTTGGATGGGAGCCTGAACTGTGACAAGGATGCAGGGATCCTTCAGCACGATTTGGACAGGTTAGGTAATTGGGCAAATCAATGGAAGTTGCAGTATAATCTGGATAACTGAGGTTATTCACTTTGGAAGCAAAAACAAGACAGATTACTACCTGAATGGCTGCAACTTGGGAGAGGGGAGAGTGCAGTGAGACTCAGGCGTCCTTGTGTATCAGTCGGTGAAGGTAAGCATGCAGGTACAGCCAGTGGTAAAGAAGGCAAATGGTATGTGGGTCTTCATTGTGAGAGGTTCGAGTGCAGGAGCACGGATGTGTTGTTGCAGTTATACAGGGCCTTGGTGAGGCCACACCTAGAATATTGCGTGCAGTCTTGATCTCCTTTTCTGAGGAAGGATGCTCATGCTCCCAAGGGAGGACAGCAAAGGTTTACCAGGCTGATTCCAGGAAGGCCAATTGGCATAGGAGGACGAGGTTAGGATTGTTTTAATTCGAGTTCAGATAGATGAGGGCAGTGATCTCAGACTTTTAAAATTCTAACGGGAGCAGCCAGTGTAGATGCAGGATGGATGTTCCCAATGACGTGTCCAGAACCAGGGGTCATAGTCTGAGGATTCAGGGTGGACCATTTTAGGATGGAGATGAGGAGACATTTCTTCACCCGAAGAGCGGTGAGCCTGTGGAATTCATTACCACAGGAGTTAGTTGATGCCAAAACATTGAATGAATTCCAGAGTGGCTAGATAGCACTCGGAGTAAATGAGATCAAAAAGTTATGGGTGGAAAGCAGAATTAGGCTATTCAGTTGAGCGATCAGCTATGTCTGGGATGAATGGTGGAGCAGGCTCGAAAGGCCGAATGGCCATCCCCTACTCCTATCTTCTATGCTTCTATGTCTATAGTTTACTTCCACCTTCTTGAATAAACAGATTACATTTGCTCAGCAGTCTCTTTTAATTGGATCTTTCCAGAACAAATTTGGAAAAATTAACAGTGTACCTGCTACCTTATTGGTCAACTCTTATAAGACACAATAATGAAGCCTCAAGACTTGTAACATTTACCAGCTAGTTTCCCTAGTGTTATAAATTCATGCAAATTCATCTCTTTCTTCAACCTCGTTATTTACAGGAATGGGAAATGTTTTTATATTCTCTCTTGTTAAAATAGAAGCAAAGTATTGATTCATTGCATCTGCTATTTATCTACCTTCTATTAACTCCTTATTCTTAACTTAAGGACTAACACTTAATTTACTTACTCTTTTTCCTTTTACGTACATATTAAACCTCTGAATTTTCTTTAAAAAAACATTTCTAGCTAGCTTCCTCTCATGCTCCAATTTATTTGCCCTGATCAACTTCCTAGTTACTCCCTGCTGCTGCTTATTATAGACTATATAGAGTACAACAATGCTATCAAATTAACACAAGTGTGAGCAATTTGTGTTGATTTCAGCAGCACCTAGCCACATCTGTATGATGCCTGACAAGATGGGCATGGTACCATTTAATCTTTCTAGTCTGCCAATTACAACAAATTAGGAGTACGAAATAGATTTTACTGCATGTTTTCAAGCAGTGATAGTCAGAAAAGAGCAGGACCACTCTGCATAGATACCACACAACTCAAATGCCAAAGCGTTGTAAAAATACAATTATAGACAAGATCAGGACAATCAGAAATATTGTAGTCAGAACAAGGGCACACAATACAGATACTATAAGGATAGTTCACTGTTTAAAAAAAGCTGCAAAGCCAGAGATTTCAGGGCAGGGAAAAGAGAAAATCATTGCACAGATATTGAATTGCTATAGGAAAACAGGACAGATCAGACCACTTTCCAAGATGTGATAAAGTATCAGGCTATGGCATATGAATATTATTCATCCAGGGAAATGAGCAGTCACTGTACGCATTTGATAGCGCTATAATATTTAGTCACAAATTAAGTTACAATCAATGCAAAATTAGGTAAGTTAGATTAACATTTCTTTGACATGACTACTTCTGATGCTGCTACAGTATCCACTTTCACATCTGTAGAGTATTTATGAAATAGGCATACTTTTACAGCCATACAGAAGGTGCACATAATTCTACTTTTACAGATGTAGATCAGCCATGTACCCCAAAATCCACTCTACCCCTTCACAGGAACACTGATCCTTGCTTCAGCTCCTGTGTTAATTTCATTTTTTTCCTGATGTATTTTTGCCTTCTTTAATGCTACTTAAAGTAAAACTTAATAAGTTGGATCTATCCCTGAATATCTTTCCATTTGTACAGATTAAAGCATTGGCAATTCTTGCGTTGTGTGAAATGGCAATCAGAAGGAATTACTGCAAAGCTATCTAAATGTTGTCACTTGATCCAAATTTTGGGATTTACTGGCCAATGAGTAACATTGTTGCTAATCTTGAGGCCTTCTGTCTTTTTCAGCTTCGAAACACAAGTTCAGTGACCTATGGCAACTGCATTGGCTTGGCTGGTATTTCAGGAATACGTACATGTTAATACCACCAGTGCACAAGGGCACATTGAAATGTGCATGCTGTTGCAGAATCTTCTCTTGTGAGAATGTGCAATGCTCTGACTTTGTAAAGCAGAGAACTTCTTGAAAGACTTGTTTGTCAAATTAAGAAACACATGCAGAGCATTCTTTACAATTCTCTCCCGACTGTATTTAGGGAAATCCCAATTGTAAAAAGCAGATAACACAAATGTGTTCACCAAATAAATATTTAGTAATGTGGTAAAGTGGTCTTGCTGTCCTTCAGAGAGATTTTGTGAATGCCATGCATTCAAAGACCAATTTCAAACTTGCACTTAAAAATCATGCATCCAAAAGTATGAAAATTATACAGTGCCAACCTAATTTGGATAATGTACAAGCGCATGTTGGTCTTGTGCATTACTTTTAAGAATGGATATACATGCAGGATTTCAATGGAGGAAAGATAAACCCTGTATAGGGTAACACGTACAAGCAGCATAGAGGAAAAGTTCAGCAGGGATGAGGTGATAAAGATAGAAGCTAGGTAAACTATAAATAAGATTTATCCAGGTGGTGGACAAGAAAAGGTTGGTATTTTAAAGTAAGCCTTCAAGAATCCGTAAGATTCTTTTTAAGAACAAAGACAGTAAGTGAGGAAAAAAAAGGAATATACACTAGACAAGAGATGCACAAAAAGTGTCAGACTTGAGTTTTCAAGGAATTGGATCATGGATTAAAGGTTGGGAGTCAAATTGAATGCATTATTGGAGAATTTTATAACTATTTATTGGGGAATTTTGGAATTACTTTACATTATGGCCTACGATCAAATTAACTTAATTTCACATGAAGACAGTCAAAAATAGTCACTATAATGTGGTTTTAAACAAAACAATGTATATACCAGTCATCTCAAAATTGGCTCATCTTACATAAATTAGTTTAATCAAGGCAGTGTTTGTTGACACCTTCAACTCTCTCTCCCCCCACCCTTTTTACAGGTCTCTCATGCTTGCCTCGGCCCCAAGCTTTCTTCCTGGGTCTCGAATCTCCACTTCCCTCTTCCTATCCTTTCCTAGGTCCTGATCTCTCCCTTTCCCCCATACCCAGAAACTGTTTGTAGATGCCTGTGCAATTTAAAGTAGTGCATATCGCGCTGTCGTCAGCGAATGCGGCCTTTAATTACTAGAGATCAACCACCAGCTTTCACTAATACACCCATGCTGCAAAAATAGCGAAGAGTTTAAGCACAGCAGCAGTCTCAGCTACCCTTGCAATGTAAATGCCATTGTTTTCACACCTAATGAGAATGTTTTGATTGAGGAGCCATTCAGTTTTGATTCACAACTCAGCATAAATATTGACCTGAATACAGGGATAAGTGGCACTGGATTCTCTACATCAACCTGAGAACACAGTCAGGGTATTGGTTTAATTTCTCATTAAAAAGACAAGAACGAGAATAGTATTCCTTCAAGCCTGCTCTCCCAGTCAGAGAGATCATTCAGACAATGCAATGGTTCCTCAGGACCAGGATGAAATATTAACCTTGACTTCTGTGCTAGACTTTGAACTCAACATTTTTACATATAAAATGTGACTAAAGCAAGGCAAGTTAAAAAAAAAAGTCAGGACTGAGATTTACGTTAGATAGTCAAGGTTAAGGTAATAGAGAATAAGTTGCTATTCTAAACAGAATTAGAATACCTAGCAGAAATAGGTTAAAATCATTTTGGGATCAGGTAAAAGGGTGAGAATTGAAGGAAATGAAAAAGCAAACAATTAAGTGAGAACGGTTTGGAGACCATGCATGCTGTCAGAGTGACAAGTTCATGAATATGGTAGTCTATAAGGCCAATCATGAAAAACGGGTCAGAGTCACTGAGCCAGGGTTCAGTGAAGCTCCAAATGACCTTCAATACAAAGGTCATGAATGAAATGCATTTTATTATTGTGCTTGTGCAGGGATTTTTCAGGATGATGTGGCAGGAGAGGTAGATAGCTCATTGGGTGTGTTAATAAGGGGAAGCTCACTAGGGACCTCAGCATGTCACAAAAAAGGAATTGATGTAATCTGCTTTGCAAACTAATCTAATTATCCTTTCATGCACCTGTATTTGCTCTGTCATCTCTGCTGACCCAACCTATATCCTGGCCTCTGGGGCTGTTTTTTATTTCCTCAAGATCTTCAATTTTGTTATAAGCCATCTTTTACAATGGAGCAGTGGTAGTGTTCCTACCTCTGGCACAGAAAATCCATGTTCAAGTACCAAGTGATTCAGAGATACCATAACATCCCTGAGCAGGTAAATTTTAAAAAATCCTGGCCTCAACTGTTCAGGTCTGTCAATGTTAATCAGAGTGTATCAGCCATGTCATGTAGCAGCCCAAGTATTCAACTTAATCTCTCGATCTTTACCTATTAGAATTAACTCACTTGTAATTGTTGTTCACCTCACTGACTCTCCAGACATTTTGTAGATCAAAACGCATTCTTTCTACTTCCATTTCAAAGCGGTGACAAACATGATCTCCTAAAGAAATACAAGAACTAAAGGTCAGGTTTAATTATAAAACAAAACAACTACCTAATATTAAAGCTTTACTTCAACATTTTCTTTTTGTTCCTGATTTTCTTAATTAGCTAGGACAGTAGTAGGTGTGAAATCATACAACCCACCCAATTTGATAAAGGTGCTACCAGAGACAGAAGAATGATTCTCAGATGGCAAATCAAGAATTGCCAAACTCAAAAACTGTTCACCAATCTATGCTACAGACTTCCACAATCAAGTGATTACTATTAGCTCTCCACTCACCAGGATGACAGAGATGCACATGCTGATCTTCCTCATCAGCACAGATTCCTAGACACCAAGCATGATATGCAAAGGCAAACAAATCCTCCAGTCTTGTTGGTTGGGCAATCACTTTATTTAATCTCTTTAGCCATTCTTGACATTGCTTAAATGTAGAAAAATGACACCTGTGGAACAGAAAGACTTCAGAAAATAGAGCACAGCCAAAACCAAAATTCACAAATGCATACGAACAGCCAAGTGTGTAAATATTCTTAATCAAACATCTATGTTAGAGACTCAAATATTCAGGATTAACTTTGAAAAACAAGTCAAAACATAACTTTAATGAGACATTAACATTCAGTCTTAAATTAATTGAATACAAAATATAAGCACTACTTTTAGAACTTATTGTCTATAAATGTAAGGGTATTATGCTGAAAGTCAGCTTGCAACCCATCAACCCATTTTCCACCCATTTAGTTAGTACTAAGTATTGGTTTTATTGGACACATTCTACTGCACACCAGTATACCTTATAGAATTGTACAAGATGAAACACATCATAATGAATAGTGCAAAAGTATGATAAGTTCTTGAGCCTCAAAGGCTACGACCCTTAAGAACAGTATGTGTCCTTCTGCATGAGCTATAAACTCAGTCTTATATGACTCTAACAACTTGGGTCTGCTGGTACGGGTTGATGACTACTGTGCCACAAGAACCTAAAAGGAATCAATCCATATCGTTGATTAGCACAACATAGGTGAGCAGAAAAGGCAACATGCAAACAAAGGAACCATTCTGATGACAGCCAGCCAAGAGAGCTCATCTGATCTAAAGTCCATCACTACAATTGAATAAATTATCCGTCAAGGATGGAGGCTTTAGAAGGTGATCAAAAGCTAGGTAAATGAGTGGGAATGTATGAAAAGAAGGAAAAGGAGGAAAGGAAGGAAAAGGTACAGATGTTAAGAAAACAGTGCCAGAGCATACAGTCTTCTTAGGTCAAGCTACAACCACCAATGTGGTGGAAGAACAAAGGATAAACAAAATGCTAGGATTGCAGGAATACAACTCAGAAGACAGTTACAGAAAGAGAAATCAGAAAAATGCCAGCAAAACAAGGAGGATGTGCAATGGAATTTGGTATGAGACCGGTATTGGTACAAGCAGTTTGAATGAATAGATAGAAAGCTGGACAGAGGAGTATTAGAATAAGAGGTAGAACATTGAAGACAGAAAGGAGGTGAAATTTCTTCTCTCAGAAAGCAGTGAATCTGTGAAATTCTCCACTCTAGAGTGCTAAGGAAACTCAATCATTGAGCATGATCCAGTCAGAAACTGATCAATTTCTGGTCATAAATGACATTTAGTGATTTGGGGGAAGTACAAAAAGGTGGCACTGAGGTAAATGATCAATCATGGTCTAATTGAATGGAAGAGCAGGTGCAATGGACTGAATGGTCTACTTATATTCCTATAAGAGGATGTAATATTTCAATATTGGAGGTACGGTAAGCATAGAAATGGATAATGCGACGAAAAAGAGGAGATGGTGTCAAAAGCACAGCTCTGGGTCAAATAGGATTGTGCCCCCTTAATTCAAAGTCAATTAAGTTACCTAACACTAACTTTTATGCACAAAATTTCAATTTTACTGTGTTGCTTATGTTTTTATTTAAAATTGTTGGATCAGTTCTTTTTAACAGCATAAAAACTGAACGCAGTTTACTGAAAGGTTAGAGATGTGTGTTAAATATATTTCCCAAGTTCTTCAACCGTGCTCCAAGGAAACCCTTGGAATCAAAGCTTTCCACTTCCTACACAATGTCAATAAGCAAAGTCAAAAGACAAAAGACAACGTTCTGGATTCAAGGACTACAATTGTATGTAAAGACCTGATTGGTTTCAAAATTATCCATCACCCAGGCATTAAAGCAGCCTCTGGAATGTCACAACAAGGCAACAGAGCTTTCAGAGACCACACAAATATTACAATATTTTGTCAGCTGAACTAATGCATTTGTTGCTATATATTTGAGTGAAGGAAGACAGCAAACTTCTCACTGCTGAGTGACAATGGAGAGCTAAGACTAAAGGATGCAAGACTCACTTTGGTCCCCGTTTTACTATCTCATTCTTTTTATATTTTAAAATATCGGGGATCCAAAGCACAACTTATCAAGAAAGTTCAGCACCACTTGTAAAAGGGTTGAGAATGAGACACTACACAGATTTAAAGTAATTAGTACAAGAAACAAATAACAAAAGTGGTTCAGGTGTAGAATACACTGCCTGAGTGTATTGTGAAGGCAAATTGATTCAAGGTATTCAGGATTATGGAGACATGTCAGGAGAATGGCATTAAGTGAGATGACCTTTTGGAGAGCTGATACAGAACTAACAGGCCAAATGGTCTCCTGCACTGGCACGATCGGGATTCTGAAATCCAAGAATAGCATCACCTGATTAACAGAAACCCAAATAATTGTGATATAGTGAATATGATTGTGCTTATTTAAATAATGAGAGTTTCAAAGATTTATTGCCTGTAACTGTGCTCTCTCTCTCTTGCTGGTTACTGCCAGGCAGGAAAACTTCAGGCCTCCCGGTCAGTGCCCAGGATGTAAAATGTATCTGAATTCAAATTATACTCCAGTTACAGTCACCGTGTTGGGAATTAAGCCAAGAACACAACAGAAAGCAAGGAATAGTAAAAAACTAATTCAAGAAAAATGCTGGGTTTTTTTTTTACACAATGTTCATACACTATTATTTGCCTCAAAGTTACTTAAAAAGTATGAAATGCAGGGCTGAACTGGTAAGGCATGTTCAATGTTGCTGATTAATCGGTGTACAGTTTAATTTAAAGATAAGCATATGATAAACAGAATCTCCAGAACAATTCAATTGACAAAGAGATTTAAAGCAAAAATTAGATTCATGAATGCTTGATCTTCTACTTCATAAAGTAAAACATATCTTTATGTTTTAGGGGTGGCACGGTGTCACAGTGGTTAGCACTGCTGCCTCACAGCGCCAGGGACCCGGGTTCAATTCCTGCCTCAGGAGTTTGCACGTTCTCCCAGTGTCTGCGTGGGTTTCCTCCGGGTGCTCCGGTTTCCTCCCACAGTCCAAAGATGTGTGGGTCAGGTGAATTGGTCATGCTAAATTGCCCGTAGTGTTAGGTAAGGGGTATATGTAGGGGTATGGGTGGGTTGCGCTTCGGCGGGTCGGTGTGGACTTGTTGGGCCGAAGGGCCTGTTTCCACACTGTATGTAATCTAATCTAATCTAAATATCTCTTCCCAGTATTTCCAGTAAAGGAAAAAAAAGATTCCTACAACACTGAAAGAAACCAGGCTGGGGCACACTATTTCTTTTGCTTAATCAATATGCATCTCATTGTCGGTCACCTATAATAATATTAAATAGGAAAGTTCTAAAAATGTAGGCATTTATCCAACATAACAAAGCTTTCTGCTTTGAAGAGCTTTTTTGGATAAGCAATCTACATGAAATCCAACTCAACAAATGGGAGCTTTTAGGCATGAGCTGAGCACAGTCCTTACCCAAGCGTATTCTCCTGGTATGTCTATATACATCAAAACATTCAAGTATACATGAATTACACCTCTTCTCCACAATCCCATTTCTATCTGCTGTACCATGTTTATACCACAACAGCATTCCAGCCAAGTGATATATCTGACTGAAAACCATTAGTATACACCAGTACTGGTTTCATTGAGCACGCTCAGGACTGTATTGCTGGGGGCTTGAATTTGTATAGGCATGGTTACAGAGAGGATACATTATGTATCTTTGTGTCAAGAATTCTACCAGTAGAGTGCCTTGTAAAGGTCTAATGCGCTGGAGAAGATAGTTGATGATCACTTTCAATGCTCTGGTACTGTTGTTTGTATTCCATATCAATCAATGCAGTACAACATACCTGACAACCTTGGAATCTTTGCATACAATGTGAATTTGAAACATGTCCCGACTCTCAACAGCTTCAATAAGCCGTATCGGTACCTGTCACAAGACACATGTACGTCATTTATCAGATAAACCAATAACCAACCCTTCTAAGAAATATTATTTTTAATTGCAGTCTTAAATAATAATAATGTATACCACAGTAACCATTATTGCATTTACACAGCTTTCACATCAAACAGGCTGGAATAAGTTGCATAGCCTGGCAATATATTAAGTTGACTGGATTTCATGACAGTGAAAAGTGAACACTCCATGCAGTGCTGACAATGATATTACCTCATTTATGACAGCAATGATTGAATGAAAGTAAGCTACAATTCAGATCCTGTTTGTCAGTATTATTGGAATGTTTCTAAATTCAACATGTTTAAGAATGAAAAACAGAAATTGCTTGAGAGACTCAGCAAGTCTGACAGCATCCATGGAGATAAAGCTTTCTCTCCATAGGTGCTGCCAGCCTTGCTGAGTTTCTCCAGCAATTTCTAATTTTGTTTCAGAGTTTCAGCATCTGCAGTTCTTAGCTTTACTTTATATTTGAAGAATCCACATTTTGAGACTTGCAAATTCCCGATTTCTTTTCCCATCACCATAAATGGACATTCAATCAACAATTACAACCACCAAACTGCTTGCTGAGCAGAGTTCTTCAATTTATTGCAGAGTTGCTAGAGGTGTGGTAATTCCCTTAGCCTTTAATTAACATTTTGTTGCTTTAATAAAGATGAAACAGCTTTGTGTTAGAACAGGGAAGGGAACTGTCAAAAGTTAAATATATTAGGTTACAAATTCTGCAAAATAACTCAGGCAGACTGCAATAATAGGAACACAAGACAAGTGTCAGCTCTGGCAGACGCCACATTAGCCATTTCAGTCAGATCGACATTCACTCAGCAAACTTGTTACATCTGAAACATAAAAACTTGAGTTCATATCGGAACCTTTTTCAAATCAGAGCTGTGCCCAGGGAACAGACTCAGCATTACAAGACTTTCTGCACAAGGCCCAGCCAACTTAACATTGCAACAGCATGTAATAAAATCAGAACATGCAAAAACATGTCTGACAAAAATCTTCTACAAAATTCTAACCTATGCATTTGAAATGTTGAAGGTATTTCCAACATTTTTATTTTTACTGTAATCTCTGGAGGAATTGATTTATTTCCCTCACAATATATTTAACAATGGCACTTCTAGAGCTGACAAAACTGTGTCAACTTTTGTAACTGACACTTAAGCATGAAATTGACCCACGTTCCAATTATCAGTATTTTAAGAAACAGCACTGAAGCCAGGCAGCAATGAGTGAATGAATGTGCTGCAGCACAGGGATTCATGCAGGTTAGGTTAATTCAAGCTGCTCTATAATTTTCTAGTTTCTATGAATGTTTGGCAATAAAACATGACTGTCACTCTGGCATCCCAATGATCCACATTATCAAAAGCTTTGATCAATAGCTCTAGGCACACACTGGGATTAAATCATTCCATATGGCTACATATTCTAAAAGCTACATATGATTATCAGCAGACTGCTTGATTGGTGCTAATCTGACAGTACACAAGAACATAAGGGAGTGAAGATATGAAAGGAAACTGCTAGAGGCACTGAGTTCTCGTCTGTAAATTTACTGAGACAGTATCCACATGACATGTCTTTCTTATGTCCACAAGAAGGTAATGATAAAGATGAGCACACCTGAAGCTTCTTTAAGTTGTGTTGGTTACACTTTATTCCTGTCTACGTACTTGGCGACACAGGATTGCAGTGGAACTTTAAAGCCTACATCTTTGACCAGGACTGTTCACATAAACTGTGTTGGATACACTGTTGTATGCGTAACCAGAAGGGAAGTACACACACACACAGTACTTACTGAGATGTCACTGTCCACACCCTGCAGAAACGTCTAAAGCAGAACAAAAGGAAAGAGAAGGGGAAAATGAAATCAAAATAATAGATGAAAGAAAGGCAGGAACCTTATACATGGAATACACTTGCTGTGTACTAATGTTAAGACACAGCTGGCAACACACAATCTAAGAACTAGAGCAAACTAAACCAGAGCATATCAACCAGTATCCACTCATGATCTTACGTGTGCCAGAATGCTTTACAACTTATTAAATATTTTTAAAACGTGGTCCCTGTTTTGATGCAGGAAACATGATAGCCAATAGGCATATAGCAAACTCAAAATCAGGGTTTAACAAAAGATCGGTTCTGTATTAAGTTTTAGCTGAGAGATAAATGTTGACTAGGATACAAGAACCCTTCTGTTTCTCTTTCCAGTGAAATACCACCTTCTACTTCAGACAGTTAAACATCTTGCCCAAAAGGTAACACCTCAGATTATGCATCATTTACTTTACCTTTATAATTCTTCATTACCTCCACTCTAGCCCTCTCTGAAAATCATCTCACCTAAGAGACCATTTCATGCTGTCTCAACAATTCCCACTAAACAACTCGCAACCCAATTTCCCTTCATAATAAAACGAAGAACTGTGGATGCTGAAGATTTGACACAAAAACAGAAATTGCTGGAAAAATTCAGCAAGTCTGGCAGCATCTGTCGAGAGAAAGTAAAGTTAATGTCATGAGTCCAGTGACCTTTCCTCAGAACTGTGGCAATACCACAGATCAACTTATTAGACATGTGACTAAACTGTAATTTGGTTTAAAGAAAATTATAAGTTTAGTTCAATTTCATATTTGAATTAGACCATTTCAATTATTCATTCATGAAATGCCTTTCCTCAACCCTGCTTCCTCTCTATCCCTTCACCTTTCAGGAAGTGGTTGCATTTATAAGTGCTCAATAAGGGAGGACTGATCCTTTTTTAAATTAAAAAAAAGTGAATGAACAGAGGGCATAACTGGAAATAAAACTAACAGCTCAATTTGATAGCATTTCTTTGGTTCATTTAAAATTTTAGCACCAATCAACATTCTTTCTGACCAAGTTATGACAGATTCATGAGTGTCCAAAAAAATACTTACATTGATTAAAGAATCTTGGTATTTAATGTGAAGTCTGTAATTAGAGATAGCGATTACAGCGTCATCTGCACGGCCCAGGTATTCCACACCTTCTCCTTGGAGGACTGGAAAAGGCACCTGTAAAGAATACCATGAGGAAAGTGAAACTTCACAAGTCATTCACAGTACAATGTACACAAACATAAAACTAGACCAGTGCAACAGTATAACCGACTTGCTTACATAAACTAACAAACTCGACACTCTGCAACATTCCACAGGACCACGTCTCTGCCCAACTTGGTTTCTCCCTGCGTACCCCAGCTGTTTCCAATGGAAGCTTAAATATTCAGTAATCACATACTGGCAATTAATGCAAACAAGAAGTTTTTCGGCAGCACAGTAGTTAGCACTGCTGCCTCATAGCACGAGGGACCCAGGTTTGTTTCCAGCCTCGGCCGACTGGCTGTGTGGAGTTTGCACATTTTCCCGTGTCTGCTAGGGTTTCCTCCCACAGTCCAAAGATGAGGTCAGGTGGATTTGCCATGCTAAATTGCCCATGGGTCTGGGTGGGTTACTCTCCCAAAGGTGGTTGTGGACTTCGTCTGTTTCCATACTGTAGGGAATCTAATCTAATCTAATCCCACATTTAGATAAGTAAATGAATAAGAAATGTTTGGAGTGATACAGGCCAAGCTCAGGCAGGTGGGATTAGTCTAGTTTGGGATTATGACCGGCCTGGACTGGTTGGACTGAATGTTTTGTTTATGGGCTGTACAACTCTATAACTATGTAGTGGTAGTGGTTTGCTGGTGGTGCAGGGACAGAATTAACGCCATACTGTCACAAATGTAGCCAAATCAGGACTTTGCCTCCTGATAAATCGAATGCTCTGAAAGCACCAACTTCAATTATTTGGATGAAGAAACTGGTGGATGATCAGTACTTTGATACATAAAGTTTCCATTACAGCTAAATTTAACATACAAGATCATTTGTTGATTTTTCACTCACTCATTCAATTAGAACAAAATATCAAATAATCTTATTCTATATAGAGTCATGCAGCATGAAACCAGACACTTTGGTCCTACCAGTCCAAGCCGAACATAATCTCAAACTAAACTAGTCCAACCTGTTTGCTCCTGGCCCATATCGTTCTAAACTATTCCTATTCACAAATCTATCAGACTGTCTTTTAAATACTGTAATTGCACCCGCATCTACTTCTTCGGAATGTTCATTCCACACATCAACCACCATGTCCAAAAAATCTTCCCTTCATGCCTTTTTAAAATCTCTCTCCTCTCACTTGTGCCCCCGGTCTTGAAATCCCCCATTCTAGGAAAAAGACAACTCAATCTATTCCTCGCATTATCTTATAAACTTTTGTCAGGTCATTTATAAAATACTCCAGTGAAGTAAGTCCCAGCCTGTCTTTATAACTCAAGCCTTCCGTATCTAGCAATATCCTAGTAAATCTCTTCTGATACTCTTACTGGACACAGTATTCCAGAACAGGCATCACCAATGTTCTGTACAACCGCAACGTGACTTCCCAACTCCTAAAATCGAAGGATTTTCACACAGAGGGTGGTATGGGTATGGAATGAGCTGCCAGAGGAAGGTGGAGGCTGCTACAATGCAACAGTTAAGAGGCATTTGGATGGGTGTTTGATTAGGAAGGGTTTGGAGGGATATGGGCCGGGTGCGGGCAGGTGGGACTAGATAGGGTTGGGATATCTGGTTGGCATGGACGAGTAGGACCAAGGTGTCTGTTTCCATGCTGTACATCTCTATGACTGAGCAATAAAAGGTAAACATGCCAAATGTCTTTGAACTATGTGTCTCTTCTTTGAACTATATGTGACACAAACTTCAAAAAATTATGGATTGGCACACTTGGTCCCACTGTTCTACAACGCTACCGAAGGCCCTGTCGTTCAGTGTAAAATCCCTATCCTTGTTTGTTGTACCAAAATGCAATACTTCGCATTTATCCAGATTGAACTCCATCTGCCATTTTTCAACCCACTGACCCATTTGCTCAAAATCCCTTTGTAATCTTAGAAAATCTTCTTCATTGTCTATGATGCCAGCAATTTTGGTGTTGTCTGCAAACTTACTAACCATGCCTTCTATATTGTCATCCAAATTGTTCATATAAATGACAAACGAGGACCCAGAATTGATCCCTGTGGAACACCACTGATCACTGGCCTCTAATTCAAAAAACAACTTCTACTCCTTCCAACTTCCTTACAACTTCCAACTTTACTCTATGTCTTCTGTTCCCTAATCTTCCTTGACTCGTTATCTGATGAGCAGTGCACTAAAAGCTTTTACTTTTAAATAAACCTGTTGGACTACAGCCTGGCATTGAGAGATTTTTAATTTTGTCCACCGAAGTCCAACATCTGCACCACCACATTATGCATCAATAGGGTCAAGGAGTTCTTTCTGTACTGCAACAATCTTGTACAGTAACAACCAAGTAAGTTGATGGAAATGTTGCTGATATTCATCATCATCACAACTGGGATAAACATGATCAAGTTCACAGTGAGGACCTTTATCATTTTTGCAGTACAATCTGCACAGGAAAAATGGATCTTCAGAATTTCTGAAAAATCTTTTATCTAAGATACATTTCAAATGAGTTTTCCACAGATCTTTACCAGCACCTGTGCCACAGTTCAATAACTTAATGCCAGCAGTGAGAGAACTGTCCAGAGTTTCCTTCATGAGCAGTGTCAGATTTTAAAAGAATATGCAATAGTTTAACCACAATTTAATGGATTGTAGATGTTATGATCAAGTCAATCTTTCCACATCCACAGGATATTTTTAAAGTGCTTTCCAGCCAATTCAATTCTTTTGAAGTGTGAACACTGTTGTTGTATTAACAAATGTGGCAACTAAAGTCTGAAAAACATGGTTCCACAAGGATAAGGCATCAATCGGTCTTCTCAATTAATCCCATTGAATAAAGCCAATCAGAATCTTAACCACCAGATATATTTATAACATCAGCTCTGGGGCCCTCTTGTGGCACAATGATAATACTGCTACCACTGAGCTCGCAAAGTATCGTTTTGGTAGGTTCAGGTTCCATTTGCTCCAGAGGTGTATAATAACATCTCTAAAACATTGATCAGAAAATGTACAGGACCCCCTTGTGACATACTACTGGTACACGAGGCCCAGGTTCAGGTCCTACCCACTCCAGAGGTCAAAACATCTTACAGATGCACAGCACGGAAACACACTCTTCGATCCAACTCGCCAATGTCAAGCAGATACCTAAATTAATCTAGTCACATTTGCCAGCACTTGGCCTGTATCCCTCTAAACCCTTCTTATACACGTACCCATCAGATTCCTTTTAAATATTGCAATTGTATCAGCCTCCACCCACTTCCTCTGGCAGCTCATTCTATACATGCACCACCTTTTGCGTGAAAACTTTGCCCCTTAGGTACCTTTTACATTGTTTCCGTCTCACCCCAAACCTCTGTCCTCTCGTTCTGGACTCTCCCAACCCAGGGGAAAGATCCTGCCTATTTACCCTATTGATGGTCCTCATGATTTTCTAAATCTCTATAAGGTCAGCCCTCAGCCTCTGATGCTCCAGGGAAAAGAGCCACAGCTTACTCAGCTTCGTCCAACTCTGGCAGGGTCCTTGTAAATCTTTTCTGAACCCTATCCTTCTGATGGAGGGAGGCCAGAATTGCACACAATATTTCAGAAGTGGCCTAACTAATGCTCTGCAGAACCACCACAGGATCTCCCAACTAGATAAAGAGGGGCTTTTGCCTGAAACGTCGATTTTCCTGCCCTCGGATGCTGCCTGACCTGCTGTGTTTTTCCAGCACCACTCTAGTCTATGATCTCCCAACACCTACACTCAATGCTCTGACCAACAGAGGAAAGCATACGAAATGCCTTCTATACTATCATATTTACCTGCAATTCCACTTTCAAGGAACTACGAACCTGCACTCCAAATGTTCAGCAACACTTCAGTACTTTTCCATTAAGTATACAAGTTCTGTCTTGATTTGCCTTTCTAAAATGCAGTACCGTACACTTATCTAAATTAAACTTCAACTGTCACTCCTCTGCCCACTGGCTCATCTAATTAAGATTCTGTTGTAATCCGAGGTAACCTTCTTCACTGTCCACTACACCTCCAATTTTGGTGTCATCTGCAAACTTACTAACTCTACCTCCTACGTTCACATCCAAATCATTTATTTGAATGATGAAAAGCAGTGAACCCAGCACCAATCCTTGTGGCACACCACTCATCACAGGCCTTCAGTATGACAAGCAACCTTCCACCACCAACTTGTCTTCTACTATTGAGCCAGTTCAGTATCCAAATGGCTGGTGCTCCCTGTATTCCACGTGATCTAACCTTGCTAACCAGTCTACCATAAGGAATCTTGTTGTACGCCTTACTGAAGTCCATATAGATCACTTCCACAGCTCTGCCCCCATCAATCCTCTTTGTTACTTCTTCAAAAAACTCAAACAAGTTAGTGAAACATGATTTCCCATGCACAGCTATCCTCAATCAGTTCTTGCCTTTCCAAAGACACAGAAATCCTGTCCCTCAGGATTCCCTCCACCACAGATTTTAGGCTCATCAGTCTATAGTTCCCTGGCTTTTTGTTACGACCTTTCTTAAATAGTAGCACCACATTAACTAACTTGCAGTCTTCTGACACCTCACCTGTGACTACTGATGATCCAAATATGTCAGCAAGGAGCCCAACAAGCACTTCCCTAGTTTCCCACAGATATCTCGGATACACCGGAGTGTGATAACATCTCTGAATAGGTCGATTAGAAAACATCTATAACACCACCTCTTCTGGTGCAGTGGTAGTGTTCCCAACTCTGAGGTAGAAGGCTGAAGTACAAGTCCCATCTGAACAGACTGTCTTTTGTAGATCCCCGTGGGAGTTTCTGTGGCACTTCTGTGCCCCTAGCTCTGAGCCAGGAGGCCCAGGCTCAAGTCCCACCTACTCCAGAGGTGTGTCATAAACTCCCTGAACAGATTGATTAAAAACACCACCAGTTCTGTGTATTTAACAGAGACTTGTTTTATTTCTGTGGGTTATCATCAATCATATCCATCTAATTTAAATCAACATATATCACGTCTGTAGAAGTTGCTCTCATACAGCATGGACCCTATGAACTCAAATTACCCCTTCCAGTGCTGTAAATTACCAACTGTTCAACACTGTTGTTTCTTGCTCTGACAGATTCTGACTAAAATATTCCTTCCTAAAATAGCAAGACAATATTGCTTCCTAAAATAGCAAGACAATATTGCTTAATGCACGTTTATGGCAGAGCTACCAGTACAACAAACTGATAAACACACTAATTACTTTGAGAGCTCTCTGGAGCAAATCTTATTCTAACATTTCTTATAACCCTATGATCTGCATGTTCTTGTTTGCAATGATCTTCCTGCACTGGCCGCAAAACAAAGCTTTTCACTGTACTTAGGTACATGTGACTACAATAAATCAAATCGAATCACTTTACATGGTAAACTCTCAGTAACGTGTACTATTTATTACAAGAAAATGGATTCTAACTACTGGTAAACAATTATGAACTGTCAACAAACTTACTAATTTCTTTATAAAACTTCCCCAATGCAGGCACGTGCACACACAGGAAAAAAAAGTGTCATGATTGGGAGAAAGATTGGGAAGACAGTCCAATGGTCGCTGTTCAAAAGGTCTGCTCAGTGATCCTTTTGCCTTTTTTAGAACTGGCTGCTCCTTGATCTTCCCACTCCAGATACTTTAACTTGCTTAAAAGGTACATGGGAGTTCGCTCATATCTACATCTCTGAACTGTTAGTTAAAAGTCAAAGATTACAGCATCTGAAGAGAAGAAATAAATGGACTTTCTTCAGGCTCAAGCTATTCTTGGTATAGATAAAGGATGGCGCTTTGCTTTCTCGAGGTCTGATGGCTTCTGCCCATGAACTGATCAGTTACCTGGGAGTTATTCACATAGTTGTCGACAGGCAGAAAGCCTTTGTTATTGATAACAGGTTGCCTTTAAACCAGGCCAATTAGCTACCTGCTGCTGCTGGCTAAATGTCTATTCCTATCCCTTGGCTCCAGCTTGTGTGCAATTAGACTTGCTCACTGCTTGAGCAAACTGCAGCTCAACAGCACTTAGGTTGTTGTCAAACAATTTGCTTTGGAAAGTTCAAGCATCTTTTACACAATCCTTGGTTTTAAAAAGAACAGTCCTTTTCTCACTTCAGTCCACAATCAGAACCATAAAAATTAAAACTTAGTCTTTTACAGCCAAAAATCATAAACTTAAAAAGTGAAAACTAGCCCTCAGTGATTTTATGGCAAATACACTCAATTTTGACTCCTAAAACATTAACAGAAAATATCTTTGAATTGGAGGCTGTTTGCCCAGTGTTGTATCAGCTGTTTAGCAAGGACAGATATACTTACATTGAGATAACAGTTTCCAAGATCTCAAAAAAGCTCCAAAGCAATTTACAATCAATGAGTTAATTTTAAAATGTTATCACCGCTATAACATAGCAGTGTTCAGCCTTCATTCAAGCCTTGCCTGCTAGGATTCTCTCTTCGTTTGTGTTCTCCCTTGTTGCCAAGGATGCCAAAAAACCTAATAAACAGATGTACATTGACATCTCCCCCAGTGCTGAGGCAATGTCAAGAAAGTTGCTTTCTCTCAATAATAATGTGGCAGAGAACATCTATACTTTTAATTTCAAGTTGTTGAAAGTGCAATGCAATTTTGCTTTCTGCTGCAGCTGGCCAAAAGTGGTAAAATTTTATTAATATAGTTAAAAACTTAATTGATTAGAATAGGATTGAGAGGAATGCCACAGTATCCTTCAGTTCCATAGTATGTCCATCAAAGTGCTCTGAAGATCTGATCACCCTAAAGTTAAGACAGTTTCGTTCACACCATTCCTTTAGTAGTTGGTTAAAGTTCCACAAAGGGGAACTTAATAACGTGATATATTTCTTTAAAAAAAAAACGAATTTACTTCTTTTACAATCGGTGAGATCCCAGATCCAACTTACTAAAATTCAATTTAACCTAATTATTAGCACAAATTAATTGGAGTTTACATTTTAAATTGTAAATTGCAGGGTGGGGGATCCAAAACTAGAGGACATGGTTTGAAGAGAAGGGAAAGTATAAAAGGGACCCAAGGTGCAATTTTTCATGCAGAGGGTGGTGCATGTATGGAATAAGGTGCCAGAGGAAGTGGTGGAGGCTGGTACAATTACAACATTTGATAAGTACCTGGATGGGTATATCAATAGGAAGGGTTGAGAGAGATATGGGCCAAATGCTGGCAAATGGGACTAGATTAGGTTATGATATCTGGTCGGCATAGATGAGTTGGACTGAAGGGTCTATTTCTGTGCTGAACATCTCTACGACTGTAACTGGAGAAGGGCAGACACTCTGACCTCTGCAGTGAAAGTTGAATGTGGGACATTAAAGCAAAGAACATGGAAAGCTATATTTTAATTCCACCTCTCCCAGTGAGACTCTCAGCTGTTGCTCTCTATTACACAAGACAGTTTTGGATTTCAGAGTGATTATGCAAAATGCACTATGGCCGTTGCACATGCATAGCCAGTGATGTCACCCAATTGCTACAGGAAGCATCTGCACACGCAATGATGACAACACAGATTCGTGTGACAGTGATAGTGTGCTCCTATCAGAAAGGCAGGGTAGTGAAGTGGAAGTTGGTTCCTCAGGAGGGCAGGGCAAAGAATGGGGGTGGGTGTGCCTGGCCTCTCCAGCCACTGCCTCATCATCTGCCATGTACCAAGTAGTGCTCCTCTCCTGATTATTTACACTTCAGTCACTGCCGTGCTGTCAGTTCATTTCCGAAATTAAGGCCACTGTTTGCACCACCTGGTGGGTACATTCACAATAAACACAACCTTCATAACAAGAAAAAACTCCACACTTACAAGTGCTTGCTTTCTAGGAAGAAGCTAATTGATGGTTATTGTGAAAATTAACAATTCATACATCAAAAGGGCGTCTTCACATTCATTTAATAGATTAAACATTGTGCTAAAGTCAAGCATTTAACATGTAAATGCAGAATGCTGCAAATTGGTCAGCAATGCGGCAATTCATAATTCACAGACATTCACTTTCCCACCAATTTGCAGTTAACAATAGTATGTTCCTCAACCACCAGAACACTTCAACAAAATCCAGACCTCATGCATCATCCTGCTGACATGACTGAAAAATCCTAGTTGAGGATTTAAAAAAATTGAATTAGAGTTGTGACGCTAATCAACACCTTTAACCTATCATATAGATGATCCAGCTTTAATGCAAGGAGAGAGCAAACATAGCCGAGTCCTGCAATGCACATAAAGCACCCACCTGGTTGGTAGGGGAGGGAATCAATATTTAGGGCTGATTGGGTTCTAATCCTGGATAAAGCTTAATTGGCACACAGCTGCAAATGTGTTGCTGGTCAAAGCACAGCAGGCCAGGCAGCATCTCAGGAATAGAGAATTCGACGTTTCGAGCATAAGCCCTTCATCAGGAATGAGAGAGAGAGAGCCAAGCAGGCTAAGATAAAAGGTAGGGGGGAGGGGCGATGGAGGTGGGATAGGTGGAAGGAGGTCAAGGTGAGGGTGATAGGCCGGAGTGGGGTGGGGGCGGAGAGGTCAGGAAGAGGATTGCAGGTTAGGAGGGCGGTGCTGAGTTGACGGAACTTAGAGAATTCGACGTTTCAAGCATAAACCCTTCATCAGGATTAGAGAATTCGACGTTTCGAGCATAAGCCCTTCATCAGGATAGAGAATTCGACGTTTCGAGCATAAGCCCTTCATCAGGATAGAGAATTCGACGCACAATCCACCTTAAACACCTTCCGTCACTAACAAACAGCGACAAGTAGTGCCTACCATCTACATGATGCACTGTAATAACCCACCAAGACTCCTGCTACAGGATGTTCCAACTCAATAACCGTGATCACCCAGAAGAACATAGGCTGCAGAAGCATAGGAGCCTGCAAGTTCTCTTCCGTATTTGGAATTCTCACCATTCCTTCACTGTCCCTGGATCAAAGTCTTGATGCCCGCTTCCTAATAGCTCGACCTACAGGCCCACCATATGGTGCAGCAGTTCAGCAAGGGAACTTTCCTTCAAGAACAATTGGAATAAATAATAAAATATACTGACTGGACTTACATCCCATGAACAAACTTAAATGACATAAAAGCAACCACTGTTCTAGATTAGTAATCTAGATCATGCTCTGAGACTAGAGTTTAAATTCCACCATGACAGTCTAGAATTAAAAGTATACTAATGACCACGAAACCAGTGTTGGTTTTTGTTTAAAAAAACCCAACTGCTTCACTAATGACTGTTATGAAAAGCAATTTGCCATCCTTACCCAGTCTAGCTTACAGGCCGTTCTGCTATAATGCGACAATTGCGTTCCTCTACAACCTTGCGCTGCAGAAAAATTGAGCGATTGAAACCGCTACAGAAAATCGCACTGTTCAAGATCACGAATAGAAAATAGTTATGCCTGTTCAGTAGAAAGTTCACATTATCAAAATAATGCTCACAATTCGTGAATTGCATTACAGTCAATTTGTGCTGATAAAACACACATTATAGAAGAATGACCTGTACATGTTGACTGCAACCCACACCGATATGGTTATTTGTCAATTCCCCTCCGCAATGACCAAAGGAAGCCATTCAGTTGGATCAAAGCTTGAATGGATTTAATTAAAATAATGAAACAAAACAGATGACTGTGCGCTTGCCAAAGAACCAGGAACCAACGACAGCAAAACCAGCCTTATGAACTCCGCAAAGTCTTCCTTCCAAATCTGTGAGAACTACCTCACAGACTACTCAAACAACCACCTGATAGTTATACTCTCACAATCATGCTTTACACAAAGTTCCACACAACACTAACACCATCCTGCCAGCAAGACAGAGCAGAGTGGTGGCAGCACAGTGGTACCAGGTCAAAATGGAGTTGTCCTGGCAGCCCTTGATGTTCAATGGTATCACGTCAACGATTGGCAAGGAAACCTGCTGCTGATTACGATGCATTTATGCCTTCCCTCCCGCCTCAACCTCTCCATGACAATATCTGTAAGTGTGACCTCCTCACAGGCCTCATGGAGACAAAGACAAACCTTCACATTGTGGAGTATGTTGGTACTACTACTATGCTAAATAGAAACTGATCTTCTAATTTAGGACTACTCTTGCCAAATAGCTTAAGCAGCAACTGACAAACAGGGTTAAGCAATTCCACAATCAATGTTTCAGCTTTGTAATGCTGTCACAGTTGAGAAGGATGGTGGGCTGGCAGAGGAAGCTCCTCAAATATTCTCATCCTCAATGACAGAGAAGCCCAAAACATATCAGTGACAAAGGACAGAAGCATTTGCTATATCCTTCAGCCAGAAATGCTGAATGCTGAGGCTCCATCTCAGCTTCCTCAAAATCAAGAACTATCCAAACACACTGGATACTGCGGAGGCTATGAGCCCTCACAACATTCCAACACGGTATCGAAGACATGTGGACCAAATCTTGCCATTCCCTAGTCAAGCTGTTCCAGTACAGCTACAACACTGACATCAACCTGAAAATGCATGAAGCTGCACTCAAAAAGCAGAACAAATTCAATCCAGCCAATTACTGCCCCATCACTCTCAAATATCAGTAAAATGACAGGACAGGTCAGAGTCATAGAGATGTACAGCATGGAAACAAACCCTTCGGTCCAACCCGTACATGCCGACCAGATATCCCAACCCAATCTAGTCCCACCAGCCAGCACCCGGCCCATATTCCTCCAAACCCTTTCTATTCATATACCCATCCAAATGCCTCTTAAATGATGCAATTGTAGCAGCCTCCACCATATCCTCTGGCAGCTCATTCCATACAAGTACCATCCTCTGCGTGAAAACGTTGCCCCTTAGGTCTCTTTTATATCTTTCCCCTCTCAACCTAAACCTATGCCCTCTCGTTCTGGACTCCCCGACCCCAGGGAAAAGACTTTGTCTATTAATCCTTTCCATTCCCTCAATTCTGTAAACCTCTATAAGGTCACCCTTCAGCCTCCGACGCTCCAGAGAAAACAGCCCCAGCCTGATCAGCCTCTCCCTGTAGCTCAGATCCTCCAACCCCAGCAACACCCTTTGTAAATCTTTTTTGAACCCTTTCAAGCTTCTCAACATCTTTCCGATAGGAAGGAGACCAGAAATGCACGCAATATTCCAACAGTGGCCTAACCAATGTCCTGTACAGCCGCAACATGACCTCCCAACTCCTGTACTATATACTCTGACCAATAAAGGAAAGCATACCAAACACCTTCTTCACTATCCTATCTACCTGTGATTCCACTTTCAAGGAGCTATGAACCTGCACTCCAAGGTCTCTTTGTTCAGCAACACTCCCTAGGACCTTACCATGTGTGTAAGTCCTACTAAGATTTGCTTTCCCAAAATGCAGCACTGCGCATTTATTGGAATTAAACTCCATCTGCCACTTTCTCAGCCCATCTGGTCCAGATCCTGTTGTAATCTGAGGTAACCCTCTTCGTTGTCCACTACACCTCCAATTTTGGTGTCATCTGCAAACTTACTAACTGTACCTCTTATGGTCATATCCAAATCATTTATGTAAATGACAAAATGTACAGGGTCATCAACAGTTATCAAGTAATATTTACATCGCAATAACCTGCAAACTGTTGTTCAGTTTGGGTTATGCCATTTTGTATGTCACCTCATTCTGGTCTTGATTCAGATGTAGGCAAGAGCGCTGAATTCCAGTGGGGAGATATGAGTGACTGTTCATGCAATTTACCATCCTTACCCAGTCTAGCATACAGGTCGTTCAGCAATAACGTGACAGTTGTGTTCTTCTACAACCTTGCCGTATAGAAAACCGCTACAGAAAGTTGCGCTGTAGAAGATCGCTAATATAAAATAGTTTTACCTGTTCAGGAGAAAGTTCACGTTATCAAAATAACATGAAGGCCAAATTTGACCAAGTGAGACATCAAGGAGTCCTTGCAGAAGTGGAACAAATAGGAAGTAAAGAGAAAAATCTCTACTTGATGAAATCATACCAAGCACAAAGGCTTGTGGGAGGGTCAATCATTTCAACTCTAAGACATCTCCATAGAAATTCTGTAGGGTAACATCTTAGGCCAAGCCATCTACATCTGCTTCAATGACCTGCCCTTCATCATAAGGTCAGAAATTGAGATGTTAGTTGCGCTATCACCACCTGTATGTCGCACTGAAGAAATTCATCATAGCTGTTAGGCAGCACCTTCCAAAAACCATGACCACTACCATCTCGAAGGGCTACGGCAGTTAGTACATGGGAATACCACCACTTGCAAGTTCCTCTCCAAGCTATTCTCCATCCTGATTTGGAGAATTACTGCTCCTTCAGTGTTGTTGGGTCAATATCCTGGAATTCCCTCCTTAACAGCATTGTGGCTCTACCTACACCACCTGGATTGCAGCAGTTCATGAAGGCAGCTTACCATCACCTTCTCAGGGCCTAAAAAGAATGGACAATAAATGTTGGAATTTGCCACATTCCCCCAAATGATTATTAAAGAAAAACAAATTAACTATATGATGTCTGCTGCCCACTTAACTGAAGCAATCCAATAGAAATCATGCCCTCAAACTATACTTGTTGTAATATTTAAAATGCATTTTGTCATTGGAACGTAATGAAATATTAATGTAAATAGCAGATCATGTATAATCAGCACTAGGGCAGCAGTAAAAGGTGTCAGTCTATGGCAGTTGTATTATGAATGGTTCTTTCATGTTGACCTTTTATGAGTAGCAATAAAGTGCAAAACAAAAAGACTACAAACAGAATCTATTCGACCACAAACACTAATCCATGCCGACCCAGCAGTGCCAAATGTAGTGGTGATTCTGTACGTAAAAAGCTTTACTAAGAATTACAAGCAATTTTGTTCAGTATGTTCACAAAGTTGTATGGCAGCTAGTTTTAATGTTTCTAATAGGTACTTAAATAGTGTAAAGCATCCAGTAACAGTGGAAAAGAAAAATAGCTAACTAAAGTACTCAGATTATAAATCTGTCACTTGTGATTTGGAGCAATAAGGCAGAAAAGACAGTTAGCTTTTTGTCATTTAGATAAATGATTTGAATGTGAACACAGGAGATTATAGTTAGTAAGTTTGATGATTACACCAAAATTGGAGGTGTAGGGACAGCAAAGGAGGTTACCTCACAGTGCAACTTAATCTTGATCAGATCCAGGCCAATGGGCTGAGGAGTGGCAGATAAATGTGAGGTGCTACATTTTGGAAAGGCAAATCAGAGCAGGGATTATACACTTAATGGTCAGGTCCTGAAGAGTGTTGCTGGACAAAGAGACCTTGGAGTGCAGGTTCATTGTTCCTCGAAAGTGGAGTCGCAGGTCAATAAGATAGTGAAGGCGGCATTTGGAATGCTTTTCTTTATTAGTCAGACGACTGAGTATAGGAATTGGGAGGTCATGTTACAACTGTACAGGACATTGGTTAGGCAACTTCAGGAATAGTGTGTGCAATTCTGGTCTCCCTCGTATCAGAAGGATATTGTGAAACTTGAAAGGGTTCAGAAAAGATTTACAAGCATGTTGCCAGGGTTGGAGGATTTGATCTATAGGGAGATGCTGAATAGGCTGTTTTCCCTGGAGCATCGGAGGCTGAGGGATGACTTTATAGAGGTTTATAAAATCATGACGGGGGTGGATAGATGTTTTCCCTGGGGTGAGGGAGTCCAGAACTAGAGAGCATAGGTTTAGGGTGAGAGGGGAAAGATTTAAAAAGGGACCTAAGGGGCAATTTTTTCATGCAGATGGTGGTGCATGTATGGAATGAGCTGCCAGAGGAAGTGGTGGAGGCTGGTCCAATTACAACATTTAAAAGGCATCTGGATAGGTATATGAATAGGAAGGGTTCAGATGCATATGGGCCGGGTGCTGGCAAACGGAACTAGATTAGATCAGAATAACTAATTGACAAGTACAAGTTGGACCGATGGGTCTGTTTCCATACGTAGATCTCTATGACTAACTAGTACAAGGGTATTTTCCTGTAGTTTGAACAGATCTATTCAAGAATATTAACATTATTTGCATGGTGTGTAATAATAATGGAATATTCAATGTGTGCTGTGCCATGCTGTAAGTAGTATGCCACCATCAAGTAAGGAAGGAAAGCACTGGCACGTGGAACTTAACTACTATGAAATGAGGAGCAAAAGTTAGAAAGACTGTGCAACATCACACAGCAAAGCATTTTGCTGGGGACAAAGAGATCGTCAGTGAGCAGACTCTACCTGCAGATCGTCGTCCTCCTTTACCAGCTCTTTCCGTGGGAATAAATCCTTGGCCTGAATGTACTCCAAACTGGGTGGCCCCTCCTCACCCTGGCAAGAAAAGCAGACATGGCATCAGAAAGGCAGATACCAACACACACAACATGCATGGCATGCTTAGAATGGAAGAAACTACAATAGAAACATGAACTTGTGCAGCAACTTCCATGGAGGTTAAAGATGCTGGATGCATTTTGACTAGGAACAGATACCTAAATGTCCCACTCATGGACAGTATAGTACTTCACACAAAAAAAAAAGAGTTTGGCTTTATCATATTGCAATAAAATGACTAGCCCAGTGCATCCTCACACCAATAATTGTGGCAAGATGATCACAAATTACAAAGGTTATGTAAACTCTAACCAGAATTCAGAATATGTAAACTGAACACATTACTATTGCTGCTTTCCTATATTATGTTCCTTAGCCTTTCAAACACAAATGTAAAGCTCTTTAATATGGTTTAAATAATATACAAATTACAAGCAGAAGACAGTCATTCAGACCCTCAAGCTCGCTCTGTTGATGACTGAGGAAACAGTCGTCTAAGATGATAGCTTCTCTTTGCTACACATGGGCTCTGAGATAAATTGTAGCAATGCTTGCTCCAATCCAAATTGGTATAGATTGGAAGTCAAACCTTAAACTACTACGTGGCATTTGCAGGATTAAAAGCTAACAAATGTCCCATATCCTGAAGGACTCCATCCTATGGCCCCTAGATTCCAGAAAGACCCTATCTATATATCACTCCTGTACTCAAGAGAAGAGAGCTTCAGAGAGCAGGAAACTAGACACCAGTTAATATCAGTCATGTAGAAAAAGCTGAAATCTGTTGTTGAGATTAGTTATAGCAGGACACTTAAAATTTTAAAAGTCTTATTGCAGTTAAGCAATATCAATGTGGTTTTGTGAAAGAGAAAACATGTTTGACAAAATGTATTAAGAGTTCTACGATGTAGTAATGAGCAATATAGATACAGGGAAACCTGCAGATGGACTATACTTAGAATTCCAGAATCATTTAACACATCCCAGGCTATTGCAAAAAAATGGTTTAGAGGGCAACATGTCAGCATGAAGAGAAAATTAGTTTGTTCACAAGAGATTAGGAATAAATGGATAATTTCAGGCTTGTAAAATATAACAGGTGAGGTGCCAAAGGGATCCAATACTATGAAGAGTTTTGGTCATCCTATTTAAAGAAAGGAAACAACTGCTTTAGAAGCAATACAGAGAAAGTTCATTCAACCAATTCCTGGGATGACAAGTTATCTGCTGGGAAAAGGTCGAACAGGTTTGGTGTGTACCCAATGAAGTCTAGAAGAATTAAAGGTGACCTTATTGAGACAAAAAAAAATTCTGACTAGCTGCTCAACAATTAGGATGCTTCCCCTGTTGGAGACACTAGGATTAATACTTTAGGACTAATCCTTTAGAATTTAGGGATGAGAGTATTCTGAATGTCTGAGTCTGTGGAACTGTCTTACCCAGAGAGAGGAGGCAGAAGAAGCACTGAATACTTTATAAGTCAGAAGTAGACAGATTCTTGACTAACAAAGGAATTGAAGGTATCATGTCATGGGTGGACAGGAAAGTGGAGTCGAGGCCACAATCAGATCAAGCTATGATCTTTTTGAATTGTGGAGTAGGTTTGACAGATGTAGCAGCCTGCTGGCTGCTAAAACACAGATAGATTGCTAGCTTGATTAAACAGCAAGGGATGCTGGATACATTGGGAGAAAGTGAGGACTGCAGATGCTGGAGATCAGAGTCAAGAGTGTGGCACAGCAGGTCAGGCAACATCAGAGGAGCAGAGAATCAACATTTTGGGCATAAGCTCTTCATCAGGAATGAGTCCTGCTCCTTCTCCTCAGATGCTGCCTGACCTGCTCTGCTTTTCCAGCACCATGCTCTCAATGCACCTAACATTCTCCCTGTGTCTCTGTGGGTTTCCTCTGGGTGCTCCAGTTTCCTCCCATAGTCCAAAGATGTGCAGGTCAGGTGAACTGGACATGCTAAATTGCCCATAGTGTTAGGTGCATGAGTCAGAGGAAAATGGGTCTGGGTGGGTTACTCTTTGGAGGGTCGGTGTGGACTGGTTGGGCCGAAGGGCCTGTTTCTGCACTGTAGGGAATCTAATCTAAAAAGACCAATAGGATTAGAGGTAGCATTGTACTGTAACTTGTTTTCTTATAAAGTTAAGACTGTTTTGCATTGGTACTGTCTTGTGTTCGTAGTGATTTGACTGCAATATTGTGAGACATCTGGGAAAATTCAGTCTTAACACTCTGGTTGAAGTTGCCTAACTTGTTTTGTGGAACAACAAGGCAGCAGGGGCAAATGGCTTACTCCAATCTTTAATTCATCCATGCATAAACTTAATATGCTCTGGTACATTCATCACTTTCTGGCAAAAGCAAGTGTAAAACCAAGTGATGCAAATGTCTCAGAGTGACCAATGCATTACACTATACATTTCATTCAGTTTATTGTCAGTGACATATGTTACAAAAATAATTAGTCAACGCTTGCTTAGTTTAATACATCATGGTTTGATTTCCAAAATAAGGGACACATTAGCATTCCCGCCTAATTTCCATATTATAAAACTAGTACATTTGAGAAATTAGTTCCAGAAATGTCAGCAAGAATAATCTTGTTCAATATCAATCTGATTTGATGTCCTTTGGAAGCACTGATGTAATCTCCCCAGAGGACAGTTTGTCTGTGTACTGTTTATTCGAGAATACAGGGATTTAACAAACTGTATCACTTCAGAATCCACACAGCATACTTAATTCAGTACTTCATAAGAACAAAGAGACCTTGGTGTGGAGGATCATAGCTCCTTGAAAGTGAGGTCACCGGTAGACAGGGTGGTGAAACAGGGTTTGGTACTTGCCTTTAGTTGACAGCGCAATGAATATAGGAGTTGGTAATTCATGCTGTGGCTGTGTAGGACATTAGTTAGGCCACTTTTGGAATACTGCATTCAGTTCCACTCTCCCCGCTATAGTAAAGATGTTGTGAAACTTGAAAAGGTTCAGAAAAGATTTACAAGCATGGTGCCAGAGTTGGAGGGCTTGAGCTATAGACAGCAACTAAATATGCTGGGGCTATTTTCCCTGGACCATCAGAGGCTGGGGAATGACCGTGTAGAAATTTATAAAACATGAGGGTTAGGAAAACAGTCAATAGCCAAGGTACTTTTCCCAGGATATGGGAGTCCAAAGCTAGAGGGCATTGGTTAAGGTGAGAGGGGAAAGATTTAAAAGGGACCCTAAGGAGCAATGTTTTCACACAGAGGATGGTGCATGTATGGAATAAGCTGCCAGAGAAAGTGGTAGAGGCTGGTACAATTACATTTAAAAGTCATCTGGATGGGTACATCAATAGGAAGGGTTTAAAGGGATATGGGTCAAATGCTGGCAATCGGACTAAATGAATTTAGGTATCTGGTCAGCACGGACAAGTTGGACTAAAGGATCTGTTTCCATACTGTGCATCTCTACGACTCCATAATATGTCACCATCTTCTAAGTAATACAGTTTTAAGAATGTGTTTCAGTTGTATCAATCAATCTAAACAGTTACATTTTGCAAGCACTTGTAACTTTATTGCTGAAATTTAATTTGCAAGGGGTACAATAAGTTCATGATACCTATGCTGAAATTGAAAGTTCAGGGGACCATTGCCATAGAGTATTTCTGTTCAGTGCACTTGATGCAATTTCAAAAATACGGTATTATGGAAGATGGGATCCCTGACAAAAAGAACAAAAATAGCTAATTTAACCGGAACAGGAAGGCCTTGCAAAATCAAAAGGGTCCATGGACAGAATGGACATTTAATGTACTGGTCAATGTTTGAAGAGAACAATATTGTTGGAAGTAGGTATGCTCTGCAAAATTATTTGAACAGTGGAGCCATTACAAAATTTAGAATGACAGAAATCTTGAGAAATGATATGGAGCTCACTAATGAGAGTACAGAACTGAACCCAAGTATAAGTGAATTGGGAGGCATAGATAAAGTAATTATGAAAAGGTATCAATCAGGGCACTCTAGGTAGCTCAGACCACCAAGACCTGTCAAACTTCAGCACATGACAGCTACAATAAAACATCTATTTTAATAGTTGAAACATCAGATAAAATAGAAGAATAGAAGATATGCACTACATGAACACCGTAGACAAAGGATCAGAAATATGTATGTTATAGATTCCAAATACATAAATGTGTGTTATACATGGTATCCATAACTGCTGGTCCTTCTACATGTTGTGGCATCAATTTCCTTGAACTGGTTGATCTTGAGGTTACAGTTGGAATCTATCCAAGTGCAATCTGCAATCATCACTTTGCTGAAGTAATTAGCCTGTGGGAATCTACAATGCAGTGTCTGTACATCATGGTGTTTTTTCTTGCACTAATAAGAATATGAATCATGCGAATTATACTGGCTTCAGGCAAAGGGAGCCTAGTAGTTACATGGAATGGCTTGAAGCATTTGGAAAAGTGCTTAGATTGATAGGGGCAGGAAGTCACATTCACAATATCAAGGTACAACTTTAACTTCACATGCATTCAATTTACTAACTTCTGAAATTACTACTATTTGCAGTTTTAAATCAATTTCTTTCAACACTTTTTAATGATAAAATTGGTTTATCAGTTCCACTTCTACTGCTTCCTACATCTCAAGACATCATCCCGGGTCTGTGTCCATTCATCTCTACTTTGTTCTACAATTCATTATTCTGAACCTTTGAACAATCCCTGCAATCAACAGGCCAGAAAACCAGAACCTCTCCTGATAATTCCTTGTGGTTCATCAACTATAGTGTGAATCCTCTCCAGCAAACCATCCAGAATATTCTACAGCACATTAAACTGAACTCTCAACTCTGTTCAGTAGTGTATAAATCTCTATTGTGGTTTACATCCTGTTAGTCCAGGCCCTCTGCAGCAAAATCTTACTCTGCTCTAGTGCTTGTTAATTTGGGCCTTCACTTTCTAATCCCCACAGCATTCCACAGCCCATCAATCTGGACAGCCACTGCAAACAATCCATGCAGCATTATTGATTAGAAATTTCACTGAGCAGAAAATCCCCAGCAGAACACGACCATTGGACATTATATAGAACTCTCTGTTAGTAAGTACAATAGATGTATAACAAAAGATTCTAAGTAGATGGAAATCTCACTATTTACATGAACTGGGCTGTGGAAATCAAACCAGGAAGAATGGCTGTGAGCTTTCACATAATTACTTCAACTGATATAACTATAAATGCATAACAGCTGTTCCTTACTAAAATGCCATACCTTCAGACTGAAATAATAGCATAATTTCTCTAAAACATCTGAAGACAGCCTACCTTGGTTTTGGATACAAAAGCATGGCTGACTAGCTACCAAGGTCAGTAAATATATTTCAAATACTTATAATTCACAAATAGAAGCCTTTCTTTGGATTCCTCTTGAATTAGCAAGTACAATGTTCTTTTAAATAACATACTGAAAATTCAAGAGCCAGAAAATAAATCTCAATCCACAATGGAAAATGCAAAAATGGCTTAAAACTGAATATTAAAGAATGACACAATTAAAAACAGAACAATCTTCAGAATAAATAGAAATATCGAAATGAGTCAATTTTTTAATTAATGCCAAACCAACACATCAATGAGATCACCTGAAAGCAGGAGCTGCCTCGGCCCTGTGGAACAGAATATGCTTAGTCACCAGTCGACCTCTCCTCCCTAATAATATCAATTAATTCAATGTGATTTTGCCCCCTGGTCCCACCGACACACTGCATATCAAGAATAATCCAGCAACCCATAGCTGCACAGGCCGCAAAGCTAACAGAAGGAAAAAAGAAAGCAGAGACTCACAAAGCAATTCAGCATGGAACAGCTGACGTGAGCAGCCAGACTCATGTTCAGTGAAGGCCAGTCTGATGCTGCAGTACATGGAGCTTAGACAGAAGTATAGTGGGTGGATTCAACCCTGGTACAGACCCCTTCATCGCTGTCTCTGCTATCAAATAAAAAATGATGAATCCACACTGTCTAGAAAGTGAATAATGTAAGGAAGCATTTCTCAGACTTAATCCAATCAGCTCACTCCCTGCAGCAGGTGCATATTGCTGTACTACTGCTCAAGAGACAGGGCGAAAAGGGATTGTAGCTCCTCCTACGGAACATCAGTACTGTGTAAACTGTACTGCATCAAAGGAAGCACCCACTGCAGCTCTCTGCAGTCCACTATTATACAAGACACAGCCTGCAAGAAAAGTATCTGTATTCAACTGGAGCAGTTTGAATTTCTTGGATCAAAAAACTGGTTCCTTGAAAGATTTAAACCCTTTTCACAAGATCTTTAAAGTCTGTTTCAAATTCATAGCATGTGCATAGTTGAATTGACAAGTGTTTTTCTACACAGCTATTAGTAAGTAATGATTGAAGAATGGATAGCAGGCAATCAAACGATGCAACAAGCACAGACAACCTAATTTGAACAATAATCAGTACCTAATATCAGTTTGATATCTCCCTCTAGTGACAAAAGTTAAACGTATTCCCAACATGGGGGTTGGGTGCTTTCTCATAATGAAACAAAATAGTGGTGACGAGTGAAACACAAAATGACCGGAGACAGTACAGCTGAAGAGATTGTTAGGTGGACGCTGCATTCGAGTGGGGACTAAGGAAATCTAGGCAGACCGGAATTCTTAACAGACGGGAGAAAGGAGAAATGCACAGATCCTGATCCTGTGAGAGAAGAAACGGAGGCAAGAAGGCAATAATAACTTGGGGGTGGGGTAGACAGCCAGACGAACCCAAAAAGGAAAGGGGCGGAGCAAAGACTGTTCGAGACAAACCAGTTTAATGAGGCCCTTAAACATTTGTTCTGAAACACCAACTTCGAGAAATCGCTATTTCCACAAGAAATAGACCTAAACTCGATATTTTAAAAAGACAGTTAGAAAAACAAAACATGCCACGCTAATTTTCTCAGCACCAGACATTAATGACCAATGAGGAGACACGCTGCTCTGGAAAGCTGGGCTGAGGCTAACATTCGACAAAAGCGAATATTTAAACTGTCTTAAACAATACATACTGCCTATTATTTCATTGTTAAATTTATCATGTTCCATCTCTCCTCTGTGCATTTCGCCGGGGGCTATGATACCGACAAAATCAGTAAATGGTGAACAACAAACAGCAGCTCATCGATCAGTTTTCCTCTCTTTGCCCCACCCTACCGGTGATTCAGACTCGGTATGGTAATGCTGCATGCAATGACTCACATAACAATAGAATTATACTGTGCAATGTTGCATCCAGGCTGTGTTTTTATACTTAAAAATAAAACTTGCCTGATATTAATTCAAACGTTGGTTAGTGGGAGCTTTCACCGCCTTTTTGAAGGATCAATAGGTTCTCATGAGCAGAAAACCGCATCTTATCAAGTTCAAGTCGCACTGACTGGCCCCACACCACACACTAAGTAGTTTAAAGATCGTCGCAATTACCGTAATTAAAAATAGTTAAAAGCGAGCATTGCAAAATAAAGCCCAAGCGGAAACTTCTTTTCTCTCCTGTGGAGAACTTTTACTTTTGCCGTACCGCTTTGGACAATCGATCAGGGATTAAAACTCTCAAGGGAGGTATAATTATAAACATAAAACCATAGATTAAATGCATTTGTTGGTACACCCAGGGCTGTAACAAAATTCACTGTTTAATTCTTCTAAAGAAATTACAAATCTGCATTACCAATGTTGGTTAAAAGACGGAGTCAAGGTTGCTATGCCATTTCTGTACATTACAATCCCACGTTTTCTGTTTTAACTCAGACTTCAGAATCGTATTCCTTGTCCATTAGAGGTCTTCAATTAATAACTCCCTCCCCAACTCAAGTACACCAAGCAGCTCAATGATGTACATAACTATAAAATTAAGAGTAATACTCCAAAAAACGTGGAGGAGAAGGGTCACCAGGGTGCACATGTACATCAGCTATTAAAAAAAGACAGGGCAAGTATGGACCCGTTAATGAAGCGTAAAATGTTTCAGGCCTCATAAACAAGAGACCCGAACGTACAACAGTAGTAAGGTGATACTGAACTTAAAAACGACACTGGTTACACCTCAGCTAAGTACTGTATACAGTTCCAGGCATGAACTATCGGAAGGATGTTAATGCATTGGACAGAGTGCAGAAAAGGTTTATGAGAATAGCTTCAGGGATGAACACATTGTAAAAGTTGGGACGACTTTCATTGAAAAGGAGAAATTAAGAGCACATTTGATCAAAGTTTTCAAAATCATGAGAGGTCTGCCAGAGAGTATAAAAGGACAAACTATTCCCATTCAAAAATGGGACAAAAACCAGGGCATAGTTTTGAACAATTTTGCAAAAGAGGCAAATGTCTGGTGAGAAAACAAAACATTTTTACACAAGTAGCTTTAATACAGAACGTACTGCCTAGAAGTATGGTGGAGGCAGATTCAATTGATGGATTCAAGAAGATATGCAGGGTTATGGGGAAGAGGCAGGAGATTCACATTAAGCTAAAAACATTCAGAAGGGTCTCTTTGACAAAGTGGTAGCATCCTTATCACAAATTCCACCTGCATCAGAGTGTCATATCATACTGTCAATCTGAACAGGTTGATTAAAAACAAATGTAAAAAACACACAGCTAATACAGACAGAGTTAAAAATCACGCAGCAGGTTTATTTGGGAGCACTAGCTTTCGGAGCACTGTTCCTTCATCAGGTGGTTGTGGAGTATAAGATCGTAAGATAGAATTTATAGCAAAAGTTTACAGTGTGATGAAATTATATATGGAAAAGGACCTGAATTGTTTGTTAAGTCTCTCATCTTTTAGGATGAGGCATGTTGGTTTCAGTTCTTTAAAAAAATTCTGAGATTTACATATTAAAGTAGCATTCTCAAGTGAACTTTAACAATAAGTTAGCTCACATCATTGAGGTTAAAGTCTGTGCCCCAATGTTCAGACTGATTCTAAAAAAGAATCTTATATGGATTCATGCAGTTTTTGAGCAAAATAAAATGTAATTCTGCAAGTACAAATGCACCCCACAAACTTATATGTGTGTGCGTGTTGGGGGGGGGGGGGGGGTGTAGGGTGGGGGAAGAGAGTGAGTGTCTGACAGAGTGTGTGTCTATGTACAAAGTGGTATAAGTCTGTGAGAGAATTGGTGGGTGTGTATGTGAGAGTGTATGAGAGGGGGTCAAAGGGTACCCTGTTGGTTGCAGCTTGTGTCTGTCTCCTGAGGTGATCATTCTGGTTTCTTGCTGTGGCACGTCAGGACTGGCAGTTGATGAATTGAGCATCGTACCCCATTTTTATGAGGGCATCCTTGGAGTACTTCCAAGTGCCCGTCACATCATTGTTCGCAGCAAACTGCCTGGCCTTCAGGACAACACCATACAACCCTGTCACTGCAGACGTTGCAGGACATGTCAGAGTGTCATCACGATACTACCATTACACGTAGGAACACCAAATACCATGTACGTGCAGGTACTCATGTGACTTGGCCAACATTGTCTCTCACATACGCTGCAGGCAAGGATACCCTGAGGCATGGTACACTGGCGAGACTGAGCAGAGGCTCTGGCAACAGATGAATGGACACTGCAAACAATCGACAGACAGGAGAGTTTCCTTCCAGTCGGGGAACACTTCAGCCGTTCGGGACATTTGGCTTCAGACCTTTGGGTGACCACCCTGCAAGGTAGACTTTGGGACAGGTAACAATGCGAAGTGGCCGAGCAGAGGCTGATAGCCAAGTTCGGTACCCATGGGGAAGGCCTCAACCGGAACCTTTCATGTCACACTATAGGCAACCCCACTGCACTAAATATTCTCTCACATGCACACAGACACACACACACTCCTAGAGACCCATACGCTCACACAGACCCTCTCTCATACACAAGCTGTCTTTCATACGCTCACATATACACCCCATACTCTCACTCACACACGCACCCTCTCAGACCGATACCCCTTTACACATACACATAGATACACACACTCTCAGACACACATACCCGCACACTCAAGTTTGTACTAGCAGAATTACATTTTATTTTGCTCAAAAACTGCATGAGTTTATGTAAGATTCTGTAAATCCCTTTTTTAAAAAGCAGAATCAGTCTGAACATTGGGGCACAGACAGACAGACTTTAACCTCACACCTTCAATGCATTATCTGAACTGACATGGCACCGATTGTTTAACGTTCACTTGAAAATACAACTTTAAAAGAATTTCTGGGACTTACATATGAAAGAACTGAAACCAACATGCCCTATTCTAAAAGACGAGAGACTTAAACAATTCAGTCTTTTTCCATATATCATTTCATCACACTGTAAACTCTTGCTATAAATTCTGTGTCTTACGATCTTATACTCCACAACCACCTGATGAAAGAACAGCGCTCTGAAAGCTAGTGCTTCCAAATAAACCTGTTGGACTATAACCTGGTGTTGTGATTTTTAAACTTTGTACAACCTCGTCCAACACTGGCACCTCCAAATCATGAATACAGACAGAATGTCTGAATGGCCTCTTTCTACACTTTAACAGGTCTGTGAATTCACCTTCAGCGATAAATGAAATAGTACAAGACAGAAGAAGTGGCTTAAAATTCTTGAAAGGAAATGTCCCTTCACAAAAGTAATTAGCATGAAGGACTCACCAATACAATAGGAAGGGTTGATTGAAATTGCTCCTTCTCACTTCAATTTGTCACATAAGATAATTTGCTGCAAAATACATATTTGCTGAGACACCAGGATTAGTTGTCAATATTTTGCTGGAGAATTCAATCCCAAAGGCATATTCCAGTAGGGTGCAGCACTGTCAAGATGGTATTACAACTACGAAGTGACAATGGCTGAATGGACACTGCTGATGATTCCTGATGAAGGGCTTATGCTCGAAACGTCGAATTCCCTATTCCTGAGATGCTGCCTGGCCTGCTGTGCTTTGACCAGCAACACATTTTCAGCTGTGATCTCCAGCATCTGCAGACCTCATTTTTTACTGAATGGACACTGTACAACAATCACCAGCCAGGAATGTTCCCTCCCAGTCTGGGACATTCCGCCTCGGAGAATCAGGTGACCATCCTCTAAGGCGGGCTTCAGGACAGGCAGCAATGCAGAGTAGCTGAGCAGAAGCTGATAGCAAAGTTTGGTACCATGGGGAATTGCCTCAACCAGGACCTTGGGATTCATGTCACATGGCAGGTGACCCCACTGCATGGTACACTCACACTCCCACGTAGACCCTCCCTCATATAAAAGTTCTCTCTCATATGCACATACATGCCCCTTTCCCACACTGACACCAACACACGCACCTTCTCATACATAACCCACCACACGCACTCACACCCACACACCCATACTCAATCTGTCGCTCCTACATGTGCACACATAAAAGCTTATGGAGTGAATTTGTTTTTGCAGAATTACATTTTATTTTGCTCAAAAACTGCATGGATCCATGTAAAATTACACAGAGGGTTTATCAGTCTGACATAGCATTGGAACACAGACTTCATACCTATTGTTTAAAAAACTGAGCTATCTTGAGAATGTAATTTAAAATAAATTCTGAGATTTACATATCAAAGAACAGAAACCAGCAAATCCCATTATAAAAGATGAAAGCTTTAATCTAAGATTGTTTACAGTGTCACATCTCCATGACACTGGACTCCTTTGGCCATAAATTCTGTGAGCATGATCTTAATCTCCGCAACCACCTGAGGAGCGCTCTGAAAACTAGTGCTTCCAAATAAACCTGTTGGATTATAAAAAATGGTGTTGTGCAATTTTTAACTACAAAGTTGAGCAATATGGTCAATTTTTTGAACAGTAATGTTTGGAGAGTCTGTATATAGGCAGAGCAGAGAAAGGCACACTCTAGGGCAGCAGTCTCAAGTTTCAGAGTCTGCAGCAGGGAAAAAACTAAAAATATCAATCGTAAGCCTGGAGTCAGCAGTTTCACAGCGTGGAAAGAGGCTCTTTCGGCCCATCATGTCCATGCTGGTCTTCAAGTACCTACCTAATTTAGTCCTATTTTCCAGCATGATGCATCAAGTGATTATCTAAAATATTATGTGGTGTTGGTTTCCATCTCTTTCACAGTGGCACAGTGGTTAGCACTGCTGCCTCACAGGGCCAGAGACCCGGGTTCAATTCCCGCCTCAGGCAACTGTCTGTGTGGAGTTTGCACATTCTCTCCGTGTCTGCATGGGTTGCCTCCAGATGCTCCGGTTTCCTACCACAGTCCAAAGATGTGCAGGTCAGGTGAATTGGCCATGCTAAATTGCCCATGGTGTTAGATAAAGGAGTAAATGTAGGGGAATGGGTTGCTGTTTGGAGGGTCGGTGTGGACTTGTTGGGCCAAAAGGGCCTGTTTCCACACTAAGTAATCCAATTTAATCTAAATCTAATCCTTTCAGGCAAGTTCCAGATACTCATCAGCATTGATGAAAAAAATTCTTCCTAAAATTACCTTGACACCTTCTGCCCTTTACCTTAAAGGAATGTGCCCTATAATTTAACTTCTCTACAAAAGTTTCTATCTAGTCCCCTCAATTTTTAATATTTCAGTCAGGTTCCCCACAGCTTTTCTCTGCTCCAAAATAAACAACTGCAGCCTAACTCGTTTCTTATAGTTGAAATGTTCAAGACCAGGATGCATTATGACCAATCCCTTATGCACCTCTCGATTGCAATTACATCCCTCCTTTAGTATGGTAACCAGAACTGCATACAATTCTTCGGATGTGGCTTAAATAAAATCTTATACAGCTCCGTATTAACCTCCTTGGTCTTGCATTAAGTGCTTCAACTGAAAAAAAATCCCAGCTGCCTTAATCACCTGCCTTGTCGTTTTCAAGGATCTGTGGACACGCACATTATGATCTCTTTAGTCTTCTGTACATCTTAGGATCCTACTATTTATCGTGTAATCCTAAAATGCATCGCCTCACACTATTCAGATTTAAATTCCACTTGTGGCACATCATTGCACGCAGGCCTCCAGTCAGAAAAACAACTTTTGACCATGACTCAATCTTCTACCACTAAGCCAATTTTGAATCCAATTTAACAATGCAATGGATCCCATGGGCTCTTACACCTGGTCACCTCCTTGAAAAACTGAATCAAAACTGTCAGACACAATCCCATCCCAACAAAGCTGTACTGAGTATCCCTTCATATTTACCCTTATCCAAATACAGAGCTTGAACACATCAAAAGATTAATGTGGCAGTAGTTTCACCTAACAGCCAACAAATACAGGTTTAGAGCCAAATGTCATTCCCATGCAGTGGAGTAACTCAAACTTTAAGATTGTTCACAGGCATCTAGCATTATAACTATGGGTAACTGGAACATGCAGGATAAACTGAGGGAATTTGGTGGCTTAGCAGTAACTTCACTGGATTTGTAATCTAGAGGCTCAAACTAATGCTCTGTGGATATGGGTTCAAATTCGACCATGGCAGCTGGGGTGCAATTTAAAAATCAATTCAGAATTCTTAAATTGAAATTTAGTCTCAGTATCATTGTCGCTATTATGATTACTGGTAGACATAAAAACCCATTCATTAGTGTCTTTTAGGGATGGAAATCTACATTCTTAGGCTGGTGCACAAGTGAATCCAAACCACCCACTGAAATGACCAAGAAAAGCACTCAGTCTGAAGAATGGGAAAGCACCTGGGAATGAGCAAGTGATACTCGTCTTGTTGACAACTCTCTCATCCCATAAAAATATGAATTAATAATGAAAAGTGTACTTAAATAAGTGATCATACTATCAATATAACTTTTATTGATATTTAAAAAATTAAAATTTTTTATGACAGTCACCAGTTATCTAGCCAACCAAAAGCCTAGCTGGTTGCAGTGTGTGGGTCCAAACTGCAAATTTCATCCTTTTGCTTATTTTTAGTGTTTTTGAAAATTGATCAAACAGTTTTCCAAGCCCATATGTGAAAATTACTAATTTGGGAAAGCTAATAGAAAATGCCCCATGGAATATATCCAGTCCTTTAACAGATATTCACCGCTTAGAAGTTAAACATCCTAGTGACTATTATGACTTTATCTACATTTAATTTTACAAATGGATACTTTTTACAGAAAGTATACAATGCAAAGATACATATCAGGTTCAGTCAATATAGTGCACCATTTCCACTCTACTTCCATTGTCAGTTCTTTCTCCTTTCCTCTGCTGTCCTGCCAACAGTTACCCTTGCTTCTGCATTGACAAATACATTTTTCTTTTCTTCTGTCTTTCGCCAATTAAGTTACCTTCTGAGACAGTGAAAAATATAACTCCAAACAGCTCTGCTATTGAATGCAGGTGAGAATCTGATCCACATTGATCTAGGAAGGGCAGAGAACAGTCACGGATTGAACCACTTGCATGAGATGACACCAAGAAAAATGTAGAATATCCTGGAAGTAGTTTGTTGAAGGCAAAGTATATAACACAAATTCCAGTGACAGTGTAATACCTACTACACTCAAGTTTTTCCATTGAAAATTGAACAGCACAGAAGGTTTGGCCTGAATATGTTGAGACGTACTCATCCAGGCAAGTGGGGAGTACTCCATCATGCCTGACAAGTGCCTTGCTGTGGTGAACAGGCTTTGGGCAGTCATAAACTTATTCCTACTTATTGTTCCAGTAAGCCACAGTATATAAATGCTGGTTCAGTTCAGGTTCTTGTCAATAGATAACTCCTAGAATAATTATCATGGGAAATTCAATAATGTTAACCTCACAGTGTCACGGGGAGACGGGGATTAGATTCCCCTTGTGTTAGTGATGCTCATTGCCTGTCACTCGTGTGGTGAAAATATGACTTGCCATGTAGCAACCCAAGCCTGGATATTGTCCTGGTCTTGTTGTATATGTTCAGAGAATTCTTCGATATCTGAGGAGTTGTGAATGGTGCTGAAAATCATGTAATCAGTAGCAAGTAATACCACAGATAAGACCTTAAGCTGGAAGGAAGATCGTTGATAAAGATAGTTGAATCTACAACAGTACAGTGAAGAAGTTAATGTTTGGGTCCCTACCTCTAGCAAGGAGATCTGGATTCAAGACTCACCTGCTCCGGAAGGGTGTCATAACACCCGACAGGTTGATTAAAAAAAAACAAGTCTGAGAAAGTTCTACCTCTGAGCTAGGAGGCTTAGGTTCATGTCCCACCTGCTTCAATGATGCATAATACCATCGCTGAACAGATAGTTTTTAATCAATCTTTGAGGTTGTCCTGTAGGGATGGCCTAGAATTGAGAAGATTAACCCCCACTAAGTATAGCAAAACTTCTTTTATACTAGGCATGTCTTTAACTAATAAAAACTTCCCAGATTCTAATTGTCAATTTTGCTAAGGAACCTAAATGCTAAACTTGGTCAAAAGAGATCTTGGCATAATCTAACCTCACTAAGTCGAGTCCCTTTGTTCAGTTTTAGAGCAAGGCTATAATAAAGTCAGAAGCTTATTGATATGAAGGGAATGCAAACTCAGCCTAAGTGAGATTATTGTTTACTAAGTGCTACTTCACAGAATTGTTGACAATCCTTTACATCACTTTACCAATGACCGACAGCAGACTGGTGGGGCAGGATTTGAACAGATTAGATTTGTCCTGCTTTCCATGGACAGGACATACTTGTGTCATTTTTCACACTGTCAGGTAATTACTAGAGGTGCAGCTGCATTGAAATAGCTTGATTAGGTTTGCAAATCTTCAGTGCCTGAATATAGTAAGGGCCCATAGCCTGTGCAGTATCTACTGCCTTCAACTGTTTCATGTTATCACAGAGTTATTAACTTGGCATCTGTAATGATCAGGACATCAGGAGGATGCCAAGTGAGTCATTCATTCATTCAGCACTTCTGGCTGAAGGCAGGTGAAAATACTTCAGCCTCATCTTTCTTACTGATATGATGGACATACCCACAATCGAATATGGCGATATTCATACAGCCTTCTCCTTCTGCTATTTGTTAAAGTATCCACCATCATTCAGGAAATGGTGGCAGGAGGATGCTGAGGGATCCCAAAGAAACTCCCACCAAACTGTACAAGTCTGTACCATCTCTGCTGGTTGGACAGGAGGAGGTGGTGATGTCTGGGACAGTGGCTGTAAGCTAAGATTCAATGAATTTCACTAGGTGAAGCTGTTTTTTGTCGAGTCTGATAGACTGCTCTCCCAATTTTGTCCCCAGACATTAATGAGGAGGAAATAAAAAGAGTACTAGAGAAACTCAACTGTTCTGACAGCATCTGGGGAGGGGGACAGAGTTAACATTTCAATCTGTTATGTCTCTTCTTCAGAACTGAAGAAGCATATTGGACGTGAAATGTTAGCTCCTTCTGTTCCCAGAGATTCTGCCAGACCTAACTTCCTCCAACATTTTCTTTTTGTTTCTGATTTTCAGCATCTGTGGTAAGTTGCTTTTAAATTGTTTAGGAAAACTTTGCCAAATTGACAGTGATGAATGTGCAATTGCAGTTCTAGTCCCTAAATGGATGCATAGAAACCCAGGAGCAGACCAGTCATCCCAAGGCAACTCTGCCACTCTAGATCACAGTTGTAACCTAGCTCAAAAGCATTTTGCCATGCTCCCTTCAGATCCCTTGCAGTCATCTGCATCTTACAATCTATCAATCTCTATCCTGAACATACTCAACAACATAGCTTATACAACCCTGCGGTTAGAAAGATTCAGTACCTTTTGAGTGAAGAAATTCTCATTTCATTCTTAGATGGTTTGCTTTTTGCCTGAAACAATGTCCCCTGATTTGTGACACTTCCACTACTGAGACTGAGGAAATGCTCACCTTGTCAAGCCCTTTAAGAATTCGCAAACTTCAGAGGATAGTCCAGTCATTCTAGGAATTAACCTGGTGAAACCCCACTGCACTCCCTTCAATGAAAAAAATATCCTACTTCAGCTAAGGGAACTAAAATTATGTAAAAACCTATAAGTGTAGTCTCACCAAGATTCTATACAACTGAAGAAATTCTTTGCAATTGCTGACACAAATCTTCTTGCAGCCAGTCAAAAATACCATTTTTGGTATTTTGCCTTCCCAACTGAATGCTGCACTTGCATTTTAGCTGTCAGTAACTTATGAACAAGGGCACCTCAATCACTGAAGTTAATGCTTCCCAATCTCTCACTAAGAAATACTTCTTCCTTCTATCAAAGTGAATTAGTTCACATTTATCCACTTAATATTCAATCTGCCAATAAGTCTGTCCTCATCTCCATGAAATCTCTTTCCATATTCCTCACATACTCCCATCCAGTTTCTACCCTCTACAAACATTATATTTGGCCTCACATCAAAATCATGGAGATTGATGGTGAACAGCTGAGGCCCCAAGATCTTATGGTACCCCACTTGTCACAGCCTGCTAATCTGAGAAGGACCATTTATTTCAGCTGTGTTTCTTTCTGTTATTCTTCTCTTTCCATGCAATTACATTACCCGCTAGATTGAAATCACCCAGGATTACTGCATCACCCTCATTTTTTGTACACCTCTAATTTTCTGTATTATACTGTACCCTAACTTATGATTGTGTGGTAGCCAGTATTCCTACCAGTTTTTTCCTGCCCCTTTCTATTTCTCAACTCCACCAAAACAGATTCTGTATTGTTTATTTGATCCAAAATTTTCTCTCACCAATATACTGAACCTATTCCTTATTGCCCAATCTTTTACTGTTTGCCCATCTTTCTTCAATGTCGAATATCTGTGATTATGGCGTTTCCAACTTTGGTCATCCCGTAGTCATATCTCATGATGGGGATTAAATCCCAACTGTTTACTTCTATCTGTGCCATCAATTCATCTACCTTGTCGGTGAATGCTACTTGCATTTATTTGGAACGTCTTCAATTCGGAGTTAATTATTCAGTATTTTGACTCTTATTTGATGCTCCAGCCAGAGTCAACCTGACTGCTTTAAAGCCTTGAAGGTAACAGTCAATCAGAATCAGTGTGTGTATCCACCATGGTAATGCGTCTGCCAGAGTGCACATGGCAACAAGTTAGCACTCTGCTCTTGCGCAATATAAAAGTTGCTTTTCTACTTAGTATTCTTGTTTTTATTTTCATAAACAATTCACTTTTTCTCCCCCAGCAATGCAAGCTCTATACCACCAAACAACTACTTAGTGCAGTATACTAGTCAGATGACAGTCTCATCGGTTTTGTCATCATAGCATAGATTTAACGTGCTGGAAAGGGTACAAGGAAACAATATTCTTAATTCTATATTAATTTTAATTGTGTGGGGGTGGAGGACATTAACGTTCGGCTCTATTAATAGATCAAGACAAAAAATGTCTTTTAGGTTTGGAGCAGTATGTTTATAATATGTAACTCTATAAATTAATATAGGTGTATATAAAGATTGGATCCAGTTCCATCGTTCAATTCGCCTTCTGGAACACTGGTTATTCTCAGAAAATCAGCCCACAAGACAAGATTAGACAAATTTCTGCTCTAGAAGGAGGAAGTAATATCAGGTGCCCCCTTCATGTGAACAGAAGTATTAAATCATGTAAACTCAAAATGTTATTCCCAAGTTAGGTGGAAAAGTATTATCCATCTCAAGAGAAGCTAGTGGTGAACTAGTGAAGCCAAACTTCATAAACAAATAAAGACAAAATTCAAGAAATTAAGAACAAAAGAATATTTGTTACTTACTGTCTCTGTTCCCATGGTCTTAGCCCCCTTAAGTCAGGATAGCAGAGACTGCTCGTTCACTCTGAATAGCACCTTGGTAGATAAAAACAAAGCCATGTTAGCAGTTCCTCAGCTCTGCAAAAACAATTGGTTTGTTATAACTGTAAAAATCCAAATCCACAATTATATTCTAAACAATGTTAATTTTTCTCTCATACCTCATCTGTGCTGATCACAAGCCACTAAACAAATTAAGAGTACAAAAGAGTAACAAAGTGTCCAAAGAATATGAAATGGTTGACCTCTATTTACCGTAGATCACTGATTGACCTCCTAAGCTCCAGCCTTCAAAAATGCATCTCAGCCAAACACTTTAGTTCTGGCACAAGATGCTACTCAAGTTTTATCCCAGGTACGTTCACGATCTTCAGTGTATCAACATCAAAATCTTAATGAAATACATCCAACCAATACTTTTGCCTTCATCCCTTTGGAATCTCTTCCAGCCTTGTTGACACCTTTTGTTTTCCCACCTTTAGCATACTGAAAATTATCTCTCCACATCTATCAGTTTTGTCAGAGCCTTCACCTTTTGGAACTTTTCATTCACTCATGTTTCAATTCACCTCTGTCCACTACTGCCTTGCACTTCCCATATTGTGGGCGGCACGGTGGCAGGCGTGGGCGTCCGACTGTGTGGAGTTTGCACATTCTCCCCGTGTCTGCGTGGGTTTCCTCCGGTTTCCTCCCACAGTCCAAAGATAGGGTTAGGTAAGAGATAAATGTAGGGGTATGGGTGGGTTGCGCTTCGGAGGGTCGGTGTGGACTTGTTGGGCCAAAGAGCCTGTTTCCACACTAAGTAACCTAATCTACTTCCCCAACTCCAGCTCAATGTTTTGAGGTTTTGCATTGAGAATGTTGTGTAGATAGATTGTTGGTGGGTTTGGCATATTATTATTCCTTCCTTGATCCCTGAAGGGGTTATGCCTGGTGTAGCATAGCTTTACATGTGTCAACAGTGATTAGAGCCTCAGCTAACCAATAAGCATGTGAAATTGATCAATATTGCATCAATAACTCAGGCCCTTCACAGAAACTCAAACAAGCTTATCAACAGAAAAAAATCATAATCAAGACACAAAACTATTTTCCTTCATCTCATAGCACTGTACCGAACGATCGATAAATCACAAGTTAGCATCTTAGCATTAAATGCCATTGAAGTTTAAAAAAAAGAACTGCAGATGTTGTAAATCAGTAACACAAACAGAAATTACTTGAAAAAGCTCAGTCGATCTGGCAGCATCTGTGCAGCTAAAGCAGTGCTGACATTTTAGGTCCAATGACCCTTGAAGATGGGCCTGAAACATCAACTCTCTCTCCATCGATGCTGCCAATGATCTGCTGAATGTCCAATAGAAATTGTTGGAAAAATGAAGTTTCCTGATTATTGGAGACTAATGGCCTGATGGGAATCTCAGCTGTGATGGCAATTCAGGGAGAAGGACAGAGAATGAAAAGGAAAATTGTGGAACTCAATCATATTGAGGGTAACCCATTAACTAATTGGCTAGTGTACCTCTCGTCCATAAATGGTTCCGCTGAGCTATTTCAGTCAGCATATCGTGTACAGCCAGATCTATCTGCAGTTCATGAGCATAGCAATAAATTTTTAACAGTTTCCAAAGTAGAAGCAATCTCTAGGTATACTTCGATATTATCAACTCATTATATTGCAATTATGTATCACAGTGATGTTACAATTAATTTCCCTAAACTTTCCATAAAACCTGTGTCATCCATCCATAAACCACTCACCTCTTTGTTACAAGTAATTGGCCGAAATTTACACTTTTCTTTGAAACAACTTTCGGCCACAGGTTTCCATAAATTATTGCTTACCTCTACCATTAGTCTATGCGGTTTACATTCCAATCACGGACACTCAAATTTTGATCATTTTATTTAATTATAATTGCAAGCACAAAAAAAAAGCTCTCTTCTGGGACAGAGTGCACCACAGCCTCAAGCTTACAACAGCCTACCCTCAATCTCTCTACCACTGGCTGATTTAGCCAATCCAGGATCAACTAAACAACGAGATCAGCAGCAATAAGCTGGCATTACCACATGGCAGTACATAGGCAGATACAACCACTGTATAATGAAAAATCATTATTAATTTGAAGGAAGGTCAACCTCAGTATGAAAAATTCCAGGGCAGAATTAATAAACACAGGCACAAATATTTGTGCCATTTTCTATCAATGGTGCTTTAATTCAGCATTATTTCAAGCTCAATTCTTATTACTTAACCTACTCAATGGTTAATTGCCAATTTTAAACATCAATACATTTTATGGAATGCACAATAATATGGAAATTAAATAGCTCAGGAACGTAATAGTAAACCTAAGGTCTCACAGCTTTTCTGCTTTTTTTTACTACTCATGCTTTACAAGCATGATTCTTTATTGGCATTCATGTTATTTCATTCAAATGCCATATTCCCTATATATCAAGGTCCATCTGAAAAGGGCAATGAACAGTCACCAAACTTGCATAATCTTTCAAGGAGCATGCAGCAGTCAGCAGCACTGTGAAGCAGACTGGGAGCAATGTGCAGCAAGTCGTATTTGCTGTGAATTACACTGGATGGAATTCAGCAGTCAGTGAGCAGTGCAGTAAACTCGGTATAAAGCAGTGCAAAAGGAGTGCAATGAACACTGCTACAGGTGAAGAAATCTGACTGCAGCGCAGGGTAATCGTGACTCAGTTTTTTTTAAACAGTTAGTAAGGGGTGTTCAGGTACAGACAGGAGCAGGAGAGGGGACAGCTGTTTGTTAGAGAGTAATAACTAATTTTTTAGGTAGCTAATTAAAGTTTAGCTTGCAATCTAACAGCCAATAGTACATAAATCATGTCAGTTGGTTCGAATGGTCTTTGACTTTACCACTCTTTCAGGCAATGAATTCCAGAGAACCACCACTCTCTGGGTGAAAGATTTCTCCTTAAATTCCCTCTAAACCTCCCCTTACCTTAAATCTATGCCCATTGGTAATTGAATCTTCTAAGAAGGGAAAAAGTTTCTTCCTATCAAGGCCCCTTATAATTTTGTACATCTTAAATGGTTTCCAAAGACACCACCCTCAGCCTCTCATACTTCAAGGAAAACAATCCAAATCTATATAATCACCTTTTATAGCTGAAATGCTCTTGCATGGGCAACAGCTTGGTGAACTCCCTCTGTACCCACTCCAATAATGTGGCAACAGGGACTGTGAACAGTACTCTAGATTTGGCCTAACTAACATTCTGTAGAACTCCATCATAACCTTCCCGCACTTGTATTCAATGCCTCATTAATGAAGGCAAGTATGCTATTTGCCTTCTAACCATCAAACCTACCACTGATCCTCAATACTTTTCTGGGTCCTACAATTCATCATAGAGTCATAGAGGTATACAACATGGAAACAGACCCTTCAGTCCAAATCGTTCATGCCAACCAGATATCCCAACCTAATCTAGTTCCACTTGCCTGCACTTTGCCCATATCCCTCCAAACCCATCCTATTCATATACCCATCCAGATGCCTTTAAATGTTCTAATTGTACCAGCCTCCACCACTTCCTCTGGCAGCTCATTCCATACATGCACCATTTGCTGTGTGAAAAAGTTGTCCCTTAGGTCTTTTATATTTCTCCCCCCTCACCCAAAACCAATGCCCTCTAGTTCCGGACTCTCCCACCCCAATGAAAATACTTTGTCTATTTATACTATCCATACCCCTCATGATTCTATAAACTTCTATAAAAGGTCAGCCCTCAGCCTCTGACACGCTAAGGAAAACAGCCCCAGCCTATTCAGCCTTCCCTGTAGCTTAAATCTCCAACCCTGGCAACATCCTTGTAAATCTTTTCTGAACCTTTTCAAGTTTCACAACACGTACTCCTTTTCGCTGGGTAGTCCTCCCAAACAAGTCACATTTTTCAGGATTAAAGTCCATCCACAACTGATCTGCCCATATGGCTAACTTGTCTAATCTTTATGCAGTTTATAGCTTTCTTCCGTATTATTTACCACATAATTTTCTTTCATCTGTCAACTTACCAATAAAATCTTACACATTCTGTCTACATCATTAACATACATTACAAAACAACGAGAGACTCAGTTTCAAACCCTCTATTATGCCACTGGACAAAAGCAATCTTCAACCAGCACCCTTTACCTCCTGCTACTACGCCAATTTTGAATTGAATTTGCCAAATTGCCCTGGATCTCAAGGGTTCTTCTTGACCTATTTCCCCTCACCAATTCGTCAAAAGCCTGATTGAAGTTGATGTAGACTGCGCTACCTTCATACAAAACACTGTCAACTCAAAACTTGTTAGACATGATCTCTCCCTGACAAAGCCATACTAACTGCCCTTTATTAATCATGGTTTCTCCAAGTGGACATTAGTTCTGTTCTTCAATTTTTTTCCCCAAATGTTTTCCTACCACTGAGGTTAGATTCATTTTCCATGTTACCTTTTTATCAAAATTTTATTTTCACCTCCTAGCTGGCCATAACACAAATTGCAAAAATATGCCTCAGTAATGCAGTAACAACTTCTAAATCCAACACTCCCATACAGATATGACCAATGGTCAGTATGAGTATATCTTTGCCAAAGTTCATAGAACAAACATGTTTCTCTTTTATATCACTGAGATAACTTGCTACCCTTTTTTCACATCTCCTGAAAGCATCTAGCCATGTCTGCACACACTTTCCTAGATGCCAGTGGTCTTCTAGCACCCAATATAAGTATCCAATTTTGGTTTGGGCATGCAAAATCAATGGGTTGTATGACCATTTGTCTCTTACAGCTATGCCAGTCTTTCCCCACCCAAAGTACACATTTCCAGAAACAATACTCAGAAATGTGAGCTTTAGTTGATTTCTTTTTTCCTGGTTCCAAGCTGAAACAGCATAAATTTCCTTTTGACTTTGCTTAATAAATTGTCCCAGTTATTCAATTCTTCCCTTATAAAACATTATCTTTAAATAAGTCAACATCACTTATCTCACTAAAACTTCAGAGCTCTCCACGTAGAAACTGCCCACCAAGTTTGTTTAAAAACTGCGCATTTAAAAGTAGTTGGCCATGGTGCATCTTAGGACAGGTTATGGTGTGTTCACAGAGAGATCGATTAGTGAAGGTGGTATTGGGTATGCTTTCCTTTCTTTTACAGTAGATCGCTCATGTGAAGAGGTGTGAAAAAAGCATGAGAATATGAATTGACAGACCAACATGAAACAGAGGTTAGTGAAACTTAAAATTATACTGATTACACAGAATTTGGTCTTCATTTCTACTGAATTCAGTTTGTGACCTGTAATTTCAGTCAGCAGTACACTACAAACATTTTCTGACTATGAAAGCAATCCCCTTTAACAGCACTGAACATTTATATTTTCAATGATAAATTTTACAATGCAAATCAAAATAACAGGTCACATAGTTCACAAATAATGTTAAAATCAACAATGGAAATAGTTACAACCAAATAGGTCATTTCAGCAGACCAAATGCTCAACAAGCTGAATCACTATACAACAGTAATGAGCAATCAAATCTAAACTACAGAGACAAAAAAAACTAAACTTGATGTGTGCTGCTCAAGTTGCATTTCAAGCTACAGATTTAGTTCAGGTCAGTAACATAAGGAAGATATTCAATCTGTGCAAGTAAGCCTTAAACAAGGCAAAATATTGATCCCAAAGACTAGAGAAACTCAGACATTTCACTGAAAGGAATTCACTAATCTAACATAAGAAAGCAAATGGTAAAGCAGTAAATCAAGAATGCTACTTCAGAATTTTAAAGCTGGTATTTATGGAGTTGGCTAGATCTCACTGATTGCAAGAACAGGTTCCCAAGGCTTAATTGTCTACTCAATATTCCTAAATCAATTTGAATTAAGAGACTAAATTTCAAACCACCAAGTAAAATTTGAATTCAGGGTAGAATTCAGTAAATTCACTACATAAATAGCGAACAATACTTGGAATGAACTTCCACATAATTAAGCCATAATCTATTAAATCACTCATGAAACAGTTCATTTGTGTAATATGAACGATACTATCTATTTGCATGAATGATCCAAAATGAGGCCTAATGACATTTTCCTCTACAGAGGAACCTCTATTACCCGGCATTTGATTATCCGAACAAGATCGCAAGGCCCCGATGCTTGGCTAAACAGTGTTATCCGGCATTCGATTATCCGAACAAAATATTCCCTGCCTGTGCCGTTTGGATAAATCGAGGTTCCTCTGTACATCTATTTATTAGCACCAGTACTCCAAGGCTAGTTTCCCACCTACTCAAAAAGAAACACATCAATCACATATAAAGACAGAAATTTCAACAGATGAGATTTGACATACTTCATGCAATATCATGCCCAAGTAATGAAACAGATTCTCTGCTGGAATGGACATCACTGCATTTGAGTTAGATTAGCATGGTAATTTTGAACTCTTCAATTCAAAAGTGTTACTATGACTGCACCCTAAAAGTGCTGAGTTCAACTTTGGCCACTGTACCTCAAACTAGCCAAAAACGTAAACAAAAGGGCAGTAAGGGTGATTCAAATTGTTAAGTCATTTTATTTTTTTAAAGAAAAAGGGTCTTGATCAAAAATGTAAACTCTATTAATTCTTTTCAAGTAAATATATTATTTCAAGTTATTTACAGTGGACATACTAAAATACCTAAAATTGATTTTTAATAATTTTAAGCAACTGGCTTGCTTTATGAAATAGTTGAGGAAATATAGCAATTAAGGTAGAAAAATAAACATAGCTGGCTGCTTTGTAGAGTGTGCAAAATAACCAAGCAATGAGATTCAATAGCGTGGTTGGTCTTTCCCAGTCAAACCAGGAAATTTGTGCTTCTGTGTAAATCCACAGATCTTCAACAAATTTCTTTTCTTTCCAAATGGACAAATCAAGAATTCAGGTCTCAGTCTTGAATTGGTCCATTTGACATATTTAATGTTCAGGACAATGGAATATCAATAATTTGGTGCACTGCTTGATGTTGAAGAATGGAAATGTGTGCTACTTGTAAAACAGCATAAACCCACAGTATCATACACAATTGCGTACCAGAAGTGACAAACATTCGCCTTTACAAAATGAAGTCACTAACTATTCCATTGCATTGCACATGCAGCAAAAAGAAACAAAGGTTTTAGACAGACTACCCAAATCTCTTGACAACTTCTCAGCATCTACCAAGAGTTCACAAACAATATCAGCACCAATTGGGCCTGAAAACTAAGTTCAAGGTGACAAATGACTTTGAGAAATTTGGTCTTGTTATTGTAAAGTGGTCAAACATAAGTCAAAGGAAACTTATACATTAACACTTTTTTTGTGGTGATACACTACAGTGACAGAAAAAAGTCTGACTCAACTTGCACCAACAGTGAAGACATCTAAAGGAAAAGGTTCAGAGACTTAATTTGAAACAATCATGCGATATCAATGACCATTTCATACAATCTCTTTTCTTGAAATAATCTTCTACCACTGGAGTGTCCTGGGTTGAATAATTAGTTGAACAAACTGCACCAGCAGTACGTGAACTCTGGGAGCACAAGAGCTACATGATCTGTCAAGCTTGCCAAAGTGGATTGAGTGCTCTAGATCATTTGTACTGTTACGTTCGTTACTTTATTTTAAAGAAAATTTCAAAATTTAACTGCATTGCCAAAGATCAATAATTTGAAACATGAAAGGATGAATAAAGAAAAATCACACAACTGAAGCCAATAACAGAGCATATTCATCAATTAGCAAACACACATTATAAATTTCCAATCTGTGCTTTTCAGACAGAATCCACAAGGTCATCGGAAATCTGTCTAACTAATTTGCTTCTGAAGAAATTAGCAGACCTCCCATATTATCATTTACAGGCCATCTAGGCATGATTGCAGGTTGTTGATCTTGACTTTCCTGGTGCCTAATTAAATAGCCTTTATGTTGCTCTTCGGACACTAAAGATCAGCGGCAAATTACCGAAATCTCTCAATGTACACACACATGATTAAATATATATATTTGTATCACCACCAATTCACTTTGCACAAATTAGAGTCAGACCAACGCAGGGTGGAATCCCTTTATCTGTAAATTGGGCAAGGGCTCGGTTAACTAGTCGGGATTTGCAGATGTGACAGTTCAGCAAAATGGACGTGCAACTGCTGCTCATTTCAGAACTTAGTCATATGGTACGGGTATCAGTCCTAGTTAGAACCAAACGATGCGCTTCAACGATTTTTAGATTTATTGCGGTATTTGTATCAAAGACTTTCAATCCAAGTCCGCTTTTCCCACCAGTTTGCTGACGTCACTTAGATCATTTGTGTAAAGCAACATTTTAAGACAAACTACAATTCTCTACGTGCAATAAAACTGAAGCACTGCGGCGGCCACCAGGAGGACCTATATGTACGGACACCTTTATACTGAAGTCAGTTTCACTTTATTTAAAATGTCTTCTTGCATAATCCAAATTTGTGAAAGGTACAACGTTCCACAATGAATTAATAAATATTCTGTCTGAACCAATTATAAGAGATCACAAACCATCGGGTATGCACTGCAAGTATTTCAGCCAGTCCTGGAAATGAACAAATATCGAAATGGAAATGCTTTCATGCTTTCACTTCTAATTGCAAAACAATCGCAGACTTAGGTCGTGCAAATATAAAACGCAGACTTGTATTTTAATTAATTGTAAAGTAAACATGGCATCCATTCTTCTTTTTATTACTCACCGAACAGTCAGTTTGAGTACTGGTTGCAGTTTAACCTCACAGTGCGACTTTCTTAAACGTTTTCACTGCACTTGCCCATCCCACAAACGTGGGAAGGCGTAGCTTGGAACTGCAAGACGTGTCAGCTCCCCGATTAGAGTACAACGTGTTCCATAGGCACAGCCAGAACGTGAAAGACGTGGCCAGCTTAATAGGAATGTGTTGAACAATTGGAAAAGAGGTACAGGCCCCATAACGTCTGTAACATGATACAATTTTCTCCCAAACCGCAGAGGCTTTGGTCCTATTTTCGGAGACACTCTGGATACAAGTATCTGTATGTTGCGGCACTTTTTTTGTAAAGTGAACACTGAACTTTGCAAGCTTCAGAGACTTTACAACTTTCAAGCACAACCCACCCTTTCAGAAGATGGGATCAAAATAAAAACACAACTTTATTGGTTACGGAAACATCAGAGTATAATAGATTTGTGAAGTACCGTGGGGAGGCCGCGCCTGCTGCCAATCCCTATCCAAATAATCCAGGCACCCACATTGTGGCCAAGAGGGAAAGTGTAGTGCGTACAAACCTCATGCACATCGAAACGTAAACTGCTGACTACTTCTACTAAATTCCAGTCAAACACAACCGTCTCCTTTCCAATTGCATTGGACAGTACACTATCAAATGTTCGATGAAAGCGGCACCATAAATTAAAAAATGGACTTTAAATCTTGGCGTTGCGCACTTGGATCCCAGCCGTGGAAATGTACGTTGTTACAACTCAACTTCTTCCAGTTTTGAAGAAAACTGATCGATCTGAAAATCTTCCCACACATTTGCAAGACGTACTTTAATTTCAGGTTTCCAACATCATTTTCCAGTATTTGCTTTTACTTCTGTATTAGAAATTACAGACACATGGCAAAAATGCAATTGCAGTCATCTATTCTTCATCTCATCGTAGAGTCATAGAGATGTACAGCCCGGAAACTGACCCTTCGGTCCAACTCGTCCATGGAACCAGATATCCCAACCAATCTAGTCCCACCTGCCAGCACCTGGCCCATATCCCTCCAAACCTTTCCTATTCATATACCCATCCAAGTACCTTTTAAATGTTGCAATCAGACTAGCATCCACCACTTCCTCTGGCAGCTCATTCCATAGACGTACCACCCTCTGCTGAAAAAATTGCCCCTTAAGTCTCTTTATATCTTTCCCCTCTCACCCTAAATCTATGCCCTCTAGTTCTGGACTCCCCCACCCCAGGGAAAAGACTTTGTCTATTTATCCTATCCATGCCCCTCATAATTTTGTAAACCTCTATAAGGTCACCCCTCAACCTCTGACGCTCCAGGTAAAATAGCCCCAGCCGGTTCAGCCTCTCCCTCCAGCTCAAATCCTCCAACCCTGGCAACATTCTTGTAAATCTTTTCTGAACCCTTTCAAGTTTCACAACATCTTTCCGATAGAAAGGAGACCAGAATTGCACGCAATATTCCAACAGCGGCCTAACCAACGTCCTGTACAGCCGCAACATGACCTCCCAACCTCTGTACTCAATACTCTCACTGATAAAGGAAAGCATACCAAACGCATTTTTCACTATCCTATGTACCTGTATCTACCTGCAACTCCACTTTCAAGGAGCTATGAACTTGCACTTAGATTAGATTAGATTACTTACAGTGTGAAAACAGGCCCTTCGGCCCAACAAGTCCACACCAACCCTCTAAAGAGCAACCAACCCTAACCCATTCCCCTACATTTACCCCTTCACCTAACACTACAGGCAATTTAGCGTGGCCAATCCACCTAACCTGCACATTTTTGGATTGTGGGAGGAAACCGGAGCACCTAGAGGAAACCCACGCAGTCACGGGGAGAATGTGCAAACTCCACACAGAAAGTTGCCTGAGGCAGGAATTGAACCCAGGTCTCTGGCGCTGTGAGGCAGCAGTGCTAACCACTGTGCCACCGTGCCGTCTATTTGTTCAGCAATGCTCCCTAGGACCTTACCATTAAATGTATAAAGGTGCTTTCCCAAAATGCAGCACCTTACATATATTTGAATTAAACTCCATCTTCCACTTCTCAGCCCATTGGCCCATCTGGCCAAGATCCTGTTGTAATCTGAGGTAACCTTCTTCGCTGTCCACAACACCTCCAATTTTGGTGTCATCTGCAAACTTACTAACTGTACCTCTTATGCTCACATCTAAATCATTTATATAAATGATGAAAAGTAGCACCGATCCTGGAGGCACTCCACTGGTCACAGACCTCCAGTCTGAAAAACAACCCTCCTCCTTCACTACCTTTGAGCCAGTTCTGTATCCAAATGGCTAGTTTCCCTGTATTCCGAGAAGTTTAACCTTGCTAAATCAGTCTCCCATGGGGAACCTTGTCAAATGCCTTACTGAAATCCATGCAGATCACATCTACTGCTTTGCCCTCATCAATCCTCTTTGTTACTTCAAAAAACTCAATCAAGTTTGTTGGACATGATTTCCCACACACAAAGCGATGCTGATTATCCTGAATCAGTCCTTGCCTTTCCAAATACACGTACATCCTGTCCCTCAGGATTCCCTCCAACAACTTGCCCACCACCGACGTAAGGCTCACTAGTCTATAGTTCTCTGGCTTGGCCTTACCACTTTTCTTAAACAGTGGCACCACATTAGCTAACATCCAGTCTTCCGGCACCTCACCCGTGACTATCGATAATACAAACATCTCAGCAAGAGGCCCAGAAATCACTTTGTTAGCTTCCCAAAGAGTCCTAGAGTATACCTGATCAAGTCCTGGGGATTTATCCACCTTTATGCATTTCAAGACATCCAGCACATTAAAGCACCGTGCTAAATAGTCACCCGCAGTTAAAGGATTCCAAGCTATAACCAAAGCAACTAGGATCTATCTTTTCCATTGCACAAATCAAATATTCCTGATTATTTAACACATTAGTTGCATTATTTTATAATCTTCCGGTTAAAAGGGGAAAAGCAGTGCCACATTCTACTTATAAAAATAACACAATCCAGATCAAAATGGTGTGTTAAATGTGAACGTGCAATCAGAGCTGTATACCCATGTTTAATTGACCAAATAAAAATGCAAGTGGTTCAAACAAGCATACTAAACTGTCAAGAAAAGTGTTTCTTCAGGAAAAGCAAGCTAAGGAATATACCTCAAAAATATTATCGACATATTAGAAAAAAAGTTTTGATTGTCAACTGAGCTCCAAGAAAGGACACAAGAGCAAGTCATTAGAGTTAGTGGACAGACGCTGCTTCTGGTTTACAAGAATATTGGAAGCAGATAAATTCTGTAATTTGAAAAGCAAAAAATAAAATTTGTGTAAAAATTAGGAATCATAAACTAACAATCAAGATGGTGTGGAAAGGATAGAAGGACCAGACATATTTTAGGGTGCTACTGACATGGTATATGTACTGGAAGACTCAAGAAGTTAACCCAATACTAATTTTCAAAAAGGAGACAGAGCTAACCTGAATAGCAAGGTGCTAGTATTGTTAGAAGTTTGGCTGTCTGGTAGGATAGCATACGATGACAAGTGATATTTCACAAGGCTCACTGTGTTGGGATCAAACTTTTCACTTTATACATTTTCGATCTAGATGCAGGAACTGAAGGCATTCTGGCTAAGTTTGCACATGATACAAACATAGGTAGAGGGACAGGTAGACTAAGGATGTGGAGAGGCTGCAGAAGGATTTCGACAGGTTAGGAGAGTGGGCAGATGGAGTATAACATGGGAGAGTGAGAGATCATGAGGACATGGTTACAAGTATAAAAGAATTGACTATTTTCTAAATTCACGTGTGAAGTGCAAACAGCTTGGGAGTTCTAGTCCAGGATTCTCTCAAGGTAAACTAGCAAGTTGAGTCAGTAGTTAGGAAGACAAATGCAACAATGACATTTATTTTGAGAGAGCTTGAATATAAAAGCAGAGAGATGTACTTCTCAGAGTCATTCTGAGGCTCTGGTTAGACCACATTTGGAGTATCATGTGCAGTTTTGGGTCCCATATCTCAGGAAGGATGTACTGGCCCTGGAATGGGTTCAAAGGACGGTCACAAGAATGGACCCAGGAAAGAAAAGCTTGACATATGAGGAAAGTTTGAGGACTATGGGCCTATACTCAATGGAGTTTAGAAGGATATTTTGGGGGGGGGGTCGAATTGAAACATACAGAATACTTAACGAGTATGGACAAGTAAATGTTGGGAAGATGTTTTCATTGGTAGGAGAGAATAGGGCACAGCCTTAGAGTAAAGGGATGATCTTTTGGAAGGGAGAGAAGGAGAAACTCCTTCACCTTGTGGTGGATGTATGGAATTCATTGTCACAGAAGGCTGTGGAGGCCAGGTCATTGAGTATATTTAAGATTGAGATAGTTAGGTTCTCGAGTATGAAGGGGAATCAAGGATGATGGGGAGAAAGCAGAAGAAGGGTTGAGAAACCTATCATTCATGATTGAATGGCAGAGCAGATTCGATGGACTGATTGACTTACTTATGATCGTATATTAAAACTCATTCTTTGAAAGACATTTGATTTGATTGATGCGATATTCAAATTTTCACTAATACTCTGACGATGTACCAGAGGGGTCTACAATTAGATGATTAATTAAATTAAAATGAGCATTGTTCTGCAGGGACTGTGAATAATTTTAACCATTCAATGCCACCCCCCTCTCTGAATCAGAAATCCATGAGGCAGTGGTGTAACATCACCTGCAGCATCTGCACAGGTGCGGGGCCACTCTGGCATTGGCAGATACTGACACAACACATAAATTAGATAGACCTTCAAAACACCTACAATCAAGTTATTGTCAATGCGACAAGCCTTTTTAAAATACAGTCAAGAAGCAAAGCATAGTGGATGCTGAAATAAAAACAAAATTCTGGTGAAACTCAACATGTCTGTCAGAAACAGTGGAGAGAAAAAAGAGTTAATGTTGAGTCCACATGACATTTCTTTGGAACGCCACTTCCAAGTTGACTCTTTCTCTTGCACAGATGCTGCAAGACACAAAATTTACCAATGCTTTGATTCTTGAAAAATCTTTAAATACAGTGTTTTAATTTTTTCCCCCACTGAAGATGTTGAAATATGCTTCTTACCCAAAATGAAGTTGCATAAAGCAACATAACATGTCAAAACATTGGTAAAAAGTAAACCTGTCATATGTGAACACTGTCGAGAGTGTGGTGCTGGAAAAGCACAGCAGGTCAGGCAACATCCAAGGAGGAGAATCTATGTTTCGGGCATAAGCCCTTCTTTTGTGGACATTACTTAAGTATTTTAAAAGTTTAAAATTTAACACGAAATGGAATTTGGTTTTAAAACATTAAATTTTTAAAACTGTTATCAACACCATTTTTGACCATTACTTTAATGCAATTCTCTATTTTGTAGTATAGCATTTGCACTCAGAAGGCTATTCAGTGCCTTCTCAGTATTTCTAATAAGTCTGTTCGGATATGTTATACATGTGGAATAGGGGAACCTGAACATGGGCAAGGGATACTACCACTGCAACATGAAAACCCTAAAAGTCCCTCTTTTCAAAATAATTATCTGCATAAGAGGATATAATATAAAAGGCAATTAGCCCTTAATGTTTGCACAGTTGTTGACTCTCCCTTCAAAAAGTTTGCATCTAACACTTTGCAGCACCAGGCACCATACCAATCCTTAAATGTAGGGCTTAGGAATAGGCAATTCAGCCTCAGAGCCTGGTCTGAACATTTATGATCATGTCTGATCACTTTCCTGTCCACAATCCCTAACTTTTCAGTCCCTTGTCTATCAAAAACCCAAATAAACCTGCTTCAATAAATTAATGACACAGCATCCTGCTTTGTCTCATTATTTAAAGGACTTCTGTGAAAACAAAGATTGTAAATTGTCGGGCAATATCAATGAAGAAAGAAACAAAGCAACACAATTTTTAACTTATGGAAAAAGGGAGTGCTGCAGGGAATTGTTACGGCACTAAGGGGAGGAGTGCTTTCCACTGGACAGCATTCACAACCCATAGGTAGTGTTTGTTTAGCAGGTGCAGCAGATGCTTCAGATCACAGAACAGTGTATCTCAGTGAGTGGTGCTACGTTCTTGGACAGCATTGCACAATCTACAAGAATGTTGCTGTTGTTGAGAGTCACTGATACCTCAAAACTTTTTTCTGCAAAACTGCTGTGAATATTACAAGGAATATCGCTGTAACTATTAAAGTATAACTGCTGTATTTGCACTGAGTACAGCACAAATATTTGTGACAAAAGTAAAATCTTGCATCAATTACGAAACCTGCCAATTAAGCAGTGTGGTTGAAACGACTTTCAAGTAGAAACATGCTACAGGAATAGCTTTGCTCAAAGTATATTGTCTGGAGTATATTTCTTCTACTCTGTAGGGAAAAAGGGTCAGGAATCTAACTTCAGGCACAGCAAATAAGGGGACAACTATGAGAGGGAATGTGATTAATACAGGACTGAAGATGTTGTGCTTAAATGCGCACAATATACGAAACAATGTAAATGCATTTGTAGCACAGATTCAAATTGGCAGCTACAGTGTTATGGGCATCAGAGATGCAACTGCAAGGGGAACAACGCTACCAATACCCAAGATAGGTGCCCTACTGAAAGGACAGGCTGCTGGGCAAAGGGGACAGGGTTGCCTTGCTAGTAAGAAATCAAGTTAAATGGCTAGGCCTCACAGCAGTAGCCTGGATGATAAGGAGGTAAAAAAGGCATGAAAGAAAGGCACTATTAAGATAATTATTGGGGTTTCTTCAATACACACATGAACTGTTGGTAGCAGACCCATTTTGTGCAATATATGTGAGATGGGTTTTTTTGTAAGCAGTTTGTGATGTTGCCTACCAGGGAACAGGCATTTCTGGATTTGGTAATGTCCACTGAGGCAGACTTGATGAGGTATCTTAAGGTAAAGGAACCCTGAGAGGAAGAAGCTTGAATCAGAGATAAAGTATTGAGTAAAGGTAACTGCAAAGATATAACGGAGGAGCTGGCCTGAGTTGGTTAGAAGGTGCTCCCAATGTGATCTTCTCTACATCAGGAAGACTGAACATAAACTTAGGAAATGGCTCACTGAGCCTCACAGCTGGGTCCGCAGGGACCGACCAGACCTTCCAAGTCACCGTCCATTTCAATTCCTCCAATCATTCCCTTTCCATCATGACCATCCTCTGCCTCCTCCATTGTCAAAACAAATCACAGTGCCTATTAGAGGAACAAACTTTATCTTCCACCTGGGTATCCTACAGCCCAGAGGACTCACTGAGTTCTCCAATTTCAAATAACCTTCTTCCCTACCCCCTGACTCCCTTCCCAGCCCCTCCCCATCCTGGATCCATCCTTCCCATTGACCAATCAGGTCGTACTCTCTACATCATCACCTATCCCCACTTCACCACTCCCACCCCGCTTCTCCATTGATCTGCAGCTCCCATACCTACCCACCCCCAGTCATGAAGAAGGGTGACACCTGAAAAGTTGACTTCTTCATCTCCTGATACTGCCTGGCTTGCTGTGTTCTTCCAGCTTCCTGCCTGTCTACTTTAGAAGAGGAATCCAGCAGGGAAAATGTTCAAGCAGCAACAGTAGTCCAAAGATGTGTAGGTTAGGTGGATCTGCCATACTAAATTGTCCATAATGGCCAGGGATCTACACGGCTAGGTGGATTAGCCACAATAAATGTGACATTACGGGAAAAGGGTAGGCAGTGATGGGATGCTTTTTGGAGGGTTGGTACAGACTTTTTTCCTTATTGCGAGAATTCCATGATTCTATGACAGGTAATGTTAAGGCAGTGGGGAGGCTGCAAAAGGACAGGCTAGGAGAGTGGACAAAGAAGTGGCAGATGGAATACAACTTGGCAAAGTGTGAGATTTTGCTTCTATTCTTCCTACAGAAGTGCAGAGACTATTTTCAAAATGGGGAAACACTTCAGAAATCTGAAGCACCAAAGGGAGTTGGGAGTCCTAGTTCACAATTCTCTAAGGTTAACTTCCATGCTTAGTTAGCAGTTAGGAAGGCAAATGCAATGTTTCACACTGAGAAGACTCAAATACTGCCAAGGCCTTACAAGGCCTTGGTCAGACTCATTTGTGCCCCTTTTGAGCAGTGGCGGGATATACACGCTGGTTTTGGAGAGGGTGTGGAGAAGGTTTACAGTAATGATACTGGGGATAAAGGGCTTGTCATATCAAGAACTGTTGGGTCTGTATCGATGCAGTTTAGAAGAATGAGGGGGATTTAATTGAAATTTATAAAAGTTTCTCCAACTGAGAAGCCTGATAGAACAGACTAATGGAAATATATCTAGTAGGAGAGGCTAGGTCGTCAGGGCATAGCTTCAGAGCAAAGGGATAACCCTTTAGAATTGAGAGGAGGGGTAACTTCTTCAGCCAGAAGGTGTGTAAATCCGTGGAACTCACTGCCACAGAGGGCTGTAGAGGCCAAGTCATTGAGTGCATTTAAGACAGAGATAGATAAGCTCTTGATTGTCAAGGGGATCAAAGGTTAGAGGGAGACAGGGGAGAATGGAGTTGAGAAACATATCAGTCATAATCAAATGGTGAAGCAGACTCCATGGGTCAAGTTCTCCTCTTATACTATACACGTTATGCTGCAAGAACCAGTCTATATTTATTCTGTAAAATTAATTCTAAAATGTAGCTCGATGTTTAGGAGAATTCTTTTCAAATAAAACACCGACCAAACAGCAAGATGAACCAGCAAGCACTAATATCCAGTTAACTGTGCTCTTTGAATATTTTCCAAACTATTGTTCATATATAGAATTTCTCTCAGTGCTCGCACTATACTCATGAATTGTGTGCCAGCTGATACTTTTTCACTTGAATACTGCTGAATTTGGGGAAAAGAGCCATAGTCTGGTACATTTTCCCCTGCCACAAATAAGGGCCAGAATGAGGAACTTTGATACCAACTTTCTGCTTGATTTAGAAGAGGGGGAGCATCAAAAGTTTCAAATTAATTAATCTCAAAAAAACAAACCGGCTTTACATTTTTTTTATATAAAAAGCTGCTGTTGTAGTTTAAATTAATCGTCAAATTCATCCACATTGGATTCAAACAGCAAGAGAGTTGGACAGCATATATTATAATGTCAAATATCACCACTATCAGCAGCTTTCATTTCTCAACTACAGAATTTAACCTGCAAATAAATTGTTCTAAGACGATAAGACAAAGGAGAAGAAGTAGACCATACATCCCGTCAAGTCTTCTCCACCATTCAATAAGATCATGGCTTATCAGATAACCCTTAACTTCTTCATCCTGCCTTTTTCCTGTCACCTTAGTTCCCTAAGTAATTGAAAGTCTACTGCAACCTTTAATATACTTATGTCACAGAATTTTAAAATTTGTTCACAGGATACTGATGCCACTGGTTCAACCACCAATTATTATCCATACCTAATTGCCCAGAGGGCACTTGAAGTTAACTACATCGCCATAGGTCTGGAGTCACAAGTGTTGGCTAGACTAGGTGAGGATGGCATATTTCCTTCCCTGAAGGACATCAGTCGACAAGATGGGTTTCTTTGACAATCAACCATGCTTTCATTGTTATCAGTAGATTCTTAATTCCACATATTTTTTAACATTAAATTCAAATTCCACCATCTGCTGTGGCAGGATCTGAAACCAGGACCCGCAGAACATCAGCTGAGATTCTGGATTGATCGTTCAAGTGAGAATACCACCAGAATTGCCTCCCCATCATCATAACCGAACCTGTATGTTACATTGCAATGCACACAACAGAAAAATCCCATCACCTCAGAATGGCAATGTGAGCCTAAAATTTAATAGCACACTACAACCAGACTTTAAAGAAAGTAAATTTGTCATTATAGACTGTGCAATTAACAAGTTTTACTTTTATTGTTGCTTTAACTCGGATCAGTGGGGTGTTTTATTTCAAATACCTCAAACCAAGTATTCAGTACGACAAGTGGCATTTCTTCCATTTATCTGTGGATAACCAAGGACAGCAAAGATGTAACTGATGAACTAATATATATAGATTAGTGCATTCCACAATTCTGGTTTCAATCTTACATGCCAAACATTGAATTAGTTTCCAAGAAGCAAAAGTGTATCATTCAGCAGTTCCACACCATTCAAGATGACCTGCGTCAGAAAAACGATATCAACCGTTTATATGCACATGTTTTCTAGTCTTCTCAAATCATTTCACAGCCCATTAGGTGCTTTTTTGTTAGATTATGATGGCAAATACAGCAATCAACTTACATCCCACAAAGATGTAAATGATCAGATAATGTTTTGATGGTGAGAATGATGAACAGAAATTGATCAGGAAGTTAGACCGCACCAGTTTTTCCTAATTTAGTGTCAAGATGGACCTTTAACATTCACCTCAAAACAAAGTTTAACTTAGTTAAATGTTTACTCTGATTTCTCCCCACAGACACTGCCAGGTCTGCTAAGCTTTTCCAACAATTTCTGTTCTTGCTTCGGATTTACAGCATCCACAATTATTTTGGCTTTTAGTTTAACATCTTACCTGAAAGAAAGAACTTCCAGCAGTGCGGAGCTCAACAGATCTGCCCTGAGCAGATTAAGTGTAGAGATTTCCGGAGAAGGGCTTGAACAATGATTTCCTGGTTCAAGAAAGGAGATTGCTATCACTGAGCTAAGGCAGATACTATAAAGACTTTAAAATAATGAAATTAGCATTCAGGAATGCCATCTAAAAGAATGAAAACAATTAATAAATTAGGACAGCACAATGGTTAGCAAAGCTGTCCCACAATGCCAGGTTCCCAGATTTGATTCCAGCCAAGGTGATTGTCTGCTTGGAGCTCCTCCATGTGCTCTTGCTTACTCAGTCCAAAAATGTGCAGGTTTGGTGCCCTGAAGCGTCCAGAGTTTAGATTAGATTAGATTACTTACAGTGTGGAAACAGGCCCTTCGGCCCAACAAGTCCACACCGACCCGCCGAAGCGCCATCCACCCATACCCCTACATTTACCCCTTACCTAACACTATGGGCAATTTAGCATGGCCAATACACCTGACCCGCACATCTTTGGACTGTGGGAGGAAACCGGAGCACCCGGAGGAAACCCACGCAGACACGGGGAGAACGTGCAAACTCCACACAGTCAGTCGCCTGAGTTGGGAATTGAACCCAGGTTCCTGGCGCTGTGAGGCAGCAGTGCTAACCACTGTGCCACCGTGCCGCCCATAGTTGTACAGGCTAATTGGATAAGCCATGTTAAATGTGGGATTATGGGGATAGGGTGAGGGGGAATGGGAATCCTGGGCAGGATGCTCTTCAGAGGGTCAGTGCTGACTCAATGAATCAGTCTCTATCTGTATTGTAAGAATTCTATGAAAAAAACTCAAGCAAATCACAACTTGTGGCGATCAAATCCTTAATGGCCTTCATAAATTATTTAAGTGAGTGGCACAATGGTTAGCCCCACAGCACCATGGGCCTGAGTTTGATTCCAGCCTTGGGCAACCATGCCTGCATGGGTTTCTTCCAGGAAGTCCAGTTTCTTCTCAGTCCAAATATATGCAAGGTTAGGTGGATTGGCCATGCCAAAAAAATTGTCCGTAGTGTCCAGGGATGTGCAGGTTAGGTGGTTAGCCATGCAGGGTTACGGGGCTGAGTGGGCTGCTCTTCAGATGATCAGTGAAGATTCAAAAGAGCCAAATAGCCTCATTCTGCATAGCAGATTCTACTCTTCTGTGACGTCGCTGCATCTTTTATGCTATTGCTTTATTGTTAATTACAAAAAGTACACTAATTCAAATAGCAATTCAATTTATGGCTTGATTGCCACAGTTTCCAAATATGAGATACAAAAATTTTATCTCCATACACTACACAAATGACACCTTGAACACCATTCTATCTCAGTCACCTTCCTTCTTGCCACATCTTAGTTTCCATTTCCGTAAACAGATTGATCACAGATTCCTAATACAATCACCTAGATCCACAATTCCCATAATTATACATTCTCATTGTCTGCTTCCTGAAGGTTTCAATCCCATTCTTCCAATTTCTCCTTTTCTGTCACATCTGTTCTGCCAATGCCAACTTCTGCAAGAAGGACCTCTGAACAGTCCACTTCTTTTTTCAACCGAGAATTGCCCATCACCATGGTTGACAAGGTCATCAGTTGCATCTGACCTATTTCTCATAATTCGGCCTTCACCTCTTCCCCACCCTTCCACAATGATAGAATTGGCCCAGTCCTCACTTTCTAACCCACCAGCCTCTGCCTGTAAAATATCACATGCTATTTCTATTTCCATGACCATAGATTCCACTCCCCTCCTTAAATCAGCATTATGCAGGAACATTCCCTCTTTAACCACCCTGCCCACGCTTCCGCTACTCACAACTCCTCCCCAAATCCTCTTCCCATGTAATCGCAACAGATATAACACTTGCCCATTTCCCATAACCTTCGCTATCCCAGGCCCCAGACACACCTTCCAGTGGAAGCAACAATTTATCTGCACTTCATTCAATCTAGTATTGTATACTCACTGTTCACAATGTGGTCTCCTGTCCACTGGGGAGAAAAAAGGCAGACTGAGTGACTGCTTTGTGATACACCTATACTGTACGAATGACTGAGCTTCCAGTTTTCTGCCACTTCATACAAGACTTTGCACCCATGTCAACATTTTTTTCTCAGACTTGCTGAAGTAATCCAGCAAAGCTCAAAACTGGATGAACAATACTTCATCTTCTGCCTAGCTACCTTACAACCTTCAGGACTGAACATGGAGTTTAACAATTTCAGAATGTGAAGACCTTCCTCAATGTTCATTACCCACTTCCACAACACAAAATCCTGTTTCATATGGGTTGTTCCCAATACAGCCAACATATTTTCAACCATTCATACTTGCATCGCTCTCTCAGCTTATCACTAATCTCCAGACACTGTCTCCATGTATTCTATTCATTCCTTCACCAACTCCACTCCCCCACTATTTCCCCTGCTTGCTGTCCTCAGAACCTCCACCTTTTCCCAGCTGCTTTCAGTTCTGACAAAGGGTCACTGGACTTGAAAGGTTAACTCTTTCTACAGATGCTGCCAGACCTGCTGAGATTTTTCAGCATTGGCTGTTATTGTTTCAGATTTCCAGCATGTGCAGCTGTATTTTATTGTCATGAATAATTCAGGCAAGGTGATTAAACGTAGTTATTTCAGCTTAAGTTCAAAGGAGAGGAAATTAAAGGAATATGACAAAGAATCCTGCAGACAGTTCCAAAAAGTAAAACTTAGATGGTTAAAAGCCCTGCTTTACTATACCAAACAAACACTGGGATTTGAGTGCTTTTAGGGGGCAGAATGCGATAATGATACAGAAGACTTTAAACAAAAATGTGAGCCAACAACTGATCTGTATCTCTTCAAGACATCACTAAATTGCTCTGGCCTTATTGCAATTAAGAAACTTAAGATCTACAGGTACAATTCACATAGCTCAGATATTCCTAATACATGTGTGCCCAAGTAACACAAAATGTATTCTCACAAAGATTATGCTCTAAAATTAATGCTTGCAAATGACTAAGAAGTCTTCACATTTAGGACCAATAGACCCGCAGGCTGTAGTCACAGGAAATTCAGTGGGCAAACTCCAAAGCAATGAACATTCCAAAGATACCAGAATCTTATCTGTTTCTTATCCTCAATTGCTTGAGCAATGAAAAGTTGGCATTTAAATAATTTTGGAGGAAACTTTTCCAAGATCAAAACTACACCATCGTAACTTTAATATGTAGATTATTTGTAGCAAGAAAAACAAAAATGATCACTTCTGGCACCAGATGGAACATTCAATAACCTTAATTTCAAAATGTTAATTAAAAAGGTAGGTAAGGTTAGGTACTTATTTTCCCCTCACTCCAAAATCAGTACCAGCTCAGGTCTTCATTTCCTCCTCCTTAATAATTGAATAATAAAACAGCTTTTATTTATATAGCGCCAACACAAGGTACTGCAGTCAATTAATCACTTTTGATTTCTTGACATTTGTTTTAAGTCAGGGTCTTCCAAACTGGAGAGGAATCATGAGTGTGTTTTTGAGGTCTTATGATTAGAGGCAGTGGCAGCTTAACTGACCTCTGTCAGTTGCATTTTTTTTAAATGGGTAGGCATGACCTATTGAATTGATCTGAGAGTCTGTGAATAGGTAAGTATGCATTTCATTTGCAGAAAGCCTGAAGAGATACAGTATTTATTAACTCCCAGTACGTAACTGCTGTTGTCTGCCCCTATACAAGAGCTCCAACACAATAGGCTAAGTGTTCCCATCTTACTACCCCAAAAGATCTCAAAAAAAATCTGGAGGATAAAAACCAGGTCACACTGGGAACATGTTTGGGAAGCAAACATGGCAGAAAAATTGCATAAATCAAGGCCAAACAAACAGCAACAAAATGAATTACCAGATAATCTTTTTAGATGGTGTTGAAACATAATTTTGAAGAGGAGACCAACAGATCTCTTACCATTCCTCCCCAGTGCAACAGGCATGATTTCACTTGAACAGGTTACATAAAGGGCAGTATCCCTGACCCTCTTGTGGCACAGTGGGAGTGATTCTACTCCTGAACTGTGACACCCAGGTTGAAGCCCCACCTGCTCTATTGGTGCGTAATAACATGTATGAACAGGTTGACTACAAAAAATGTTTTTTGAATGGGCAACATCCCAATCAATGGAGCAGTCTTAGAATGCACTGATAGGCCAGCCTCTCATGTGTTCAAGAACAAGAATGGAGTTTCAACCAACTGGTTTGACGACCCATGTAGAAAAAGAAATGTGCAGACTTCTGCATTACTCAGTGCCTCATTAAACATTGTAAGGTCAGGCCTAATTCAGAACAGGTCACAAGTTGATGCTATTTCTCTCCACTATTGGGAGCCTAATGTCTTTTAACCAGAAGAGTGTTTATACATGGATTTTCCAAAAATCTATAATTGTCATTTCTTTGGGCTCATTATGCATCCCCCCTCTGTGTCTCAGTGAACACTGGGTTAATGCAAACAAAATGAAAATTGACAAAGAAAACATTGACAAAGTAAATTACTGTGTTGGCTCTGACCATTGATAAACCTGCTCTGTACTTTCCCTCTTACAGTGCATGATACATAATAATGCAGAGAAACAAAAATTGAAGTAATTTCCACTCATGTTCACGCTTTTAAAAAGACTTCAACTTTTTCAGGTCCATCCTAAGACAGATACTAATTCAGGGTTAAAGTGACCAATGTTTCTGTTTTATTTTGCAGTGATATATTTTACTGAAGTATTGATTATTGATATTGGTGGAGGAAGAAATTTTAACAATTGAAAGGAGATACAGATTTAATCATTAAGACTGTTTCAGGATATAATTTCTAGTGCATTAAAGGCAAACGTATATGGTACGGAATTCAACTAATAATCCTGTGGGTAAAACAAGGCATTATTTATATTCACCAGGTAAAATTTACATGAGCACACAGTCAGAAGAAATAAAATCTTGCATTTGTACAGTACCACATGACACCTCTTTGATTGTGTCCTATAGACAGGACATAGTGCAAAAGTTCTTCACAACAAAATCCCAAAACAAGGCAAAACAATTTTTGGTGGCATTTGTTGAGTGAATGAAGAAGAATCACAAGAATTACTTTGTGGCACAGTGGTAGTGTTCCTACTCCTGGACCAAGGGGGCAGGGTTCAAGTCCCATCTCTCTAGAGATATGCAAAACACTGAACATTGATTAGAAAATATATCAAAAGAAATACCTCTTTTGTTTTAAATCAAGCATGAATTCCAACAATAGTATCTCCAAAAACACCTTGGTATCTCGCTTTGTATTGTACAATTGATCCAAGCCTGCTTTGCATCTGGGTACAGAGCTTTAAATCAACCAGCTAAGAGCAGGATAGTTGCTGGTTTGCTCTTAAGTCACAAACAAAATTTGAACATGCACAGCTGCTACAAATGTATGCTCCAAGTCTGATTTGGAACATTGACCTTCCCAAGGGAAACACATTGGCTCAGTAAAATAAAATTTGAGCAGTCTGCCAGGTTGCAGCCAGGAGAAAAATGACAAGCCAAACATGAAAAGTTGCATGCACTACTGTATCTTAACAACTGAGAATGAAACTCCCTCAGAAGGTCAGTAGTTTAAAATATTGCACATTCTATACCAGTCAAATAAATTACCATTGGCCACATTCAGCAATTTATTTGGACAAACTGATTTAGAACTTTGCTTTGTCTTGCCCATTTTTGAGGAGTCAAACTGGTTCAATGTATACCAATTCCTGGGTGTAAGGTGTTGCGTACAGATTTGCACCAATGTCATATTTTATTGTTTTTGAAATACATGTAGTGGTCACCCAAAATCTACACTGGTTCAATTAAAAAATGCAAAAAAATTTCCCTCGACTGTTCCAGGACCCTCTTACAAAATGTGCAAAATACGACTGGCCAACGCATAATGAAAGCTACAGCTTTTTCTCAAGTCTATACCATCCAAAACAGCAAAAGACTGTTCAAAGGTGCAAAAAGACATTATAGGAATCAAGCTTTCGTTTCCCTATCAAGTTCAGATGACTTGAATCTGCAGGCTTCTGATAACATCAGGATTCACACCAAAGTTAGACTGTTTGACCACAAAGCAGTATTGCCATACTCAGACCATCTCCATCTCTTCCATGAAGTGTAATTCTGATGATCCTAGAGCACAGTGAGATTCCCCAGGCTCCTTGTTCCCCATCAGTGGAACTAATCTTTTGATTGTTTATCCACAGTGAGAACCTCATATGTCACTGACCATTATAGAACATAGAACAGTACAGCACAGAACAGGCCCTTCAGCCCACGATGTTGTGCCGACCACTGATCCTCATGTATGCAACCTCAAACTTCTGTGACCATATGCATGTCCAGGAGTCTCTTAAATGTCCCCAATGACTCTGCCTCCACAACTGCTGCTGGCAATGCATTCCATGCTCTCAACTCTGTGTAAAGAACCCGCGTCTGACATCCCCTCTATACTTTCCTCCAACCAACTTAAAACTATGACCCCTCGTGTTAGTCATTTCTGCCCTGGGAAATAGTCTCTGGCTATCGACTCTATCTATGCCTCTCATTATCTTGTACACCTCAATTAGGTCCTCTCTTCTTCTCCAATGAAAAAAGGTCCGAGCTCAGTCAACCTCTCTTCATAAGATAAACCCTCCAGTCCAGGCAGCACCCTGGTAAACCTCCTCTGAACCCTCTCCAAAGCATCCACATCTTCCCTATAATAGGACAATCAGAACTGGACGCAGTATTCCAAATGCGGTCTAACCAAAGTTTTATAGAGCTGCAACAAGATCTCACGACTCTTAAACTCAATCCCCTGTTAATGAAAGCCAAGCCTGTCCACTTGGGTGGCCATTTTAAGGGATCTATGTACCTGCACCGCAAGATCTCTCTGTTCCTCCACACTGCCAAGAATCCTATCCTTAATCCTGTACTCAGCTTTCAAATTCGACCTTCCAAAATGTATCACCTTGCATTTATCCAGGTTGAACTCCATCTGCCACCTCTCAGCCCATCTCTGCATCACGTCAATGTCCTGCTGCAGTCTACAACAGCCCTCTATACTGTCAATGACACCTCCACCCTTTGTGTCATCTGCAAACTTGCTGACTCATCCTTCAATCCCCTCATCCAAGTCATTAATAAAAATTAAAAACAATACAGGCCCAAGGACAGAGCCCTGTGGAACACCATTCACCACAGACTTCCAGGCAGAATATTTTCTTTCTACTACCACTCACTGTCGTCTGTTGGCCAGCCAATTCTGTATCCAGACAGCTATGTTCCCCTGAATCCCATTCCTGCTGACCTTCTGAATGAGCCTACCATGGGGAACCTTATCAAATCCACGTACACCACATCCACAGCTCGACCCTCATCAACTTTTCTAGTCACATCCTCAAAGAACTCGATAAAATTTGTGAGGCATGACCTGCCCCTCACAAAGCCATGCTGACTGCATTTAATCAAGCCATGCTCTTCCAGATGGTCATAAATCCTATCCCTCAGAATCCTTTCTAACACCTTGCAGACGACAGACGCGAGACTTGCTGGTCTGTAATTGCCCAGGAGTTTTCTATTTCCTTTCTTGAAGAGAGGAATTACATTTGCTTCTCTCCAGTCCTCAGGTACGAATCCAGTGGAGAGCGAGGATGAAAAGATCTTCGCAAGCGGCGAAGCAATTGCATTTCTCGTTTCCCAAAGCAGCCAAGGACAAATCCGGTCCGGGCCTGGCGACTTGTCAATCTTAATGTTTGACAAAACTTTCAGCACATCAGCTTCCTCTATCTCTATCCATTTCAACATGTACACCTGCTCTTCAAAGGTTTCATTCACTACAAAGTCCGTTTCCTTCGTAAAGACAGAAGCAAAAACTCATTTAGGGCTTCCCCTACCAACTCAGACTCCACACACAAATTCCCTATGCTATCCCTGATCGGCCCTACTCTTTCTTTGACCATTCTCTTATTCCTCTCATAAGGGTAAAATGCCTTTATGTTCTCCCTAATCTGTTCTGCCAAACCTTTCTCGTGCCCCCTCCTGGCTCTCCTCAGACCATTTTTAAGGTCCTTCCTCGCCTGCCTGTAATCCTCTAGAGCTGAGCTTGACCATAGCTTCTTCCACCTTACGTAAGCTACCTTTTTCCTTTTGACGAGAAGCTCCGCCGCTCTCGTCATCCAAGGTTCCTTTATCTTACCACTTCTTGCCTGTCTCAGAGGGTCATATTTATTCATCATTTGCAACAACTGTTCCTTAAACAGTCTCCACATGTCTGTAGTGCCTTTACCATGGAACAATTGCTCCCAATCCATGCTTCCCAACTCATGTCTAATCGCATCATAGTTTCCTCTTCCCCAATTAAATATCCTCCCATTTTGCCTAATCGTCTCCTTCTCCATAGCTATGTAGAATGTGAGGCAGTTGTGGTCACCAAAATGCTCTCCCACCATAAGATCTGATACCTGCCCCGGCTCATTTCCGAGCACCAAGTCTAGAATGGCCTCTCCATGTACTGAGTTAGGAAACCCTCCTGAACACACATTACAAAAACAGCTCCATTCAAATCTTCTGCTCGAAGGAGGTTCCAATCAATATTGGGAAAGTTAAAGTCACCCATTACAACAACACTACTACGTCCATACTTTTCCAAAATCTGCCGACCTATGCTTTCTTCCATCTCCCTGCTGCTATTGGGGGGCCTGTAGTATACCCCTAAGGAGGTAACTGCTCCCTTGCTGTTCCTAATTTCCACCCATACTGACTTGGTAGGCAGATCTTCGTCAACAACGGAAGCTTCTGTTGCTGTGATACCCTCTCTCATTAGTAGTGCTACACCCCCTCCCTATTCTTTTTAAATGCTCTAAACCATGGAACATCCAGCAACCATTCCTGCCCCTGAGAAACCCATGTCTCTGTTATGGCCATAACATCACAGCACCAGGTACTGATCCATGCTCTTGGTTTGTCACCTTTATTCCTGATACTCCAAACACACTAACTGATACCTTGGTTCCTTGCCAGGAAAATCCTTCCGTCTAGCTGGTCTACCTCTTGCTATTGCCTCATCTGCATCAACTCTCACCTCCGGTATACAGCTCAGGTTCCCAACCCCTGCCATACTAGTTTAAACCCTCTCGAACTACTCGAGCAAACCTTCCACCCAGGACATTGGTCACCTTCCAGTTCAGATGCAACCTGTCCTTCTTGTACACCTTCCCCAGAAGGCATCCCAATTATCTACATATTTGAAGCCCACCCTCCTACACCAGCTGCGCAGCCATGTATTAAGCTGCGCCTGCTCCCTGTTCCTCGCTTCGCTATCTCATGGCACCGGTAGTAAACTAGAGAACACTACTCTGTTCGTCCTGCTTTGCAGCTTCCATCCTAACTCCCTGAAATCACTTTTTATACCTTCAAACCTTTTCCTGGCTATATCATTAGTGCCAATATGTAACAAGATTTCTGGCTGTTCGCCCTCCTCTTTTAGAACCTTATACACCCGATCGGAGACATCCCGGACCCTGGGTTGCTGTCTTCAGCTCTGCAGCACATGGTGCATCCCAGAGAATGCAAGCTCATCCTCTTTCAACCACCTAAACCCCAGTCTTCCCAATGCTTCCTATCTGAGCTCATCTGCAGCATGGTACTCCACTTCCTCTTGTGTCCAATCCCATATCCAGACTCATCTTGAGCCATTTTTGGCCCTTTACAAGCATACTCACCCAATTTTATTTCCAGTCATTTCCAAATGAACACTCATCAACACTCTATGCATTTACAAAGGACTGACACCTTGAGAGCAAAGCACTGTTGTAGTATGAGCTTTGACAGCCACAGTTTTCCCAGGCTGCAAGCAGCAGTGTCTGGAGATTCACATTCTATTTTGAGACACTGCTGCTAACCATAAATAACAATAACGGGGCACCAAGATTTTGATGAAACTATATCCTGTTTATACATTTAACACTGCTGGATCAGAGCTTCAGGGGACATACATTGAATGGGTCTGAGATACAAAGCAATATGTGAACTGCAAGCAGTCTTGCAGGTCATACTGCCTTTTTAGGCCCTGCAGTCTGGGTAGACAATCTGCTGGAAGTGTCAAACAGGACTCATTTTCATTTTCTGCCATTTCTTTAACCTGTTCTGATCAGCCTTTATAAACACAGTTACAACACATACTAATTTCATTTTTCAGACATATTGGGCAGGAACTCAACAACGCTTTGCTAAAACTAAAGCTTACACTTCAGGATTGGTTACAAAGTAACAATGAGATTAGGCAGGTGATTCCTGAAGAAGGGCTCATGCCCTAAATGTCGATTCTCCTGCCCCTTGGATGCTGCCTGACCAGCTGCGCATTTCCAGCAACACATTTTCAGCAGGTAGAAAACCACTCAACCCTATTTTAACATCAATCCAAGATAGTAAAATCTACTCACAATGAATTATTTCAATTTCTGTTTTATTCATGGGTAATAATAGTGGCACATCACACCTCAAGTTACTGACAAAGCTATAACAATCTAATTTACAAAGAATTCCCTCACAGCAAAAATGGATTTTAATTCTAATATGGGTTTCGTATACCACCATTCAATAAAAACAAGTAATTGGGGAAGCCATGTTACACACAGTCCTCATAAGAGAGGCAATTGGTTATGTATAGCTTGAGAGGCATCACTCATGAAAGAATTTGATGAACTAGCAGTTTTCTTGCCAGTTGAGCTAAGTGATTGCCATTCTAATCTGGTCAACAAATTACCTAGTTAACGTATTCTACAAGTGCTTTCCTGAAGAAGGGTTACCCCCAAAATGTCAACTTCTCCACCTCCTGATGCTGCCTGGTTCGCTGTGTTCTTCCAGCCTCTTCCTTGTCAACTCAACATTTTTCAAGCAATTTTTCCATGTTGACGTAGGTGTTGCTGGGAATAGACAGCAGTTATTCCCAATTGCCCGTGAACTGAGTGGCTTGCTAGTCCATTTCAGAGAGCAGACAGCATCAGAGGAGCGGTAAAATCGATGTTTCGGGAAAAGAAGGGCTTTTGCCCGAAACGTCGCTTTTACTAGTCCTCGGATGCTGCCTGAACTGCTGTGTTCTTCCAACATCACTAATCCAGAATCTGGTTTCCAGCATCTGCAGTCATTGTTTTTACCTATTTCAGAGAGTATGCAAGTGTCAACCACAGCGAGAGTCTGGAGTCACATATTCCTTGCCTAAAGACCATTAATGAACCAAATGGGCAGTTACAATAATTGACGATGGTTTTGTGGTTATCATTAGATTAGTTTTCTTTTAGCTCCAGAATTATTAGATGAATTCAAAGTTCACATCTGCTGTGATGGGATTCAACCCAATTACCTGGAGCATTGACCTTGGTCTCTAGATTATTTGTAATTATTATATTATTAATAATTATTATTCATCCTCGAAGACCAAAGCTACTGTTCTTCCTGCCTAAAAGAAATCCCACTTCCTGATTACTTTCTAAAACAGATTATTCACATTTGTGTCACACCCTGAAATGAGATTCCAATCACATTCACACCACAAAGACTGTCTATTTACAACTCAGTAACGTCATCTGACTCTACCACATCTCAATTAATCAGCTAAAATCTTCAAATATCTACCCTTGGGTGCCTATTTCACACATTCATGCATACCATGTGGCATTGTCAGAAAACAGGGTCAGTTTTCATATATACACTGCAGGCAAAAATATAATTTTTTGGAGGATTGAGGTTTTCTCAAGGCCTACGTTCTGATTTTTGGGAACTTTTATTTAGATTACAGAGACTCTTTTCTCATGTATTAGATGATGTCATCATATGTGTTCTGTGTTAGTGTTGACATGTGTCGTATGTGGACATAGAAGCAGAAATTGAATTCATCAATAGCCTTAACAATTAACAGTTTTCCATAAAACCTAAAGCTACAACATAGGATAAGTACTAATTTCGTAGACAAGTATTTAAAATTGGTATAATACAAAAAACTAATATCAGACACACACTTTGTACAAAAAGCCATCATCTTACATCATAGCTAACACGTTTCTGTGACATATGTACAGACCTGGAAGTTTACGACACATTTTATCTTTTCTTAGACTTCAATATTAGTGTGTGTGTGTGTGTGTGTGTGTGTGTGTGCGCGCTTATATTATATATAAAGCATCAATTGCAGTAGCTCCTGAACATATGTAAACTTGAACTAGAGATTCCATGTTGATGGCAAGAGATTAATTTTCAGTCATTTCAAAGCTTTCCTTGCTCCTAAATAGCTGAGTACTCCTTTGTTGATAGCTTTAGGATTATCCTATTTCCTCTGCAGCTGCAATACTTCTCTCTGTCTCTCTCTTCCCCCACCCCCCCAACCACCCCACATCTCCACCCCACCCACTCTCACTGTACCCATCATGAACAAGTACAGGAGTGCACCAACCTGTGATCGGAAGAGCAGCTCCTCACAGATTTTGTTTATTCTACTTACAAGATTGACTTTTTGATTGGTCACCCCCACGATTGAATTTTCCTAGGCATTTAGAAAAAAATCCATCCACTGTCTGTCACACCTTTCTACTATTATTGCACCAAAATTTCCCAAGCTTTTATCCTGGTATTCTTTCATATAGACAGGTAGATTCCTTATGATAAATGTTTGCTTAAAGATCAGCCTACTTTGTACGAACGGCTTTGAGCAAGTTTTATTTTTTCAACTAATAATTAGCAACATAGGAACAAAGGAACAGGAGGCGGCCATTCGGCCTATCATGCCTGCTCCACCATTTTAAAAAATCATTGCTGATCAAAAACATCAATGCTTCTCATCCACATTGTCCCCATAATCATTCATGCCATTGGTAATCAGAAATCTATCAATCTTCACTTTAAACATACACAAAGATTGAGCTTCCGCAGCCCTCTGGGGTAGAGAATTCCAAGGCTTCACAACCATTTGATTTTCCCAACTAGGGGAGCACGTTCTGGGCATCTACCCTGTACATCCATTTAAGTATTGTGCAGGCTTCAATACTTGAAAACTCCACAGAATGCAGGTCAAGGTAAACAGACCAGCCATTTCAGGAACAAGTCTAGTGAACTTTCATTCCACTCTATGGTAAGAAACATTTTCCTCATGCAGAGACCAACACTGCGCGTCATACCCAGGTGTAGTTTCATCAAGTTTTGCATAATTGAACAACGAACTTCCTCTTCCTGTTCACTATTTTAAATCATTACTTCTTTCTAGAAATTGTAGTCCTTGACACCATTCATGCAATTGCACTAGGGCATGAAGCACATGTCAATGTATTGATGACGATAATGCCATCTGCCTTCATACAGAGGTTATCTTGATCCTCAGTAGGAGAATTGCAGCAAGTTGTTTACTGCAATAACGCTAAAGCCAAGGGCAAGTAATCACTTATGTCTACATGTACAATCTTGTTTCAGTACTTGCAGGAAAAATATTAAATTGACTAATTTTCAATTTTGAATATTCTAATAAGTTTAAAATTATTACATATATAAAAGTGTTAAGAATGACAACACAAGCCTTTCAATAGCGTTTGGGCATAAGCAACAGTATTTTCTCAGGAAGGGAAACACAAGGAGTCACAGCTAAGAGGGTCACGCCATTCATTTTTCTGGTCACTATCCTACAAAATACTTCTCCCAGTTTTGACTATTGTTTTTTTCACACAATTCACCACAGATGTATGCCTTCACAGCTACACAATATCACTTATTCATACATGAACTCAAACAGACAGCAAGCTTTTTGACTGTGGGAAGGCATAGCAGTCAGAGCTAAATCATATTAGTACTGGACATCCACTCACACCTTTTCACATTGTCACTATAAAACAGGAACCTTATTGACTCATCTCTCACCGGCCCTTCCCCTCAACCCCACCATACCCCCAAAATATTCAAGTTAATTGTGACACTCTACCTGGTCCAAATAAGGTGAGTATACTCAATGCTCTTTCTAATGCTTGGCAACCAAACAGCTCACTATTATTTACTTATTTCCAAATCTGAAAATTAGTGTACACAACCAAAGTTCATGATCCAGCATTGAAATCACCTTTTATCTATCAATCCCTGAAGCACGCATAATTAAGCATTATGCATTTTGCTTGGAATTGTTGGGGATAATCTGTTATCGGGGTACCCACACTGGGGCTAGGGAGGGGAGCATCATTACTAGAACAGACATTGTCAGGTAACAGCTAAACCACAGCCATGTGGGATAAACCCAGCAGCTGCAGGACTGCCTGCCTGAGGCCACATTCCTCGGTGATTAGATCATGCCAGTCAGTTTCAGACCATCCTGATTAAGAACTCATTGCTAATAAAGGAAACCGGTAACTATCGGATAGTGTAAATTGCACCAATACAACACTTAATCGATAAAGTACTTGTTAATGTCTCTTGCTGACGTAAAACTCCATCGGAACTTATGTTAAATGATAATACCTGTTGATTCAACTATGGAGAACTATTGAAAACGCCTAGACTGTCAGACGCATAGCAATGAGGAGACTCTTCCAAACAATGGACTATTGAATTGTAAGATCGGAAACTGCTGAGCCCAGGATGCCTGCCCATTGTCCAGCACAGCAGGAGCTGGACAGGTATCTCGGTGCAACCAATAGAGACACTGATCCCTTCACAGACAGGTGAACAGACCAATGAGAGAACCGAACGAGGGGAACCTGACCGGGAACTCGAGGAAGCGCGAAGTATAACTGCACCAGATCCGAAGAGGAAGACAGAACGCCTTCTCCAACGAATTGCATGCTGTAGAATTCGTTGTATAGTTTGCCAGTCTTGATTCTGTAATAAACGGTGTTTTGCTCCAAACTTTAGAAGCCGGTGTGATCTCTCCTTCCAAAGAACACGTGGAGACGAGACCCTACGGGGCCGTCCCAACAGAATACACAAACAGACCATATATAATTCAAACAGCCATGGTGCTTTTCTAAAATAAAGTAGTCTGCTCAAAGACTGCAACAGTCTGCTCAAAGAAGTAGTCCTAGCACAAGGCACACGGAACATGACATTATCATATTCAACTTGTCTCATGTCTCAAACCAAAGTCCTCGGTATTGCAGTCTCCTCGTTTCTAAAATATTTATTACTTCTACTCCAAGTGGTACTGCATGTGCATGCCATTACATGTCTGGAATTTGAAGCATTTGCTATGACTGAAACATTTCATATACTGCATGGGGAAATACAGAAATTCCATGTCGCCAAGAGTGAAGTGCAACTGTCTAATGAAACTAAATTTGCTAATTTCTAAAATCATAAAATGTCCTGGAAAAGTAATTCTAAAGAAGCAAACAAACTCTTGGATTATTTGCATTAAAGTTTTCTGAATTAGTATCACTGCAATAAAGTAATGTGACACCAGGTCATCATTCTGAGACCCTATCCAGTTGTTGAAATAAGTAAAATCCCTTTCATTGGAGCAAAGCAGATAGCCAATTAGGCTCATTCGATGGATCTTCGACACTCTTCTTATTACTAGACTAAAATGCTATTAGTGGAAGCTGTTAGAGCAAACTGGATGTCTGTCCTTTCAGTTGAAAATTGATACTTGATATATGAATTTTAAAAACATACACCAAACTGAAATACCTCCGATCATCAATCGCTCATTGATTATCTCAGTCTTGACAGTACAGAAGGAGCACTACTATTAGTTTCAGCACCCAATCAAGTAAAGAATAGTGAAAAAAAAATCAGCCATGACTCCCATTCCTAACTAGTGGTCAGTGCTGGGCAACACCTGATAAAACAGAGGACCTCGCAATCCTGAAAAGCTAATTACCCTTGGCAGGGTGAGAGATTAATGGGAAGATTAAAAGACTTTAGGAAAGGGAAAATGGCCAATTCTAGTTCACATTGCATAGACTTAAATGCAATTTCAAGGATTAAACTAAAGAGCAAAATGTCAAAAGTAGTAGTAACATCACAATCACATCTGGTATCATGTGCAAGACCAGCTAAGCAGAAGCAGAAAAGACATGTTAATACATGCCTAGAGTTGCTGCAATTAGTGAAAATATATAAAAAGGTAGCTACATTGGCAGATAAAATTTAATGCAAACATAAAGAATTACTTTATACAGAAGAAATAGGTGAAAGGTACAGCTCCTTGAATGGGCAACATGCAAGGCAAGGGTGCAACTGAAAGTGACATAAGAGTCCGTACAGACATAATGCTAACCAGCTAAACAATTCAAAACAACTGGCAAAAATCAACAAATGCTGAATGATACTGTGTAACAATACTGCACAAGACAGTGATTTTAATGGTGCATCTAGTTCACAACTTACATTCACGTAGTCTGGGCAAATGATTCAAGGCACCTCGCAATAGCGTAATAATCAGACAAACGCTAACATGGTAAATGTTTAAAACATTAGAAACAAATGCAGAGAAGACCAAAAAATTAATTCCTGTAATGCAGTCTGCTCATGAAGAAAGACTGGACAAATTAACATTTTATACCTTGAAACTCAAATATCTTAGAGATGGCCTTAAAAAGATGCACAAGAGAAATGAGAGTGTGGAAACAAATCAGTATTTAAGTTAATTTCCAAAAAAGAGAGAAACAGGTTCAAGCTAGTCAAGCAAAAAGATTGATATCAAAAATTATTCATATGGACAGTGATGAATGTAAAGAACAGACTTGCTAAAATAATGCAAGCAATATTAGAGACCCTGAAAATACAACAAACCAAGTAGGTTGTGAAATCAGAGATTTGGAGGTGGTGGGGATGCTGTTGGATCTTTCTGTAAGAATTTAATAGCCAAATTGCCTTGCTCTTGATGAAAAGCATTTGTACTTATGGAATATTGGAGTCAAGTCCTATCAGGGTAATAAATATTAAATCATAAAAAATACAAATACAAGAAGAGAAAACATACCATCGGCAGCAACAAGTGACATTGTCAATAGACGCTCCAGTTAAAAATAAATCTGACTTAAAATGAAAATGAAATCTTCACCCCTCAGTAAATGGATTATATTACAAGAAAATGAAACTTGCTCTTAACCAATGAATTGGAAACTAGTCATGTTTATTAAGTTCTCTCAGCATACATTAACTCAATTGTCAGAAGTTACACATATCGCAGGAGGTCCTGGTTGATCCAGAATAGTAACCAATCCTGACAGACTATTCAGGTTCTTTAATTAGTTTGCATTGCTTAGGATTATTTGTAATGTGTTTGAAATGCATAAGATGATTCTACTACAAAACTTTTAAAAAATTCATCCTTCGTGAATCACAATTCTAGCTGGGAGATAAAACTGAAACAGGCAGTAAACTGCACCTCACTTGAGCAAACATTATGCTGACAGACCAACAAGTTATTCATCAGATAACATCACAGCCAAGTCTAATCCAACAGTAATTTATCAATAAATCATAACCTTTTTTTAGCAAAGATTATTTGAAGAACATTTAGGGGTGGAAAAGTTTGATTTTTCTCCTCTCTAGCCCAGTATGATAAAGATCAGAGGAGATGACAGCATAATGGTTTACAACCCAGACAGTGTTACCCTGGGAGACTTCAAACTGATTTCAGAGCCCATGATGTCTCATAGCATTACGAGTAACATGGACAAAGAAACAACCTGCTGCTTAGCACCAAATGTTCTCTTTCTGCTAATGAATCAATACTCCCATATACAGTGGAATCTCGATAAACTGGCATTTGCTTATCCGAATTTCAGATTATCCGGCAAGATCGCAAGGTACCAATGCTTGGCTAAACCGTGTTATTCGGCATTCAATTATCCGAACATTCGATTATTTCCCACCCGTGTCAAATGGATAATTGAGGTTCTCTGTATTGAGCATCAATTGGAGGAAGCACTGATGACAGCAAAGACATGGAATGCACTTCAGGTGAAGGGCTTCAATGTCTATCACCAAGGTTACAACACTTCTATTAGTACTTAACTGGGAAGATCGTTCAGATTCCACTGTTCCACAAATTGCCACAAAATATATAAAATCCCAATGAGACCACCAAAATGACTAATTTTCCTGATGGAATGCTACCCAAGACAAAAGTAATTTACACCAGTGGTCTTCAGGAACAGGAAAATAAACAATTTATTATAATACACAACTTGACAGAAGTATAGACACAAGAGTCCTTTAGAACTCCCAATCAAGACAGACGAAAACCAAATTCTTGTTCTACAGTTCACTAGACAGCCAAGTCTTCTCAGGAGCATGGTCATCCCATTCCAAGAGCTTCAGAGGACTGCCCAAAACTCCAAAGTTAACTAAAACCAAAAATCATCTTCTCCAAGCTACAGGCTAGTTAGTTTAACCTTTAAGTTTGAAAAAAATTTCTGGAAGTGTCTAACAAACTTACATTATTTAGATTAGATTAGATTTACAGTGTGGAAACAGGCCCTTCGGCCCAACAAGTCCACACCGACCCGCCGAAGCGCAACCCACCCATACCCCTACATTTACCCCTTACCTAACACTACGGGCAATTTAGCTTGGCCAATTCACCTGACCCGCACATCTTTGGACTGTGGGAGGAAACCGGAGCACCCGGAGGAAACCCACACAGACACGGGGAGAACGTGCAAACTCCACACAGTCAGTCGCCTGAGTCGGGAATTGAACCCGGGTCTACAGGCAGCAGTGCTAACCACTGTGCCACCGTGCCGCCCACACATTTACCTTGCTGGGTTGCAAAATAATCCAAAATAAACAAAACAATCTATTGGTAGTGCATGCAAACCCATTCACTCCAAAGCCAGGACTCAAAAAAAAACTGTTTCAAAAGAAATCACCATGGCTACAAAAATACTTAAAAGGTAATTAACTTCAGAAACAGAAAACCCATATGTTAAAATTCCAAATGCCAATAAATGATATTAAAAATATATATATTCAGATCACAGTTTACATCAGAAGGCTAAACAATTCCATAACCAACAGATCAAATAACTATAGCCCTGCTCCAAGTTGTGAACGATAATGAACAACTAAACAAGGGATGGCTGCTCTAGAAATATGCCCACCCTCAACAAAAAGGCAGCTCAGCACAAAATGTGAGTGTTCGAGATGTTGGAGATTACAGCTAAGAGTGTAATACTGGAAAAGCATAGCCAGACAGGCAGCAGCTGAGGAGCAGGAAAATTGATGTTTTGGGCAAAAACCCTTTATTAGAATGAGGTTGGGTGCTTCGGGGGTGGAGTTGGGCAGAAGGTAGCTGAGAGTGCAATAGGTGGATGAAGGTGCCTGTAAAGGTGATAGGTCGGAGGGGAGGGTGGAGTGGATAGGTGGAAAGGAAAATGGACAGATGGGTCATGAAGACTGTGCTGAGCTGGAAGGTTGGAACTGGAGTAATATTGGGGGGTGATTGGGGAGGTGGGGGGTGCGGGCGCGGGGAGGGGGAAATGAGGAAACTGGTGAAATCCACATTGATGCCATAGGGTTGGAAGGTCCTGAGGCGGAAGTTGAGGCCTTCAGTGCATCAGTACAAAAGACAAGGTTAAAACATTTTAACATCAAATGAGGAGTGCTGAATGTCTGATCCATCTTGGCCTCCTCCTGAGGTGCCCAGTCCTCAGCCAATTTAATTCACGCCATGTGAACAACTGAAGATACTAAATTTTGCAAAAGCTATTGGCCCTGGCAACATCCCAGCAAGAGTAGTGAAGACTTGTGCTTCCCTAGCCAAGCTAGCTCAGTAGTTACAAGACTGGCATCTACTCAGCAATGTGGAACATTGCCCAGGTACATCATGTACACATAAAGCAGGACAAATCTAATCCAATCAACTGCCACACTCAGTCTACTCTTCATCATCAAACAGTAGAACACCTCATTGACATTACTATCAAAGTAGCACTTGCTCTACAATAACCTGCTCATTGTTGCTCTATTTGGGATCTTTTATTGCTACCCAGCTGCTGAATTTATTATAAATATCGTCCAAAAGAAGCAAAATGGAAGGAACTGTGCTTGACTTCACTCAAAATTTGACCAAGTATGGTATCAGAAGTCCAAGCAAAACTGCAGTCAATGGGAGAAAAAAATAATTCCTCCTGAAGTCATATCGAGTACAAAATAGCCAGTTATTAGAGGTCAGACATCTCAGCTCTGAAACATTACTGCAGGAGATCAACAGGGTGGTGTCCTAGATAGTATTTAATCAAACTGTACAAAGATTTGAACAGAGCACCACAACAGCCCATAATGCCCAACACCTTCAGCTGTTTGATTAATGACATTGCCTCCATCATAAAGTCAGAAGGGAAGATGTTGACTAATAATTGCAATGTTCAGCACCCTTTGCCTCTCCTCAGATACTTTGGTAGCCCATGTTCATATGCAGTAAGACCTGACTGACATATGGCGAGAAACATCCACAATTCAAATGCCAAACAATGACAATTTCCAATAAGCAAAAATCTTATCTTTGCTTCTTGACATTCGAACAAAATTACTATTGCTGAATACCTCATTTAACAATATATCTTAGAGTTACTATTGACCAGAAGCTAAACTATACCAGCAATATGAATACTGCAGTTAGAAGGCCAGGTCAGAGGATATCAATTCTGCAAGTTTTTCACCTCCTGTCCATCACCTACAAGAGGCACACACCAGGGGTATTGTGGATTACTCTCCCTTTGCTTGGATGGGTGCAGCTCCAATAACACCAAGCAGCCCATTTCATTGGCATCAAATCCACTATCTTCAACATCATTCCCTTTACCAGTGATGCACAGTAACAGCAGCATGTATTTACAAAGTTACACAGCAAATCACCCAGTGTTGTAACTACTTGTGCCCCCCCTACTTGGCTAGGGGAGCACAAGTCTTCACTACTCTTGCTGGAACGCTGCCAGGGTCAGGAGCCTTTGCAGAATTCAGTATCTTCAGTTGTTCACATGGAGTGAATTAAATTGGCTAAAAACTGGGCAACTCAGGAGGAGGCCAAGATGGATTCTCCCAATAGCATTGTGCAAGCCCCTAACCTCTACAACGTGAGGATGAGGGCAAAAAATGTACAGAAATACCACCAGCTCAAAGTTCCCTTCCAAGCCATATAATATACTGAGAACTAATCCTTCACTACTGCTGAGTCAGTGGTCATGGAATTCCCAGTTGAAAATGTGTTGCTGGTTAAAGCACAGCAGGTTAGGCAGCATCCAAGGAATAGGAAATTCGACGTTTCGGGCATAAGCCCTTCATCAGGAAATTCATGGAATTCCCGTCCACCTATAGGTATCCCTACAGCCCAAGATTTGCTGCAATTCAAAAGCTGCAGGCCATCACCACATTCTCCAAGGCAACAAATGCTGGTCTACCCAGCAATGCTCACATTCTACAAACAAATTAACAAAAAAAAAACAAAAAAAAATCAAAATAAATCTGGGAACAAACAAAAGAAAAATAAAAAAAGTTAAATCTGGCATCAATGACCCAGTGATTTGCTTTATTACGCTAAGATTTAACATTAAGAATTTCAAAATATTTGAGAGTACAGCAATAGCTCCATTGACAGAAACATGCAAATTGCTAAGTCGTAATATGACAAATGTACTAGAGGATATTCAGGCACTAAGCATTTGAGGGAGATGCCTATAAATACAAAGTATGAGAACAATATCCAACAGCACAGACAGACAATGTAAAAGACTGTGCCATGCTTCCACTCATTAGATGCATGAAAGGAACACTGAATCTATCGTGCTATTACAAATTTATCTACTCTAATAGAGATTTGCAGATTTTGCAAATTCCTGCAGTTCCTACTTCCAAACAATTTAAAAACCGGGCCAACAGCAACCCTTTGATTCATTACTCTCTCAATCAGAATAGCCAAGATTGGACATTGATTATAACAAGGGAGTAACTTGCATTCCAATTCATGCTTAGAAACAATCTTAATATTAGATCGACCTCTGCCCTGATCACTAGCTCAAACTGGTTAATGTGTAAACTTTTAATCAAACAAGGGTGCAAATAGCTAAGTTAATCATTCATTTCATAATTTCTTATTCTGTATTATTGATCCAGGTGATGGGAAAAAATATCAACTATGATTCATGCTCTGAATTCAATCTAGTAACCCACGCTGGAATGCACTATATGATATTTGGAAAAGGAAAGAATCAGGTTAAACTACAATGGTTCTCCCTACTCCCCAAGTGCCAGTCTAAGTTCACCAGCTCACATGAATAACAATGATTTTCAGGGCACTTCATATCTGGAACTGTACACAGCAACAAGTCACAGCAGGAAGTAAAGCAAAGACAATTAATTCAATAATTGTTGAAGTATGGTTCCACTGAAGGTGGCAGCCCTGTCAGTATCTTGCACAAGGGGCTATCTTTCACATGAAGGTCTGAGGAATGTGTATCCTGGGTTACTACACTATAGAAAGCATCATACTGAATCAGTGTCTGTCTCCAACTGATGTTCCTGTACCAGTATTAAATTTGCAGGAAAAGAACTTTTGAGAGTAGTAAAGTTGAAAAATCCAAACTGCTATTTTCCTATGCTAAACATCAACACTGATATCAAAAGTAATACTACAACTCAAATGATCAGAAACAGAACTTAAGGTCAAGAGATCTGAACGTCTGTGACACCAAGCAGTGCACTGCCTTTATGCAACTCATCAGGGAAACTGGGACAAGTCCAAATGACCACCATCCAACTTCGAAAAGACAATTACTAGGAAATGACAAAACAAATTTGTAACAGATTACTGAGAAACTTCTCAAATTCCTCAATATACCAGAGTTTCAAATGCTGAAAGAAACAATTGACACTGCTCAAATTCTAAACCTCTCCAATTCGGCACGAAACAGCCCTGAACTTCAGGTTAATCATTCCAGTTTCTGAGAGTTAATTTTTAATATTGATACTTGTGAACTTTGGTTCATCAAAATGTCTGATCATTCTGATGTTTAGTTTAGCTGTAGTTAAGCGCCAATAGTGCATACTCCTTTATTGCCTCCCCTACCACGTGGTCAATTGCAGTGCCAGCTGATGGCAACATGCCTAAACTGAATCGGAAAATGGATTTAAAAGGGAACATGTTATCACCGAATACTACAAAATCCCCTCTACAGCTTACCAGAACAGCACAAAGTACAACATTAAAACTCCAAGTAGTACAGCTTTCAAAGTCAAATTTCCTCAAAAAGAAATTCCCTCTAGAAATTTGTATTATGACATACCTTTTAAAAAGCTCACATGAAATTCCAAACAAAAGGTCAGTTACTTGTATAAACAAAGCTACTTGCAGACCTTTACAATATTAACCAACTGAATATCATTTTACATTTGAATAGCATATCAAGTTTACATATGCAAACAATTGAGATATACATTTTTTGCACTTTGCTAAAAGTTACACATTGAGTTTTACATGTACGTAACTGCAGCAGAATTGATTACATTAGTTTAATACAAGGATTACCATCTGTGCTGTCCTCTCAATCACAGCTTTCGGAAATACAGTAGTAACCCATCAGAACAGTAGTGGCAACTGAAAAGGTTTCTTGGTAGCACAATTTCAAAGGTTAGCAAATCTATCTAATGAATTACTGCAGTCCCTGTGCATTTGAAAGCAGGTAAAATTATTTAAAGTTCTTGGCTACCAAAAACTAATTTTTGTTGGACAAGGAACATGCAGGTAAAACTTCTGATTTTGTACTTGTGAGGGCAGATGCAGAGATACCAAATTTCAAAGTAACTTTTTCCCAACATGAGAAAAAGGGTGCAGACCGGTTAACAAGTGGGCTCTGACAGAAAATGCACCAGTGAACATGATTCCACCAAGTCACAAAGCCAAAACAACTGAGGCTGCTGGAAATCTGAAACAAAATCAGAAATTGCTGAAAAATCTCAGCAGGTCTGGAAGCATCTAGGAGGGAAATTAGAGCTAATTAGAATTCTGCAGAACCCTTCTTGGTCAATCCAACTGTGTTTCTCTCTCTTCAGGCTCTACCTATATCTATTGTTGTTTATTCTCTCTCATTCCACATCTTCTGTGTAAAAAACATCCTTTTCTTAGCTACCATCTGCAGATTCCTTCTGCTGTACAACATGTAATGTAACATCCATATAGTCCCCCAGAACCATATGGCTGCACTCTCTCATTAGAGGGACAAATGGTGACGTGTTTAACCGGAGGGTTCATCTCAGGCTACGGATGAAATTGAGAAGGTGGGAGCTTCATGGTAACCTCAATCAATATAGGAACTGAACCCATTTTGTTCACATCACCCTGCGATGCAAACCAGCTGTCCAACCAACTGAGCTACCCATCTTCTACTCTGATATCAGACTCACCTCAACAACTACTTCACGAATATGGCTCAGCCACTTTGTCATGTAACCTGACACCATTTCAAACTGCTGTGATGCAGTAACAACACAGACAATACTCTCCACTGACAGGACGCTATTAAATTAAAGTGACATTCTGCATATGACACAAGACCACTGTACACATTGGAAATGACATAGGAAGGAAAAAGGATAGAATCTGAAGGGAGAATATAGAAAATTAGGCAGCAACTTAAAAAGGAGGTCGTTGAGATTAGTCATATCTGGATTACTCCTGGTGCTACGAGCTAGTGAGAGTAGGAATAGAAGGATAAAGCAGATGAATGTGTGGCTGAGGAGCTGGTGCAGGAGAAAGGGTTCCTATGTTTTGGATCATTGGAATCTCTTCTGGGGCAGAAGTGACCTGTATACAAGGTCGGTTTGCACCTGAACTGGAAAGGGGACTAATATACTAGCAGAGTAACTTGCTAGAATTGTTCAGGAGGATTTAAACTAGTGTGTGTGTGTGTGTGTGTGTGTGTGTGAGAGAGAAGAGTTGGTGGTGGTGAGGTGGGACCAGGGAGACACTGAGGAAAGAGATCAATCACAGACTGCTCCAGTTGGGGAAAGGAGATAGTCAAGCAGTCAGGAACAAAGCAGATAACAGGATAGGACTGATAAATTAAACTGCATTTATTTCGATACAAGAAGCCTAATGGGGAAGGCAGATGAACTCAGGGCATGGTTAGGAACATGGAACTGGGATTTCATAGCAATTACAGAGATGTGGTTCAGGGATGAACATGACTGACAGCTTGATGTTCCAGGTTGTAGGAATGCTATAGGAAGAATAGAAAGGAGGTTAAGAGAGGGGGTGGCGTTTTTGATAAGGGATAACATTACAGCTGTACTTAGGGAGGGCATTCCTGGGAATGCGTCCAGGGAAGTTATTTGGGTGGAACTGAGAAACAGGAAAGGAATGATCACTTTATTGGGGTTGAATTATAGACCCGCCTCAAAAGTCAGCAGGATATTGAGAAACAAATTTGTACGGAGATCTCAGTTATCTGTAAGAATGACAACACCAAGTTATAGTCCAACAGCTTTATTTGGAAGCACAGGCTTTCACAGCACTGCTCCTTCATCAGGTGGTTGTGTGATTTTTAAACTTTGTACACCCCAGTTCAACACTGGCGTCTCCAAATCATCTGTAAGAAAAATGATAGGGGATTTTTAACTTTCCAACCTAGACTGGGACTGCCATAGTGTTAAGGGTTTAGATGGAGAGGAATTTGTCAAGTGTGTACAAGAACATTTTCTGATTCAGGACATGGATGTATCTACTACAGGAGGTGAAAAACTTGACCTACTCTTGGGAAATAAGGCAGGGCTGGGGACTAAGATGTCAGCGGGAGAGCATTTCAGGGCCAGCGACCATAATTCTATTAGTTTTAAAATAGTGATGGAAAAGGATAGACCAGATCCAACAGTTGAAGTTCCAAATTGGAAGAAGGCCAACTTTAATGGTGTTAGGCAAGAACTTACAAAAGTTGATTGGGGTCAGATATGCACAGGTAAAGGGATGGCTGGAAAATGAGATAACCAGAGTCCAGAGACAGTATATTCCTGTTAGGGTGAAAGGCAAGGGTGAAGGGAATGCTGGATGATGAGAAAAACTGATGTTTTGGTAAAGCATATGTCAGATACAGACAACAGAGTTTAAGTGAATCCTTAGGAGAGTATAAAAAGACAGTAGGAGTATACTTAAGAGGGAAATCAGTAGGACGAAAAGGGGACATGAGATAGCTTTGGCAAATAGGTTGAAGGAGAATCCGAAGGGATTTTATAAAAATATTAAGGACAAAAGGATAACTCGGGAGAGAATGGGGCCCCTTAAACATCAGTAAGGCAGCCTAAGTGTGGAACAACAGAGAATGTGGAAGATACTAAAGGAGTATTTGCATCAGGACTCTACTCTGGAGAAGATGATACCTGATGAAAGAGCAGTGATCCAAAATCTAGTGCTTCCAAATAAACCTGCTGGCCTATAACTTGGTGTTCTGATATTTTTAACAGGGCAGCAAGTGTACAGGACATTGGTTAGGCCACTTCTGGTCTCCTTCCTATCGGAAGGATGTTGTGAAACTTGCAAAGGTTCAGAAAAGATTTACAAGAGTTGGAAGGTTTGAGCTATAGGGAGAGGTTGAATAGGCTGGAGCTGTTTTCCCTGGAGCGTCAAAGGCTGAGGGGTGACCTCAGAGGTTTACGAAATCATGAGGGGCATGGATAGGATAAATAAAAAAACATCTTTTCCCTGGGGTGATGCAGTCCAGGACTAGAGGGCATAGGTTTAGGATGAGAGGAGAAAGATATAAAAAGGGCCCCAAGGGGCAACTTGTTTTCACACAGAGGGTGGTGCATGTATGGAATTAACTGCTAGAGGAAGTGGTGGAGGCTGGTACAATTACAACATTTAAAAGACATTTGGACGGGTATATGAATAGGAAGGGTTTAGAGGAATATGGACCAAGTGCCGGCAAATGGGACTAGATTAGGTTAGCGTGGACAAGTTAGACCGAAGGGTCTGCTTTTGTGCTGTACTTCTCTATGACTATGACATGGAAGATATAGAATGTGGGGAAATAGATGGTGACATCTTGAGAAATGTCCATATTACAGAGATGGTGCTGCTAGACGTCTTAAAACATAAAGGTGAACACAGAACTCTGTGGGAAGCTAGTGAAGCATTTGTGGGGCCCTTTACTGAGAAGAGGAATCTCGATTATCCGAAGGAGATCTTCAGGTCCCGATAGAAGCATTACATCAAAGAGGTGTTTCAACCCTAAATGCGTCTTTTGTTTACAGTGATTAAAAACAATCTCTACCAAGAACATTCCTGGACATTAATGGGAGCCCAGGCCCTCTCTCTCTCTCTCTCTCCACCCCACACCCCCCAACCCACACACTTTCCCTGGAGTTTTACATAGGAGTGAACCCTAAACCCCCCTCCTCTCCTCCCCCAAGATATTCTCTCTTACATTGCCCTGTACAGGACAGAGGTGAAACCAGTCAAAAAGTTGCAGTAAAAAGTTTCGCAGGTGGCCGTGTGCACGTTATTTAGAGACTTACCCCACAAAGGCAGCAGCAGTCTTACTGTTGGTGTCCCGATTAGTTGCCCCCAGTGGGGGGCTGACGGAGGCAGGGACGCATGGAGAGCGGGCATGTGTTCACTGGGGCAACTTGGCCGGGGACAGGGCCACGGATGGGGGTTGGACAGTGGGTGGGCGGTGCTGGATGGGTTTCGGGAGTGGGCAGGGGCAGGCAGGGATCGGCGTTGGGGGCGGGATGGGGAAGGGGCTTGCACGCACTGTGCTGCTGTCTTGTCTCTTGAACAGGAAGCAGACTTTACAGAAAACTCTAAGTCCCAGAGGAAAGGCATTTAATCGATTAACTGAATAATAAGTTATCCAAACAAAATAGTGCCCACCTATCTTGTTCAGATAATCGAGGTTCCTCTGTATTTGGATCAATAGTCACAGGTGAGGTGCTGGAAGATTGGAGGTAGTCTAACATGGTGCCACTATTTAAGAAAGGTAGTAAAGACCAGTAAGTCTGACATCGGTGATGGGCAAGTTGTTGGAGGGAATCCGGAGGGACAGGATTTACATGCACTGGGAAAGGCAAGGACTGATTAGGAATAGTCTGTATGGCTTTGTGTATGGGAAATCGTGCCTCACTAACTGGACTGAGTTTTTTGAAGTAGTAACAAAGAGGATTGATCAGGGAAGAGTGGTGGACATGATCTACATGGACTTCAGTAAGGCATTCAACAAGGCCCCTCAAGGTAGGCTGGTTAACGAGGTTAAATCTCATGGAATACAGGGAAAACTAACCATTTAGATATGGAATTGAAGAGGGTAGCAGTGGAAGGTGGCGTTTTAGATTGGATGCATGTGACCAGGGGTGTACCACAAGGATCGGTGCTGGGTCTACCGCTTTTCATCATTTATGTAAATGATTTGGATGGGAACATAGGAGGTATGCTTATTAAGTTGACAGATGACACCAAAATTGGAGATGTAGTGAAGACGATTACCTTCGAGTACAACAGGATCGTGATCAGATGAGCCAAGGGCAGAGGAGTGGCAGATGGAGTTTAATTTAGATAAATGTGGGATATTGCACTTTGGAAAGGCCAAACTCAGCAGGAATTATACACTTAATGGTAAGGTCCTGGGGAGTGTTGCTGAACAAAGAGACCTTAGAGTGCAGGTTCATAGCTCCTTGAAAGTGGAGTCACAGGCAGACAGGATAGTAAAGGCGACATTCAGTATGCTTTCGGTTATTGGTCAGAGCATTGAATATAGGAATTTGGAGGTCATGTTGCAGCTGTACAGGACATTGGTTAGGCCACTTTTTAATATTGGAAGATAGGCAATTCTGGCCTCCCTCCTATCTGAAGGATGTAGTGAAACTTGAAAAGCATCAGAAAAATGGATGTTGTCAGTGTTGGAGGATTTGAGCTATAGGGAGAGGCTGAATAGGATGAACCTGTTTTCCCTGGAGCGTTGGAGGCTCAGGGGTGACCTTATAGAGATTTATAAAATCATGAGGGGTATGGATAGGGCAAATATGCAAGGCTTTTTCCCAGTGGTGGAGGGAGTCCAGAATGAAACGGCATAGGTTTCGGGAGAGAGGGGAAAAATTTAAAAGGGACCTAAGGTGCAACTTTTTCACAGAAGGTGGTGCATTTTTGGAAGTGGTAGAGGCCAGTACAATTGCAACTTTTAAGGAGCATCTTGATGGGTATATGAATAGGAAGTGTTTACAGGGATATTAGCTGGATGCTAGCAAACAGGGCTGGTGGGCAGCACGGTGTCACAGTGGTTAGCACTGCTGCCTCACAGCGCCTGAGACCCGGGTTCAATTCCCACCTCAGGCGACTGACTGTGTGGAGTTTGCACGTTCTCCCCATGTCTGCGTGGGTTTCCTCCGGGTGCTCCGGTTTCCTCCCACAGTCCAAAGATGTGCGGGTCAGGTGAATTGGCCACGCTAAATTGCCCCTAGTGTTAGGTAAGGGATAAATGTAAGAGTATGGGTGGGTTGCGCTTCGGCGGGTCGGTGTGGACTTGTTGGGCCGAAGAGCCTGTTTCCACACTAAGTAATCTAATCTACAAAAGGACTAGAGTAGGTTAGGATATTTGCATGGCATGGATGAATGGAACTGAAGGGTCTGTTTCCATAATGTACATCTGTGACTTTACCTGTAAATTAAAACATAACGCACAGGAATAATGGCTCCCTGGTACACTGCCCATTGACACCAGCCAAAACATTGCCATGGAGAGTACACAAGGGGGACATTGTTCCTGTGCATTTTTTTTATTGCAAATGTTGTGTCGTTTACAGAGTGTAATTTTAAATTAAATAGCAACCTGGCAATGGCTATTATCAGCCATTACTGCCCCATGGTAGATACACTTTTTTTGCAAGGATTCACAACTGCACCCTCCTCAATATTTATTAGATTGCTCAGGGTCCAATGTGTCAACTGAAATCATGCTTTAAAAACTTGGTCACACCCATTTCCCAGCAGCATCAGTATCACATCTGAGAAGTTAGAAGCATTGTCATTAGAATCAGCGCCTAGTCTCAAGACGACTGGAGACTGAGAGCAGCGGAAATAGACCTACCAATTTTTCAAAAATATCTTGCGTAGAGGCAACTGCGAAGGCTGTGACTTCTAGATGAGTATCAGAATGGGCAGAAAACAGATAGGTCAGATAACACACAGAGACCCAAATCAGTCATTACCCACAGGCAGTAGAAGAATCATTTATTTTAAACTAGTTGGACATTAAACACTTTGCTCATCCATTTGAGGGTGGCACAGTGGCTCAGTGGTTAGCACTGCTTCCTCACAGCACCAGGGTCCCAGGTTCGATTCCAGCCTTGTGTGACTGTGCAAACTTGGCACAGACAGACATTCTTCCTGTGTCTGCCTGGGTTTCCTTCCACAATCCAAAGACATGCTAAACTGCCTATAGTGCTCAAGGATGTAAGGTTAGGTTCATTAGTCAAGGGTAAATGTAGAGTAATGGGCAATAGGTTTGAGTGGGATATTCTTCAGAGAGTCGGTGTGGACTTGTTGGGCCGAAGGGCCTGTTTCCGCACTATAGGAATTCTAAGGAAAAAATTCCAAGTATCTGATGCTTTATTACCTCCATATGGGTATATTGTGTGTTTCCCCCACTTGAGGTTGAGGCAGCACCTTTGAAGTGAAGGTTGAAATATTTTTATTTCTGATTATTGATTCATGGGATGTGAACAAAGCTAACAGAACTTATGGTAGAGCAATTTGCTCATGATGCCTCAAACTGCTAGGTCAGTCTCAAAGCTACTTAAGAGTTCATAACATCTCCCTCAAATCCAAGTTTGGCGAAATGTCACAAGAGACATTTTGATGTTACAGTTTGGAGGAAATGAGGACTGCAGATGCTGGAGATCAAAGTTAAGTGTGGGGTGCTGGAAAAGCACAACAGATCAGACAGCATCCAAGTAACAGGAGAATATACATTTCGGGCATAAGCCCTTCATCAGGAAGGGGCTTGTGGGCTGGGAGTTGCTGAGAGATAAATTTTGGGGGGAGGGGAGTAGCTGAGATTGTGATGAAGATGATAGACAGAAGGGTGGAACGGATAGATGGGAAGGGAGGAGTACAAGTCAACAGGCCACCGCATTCTCAGCTACCTACCCTCCCAAACCCACCCCCTCCCATTTATCTCTCAGCATTTCCCCCCCCCACCCCCCCATCCCCAGCCCACAAGCCTCCTTCCTTAATGGCTTATGCCCGAAATGTCGATTTTCCTGCTTTTTGGATGCTACCTGACTTGCTGTGCTTTTCCAGCACCACACACTCTACTCTTGATTGTAAAGCTTGAATGAATATACCACTGTTCCTTCTGCAGCACAAAGTACACATTTCAAATATTACAATGCTGAAAATCTAGCTTTGCAACAATGAAAACAAAATACTCAACAACACAAGTCATTTTCTTGCTGAAGACATATCCACATTTCGACAGGATCATTGCTTAGTACAATCAACTAGTTTTACATTAAAAAAAACTGAAACACATTTCATTGGACAATTAATTTAAATACAAAGATTGTTGCATTAAACGAGAACTTTTAATAACAAAAGGGAGATCAAGCATTGTCATATGGTCCAAAATATTTTAATAATTTACTGACTGCCAGATTTTGCAATCTTAATTACTAGTCAAAATGTACATTGCATGCTGCAGTTATATTGATTTATTATCAAAGTATACCGAATGATGTACATAAAACACTGGCTTTGTGCAACATCCATTGAAGTTCAATGCAGATTAACACTCTCACATCCTGATTATATCCCAGGTTCCAAATAGGGCAGTGTCCAGGGTCCAACCACCTTCTGAGCTTCATCAACAACCTTCCTATTGCAACAAAATCAGAAGTGGAACTGCGTATAGTGTTCAGCTCTATTTATAATATCCTGATAATTAAGCCATTAATGTCTTGCAGACAAGGGCTTGTAGAAACGTGAAACATTCGGGATTGGACTCAAAAATGGCTTAAAGTATTTCACAAAATAAAATCAGAGAAACAATGGTACAGGAGACCATTGTCTCTGCACCGTCAGAGCATATTTTAGTGCCATTCTCCTACTCCTTCCACATTCTATTTAAATAATCGTCTAATGCCACTTTGAATGCCTCAACTGAACCTGCCTCTCACCACACTTCCAATAGAGGTCTTGTTGTACATCATTACCTCTAGGCCAGAATGGCTGGGTTCAAATCACAACTGCCCTGAAGTTACATCATACCTACGAGACTTTCAAGCAGTACATGCCTGATCCAAACCACTCAACTGGATGAACATATTTAGTGCCCTGAAGGGCTTTTGCCCAAAGTCAATTTTCCTGCTCCTTGGATTATGCCTGACCTGCTATGCTTTTCCAGCACCATTTTAATCTTGTCTCTAATCTCCAGCATCTGCAGTACCCACATCTGCCATATTTATTCCCCATGTCACAGCATGTGCTTCTCTTAACTATAGCTTTAAACCTGTGTGTCCTCTTATTTTTGATCCTTTTCAGGAACAGTTTTCCTCAATCCAGACCCTTCATGATTTTGAAAACGTCTTCAAATCTTCTCTTAGCCTTCTCGTTTCCAAAGACAGTAATCCAACTCAACAATCAATCGGATCTTCCACATCTTGTAAAGTCAAGATTAGACACTAATAGTATTCCAGAATGACGATTCCTTCCCATCTTTCAAAACCCCTGATCACCTACAATAGGTGTGAATTGCAAATCAAACTGAATATCCTTCATTTGCTTGGATTAGGGCAGCAACACAACAAAGTCTTCCGAACGACATGATCGATTCACCATTACTAAAAGCTACATGAACTCCCCTGTGTTGTTTCAACAGCACATCACAAAGCAAAGGCGTCGAGCATTTAGAAGCAGAGGCTGCAAAGAAACACCTTCACTCCCAGTAACATGCAGTCATAGCTTTGGCAAATAATTATCATTTGGTTATCAACAACACAGGGTCAAACTTCCACAAATATTGCACTGAATTATATTCAGACTGATAGTACTATGTATATTTGTGCACCAAATCTAAATACTCGTGAGAACACAAAAATTGCCATATTCCCTCCACTCCATATGACTCTCACTACCTCCTACTGTCTCCACCCATCAAACCTTCTGGAAACCTTTCTCTTACAACCTCCCCGCCCCCTTCAACCATCCTCCTCCTCCAACCCTCCCCCTTCTCACTCCACATCATCCCACTCCTGTTCTCCACTGTCTTGCACACGCCCACCCACGCTCTACCTCACATCTTTTCCCCTCCTAACTCCCCTCACCCCTTCCCCCTTTTTCCAGAGAGTACTCTAATAACCAGATACCCCTCCACTCTATTCCCCTCCCCCCAATATTATCCCCACCACCTCCACCCCTCAGGAAACCTTCTGTATTACATTTCCCATCAATCTCTCTCTCCGCTCGGCCATCATGCCCCTCCCCTTAATAGGCCGCGTTATTATTTTGTTTTTCTCCTTTATCCAGCCGAACCTTCCTTCCCCTCAGTACTGGTCTACATCATTCCTATTGCTCTGGTACTTACAGCTTCCGCCTTCCCCTCAGGGCCCACTCCGTTCCCCTCAGCAACATAACATGGCGACCAGCGCGAACCTACCAATCAGCACCAGGATCTGAAGCAGGAGGGACGTCAGCCAATCAGGGGGAGGCAAACACACCTTCCTCGGAAATCAAACGAATCAGAGATCGTCTCACACCAACCAGGAGCCGCCGGGACCCTCTGACCAATGGGTTGGAAGCAGGTCACGGTAACCAATCAGAAACGCCTCTTTCCCGTTCTGTCGCCATCCCTTGGATAATTGACGATGATGTGTTTTAACTTGTGTCCAATCAAAATGCACAGCGCGGCAAGCAGCAACCAATCAAACACGGTGGGTGCTCCACCTGGTGGCGGTTCAGTGGTTGCCCATTATTCAGTGTGCAGCATCTTGATCGTTTCTAACGCAGTAGTTCCTTCACAGAATTACTCTTTCTCGGCCCCCTCTCTTTCATCCCCTTCAACTCTCTTCCCTCTTTTACTCATCTCCCCCACCATCTTCTGTGGAAATGAAGGTTAAGCTTTGCCCTTTTCAGCTACCTTCACTGATGACATAGAAATCTGTCTTACATTTCATGTGCTCAGGTAAATAAATCTCAGGGAATAAGTCTAAACATCAGTAACATAAGAAAAACTGAATATATGAACAAAGAGAGTGAGAGATTTATATTTTGCCTCTAATATGTTGTTCTGAGGTGCAGCATAAAAAGGAAGCCCTGAAGCAGCAGATTCTCAGGGAATTTCCTGGGAAATTGCAGAATCCAATGGGTAATTCCCCTCCAAATAAATCCCAGTGAACGATCCATTTAAATCAGTCTGTGGAGGTTTCCATTTAATGGTTCGTCTGGAAAACTAGACAGTTAAAAGCCTAGCATTTTATAAAATTAGTATTTTTTTCTGGATAACTATTAAATTGACAAACTAAGTTACCAAAGAAACTATCTGATGAAGGAGCAGTGCTCCGAGAGTCTAGTGCTTCCAAATAAACCTGCTGGACTATAACCCTGGTGTTGTGTGAATTTTAACTAAGTTACCCAACACATACAGCCCCAATACATCTCCCCTCAATTCCTTCCAGGGATCGATATTCCCCTTTCTCTGGGGCTGAAACTTCACCCACCCTCATCCCCCGGACCTGATACTATCCCTCTATCCAGAACCTGACACCCACCTCTATCCCAGGGTCTGATAACGAACCCCCCTCGCCCAATCAGATTCGACAACTCCTGCCCAGCCCAACCTACACTAAGCATGCCATCATTGACCTGGCACACTTAGCATCTTATGACTTGGCACCTTGGTACCCAACCCACTGGACATTATAACATCACATTTGCCCTTTCACAGGAGCTGTCAAATTTCCTGTCTGTGCTTCTGGACATTAAAATCCTAGAATACAGTAACTACTGAAGTGTAAAGGGGCATGTGGTTTGACTTCCCCTGACTATCCAACACTGCAAGCAAGCTGAAAAGTTTAAATACCCTCCGCATGTCTGAAAAAGCTGTGATCAGAATCACCAATCACAAATTCTGAGATCTAAACATAAAAATGTAGGGGTAATCTGACTGTAATTACCCCTTTTGGAATAGCTAGCCCAAGGTGTTTTTAGAACAGTTTCTTAGAACTGCATGTTTTGGACCCAACCAGTGTACAGGATAGGCTTTTTCTTAGATTAAGAATTAGTGGTGCTGGAAGAGCACAGCAGTTCAGGCAAAAAAGATTAGATTACTTACAGCATGGAAACAGGTCCTTCAGCCCAAACTGACCCATTCCCCTACACCTAACACTACAGGCAATTTAGCATGGCCAATTCACCTAACCTGCGCATTTTTGGATTGTGGGAAGAAACCAGAGCATCCCCACAAAGGTATGGGGAGAATGTGCAAACTCCACACAGAGAGTCACCTGACGTGGGAATTGAACCCAGGTCTCTGGTGCTGTGAAGCAGTAGTGCTAACCACTGTGCTACCATGCTTACCTTGTACAAGTACATTATAGTAGGATTCAGTGATTATAGATAGGTTTAATTAATTGGGAAAAGTCTGACATTAATTATCTAACTAGACATTATTTTTAAGAACCTAGGATGGAGTCTGTCAGGACCCAGTCACTGTCAGCCTGAGCTTCAACAATTTACAGTCTCACTTCTCCAATTATTGTGATTTTTTTTCCTTCTATTTGTTTTATAGCTGTAAATGGGATGTCACTTGTATCTTCTGTAGTGATTTGTGTAAAATATTGATCAGTTCATCTGCTAATGTCTTATTTTCTAGATTCACTGTCTTAGGCCTCTTTGTTAACTATTTTTAAAATATCTATCGGAAATATTACTAAATGTTTTTATATATTTATAGATAGCTTTCTCTTATAATCTAATTCTGTTTACCCTCCCCTGTCTGCATTAATATTTTGGTCAGTTTGTTTATATTCTGCCCAATCTTCTTACCTGCCACCAATGTTTGCACAGTTATATGATTTTCCTCTTTATTAGATACAGTTAGTTTTGCTATAGCACAAGGTGCTTCAGTGCAAATCAGCTTTAATGCGATTGAAGAATTTAGACCCATTATTTGTAGAAAGCAAACGTTCCTTACATGTATTGTCTATAACACGATTCTGGTCACACTAGTTTAAATAGCACAGCTATTGCATGATTTTCTTATAATGCAAGATCGCATGAGAAGGGAACTATTGTGTTATATCCGAACCGACTGTACTATCTTTAACATTTCTAGTTAACCATCCCTAAGAGGTTTTGTTACTTGTCCGTTATAGAACCTGTTGCAACTAATAACTTGTGAATTTGTTTAGCTTCGTATTTTTAAGCAATTCTATAGTTCAAGAATTGTTTTCTTCAAGGTATCCAATCCTATTCTGTTTAGCCCATTTCTGACATAAAATCTTTTTGGAAGTTTCAATCTTCTTCAATTTCTTCTTAATGTTAAATCTGTAGCATCTCAATGCTGTTTGTAATCTGTTGGTTTTAAGCTTATTTTCTTGCATCAAATCAATGCTGTTTTATTTCTGTTGTCTTAAAGTTGGAATACTGCTGCAATATCACAATGCTGCAGTATTCCCTTTGCAAGTTTTAAAATCCAGTATCATGGCAATAGCACACAACTTTTTTTCCAATAAAATGTTAGATAGTAAAATTGCATCATGTTACGAACTACTGTGCTCTTCCAGCACCACTAATCCAGAATCTGACATAGAGACAGTCAGCCAAACCAAATCAATCTTTCTGTATTTGCAACACAGTAAAATTAAAGCGAACACCTCCAAAAGTTACTCCAATAGTTTCTGATCAGACTTTTAATAACCAGTCCCAGACTTTATGAATAATTAATTCCAGGTACTGGTTTTGTAATTCAAACAATAGATTTAACAATATATTACATACATAATAATTTCAGCAAAGAAAACTTGAACAAGGTTATCTGATTAATGTCTATGCTTTAACCTGAAAACATTTGTTTCAGCCCCCATTCAGCCAGACACATAATTTAAAAATATAAATAAAAGAAATTAACTGGTCAGGTTACTTTAATGGCTTTCACAATATTGTTTTACAGGCATAGATGTGCACTCCTTGGATGGCTTTCTGGAACCACCATTCAGGGTCACCTTCTCAGTTCATTCAGGTAAACTTCTAACTCCGTTTTCAACTCTTTGGGCTTCCAAAAGCAGGTGTAGGAGATTAGTCAAGCAGCTTTCAAATCTTCCTGCTCTGTCATCAGGAGCCAAGCCAATCTCCACAGAAAACATAAATCAAAAAAACTAACTTCAACTATGGTCCTGTCCTGAGACACCCACCATCTTTTACCAAGGCTTCAAGTACTGCCTGGCTTCTGCTTGAATATAGAATTTCTTCCAGACTTGCTGGAACCAATGCCCAGATACTGTCCTTCTTAATAGTCAACATCTGCTATCCATTTAAACACAATGCTGTTCCCAGGTCACTGGGTCTGTAGGAGCCCTTTTGATCAGGACTCAGCCTTCTCAGCAATTTGCCTTCAGACCTGGTCTTACAAACAAACAAAAGCTTGTTTTAGTCTGTTCTTTTTTTTTTACCCACAGCTATCCAAAAGTTCACATAGAGTCATAGAGATTTAGAGATGTACAACTGTCCATGCCGGCCAGATATCCCAACCCATCTAGTCCCATCTGCCAGCACCCAGCCTATATCCCTCCAAACCCTTCCTATTCATATACACATCCAAATGCCTTTTAAATGTTGCAATTGTGCTAGCCTTCACCACATCCTCTGGCAGCTCATTCCATGCACGTACCACCCTCTCCATGAAAAGATTGCCCCTTACGTCTCTTTTCTATCTTTCCCCTCTCACCCTAAACCTATGCGCTCTAGTTGTGGACTCCCTCACCCCAGGGAAAATACTTTGCCTATTTATCCTATCCATGCCCCTCATAATTTTTTAAACTTCTAAAAGGTCACCCCTCAGCCTCCGACGCTCCAGGGAAAACTGTTCAGCCTGTTCAGCCTCTCCCTATAGCTCAAATCCTCCAACTCTGGCAACATCCTTATAAATCTTTTCTGAACCCTTTCAAGTTTCACAACATATTTCCGATAGGAAGGAGACCAGGACTGCATGCAATATTCCAACAGTGGCCTAACCAATAACCTCTGCAATATGACCTTCCAACTCCTGTACTCAATACTCTGACCAATAAAGGAAAGCATACCAAATGCCTTCTTCACAATCCTTTCTATCTGTGACTCCTCTTTCAAGGAGCTATGCACCTGCACTCGAAGGTTTCTTTATTAAGCAACACTCCCTAGGACCTTACGGTTAAGTGTATAAGTCTTGCTAAGATTTGCTTTCCGAAAATGCAGCACCTTGCATTTATCTGAATTAAACTCCATCTGACACTTCTCAGCCCATTGACTTATCTGATCAAGATCCTGTTGTAATCTGAGGTAACCTTCTTCGTTGTCCACCACACCTCCAATTTTGGTGTCATCTGCAAACTTACTAACTATACCTCTTATCCTCACATCCAAATCATTTATGTAAATGACGAAAAGTCATCTCCAAGTCCAAACCAATATTATTAAAATAATAAAAATTAAAACAATTAAAAATTAGTGAGGGTTCTAAACATTACTTCTTTCAAGTTCTAAATAGGTTCTAAATTCTAAACAATACTTATATTGTATCTCTCCTGCTTCCTGAAATTTTCCTGCTTTTTGAAACAATCAAACTGGCGGGCTCCTGCTTTCTGGAAGTTTTCCAACATTTTGCAGTGAAGATTGAAGTCCCTGGCTTCTTCACAGGCTAAGGGATGTTTTCCCCCCCATTTCATGGCTCAACATTAATGCACACCCCCTTGTATTTCTATAGCCTTAATGAATCTTTCTACCAAATATTCAGTTTAAAGTATAAGGGGCCTGACCTAATAAAGATATGGAGATGCCAGTGTTGGCTGGGGTGAACAAAGTTAAAAATCACACAACGCCAGGTTATCGTCCAACAGGTTTATTTGGAAGCACTCGCTTTCAGAGCTCTGTAAGGCACAGAATTTATAGCAGAAAGTTTACAGTGTGATGTAACTGAAATTATACATTGAAAAATACTTCGATTGTTAAGTCTCTCATCTGTTAGAATGACCATGTTAGTTTCACTTCTTTCCTATGTAAATCGCAAAACTCTTTTTTAAAAGGTACAATTTCAAATGAACTTTAACAATTGGTGTCAGCCCAGACAATGTATTGGGTATTAGCACGCCTCAGTGTGCTGCTGTCTGTGCCATAATGTTTAGACTGATTCTAATCTAAAAAATGAATTAACAGAATCTTACATGGATTCATGCAGTTTTTGAGCAAAATACAATGTAACTGTGCAAGTACAAATTCACCCCCCAAATGTATATGTGTATATATGCATGTGCGTGGAGGGTGGGATTGTGAGTGTCTGTGTGAAAGAGAGAGAGTGTGTGTGTCTAGGTCTAAGAACGGGGTATGATGCGCAACTCATCGACCGCCAGTTCTGATGTGTCACAGCAAGGAACCGTAATGACCGCCTCAGGAGACAGACACGTGCTGCAACCGACAGGGTATCCTTCGTTGTTCAGTACTTCCCAGGAGCTGAAAAACTACACCATGTTCTTCGCAGCTTGCAAAGAGGATGAGCACCTGGCCAAGACCTTCCCCACACCTCCACTGCTTGCCTTTAAACAACCCCAAACCTCAAACAAATCATTGATGGTAGCAAACTGCCTGGCTTTCAGGACAACTCCATACAACCCTGTCATGGTAAATATTGCAAGATGTGTCAGAGTGTGGACATGGATACCAGCATTATGCGTGGGGTCACCTTCAGCCATGTACGTGGCAGGTGCTCGTGTGACTCAGCCAATGTTGTCTATCTCATACGTTGCACGCAAGGATACCCTGAGGCAAGGCACATTGGGGAAACTGAGCAGAGGCTATGGCAACGGATGAATGGGCACCGCACAACAATCAACAGACAGGAGGGTTCCCTCCTAGTCAGAGAACGCTTCAGCGGTCCGTGACATTTGACCTTGGACCTTCAGGTGACCATCCTCCAAGGCGGACTTCGGAACAGGCAGCAGCGAAATGTAGCCAAGCAGAGACTGATAGCCAAGTTCGGTACCCATGGGGATGGCCTCAACTGGGATCTTGGGTTCATGTCACACTACAGGTGACCCCATTGCACTACACACACACACACACACACACACAGGCACTCCTATACACAGACAGATGCACACATATATATACACATATATGTTTGTGGGGTGAATTTGTACTTGCACAGTTACATTGTACTTTGCTCAAAAACTGCATGAATCCATGTAAGATTCTATTAATTCATTTTTTAGATTAGAATCAGTCCAAAAGTTATGGCACAGAGGCGTGCTAATACCCAATACATTGTCTGGGCTGACACCAATTGTTAAAGTTCACTTGAAAATGTCACTTCTAAAAAAAAAGTTTTGCGATTTACATAGGAAAGAAGAGAAACTAACATGGTCATTCTAACAGATGAGAGACTTAACAAACAATCAAGTATTTTTCAATGTATAATTTCAGTTACATCACACTGCAAACTTTTGCTGTAAATTCTGCGTCTTACAATCTTATTCTCCACAACCACCTGATGAAGGATGCTGCAAATGTGTTGCTGGTCAAAGCACAGCAGGTTAGGCAGCATCTCAGGAATAGAGAATTCGACGTTTCGAGCATAAGCCCTTCATCAGGAATAAGAGAGAGAGAGCCAAGCCGGCTGAGATAAAAGGTAGGGAGGAGGGACTGGGGGGAGGGGCGATGGAGGTGGGATAGGTGGAAGGAGGTCAAGGTGAGGGTGATAGGCCGGAGTGGGGTGGGGGCGGAGAGGTCAGGAAGAGGATTGCAGGTTAGGAGGGCGGTGCTGAGTTGAGGGAACCGACTGAGACAAGGTGGGGGGAGGGGAAATGAGGAAGCTGGAGAAATCTGAATTCATACCTTGTGGTTGGAGGGTTCCCAGGCGGAAGATGAGGCGCTCCTCCTCCAGCCGTCGTGTAGTTGTGTTCTGCCGGTGGAGGAGTCCAAGGACCTGCATGTCCTCGGTGGAGTGGGAGGGGGAGTTAAAGTGTTGAGCCACGGGGTGATTGGGTTGGTTGGTTCGGGCGGCCCAGAGGTGTTCTCTGAAGCGTTCCGCAAGTAAGCGGCCTGTCTCACCAATATAGAGGAGGCCACATCGGGTGCAGCGGATGCAATAGATGATGTGTGTGGAGGTACAGGTGAACTTGTGGCGGATATGGAAGGATCCCTTGGGGCCTTGGAGGGAAGTGAGTGTGGAGGTGTGGGCGCAAGTTTTACATTTCCTGCGGTTGCAGGGGAAGGTGCCGGGGGTGGAGGTTGGGTTGGTGGGGGGTGTGGATCTGACAAGGGAGTCACGAAGGGAGTGGTCCTTGCGGAACGCTGATAGGGGAGGGGAGGGAAATATATCCTTGGTGGTGGGGTCCGTTTGGAGGTGGCGGAAATGGCGGCGGATAATACGTTGTATGCGCAGGTTGGTGGGGTGGTAGGTGAGAACCAGTGGGGTTCTGTCTTGGTGGCGGTTGGAGGAGCGGGGCTCAAGGGCGGAGGAGCGGGAAGTGGAGGAGATGCGGTGGAGGGCATCGTCGATCACGTCTGGGGGGAATCTGCGGTCCTTGAAGAAGGAGGCCATCTGGGTTGTGCGGTGTTGGAATTGGTCCTCCTGGGAGCAGATGCGGCGGAGACGAAGGAATTGGGAATATGGGATGGCGTTTTTACAGGGGGCAGGGTGGGAGGAGGTGTAGTCCAGGTAGCTGTGGGAGTCAGTCGGTTTATAATAGATGTCTGTGTTGAGTCGGTCGCCCGAGATAGAAATGGAAAGGTCTAGGAAGGGGAGGGAGGAGTCTGAGACAGTCCAGGTGAATTTCAGGTCGGGATGGAAGGTGTTAGTAAAGTTGATGAACTGTTCAACCTCCTCGTGGGAGCACGAGGCAGCGCCGATACAGTCATCGATGTAGCGGAGGAAAAGGTGGGGGGTGGTGCCAGTGTAGTTGCGGAAGATGGACTGTTCCACATATCCTACGAAGAGGCAGGCATAGCTGGGGCCCATGCGGGTGCCCATGGCAACTCCTTTAGTTTGGAGGAAGTGGGAGGATTGAAAAGAGAAGTTATTCAGGGTGAGGACCAGTTCAGTCAGTCGAAGGAGGGTGTCAGTGGAAGGGTACTGGTTAGTGCGGCGGGAAAGGAAGAAGCGGAGGGCTTTGAGTCCTTCGTGATGGGGGATGGAGGTGTACAGGGACTGGATGTCCATAGTGAAAATAAGGCGTTGGGGACCGGGGAAGCGAAAATCCTGGAGGAGGTGGAGGGCGTGGGTGGTGTCCCGAACGTAGGTGGGGAGTTCTTGGACTAAAGGGGACAGGACCGTGTCGAGGTATTGGGAGATGAGTTCGGTGGGGCAGGAGCAGGCTGAGACAATGGGTCGGCCGGGGCAGGCAGGTTTGTGGATTTTGGGCAGGAGGTAGAAACGGGCGGTGCGGGGTTGTGGGACTATGAGGTTGGAGGCGGTGGATGGGAGATCCCCTGAGGTGATGAGGTCCTGGATGGTCTGGGAGATGATGGTTTGGTGGTGGGAGGTGGGGTCGTGGTCAAGGGGGCGATAAGAGGAGGCGTCCGCGAGCTGGCGTTTGGCTTCAGCGGTGTACAGGTCAGTGCGCCAAACTACCACCGCGCCTCCCTTGTCTGCGGGTTTGATGGTGAGGTTGGGATTGGAGCGGAGGGAGTGGAGGGCTGCACGTTCTGAGGGTGAGAGGTTGGAGTGGGTGAGAGGGGTGGACAGGTTGAGTCGGTTGATGTCACGGCGGCAGTTGGCTATAAAGAGGTCGAGGGCGGGTAGGAGGCCTGCACGGGGTGTCCAGGTGGATGGGGTGTGTTGGAGGCGGGAGAAGGGGTCGTCAGAGGGTGGGCGGGAGTCTTGGTTGTGAAAGTAGGCACGGAGGCGAAGGCGGCGGAAGAATTGTTCAATATCTCGCCGCGTGTTGAACTCATTAATCCGAGGGCGTAGGGGAACGAAGGTGAGGCCCCTGCTGAGGACTGATCTCTCATCCTCAGAGAGGGGGAGATCTGGAGGGATGGTGAAAATCCGGCAGGGCTGGGAGCTAGGACCTGGTGTGGGACTGGAGCTGGAGCTGGAGCTGGGGGCGGGGTTAGGGGCGGGGACAGAGATCGAAGTAGGGGCGGAGTTAGACGTGGTGACGTTGCTCGACGTGGGGGCGGGGTCATGCGTCGTGACGGAAATAAGCGTGGGGGCGGGGTTACGTGAAGCGACGGGAGATGGCGTGGGGGCGGGGTTATGGGCGGGGTTATGCGTAGTGACGAAAGACGGCGTGGGGGCGGGGAAACCTGAGGATTTGTGCTCCTGCAGGTTAGTGATGTCAGTGGGGGCGGAAGTGGCTGCGTCGACGGCAACCGGAGGGGCGGAAATGGTTGCGGCGACGGAGGAGTGGTGGTCATTCCCGGTGGCCGCGTGGGTCGCGGGTCCGTCGGCGATTGTGGAAGCGGTTGTGTGTGTGGTGGTCACCGGGGCAGTTGTAGGGGCGGCGATCGCGGGGGCTCCGAGGTCGGTGGGGGCGGAAGTGACGTCACGGTCGGCGGCGGCCTTTGGTGCCGCGGGCGCTGTGGAGGCCACATGTGTAATGGCGTCCGACAGGCCTGTGGAAGATTCTGGAATAGTTGAGGGGCCACGAGTGTGGGGGTAAGTACATGAAAGTTTTTGGTACTTACTGTCTTTAATCTCTGATAGGGCTAGGAAGAACTGTTTGTTGAGTTTGTGGATTCTTCTGTAGATGAAGAACAGCAGGGGTCCTTTGCAGGTCTGTGAGAGTGTTGTCCTGAGCTGGGGTAGGGCTGATTGCAGGGAGTGTAGGTAGCGACGCATGGCTGCAAGGGTGGAGCGGAGGATCCGGAGGGAGGTCTGTTGCTGGAGGCTTCGGATTTAGCAGCAGCATTCCAAAAACTAGTGCTTCCAATCAAAACTGTTGGACTATAACCTAGGTGTTGTGTGATTTTTAACTTTGACCTAATAAACGTCTTAAGATTCTTCGATCTTCCATTTTCTTCTTCTTCTGTCTTTAGACCCCATAAATGAACTGTGCTACATTTCCAATATTGTACCCTTGGTATAAGCTAAACTAAACTGTTGTCCCCTTTTTTATCTAAAGTAGCCATGACTAAGGCAATGCTTGTTTTCCAGGTCAGTACTTGTTCTCACGTTTGAAGAATAAGTACTCCCTGGTCCTCTGAGTTGTTATTTTAAATTGATTCCCCCTTGCCTTCCCCCCTTTACTCCCAGAGCTCCCAACCCCTCCAGCAGAGCATTTTTTGATTAAGGAATCTTCAACTTCCCACAGTGGCTAGTTTTTACTCTCTTTCTGGTCCATGCTGTTTTTTCTGTGCTGCTTGTCAGCTTTGAGGTGAATATTTCCTTCTGGACTCCTGCTTTAGCATTTCTGCTGCTCGCACAAATATTGCTGACATGTTTGTTGGTTCATACATTTCAATTGCAGACTGTCAGTATTTTTCAAAAGCAGTAATGTATTTAAAGTGGTACACTCACTTGGCTTCAAAGAGCTAGCGCTCCTGCGCCAAATGGATTCTCTCCACTGTTGGTACCTTGAGGTATTTCAGCAATGGTGTCCAGTATGAACATGTCATGCTGGGTCTAGGATGCAAGGTGCTGCCACCAATCCTCCTTTCTATTCAGAGTGTACAGCCCTGTCTAATTATTATAGGTAGAGAATAGACAACTGGCAAGTCTTATGAGATACTGCCTTATATAATAAGGTAGCAATATGTACAAGTGACACTGGCTGGTCAGAAATCATTACTTAAGACCATCAGGAACCAGAGATGATACATGTGTATCCATCAGGACGTCACGCCTGATTCTCCACCCTGTCTGACATCATCAGTTTGGGTCGACTTCAACATTAACTCTTTAAGAAACATTATCTTAAACAGCAGAAAGCAGTTCGAAGAAGGTTCTTAGACTACTACATGAAATGGGCGGGATGAGGAAAGATCGGAACCCAGGCTTGTATCCATTGGAATTTATAAAAGTAAGAGGTGACTTGATTGAAACATATAAGATGCTCAGAGCTTGACAGGGTGGGTATTCAAAAGGGAGCTCCCCCTTGTGGGAGAATCTAGAAGAATGTTTGAACATAATGTGTTGTCCATTTCAGGCACAGATGAGGAGATTTTTTTCTTCACAGAGATTGAGATTCCTTGGATCTCTCTCTTGAAAATTCAGTGGAAGTAGAGTCTTTGAATATAAGTAAGAAAAAGGCAGAAAGGTTTTGTAGAATGTGAAGAAATCAGATCAGCCATGATCTTATTGAGTGATAGAGCAGTTTTGAAGGACAGAATAATCTACTCATGCTCCTACTTCATGTTTGTGTAGATAAACAGATATCTGGGCACTTCTTCAATTGCTCCACAAATATTCTCCAAGTTTTTGTGCGTTAGGTAAATCAGAAGCAGTAATCCAGAATAGTTCCTTGAAAGTGGAGTTGCAGGTAGATAGGATAGTGAAAAAGGCGTTTGGTATGCTTTCCTTTATTGGTCAGAGTATTGAGTACAGGAATTGGGAGGTCATGTTGCGGCTGTACAGGACATTGGTTAGGCCACTATTGGAATATTGTGTATGATTCTGGTCTCCTTCCTATTGGAAAGATGTTGCGAAACTTGAAAGAGTTCAGAAAAGATTTACAAAGATCTTGCCAGGGCTGGAGGATTTGAGCTATAGGGAGAGGCTGAATAAGCTGAGGCTGTTTCCCTGGGAGAGTTGGAGGCTGAGGGGTCACTTTATAAAAACATAGGGGCATGGATAGAATATATGGACAAGGTCTTTTCCCGGGTTTTGGGGGAGTCCAGAACCAGAGGGGTCGGTAAGAGAGGAAAGATATAAAAGAGACCTAAGGGTCGACTTTTTCACGCAGAGGGTGGTGCGTGTATGGAATGAGTCGTCAGAGGAAGTGGTGGAGGCTGGTACAATTACAACATTTAAAAGGTATCTGGATGGGTATATGAATAGGAAGGGTTTAGAGGGATATGGGCCAAGTGTTGACAAATGGAACTAGATTAGGTTAGAATATCGAGTTGGCATTGATGATTTAGACCAAAGGCTCTGTTTCTGTGCTATACATCTCTATAACTGTATGACTTTAATGCTAATTATTTTCACCAAACTTTTAAAACGATTCCCTGAAGGCACATCGGAGAAAAAAAAAACAAAATCTATTTTCTGTAATTATCATTTCATCTTTATTCAAGTTCTTTGTAACTCCTAAGAAATACACATGGAACGTCTGTGACTCAGACCTTTTATCAACAAGTTTGAGTTAATCATTGTTGCATTAACCTCACTGATATCTGAATAGAATTTGGTTCATCCATATTTTCATAAATTAGAAATGTATATTCTTCACACCTTACAAAAATAGATTCTATAAATTACAATGCATCATGTGCCAACTGTTAATGGTAAACACAAATTCAAACCAATAATCTAATTCTGATAAAAATACAACATTGCCATAACTTCTGATCCATTATAGCTTGACCGAAGGATATAATAAGGTTCACTGTAACGATGAGTTCATTTTGTACACAGCAATCTGTGATTGAACAAACACTAACGGTAGTTTAAATTGAATCTGTGCATTTAATATTCAAAGAGTTATGGCATGGATTAAGCATAGAGTATATTTGGTGGTTAATAAAGTGAGGTCAGGGTTTATCAAATTTTACACATCCTCTATGTTTTGTGCAATTTGAAGCAGTCAACATGGTCATTGTGCCTGCCAGGGGATTGGTTAGCTCAGTTGGCAGGATGAGGCAGAGTGATGTCATCAATGTGAGTTTAATTTCTGTGCCATCTGAGGTTACCATAAAGACATTTTGTGCTCAACCCCTCCCCTCAACGGAGGTATGGTTACTCTTAAGTTAAATCACCACCACTTGTTCCACTCTGTCTCTCGAGGGGTCTGGTAAGACACCTTTACATGCTTGAAATTGTGTTGCTGGAAAAGCGCAGCAGGTCAGGCAGCATCCAAGGAGCAGGAGAATCGACGTTTCAGGCATGAGCCCTTCTTCAGGAATCTGACACCTTTACATGCTTGCCATTCAGTAGACCTCTCTGACAATGAATATTGCAGAAATCTAACATCCTACTGTAGATCTGCAATATTGCAGATGTCTTGATCCTTGAACTTAGAATCATAGAATCCTTACAGTGCAAAAAGAGGCAATTCAGTCTATCAAGTCTGCACTGATCCTCCAAAGAACACACCTCCCAGACCTACTCCCCCCACCCTATCTCCGTAACCCCCCATTTACCATAGATAACCTGCATAGCTTGGACATCCCTCGACGCTATGGTAATTTAGTGCAGCCAATCCACCAAACTTGCACATCTTTAGACGATGGGAGGAAATGGGAGCACCCAGAGGAAGCCCATGCAGATATGGGGGAAACATGCAAAGTCCACACAAACAATCACCTAAGACTGCAACTGAACCTTGGTCCCTGCCGTTGTGAGGCAGTGATGCAATCCATTGTTGCACCCTTCCATGACGGTGACCTCTGGAAGTACCAGCACTGGAGTTAACATCACTAGATTTTCAGAAGTTCTCCTGCCATTATATTGCAGTACACAAATATTCTTTGGATGGGTTGAGTAGATAAAATGTGGGGCATTTTACAACGTTTGTTGCTTGATTCTAGATCATTTGTAGCCTCTTACTCTGTGGCTTATTACTGTATAGCCATTTGGGTGACCATTTTCCAGAAACTAACAGATGTAATCTTTATGCAGTGTGAAGAGGGTTTGACTGCATGCTGCTTCTCACATGTGGTTTGAGAGTTGCTTAGTCAGCTTGAAGCTCTGATGGTGATGATGTTATTGATGTGCAATATACAAACTCTATTTCTTTGCAAGCTCCTTTTCTTATGCCAGAGCTCTGCTATCTATTTGTCTTCCTTAGTTTTGACAACTATCAAATTCTTGCAAGCTGTTTTTTGTTCTTGCCATGAGGCTTTGTTATTTTCTGCAGTCCAGCCAAGTTCACCACTGACATGTCACTATGTTCAAATCATCAGGCATTTATGGATCTTCAACCAGAAAGCGGAGGTGAAACTGAAAAAGGCAGAAATACTCTGCAGGTCTTTTGCAGCATCTCTAGAGAGCGCTGAGGTGAGATAGACTGCACTAGACACGTCAAGGCAGCATTTCACAGAATATGGCATTACTGAGCTTTCAGTGCTGTTGGAGTCAATGGGAAACTCCACTTTTTGGGGACTTGAAAGAGTTTAGAAAAGATTTACAAAGATGCTGCCAGGGTGGAGGATTTGAGCTATAGGGAGAGGCTGAATAGGCTGGGGCTGTTTTCCCTGGAGCATTGGAGTCTGAGGGGTGACCTTATAGAGGTTTATAAAATTATGAGGGGCATGGATAGGATAAATAGACAAAGTTTTTTCCATGGAGTGGGGGAATCCAGAACTAGAGGGCATAGGTTTAGGGTGAGAGGGGAAAGATATAAAAGAGATCTAAGGGGCAACCTTTTCATGCAAAGGGTGGTAGGTGTATCGAATGAGCTGCCAGAGGAAGTGGTGGAGGCTGGTACAATTGCAACATTTAAAAGGAATCTGGATAGGTATATGAATAGGAAGGGTTTGGAGGGATATGGGCCAGGTGCTGGCAGGTGGGACTAGGTTGGGTTGGGATATCTGGTCAGTATGGATGTGTTGGACCAAAGGGTCTGTTTCCGTGTTGTACATCTCTATGACTCTACAACTCTAAATAAAATGATATAGTTATTGGAAATCACTCATCTAAATCTGGGGAGTTCACTGCAGGAGTTCCTTAAGCTAGTGACAGAAGTCCAACCATCATCAGCTGCCTTATCAATGGTGTCAAGTCTCTTTACATTTTAAAGGAGTTCGAGAGTATAGAGGTCTACAGCACAGAAAAAGATCTCTTCGATCCATCATGTCTGTACCAGTTAAAAATGACCACCTAACTATTCTAATCCCTTTTCATTCACGGGATGTGGGTGTCACTGGCTAGGCCAGCATTCATTACCCATCCCTAATTACCCAGAAGTCAGTTAAGAGACAACCGTATTGCTGTGGGTCTGGAATTACATATAGGCCAGACCAGGTAAGAATGGTAGTTTCCTTCCCTGAAGGACATTTAGTGAATTAGATGTTTTTCTCAAACAATTGGCAATGTTCAGCTTGACAATGAATTGGCAATGAACGTGGTCATTATTTGACTCTTAATTTCAGATTTTTCATTGAATTCAAATTCCGCCATCTGTCATGGTGCAATTCAAATCCAAGTCCTCAGGCCATTACTTGGGTCTCTGAATTAACAGTCCAACAATAATACCACCAGGCCATAGCCTCCTCTTTTTCTAGCACCTTGTATGCCTTGTCAGGGCTGAGGAGGGGAAGAGTTTATGAAAAGTATCAAGGATTACTTTCTTGATCTGTTTGTTTCTGGCACAATGAAGTAGGAGGTACAACAAAACCTAATTTGGGGGAATGAGATGGCTTAAAATATCAGGTATAAAAGTGGAAGGAGAGAGGACAAGGAGCAATGCGGAGGGCCATTTCAATGAGGTGAAAACAAATTTGGACCAGGAAATTTAGAATCAAAGAATGAAAGGCAAAACTTGTAACAAAACAATAGGTTCAAATCTCATGTTGAGCAGTTCATCAACTTCACCAACACATTTCACCTCGACCTTAAATTCACCTGGACCATCTCTGATGCCCCCCTCCCCTTCCTGGACCTCTCCATCTCCATCAATGACGACCGACTTAACACTGACATTTTTTTCAAACCCACTGACTACAATGGTGGATTACACCTTCTCCCACCCTACCTCCTGCAAAAATGCTATCCTGTATTCCAAATTCCTCCGCCTCCGTCATATCTGCTCTCAGGAGGACCAGTTCCACCACAGAACACACCAGATGGCCTCCTTCTTTAAAGACTGAAATTTCCCTACCCACGTGGTTGAAGATGCCCTCCAACGCATCTCATCCACATCCCGCATCTCTGCCCTCAAACCCCACCCCTCCAACTGCAACAAGGACAGAGTCCCCCTTTCCTCACCTTCCACCTCATCAACCTCTGCCAACATTTCCACCACCTCCAAACGGAGGTGTCAGAGATGGTCCAGGTGAATTTAAGGTCAGGGTGAAATGTGTTGGTGGGATATATTTCCCTCCCACCCCTTTCCGCTTTCCGCAAAGACCGTTCCCTCTGTGACTACCTGGTCAGGTCCACGCCCCGCAACACCCATCCTCCCGTCCTGACACCTTCCCCTGCCTCCACAGGAATTGCAAAACCTGTGCCCACACCTCTCCCCTCACCTCCATCCAAGTCCCCAAAGGAGCCTTCCACATTCATCATCATCTCACCTGCACATCCACCAATGTCATTTATTGTATCCGTTGCTCCCGATGCAGTCTCCTTTATATTGGGGAGACTGGACGCCTCCTCGCAGAGCACTTCAGGGAACATCTCATGGACATCCAACCCAATCAATCCCACCGCCCCGTGGACGAACATTTCAACTCCCCCTCCCACTTTGCGGAGGACATGCAGGTCCTGGGCCTCCTCCACCGCCGGTCTCACCACCCAACACCTGGAGGAAGAATGCTTTATCTTCCGCCTCAGAACACTTCAACCCCATGGCATCAATGTGGACTTCACTAGTTTCCTCATTCCGCCTCCCCCACCTTACCCCAGTTTCAACCTTTCCAGCTCAGCACTGTCCCCATGACCTGTCCTACCTGCCAACTTTCCTTCCCACCTATCCACTCCACCCTCCCCGCTGACATATCATCCCCATCCCCACCTACATCCACCTATTGTACTCTTGGCTACCTTTTCCCCAGCCCCACCCCCCCCCTCCCATTTATCTCTCCACCCCAGAGGCTCCCTGCCTCATTCCTGATGAAGGGCTTTTGCCCAAAATGGCGATTTTCCTGCTTCTCGGATGCTGCCTGACCTGCTGTGTTTTCCAGCACCACTCTAATCTAGACTCTGATCTCCAGCATCTGCAGTCCTCACTTTCACCTCAAATCTCATGTTATCTGTTTGCCACAAAATACATATTAAATTCAATGGTGCTTCCAGATTTATATCTATGGGACCTGAGGACCTGTCAGTACACAAGACCAAACTGTCACATTCAGGGGCAAGTTGCAGAGGTGCTTGTTGAATTTGCATAAGGGTGATAACCTGCCTGGTAATATATAGGATAAGGATTTGTCCTTGCAGTTCACCATGTGCACACATGCATGTGCATTACACAAGATATACAAAAGCGCTATCCCCTTATATCCTATTCTATGTTGACTGGCACTGCAAAAAAGGAATTAGCTAAATGGTTGTGGGAGCTGTTGCAGTTAGTTTTAACTTTGATTTTCACATAAAAAGTGAAGGGTTCCTTCATGTTCATTAGGACCAGACAGAGAGCAAAATCACATCCATGTGCTGATTCAACACAGTCAGTTTATTGACTAACACAATACTCAAACAAACCATTGACACCTGTACTGTGTCACTATATCACGGCAGTCAAAATGTAGCACCTGTATCTGAACCTGTATACATTGAATTCGTGAATTTAGTAACGCATGCCGTTGAATTTAGTTTCAATAACCATCACCAGGGATATATTTCCCTCCCCACCCCTATCCACTTTCCACAAAGACCATTCCCTCCGTGACTACCTAGTCAGGTCCATGCCCCCCAACAACTCACCGTCCCATCCTGGCACCTTCCCCTGTCATCGCAGGAATTGCAAAACCTGTGCACACACCTCTTCCCCTCAACTCCGTCCAGGAACCCAAAGGAACCTTCCACATCCATCAAAGTTTCACCTACACTTTTACACTTGTAATTTATTGTATCCGTTGCTCCAGATGCGGTCCCCTCTACACTGTGGAGACCGGACGCCTTCTTGCAAATACCTGGATTACATCTCCTCCCACCCTACCTCCTGCAAAAATGCTATCCCGTATTCCCAATTCCTTTGTCTCCACCGCATCTGATCCCAGGAGGAACAGTTTCACTACAGAACACACCAGATGGCCTCCTTCTTTAAAGACCACAATTTCCCCTCCCACATGGTTGATGATGCCCTCCAACACATCTCATCCATGTCCTGCACTTCTGCCCTCAAACCCCACCCCTTCGACCGCAGTAAGGACAGAACCCCCGGTCCTCACCTTCCACCCCACCAACCTCCACATACATCGCATCATCTGCCAACATTTCTGCCACCTTCAAACAGACTCCACCACCAGGGATATATTTCCCTCTCCACCTCTATCTGCATTCTGCAAAGACTGTTCCCTCCGTGACTACCTGGTCAGGTCCACACCCCCCAATAACCCACCATCTCCTCCTGGCACCTTCCCCTGCCACCGCAGGAATTGCAAAACGTGCGCCGATACCTCCCCTCTCACCTCCATCCAAGGCCCCAAAAGGAGCCTTCCAAATTCATCAAAGTTTCACCTGCACTTTCACACATCATTTATTGTATTCATTGCTCCCGATGTGGTCTCCTCTACATTGGGGAGATTGGACACCTCCTATCAGAGCGCTTTAGGGAACATCTCCGGGACACCCGCACCAATCAACCCCACTACCCCATGGCCAAACATTTCAACTCCCTCTCCCACTCTGCTGAGGACATGGAGGTCCTGGGCCTCATCCACTGCCGCTCCCTCACCACCAGACGCCTGGAGGAAGAACGCCTCATCTTCCGCCTTGGAACACTTCAACCCCAGGGCATCAATGTGGACTTAACCAGTTTTAGCATTTCCCCTACCCCCCACCTTACCCCATTTCCAACCTTCCAGCTCAGCACCATCCTCATGACCCGTCCCAACTGTCAACCTTCCTTCCCACCTATCTGCTCCACCCTTCTCTGACCTATCACCTTTATCCCCAACTCCATCCACCTATTGCACTCTCAGCTATCTTCTCCCCAGCCCCATCCCTCTCCCATTTATCTCCACCATCGAGGTTCCCAGCCTCTTTCCTGATGAAGGGCTTTTGCCCGAAACATCAATTTTCCTGCTCCTTGGATGCTGCCTGACCTGCTGTGATTTTCCAGCACCACTCTAATCTGGACTCTAATCTCCAGCATCTGCAGTACCCACCTGTTTAGTTTCAATATCACGATGTGAACCCAAATAAATGGTATTGCCATGGGATTCCCTTTAGGCCAAACTTTTGTTAACACCTGTGTTGGTTACCATGTTGTGAAAACTCATGAAAAGGCCTATCCATGACTTTTAGCCCTGAGCAGTGCCCAGTGTACTGCATAGTGTCCTGGAAGGGCAAGATATCTCAAAAATTTGAACAAGTGAGGCTAGCTGTTATTGCTACTATGCAGTAAGTTCACAAGTAGTTTATTCCACTAACAGGATGTTACCATTAAGTGAAAAATACTTTATGCCTACCTCACAAATGAGTAATGTGATATAAGTTTCAGTGCTAATGTGATGCTAGGTATTTAGACTACACATCCCAATGACTGGCAGATTGTAGTAGATATTATGTCCTGTTCACCATTTGCAGTGGGCAATATGGCTATTGTCTTCAACCACCCCATGCCTGTAAGCCTCAGATAAGTATACCCACCAGTAGATGTGATTCTGCTATTGGAAATCCTTTAATAAATAAACCGGACTGTACTGAGAGGCATATCAAAAACAAATTGAAGATTGTCGGTCAGGCTCACAGAGTGGCACAATTGTGTGTGTGCGAGAAGCTACACACTAGTATGCAGCTTCATCTAGGCAAATGGAATTTCAACACACATCATACCTTTTTCTAAAAAGTGTTCATGCTGACAGCCAGTTGCTACTACATCCCCATGGCGACACCCTAACCAAGCAGAAACTAGCTACCTGGTCTGAGAATTAAGATTGACAGTAATTGCTTTTGCTGTTTCTCCATGTCAATGAGGGCAAACCCATAAGCATCCTATTCTCATGCTATCTAAAATATCAATCCTCTTTTCAAGCCCATTTGTTGCGTCCTAGTTGTGCTGAATACAAGACAAGACAATACTACTCATTGACTGGGGCTTATGCTCGAAACGTCGAATTCTCTATTCCTGAGATGCTGCCTGGCCTGCTGTGCTTTGACCAGCAATACATTTGCAGCAGCGACTGATAAGGTTCCTCCAACTGGGATTCAGGAAGCATTACAAGTTGTCAAAGTTGTAAACTTTTTCTGCAGTCTCTATTTTTACCCATGGTTTTAACAAACTACCCCATCACTGAACCAGACATTGAAAAGATGGTATTCTGAACAGGCATGGGGGTACTTTGTGAATACGTGAGAATGCTGTTTGGGCTGTGTAATGTCTTTAAAGAGTGAAGCTGGAAAAAGCACAGCAGGTCAGCAGAAGAGGAGAGTTGACATTTCAGGTCAGAACCTTTCATCAGAACTCGGGGAGGGGAAGGGAGCTCTCAAGTATATAAATGGAGGTGGGGCTGGGGGAAAGATTAGTAGGATGGTGATAGATGGATGCAGATAAGAGGTGGCTCTGGTTGGTCAGTGGAGAGAGTCTAATGGATAGGTAGGAAGGAAGATGGATAGGCAGGGTCGGGTTAAGGGGACGGGGTGGAGAGGGAGGGCTGGGCCTGGGATAAGGTGGGGTTGGGGAGATTTGGAAACTGATGAATTCTATGGGCATATCGTTGTAAGCACCCAAGGCAGACAATGAGAGGTTCTTCCTCCAGTTTGCATATGGCCTTGTGTTGATGGTGGGGGAGGCCCAGGATGGGCATGACCTTGGGAAAGTGGGAGGGGGTGTTGAAATAGCTGGCATCTGGAAGGTAGGATTGATTGGAGTGTATGGACCATAGCTGTTCCCTGATCTGGTTCTGTGTATGTGCTCTGTCTCTCCGATGTAAAGGAGACCACATCGGAAGCAACGGATGCAATAATTCAGGTTAGAGGAAGTGCATGTGAATCTTTACTGGACTTGGAATAAAAAGGGACCTTTCCCTCCATGACTCCCTCATTGGGTCCACACTCCCTACCAGGGCGGCATGGTGGTTCAGTGGTTAGCACTGCTGCCTCACAGTGCCAGCGACCCGGGTTCAATTCCAGCTACTGGACTGTCTGTGTGGAGTTTGCACATTCTCCCAGTGGGTGAGGTGCATTAGTCAGGGGAAATGTAGAGTAATAGGGATGGGGGATGCAGAATGGGTCTGGGTGGGATACTCTTCGGAGAGTCGGTGTGGACTTGTTGGGCCAAACAGCCAGTTTCCATACTGTAGGGAATCTATAATTCTATGAGCCCTGCTCCACACCTGGAACCTTCTCTTGCAGCCACAGGAGGTGCAAAACCTGGTCCCACCCCTCCCCCTTCATCATTGTCCAAGGTTCCAAAGAATCATTCCAAATCTGCCAGAGATTCACATGCATTTCCTCTAAGCTGAATCATTGCATCCGGTGCTCCCAATGTGGTCTCTTCTACATTGAAGAGACCAAGCGCAAACTCGGAAACCAGTTCAAGTAATATTTATGTCTCATTCGCTCCAATTAACCACACCGTTTGGTTGCCCAGCCATTTCAACACCCCCTCCCACTTCCCCAACGACATATCCATTCTGGGCCTCGTCCAATCTCAACAAGGTCACACGCAAACTGCAGGAAGAACATCTCATCTTCTGCCACAGGAGCTTACAACTATTCGGCCCAGAATAAAATTCACCAGCTTCCAAATCTCCCCACCTCCCACCTCATCCCAGGCCTAACCCTCCCTCTCCACCCAGCTCCGTTAACCTGACCCTACCTGTCCATCTTCTTTCCCACCTAACCACTACACCCTTCTCGCTGATCAATCACAGCCACCTCCTATCTGCATCCACCTATTGCCATTCAACCCACCTTTCCCACAGCCCCACTCCCCTCCCTCTATTTATTTTGCAGCTTCCTTCCCCTACCCCAGTTCTGATGAAAGGTTCTGACTTGAAACATTGACTCCCCTTCTCCTCTAATACTACCTGACTTGCTGTGCTTTTTTCCAGCTCCATTTTTTTACCCATTTTGACTCTTCAGCATCTGCAGTTCTCACTACCTCTGTTGTTGTGATTCTGTTCGCTGAGCTGGGAATTTGTGTTGTAGACGTTTCATCCCATCTAGGTGACATCCTCAGTGCTTGGGAGCCTCCTGTGAAGCACTTCTGTGATGTTTCCTCCGGCATTTATAGTGATTTGTATCTGCCGCTTCCGGTTGTCAGTTCCAGCTGTCCGCTGCAGTAGTCGGTATATTGGGTTCAGGTCGAACGACCCTTCGGTCCAACCCGTCCATGCCGACCAGATATCCCAACCCAATCTAGTCCCACCTGCCAGCACCTGGCCCATATCCCTCCAAACCCTTCCTATTCATTTACCCATCCAAATGCCTCTTAAATGTTGCAATTGTACCAGCCTCCACCACATCCTCTGGCAGCTCATTCCATACACGTACCACCCTCTGCGTGAAAAAGTTGGCCCTTACGTCTCTTTTATATCTTTTCCCCTCTCACACTAAACCTATGCTGTCTAGTTCTAGATTCCCTAACCCCAGGGAAAAGACTTTGTCTATTTATCCTATCCATGCCCCTTATAATTTTGTAAACCTCTATAAGGTCACCCCTCAGCCTCCGACGCTCCAGGGAAAACAGCCTCAGCCTGTTCAGCCTCTCCCTGTAGCTCAGATACTCCAACCCTGGCAACATCCTTGTAAATCTTTTCTGAACCCTTTCAAGGAAGGAGACCAGAATTGCACGCAATATTCCAACAGTGGCCTAACCAATGTCCTGTACAGCCACAACATGACCTCCCAATTCCTGTACTCAATACTCTGACCAATAAAGGAAAGCATACCAAACGCCTTCTTCACTATCCAATCTACCTGCGACTCCAATTTCAAGGAGCTGAGAACCTGCACTCCAAGTTCTCTTTGTTCAGCAACACTTCCTAGGACCTTACCATTAAGTGTATAAGTCTTGCTAAGATTTGCTTTCCCAAAATGCAGCACCTCGTATTTATCTGAATTAAACTACATCTGCTAATTCTCAGCCCATTGGCCCATCTGGTCCAGATCCTGTTGTAATCTGAGGTAACCCTCTTCGCTGTCCACTACACCTCCAATTTTGGTGTCATCTACAAACTTACTAACTGTACCTCTTATGCTCGCATCCAAATCATTTATGTAAATGACAAAAAGTAGAGGCCCCAGCACCAATCCTTGTGGCACTCCAGTGGTCACAGGCCTCCAGTCTGAAAAACAACCCTCCACCACCACCCTCTGTCTTCTACCTTTGAGCCGTTCCCCAATATTGTGTTATTTGTCCCCTCCTTTGTGAAGACAGAACTAAATTATGTATTTAATTATCTCTTTGTTCCCCATTATAACCTTCCCTGTTTCTGACTTTTTTGCTGAAACCAGACAGAAAAGCACCTTGAGCATTTCATTACCAAGAAAAGCATTACTCCTGATGATGTCAAAATCCAAGCTGTACAGGAGTGGTGTGAATTGAAGACAGGAAGTGAACTGTGTGGTCTAGCTGATTACTATAAGATGTTAGTGTCGGGCTACACAAGATTGGCCTCTCCACTCCATGATTTGCTGAGGAAATTGGAGAATACTTAAGGAATGGTTGGGAAAGGATGTACAAAGTGTGATACTTCACAGAACATCCACAGGGAGTTGGACCCAACGTATGAAGATTCTTCTTGCATCTTCAAACAGAAGCTGTCTCATCACCTGATTTAGGACAAGTGGGTCTTGCAGATGCTGGAGGTTAGAGTGAAGATTGCTGATGAAGGACTTTTGCCCGAAACGTTGATTTTCTTGCTCCTTGGATGCTGCTTGAACTACTGTGCTTCTTCACCTGATTTGGCTACCCAAATTTCCAACTCCCTTTCATAATGGAAATCAATACTAGTTTTTTTGGTCTAGGAATGGTGTTGTCACAGGTTCAAGAGTAGAAAAAGAATGATTACAGCTCTTGCCAGTCAGAGTCTCAGGCTGAACAAGAGGAATATGGAGAATTACTTCAGCTGTTACACCTGACTGGAGTCACACACGAGACATTAAGCCCCACTGTTTCCAAAGGCATGAGAGAATTAAAGCATTTTCTCAAAGTCGCCAGTGTACCTGTCTGAAGGCCTCAAGTTTTCAGAAAACCTGGACCAGGTTTCTGTACTTAACGAGAATTATTTACTACAAGTAAATAGATTCTAACTAAAGGTAATCAACTATGAACTATTAACATTTAACTCTGCACGTTAACACTCCAATCCCTTTTAAAAACCCCTCTTATATACAAATATAGATAAAAAAAACTTGGTGTGATTGATAGAGAGGAAAAAAGCTGGGAAGTACAGTTCAATAACCCCGTTTCTCAGGATTTTATGAGGTGTTTCATTTGTTTCCTAAGTCCTTCACTATTCTGATCATTTCATTTTGAGTTCTTTCACTTCTTCATAGGAGCCACAAAACAACTGGTTCACAGATAATACAGTCTCTGACTTATGGGTTAAGGGCTATGTTCACTGACAGCAATGCATGAGTGCTACACACAGCTCAAATGTTTGCATACATATTTAAACAGGTTCAGGTTTTAAAATGGGATGCAGGAAATGGGAGGAGGGACTGGGGAATGTGGCAGGATGGAGAGAAAGAGAGACAGGGAGACAGGGAGGAATGTGGTGAACCAGGAACAGACAGTGAAGGCTCTGAATGTGGAAATAGGGCCCACCCCTCCTTTCCTACACACCCTGTATCCTCAATCTTCTCAGCATGCATCCTACACCCAACATACAGCCCTCACTCTCTTTCTCCTATCTCAGCCCTAACTTTACAGCCTCTCCAGCAACAATGCACAGTTTCAGCAGGATGCACTATTTACAAGACCCACTGTAGCTGTATACAAAAGGTGTGCTGGATTAAATAAAGATTTGAAATCATGATGTCATGATGTCTCAAAGTGCAGTTTGACAAGTTCAGACATATTGTCCAAGTTTTAAATTCCTAATTCTCTCAACTCTACTGGGTGAAAGGGGAATGTGTGAGGAACAGAAGCCACACTAGATCCTTCAATAATGAGGGAGGGTAAACCAGAGAGCAAGTGACAGTAAAAATCAGCAGAGACCAGGGACCAACACTTTTGTGACTTATGCTCTTCTTAGTCCTGCGCAGCATGAAAACAAGGGTTTACTCAATACACAACAGTTGATGTGTTTCTGATTGATGAGTAACATACATAGAACAAGAAAGGCTTCTTCTGTGCCCAGTAAAACCCCAGCCTGCTACTCTCCTGTTTAATAGCTCCCCATCTCTGTCTGTCCTGCAACTACCACTCCGTCTGGATACCCTCCCATTTTCTGCATCCCATTTAAAAACCTGAACCTGTTTAAATACGTATGCAAATATTTGAGCTGTGTGTAGCACTCACGCATTGCTGTCAGTGAACATAGCCTTTAACCCGTAAGTCAGAGACCGTATTGTGAATCAGTTGTTTTGTGGCTCCTATGAAGAAGTGAACATCAATCTGCTGCCACAATCACTATGGAAAAAAACAGTGACAATACAATGTTACTCAAAAATGAACACGCAGGTTGTATGGGAGCTAAATTTTGAGGTACATTAAGTGAGTAGGACCAGGACAAACCATTCACACATTGCAATGGGTTTTTCCTTCTGGTATTGGATATCTAGGGAGGAACAAGGGGTGGATTCACAGTAGCCAATGAGAGGCAACTTTGCTTTCCAGCTAAATATTTTTGCCTATTTAAGATTAAGGCAGTTAATGTTTTGTTCTTTACTCTGAGGTGCCTCAATCAACTCCTTTTCATCATGGTGAGTTGCCATTGTGATATATTCAATCCAAATCTTGTTAAATGAATTGATTTTGCAGCCAATTATGATAGAAAAGAGGGCAGAGGTGAACTGTAACAGCATATTTATGAATGTACGGTCGTTTCACACTGTTTCTCATCAGCTTAAGGGAAATGGCCATTGCCCATGTCTTGTTTAATTTATTCTACAGCAGAATATATTTCTATCTCTTTTAAGACAGTGTCTCAGAGATTAATTTATAACTAAACAGAAAGGTTCAAAGGGAAAGCAGCAAAAGGATCCACAGATCTCTGTTTAAAAGAAACTGGCTGTGATTTGAAGTAGATCCCAAAATAGGTGTTAAATTGTCAGAGAGGCCACTTCATCTGTTCATTGGCCTCAGTGGGTGGTCTGAGCCAATTCAAAGGACAAGAATTATTAATAAGCTACTAGAAGACTATCAACACTGAGTGTGCTCCTTACGATGTGGAGGTGCCAATGTTGGACTGGGTTGAACGAGTTCAAAAATCACACAACGCCAGATTATAGTCTAACTGGTTTATTTGAAAGCACTGGCTTTCAGAGCACTGCTCCTTCATAAGGAACAGCACTCTGAAAGCTAGTATTTTCAAATAAACCTGTGGGGCTATAACTTGGTGTTGTGTGATTTTTGATCTTATGCTCCCCATCACAACGTGCCAATTCTGTGAAGGTAGCAATCTGGTTGGGTATCCAGATGGAGTGGTAGTTGCAGGACAGGCAGGGATGGGGAGCTATTAAACAGGAGAGCAACAGGCTGGGGTTTTACTGGAGAAGCCTTTCTTTCTTCCTCAATGCAGGAGCTGATACTGGAAATCTGCCCACTAATCTGAAATAAAGCAATTAGCGGACAGAATTTGTTAAAAAGGTATTGACTGCAAAACCCAATCCAATTTTTGGTAGTCTCACAGGAAAAACCATGGGACCGATTGACACCAGGTGGGAAAGGGTGGATTCTCAGCAGGAAATAGAAAATAGAACAGTACTGCACAGTACAGGTAGCAGCAGATGCTGCTGTTGATCGTGGCAGTGTTGGGCTGGCAGTGGACTTTAGTCCTTCACTATTGTTAGATCGACATTCCAAATAAGGGGAGATTGAGAAAGAAGGTTACCCCAAGACAGGGCTAGTGAGGATTCTCACAGAGACCCCCAGAGATTGCTGTTCCCATGGGACTGTGCATTGTGGAGGAGGCTCTCCCAGTGCAGAGGAAATGAAGAAAAGGAGCTAGAGGAGGCCAACTATCCAGAGACAAAAGCATCATGTGGTTCAGGCAAGTGAAAGACCTGCTTTTATTGCAATGCCCAGAGCAAGACAGAAAACAAGTCAATGTGTTGGAGAAGACAGTAGCCCACACACAGAGTCGCTACAGGAAAAGGGTGCATTGCCTTCAATTGTGAGATCACCATTGCCTTTGCAGATTGGTCTCTCCTCCCTTTGTGAGCTGCTGGCTGAGAGATTTGTTCAAATTGCATCAGTGGTCACTCTATGCCAATTGACCTCAAGATGACTGTGTCCTTGAACTTCTATGCTTTGGGGTCACTCCAGGAATGAACCAGAGACCTTTGTGGCATACCTCAAGCTTCAGCTGACCAATGTATAAAGGTCTTCTTTAGGTGAATGTTTAGGTGAACAAATGACTTACGCTACCGTAACACCAGTTCATCAGAAGAGCCAGAAGCCTCACCTGTACAGCTGGATTCCGCACATTTCAGTGAGATAAATTAAGGCCATCAATGCTCCATCATGGTAACCTGCTGTCAATCAGAAAATATATCATGTCAGCAACATCCAATTCGTATGTGATCATCGACAAAGTATCCGCTCCCTATCCTTTGTACTCCCAGGATCTGTAGATATTGTGTCTGCCGTAGCCATTAGAGGATTGGCATCTTTATGACAAGGGATACCCAATAAAGAGATTGCTCATTAGACTGAGAAATTTGCATACAGAAAGTGAGAAGCATTAAAATAAGGATCATGCATCCTCCAAGGCCAACATTGTGCAGACTGATGCATAACATAATGGTTCTGAATGAGGTAATGTTCATGTTACATTGAGCTCCACCCAGTCTGATGATGCCATGGTGTCTTTGGGCAGTGACAGAGAAGTTCTGCACTAACCTTTGTGGGAAGTATTCTGTATGGGTCAAATAGAATGTGGATGGGGGTGGGGTGGAGGGGGGGTATATTGTGGCTGTATTCCACATAGGTGATCTCTGTGATTAGGATACTTCAATGTTATAGTTGGGTTAGGAATAAAACTGAAGGGTATCAAACAGAAAATGTGAACAGGATGATTTTAAAGTTGAAGGGTAATGATATGATGGCATAAAATCACCGACAACTTAGACTTCAAATGAGAGCAGCCTAGGCAGCACGGTAACTCAGTGGTTAGCACTGCTGCCTCACAATGCCAATTACCCGGGTTCAATTCCAACCTTGGGTACCTGTGGATGTGTGGGTTTCTCCCGGGAGTTCCAGCTTCCTTTATCAGTCACAATGTTTAAAAAACATTCAGATGGATAGGTGAACAGGAAAGGTTTGGAGGGACATGAGACAGGAGCAGGCATGTGGGACTAGTTTGGTTTGGGATTATGTTTGGCATGATATTAAGGAGCATTCACATGAAAGAAAGTGAGAAATGTAGAGACAGTGTTTTGGGAGAAAATTCCAGAGATTGTATTGTAGGAATCTGGAGGTGCTGCCACCTACAGGTAAAATTGAGAATACCTAAGTGGCCAAAATTAGTGAAGCACAAATATCATAGACCCCCTACAGCGTGGAAGCAGGCCAAGTCTACACTGATCCTCTGAAGAACATCCCACCTTATCCCTGTAACCCTGCATTTCCCATGGCTAACCCACCTCGCCTACATAACCCTGGACAACGTGGGCAATTTCCCTTGGCCAATCCACCTCATCTGCATATCTATGGAGTGCTGGAGGAAGCTGGAGCATCTTGGAGAAACCCACACAAACATGGGGAGAACGTGCAAACTCCACACAGTCACCTGAGGCTGGAATTGAACACAAGCTCCTGCTGCCATGAGGCAGCAGTTCTAACCAATGAGCCACTGTGTTGCCCTCATGTTATTATGCACGTCTGAAACAGGTAGGACTTGAACACAGGTCATCTGGCTCAGAGATAGGGACATTACCATTATATCACAACAGCCTCTGTCTCAAAATGGTAGGACTCAAGGCAATCATAGAGATAGTAGAAGGCAAGGTTTTGGATGGATTTAAAAACAGTTGTGAGAATATTAAAATCCAATTATTGTTTAGTCAGGTGACAATGTAAATCAGTGAGCACAAGTGGTATCAGGACATTGAACAGTACAGTTTTGGATTACTTTCAGCTTACCAAAGGTAGAATGTAAAGGATTGTATTAAATTGTCATTAGCAAAAGGAAGCAAAAGACATGAATGAGAGCAAATGAATTTCAGGCAGGGATGAAGTTGTAAAATGTTAAAGAAATGAAAATGGATGATCATAAGCATGGTGCACATATGAGATTAATTCAATCCCATTTGGACACAATTTTATCTGCTGCCAGGCATATTCACACAACTCATTTCACACACCACAGGCATGTACACAAAATATATGCAACCTCCCACCTTATTGAGTTCCACAGCTTTTTCACAAAATTTAAAAACCAGACTATTTCAAACTTCAGAACACTACCTGATAATTAAAGATCTTAGAATGAAATCTGAATTGAAGAAAAGCAAAAATGATGGAACTAATAAAAGTGAGAGTGAATATGAAAAAAAATCAAAGGTGTTAAGTGAAAAAAGAAAAGTGTAGAGAATCACAAAAAATGTTTGTCAAGCAAAAAAGTAAGTTTTAAAGCGATTTGTAAAGAAGGAAAGGAAAGTGAATGTTCGCAAAAAAGTGAAAGTAGAAAAGGGTATTTCTGGAATGATGGTAAGGAATGCATCGATGGACTGAAAGGTTTGTTTCCATGCTGTATATCTCTGTGATTCCATGTGCAGGTTATGTGAATTGGCCATGTTAAGTTGTTCATAGTGTCCAGGAATGGGTATTGTGGGGTTACAGGGATAGTGCAGAGGGTTGAGTCTGGGTCGGATGCTCTTCAAAGAATTGGTGTGGACATGTTGGGCTGAATGAACTGGTGGATCATCCATGGAAAATGCAGAGATGCAGGGAATGGGTGGGATGCTGTTTGGATGGTTGATATGGATTTGATGGGCTGAATGTCCTGCTTACATACTGTAGGGATTTTATGAATTTTAACCCCACATTCAGAGTTTGGTCAATCAGATAAGGCCATTACAGAATACTGTACAAGGTAACAGTAATATTGTGACAAACTAGGTACCAGATCATGATAAATAGACTGTTTACTGTCATATCATACTATAATAAAACAATTTTATTTTAATTTTTTCAGACGACCTACACTGATAAAGGGGAGAAGGTATGGTACATCTGCTACTTGAAGCTTCAAACAGTTTGCTGCTTTCTGTTTTTCTGTATTCTGCCGACACGAAGACAAACAGAATAATTCAAAACTCTTCCGTTGCAGCTGGAGAAAGGTCGATTTGTCAGCTTTCACCATGCCACGTTCTGGGTAGGAAACGCTAAACAGGTAAAATGAGTAGCAAGTTTTATTTCTATCCCAGCTACAACATTGAAGCATCCAGGCACACCTACAGCGCAATCAACAACAGATTATATTTATGTTTGACATAAAAAAACATTCTAAGGTGCTTCACAGGACCTTTAAAAAACAAAATATAACACCTAACTATATAAAGGCAGATGCTCCAAAACTAGATGAAAGAGCTTGGTATTAAGGAGCATTCATATGAACGAAAGTGAGAAATGGAGAGACAGTATTTTGGGAGGGAATTCCAGAGATTGTAGTGTTGGAAACTGAAGGTGCTGCCACGTACAGTTAAAATTGTGAATACTCAAGTGGCCAGAATTAGTGAAGCACAAATATCAGAGAATCCCTACAGTGTGGAAACAGACCATTTGACCCATCAAGTCTACACTGACCCGCTGAAGGAGGGAGGGTCTGTGGGAGGAAACCAGAGTGCCCAGGGGAAACACTCAGACATGGGAAGAACGTGCAAACTCCACACTGTTGCCTGAGGCTGGAATTGAACCCAGGCCCCTGGTGCTATGAGGCAGCAGTGCTAACCACTAACCACTGAGCCACTGTGCCACTTCCATGTTATTATGCATGTCTGAAACAGGTAGGACTTGAACACAGGTCAGCTGGCTCAGAGATAGGGACATTACCATTATATCACAACAGCCCCTGTCTCAAAGGATAGGACTCGCTGCAATTACAGAGATAGTAGTCGGCAAGGTTTTGGATGAATTTAAAAACAGTTGTGAGAATATTAAAATCCAATTATTGTTTAGTCAGGTGACAATGTAAATCAATGAGCATAAAGATAACTAGTGGTATCAGGACATTGTGCTGCAGAGGTTTGGATTACTTTCAGCTTACCAAAGGTAGAATGTAAAGGATTGTATTAAATTGTCATTAACAAAAGGAAACAAAAGACATGAATGAGAGCTTCTATAGCAAATGAATTTCAGGCAGGGATGAAGTTGTGAAACGTTAAAGAATGAAAATGGATGATCATAAGTTTGGTGCACATATGAGATTAATTCAATTGCATTTGGACACAATTTTATCTGTTGTCAGACATATCCACACAACTCATTTCACACACCACAGGCAAGTACACAAAATATGTGCAACCTCCCACCTTATTGAGTTCCACAGCTTTTTCACAAAATGTAAAAACCAGACTACTTCAAACTTAAGAACACTACCTGATAATTAAAGATCTTAGAATGAAATCTGAATTGAAGAAAAGCAAAAATGATGGAACTAATAAAAGGTGTTTAGTGAAAAAAGGAAAGTGTAGCAAATCACAAAAAATGTTTGTCAAGCAAAAAGTGAGTTTTAAAGAGATTTGTAAAGATCGAAAGTAAAGTAGAAGGGAGGTGAAAGTAGAAAAGGGTGTTTCTGAAATGATGGTAAGGAATGCATGGTTACAAGAGATAGCAAAGGAATAATGTGAATACCGGGAACATATAATCAATCTGTCAAGACCTGCGAAGAGGAAAACAAGTTAATGAAAAGTGAATCTGTCTCTATTTCAGATGTCAATAGGCCTTTAAATGATTCTTCATATTTTCTGTTACTTTTACCTTTTATACTTATTCTGAAAAAATCTACAGAACAGAAAAGGAACATAATGGACAAAGATTTGAAAAATTTGGAGACAAAGTGGATTAATTCAGGAATGACAGGCAATGTGATAAGATGTTTGGGTTTTTAAGTGAGATATTATTACTGTAAAATGGAGAATAATGGCATCAGGAAAGTTAAAATTCCTGGGATACCAGGTAATATGACTGCCTACTGCCTGACAATCCAGCCCTCTCTCAGAAACCTCACTTGATTATAGGGTCACAGAGTCATACAGCACAGAAGCAGACCCTTTGGATCAACTAGTGATTGCTGTCTATAATCCTAAATTAAAATCCACCTGCCTGTACTTGGTCCATGTCCTCCAAACCTTTCTTGTTCATGAATTTATTCAAATGTCTTTTAAATATTGTAAGTGTATCTGCATCCACAACTTCCTCTCGGAGTTCATTCCACACATGAACCACTTCTGTGTAAAAAGGTTACCCCTTCATATTCTTTTTAAATCTTTCTGCTCTCACTTTAAAAATATCCCCCAGTCTTGAAATCATCTCCCAGAAGTGAAATTGACTCCATTATGAAACTCCTATGTCATGATGGATACATAGTGCAGAAAAGAAGGTCAATAGGGGCCTGAACCTGAGATAATCTGACCGTTTCAGTATGGAAGTTCATTCACCTTCTGGGTGCTGACATTCCTTTACCAAGAAGCTTATCAGAGACAGAATGTACACTGTGCAACTTGTCAGAGAGCACACAACATTGCAACATCAACTGCAAACCTGCTGCAATCTCAATTTCTTCAACATTATGAACATTGACCAATATGCAAGGCTTTCGTTTACAGTACATGATTTAATTCCCAAAATTAACCTGTATCCACACAATATCTTTCATGTCCTCCGAATATTCCGAAGTGTTTTGTAGTCAGTGAAATATGATCACCGTTATTAGATAGACAAACGTGTCAGCTTAATTTTGCACAAGGTGCCACAACAGTAATGTGATAAATGTTTCGCAACATATTTTGATGGTAATGATTGTGGGATGAATGTTGGTCAAGGTATCAGAATTTTCTTCCCCCTACCACCCCCATCAGATAGACAAGGCTTCAGATTAATATCTCATCTTGAAAACTGTACATCTTACAATGCCACCTTTCTCCTTCTGTACTACGGTGAAGTGCCAGCTTTGAGGATACAATGGACTTTTGGTTTTGTCATATATTTGATCATAGTGATGGCCAAACACCACTGTCATCTCCCAGAAGTGAAGTTGACTCTACTATGAAACTCCTGTGTCATGGTGCAGTTTCTGAACCCTGTTTTACCTATTTCCCCTCATGAAATCACAGACTTTTCACTATTTTCTGATTAGCATCAATCAGCTCTCATCCCATAAACTTAATAATTCTTAACTATGTCTTCTCTATTTAATGTTCAGTTGCATTATTAGACATTTTATAAGTTATTGTTACTTTACAAAATGCAATGAGCATCCTGTTAAAAAAATTCTGACATCTACAGTCATAAATTGTTATCGACCCTCTCACTTGCATAAAGGAAGAGGGCAACACAAATTGTATCCAGATCAACAGAGTTTGTTTAAATTAAAACCTATAAATTGAGACATCAGTGACTTGACACAAGGACATATTGCAGCACTAGGTTTAGATTGGATGATGAGAGAAACAGTTTACATTCAATCAACGCAGCTTTTCTACAACTTGAGTTGGTGGTCAGCAATACAATCAAAGGCTATGAAGATTAGTATTTCACAGAGCATAAAAACTGTTGGCATCGCAGGGGGTAGACTTAAGACCAGATTTCCTGGAATATTCATTACAATGAAATGTTCATAGGGATAGAGTTATTTTGGCTTGTGATGCAGATCAACTCCAGCAGCTGGGTTCAGTTCCTGTGTGTGGTCACTAGGACAATCCCATCTTCTCAACCTCACCTCTTACCACCAGAGGCTGGGTGATCCGGAGGTTAGACTCACTAGTAGTCATTTCCATCTAATGAGGAAGAAGTCTATGGTACTCCAGCAGTATGGCTACCATCACATGTTCAGAAATTGGAATTAAGTTTAGTAAAAAAAAAAATTCGTGGGAGACAGACAGAACTAGCACAGTCAGCATTTATTGTTGATTCATAGTTGAGAAAATGGTAGTGATTCTTCTTCTAGAACCCTCGCAGTCCATGTGGGATAGGTACACCTACAGTACTGATGGAATGATGTTAACACAGTTATAATGAAGGCCTGTCAATATATTCCTAAATTAGGATGATGACTTACTGTGTACAAGTTGCCTTTGACCTTCTTGTGGTAATGAAGGTTAAAAAGGTGAAGTGTAGTAAGGGAAAGTGATAGACTAAAACAGGGAGGTTGAGTCTGACATTAAGCCATGTAATGTTTAGAGTCATACAGCATACATACAGATGGCCCACCATGTCTACACTAGCCAACAAACACAAAAAACACACATTGTACTTACCTGCATTTGGCCAATGGCCTGCTAAGCCCTGGCATTTTACATATTTATCCAGATGTTTCTTAAACATTGAGAGAGTACTTGTTCCATATATCTACCAGCCTCTAGGTGAAAAAAATCTTCTCATATCTCATATCTCTAAACCATTTACTCCTCACCTTAAACATATGCCCACTGATCTTAGACACAACTGCAATGGGGAAGAGATTTTTTATGAGCTACCCTGTCTTTGCCTCTCACAATGTTGTATTCCCTCAATCAGATCCACCCCTTAGTCTCCACTATCTAGGAAAACAAACCCAGCTTACTCAGTCTTCCCTTATAACAGACTTTTCATTCCAGAAAACACCCTGGTGAATCTTTTCAGCACACTCTTCAATGCAATTACATTTTCTTGATAGTCTGGTGACTAGAACAGCACACAGTATTCCATCTGTGGCCTAACCAATGTTTTATAACATTGTAACGAGACTTCCTTGCTCCTATATACTACACTCCAGCTCATGATGGTAAGCATTCTGTATGCTCCCTTCACCACCCTGTCTACCTCTGTGCTGATACCTCTAGGAATCTATGGACTTGTGTACCAAAGTCCCATTATTCATTGTGTCCCTCCTTCCATTATTAGACATCCCCTCATATTTATCAGGATTGGATTCCATCTGCCATCACTCTGCCCAATTCAGCAGCTAATTAACAGCAGGTTGTAGCATGTGACCATCCTCCTCACTATCAATCCCACCAATTTTCATCTCATCTCCAGACTTACTAATTATGCCTTCTACGTTTGTATTCAAGTGGTTAACAAGCGTAACAGCAAAGTAAGAGCAAGCAATTTATTTTTGTATATGTGTTCATAGTGCTAGTCATTATGAGCAATGGGGAGAAGAATGAGACTCAGAATTTGTAAATAATGGCCTTCATTACAATACAACCTGCTTACTGACAGTAATCAATCAAGCTAAACCACAGTCTATCACATGGTGTGTGTTTATTTGTCACTGCAGGCTGCATCATATTACTGCAACAAATTTGGATTTGAGTCTGTAGCATACAAAGGACTGGAGTCGGGGCACCGTGATCGAGTATCACATGTCATTAGGCAGAATAAGGTAAGGACCAGCTCACTGAGAAAGATATAATTAAAAGCTGACCCTGATTCATAATATTTTGCTTTGAAATTCTGGGTTGGAAAGGGGCTAGTTCCAGGGATTGGGAAACATCTGAACATGGTGGAACTTAGATCTAGCAGGTATCTGTCTTGTTGCCAATCCTGTTGGCTATTTCAATGCTTTGGGGAATGACTATTATATTTGATATAAATGAGGAAATAGATCAAAAGGATAATTCCTTCACTGTACTCTTAGCCTTGTTGCACCTATATGTCTCTGGCATGCACTATTCCTAAGACCAATACCGAAGGGGCGGAGTGGTCTGAAATTCTCGGCATTTACCTCTGTATTGTTTACACGAGATTTCTTTTTTGGTTATTGATTCATAGAATGCATATGTTGTTGGCTAGACAAACATTTATTGCCCGACCCTTGAGAAGGTGCTGGTGAGCTGCCTGTTTGAACTGCTGTCTCTATATGGTGTATGTAGACCCACAATGTCATTAGGGAGGGAATTGCAGGATTTTGACCCAGCAACAGGGAAGGATGGTCAGTGGCTTGGAGAGGAACTGGGTGGTGATGTTGCCATGCATCTCCTACTCTTGTCCTTCTAGATGGTAGAAGGTGGTTGGTTTGAAAAGTGCAATCATAGGAGCCTTGATGAATTTCTGCAGCTGGCATCATGAAGATGATACCCACTGCGGCTACTGAGTGTCAGCGATGGAGAGGAAATATATGTAGATGTGGTGCTAATCAAGTAGATCACTTTGTCTGAGGTAATGTCAAACTTCTTGATTATTGTTAGAACTGTGTTCATCCAGGCAAGTGGACAGTATTCTGTCACATTCCTGACTTGTAGCTTGTAGATGGTAGGGAGTCAGGAGGTTAGTTAATCATTGAGGCATTCCTAGACTTTGGACCACTTTCGGAGTCAAAATTTTTCAATGGCTGTTTGAATTTAGTTTCCGTTCATGGCCCCTCCATGGCCTTGATTGTGGAGGATTCAATGATGAATGATGCCATTGAAATTCATAAGGAAATGGTTAGATTCTCTTTTTTGCTGGAGAATGTCTGTGGCTGCCATTAGTGTGGTGCAAATGGTATTGCCATTTGTCAGCCTAAGGCTGGGTATTATTACAGTCATCAGCCAAGATCCCCTCAACTGACCTCATGATGCAGGGAAAGATATTGATGAAGTATGGTGAAGGTATTTGGGCCTTGAACATTATCATGAAGACTTCAACAACAATGTCCCAGAACTGAGTTGGCTGATCTCCACCAGACATAACCATTTTTCTTTATGCAAGCTGGGAATTTTCCATCTGTTTGCTGGTGACTTTAAGGCTCCTGTCAAATGCAGCTTTGATGTTAAGTGCTGTCACTGTCATCTCACTTCTGGGGTTTAGCTCTTTGTCCATGTTTGAACTAATGCTGTAATGAGGTGAGGAGCTGAGTGGCCCTGGCAGAATCTAAACAGTGTGTCACTGAGCAGGTTATTGCTGAGTAGGTGCTGCTTGATAATGCTGTTGATGACATCCTCCTTCATTGCAAGTAGGTCGATGGAGCATTAATTGGCTGGGTTAGATTTGTTCTGCCTTTTGTGTAGAGGACATATCAGGGCATTGCCAGGTGGTTGCTAATGTTATGGTGATACAGGAACAACTTGGCTCGGAGAGCAGCATGTTCTGGTGCAGATGTCTTCAACACTGTGGCCAGAAGGTTGTCAGGGCCCACAGCCTTAATTTCCTATCTAGTGTCTTCAGCCTTTTTGAACTATGACATGGTCTGAATCAAATTGGTTGAAGACTGAAATCTATGATGCTGGGAACCTCAGGACAACAGGCATTACATGGCATGAGCCCTTGTGTCACATCCTGTGGCCTGCAATAGCTCCCAATGCTTCTGTAGTGTTGGTTCCATCATCCTCTCTGCTGATCAGAGTTTTTAAACTTAATGCTGTGTTCTTTTTCAACAGATTTTCTTTGTTTTCCAGTCAGCATTGAATCCTGATGATCAGGGTGAGTAAAATGGGTGGCATTACAACAGGGTTAATATAGGTAATTATGTGCATTAAATGATTCCTTTAATGAGCTATTAAATATATTGTAGGCAGGACTTTAACTTCCCATCATTAAATAATTTAGCTTCCTGTTGATTTCAGGACAGTGGTCCTTTTGCTGTTTTGCTCTGTAACATTCTATTCAAAACAAGTGTCTATGAAATGTGGTACAGCCCAAGGATGGGATAAGCAATAGCCTGAGTTGGCTCATCAGCTTTTTGGGCTGGAGTACAGCCAGTGTAAGAAAGTGGTGAATAACTGGAGTACATTGTTTGGTAAGCTCAGATATAGACAAGTTGACACAATATTAGTGAATTGGGGGATTCCCTTTGGATGTATAATGCTAATGTTTGGGTATGATTTGGAAAAGTACAATGTTAGTTGGGATACAGTCTGTATTAAAGAGGAAACCTCACCTGCAGTCATGTGAACTGAACATTAACCTTGAGACCCAGATCATCTCCACTTCTATCATACTTATAGGCAGCTTGCTCCTTATCATAACTACTTTGCTGCAGAAAAATGTTCTTTCTTATATCATTTTCCCAAAATGTAAATTTTTCTGTATGTTTCCTCCTTGTACCATCTGCTAATGTGAACAGATTTTCTTTGTCTAGGTTATTTAAAACAGTCACACTTTTTTTTTACATTTCTCCCTAATTTCCCTTCATCCACTTTGCTCCAAGGAGATCCACCCTAGTTTCTCCAATCTAACCTTGTAGATAAAGCCCCTCATCTTTGGAACTATTGTGATAACCTTTTGTGTACCACTCTTGGACTTTAGCAAGCTTGTAGCGTGCAGAACAGACATTCTAGTTGTGGCCTTAACATAAACATATAGGTTCAGCATAACTTCTGTATATCTCTTTTTAAGAACTTCAAACTGATCCCATATGTTCTAATAACTGCTCTCTCACAATGACCTGTGACTTCCAAAGATCTGTGATCTAGATCTTCTGCTCCTGCACACTCTGTAGAATTGTGTCATTGAGGCTGAATTGTCTTTGCCTCTCCATTCTGCAAAAATGCACCAACTCAACCGTTTTGCTTTAAACATCAATTATCTGTTTATTCTGTTCATCTATCTATTTCCTGTTGCTGTTAGAGTCATAGCATCATAGAGATGTACAGCATGAAAACCAACCCTTCGGTCCAACCCGTCCATGCTGACCAGATATCCCAACCCAATCTAGTCCCACCTGCCAGCACCCAGCCCATATCCCTCCAAACCTTTCCTATCCAAATACCCATTCAAATGCCTCTTAAATGTTGCAATTGTACGAGCCTTCACCACTTCCTCTGGCAGCGCATTCCATACCCATACCACCTTCTGTGTGAAAAAGTTGCCCCTTAGGTCTCTTTTATATCTTTCCCCTCTCACCCTAAACCTATGCCCTCTAGATCTGGACTCCCCGACCCCAGGGAAAAGACTTTACCTATTTACCCTATCCATGCCCCTCATCATTTTGTAAACCTCTATAAGGTCACCCCTCAGCCTCCGACGCTCCAGGGAAAACAGCCCCAGCCTGTTCAGTCTCTTCCTGCAGCTCAAATCCTCTAACCCTGGCAACATCCTTGTAAGTCTTTTCTGAACCCTTTCAAGTTTCACAACATCTTTCCGATAGGAAGGAGACCAGAATTGCATGCAATATTCCAACAGTGGCCTAACCAATGTCCTGTACAGCCGCAACATGACCTCCCAACTCCTGTGCTCAATATTCTGACCAATAAAGGAAAGCATACCAAACGCCTTCTTCATTATCCTATCTACCTGTGACTCCACTTTCAAGAAGTGATGAACCTGCACTCCAAAGTCTGTTTGTTCAGCAACACTCCCTAGGACCTTACCATTAAGTGTATAAGTCCTGCTAAGATTTGTTTTCCCAAAATGCAGCACCTCGCATTTATCTGAATAAAACTCCATCTGCCACTTCTCAGCCCAATGGCCCATCTGGTCAAGATCCTGTTGTAATCTGAGGTAACCCTCTTCGCTGTCCACTATACCTCCTATTTTGGTGTCATCTGCAAACTTATTAACTGTACCTCTTATACTCGCATCCAAATCATTTATGTAAATGACAAAAAGTAGAGGACCCAGCACCAATCCTTGTGGCACTCCAGTGGTCATAGGCCTCCAGTCCGAAAAACAACCCTCCACCACCACCCTCTGTATTCTACCTTTGAGCCAATTCTGTATCCAAATGGCTAGTTCTCCCTGTATTCCATGAGATCTAACCTTGCTAATCAGTCTCCTGTGGGGAACCTTGTTGAAGTCAATATATATCACATCTAATACTCTGCCTTCATCAATCCTCTTTGTTACTTCCTCAAAAAACTCAGTCATGTTTGTGAGACATGATTTGATTAGATTAGACAGTGTGGAAACAGGCCCTTCGGCCCAACAAGTCCACACCAACCTGCCGAAGCGCAACCCACCCATTCCCCTTCATTTGCCCCTTTATCTAACACTACGGGCAATTTAGCTTGGCCAATTCACATGACCTGCACATCTTTGGACTGTGGGAGGAAACCGGAACACCCGGAGGAAACCCACGCAGACACAGAGTGAATGTGCAAACTTCACACAGTCAGTCGCCTGAGTCGGGAATGAACCCGGGTCTCTGGTGCTGTGAGGCAACAGTGCTAACCACTGTGCCACCGTGCCACCCAAATCCCACACACAAAGCCATGTTGACTATCCAAATACATGTACATCCTGTCCCTCAGGATTCCCTCCAACAATTTGCCCACCACCGATGTCAGGTTCACTTGGTCTATAGTTCCCTGGCTTGTCCTTACCAGCCTTCTTAAACAGTGGCACCACGTTGGCCAACCTCCAGTCTTCTGGCACCTCACCTGTGACTATCGATGATACAAATATCTCAGCAAGAGGCCCAGCAATCACTTCTCTAGCTTCCCACAGAGTTCTCGGGTACACATGATCAGGTTCTGGGGATTATCCACCTTTACCCATTTCAAGACATCCAGCACTTCCTCCTCTGTAATCTGGACATTTTGCAAGATGTCACCATCTATTTCCCTACAGTCTATATCTTCCATATCCTTTACCACAGTAAATACTGATGCAAAACACTCTTCCCCCATTTTCTGCGGCTCCACACAAAGGCCGCCTTGCTGATCTTTGAGGGGCCCTATTCTCTCCCTAGTTACTCTTTTGTCCTTAATGTATTTGTAAAAACTCTTTGGATTCTCCTTAATCCTATTTGCCATAGCTATCCCATGTCCCGTTTTTGCCCTCCTGATTTCCCTCTTCAGAGTACTCCTACTACCTTTATACTCTTCTAAGGATTCACTCGATCTATCCTGTCTATACCTGACATGTGCTTCCTTTTTTTTCTTAACCAAACACTCAATTTCTTTAGTCATCCAGCATTCCCTATACCTACCAGCCTTCCCTTTCACCCTGACAGGAACATATCTCTGGATTCTCGTTATCTCATTTCTGAAGGCTTCCTATTTTCCAGCCGTCCCTTTACCTGTGAACATCTGCCCCCAATCAGCTTTTGAAAGGTCTTGCCTAATACTATCAAAATTGGCCTTTTTCCAATTTAGAACTTCAATTTTTAGATCTGGTCTATCCTTTTCCATCATTATTTTAAATCTAATAGAATTATGGTTGCTGGCCCCAAAGTGCTCCCCCACTGACACCTCAGTCACCTGCCCTGCCTGATTTCCCAAGAGTAGGTCAAGTTTTGCACCTTCTCTAGTAGATACATCCACATGCTGAATCAGAAAATTGTCTTGTACGCACTTAACAAATTCCTCTCCATCTAAACCCTTAACGCTATGGCAGTCCCAGTCTACGTTTGGAAATTTAAAATCCCCTATCATAACCACCCTATTATTCTTAAAGATAGCTGAGATCTCCTTACAAGTTTGTTTCTCAATTTCCCTCTGACTATTAGGGGGTCTAAAATACAATCCCAGTAAGGTGATCATCCATTCTTATTTCTCAGTTCCACCCAAATAACTTCCCCGGATGTGTTTCCAGGAATATCCTCCCTCAGCACAGCTGTAATGCTATCCCTTATCTAAAATGCCACTCCCCCTCCTCCCTTTCTATCCTTCCTGTAGCATTTATATCCTGGAATATTAAGCAGCCAGTCCTGCCCATCCCTGAGCCATGTTTCTGTAATTGCTACGATATCCCAGTCCCATGTTCATAATCATGCCCTGAGTTCATCTGCCTTCCCTGCTGGGCCCCTTGCATTGAAATAAATGCAGTTTAATTTATTAGTCCTACCTTGTCCCTGCCTGCCCTGACTGTTTGACTTGCTTCTGTTCTCAACTGTACCAGTCTCAGAATGATCTCTTTCCTCACTATCTCCCTGGTTTAAATCCTCCCGAGCAGCTCTAGCAAATTTCCCTGCCAGTATATTAGTCCCCTTCCAATTTAGGTGCAATCCGTCCTTCTTGTACAGGTCACTTCTACCCCAAAAGAGATTCCAATGATCCAAAAGTATGAATCCTTCTCCCATACACCAGCTCCTCAGCCATGCATTCATCTGCTCTATCCTCCTATTCCAGCCGTCACTAGCTCATAGCACTGGGAGTAAGTTGATGAGTATTATCTTTACTGTTTTCCATGTCTCTGCTGTATCGTTGGCAAATTTTGAAATTTTACTCTGCATCCCAAAGTCCAAATTATTTACATATCTCTAGCTCAAAAAAAACCCCAATGGTCCTGGCAGTGTTTACCATTCTCAGAAATGTCCATTCGCCACACCTTGCTGTTTTAAGCAAATTTTTTTAATCAAAATTGTATAGACTGTCCTGTTTTAATGTGGTATTTGGTTAAATGTTTTCCTAAATATCTAGATAGTATCCATTGCATTCCCTTCAACATTTGTTACTTCATAAACAATTCAATTAGTTTAAACACAATATGTCTTTTACAAATCCATTCTGGTTCTCCTTCATTAATTCAAATCAGTCCAAAGTCTGTTAAATTTTGTCTTGATTCTTGATTGTAAAACATTGCACCTCACCACTGATTAGCCATCAGTGTCTTTCCACACTTCCTTGAACAAGTGTGTCATATTTGCCACTTTCAAATCCTTGACCACCCTATCCTGACCTCCTTGTACAAAGGGAACTTTGGAAGAATATGACAACTCCTTTGGCTGTCACCTCTCCAATTCCTTTCACAATCTAAAATGCAAACTGATTTATCAAGCCAAATCCAGCCTTTTCAATACATCTTTTCGATTTTCACCTTATCCATTACTTTTACCATTTCCCCTTGTAATGAATTTTTTCAGCATCCTCTTCCTCAGTGAACAGTAATGGAAAACACAAATTAAACTTCTAGTCCTGTCCTGCACCTCTAAACCTATATCATCATTTTTACTCTAACAGGTCCCAATCTACCTCTTACTACTACTTATATACCAGGAAAAGATGTTGGCACTCTGTTTTATGTTAACCACTACTTTATTGTCATGTTCTCCCTTTGCCAGTCTTACTTCCTCTTCACTTTTTTCCCCAACCTGGTAGTCTACCTGGATCTCACTTGAAGAATTCTATGCCCTACAGTTAGATAGAAAATATAATGAAAAAAGCAAGGCTGGTCAAACTCACTTCATCATAAACGGAACTTTAGCTCTGGTTTACCTAACCTTTCCCTCTTGTTGGAATGTAACTAACTCTTACTGAAACATCTCCTCCTTAAAGATCATCCAGCGTTCCATTAAAATGTTTTCCTGTCAAACATGGTTCAATTCTACCCTGATTAGATTCTCTCTGGTCCCATTAAAATTGGCTGTCTTCCAATTTAGAAGCTCTACTTTAAGAGTGTTCCTCCCTCTTCTCCAATAATGATCCAAATCGGAACACAGGATGATGTGTATAGTGTTCTACCTGCACAACTCCATCTGTGCCTGCCTGTCGAAAGTTTCTCTGTGCTGCTTGATCTATGTGTTCCACATCGACACTATTGAGTACATGTCTTTGATGTAGGTTCCACATAAAATACTGATTTTTGTCTCAACTGGAATATTGTGTCCAATTCTGAGCATCTTTTAGGAAGGATATGAAGACAATAGAGAAGGGTGCACAATAAATTTTAGGGAAATGGTTCCAAGGATGAGGAACTACTTCTTGGAAGCGATTCAGAAGGGATTTGATAGATGAAAGCATGAAGGGTCTGGACAGAGTCAATTGGGAGAAACTTGCCATTGACAAAATGATCCAGATTCAAAGTTTAAGTTGGTAGCATTTTGTTAGACTGTGAGTAGTTTCACATCTGGAATGAACTGCCTGAAATTAGGATGGAGGCAGATTCAACTGAGGCTTTCTTAGAGAATTGGTAATGAAGGGAAAAGGTCTGAAGTGCTGGAGGGAAAAAGATGAAATATGTGAATGGATGAGCTCTTCTCACACAGCTAGCCCAGGCAGGATGGTCTGAGGGTGTAACCATTCTCAAATTCTATTCTACCAATCTTTGATGGACACTGCTGAGTCTGTAACTGAACTGCTTAGCCTGTGTCTAGGCTACTCAATCCGTTCTGACCTTACTGTCTCCATGACTGGACTGCTGAGTCCACACCTGTAACCTTCTGGCTATGTTTGTTATTCTGCTTCTTGTTTTGCTCTGAGCTGTGTTCTGACATATTTTATATTTGCTTTAGAAATGACCGATCATTTAGGGAAACATGGGGATGGTGTGAAGGACATCGCATTCCAAGTAGAAGACTGTAACTTCCTGGTGAAGGTATGAATCAAAATGGAGGTGTGCAAAGCACTGGGCCTGCAGGGGCAGTGGCATAAGATTGTCACAAGTTACTCCCTTTGGTTTGTACAACATGCACTGTGAGGGCTGTGAAATCAGGGTTGTTGCTCTGTAATTTTGATGATTTAAAAGGTAGCCAGTGAAGTATCGCTATAAAAACAGTGGGGAAATACTTGACTAGATTAGATTCCCTAACGTTTGGAAACTGGCCAATTGGCCCAACAAGTCCACACCGACCCTCCGAAGAGTAACCCACCCAGACCCATGCCCCTACCTTGTATTTACCCCTGACTAATGCACATAGTACTATGGGCAATTTAGCATGGCCATTTCATCTGGCCTGCACATCTTTGGATTTTGGGAGGAAACCCATACAGCCACGGGGAGAATGTGCAAACTCCACAGACAGTCACCTGAGGCTGGAATCACACTTGGGTCCCCGTGCCACTGTCTAATTGTGTGCCTCTTTGGATTTTCTGGATCGGTGCTATCAAATTCACAATACTGTTTTGAAAACCTCCATTTCTGTGCAGTTCTGAACTTGGTGAAATCTGATGCACCAAGAGTCCATTACCAGTTGCTTCTCAGTGATGTGCCGTTCTCCCAGTCACTCTGAGTTAATGATTTCCTTCTGGCTCAGACATTACAGAAACCTAGTTCATCACCCTCCATACCAGCTATTTCTCAATCGTTCTCCAAACAGCTGCTGTCAGTTGTGTGCACTCTGATCTTTGCCAGTGCAGCTCAAGGTCAAGGCCTGTCCTCATTTCAATTTTCTGATGCTGCAAACTGCTGCCCAGCTGATGGAGTCAGAAGATTGACTTCCTGGTTATAGGCCAGGGATCTCCTGGCACCACCCTGCTGTTAGCTACTCTGAGTGGCAGCTGCATACGTCTGCGCTGATTCATCACAAAGAACCCTGCCTTCCCATGGGGGTAAAAACATGTCCTGATTCACTAAGAGCTCAGTGTCTGGGATATTCCTAAGAAGGCATTCTCCTGTTGCCCTCATTATTCTGATTCTTTACAAAATTTTACATTTATGTCAAGATTTCAATGGAAAGAAATATCCCAGAACATTTCATAATTACTTGTATATTAGAATTGACACTGTGCCAGAAAGGGGAAGATTAAGAAAAAAAATGACTGACAGAACACTTGGATATTCAAAAAGTCTTAAAAAGCTAGCAAACCTTAGGGAAGATTTCCCAGAGTGTAGGATGCAAATTACAATGCAAATTGTCAGGAAGGTGAAAGGAGCAGTGAGAGAAAGGAAGACCATCATCAAACGAATAGCATCACTTGGAGGAGATACAATGCTGGAAGGAATTTCAGCCAACAGTGTGGTGAAGATATGTAAAGGTCAGCATGAGGCTAAGAGGAGCTAATATAAGTTAATACTAATCAGGATTCTATTTGAATACAACTTCGTTTTGATGTGATACCGTCTTCAGAGTTTTGTGGAAGTTGGAGCATACAGAGGTAGAGAAGTGAAAAGCTTAGAATAATCAACTTAATGGCTCTGGTATAGTAGAGATTGCAAAAGATGCTCTCATGAACATCCTCTACAAAAAAAAGTCACAATTCTGACACCAAAATAGAAACAGAAAATGTAATTTTAAAGCAAATCTGTCGGTGTCTGAAAGGATGGTGAATGTTCAGAACACTACCTGTCTGGTCGTCCTTTATCTTTTCCTTAGATGCTGTTGATTACAACACTTGTTGAGGTGAAAATTTCACTTGAAATTGATCACAATATCAGCTTGTCCCTTTAATTAGGGCTCTTTTGTCTGACTTATTGGTGCTGTAGACTGATGTTTGATCTGACTAAGTGTGGAGGAGGGGCTAAATTTGATGGTGATGTTTTGCCCTCTATTTGCAGAAAGCAAAGGAGCAGGGAGCCATCATCATGAAGGAGCCATGGATTGAGGAGGATAGCGATGGCAAAGTGAAGTATGCTGTTCTGAAAACGGTAAGTACAGCAGGAATTTCCTGGTAAATCCCTGAAAGAATAATGTTTCAGTAGTAAACATAGTCTCAAGTTCCAGTATCCTGCTACCAAATTGATTCAGTGGTCCGGGGACCGAAGAGGGGAGTCAAAGCAGTTATGACTCCTATTTGTGCTGACTATTGAGGGACTCTTGCTGGCATGTGGAGTGAGAGCAGGAAGAGATTTTGCAGTATCCTTCCAAAATCAAAGATTCTGCTTAATCATAGAATTCTCTACAGTGCGGAAGCAGGCCATTTGACCCATTGAATCCACACTAACCTCTGAAAATCATCCTACACAGACCCACCTCCCCACCCCACATTTTCCTTCCCTAACCTGCAAATCCCTGGACATCGTGAGCAGTTCAGCATGGCCAATCCACCGAACCTGTGCATCTTTGGACTGTGGGAGGAAACTGGAGCATGCGGAGGAAATCCACACAGACACGAGGAGAATGTGCAAACTCCTCACAGACAGTCAGTCAAGAGAGGGATCATACCTGGGTCCCTGGTGCTGTGAGGCAGCAGTGCTAACCACTGAGCCACAACGCCGCCCATGCTGTCACTCTGAGTGAGGGACTGGTGGGCAGCCAAGAGCAGGTTTGCCCACTTCAGCATTGGTCTGTGCCGATCCAGTCTAGGTTTGATTTAAACTTAGTGACATCTGAAATACTGGTCAAAAACATTCCCAGAACACACTGGGGTTGCCTCAGTGCCCTCTGTTCCAACTTGATTCCTCTTAAACACCTGGCCCATAAAACTCAAATGGGGCAAAATTGGGAAAGAGCTGAAAATGTGTTGCTGGAAAAGCGCAGCAGGTCAGGCAGCATCCAAGGAGCAGGAGAATCGACGTTTCGGGCATGAGCCCTTCTTCAGGCTCTGAAGAACCCTGAAGAAGGGCTCATGCCCGAAACATTGATTCTCCTGCTCCTTGGATGCTGCCTGACCTGCTGCGCTTTTCCAGCAACACACTTTCAGCTCTGATCTCCAGTATTTGCAGACCTCACTTTCTCCCAAAATTGGGAAAGGAACAGTAAATGTGGGGCCTACAACTAGGCTTCTTGGATTATTTAATATAATCTGAAAGTTACATTCAGTTATAATAGAACAACCATTCTGATCCTCTCTTATTCCTTCACAGCTCCAAGTCCCTTGTTCTGCATACTCTTCCAATTCATAATATTGAAAGATTGAATCCTGGAATTGCAAACTGAATCGAAGATGCAGAATTTCTCATCTTCTCAGCCTTTCCCTTCCCTTATGGTCCATGGACTGTGTGCCACCTCCTGATTTAATTCCTCTGAACCATGACGATATGAATGGATTGCACACAATGAACCCTGACAAGTTAACAAACCCCAGATGCCAAGATTACAGATAGCACCGTGTGTTTCTAACACCTTCTGCTCTGCTCTTGTTTGCAGTATGGGGATACAACACACACCTTTGTGGAGTACCTAGGGCCTTACCGTGGCCTCTTCCTACCTGGATACATGAAACCTCTCTTCAAGGATCCACTTCTTTCCAAGCTGTGAGTGGATCAATATATTCAGAATTTTTTTACTTAGGCAAAATGTTTAAAGGCTAGAGCAAAAAATGTGGTCATCAGCAGGTAGCACACCGGCAGCCTGTAGGAGATATGAGAAAGGTCACCCTAATTTAAGGGACATTACCACATTGAAATGGAGAAGTGTGCAGTAGCTACATTTTGTTAAGAATCCCTGCAGTGCGGAAGCTGGCCATTTGGCTCTTTCAGTCCACGTCCTGCCTATTCCTATGACCCTGCATTTCCCATGGCTAGCCCACCTAGCCAATACTGGCCCTGGATACTATGGGCAATTTAGCATATCTAATCCACCTAACCTGCACATTCTGGACTGTGGGAAGAAACTGGAGCACCCGGAAGAAACACACACAGGCAATGGGGAGAACATGCAAACACCACACAGACAGTTGCCCGAGGATGGAATTGAACCCAGGTCGCTGGCACTGTGAGGTAACGATGCTAACCACTGAGCCACTGTACCTCCCCTCAATGCTTTGAGCAGGACCATTGTTCCAGATAGTCCCTCATTCTTAGGAATATTGTAACACAGCGATAATACAGATGTAAGTCGTGTACTCTGTTTTCAGGGAAGGTATTTAAATGTACTGCACTTAGACAAGTTATGCATGCATTTTATGAACTGTGCACTTGATGAAATGATGGATCCTCTGCATTGAAACTGACATTGCATGTGTGTTCCAGACCCCCTGTGAATCTGAATTTCATTGATCACATCGTGGGAAACCAGCCAGATGATGAGATGGTGCCCGTGGTAGAATGGTATGATCCAGTCTCTCACACAACATATAAACACAGCAATAGTCTAGGCCATTCACCCCTTCATGCCTGTTCTGCCGTTTGATAAGATTATGGTGATCTGATTGAGTCTTCTACTTGCCTGTTAGTCCCATATAAATTTTAACTTTGTTGTCAATCAATAAACTATAGAAAACAAAAAAGTGGCTGACAAAACTCAGCAGGTCTGTGGGGAGAAAGCACAGTCAACATTTCAAGTCCAGTGATTCTTCTTCAGATACTATTTAACGCAGCCTTTAAAATATTCAATGACCCGGTCTCCACCTGGAATTCCACAGATTACTACCCCTCTGAGGTATTAGTCTGTGGAATTCCCTGCTGTCTCCATAGCTCGTCATGGTGTCAAATTGATTTTGTCGATTGATCTCCATCACCCTCTTTCCTATCGGGAGCCTTCAACATCTGCTTTCTCGAGAGCAATAGTGAAAACCATACCTGGTAGCTAAATAGAAAGATGCTCTTGTCCTAAGGAAGACAATTGCATGTTAGCATTTACATACAAGTTATCAGGAGACTAGAGGAAACACTTAAAGGATGTCCTTCTTGAAAAATGCAATGTTCTTTCCAACTTCTGAGAATATTTTGACCAAGGCTATGAAAGCAGGAAAAGAAACATCCACAAGAGGTGCCAATTGTTTTCACTGTCTCTGATCAGCCCAGATGGAGGCCAAGTGCAAACAGCATGTGAATCACCACCCACCCATCTCTTCAAACCACCTGTCTTAGTTGTGGTGGAATGTACAAATCAAGCATTGGAGCATATAGCGTATAGAGTGGAAGGAGGTCACTAATCCAAGTAACTGCCTAAGAAGGAGACAAGTTATTTTGCTAGCCAAGCTGTTCCAATACTGTTCCAACACTGGCATCTACCCAACAATGTGGAAAATGTATGTCCTCTACATAAAAAGCAGGACAAATCCAACCAGCCAATTACCACTCAATCAGTCTCCTATCAATCATCAGTAAAGTGATGGAAGGTAACAGTGCTATCAAGCAGCACCTGCTCAGCAATGACTTGCATAATGGTGTCCGGTTTTGGTTCCACCAGGGTCACTCAGATCCTGACCTCATTACAGTCTTGGTGGAGTAGCAGAAAGCATAAGGGACTGTCAGAGAATACAGGAGGATGCAGATAGACTGGAGAGTTGGGCGGAAAAGTGGCAGATGGTTTTCAATCCAGACAAATGTGAGGTGATGCATTTAGGCAAGACTAATTCTAGAGCGAATTATACAATGAATGGAAGAGCCTTGGGAAAAGTTGATGGGCAGAGAGATCTGGGAGTTCAGGTCCATTGTACCTTGAGGTTTACTGTACAGGTGGATAGAGTGGTCATGAAGGCAGATAATATGCTTGCCTTCACTGGAGGGCGTATTGAGTATAAGAACCAGCAAGTCATGTTAATTGTGCAAGACATTGGTTCGGCCGCATTTAGAATACAGTTCTGGTCGCCACATTACCAAAAGGATGTGGACACTTTGGAGAGGGTGCAGAGAAGGTTTACGAGGATGTTGCCTGGTATGGAAGGTTCTAGCTATGAAGAGAGGTTGAGTAGGTTAGATTTGTTTTCATTAGAAAAAGGAGATTGACGGGGGACCATTTTGAGGTTTACAAAATCATGAAGGGTACAGACAGGGTAGATAGAGACATGCTTTTTCCCAGGGTGAAGGATTCAATAATGAGAGGTCACGCTTTCAAGGTGAGAGGTGGAAAGTTTAAGGGGGATACACATGGCAAGTACTTCGCACAGAGGGTGGTGGGCGTTTGGAACGCGTTGCCAGCAGAGGTGGTAGAGGCAGGCACGGTTGATTCATTTAAGATGCGGCTGGATAGATGTATGAGTAGGTGGGGAGCAGAGGGACACATGCTTAGGAATTGGGCGACAGGTTTAGAGAGTGGATTTGGATCGGCTCTGGCTTAGAGGGCCGAAGGGCCTGTTCCTGGGCTGTAAATTTTCTTTGTTTCTTTCTATGAACAAAGTGAGCAAATATATGGGAATACCACCACTTTCAAGTTCCCTGCCAAGCCACTCGCCATCCTGACTTGGAAATATATTGCCATTTCTTCACTGTCGCTGGGTGAAAATCCTGGAATTCTCTCCCCAAGGGCATTGTGGGTCAACCCACAGCAGGTGGACTGCAGAGGTTCAAGAAAGTGACGCTCACATCCCATAAAATGAATAAATTTTTAAAAACCCATACCAATACCAGGAGGATGGTGTGAGACATGGTCCTTGGTGATCACCAATGGGTGGTCTAGACATAAACTCCACACAGTTGGGACAACACTGTGAGCAATAGCCACAATTATTTATCCCTGCAGCAAACACATTACTTCACAGAAGCATGAGTTAAAGGGATGCCTAACCATAGGGCTGAACCCTTGGTCAAAGAGATAAGGTTTAATGTTAGTTTTACAGCAAGGGTTGGAATCCCAGCGATTAGGAACATGGGCAGCTCAAGCCACAGCTATGAATATTGGGGAATGTGGGAGGGGAGAATGGACAACATTGTGAACAGGCTATTAGCACTAGAGACACTGGCCAGAGGTTAGTGATGTTGGTGCCTGTTGGCACAGAGTTTGTGTCAGTGCCAAAGACAATGGCTTTGATCGTCCCAATATTTTACCGGAGGAGTTTATACTGTGTAGAGCAGTGGGTGTGCAATAGTCTAGAATGTGAACTTCATAGCTGGTGCAGTTTGGATACAGTGTGGTCAGATCAGGGCAGCTTTGATCATGTACTCCTATATGGTGATGGTGAGTCAATCCAATCTCTAATCTTCATCTAGTGAGGGCAAGGAGCTTCAGATTACACACTCCTGGAGCAGTTTGGATCATAGAGTCCACAGTGGGCTCTGGTTTAAAAAAAAGAGCATCAGTATAAACTCCTGAAGACTGGGAGAATCCAGAGGCACGCAGCATGACATGAGGATTAAATACGAGAGTGAGAAAAGTGTATACTCAACTACACGTCAGAGGAGGACTGACATTTACAAATGCTGATATATGGAGAAGCTGAAAGTTAAGAATTGGTCCCTCCTTTCGACACAGTCCGTAGCAGCTGTGATGTTAAATCTTGTGTGCCTCAGTAATACAAGCTGTAATCTTTTCCGCAGGTACCAGAACTGTCTGAAGTTTCATCGATACTGGTCAGTGGATGACAAACAAATCCACACCAATTACAGTTCCTTGCGCTCCATTGTTGTGGCCAACTATGAGGAGACTATCAAAATGCCCATCAATGAGCCAGCAGCTGGAAAGAAAAAATCCCAAATCCAGGTCTGAATGCCAGTCACTGCCTTGGCATCAATTTTTTCTTTGTCACAACATTAACCAGCAGCAACGTTCAGTTAGGAGGGGGAGCATTTAAAAACTGGGCTGGACAGGAATAGGAAAGGACGAGATGGACTCTAAGTTGGGTTGAGACAATCTTGAATTAGAATTTGAAAGTGTCAACAAATGTGAAACAACGTACTGAGTGGTAAGGCTGAGATTTTTAGGTTTTGTAATCAGCATTACATGGGGCAACTTTCACCTACTTAGTTCTCTGAGTTGGATCGCAGGCAGGATTTCTTTTCAATTTGAAGTCTTCCAAATGGATCTGGAATGAACAACTGTACCTCCCTCCCAGATCAGCAAGGAACTTCATTCCTGAATATAATGGGCGGAATGAATGGGTGTGTACCATTTTCTGAAGTGCAGACAAACTGCATGTTTAACATGCCCAGAAGCTCCTGATAGAGCAGAGACAGTCGGATTTGAGCTTAGATTTTAAAAGCAAACGTGATAGGCACTTTTAATGGTTGCTTGTGTTCTTTATCCAATTGGCATATGTCTTTCATGAGTCACTTGATTGTACTGTTAATTTTACCCCATGCTGATTTTTGAAACTAGAAAGTTTGTCAATCATGACACTCTGCAGATGGTGTGTTCAGAGGGAAGGGAGGCCAATGCTGGGGTGGCAGACAGGTCAGCAGTCTTGTGCTCTCCTGCTCATACTCACTCCCCCCACCACCACCACATTTACTGAAAGGGCTATTATACCCCATTGATTGAAGAGGCTATTGGAATCTCTTCTTTCCAATTATGGCTGCACCACTGATCCCCCAGAGGCAAAGAATGAATGCCTGTCCAATCCTGGAAGACCTTATCATTACATGTGGTAAAATCGCCATAGCCCCAGCAGACCATGGGGCTACTCTCTCAAATTGAGAGAGAGAGACTCACAACTTGTGGTTTATCATTTTGTTTAGCCTGAGGGTCACCATACCTCATGTGAGAGGTGAGACTGAGAAGGAGAATCCTTCATGATAACCTCAGTCAGTGCAGGGATGCGACTTGTGCTTTTGGCATCACTTTGTATTGTGGTATTGTATGAAGGACAATCCAGAGTAAATGTTACTTGTTTGGTTACATCTGTCAGGATGCCATGAGCCACTTCTGCAGCCTCTGGAATATCCCCTTGGAATAACGGAATGGATCAGTAGAGCATAGATCTTGAGCTCTGCTATGTGCTGCAAAGTGACATTCATCAGGAGCAGGCATGATTAACAGCGGCCTGAACATTGGTTGCATCATTCTGTCAGCATGGGGTTGTGCCTAGTCAGAAAAGAACTCTCCTCACTAGCATTCCATGCAGGATCTCCTGTTGTAGAGCATGATAAGGGATGGGAATGTTGATTAGGCAGAGTGATAAATTATGTCAGTATTAGACATTGAAACACAATATGGTGTCACATTATTTCAAATGAGAGTGCCTAGCAGATTGTTGATTGATTTATCTCACTTTCCAACCTTCTCTTGCTCTAGGAGTATGTAGATTACAATGGTGGACCCGGAGTGCAGCACATTGCTCTCAACACCTCTGATATCATTCAGTCCGTGAGTCTAATAGTTATATTTCCTTCTTAGCCCTCAGTTCATTTGATGTAATCATTGCATTTGTGTCATGTACATCGTGAGGTAAATAGTGACACAAATTTAATTAATAGCTTGGGGAGATGATGGCTTAGTGGTATTGTAGTTGGACTGTTAAACCAAATAATGTTCTGGGGACCTGGATTCGAATCCCACCATAACAGATGGTGAAATATGAATTCAATAAATATCTGGAATTAAGAATCTAATAATGATCATGAAACCATTGCTGATTTGTAAGGAAAAACTCATCTGGTTCACTAATATCCTTCAGTGAAGGAATGTCCCATCCTTACCTGGTCTGGCCTACACATGACTCCAGACCCACAGCAATGTCATTAATTTTTAAACTGCCCTCTGGTAATTAGAGATGGGCAATAAATGCTGCCTAGCCGGTGATGCCCTCATCCCATGACTGAATAAAGGAAAACAATTAAAAATAGTCCTTCCTGATATTTACTAGACAGTGAATTGGCCATGCTAAATTGCCCATAGTGTTAGGTGAATGGGTGAAATGTAGGGGAATGGGTCTGGGTGGGTTGCACTTCGGAGGGTCGATGTGGACTTATTGGGCTGAAGGGCCTGTTTCCACACTGTAAGTAATCTAATCTAATCTAGTAATCTGAAAAAGATCCAATGTGTCTTTGTATGAGGCGGGAGTTTGTGGCTTTATGTTGAACTTCACTGTGTATTGGACCTTTTTTTTCTGGTTCTGGATGGGAACCAAACATTAAAATGACGCTCTTGCCAATTCCCACATCAGTTAAGATATACTGCAACGTACAAAGCTGCATGATATTAGGAATACCAGCTTCACATCATTCACAATCCTCCATCACTCTTTGGCTCATAACATTGGTCAACAGCTAGAGAAAGGTGGCCTAAACCAATACGCATATTATTTAGAACATAGAACATAGAACATAGAAAGATACAGCGCAGTACAGGCCCTTCGGCCCTCGATGTTGCGCCGACCGAATCCTACCTAACCTACACTAGCCCAATAACTTCCAAATGCCTATCCAATGCCCGCTTAAATGACCATAAAGAAGGAGAGTTCACCACTGCTACTGGCAGGGCATTCCATGAACTCACAACCCGCTGTGTAAAGAATCTACCCCTAACATCTGTCCTATACCTACCACCCCTTAATTTAAAGCTATGTCCCCTAGTAACACCTGACTCCATTAGCGGTAAAAGGTTCTCAGTGTCGACCCTATCTAAACCCCTAATCATCTTATACACCTCTATCAAATCTCCCCTAAACCTTCTCTTCTCCAATGAGAACAGCCCCAAGTGCCTCAGCCTTTCCTCATAAGATTTTCCTACCATTCCAGGCAACATCCTGGTAAACCTCCTCTGCACTCGTTCCAATGCCTCCACATCCTTCCTATAGTATGGCGACCAAAACTGCACACAATACTCCAGATGAGGCCGCACCAGAGTCTTATACAGTTGCAACATGACCTCAGGACTCCGGAACTCAATTCCTCTACCAATAAAGCCCAGTACACCATATGCCTTCCTCACAGCACTATTTACCTGGGTGGCAACTTTCAGAGATCTGTGTACATGGACACCAAGATCCCTCTGCTCATCTACACTACCAAGTAGCCTACCATTAGCCCAGTAATCCATCTTCTTGTTACTCCTACCAAAGTGAATGACTTCACACTTAGCTACATTGAATTCCATTTGCCACATTTCTGCCCAGCTCTGCAACTTACCTATATCCCGCTGTAACCTACCACTTCCTTCCTCACTATCCACAACTCCACCGACTTTTGTGTCATCCGCAAACTTGCTTACCCAGCTTTCAAGCCCTTCCTCTAGATCATTTATAAAGATAACAAAAAGCAATGGTCCCAAAACAGATCCTTGTGGTACACCGCTAGTAACTGCACTCCAAGATGAACATAGTCCATCAACTACTACCCTCTGTCTCCTTCCAGCCAGCCAATTCCTAATCCAAACCTCTAATGTATCCTCAATGCCATACCTCCGTAGTTTTAGCATTAGCCTACCATGGGGAACCTTATCGAACGCCTTACTAAAATCCATATACACAACATCTACTGCTTTACCCTCGTCCACTTCCTTAGTCACCTTCTCAAAGAACTCAATAAGGTTTGTGAGGCACGACCTGCCCTTCACAAAACCATGCTGGCTATCCTTGATCACGTTATTCCTATCCAGATGTTCATAAATCTTATCCCTTACCATTCTCTCTAAGACTTTGCCCACCACTGAAGTCAGACTCACTGGCCTATAGTTACTAGGGCTATCCCTACTCCCTTTCTTGAACAAGGGGACCACATTCGCTATCCTCCAGTCCTCTGGTACTATTCCCGTTGACAATGACGACATAAAAATCCAGGCCAATGGCTCTGCTATCTCCTCCCTAGCTTCCCATAGGATCCTAGGGTAAATGCCATCAGGCCCAGGAGACTTATCTATTTTCATCCTTTCCAATATTCCCAGAACCTCTTCCCTGCATATTTCCAGGCCATCCATTCTAATCATTTGTGACTCCATATTCACATCAGCAACAGTGTCCTGTTCCTGAGTGAATACTGATGAAAAGTATTGATTTAGTGTCTCTCCAATCTCCTCCGCCTCCACACACAACTTCCCACTACTATCCTTGACTGGACCGATACCTACCCTAGTCATCCTTTTATTCCTGACATACCTATAGAAAGCCTTTGGGTTTTCCCTAATCCTACCAGCTAAAGACTTTTCATGTCCCCTTCTCGCTTCTCTTAGCTCTCTCTTTAGATCCTTCCTGGCTACCTTATAACTCTCTATCGCCCCAACTGAACCTTCACACCTCATCTTTACATATGCCGCCTTCTTCCTTTTCACAAGGGATTCCAATTCCTTACTAAACCACGGCTGCCTCACAAGGCCCTTTACACCATGCCTGACTGGTACATACTTATCGAGGACACGTAGTAGCTGCTCCTTGAACAATCCCCACATCTCATTAGTGTTCTTCTCTTGAAGCCTGTTTTTCCAATCCACACATCCTAAGTCATGCCTCACTGCATCATAATTTCCCTGCCCCCAGCTATAACTCTTCCCCTGCGGCGCACACATATCCCTCTCCATCACTAAAGTAAAAGTCACCGAGTTGTGGTCACTGTCCCCGAAGTGCTCACCTACCTCCAAGTCTAACACCTGGCCTGGTTCATTACCTAGAACCAAATCCAGTATAGCCTCACCTCTTGTTGGCCTGTCTACATATTGTGTCAGGAAACCCTCCTGCACACATTGGATAAACACCGACCCATCTAATGAACTCGAGCTATAGCTCTCCCAGTCAATATCTGGGAAGTTAAAGTCCCCCATAACAACCACCCTGCTACCTTCACTCTTTTCCTGAATCATCCTCGCAATATTATCCTCTACTTCTCTAGGACTATTAGGAGGCCTGTAGAAAACACCTAACAGGGTGACCTCACCTTTCCTATTTCTAACCTCAGCCCAAACTACCTCAGATGGCAAGTCCTCTTCCATCGTCCATTCCACTGCTGTAATACTATCTTTGACAAGTAATGCCACACCTCCCCCTTTTTTACCCCCATGTCTGATCCTACTAAAACATTTAAACCCTGGAACCTGCAACAGCCATTCTTGTCCCTGTTCTACCCACGTCTCTGTAATGGCCACAACATCGAAGTCCCAGGTACCAACCCACGCTGCAAGTTCACCTACCTTATTTCTTATACTTCTGGCATTGAAGTATACACACTTCAATCCACCCTTCTGTTTACAGGCACCCTCCTTCGAGATCGCTGCATTATTCATAACCTCCCTACACTCAAGGTCCTGTACCCTAAAGCTACAGTCCAGGTTCCCATGCCCCGGCGGAGTTAGTTTAAACCCTCCCAAAGAGCACTAGCAAACCTCCCCCCAAGGATACTGGTGCCCCTCAGGTTCAGGTGTAGACCATCCTTTTTATAGAGGTCCCACCTTCCCCAGAAAGAACCCCAGTTGTCCAGAAACCAGAATCCCTCCCTCCTGCACCATCCCTGTAGCCATGCATTTAACTGCTCTCTCTCCCTATTCCTCGAGTCTCTATCACGTGGCACGGGTAACAAACCAGAGACTACAACTCTGTTTGTTCTAACTCTGAGCTTCCAACCTAGCTCCCTGAAAGCCTGTCTGACATCCTCACCCCTCTTCCTACCTATATCGTTGGTGCCAACGTGGACCACGATCTGGGGCTGCTCCCCCTCCCCCTTAAGGACCCGGAAAACACGATCAGCGACATCACGTACCCTTGCACCTGGGAGGCAACATACCAAACGTGAGTCACTGTCGCCCCCACAAAACCGTCTGTCTGTACCCCTCACTATCGAGTCCCCAAGAACTATCGCTCTACCTTTCTCCACCCTTCCCTTCTGAGCAACGGGGCCAGGCTCCGTGCCAGAGGCCTGAACCTCGTTGCTTGCCCCTGGTAAGTCATCCCCCCCACAATCACAAAGCTGCTACTGGAGTGATAGAATCATAGGCTGGTGTCTCATTGGAAATGTATGGATCTACCAATCACTCATGCTGACAAATAGTTTATTCCTGACAAGGGCAAACCATCCAAATGTGCCTTCCCTGTGGTAGGAAGTGGGAGCATGTCAGACAATAGGAGCTGTGTTTGTTCTGCAGCCATTAGTTTTACACTGCCTGATAGGCCAGAAAATAAACAAGGTTTCTGATCCTCTATCCCTGAGGACCCTCTACTTCACTGTGTATTATCCCATCTATAGCAACAGGTGGGGCTCTTGTACTTTGTGCAGGCATTTTGTAACTATCCAAGTCGATACATTGTCCTCTGCTGGTTGTAGTTAGAAAAACACTTGGCCAACTGAACTTCTTCCATCACTTAGCAGCACTTTAAGTGTAAAGTATGAATTCTTTTCACAGAAGAATTCTGTCACAGGGATACCTGGTGTTATGAGCATGATGCTCCCTTGTCCTGCGCCATTTTCCGTGTGTGTGTGTGTGTGTGTGTTAGATAATGACAATATCAGAGTTACTCTGATTTGGAGATGCCGGTGTTGGACTGGGGTGTACAAAGTTAAAAAGCACACAACACCAGGTTATAGCCCAACAGAATTAATTGAAAGCACTAGCTTTCGGAGCGACACTCCTTCATCAGGTGGTTGTGGAGGACACAAATCTAAGGCACAGAATTCATTCTGATGTAGGAAGGGGCCATACAGCACGTTTAGTCCAAGCTGGCCCCTGGAAATATCCAGTGAATTCCATCCCACCACTGCTTTCCTATCGTCCTTCAAGCTTTTATTTCTCTCAAGTGCTTATCTTATCACTTTTTCAAATTATTGACTGTGTCAAGAAGCAGTGTGAGTGGCCTCCCCCTGTGTCCATCCCTTGGTCTGTCTACCTGTCTCCCAGTTACCCATCCTGCCCTTTGGACTGTGTAATTGTCTCCCAGTCTCATGCCTGTCTTGGTGTTAAAATGCAATAATTCTGTTATCATTCTGACAATCTTTTGCTGACATTGCTATTTGTCAAGGGCTGTGGTTTTAAGATTGACTGACTGATTACTGTTGCTATCTGCTGACAGATCACAAGTTTAAAAAGCCGTGGCATGGAGTTCCTGATGGCACCAGACACCTACTATGATCAGCTGAAAGAAAAATTAAAGACTGCGAAAATCAAAGTTAAAGAGGACCTTAAGAAGTTACAGGTACATCTGAAGAGATTTGCAAATGCGGAGGCTAGATATTACACACAGCTAAACCAGTAACAAAACAACTCAGCAATGGGGAAATCACCTCAATACAATTAAGTTTCACAAAAAGGAACGATGTACTGTACTCAGTTAAGTACATGCCATGAATGGTGTTTGTATTATCTAGTGCAAACAAGCCTATTGCAGAAAACAAGGCAATATGGCACAATCACCTTCACAAAATAATCCCAGTGAGAGTTGTGATGAATGGAAAAGGTTTATTTTGTTGTGAGATTTTTGTTTTCCTCTGGCGATAACTTGGGTACAAATTCAACTTCTGAGCAAAACCATGCCTGATATTAAGTCCCTCAGTCATACAATGACAGACATTGCCTCTAAAAGCTTTCAAATGTTTTGTTTTACTGATTTCTGGTCTAAATACATAAAACTGTTCCTAGTGTTCCTACAATGTTCATAAAGAAATAAAAATAGACTCGTGTTTATTTTAAACTTCCTGGGCCACGTGCCATTGCTGAACTGGTGCCTGGAGGTCCGGATTTCTCGTCCAGTGGTAAAGAAATTATGTACTGGAGAGCCACCAGGCCTGGGAGTGTAGACTATCTGTCTCTGGAAATGCCCAGCTGTTTGTTGGCACCTGCCCGAGGTTGTACGTCTATTGCTCGGGATTTCAAGCAGGTTGGCAACTGCCTGCTCGAATTTGGCCCTCACTCCTGTGAGAAATAAATGACCTGGCCCTGGAGCACTTTAAACATTGAGTCTTGTAACTAATTTCTGTTTCCATTTGCACAGCCCTTTACCATCATTTACCAAAACAGTGGAATACTAGTTTGAGTGGGTGATGATTGCTCTTTATGAAACTCAGATGATAAGATGAATACCTGTCTGAGTGAAGTCCTGGCTGTCGAGACACAGATCTATTGGAAATCTGGTTAGGGGGGGGAGGCAGAAAAAAAAGTTTTGTTCAATGGGTGATGGAGGCAATGAGGCAGATTGTGAGCAATTTCATCTTGTTTTTATGGAGCAATAACCTCACAGAAATGGTACATTACCCCCTTTTGGCCATCACTATGGCCAGGTAAAGCTAGCTTTGGCCAACCGCTGAGTTATCAGATAGAAACATAGGAGATAGGAACCAGCGCTGGACGCTCTGTCTCCTGGGCCTGCTCCGCTGTTTACCCAGTTCATGGCTGATCATCTACCTCAATGCCATTTTTCTCATTTAATATCAAGATCTATCACTCTCTGCCTTGAATGAGTGAACTTTCACAGACCCTAGGGGTAGAAAATTCCAAATATTCATCACACTCTGTGACAAATTTCCTCTGCACCTCAGTTCTAAATGGCCTACCCTTTATTCAGAGGCAATTCATCGTCTCGAAGTTCTCCCCCGCCCTTAGCCCAATGACCAGCTGAGCCAACATTCTCCCTGTATCTTCCCAGCTCAGCCCTTTAAGAATTATATACTTCAATGAGATCACCTTTCATTCCTTTACATGTTAGTGATTCCAGGCTTGATCTTGACAGTCTCTCCTCAGAGGACCATTGAGCTATAGCAAGGATCAGGCTGGTGACCCTTTGTCGCACTCCCTCAATATTAAGAGTATTGTTCTTTAGGTAAGAAGGCCAGAATTATACACAATCGCGAGCCTGAGTAATGTGGAAAGCTAATTTTTTTTCACCATCTGAGGAGAGTACTGGTTTTAGTACAGACATCAGCTGGTCATTTGGCCAGCAAGGAGCCAAAAGGCGAATTACCGTTCTTTGTCTGGGGAATGAAACAGCACGTGTCATCACAGTGATTCTAATTAACCAGCAGGGGGCAATGGCGGTCCAGCTTCTTTATCACTTCTCCAGGCTCCATTGATGCTGGAAATGTTGCCATTGATGAGTGGGTCAGACTGCTCTGTGGATTTTGTTTCCCAAGCAGTGTGTCAGATGAATGTTAATGTAGTACCCCAAAGTGAACTGGGTCTGCTATTGGGCATTATCACTTAGACCCTGTGATGTGTCGGGGATAATTAAAATCATTTTCTTTTGCCTACAGTAGCCAGTGATGAGAGTGAGTGTGTGCAAGTTGGAAACTGTTCATTGTGTGTCACTGTCTGTAATGTAACAGGAACTCAAGATTCTTGTGGATTTTGACGAGAAGGGCTACCTGCTACAGATCTTCACCAAACCTGTCCAAGATAGGCCCACACTCTTCCTGGAGGTCATACAGAGATATAATCACAACGTGAGTATAGCACCCATCAGTGCACATGTAGGGAAGGTGAACATTGATTTTGTCTCAGACTGTCTACACTTTAGCTATTGTTGGATGGCTTTATGTGTGTATTTTTATAGTTTAATACATCGATATGAAAGTTCTTTATCTGTCAAAAACAGCATTCAATGGATATTGGCCCCACCATCATACTCTCTTGCTACTGTACTGTATGTCTCCAGCCAGTTTGGAACCATGAAAATGAATGATGCAGACGTTCATTAGGAATTGATCACCTTTATAAACAGGACTGTCACCTCCATTTCTAAATAGTTGCTTACTTTTGCAATCTCAATCTTTCTCTAGAACATTTACAAAGACGTACTTTACTCAAATTCCTGCTAGACCCAGTCACAGTGCCCAGAATACTCTCTGGAGCTCACCCTTTGCCCAGTTACTGACCACTGATCCTCACTCTACCCCTCCTCCAGCTAGAACCTCACCCTGGCCGGGCTGTCATGGCAATGAGCTGCCCTCTTGAACCGCTGCAGTTCGTATGCTTTAGATTGACCCATAATGCCTATAGGAAAGGAATTCCAGGATTTTGACCAAGTGACCCTGAAGGAATGGCAAAATATTTCCAAATCAGGATGGTAAGCAACTTGGATAGGAGCTTTCAGGTGGTGGTGTTCTCATGTATTTGCTGCTCTGGTCCTTCTCAATTGGAGTGGTTGTTGGTTTGGTAAGAACTTTCTAAGGTGCCTTGGTGAATTGCTGCAGTGTGTTTTGTAGGTGGTACACACTGCTGCTAATATGCCTCAGTGATGATGGGTGGGAGGGAATATTTGTGGATGTGGTGCCAATCAAGCATACTGCTCTGTCCTAGATGGTGACAAGCTTTGTGAGCTGCACTCATCCAGGTTAGTAGGGAGTATTCCATCACACTCCTGACTTGTGCTTTATAGATGGTAGAGCTAAGTTATTTGCTGCAGGATTCCTAACCTCTGACTTGGTCTTGTAGCCACAATATCTAATTACGGGTAGTCCAATTTCTGGTCTGCTAATGAAGGTGATCACTTTTCGCTGGTAGTACGCTTCAGCTCTTCAATTTTGTTTTAGACTGATTTAACAAATAAGGAGTGAGAGGAAAAGGAATCTTGGAATTTATAGTTGTAACTGACTTCCCTTCACATCCTCAACAACATGATTCCTGATTGGGCATAGAGCCCCTCTTTCCAGTATCACTCAGCCACTTTTCTGCCTGGCAGTCACTACTTGGCCATGCACCACTAATCATAGCTGTGTTGAGATAGCAGTGGAGGTAGCAAATGGATCAAATACTAGCATTTCCAGCTCTCTCATCCCTCTCGAAATCATAAAATCCAGCTTATTAACGGACCCTTTAATACCAAAAGGCCATGTTTCAGGTGTGAGCGTAGACCATGAGGGCAGAGCCACCCATTGTGAGAGCATAAACTGAGCCCTCTCCTACACAACCACACCGTTTTGTAGCAAGGGTCACTGGCAGTGAGTAAATGCAGGAAGAAAGCTGATTTTGCAAGATGGGAGGCAGTCGTGGCATCCTCCCTGTAACAGTAACTGACACAAAGCAGAGAGTGACCCTTGACTTCCTGGCTTTTACGGTTCGGTGCTTTTACCTGTTAAACTGTTGTTGTGAACAAAGTTGGAGTTTGAATCAATGCCCAGACATTTTATCTGGCTGTGACACTCAGCTGATCCAACAAAGTAATGTGAAAAACACAATAAAACTAGTGGAAGACTTGGAGCAAACAATAATCATTGATTCACAGAAAACTCAGCACCTGAGAGTCAACTGTCTCACCCTGAATCAGCAACATTGCTGCATCCAGCATTTATTCAGCCAGGTTTACTGAGAAATATAAACACAGACAGAATACTAGTCTGGCAGCGTTTGTGGAGAGAAACCAAGTTAACATTTGGGTCCAGTAGCCTTCTTTAGAACAGTTTTGAAGAAACTACATCTGAAACATTAACTCTGTTTCTCTCTCTACAGGTGATGCCAGACCTGCTGAGTTTCTCTAGCAATTTCTGTTTTTGTTAGATTCCCAGCATCTGAAATTGTTTTATTTCAGCGTCAGGAAATCTTTGATGAACAATGTGTCTCCTAACTGGTCTTTTTTTTTTGAAGGGCTTTGGGGCTGGAAACTTCAAATCATTGTTTGAAGCGATTGAGTACGATCAGGATGCAAGAGGAAACCTCACTGTTTATACCGCCGACAGGAAAGAACAGCGATACTACTGAAATAACCGGTCGGAAAATCACTAAACATGCTAAGAAGTTCCATATTTGTATCTCCTGTAGTGAAGAACTCTTCGTGTTCTTTAACCTTTCCTTCATCCTACAGACCCTAGAACATTCCCCTAAGCCTGGTGAGAGCTGATCATGGTTTTTAATTCATCATTCTTGCACCATACCCGCAATCAGATTAAACAAAAAAAGGAATTCCCCTTCACACAATGGCTGAATTTAACACCTGAAATCACTGTATTTAATAAATGTGGCCACCTACCCAATTCACTGAGGTTCATTATTTAATATTGTAACTTTCACAATACAGATCGATTGTCAGGATTAGCAGAATTCACAGTTTTCTGTTCCCTTGAAATGGTTAGAGAGGAGCCAAGGCACTTTGATGGTTTTAATTGCCTATAATGACCCTTTGACCTATCTGACCTGTCCCACATACTTGTGATACTTTGGATATCATAATGTATACACTCTGTACTCCACCTAATACCATACAGTTGATGAGTTAGAAATCACTACCAATCCAATTGTTGGTGGTGGAGGGGGGGGAGGGTGGTGGAACTTTCCTCTCAGACTGATCTTAGAAATCACACTGGTCCTGTACACTGTCTCCCACAGGAGAAAATTACTCCCACCACCCTACAACCACATCCAGAAGCAGGTTCTTCTTGAAGAAGTTTAGCAAACTGGTATTTACCACCCAAGATACCAGCCCATTCCAGAATTAACTCTTCAATGAGAAAGGGATCAGCTCTTCACATCAATTTAAAATAATGACCTTTTGTCTTTCCTAACAAATTAGTATCTCCTCCTCTCTGCATTGAGTCCAGTTACACAGTGTATTCTCTCCCCATGCCTGACCCCCCTGGGAAATGTGCTTGAGGCCTGCATCAGCCTAACTGGCCAGGAAGATGGAGAGGAAGGCCAAGGGCCTGCTATTGTCAAGAGGGGAAGCGCCACTATGCCTGAGCAGGTCCTGGGCATGGGGCAGCCAGCAAGATGCCAGCTTGTATTTCAAAACAGTGCCATCAACAAGCTACATTGTGGCCAGCTACAAGTGCTGGCCCAAGCAGGCAGTCTGGGACTTGAGTAAAGCCTCCCTGGAGCAGATCACAGAGGGTCAGGGAGGGGAAAGGCCATAGGTCAGAGGGGAAGGATCTGCAGAGACTAGCAGGTCAGGAAGCATCATTTGTAGTAAGAGGGGCTGTAGAAAGTCATTTTATTAAATTTATATTAAAAAAATTAAAATGATTTAATTTACCAGTGCAAGGGAAGCTAGCAATCAAAGCATTTTAAATGATAATGTTTTAGCTTTTTTCTGATAAGGGAGTCCCATATAACTCAACTCGTTCCTGTGAGAACCTGTTCTTCACTTAACATCATTTTACTCAGAGTTGTAATTTTAAGGAACACAATCACAAGTTTAAATGAGAATTTAATTCAGCAACGTAGTCTTTGTTAATGATTTCAACGGCTATTTATCCACAAGTACTGGGGTGGCACAGTGGTGAGCACTGCTGCCTCACAGCGCCAGGGACCTGGGGTCAATTGCCACCTCGGACAACTGTCTGTGTGGAGTTTGCACATTCTCCCTGTGTCTGCGAGGGTTTCCTCCGGGTGCTCCGGTTTCCTCCCACAGTCCAAAGATGTGCAGGTCAGGTGAATCGGCCATGCTAAATTGCCCGTAGTGTTAGGTGCATTAGTCGGGGTAAATGAAGGGGAATGGGTCTGGGTGGGTTTCTCTTTGGAGGGTCAATATGGCCCGAAGGGCCTGTTCCCACACTGTAGGGAATCTAATCTAATCAAGTAGCATCAAAACAGATGAACTGGTTGTTATTACATTGATGTTCTTCGGAGCTTGTTGTACGCAAATTGTCCATGACCTCTCCTACACATTGATCGCATTTGAAAAGAAAACCAAATTGGCTGTAAACATATTTTGATATGCCTTGTGTTTTGAAAGGTTTAATTAAAAACATTCTCCTTTTAGTTTACAAGTTGAAGGATCATTAAGAACTAAATGGGACCATTAAAATATTTGGTTTGAGATCAAGATATAACAGATGTTTCCAATTACATTCTTTGTAGCAGTCACAAGGAATGCATCGAAGATTTGCTGCTAAAATGGATATAGACCTGGTCAAGAAGAGAAGGCCTTAGCTGCTGACTGTGATGGCATTCATCTTAGTCCCCACTACCTTTGCAAGGCCTATGTTTTACTATGAGCAGATTGCTTGAAATAACCACTATTCCAGCAGCTCTGCACAGAAAGGCTATTAGAGTGCCAATGTGGCTACTATCTCACCAGTTGAATTATTGGAACAACTTGGTTTCCTAGTTCAGTGACAGTCAGCCCTGGTTGAATCTATTTTGATTTTTCAAAATGTTCCATCAGTTGCTGAACATTAGCCTACTAAAGAAAATTGAATTCATTGGTGGTTCCAGGTCAGAAAAGAGCTGGTTGCATTCATATAGATACTAATGGTCTTGTCAGGGATTGGTCATAAATGACATCTTCTAGGAATTAGTGTTGGTGTCACTGTTCCCCATATTTAACAATTATCTGGACAATGGTAATAGGAACTGTCTGTAGGCTCACAGAAAATACAAAAAATCACAGGAAGATCCAAACTGAATGGAGAAATGAGCTCATATCCAGCAAGTGCTTTTTAAAAATACGTTCCATTAGTTTCCCAGATAGGAAAGAGACAACCTTTACAGAAATGTGTATTGAAACCAGACAAGTAGGTGAAGGAAACAAACGGAGAAACTCAGCAGATTCTGGCAGCATCTGTGAACATAAGCCAGAGTTAATGTTTCAGGCACATTCTTCAGAACTAGAAGCAGCAAGGAAAAGATGAGCGGGAAGGGATGGAAAGAAGGAGCAAGTGGATAGGTAGGGAAGAAGCCCAGGGAGAAAAAAGAGAGGCAGACAGAGAGCCATTGATAGTAAGTCAGGGAAGATGAGCTGGTGATAATAGAGATTGAGTAGTTGAAAAATGGATTGGCTGTACTGAAAGCGGTAGCTGAATAACCTAGCTATGATAAATTATTAAGAGATTCTTGGAATAGCGCTGTGACCCTCATTACAAAAAGCAGCAGTGTGTTTGAATCCATTGCCTTGATTACCAAATACAGAATAAAGAAAATGATTTGATCTCTGGTCAAGGCCTCGTCTCCAATCAATGTTTGTTCCCATCAACAATGTTTGTTCCCTCTCAAGGTGATAGATTAGAAGTTATTGGAAATGATTGGACAATTGTGAGAGTGATAACTAATGTAAAGACCCTTCAGTTAACAGTGTTGAGATCATTTTTACATTCAAAGACTCTTTACTTCAAGGAGACCATGTACGTGCATTTATTATCAATATTCAAAAAGCAGCTGGTCAAATTCCCGAATGGTTTCCAAGATATCTTTGCACAGAAGGTAAATGCATGTTGGAGAGTGTGTCAGTCTCTACAGTTGCTTGACAGCAAAATGAAATTTTCAAGTGTTCTGCCAAAACAGGCTTATTTTTCCAGTTATATTGTGAGCTGTTGGTCTTCTCTCCTTTCCCAAGAGTTTGTACATAATTCAAGACACACACGTGACAGCAAATCAATGGATGCTTTATGTCTCTCCTGATTTTTCTTTCCAAAGTTAATAAGTAGTTGATAACAAAATAACCTTTTCTCATTCTTCCTTCAATACAGATCAATTCAATAAGTCTCCCAACAGTTCTTGTACACTTCTTGCAAACGAGAGTTCACAGCCTGGGTAAAAACCAAAACTTGACTATAGTTGCAAAACTTCAAAGCTTAAAGAAGTCGTGGCTAAAAGCGCTAGCCACTAAAATACCAAGCTAATAAAACTGAGTGCAATCATTCTGGAAACTTGGATAAGTCACAAGCTCCTCTAAACAGTCCTTATGCATAACAATTCATCTGTACCAGCAGTATTCTTTGGAGGGGACAATTGCCTATCTGCCTACAAAAGTCCCCACAGCCCAAACTGAAATGGCATCCTAGTATCTTTCAGCAATCTTTAAAATGCAATCAATTGTATTTGGATGTTGTGTCCATGACGAAAGATCCTACAAGATGCCAAAGGGATGAATGATTTAAAGCTTTTAAATGTTTACGTTTCCTTTATCTGCAGTTTTTCTTTACCTTGCTAGTCTGCTTCCTTCTCCACGTCTGACTTTTGAATGGAAAATGGTCCTCTGAGTACTCATTATTCCTTGGTGCTTTATCAGTGATAATCTGGTGGGCTACTCTAATTATGGAGATCGGCTTGACTGAGCACGAGCTCAGGGGAAAAAGCAGGAAATTGACAATAGACCTGTGCAGGCACAATGGGCTGATTGATCTCCTTTGCAATAATTCAGTAATTCTGTGAAGACTGTTTTATTCCAGAAGTTACATATATACACTTCAAGTAACCAAGAGTCTCTCATGAATAATAACACCAGAACAAGTTGCACAGGAAAACAGAGTCAATAAACTGGCTATAGGAGGAGAGAATTCAGCCCCTCAAGTCTGTTCTGCCCATCAATTAGATCATGGCCAACCCGTGGTCTAATCCATATACCTGCTTTTGACCCAAATCCCTTAATGCCTTTGCTTAACAAAAATGAATCTACCTTGGCTTCAGGGGAAATAGGAACAAAAAAACCATATTTAATTGGGCCAATTTTCAGTTTTAATCAGCTGAACAGGAACTCCTAAAATGTTAACTAGACATAAACATCTTTCAAAAAAGTTCACCTTTACTGTATTTACACATGATAGCATTAAATATTTCTAAGTATTATCAACAAAGCAGATAGTAGAGTCATGATCTATTCTTTTGCCCTGTCCATCTGGCAGTTAGTGGGAAATCCAGTTTGTGTTGGAAAAAAGCAAGCTCTTCAAGCTGGAGAGACAGGTTCAGAGAACAAAATTTGTCTAATTGGTACAACTTATTGTGTGAGGTATGACAACCGGCAGCTTGTTGCCTCCTTTGACGTTGGAGCTCTTTGATGTCACACTTGATCAAATAATGCCTTGATGTCAAGGGGAGTCATTCTTGCTTCACCAGTTAGCTCCTTTGTCCATGTTTGGATGAAGATTTAATGAGATTAGGAGACAAGCGATGTGGATTGAATCCGAACTGAGTTGTCAGTGAGCAGGTCATTGGTAAGCAAGTGCTAACTGATAGCACTGTTGATAATCTCTTCCATTAGCCAGCTTGGATTTGACTTGCATTTGTGGGCAGGACATAGCTGGGCATTTTCCACATCAATAGGTAAATGGGAATCTCGTACTTCATTTGGAATATTCTGGCTGGAGGCATTGCAAGTTCTGGAGTGTAAGTCTTAAATATCATTGCCAGAATGTTGTCAGGGTTCACAGCTTTTACAGCATTCAGCCATTTTGTGATCACATGTAGAGTGAATCCAGTTGGTTGAAGACTGGTATCTCAGGGACCTCAGGAGCAGACCAAGATGTATCATTTACCCAGCACTTCCATCTGAAAGTGAATGCGAATGCTTCAGCCATGTCTTGTATACTGATGTGCTGAGCTATCCCATCTTTTGAGAATGAGGATATTTTGAGAGCTGTCTTCTGCTATTATTTATTTAATTATCCACCACCATTCATCGGAGTAAGTGAGGACTGCAGATGCTGGAGATCAGAGTCGAAAAGAGTGGTGCTGGAAAAGCTGGTCAGGCAACATCCGAGAAGCAGGCAAGTCGATGTTGTAACCATAAGCTCTTCATCGGGAATGTCGACTTTCCTGCTCCTCGGATGTTGCCTGACCATCTTTTCCAGCACCACTCTTTTCAACATCACCATTCATAACTGGATAGGAGCATAACACCTAAATTTGATCTGTTAGTTGTGGAATCACTTAGACCCATCAATCGGTGCTTCTGTTATTTGGCAAAGAAATAATCCTGTCTTGCAACTTTAACAGGTTGACATCTCAACTTGAGTTGAACCTGATGCTGCTCCTCCCCACAGGTAGTTGGTAATGATGATAATGGGGCAATTCTGGTCATGTGGTTTCAGACTGTAGTTGAATATAATTTTGTTGCTGCTGTTGAAGGCCAACAGTAGCTTATGGATGCCCAATTGAGTTGCTCGATCTGTTGAAATCTATCACCTTTGATACAGTGGTAATGCCACACAAGTTGGAGGGAATGCTTTACCTAAGAATGGGACTTCGTCTGCAAAGGACTGGGCAGTGATTACTCCTACAAATATTGCCACAGACATTCACATGTGAGAGGACTGATAAGTATTACAATCATTAAGTTGATTAACATGGCCTAGTGGCCATTTCTTTGGTCTTGGATGGTAGCACAAAAGAGTGGAATTGGTCAGTTTGATAAACAAGTCAACAATTTTATACTTAGGGGACAACTGGAGGAGTAGTGAGATTTGATTTCTCAGTGCATTCCAGCTGTAGCACATGGGCCTCTGGATTACTCAAACAGTTACATCATCAAAATACTGCTTTCCTCCCTGACTTAACTTCCTGACTGAGAAAACTAAGGATTTAAACCTCTCACTCAGAGATAGAGACCATCACATTTCAGGATCTTAATTTATTTGACCCAAGAAAAGTTTCAGGTTATTTACATGAATGTATTTCTATTGAAATAAACTGAGGTAACTAGCAGCTAAATATTTACAACAGGAATGTACTCGAATGAGAATTGCCCTCCCAGATTTATCCAATGGATATCAAGTAAAACATCTCAAAATTATTTTATTACTGCAATTTCAGCAAGAGATTGATGCCAGAGAAGCCCTAATTTTCAGAAGGCACTAGGCAGTATGATTAACTGCTGAACTGGGATGTTCGTTAACAAGACTTCGGTCTCCCGTCTTGTTGGGACAAGCTAACACAAACGAGAAAAATCAAGGAGGCAAGTCAAAGAGCAAGAACGTTTTCAAATCCCATGTCAACTACATTAAAAGAATGCTCGAAGGAAAAGCATTACAAATAGCATCAATCATGCCCTGGGTCATTCTACATACTTTCCAGTTAATTAAAAACTTTTCAGTATGGTAACTGTTGTAATTTAGGGAAATGTGACAAGTCAATTTGTACGGATCAACCATCTACAACATCTAAGTGTTAAGATTATTTAATTTGGTACAGCATTTCTTGAGCAAATATTATTCCCTAAATCAAATATTATGTATATGCTTTATCGTTCCAGCGTTCATGTACACAAAATGGTTATTCTATTAACACTCGCTGCATTTCAGAATAAAAGCCTTGAGATCGGTGCTGGGTCCTCTACTTTTTGACATTTACATAAATGGTGTGGATGCGAGCATAAGAGGTACAGTTAGTAAGTTTGCAGATGACACCAAAATTGGAGGTGTAGTGGACAGTGAAAAGGGTTACCTCAGATTACAACAGGATCTGGACCAGATGGGCCATTGGGCTGAGAAGTGGCAGATGGAGTTTAATTCAGATAAATGCAAGGTGCTACATTTTGGGAAAGCAAATCTTAGCAGGACTTATACACTTAATGGTAAGGTCCTAGGGAGCGTTGCTGAACAAAGAGACCTTGGAGTGCAGGTTCATAGCTCTTTGAAAGTGGAGTCGCAGGTAGATAGGATAATGAAGAAGGTGTGTGATATGCTTTCCTTTACTGGTCAGAGTATTGAGTACAGGAATTGGGAGATCATGTTGCGGCTGTACAGGACATTGGTTAGGCCACTGTTGGAATATTGCATGCAATTCTGGTCTCCTTCCTATCAAAAAGATGTTGTGAAACTTGAAATGGTTCAGAAAAGATTTACAAGGATGTTGCCAGGTTTGGAGGATCTGAGCTACAGGGAGAGGCTGAACAGGCTGGGGCTGTTTTCCCTGATGTGTCAGAGGCTGAGGGGGTCCTTTTAGAGGTTTACAAAATGATGAAGGGCATGGATAGGATAAATAGACAAAGTCTTTTCCCTGGGGTCAGGGATTCCAGAACTAGAGGGCATAGGTTTAGGGTGAGAGTGGAAAGATATAAAAGAGACCTAAGAGGCAACTGTTTCACGCAGAGGGTGGTACGTGTATGGATTGAGCTGCTAGAGGATGTGGTGGAGGCTGGTACAATTGCAACATTTAAGAGGCATTTGGATGGGTAAATGCATAGGAAGGGTTTGGAGGGCTATGGGCCGGATGCTGGCAGGTGGGACTAGATTGGGTTGGGATATCTGGTTGGCATGACGGGTTGGACCGAAGGGTCTGTTTCCATGCTGTACATCTCTATGACAAATAAATGCGAGTCTTTCTATATATGTCGAATTATGGAAAATTGAATTCGAGAAATTCCAGAGATCAAAATGTCACACCACAGGATTTCTCATCAAATCTTTCAACATTTTAAATTTCTGGAAACTGTCAGTTAATTTCAGCATTGAAATAGTGATGTGAGAAAAGAGAACATTTTACCACTGATTGAACTGAATTAGTTGTGACTGATAATAGACATGTAACAATGTGCAGGCAATCTTTTGCTTTAGAGATTTAGACCTGGAAATGTAATGCATCACATCATTTGGTCACAGAGTTCATTCAAAATTTTGCATTCAACTAAAGATTAACCTTTTTAAAAAGTCTGATTCAAATCCAAATGCTAGACTAATCGGTGAACACAATTTTTGATTTTTAGATATATATTATTGTTTTGCCAGGCTCCCGACACAGTGAACTAAACTCTGCACTCAGCAGCTCTGAAGAACAAGCAACCCCATAATTTGAGTCATTCAAGGGGATTTTCACAAAGTGAACAATCACATTCACAATGACTATCTTGCACAAATAATGTGAGGTTATCAAAGTAGCATCAAGCTTGCCTTATCCCACTTGAACGCAGACATAAACATTTGCATTAAGATGTATTTTAAAATGAATTAAAGAAACTGACCTCTCGTTGTAAAAATTGATGTAGCTTCAAACCTTAAATGTCTCTGTTTTCTCTTGTTCATTCGTTCAATCCACTTGATTTCGTTTCAAACATGAGGTAAACTTACTCCACCTTTACCTTTCTAATGCCTTTTCACTTTCGAATGAGAGAGATGTAAAGCACCCAACACACCTTGGATGCATCTTTACCTTCAAACAAAAACTCACTCATCCCTGACTGCAGTTTTATATTAGTCCAGTTTGGGCTTTTCTTTGATGTTTCTTTTGTCCAGACATACAAAGGAGCTGATAAATCTGAGAGATGATAATGCAGTTATGATTGTAGTTGTGTATTGTCTAATCTGGTCACAGATAAACGAAAAACACAACTTTCCAGTCCCTTTCAGTTCTGAAGTCATATTCACTTCAAAACGTGAACTGTTTCTCCCTCCACAGACCTGCTGAGTTTCTGCAGCACTTTGTTTTTATCTTCCTAGCCAAGCGATCCAGTGCAACTATTAGAGGCTTATTGCTTAGAATTTGTGTAAACAGGCCATCTGGACAACTAGCCTATGCCATTATTCATGCACTTTGCATAAGCTACCTCCCACTTTACTTCATTACTTTGTCTTTACTGATAATGTCATTGGCAAGGCCAGCATTTATTGTTGCTCATCTCACAGTATACTTGAAGCGATGGTGGTGAGGTGCCTTTTTGAAAGGCTGCCATCCACTAGGTGCAGGTAGGCTCTCAGTGCTGGTAGTGAATTCCAAGGTTTTGACCCAGTGACAGTAAAGGAAGAATTAAATTTCCAAGTCATGACATTTTATGACTTAGACAAGAGCCTACCATTTATGATATTCCAAAATGTGGCCTTTGGTAGTAGAGGCCATGGGTTTAGAAATATTATTGAAGGAAGCTTAGTGAACTGCTCAAAAACATCATGGAGATGGTGATGGGTGCCAGTCAAGCTGGCTTTGATCTAATGGTGTCAGTATTTTTAGTGTTGTTGAGCTGCACTGATTCGCATAATTGGAGAGTACTTCATCCCATTCCTGATTTGTGGCTTGTAAAAGGTGGACACACGTTGGTGAGATAAGAGGTAACCAACCTCTCGCCGCAAAACTCTAGTCTCTGACCTTCCCTTGAAATCAGTGTATTGATATGCCTACTTCAGTTAAGTTTAGGGTTTGTGGTAACCCCAGGATGTTGATAGTTGACTACCAAGGGCATATGATTCGATGGGGAAGGCAATGACCTCGTGGTGTTATCACTGGACTGTTAATCCAGAGTCCGAGTAATGTTCTGGGGACCCGGTTTAAGAGTCTAATGATGACCATAACTCCATTGTCAATTGTCAGGAAAAACCCATCTGGATCACTAATTCTCTTGAGGGAAGGAAACTGCTATATTTCCCTGGTTGCCTACATGCGAGTCCAGACCCACAGCATTGTGGTTAGCTCTTAAGTAGCCTCTGGGCACTTAGGAATGGGCAATAAATGCTGACTTGTCCAGTGACACCCACATCCTATGAATGGATTAAAAAAAACATCTTTTGTTGGAGATGGTAACTGTGAGGTGAGAATGTTACCTGCTACTTATCAATCCAAGCCTGAATGCTGTCCAGGTCTAGCTGCATTTGAACCTGAACTATTTCAGTATGAAGAGATGTTCGTGAAAACTGTGCAATCAGCAGCAAACTCCATTTCCATTTTAATGATGGAGGAAAGGTCACTAATGACGTGGTGATGATGATTGGGCCAAGGACACTAAAGCTGAGATAAACAGACTTCGAACAACCACAATCATCTTCTGGTGCTCGGCATTATATTATAATCAAAGTAGGGAACAACAGTCTTGATGGTGTAGTTTCCTAGAGCTCCTTTTCAACGGATTAGGAACAACACCATAGTTTAGCCATTTCTGAAAAGTCACCCAACAGCACCTCCAAGCTAATCTCTCAGCTTTCCCAGCTTGTTCGTTTTTCTTTGAGCCAACTCTCACATCGTTTCCAAGAACTCTCTCTCCTTTTCTGCCAAAATAGAAAAAAATCTGATGCCGTGAGTGACTTGCTTCTTCTTACCTCAAATTCAGTGAGTTCCTCTTTCTCTGTCTATCCACTTTCTCTTTGTACCACATCGAAGCCTTCAGCCTCTAGCTCTTCTTGGGTGTTGACACTTCTCCTGTGCAGGTAAAAACAATGACTGCAGATGCTGGAAACCAGATTCTGGATCAGTGGTGCTGGAAGAGCACAGCAGTTCAGGCAGCATCCAACGAGCAGCGAAATCGACGTTTCGGGCAAAAGCCCTTCATCAGGAATAAAGGCAGTGAGCCTGAAGCGTGGAGAGATAAGCTAGAGGAGGGTGGGGGTGGGGAGAGAGTAGCAGAGAGTACAATGGGTGAGTGGGGGAGGGGATGAAGGTGATAGGTCAGGGAGGAGAGGGTGGAGTGGATAGGTGGAAAAGGAGCTAGGCAGTTCGGACAAGTCATGGGGACAGTGCTGAGCTGGAAGTTTGGAACTCGGGTGAATTGGGGGAAGGGGAAATGAGGAAACTGTTGAAGTCCACATTGATGCCCTGGGGTTGAAGTGTTCCGAGGCGGAAGATGAGGCATTCTTCCTCCAGGCGTCTGGTGGTGAGGGAGCGGCAGTGAAGGAGGCCCAGGACCTCCATGTCCTTGGCAGAGTGGGAGGGGGAGTTGAAATGTTGGACCACGGGGCGGTGTGGTTGATTGGTGCGGGTGTCTCGGAGATGTTCCCTAAAGCGCTCTGCTAGGAGGCGCCCAGTCTCCCCAATGTAGAGGAGACCGCATCGGGAACAATGGATACAATAAATGATATTAGTGGATGTGCAGGTAAAACTTTGATGGATGTGGAAGGCTCCTTTAGGGCCTTGGATAGAGATGAGGGAGGAGGTGTGGGCACAGGTTTTACAGTTCCTGCAGTGGCAGGGGAAAATGCTAGGATGGGAGGGTGGGTTGTAGGGGGGCGTGGACCTGACCAGGTAGTCACGGAGGGAACGGTCTTTGCAGAAGGAGGAAAGGGGTGGGGAGGGAAATATATCCCTGGTGGTGGGGTCTTTTTGGAGGTGGCGGAAATGTCGACGGATGATTTGGTTTATGTGAAGGTTTGTAGGGTGGAAGGTGAGCACCGGGGCGTTCTGTCCTTGTTACAGGTGGAGGGGTGGGTTCTGAGGGCGGAGGTGCGGGATGTGGACAAGATGTGTTGGAGGGCATCTTTAACCACGTGGAAAGGGAAATTGTAGTCTCTAAAGAAGGAGGCCATCTGGTGTGTTCTGTGGTGGAACTGATCATCCTGGGAGCAAATTCAGCAGAGGAATAATGGATGGCATTTTTGCAAGAGATAGGGTGGGAAGAGGTGTAATCCAGGTAGCTGTGGGAGTTGGTGGGTTTGTAAAAAATGTCAGTGTCAAGTCGGTCGTCATTAATGGAGATGGAGAGGTCCAGGAAGGGGAGGGAGGTGTCAGAGATGGTCCAGGTAAATTTAAGGTCAGGGTTGAATGTGTTGGTGAAGTTGATGAATTGCTCGATCTCCTTGCGGGAGCACAAGGTGGCGCCAATGCTGTCATCAATGTAGCAGAGGAAGAGGTGGGGAGTGGTGCCGGTGTAACTACGGAAGATCAACTGTTGTACGTCGCCAACAAAGAGACAGGCATAGCTGGGGCCCATATGTGTGCCCATGGCTACCCCTTTGGTCTGGAGGAAGTGGGTAATTCAAAGGAGAAATTGTTAAGGGCGAGGACCAGTTCGGCCAAACGAATGTGTGTTGGTGGAAGGGTACTGGTGGGGACGTCTGGAGAGGGAAAAACAGAGGGCTTGGAGGCCATGGTCATGGCGGATGGAGGTGTAGAGGGATTGGATATCCATGGTGAAGATGGGACCGGGGAAACAGAAGTCTTGGAGGAGGTGGAGGGCGTGGGTGGTGTCTCGAACGTATCTCCTGTGTGCCTGTCAACTTCACATCTTTTATCGAAAGTTCCCTTCCCATCGTAGTGCTTTAAGGTTCAGGGATCCAAATCACAAACTATATTCCTTGTTGTCCAGGAAAATTAAAACTGATTCGTTTTGAACTATACAAACTCTGAAATAAGAGTCCCTTTACAAACATTCTTTTATCTCAATTACAGTGTGTTCCATTTTAGGTTGTCACAGCTTATATTGCTTTTAGTGTTGGATATTAAATGGGACCTGTTTTCTCATTTAGCATGAGTTTTGGTTTTATGCCAGACTCTCAAAGCGCTGCGTGACCCATTACAGAGCTGTCCTCGGTCTCTCCCCTACCTTTGACCTGGCTGCCCATCCTTGAGCTTGCTGCTTTCCTAGCTGTGGAGGAAGGGAAGGGGGTGTGCTAGTGATGAGCAGCGGAGGGACAAGAACAGCAAATTTAAACTGTAAAACTTAGCTCCTGCAAGCGGAGTTGTTGCTCAACTATTCTGTGGTACACTTGTATCAAGTTTGACAGAGGTCCTCAGATGTTTGCTGACTGTAGTTTTTGTGCCTAGGTTATCGACAGATGGTTTGTCTGGCTTTATTGGTTTTGATTGGGCCGTTTCCAAGGTCAGCTAACAAACAGGCTCATTGTGGTGCATCTGGAATAACAAGCAACAAAAAAAGTGAAGGATATCAGTGAACAATTTGATACTGTCGTGGTCACCGTTATTGAGCCTAGCTCTTAGTTTCAATTAATATACCTGGGTTTAATTTCTACCAGATACCTTGTTAGGATTTGACCCAATGTGTCCAATGCATTAGCCTGGTTCTCCAGCAACATTACTATCATACCACTGACCCTTTATCCAACACCATAAATACATCCTTCTAGTGTCTCCCTGATGTACTTATTGTGAATCTGTGCCTTTCTTCTGAAAAATAGCAGCAGAATTCAGCCACCATCTCTAACTTCATGGCATGTCGCTTCCCATTACTGTCAAGCCAAAGATCTGACACAGAGCATGTCAGGAGCTGCAGCAGGCGGCTGAAAAGTAACATGCCAACTTGGTGAAGTTACAACATTGTAGTACAAGCGCATTAGAAAGCAGAAGCTGCATACCATACAAAGCAAAGTGTTCCCAGATCACAGACCAGATCAAAGCTCTGTAAGCCTGGTACTTTCATATAGTCAAGAAAAATTAAATGATGAACCAGAGGATACAGCTCAAAATCATCCCCAACATCAATGATAGTGTAGCTGAGTGGGATGGTGCAAAAAACATAGAAGCACTTGGCAGATGATTCACCTTGGGCTCACTGTGTGATCACCACTGTTACAGCTTTAAGTTTTCAGACAATTAGAGTCGTAGAGACATACAGCATGGAAAAAGACCCTTCTCCAACTCATCCACGCTGACCAGCTATCCTAACCTAATCTAGTCCCATTTGCCAGCATATTCCTCTAAACTGTTCATAATAATATACCCATCCAAATGTCTTTTAAATGTGGTAGTTGTATCAAGTTCCACCACTTCCTCTAATAGCTCATTCTAGACACATACCATCCTCTGCATGAAAATGTTGGCCCTTACATCATTTTTGAATCTTTCCCCTCTCACCTTAAAACTATGTCCTTTAGTTTTGGATTCCCCACCCCAGGGAAAAGACCTTATCTATTTATCCTATTCATGACCATCATGATTTTAAAAACCTCTATAAGGTCACCCATCAGCTTCTGATGCCCCAACGAAAATAGCCACAGCCTCTCCCAGTAGCTCAAATCCTCCAACACTGGCAACATCCTTGTTAATCTTTTATGAATCTTTCCAGGTTTCACAACATCCTTCCTATAGAAGGGAGACCAGAACTGCATGCTGTATTCCAATAGTGGCCTAACCAATGTCCTGAACAATCTCAACATGACCTCCCAACGCCTATACTCAATGCACTGACCAATTCGATTCACTCAATGTGAAATGAAGACACTAGGCACAGCTAAGGCTATGGTCGCTGACAACATCACTGCAAAGATACCAAAGACTTTTACTCCAGAACCATCTGCAGCTTTCAGACTTCTGGTTTCTACCACTTATAACACCACAAGCAGGAGCAACTGCATTACAATGTCATCAGCTGCAAAGTCTCCTCCAGGTTACAATTCATGCTAACTTTGGAACTATCTCACCAAGCTTTCACTGTCACGGAGTCAAAATCCTGGAACCCCTGTATTTCTGAATCCTTCTCTATCCCCTTTGGGGTGTCTTTACCCCAGCCAGTCTATCTCATGATACGCAGAACTGCAGATTCCCATCCAGCTCTTATTTCTTGTACACTCTTAAAATAACTAATTTATTATCAGACTGTTAACAGGCTGGATGGGAGGATCGGTGTGGATGAATTGGGCTAAAGGGTCTGTTTCCACACTGTAGGGAATTTAATCTCTAATCATGCTCACTGTAAACCCAAAGTTCTGATGACTGTGTATCAGTGAACCACTCAAATATAATCCATCTTTTGTCAGCTCAAAGGTCTGATGCCAGTCCTAGAACATAGAACAGAACAGGCCCTTCAGCCCACGATGTTGTGCTGACCACTGATCCTCATGTATGCACCCTCAAACTTCTGTGACCATATGTCCAGGAGTCTAAGTGTCCCCAATGACCTTGCTTCACAACTGCTGCTGGCAATGCATTCCATGCTCTCAACTCTCTGTGTAAAGAACCCGCCTCTGACATCCCCTCTATACTTTCCTCCAACCAGCTTAAAACTATGACCCCTCATGTTAGCCATTTCTGCCCTGGGAAATGGTCTCTGGCTATCGACTCTATCTATGCCTCTCATTATCTTGTACACCTCAATTAGGTCCCCTCTCCTCCTCCTCTTCTCTAATGAAAAAAGTCCAAGCTCAGTCAACCTCTCTTCATAAGATAAGCCCTCCAGTCCAGGCAGCATCCTGGTAAACCTCCTCTGAACCCTCTCCAAAGCATCCACATCTTTCCTATAATAGGGGGACCAGAACTGGACGCAGAATTCCAAATGCGGTCTAACCAAAGGTTTATAGAGCTGCAACAAGATCTCACGACTCAAACTCATTCTCCCTGTTAATGCAAGCCAAAACACCATATGCTTTCTTAACAACCCTGTCCACTTGGGTGGCCATTTTAAGGGATCTATGTACCTGCACACTAAGATCCCTCTGTTCCTCCACAAAGAATCCTATCCTTAATCCTGTACTCAGCTTTCAAATTCGACCTTCCAAAATGCAAAACCTCACATTTATCCAGGTTGAACTCCATCTGCCACCTCTCAGCCCATCTTTACATCCTGTCAATGTCCCGCTGCAGCCTACAACAGCCCTCTATACTGTCAACGACACCTCCAACATTTTTGTGTCATCTGCAAACTTGCTGACCCATCCTTCAATCCCCTCATCCAAGTCATTAATAAAAATTACAAACAGTAGAGGCCCAAGGACAGAGCCCTGTGGAACACCACTCACCACAGACTTCCAGGCAGAATATTTTCCTTCTACTACCACTCGCTGTCTTCTGTTGGCCAGCCAATTCTGTATCCAGACAGCTAAGTTCCCCTGTATCCCATTCCTCCTGACCTTCTGTATGAGCCTACCATGGGGAACCTTATCAAATGCCTTGCTGAAGTCCATATACACCACATCCACAGCTCAACCCTCTTCAACTTTTCTAGTCACATCCTCAAGAACTCGATAAGATTTGTGAGGCATGACCTGCCCCTCACAAAGCCATGCTGACTGCATTTAATCAAGCCATGCTTTTGCAGATGGTCATAAATCCTATCCCTCAGAATCCTTTCTAACACCTTGCAGACAACAGACGTGAGATTTGTTTGAGAATATTATTGCAGAAGTCTTGTATTCTAGCTACAGTCATGGCACACAAAATAATTCAAACATCTCTATAATTGAAAATAATTTATTTCAGCATAACCTGAATAGGGTCAGACCATCAGGTTAGTGACAGCACTGATCATTTATAAGGCACTTTACATTACAGAGGATAAATATATTAGTAAATAAATATATTAAGAACATATTACCATAATGAAATGTCTTTCTATACAAATATAATACAACGCTTTAAAAAGTTTTTCTCTTAATTCAAAGTACCCAAAATATACTGAGAAACCTTGGTAAATACAAGGTCCCATAAGGCTACATTTGTTTTTAAGTGCTTCTACTATCTGACAGTCAGGGTCGAGTCACAAGTTCTGGAAGTTTGCTATACCTTGGGCTATTTTGGAAGACAAAGACAACTTGGAATAGACCCTTCAATAAGCCCTTCAATTCTCCAGTCAAATGGAAGGCTACAGATACCCCCATGTCTCTGGTGAAGTAGATAGTTGGCAATGAATAATAAGCACCAATACCATGAAGAGCTGCTTCTGAAGATTCATGTTCCTGGACTGAGTGTTCCAAGCTTTGAAATAATTTGTTCTTTGTCATGTTGCTCCATCTTCCATTCAACTCTATTGTGCCATTCCATCTGAACACCTCATCTCACCAGCTACATGGCATGTTGACACTTTCTGCATTACCCTACCGGCTACTTGGTTTCTTCACCACCACCCCATCATCCCACCAGCTTCAGTGCTTCTTCACACCTACTCCCTACATCCTACTGGCTTCACTGTTTCCTCACTTCTGGGCCCTTCATTCTGCCAGCTATACCACTTCTTCAGACTTGCTTTGTTTCTTCAGTTAGCTACACCGCTTCTTCACCGATCTCTCCCACGTTAGATTCTGAACCTAGTTGGATAGAAAGACATCATCAGACATTATGAAAAACTTCCAGTGCGTTACATGGATTGTTCTGTTCAGCTAAGTTGAAGGCTCTAAACAATATGGTAACGTATCCTGAATTAAGAATCACTGACCACAGTCCCAGAAACAATCTTGTAACAAGAGAGGAAAACTTGCACAGATAAACAAATATTCTCTCGTTAAAACACAGCAAAGACAGTATTCTCCACACCTACACTTCATTTAAAATGGAGCTTGATCAGTATACTGGAACAAAAAAGTGAGCAAATCTTGTTTTGCAAAACCTTTCTAAAGATGAAATACATAATTTCTAGGGAACAAAAAAACTAGTCATTTCAAGGATACAATGTTATTATCAAGTATTCTGGAGAAGGTGTAGCACAGTTAGTGTTCCCTTCCTGATGTAGGATTGTGTAACTATGCCAGATGGACTGCAGCGATCAAGGTTCCAATGAGGCTTACCAGCACTTTCTCAAAGGCAATTGCTCTCTCTCTCTCTCTCCTTTTAAGATGCTCCTTGGACTTATCCCTGAGCATGCATCACCTGCTCTAAAAACTTGTTGCTTTCTTGAATGCTGTTGAAGTCCCATGAAACACAGAGATTTTACTACATTAAAGGTGCTTTATTAATCTTGTTGTTGCGCTGGGTTGGTTTGAATTTGGGTCCCGTGGATAAAAAGTAATTGTGTGAGGGGTTACTGATTCTATTAGATTGACAGTTCAGTGAGGTAATCTTTGCCACAAATACTAGAACACAAATTTATTGCTTTCTCTTTCCTCATCCCTGCCAATGCTCCCCACCCTGCAGCCTCCAATGATTAATGGGAACACAGTCCCAGGTCGGCACTTTACCAAGTGGACATTCGTTACCTGTGATTTTTGACAGGGACAATTGCCCATTTTATCATGGAGGATACAGATGTTGATGAATACAGCAGCGGTAACTGTTAGGTCCACCAGTTCTCTGAGGTGAACTACAACAATGAAATACTCCAAAAGGCTGACGATATCTCAACATAGAGTCATACAATACAGAAACAGACCCTTTGGCCCAAACAGCTGAACATAATCCCAAACTAAGCTAGTCCCGCCTGCCTGCACCTGGCCCATATCCCTCCAAACCTTTCCTATTCATGCACTAATCCAAATGTCTTTCACACATTGTAATTGTATCCATATCCATTACTTCCTCAGGAAGTTCATTCCACGTGCAAACCACCCTCTATGGAAAGGATTTGTCCCTCATGTCATTTTTAAATCTCTCTCCTTTCACCTTTAAAATGTGCCCCCAGTCTTAAAATCCCCCTTCCCAGGGAAAAGACAACTAATATTAACTCTGTCTATACTCTCATGATTTTATAAACTTCTATAATGTCACCTGTCAACCTCCAGTGAAGTCCTAGCCTATCCAGCCTTTTCTCGTAACTCAACCCTTCTGTACCCAACAACATCCTGGTTAATCTTTTCTAAGGCCTCTTCAGCAGCTTTCTGGTGTATACTGACTTGGCATCACACTTAAAATGGCTACTCCACCACATGACTGAACAGTCCTAATGTGCTTTCCAGCAATTACTTTTGAAGAATTGTCCACATTATACAACAGGAAAATGTAATGAAAGTTAGGGTGCAGCTGATTATTTCTGCCACACATATTTTACGTGAATTGCCTTCACACTCAGGTTAAACCTTTTGCATTTCAAGGGTGTACTGTCAGCTTAAACTCTTCCCAGATCACCTGAAGCACAGGGCACATACAGAGTTATGCTCTCTAGCTGTCGCATGAAATGATTTTAGATGAGCTACAGAGTAAAACTCCTTCTACAGTTGTCCTACAGTTCCAAAGCTGACTCAGCAGAGGTTGGGTACAGGAATCGCTCCTTCCTCATTGCTGTGCTACCAAAGCTGGATTAATTCAGTGTCAAGTGATCCTGAAAATGGGAAATTCTTTTTGCTCCAGTTGGGTCTGCGCCCATGAAGAACTAGGTTAAGTTTATTTAAACTCACGTTATGTCGCGCCCTTACATGAGCAGAGAAGAGTGATCTACTGTTTGACTGGTACAGTAAACCTGTTTTGCATACAAAGCCCCGAATGGACAGTTTGTTCCCCCAGATCCTTTGGTGCCTTTACCTCAGCAAGACTGTCATGATATGAAGAACTGCAAATTCTAACCCAGCCCTGATTTCTTGATCCATCGTAAAATAAATAATTTAAGAGACTTTAATATTGTGACAGAGTTCCACTTATTATGCAGGGTCAGTGAACCACTAAATAAGATACAGCCTATCATTTGTCCGCTCGCAGATCTGGTGCCAGAATGGATGATAATTGGTTCAAGGCTGTGATTCAGTTTAATGCAAGTTGAAAATTGTAATCTATGCTCTCAATACCATATTAATGTCTTCTGAAATTTTAGGTATGTTCTCAAGGTTTCAAAATGGAGCAAAGCAGCATAAATTGAGAAAGTAAGTCACACAAAATAATTAACTGTACAATATATTACATATTAAATACATTAAAATAACAAAACATCCCTTGCTTACAAAGACTTGAAATGAAGCTCTCTTACATGAGAAAGATGCTGCTTTTTAAACACAAAGTCCACCTGACTTGTGCAGAAATCTCTCACTGAAATATGCTCTGAATTCCATTGCCATTGTTCCAATCTCCATTCAAAATTAATTTCCTAACTATCCACTCCATTTATCTCCTTAACATCAAACATCAGTTTGTTTGCAATCTTGATGTCATACTGCACTGCAAGTTAACACCTGACCAAAATTTTGTGTTAGTACTATGATCACCCATTCCCACACTTAACAGCTCAGATGGACTGCTGTAAGACCATAAGATGCAAGAGTAGTAGTGGCCATTCAGCCCATCAAGTATTTTCCCTGTCTTTTCCCCATAATCCTTTGTTCTCTTACTTATTAAAAACATGTCTATCTCTCCCATTCCCCTTGTTACCTGGTGATGCCCTGCACTCTTGGTTCATCTCCAACATTCTACCTTTTGCAAAGTTGAGATCATTCAAAACTCTGCTGCCCAGGTCCTAAATTGAACAAATTATCAGTTACCCCTCATGCATCAGTGCTTACTGCCACACTGGTTCCTAACCAAACCATTTTTTGATTTTGAAATTCTCGTACTTGGTTTCAAATTCCTTCCAGATCTCGCCCCTACCTACCATGGGATTTCATTCAGAGGGCTCACAGAATTCTGTTCTTTTAATCATCCTGCCGTTTGTGGCTGTGCTGTCTGCTCTGGATTCCCTCCCACTGTGGGGTTCTGTGCTGGGCTAACACCTTAGGTGCTATCAGTTGTTGTTGTTGTTGTTGAAAGGGGTAAAAATCCAAACACGCAAACAGTGCATTTCTCTAATCAATGCCAAAAGATTGGGATTAGTGGTGGAAGGATGCTTTCTGGATGGGAGATCAGTAATTTTTGCAGGGATCAGTGCTGGGATCTTTTTCATTTGTAATACACACAAATGATCTGAAAGAAAATGTGGGTAGTCTGATTAGTAGGTTTACAGATGACACCAAAATTGGCAAAGTTGCAGATAGTGAGGAGTATTGTTAAAGGATAGAGGTAGATTGCAGATTTGGGCAGGAAAATGGCAGATAAGGGTTTAGTCCAAACAAATACGTGGTGATGTGTTTTGGAAGATCAAATTCAGATGCGAATTGTACAATAAATGGTAGAATGCTTAGGAGGAATGACAAAGAGGGATCTGGGCAGACTGGTCCACAGATCCCTGAAAGTGGATATGGTGGTCACCAAGGTATACAGCACACTTGCCTTCATCCACTGAGGCATCGAATATAAAAATTATGTTACAGCTGTGTAAGACTTTAGTTAGGCTACATTTGGAATATTGCGTGCTGTTCTGATTGCCAAGCTACCAGAAGGACGTGAATGCTTTGATGAGGGGGCAAAGAAAGTTTACCAGGAAGTCACCTATTCTGGAGTTATGAGGAGAGATTGGATAAACTTTCACTGGCAAGATAAAGGCTGAGGCGTGACCTGATAGAGGTCTACAAAATTATGAGGGGCATAGATAGGGTGGATAGTCAACTACAAGAGGGCACTGGTTGTAGGCGAGAGAGGCAAGTTTAGGGAAGAAGTGTGAGGAAAGTTTTTCGCAGAGGGTGTCGGGTGCCTGGAACACACTGCCAGTGGAGGTGGTGGAAGCAGGCACATTAGCAATATTTAATATGCAAAAAAGGTAAGTGAACAGAGGGATAGAAACCACTATAGGCAACAAGTAGCGGGCCTAAATGAGGATTAGGAATCAGTGCAGACTTGGTGGGCCAAAGGGCCTGTGCCTCTGCTGTAGTGTATTGTATTATAAATGTATAGCCAATCACTAACAATGCTTAGGATGTTTATTAGATAAGCTGAAATCTCCCCAGCCACTTAATGCAATTCGCACCTCGGACTGTCCTGGACACTCTGTATCCTAAGGAAACCACTGCAATACTCTTTTACAAAACAACCTCTTCACTGTGGTTCAGTACCATTCTAAGGCAGTTTCCAGAAATAAAATAAATACAAGCTAAAAACATAACATTGACAGTAATCTATTTTTGGCAACTCAAAAATATTTCTTTCTTTCTTCTCAAGGAATATATGCCCTCTTCTAGAACATAGAACAGTACAGCACAGAACAGGCCCTTCAGCCCACGATGTTGTGCCGAACATTGATCCCCATGTAAGGTAAACCTAATGTATGAACCCACAAATATCTACCTGGATTGTGAGGGATTGTCTGGCAGTGGAAGGACTCATCTTGTACTCCATCACAATACACTTCAGTACAGCTCTCTTGAAATGTGTGTCGTGGCTCATTGTTGTTCATGTGCTGCTCTTCTGCCAGCTGTGGCTCAGAACCAACCTGACATAGGCGTTGCTGACAGAGGGAGCTAGGACACTCACAAAATGGGAAACTCCATTCATTCGAGGCTCCATTGTTTAGGATTAAAGGGATTGGCACTGACGGCTGAACATTTGGAAGGTGGCCCTGCCGTCCACGGTTCCCATAATGAATATGTACTCGACAGTCCTCCAGAGCATTGTAGTCCTGATGGAAGTAAACCATTGGTTGATTCATCTGGAAACTTCTTTTCCTCCTCCTTCGCCGCCTCCTGTTACTGGTCCGATTGGATTTATTTTCTGAAGGCACTTGGTCTGGTTTGGCACAAACTGCCTCACTCTGTCTCCTTTCCACATCCATAGTTTTCAGGGATGTTTCAGGAAGGCAGAGTCCAGTGGGAAGTAACAGGTGCTGCTCCAAGCAGGGGCACTGGACAGGATGAGCGGCGCACTGGGACTGACAGCTGAACTCTGCCTCAGGCTGGCAGTGTCGTTTATCATTCATGAACTCCTCCGACTGTGTGCTATCCTGCTTCTCTGCTGAGTTCCAGCCAGGGTTCATACATTGCACTCCTTCGGGACTTGGGTCAGCGTCGCCATAGTGGTGGTGCCGATGATGGTGATAGTGAGTGTGGCTAAACACATTGTCTTCCAGAGGACCATTAACTGAGTCCATTGACCTGGGTCTCTCTACTTCAAAGGTTGAACTCTTCATAGTTTCCCCACCCGCCCCACAGTACACAAGGGGATCATACTCACTGCTCAGAGAGCTACGGAAGGTTGATTGGCTCCCATAGGTACAATGGTTACTGATGTCTGTACAGTCCAGTGTTGAATCACTGGAGGAGCAGTGGCAAGGACCTGAGCTGGAATCACTACCTGGGCTGTCAGCCAGGTATCCACTTCTCACTGAACAGTTAATACCAAAACTGTCCCCTGAGTAGCTGTGGTTGTCATGGTTGCTGGTGATCTGTGAATGATCAGGAGCACAGTTGGGCGTTAAGTGATGTGAGGATAGGGGGGCATTGTATGCTGAAAGGTGCTGCGGCCAGCAGGGAGGTTTATGCAGACATGGGTGGTGAAGAACTTGGTCTGGCCATGGTGGGCCTTTTCGGACAGTAAAGGGTCTGTGGTGTCTGTAGAAAACTCCTTGGCCATCAGCATGACGATAGTTACACCTATGCAAGTTTGAAGATTGTTGGGGCCTTGTGGCCACATATCTCATGGTGTTGAACCCTGCACGATAGACTTCAGGAGCAACAAAGTAATGGCCAGGGGGTGCAATTTGCATTCCTGGAGTTCTGGGATTGTTCAAGCGAGAAGGCCTGGAAGGAATGGCAGTGTCTGGCCTGTGAAGATGCGCATGACCAGGGTAACGCCTGAGCAAATGGATACGCTGGTTTAGTTGAGCAGCTGGATTGGCTTGGTCTTGAGGTTCCAGTTGCGGAATTGAAGCACTACCCTCTGAAAACAAAACGGAATAATGAACCATTAGCAACTATTAAAGCCAAATATTTCCTTTGATATTTAATTACATTCCTAAGGCTCAGGGGCCATTACAGCTTTACACAGAATGGGGACCAGTCTTCAAAGCAACAGGCACAAGGTAGGCCACTGAGTCACACTTGAAATTAGACTCAGCTCTCAAACTTCATTACAAATGGACCTGGTACACGTTCTACCCCTATATGTGCTTGCAGATGACTTACTTTATCTTCTCAAAGATTGGGCTGTGCAGCCAGACAAAGCTGCAAAACTGGACTTGTATGGCATTTATTCATTTGTAATTTTAATCACAATCCCCCAGCATCAACAGCAGAGGTATGAATGCTGCTACTTTTGCTCCAAATTCATTCTAGTGGAGAGAATTTGAACACTGACCACAGCACCAGACAGTACTGTTAAAGAATGAAAGAGTGGCAATTTTTAATTCGGTTCAAAATGATTGAAAAATTGCATGCTTTCAGACCTGTTCTGATAACACAAGGTCACTCCAGCCAGCAAGGTGAAAATCATACTTGCTGTCTCAGTCACTATTTATGTTTGCTGCCCTAATGTTTTTTTACTTCCAGAGACTGTAAAACAAATTACCTCAGCTGGTAGTTATGTCTACCAAAAGTCAGTGCTTTCAGAATTTGGAGATGTCGGTGTTGGACTGGGGTGTACAAAGTTAAAAATCACACAACACCAGGTTATAGTCCAACAAGTTTAATTGGAAGCACTAGCCTTCGGAGCGACACAATCACCTGATGAAGGAGCATTGCTCCGAAAGCTAGTGTGCTTCCAATTAAACCTGTTGGACTATAACCTGGTGTTGTGTGATTTTTAACATTGCTTTCAGAGGTATGGATACTGCTTCATGTATATTATAATCTGCATCAGGCTGTTTTATCTCTTAACATTTAACAAATCTACAGCGTCAAATCTCAATTAGGATTTGTTTCCCTCAAAAATTCCTGAACTACACTCAGAACTTTCACCTACCAATGATATTGTACATGCAGAGAGGGCAGGTGCGATGCTGAAGAAGCCAGGGATCTATACATTCCTTGTGGAATTCATGAAAACAAGAAATTATCCGTAGATCCTGTAAAGACACATCAACCATAGGAGAAACATTACATTCTAGTGAACACACAGGACATGGACAGTGGGAAACAACTATTTAATAGAACAGCACAGACAACTATGAGTGTGATTCTTTCACCAAATGACCTGGATCAGCTTGAAGAAGGCTGGAGCATCATGCAACAAGTGAAATTAAAATCTGAGAAATGGAATGACCAAAGGATTATTATAGCTTTAACTGAAGCCCAGCTAGAAGAGGTCAAGATCTTGCTCTCTAGTGGGCAAACTAGGGAGGCAAGCCAGAACACAGTCCTTTCTTCTCAAACCAGAATTCAAACCAGCAATTGGATCCTTTTTAAATGATAAGGGTTTGCAGATTCACAATCCAGAACGCAATAGGTTTGCTTTTATTGCACAAATACATTTTAAATACAAACGTGTGGTAATACAACAAGAAACAAAAATCTAATTGGGGGAAAAACATTCATTGAAAGTTGTCAGGCTGAGAAATTAAGCTCATTTATGACAATGAGGATTTCTATTATTAGCTGTTCCAATCGATCTGCTATGATTTTTTTTCTCACCTGCCCATCAGCAAACTCCTCCAGACAGATAGCACACACTGGCTCTGACACATTGCTACTCTGTGAATCCAAGCTGTTCTGATGCTCATGACTCTGAGCCTGACACCTTGATTGATAACGTCGTGTGGCGAGCTGGCTGATTGCATTGATAGTCTGCTGCTGCAGGGAATTCTGTTGAAAAAGGATGACATTGAGATTAGAATCACAGAATCCCTACACTGCAGAAAGAAGCCAATCAGCCCAATGAGTCTGCACTGAATCTCTGAAGAGCACCCTACCCAGACCCACCACCCCACCCCATAACACTGCATTTACCAAGACTAATCCACATAGCATGCACATCACTGGACACTATCAGGCAATTTAGCACGATGATAAAGGTCTTAATTAAGGTGTCAAATTTTAAAGAGCATTTTAGAAAAAGAGAGAAATTATGAGAAATAGAGGAGTCAGGGTAGGAGTAAGAGCTTAGGGCCGAGGCAGCTGACAGCACCGTTGGCAGGTTAAAGGGCAAATTGTCATCATGATGTTATATCAAGGATATTCAAACAGCGCTGTATCTGAATCAGCTGATTTTCTCTATTCTTTCTCCTTTCTTTATGTCATATTCATTGTTACATTCATTGGATTTCCAATAGCATGGATGTGGCATTATTATTAGACGTAACCACTTAACTGTGACGTTCAAACTCTTGCTACAAGGCAAATCCTTTATACTTTCACTCATCTGTTGGACGACAGTTGCAAGGTGTTCAGGGTTCAGGGTTGTCAGCATCCATTCTCAAAACATATCAACAAATATGGCTTTGAGATCGGATTACAGCTGGTGAGCATTCAGAGGAGTTGCTCCTGCTGTGGACAGAAAGTACTGTGGAAGTTGGAACAGCACAACATGATGGAATAGCCAATCTGCAACATCCTACTCCTTGGATTGATGGCTTTCTTGGATCATTTGCAGCAACAGCCAGTCATTTATAATAGCAATGAATTATTCAGAGTTAACATTTTCCTATATTATGCAGGCCCTACAGCTTCTAAAGGTGTTTATTTCTACATGGAAACGTGCAAGATTGAGAGCTGGGAAAGATCCCAGACATCGAGAAAGTCAAGACTGGGACATACTAGTCACTGAAAACTTTATGCATTTAAGAATTTTATTGACTATTAGAGCTTGAATAATTAGCTGCAACAAATTGATTAATAAACAGCACAGCCTTTAATATAGATATAGAGTAGTGAGACTTCTGAGTAGTGAGTGAATTGGTAAGAGAGATATCCTAGTAACACGATGTTACTTAGCAAGGGATGACTAACTACATTGACGGTATAACAGATATGCTCAAGTTTGTATCCTCTGGATCTAACAAATGAAAGGTATGTGTGATTTCCAGAAAAACTTTGGTTGTTGATCACACTTCAGTTAGAAGGTGACATGTTGAACAAAGAACCAGTTGAGATGGAAGAAAAGGATAAGGGGGTCTTTTATCCTGGAGTGGAGTGGATGGGGAAGAGCAAGAGAGAGCGAGAGCACAAAAGGGAGAGTGACAGCATGAGAGAGAGTGAAAGACGAGAGACAGTGCATGCGAAAAAGAGCCTGAGAGAGCAAAAGTGCGAGAGTGAGCAAGAGTCTTAGATATGCCTGGGAAATGTTACAAGCTTGCTGAGGGCCCAACCTGACTTGGGGGAGGGGAGGAATCTATGACTGACCTCATCTTTCCACTAGATATAAGCAATCCTTTGGTTTTAACTTTGGCTTAAACAGTCTTGAATCTTCACTACAGCTCTTATTTACCTTCTGTCATTATGTCATCAACCAAGTGGAGAATGGGTAGGTTGTATATTAGGGACACATTCCAGTCACAGCATGAATTATGCAAAACCATTTTTTCTCTTCCACTCCTGGGCCAGTTCAATCTGTTTCTCTTTGCCAATTTGCATAATTCCCTTTTGAACTTCCCATCAGCTATTTACACCCAATGCTGCACCATATGCTTTATTTATCCTACACATTCTTTTGTCCCTTGTGAATTCATTTTGACCACCTTCCTCCTGTACCTGAACATGCTATAAATCATTCAGTTTTCTATGTATGTGGTTGTTACATCCCATCCTCTTGCTCTGTTCCTTTCTAAATGCTCATCATCATATTATGTCTTCCAACTGAGGGATTCTTAAAGCATTGGTTTTCATGCTCTGCATGTGTGCTGTCGATCCTCTGTGTGTTTCCTATTTTTGAACTGAAAAGATCCCAGAAAGCACCTCATGCTTTAAAGGTATGTTTAAATCTGAACCTCACAGAGCATCTCCTTCTTCAACAATATATCACAAGTATGGAAAATTTACAGTGTGTACCAACAGTGTATAGGAGAAATACACAGGTTATAACAGATTTCAAACTAAAGGCCAGCAAGTAATGCTCATACCCGAGAGATTCTGTAATACTTTCAAATGTGCACTGTCTCTATCATACCTTACTCTCAAATAGAATCAAATCTTAGATTTTGAGAACCAAGCAGTCATTGAGTCTGAAGACTTTTCATTGTCATATTGTATGCATTTAACACAAATCTTAGGCTGGCAGATTTGTATGTTGTAACATGTACGATGCAATTATTGCGTGTCTCCCTTCAGAAAAGAACAAGTGTTATTAGGGCACAATTCAGAACCTAAATTTGAATTGTCACTGCGATAGTAACAGCAAAGAATCCTGAGTGGTCATGAATGCGGGAACACAAGTATTCACAGATGTAAACCAAAGTTAAGTTACATGACTGGATTGACGTTTTAACAGAAAACTAACAGCCAAGACTGCTACAAATTGGAGGGCACTGCTCTCACCCGAGTCCGGTTCTGCTTGCATTTGATTCTCACCGCCAGGATCATGACAACAACTGAGAAAGCCACAATCAGAGTCATGAGGATCCCCACATCGTAGGCTGGCTGAAGAGGAGAGAAATGGAGATTACTGATTGAGTCTTCGAGACAATTCTATCTTCTGGCGTAATAATGGCTCAGTCAAAACATGACAAGCAGAAGAGACCTAATTAAGATTAGATTAGATTACTTACAGTGTGAAAACAGGCCCTTCGGCCCAACAAGTCCACACCAACCCGCCGAAGTGCAACCCATTCCCCTACTTTTACCCCTGCCCCTAACACTACGGACAATTTAGAATGGCCAATTCACCGAACCTGCACATTTTTGGACTGTGGGAGGAAACCAGAGCACCCGGAGGAAACCCACGTCGATATGGGGAGAATGTGCAAACTCCACACAGTCGGTCGCCTGAGATGGAAATTGAACCCGGGTCCCTGGCGCTGTGAAGCAGCAGTGCTAACCACTGTGCTACTCTTACTGATCTCTTTAACTAAATAATTAATGTAGATTGAACTAAGTGAACAAAATCTAAAAAGCGACATTAAACATCTTAGGTTCTTTTTGAAGAATAAAGCTCTGATAGAAGTGATTAGTGTTGTGTGCAAGAGAGTGGGGAAAAGAGGTACAAACACTCAGTTCTGGGTACTACAGGAATGTGAACATTACCTGGTGTGCAAGGCTGGGGCTGAAGAAACTTTCAAAGGAACCACAACTCTTGTAATTTTCCCTCATGGGACAAGAAGTCATTTATTAGTAGATGGGCGCATGACAAATACCAGAGGAATAATTCAGACACCTATGATAGTATATCATTGTTACATTACTGAGAAGGCACATCGTCAGGGAACCATTTCCAAGAACATTTTGCAGACAGGATGTGTCACAGAAGTATCAAAGATAATTCCCAGCAGTTACTAGCTGTCTGTGACTCACTCCCCATTACCTGTACATTTGCAGCTTGATAGATTTGCTGTGTAAGAGAAATGAAACAAAATGTGTGGTGTATAGCTGAGCCTTGCAAGTCTCATCTTGTACAATGGAAAGTAGCGAGTTATATTGAACTGCCCAAGGGCTGTTCACAGGAAAGAAAAGGGATACATTTCATGCTTGTAGCAGTTCAAGCCCATTTTCCTATACCTAGTTACTGGAATGTGACCCACAACTTAATTGTGTGCAGTTTTGGTCGCCATACTATAGGAAGGATGTGGAAGCTTTAGAACGAGTGCAGAGGAGGTTTACCAGGATGTTGCCTGGAATGGTAGGAAAATCTTATGAGGAAAGGCTGAGGCACTTGGGGCTGTTCTCATTGGAGAAGAGAAGGTTTAGGGGAGATCTGATAGAAGTGTATAAGATGATTAGGGGTTTAGATAGGGTAGATACTAAGAACCTTTTACCGCTAATGGAGTCAGGTGTTACTAGGGTCATAGCTTTAAATTAAGGGGTGGTAGGTATAGGACAGATGTTAGGGGTAGATTCTTCACACAGCGGGTTGTGAGTTCATGGAATGCCCTGCCCGTATCAGTGGTGAACTCACCTTCTTTATGGTCATTTAAGCGGGCATTGGATAGGCATTTGGAAGTTATTGGGCTAGTATAGGTTAGGTAGGATTCGGTTGGTGCAACATCGAGGGCCTGTACTGCGCTGTATCCTTCTATGTTCTATATGTTCTATAACTCAGTTACCTACAATATCGTCTTCAATGGTCAGAATTTGTATATACTTCCGTATTTCAGCTTTCAACTTCCTCCCAGGCCCCGTTTGACACTTGCAGTTCATAGCACTCAATAACCAGAGGAATACAGCTGCTTTTCAGTGGGAAAAGAAGATTCACGTACTTTTGATTCTGGACATAGAGAATTTAAGATACAAGGAAAGATTATGGATGTTCCGCTTGTTTTCCTTTGGAAAAGAAATGTTCAGCTGACCTAAACAAAGTTTTTCAAATAATGGGAATTAACACAATTGCGCCAGTTACATTGCTCAGTGTGCTGAATGGTTTACATTCCATTTCAGGTCAAAACCATTTCTACCGGGTTTCACAAGTGGTGAAGAGGAAGGGAGCAATGATGAAGGAAGATTTAGGAGAAGCAAATAAAGACAATCTTTTTGGTAGGAGGGAGAGAGTTGGCAAAGAGGCAAAATTTTTAAGGGATAGAACTTCAGAATGCAGGTGGAAGAATGCTGAAGGAACTTAATGACTCAAAGAATAATAGGGGAAACAAGGCACAGGGAAAGGGCATTAAGGCAGGTGGTATAAAATGGTTAGAGAGACAATTAAATGTATTTCTGGTGAGGAAAGGTGGGATTGATTTTTGGGAAGTGATAAACTTTGTTTTTGCAACTCTGGAGGAATGAGAACATCATTCAGAATTAATCTGTGCAGAGACAGGTTGACGTACTATGGGAAGTTATTGATTTTTTTTATATAGAGGACCCATTCATTTCAGATTCCCTGTAAGAAAGTATTTCATGCTGACCCATAGCTCTGGCTTTTAGTGACTGACATTCAAGACTTCAGATATTATCTGACTTCCTCATAACGAGGCCACACAATAGGAAGTTAAAACACACTTAAAAATATTCCAAAGTTGACAAATGGTGGATGGACTAAGGGAATGAGTTGTCAAATCATGTTTTTTTTCTTCCACCTACTTAACATGTGACTTGTGGGTCCATCCAATCCAGGAGAAAGTGAGGACTGCAGATCAGAGCTGAAAAAGTGTTGCTGGAAAAGAGCAGCAGGTCAGGTAGCATCCAAGGGCAGGAGAATCAACGTTTTGGGCATGAGCCCTTCTTCAGGAATGTTGGGTTGCTGAAGAAGGGCTCATGCCCGAAACATCGATTTTCCTGCTCCTTGGATGCTGCCTAACCTGCTGCGCTTTTCCAGCAACACATTTTCAGCTCCATCCAATCCAACCAATATAGTTGGGATCATAATTTGCCTGAATTATCCAACTCTGGAATATTTTAACTTGTCAATGCTTTGAAAGTGAGAGAATGGAATTTTAGGCTTGATGGGAGTCAGTATTATTCTAATGAATAAATGAAGGCTTCAGGAAATGCTCTTAGCTGAATGAATAGAGAAGGGTTTTTGTTTACCTTAAAGTACTCTCAGCTCATAGTCACATTTCCTACCTCAGTCTCATTTCCAGATTTAGTTAGAATGTTTTAGAATGTTCTAATGAAAAACATTTACAATGGGGAATTATTTTGAGGCTGTCTTACAGACAGACCCCAGGAAACGTCCATCCACAGGTTAGTTACACTATAATTAGCTTGATGAAACCATATCTGTCTCAGACTCTTTCGAACGAAGCTTTCACAAAGGTTTATAAACAGGTTATGCAGATAGCCTCACATCCTCCTGCTCACTTGGTGGCCCAGCTTTAGGACCTCTGTGAAAATAGTTGAAAATTAATTCTGAATAAGTTACCTAAAAATGTTTTGCAAGTATTACTCTAGGTAACCATTTAATGGAGAGGCAAATATTGGCAGCTAAATATGAGAGTACGATGAACCTATTGTTAATTAGGCATTGTGCCAAAAATGATGAAACAGCAGGAGGCTGAGTGGGGTCCCAAACTGAATGTAGTTCTGTGCAAATGTTGGATTGCTATGAAGGACCTATTATCTTACACAAATCTCTAGTTAATGAGAATATATCCACTGACTTTTCAAGAGTTCAGCTAAGCTTGAGATATGCATTTCTGACATATCACTTACCCGACCCAGTCTGTCACTCTTGACATGAATCCTGACTATTGCTTCACCATTGGTGTTGATGACCTTCATCAGTTGGGTAGCATCATGGCCTTGGATCAGGATAACTGGACAAGGCAAAAGATCCTCTTGATTCTGCTTCAGCTGCCAAGACGGAGAGAAAAGCCACGTAAAGGAGTGTCCTTTTGGGGGATTAATTACTGATCTTGTATTCAGCAGCACTCATAGGTATGTAACTTATAACTTGAAAACTTTTACCAATATGGAATTAACAAAGGCTGTCTACAACTTGAGGCTTCACATTGCTTAATGTGTACATCAGCCAGTGGCAAGGATACAAAAGAAATGCAAGTTTACAAATTCCAAAGGGTCTCAACACTCAGGGCTAAATGATACAAAAACACAGATGGATAACAAATTGGCATAGACTCATTTTCACAGTAAGAGATGTAGAATTTACCCATGTTTCTTAGAGAGAAAAACAAGACAAAAGAGACTACAACGATTCCATTAACAGTCAATATTCTGGGCAAACTCTGTCTGTCTGTCCCCATGAAACTGAACAAGCAACTCATGGAGGCAGCATGAGAGAAACGGAGTTCCACAGCACTGATTAGATTAGATTCCCTACAGTATGGAAACAGGCCCTTCGGCCCAACAAGTCCACACCAAAGAGTAACCCACCCAGACCTATTCCCCAACTTAGTTTGGCCAATTCACCTAACCTGCACATCTTTGGATTGTGGAAGGAAACCGGAGCACCCGGAGAAATCCCACGCAAACATGGGAAGAATGACTTTGAATATCCCATGTTACTTAGAATCTCTTGATTTCCTCTCACAATCAAGTTTTAGTTTTCTTTTACATTCTAACACATTTAAAACATCCACAAACAATTTATACAAGGTTCTCAGCGATCTGTTATGATTTCCTTAATCAACTATGGTCTCACTCTTCACATTTTTTGTTTCCTTCTACAAAGATTTGACATGTATCCATTATTTCCAACTGTTAATATGCATTGCATCCTCCATGGTATACTCTTGACCTTAGCTTCAAAGCTCACTTTGACCCACTCCATTTCTACAGGTGTCCCTCATTTCTTTGTGGTAATTTTACAATCCTACACTTGTGGTGGATTTCACTTAAATTATTCTGTGCTTTCATCAATTTTTAAAAAGAAAGATCTAAGCAATTTGTTCACTTTAGGGAAGGCTTCAGTTTAGAGAAAAATGGAGGTTGATCCCACTTTTTAATAATTACAGAAAGAGTAACCAAATTATTAACATTTATAGAATGTCAATACCAAAGTTTAAAGTCTTCAAGCCTTCTCACCGTGCACTCTAATTAACTACATTACTCCAGAAGGACATTGAGCATATGATTCCAGTGGGGTTAAAACAATTCGGTCAGTGTCTTCAGAAAGATAGGTCTGCTTGAACACAGAAAAGCAGGGCAAATAATTTGTGGGCAAATGCTTTTTTCCTCAAAAATAAAAAAGGATTTTTGTGTTGCTTTCCCATTTGTTAATACTTGATTGCTCAGTACAACAAAAGTCCTGAAGTCAGATTAACTATAGTTTCTTATTTGGAAGTCATATTCCTGAGTGAAGCTTAGAATAGTTTTTACCACGTTTACCACTCATTCACTGACTCACTTTAGTAGTTAGCGTGTGGGCTCTCAGCTCAAAATGAATAAAGTAGTTCTTCCATAATGTAAAGCATTTATCCACTTTGGACATTCTTTTCATAAAACTGGAAATATGTATGAATTACTCTTCTTAGCTTTAAATTCTTGACCCAACACAAACTTGTAATTAGTATCAATATCTTATCAACAAATCTAATCCTGTTTCTCTCTCATTTCTGGTTATATAAATGCAATACTCTTTGAACGAGTTACATTTTTCTGTTCAATCAAACCATCTCTCATGATGCTAAAGTCACAGATTGGAGAAAACTGCATTCTACTCACACATGTCCACCTATCAACATTCAAAGCACTGGTTTTGCCATTATTCCCTCATGCCCTCTCATAATTTTCCACTTTCCGACAATTACCCTCTTCAAAATGGAATCCAGCTTTGAATTGATGAATTTGTCTTCGTGCTCAGTGTTCTGTGCTCAAGTTGTGAACAGTAGTACAGTTTACTCTGCACAAGGGCCCCCAAAGTGCAATATTTGATGCTTTTGGACTTTTTGTTCAGTGGTAGACATGCTCAGCCACAGCCTTCTTACCTCTATGGAGATTGAGAGCTTGATCTCCTTTCTGGATAGAGGCCACAATCTAGAATGACACTTCAGTGGTGTTTTTACTAAGTGCTGCTTTGTCAGAAATGTGATCCTTCTAATCAAATATTAAACAGAGTATTTTTTTTAATTTACTGGTTCAGGGGATGTGGACACTGCTGGCATGTTACTTCCTATCCTAACTGCCCTTGAGGAGGTAAGGATCAACTTTATTGAACCTCTGCAGTTCATCTGAAGAACATAAGAACTAGGAGCAGGAGTAGGCCCTCTAGCCCTTCGAACCTGCTCCACCATCCAATCAGATCATGGCTGATCTTTTCGTGGCCTCAGGTCCATGTACCCGCCCTCTCACCATAACCCTTAATTCCTTCATTGTTTATTATCTTAGTTTTAAAACCATTGTTTGGACTAGCGTCAACTGCTACACTGGGCAGGGAATTCCACAGATTTACAAGCCTCTGGGTGAAGAAGTTCCTTCTCAATTCAGTCCTAAATCTTCTCCCCCTAATTTCGAGGCTATACCCTCTTGACCTAGTTTCACCCACCAGTGGAAACATCCTTTCTATGTCGATCTCATCTATTCCCTTCAGAACTTTACATGTTTCTATAAGATCTCCCCTCATTCTTCTAAATTCCAATGAAGAGAATCCCAGACTATTCAGGTCTCCTCATAAGCCAATCCCCTCAATTCCAGAATCAACCGAGTGAACCTCCTCTGCACCCCTCGAGTGCCAGTACATCCTTTCTCAAGTAAGGAGACCAAAACTGCACACAGTCCTCAAGGTGTGGCCTCACCAGCACCCTATACATCTGCAATATAACCTCTCCACTTTTAAACTCAATCCCTTTAGCAATGAAGGATAAAATTCCATTTGACTTCCTAATTACCTGTTGCACCTGCAGACCAACCTTCCGTGATCCATGTACATTGACACCTAGGTCCCTCTGTATAGCAGCATGCTGCAACTTTTTAACCATTCAAGTAATAGTCCTTTTTACTGTTACTCCTATCAAAATGGATGATGTCACATTTATTAAGATTGTATTCCATCTGCCAAACCTTTGCCAATCACTTAAAATATCCATGTTCCTCTCTAAAGTTTCACATTCCTCTGCACACTTTGCTCTGCCACTCATCTTAGTGTCATCTGCAAATGTTGACACACTACACGTGGTCCCCAACTCCTAATAATCTATATAAATTGTGAATACTTGCAGTCCCGATACTGCTCCCTGAGGCAGGCCACTAGTTACTGATTGCCAACCAGAATAGCACTCATTTATCCCCACTCTTTGCTTCCTGTTAGTCAACCAATCCTTGATTCTCTAATACTTTACCCATAATGTCATGCATCTTTAGCTTATGCAGCAGCCTCTTGTGCGGCACCTTGTCGAAGTCCTTTTGGAAATCTAGATATACCACATCCACTAGGTCCCTGTTGTCCACCATGTTCGTAATATCTTCACAGAATTTCAAAAAAATTAGTTAAACATGACCTGCCCTTCATGAACCAAGCCGTGTCTGCCAATGGGACAATTCCTATCAACATGCTTTGTTATTTTTTCCTTGATAATAGACTCAAGCATCTTCCCCACAACAGAAGTTAAGCTATCTGGTCTATATTTCCCCATCTTTTGTCTACTGCCCTTTTTAAACAGTAGAATTCCCATAGAGCTATTAAGTAGAAAGTCCTGAATTTTGACCCAACTACAATGAAGCAATATAGTTCCAAATCAGAGTCATGTGCTGTTTGGTTGGAATTTGCAGATGATGATGTCCCCATGTGTCTTCTGCCTTTATCCTTTGAAGTTGGTACGGGTTGTGGCTTTGAGAGGTGCTATTGAAAGTAAAATCTTACAGGGATTTGCAGTATACCTTCAAAATAGCATGCACTGCAGCTTAGATGCACTGGTGATGATATCAGGGAGTGTTTAATATGATGGATAGGAAGCCAATCAAAGGGGTTAAACTCATCCTGGATACTGCTGCTATTATTACTTTTATGCCTCCATGAACAGATAGGATCCACGATAAAACTAAGGTCCTGTCTTCCCTGTTTTGGTGGCTCAGAATGATGTTGTAGTGTCTGAAGTCCCCTGAATTAACCACATTCTTCATTTGTTTCATCTGTGGCTGGTTTTTGGATCTTGTAGTTAAAACTAGTTGCTGTGGATGTCCATCTCCACAGAAGTCAATGCTTGCCTGGAAATAAAAATGGTTTCAATAAAAGTTCCCGAAGAATTCGAGATATTGTCTGCTCAGTGACAAATTGGATGACTAGGATCATGCTTTGAAAGGTGTGCACTTACATCACACCTCTGGGAGAGGTGACAATCTGCTGCTTTTGTTGAGTTGTAGAACAACAGACTTTAACAAAAGATCATATTTTCCCCAAATTATTCCCAGGTTGTGCAGTCTGGTGGTTGGTGTTACTGACAGAGGCTTTGAATACTTGTCTTACCTGACCGGCAGCACTTGCATCATCTGTTACATCAAATATCACTGCAGTGGCACCTCTCTGAATAGCAAACTTGGCCTAAAGGAGACAATGACAAAAGTTGTGAAAATATACATAACAGTTCTACTCCACAAAACTGTTCAACCAAAAGCTTCTTTATTTGTGGCTGTTACATAAAGTTAGGAGGCTCTCGATCAGTAGCTAGATAAAGATGGAAACATGACCAGACATACATCTGAACTTCTCTGCCTTGCACTCTTCAGAAGTGACAATATAGGATACAGTGCCTTTGTCTGAGAGAGTAATCACCACAATAATGAAGGTACAAACATCAGATCAAATGGCCGACAAACAAGAGACATGGCACCATGCGAGGGAAACAGCAATTGAGTGTCATGGTGGGTTTCTGAGTAATTAGGTTGCTAAATACATCATTGTTATCTTCGGTGGTTCGTACTCGAGATTTCTTGAAAAAGTAATTGTTGCAAATTCCCACACAAATCTTTTGTCCCAATTTTGAATTTTATACGGTTCACATGCTCCTGAGTATAATTGAATCCCCAGATTCTTCATTAACTCTTTAATCTGTAAAGGTCCAAGCACCAAATGTTTCTAAAGTTCAAATGTACTCTGATGTGCTAATGCTGAAGTGCAAACTACTGTATATTGAGACATCCAGGTACAGTAACTGAAAACCAAGAATTCAGCAGGTGGCGCTGATTATTCAACTACAGCATCTGCAGAGAAACATAGCTACTTCCCTCGATCCATGTGTAGTCACCCAAGATTCAACTTTGTATGGTTTTTAGTTACATCTTTCAATTTATTTTTAGCAAAGCAACCTTTTCTTGGCTGAGACACAACATATTGAGGGCAAAATTTCAGAAGATCTTCAACTCTCCGAAGTAATATAATCTGTTCTAATCTTCACAGGACAGCTGAAGAACAAGCCGAAAAGCCAACTCTTGGCTTCCTCTTAAGTGTTGTGTGGTGGTTTTGAACTATAACAAGTGTAAGCTGATGCTTACTGTTGTTCACTCTACAAATGAGAAGTGACTGATAAATATTACTTTGCCAATAGTACAATGAGTCTAGTAAGTCTGAAGCTTTATACTGATCCAGTCAGTTTCTCTCTTTCCTTTATGTGTTGTACCTTAAAATGACCACATTTCTCAGCATTTATTCAAATTCCTGAGTTTACCCAACATAGATCCACACTATACATCCTAAGGAATGGGATACTTTAAAACAATGAGACTCAATTTTGTTCCAATGGTGCATGAATGGTCTGAAGGCAACACAGTGCATACCCAGCAGGATGGTGCTTTGATCGGGACTGGAATGGTACCAGCAAATCCATTTGCAATGGATGAGTTTCAGCAAGCACAGGTGATACTTCAAAACATCTGGAGTGATGAGATTCCATCCCCTGGACATACAAGACATAACTTAACAATTGCCAAATAAAACTTTCCTCAGTGGTAATCAGGTCTCAGAATGCCATAGGGCTGCAATCTAATAATTTAATATTGACTGAGACACTTTAGTGTCTGTGAATTTAATGTTTGTACATAATAGTTAATTGTAATCAATGTCTGCTGGATTCTTTCATATCACAATATCCTTGACCAGTTTCTTAAGTTTCAGAAGATAACATAAGCATCGTTGCATCAGTTTAAAAAGACACACCGCTGAAGGCAGGATCACACCAGCTCCCATGATATTGTATGTCATCTTTTCTCTTTCATTCTCAAAGGGCTCCAACATTTTCATGGCAGATGTTTGGAAAATTAATTATTGACTTTAATCCATAAGGCAACAGACAATTTGGACAAAGGGACAGTTTTTTGCCCTTCATTAGAATCAGTTTGAGAACATGCAACCACACAGATCTGTAGATATCGGGACAAAGTTTTAAGTGTTTTTATTATCCATGATTTGGACTTAATTTATGGATGGGTATTGAGACACTTTTACTGAGTAACAACTAATCAAATTTTTATGCAGTTGGATTTTACAGATCAAGTGATAGATGAGTCTGAGAAAAGAACTATGAAAATCCTACTTGCTTTTTGCAAGCTTCAGCTGAGACCAATGCTTAGAGACCACAGTGACCTCTATTCGTGTTTCTGGCTCATGCAAGTCAGGAGAGGTACTTAAAAATAACCAGAAGGAGAATTTGCTCGGAATCATAAATATTAATCAGGGCAACTGAAGTACCAGAGTCAGGAAGCATGAGACTGATAGACCCAGTGATCAAGAGCTTCTGTGAACTATTTTGCCAGAGGAACTTGAGTGACAACACTGGTTGAAAAGCAGATTAAATCAACATTTTCCCCTGAGAAATTCAAGAAAGCAATTTAAAATTCATCTTCCACCAGCAAATTCGCTCACCTATCCAAACCCTTCAAAGTGGTAGGGAGCTGCAGAGTCGAAGCTACTGAACTCGGGAATGTGTAAGTCACGCAGGAATGACCAATGACTCAACGCCTGTCAAAGTAACTGCCGATCAGCTTCACCCGATTGAGACACAGCCCTTTGGCCTCGGAGGATAAAAGGAGTGTTAACTGGTGCCACCTCACCCAGCCAAGTGCTCACTCACAGGGAGCAACATGATTTGTGTTTGGCTTGCTGGAGGCACAAATCAGGAAGCAAAAGATAAACAATGACGGTTGGAAATGTAATCTTTAAAAATGCATTACAAAGTAATCATTTGCAGGAAAAGAAATATGCTCAATGTTTCAGGCAGTGACAGAGGCTGGTCACTTTTTATGAACTGGTGAATTTTGACAAAAGGCTCCGGTGATATTGTATTACATATTTTCTCTTTCAGATGTCAATAAGCCTACAGTGCTGTGACCAGCATTTACTATTTTAAAACCTGGGTCTCGTGCTGCAGCTTCTTGATGTTTGTTGTTGGGGCAATCGTACACACGTTACTAAAAGGTCAAAACCTCTCCACTCCAGTTGAAAGTATGGCATCTCAAGAGAGGTGGTCACCTGGAGCACTGCTCCTCTGCAAACACGCTACAGCACATCTCAGCCTTTGATCCCATAGCTTAAGCTTCTCCTTTCACATTAAACATTTATTTACTCTGAACACCTGACCCTCAGGGCCTTTCTCCTATTGTGTTTGCTGGCTTGCTTTAGAAAGCAGTTCAGCTCAAAGTCAGAGCAAATGCTTCCCAGAAATGACTTATCAAAATGGCTAAAGTCCAACAAATGGAGATAACAGAAATGGACAAAATCTGACTTTACAAAGGTACAGGCGCAATTCATTGTTCATACTGTACCATTTGAACATTATCAAAATAATGTTCATTATTGAGGCTTGTTTTGTGTGTTCAAGAAACACTGCATTTCTGAAACCCAGCGTCACCCTTGGGTACTCAACGCAGATATAATTAGTTTCAGATGCCATTGGGATGTTCCAGTCCTCAAATCCTATGGGAATTCACCCCATTTGCTTTCTTCACTTGTGCCCTGCTCAATTCAGTGGATCTGGAAGTTTGGTAAAATGGTTTCTTTGCTGTTGTCTCTTATCAGCTGATGAATCTCAAATGACAGCACAACTATCATATATAATCAGCAACAAGATATAGTTACTAATGTCTGGGCATGTGGATTTAAAATTCTAGACACAGCCCTCATGATTCCATTAAGTGAACTTATGTGGGTCATGAAAGTATAATTTCGAACACCTTGCTCAAATATACCATCTCAGTTTCCTAAAATTGCCATTCTATGGGCTCAGTGAGGTTTCCTGTTAACACTAAATAAAATGCAGATTTCTGCTTTGGTCCATTCCTAGGTGTGTACAGCATGTGGCTGCCCAAGTTTATCACACCTAACAAGCCAGATTTACATCCCATCGGTCAGGGTTGGAACTGAATGCAAGTCCCAGAGGTGAAATGCACAGCATCATTGATTTTCTCCCACTCCCACGGTTACATTTGTCCTGGTCCAACTCAACAGCTGATGACGTGCACTTGATGTATGAAAATTAACTTGCTTTGCTTTTTCCTTTCGCTGATGATCAAGTGCTAAAAGGCAATGGAAGCAAAGTTTTCACAAAGAAAAGCAGTAAGTTATGGATGGCTGGGTACCAGTTGGTAAGCAGCCTTTGATGATCTGAGCAACTGTAGAGGGGAAGAAGTGATTGCACAATTGGAAGCCGGTTGATAACATATCTGAAGATAAAGAATCCAACTCTGATGAAGGCATATGGTGGCAATCCCGATAAGATGGTTAAAACTATCAGCGGAAGTGAACTTTATTATTACTGCTATCTCGTGCACTTCCCTCAGAATTTTTAACTTCTGCCCTTTGCTTTGGTTTATGTTTAACTAATGATGACAAGAAAGGATCATAGTCTTTGTTGACCTCACTGTGTTGGTCGTTATGGGTTACTCGTGACTGCGGACTATAATTAACATTTACATAAGACTGAGGCAACAGTCAACTCCAATGAACTAGCAGCACAGGTGAATAGTGCAGAGACCCGGAAGGAAAAGTTTCTACCATTATTAAATCTACTTTTTAAAAACAAAATTTAAAAGTCGTAGACTGTAACATGTCTGTAAGGGCAGTATGGGTGCTTGGCTTTAAAGTAAGAATGGGGCTTATCTACAATAATTAAAGGAGCTGGAACATAGCCAGTGTTGATCCTTTTGGCTTCTCTTCAAAGAATAGTTGCAGCTTTACTACAGGTTGAACTATGTTTGCTCAGTGCAGCCAACCCTCCAAATCCCTGAGTGAAGCGGAGGGAACGGCAGTGAATCGGTGCAGTTAATGAGTGGCAGAGAGTGAGCAGCAGGCTTCAGTGCACAGTTTGGGGGACCAGTGTAAAGCCAGTGACTGCTGCAGCATGAACCAGTGATCTGGAGGGACAGATTATGCAGAAAATGACTGATAGAGTTACGCAGTAGAGTTTCTTTAGGGCTCACTGAACGAACAAGTATGGGTCAGTCAATTAATTCGATGGTTCCTTAGCCTCACAAAAATGTACTAGCTTTTCCACATTTAATTGACTTACACGGTGTGTAAAATCCCTCCCACCCACAGGTCTGGGTGTGTGTGTGGGGGTTGGGAGAGTGTGTGTGTGTGTCGGGGGGTGCAGGGAGAAACAAGTGGATGGCGGAAGAATGCATGTAATTGGGGGGGGGGGGGGGGAGCAGCACCTGTCTGGGGAAAATGGCATGTGCAGAGGGAGAGCATGTGTATGGGAGGAGCACATGCGTGTTTGTTTGGGGGAAGCGTGTGAGAGAGTGTGCACATGGGGGGGGTGGTTTGAGCGCGTGTGTGGGGGGAAGCATGTGTGTGTGTGGCTTCCGTGTGCGTGGGGAGGAATGAGTGTGTGTATTTGGGGGGGAAGCGCTGTGGGAGTGTGGGGGGACCACACGCACTTGTGTGCGTGGGGAGGGGGGAGTGCGCCTGTGTGAGAGCATATGTGTAGAGGGAGCGCACAAGCGTGTTGGGGGGAATGTGTGTGCGCGTGGGGGGAGCGCTTGTATTTTTTGGGGGAGTGTGTGTGGGGTGGTGTGGGTGGGGGAGTGCGGCTGTGCATGTGTGGGGGGAATTTGCAAAAGAAAGCATGCATAGGTGTGGGGGGAAGCGCATGTAGACGTGAGGGGAAGAGCGCGTAGGCGTGGGTGGGGTGGGGGGGGGAGGGGGGAAGAGCGCGTCGGCGTGGGTGGGGGGGTGGGGGAAGACGCCACATGGGTGGGGTAGGTACTTGCATGTTGGGTGGGGAGCATGGGTGTGTGTGGGGGTGGCAGGGTGCATGTGGGCAGGGAGGCACATGTTGGGGGAGAGAGCATGTTGGGGAGCAGGGCGCATATGGAGGAACATATATGTGTGTGTGTTTGTGGGGTGGAGTACGTGCATGTGTGGGGGGGGTTAGCGGATGTGGGCGTGGGGGGAGAACGTATGTGTGTGTGAGAGTGGGGAGGGGAGGGCGCGTCTGGGGTGTGCATGGGAGGCGGAAGGCATGTGTGGGGGTAGACCGTGTGTGTGTGTTGGGTGTGTCTCGGGGGGAGGGGAGTGCGCATGTGTGGTGAGGAAGCTGCGCGTATGGGGAGGGAAGTCGTGTGTAGGGTAGGGTTTTTATGTGTTGGGGAGGGCGCTGTGTGGGGGAGCGAGTGTGTGGGGGTTGGAGTATGTGTGGGCGTAGTTCATGTGTGCAGGTGGTGGTGTGCATTTGGTTGGAGGGTGATGGGGTGCACGTGTGGGGAGGAAGGCGTGTGTGGGGGGAGAATGTGTATACATGTGTGGTGGGCATGTGTATAGGGGGAGGGGCATGTGTGGGATACTGATTTGGTGTGTGTGTGTGTGTGTGTGTGTGTGTGTGTGTGTGTGTGGAGGGCAGGGAGTGTGTGTGTGGAGGGTAGGGAGTATGTGTGGGAGTGAGGATGGATGTGTTGGGAGCGGAGTGCGTGTGTTGGGGTGGAAGGCGTGTATGTGGGGGAGGACATGTACTGCAGAGTGTGCGCGTGTGGGGGGAGGGCGTGTGTTTGTGGGGTTGGGAGAATGTGTTTAGTGAGCAGTGTACATGTTGGAGGGGGGAAGTACGTGTGTTGGGGGTACTGTCTGTCTTGGGAGTGAGGGGGAAATGAATGTGTGGGGTGGAAAGCGTGTGTGTGGAGGGAGGGTGTCTGTGTTGGGGAAGGGCATGTGTATTTGTAGGGGGAGGGAGTGTGTGTGGGGAAGGGGCAGGTGAGAGTGTGGGGGAGAGTGAGTGTGTGGGGAGGAAGGGCGTGTGTGGGGGGGGGGGAGGGCGCGCGTGTGTTTGTGTGTGTGTGGAGGGCATGTGTTTGTGTGTGTGGGGGGAGGGCGTGTATGTGTGCGTGTGGGCAGAGGTTGTGTGTGCGTGTGGGATGGGGAGGAGACTGTATGTAAAGGGCGTGTGCGCATGTGGGGGGGAGGGCGTGTGTGTATGTGGGGGGAAGGCGTGTGTGTGGGGAGGTGTCGGGGGGAGGGAGTGTGTGTGGGGGGAGGGGTAGAGCGTGTGTGTGTGTGTGTGTGTGTGTGTGTGTGTGAGAGAGAAGGCGTGCGTGTGGGTGGAGGATGTGCGTGTGTGAATGGTGGAGAAGGGCATGTTGTATGTGTGGGGGAGAGCATGTGTGTGTGTGGAGGGAGGGCGTGTGTGTGCGCGCGCATGTGGGGGGAGGGCGTGTGTGTGTGCACGTGTGGGGGGGTGGGCGTGTGTGCGGGGTGAGGGCAGGTGTGCGGGAGAGGGCATGTGTATGGAGGAGACTGTGGCTGTGGGGGAGGTGTCGGGGGGAGGGCGTGCGTGTGGGTGGAGGATGGGCGTGTGTGAATGGGGGAGAAGGGAGTGTTGTGTGTGTAGGGGAGAGCGTGTGTGTGTATGGGGAGGGAGGGCATGCGTGTGCGTGTGGGGGGAAGGCGGCGTGTGTGGGGGTAACGTGTGTAGGGGGAGGGCAGGTGTGCGGGGGAGGGCGTGCATGTGTGGGGGGAGGGCGTGTGAGTGTGTGTGTGTTTGGGGGGGAGGGCGTGTGTGTGGGGGGGGGGAAGGCCGCATGTGTGTGGGGGGGAGGGCGTGTGTGTGTGGGGGGGGGAGAGGACGTGTGCGTGTGGGAGAGGGCATGTGTGTGGGGGGGGGCGTGAGTATGTGTGTGGGGTGGAGGGCGTGTGTGTGTGTGGGGTGGAGGGCGTGTGTGTGGGGAGAGGGCATGTGCGTGTGTGGGGTGAGGGCGTGCGCGAGTGTGGGGAAGGGTATGTGCGTGTGGGAGAGATAATGTGTGTGTGGAGGGCGTGCATGTGAGAGAGAGTGTGTGTGTGTGTGTGTGTGAGAGAGAGTGGGGGGGGAGAGGGCGTGTGTGTGGGGGGGGATGGGGGGGGGGGGGGAGTGCGGCTGTGCATGTGTGGGGGGAATTTGCAAAAGAAAGCATGCATAGGTGTGGGGGGAAGCGCATGTAGACGTGAGGGGAAGCACACGTAGATGTGAGGGGAAGAGCGCGTAGGCGTGGGTGGGGTGGGGGGGGAGGGGGGAAGACGCCACATGGGTGGGGTAGGTACTTGCATGTTGGGTGGGGAGCATGGGTGTGTGTGGGGGTGGCAGGGTGCATGTGGGCAGGGAGGCACATGTTGGGGGAGAGCGCATGTTGGGGAGCAGGGCGCATATGGAGGAACATATATGTGTGTGTGTTTGTGGGGTGGAGTACGTGCATGTGTGGGGGGGGGGGGGGGGGGGGAGAGGACGTCCGTGTGTGAGAGTGTATATTGGGGGGCGGGGGGAAGGCCGAGTGTGTGTGTGTGTGTGGGGAAGAGGGCATGTGTGTGGGGGGGGGGGGGTGGGCGTGTGTGTGTGGGGGGAGGGCAGGTGTGCGGGGGAGGGCGTGCATGTGTGGGGGGAGGGCGTGTGAGTGTGTGTGTGTGTTTGGGGGGGAGGGCATGTGTGTGGGGGGAGGGTGTGTGTGTGTGGGGGGAGGGAGGGTGTGTGTGTGTGTGTATGTATGTATGTGGGGGGGGGAAGAGGGCGTGTGTGTGGTGGGGGAGGGCTTGTGTATGTGTGTGTGGTGGAGAGCGTGTGTGGAGGGGGAGGGTGTGTGTGTGTGTGTGTGGGGGTGGAGGGCAAGTGTGTGGGGGCGGGAGTGTGTGTGGGGAAAGGGCGTGAGCGCATGGAGGAGGGCATGTATGTGGGGGGAAGGCACGCGTCTGTGTATGTGTGGTGGGAGGGCGTGTGTGTGGGGGAGGTCATGTGTATGTCAGGGGGAGGGGGTGTGTGTGTGTGGGGGGAGAAGAGCATGTGTGTGGGGGGGGAAGGCTTGTGTGTGTGGGGGAGGGCGCGTGTGTGGGGTGGAGGGGGCGTGTGTGTGGTGGAGGGGGCGTGTGTTTGGGGAGGGGAGGGCATGCATCTGTGTGTGGGGGGGGAGGGCATGTGTGTGGGGAGGAGGGGCATACATGTGTGTGTGGGAGGGCGAGTGTATGGGGGGGAGGGTGTGTGCATGTGGGGGAAGAGCGTTTGTGTGTGTGGGAGAAGGGCATGAGTGTGTGTGGAAGGGCGTGTGTGTGTGGGGGAGGGTGTGTGTGTGTAAGGGGGAGGGCTTGTGTGTGTGTGTGTGTGTGTGTGTGTGTGTGTGTGTGTGTGTGTGTGTGTGTGTGTGGGGAGGGAGAGGAGGTGGGAAGGGCATGCATGTGTGTGTGTGGGGGGAGGGAGCGTGTATGCGTGGGAGAGAGGGTGTGTGTATGCGCGTGGCATCGAGTGCGTGGGGGGGGGGGGGGAAATTGCGTGTGGAGCGAGAGTCCATGTGTGTGCATGAGTGTATATGGGGGAAGTGTGTTGTGGTGGGGAAGGTGTGCCTGTTTTTGAGGGGGGATGCATGTGTGGCAGAGGTGAGTATATGGGGGTGTGGCGAGTATGTGGCAGAGGCGGGCAGCAGGGCTGGTGGTGTGCCTGCGTGTCTGTGTTTGGGGAAGCGCCAGGTGTGTGGTGGTCCAGAGAGGCTGAAATCATCCATATTTTCACCATCTTGTGTACGATTTGGCTACCTGATATCATCCCTCAAAAGCATTGGTCTAATTTTAAAGCTATGCTCCTTTGTTACAAGATAAAAACATGAAGAAATAGGAACACATAAAGCCCCTTGAGCCTGCTTTTATGGCTGAGCTTCTGTCTCAAATTCACTTTCCCCTATCTGTTGATTCCTTGAGACACTAGAAGTCCATCTGTATCAGCCTTGAACATATTCAGTGAGAAAGCATCCACAACAGTCTAACCCTGGTCCTTACTTAATAGTAGCGTGTGTCTGTTTTAATGCTACTCCCCTCACATTGGGAGAAACGTATTCGCATCAATTTGTTTTCACAAAGGAGAAGTGACTACAGTGTATGTAAAGCTGCTACTCACACTCAGGCAGTGCCTTGTTCTTAATACATAGCTACAATGCCCTGTTTATCTAACTCCTGCTCCTAACACAGAGACAGCATCCAGGATTTATTGATCAAAATCATTTCCCAATGCACAAAGACAACATCTGGTCTATCTAATCCTGCTCATTGCACACATTTGGTCCCATTTTAAAGCAAAATTTCAACTTGTCTTGCTACCTTCAAGATTTTGAGCACATATTCCCTCATGTCTGAGTGCCTCCACCCCTTTCAAACTTGGATCATTTAGTTTATATTGCCCCATCACACTGTCCCTATGAAAATGCACCACTTAACACTCATCTGCAATTCAATTTCAAATGTTAAGTGTCTGTTTATTGATGTTTCAATCCTCCTGAAGTCTGAACTTGTCCTCCACATTAACATATTTCCTAATGCTATCTGCCAACTTTGAAAAACGGTTGTTCATCTTTATATTTTTTGCCCATGAGCCAATTTCACACCCAAGTGCCCCTTGACCCCGTTATACCAATTATCCTCAATTTGGCTAACAAACCTATTTTGTGGTACTGAGCTATATGCTTTTTGAAAGTTCATATATACAAGTAGCACAATACTCTCTCAATGTCCACCATTACTAAAAACTCAATCAAATCAATAGAACACAACTTGCATTTAACAAATCAGTGCTCCTTTTCATTTCTGAAGAGTATCGGCACATAAGTGTCAATTAATTTTACTTCTAATTATTATCTCAAAGCTTCCCCAGCTCTGATTTTTAATTGCTCATTTATCTCTCAGCTCTTTTCTGAAAGGGGATATAACATTTGCAACCTTCAGTCATATTATCTCCCCGAGAATTAAGGAATAGAAGGTCATAACCAGATTTTCTGTTGCCCCACCCAAATTTCTCTCCACTTATTTTTGGAGCAACCTACATTCTAATGTCTCCAATCTGGAATGAATTAATTTCAAACCTGCAGCTATGCCCATTAGACATGTCTTGGCTAAGGAAGACGCTGCCCAAGTACTCATTTAGCATCTCATTTATGGTCTGCCGCTCCACATTTGGACCCTAATCAGTACTACCTTTCCTTTGACGACTGGTTGCCATAACATGTTCACAAGGTATAGTTGTGATGTAAAGAGGGATGCACACAGGAAGGCACGAAATTAGGAATGCAGAAAAACAGTTTTAGACGACAAGGCAACTTTACGTGAATTGTAGTTCAGTGTGAATGAAGATAGTTAGCAGAGGAATAAGGTACTGAAGGAAAAGTATACCCATATTAATAGAATGAGAATACTGCCTACAAAAATAATAATTTGAAATAGTTAGTGAAGTGGCAGATCTTGAGGGATTGAGATTGGATAGAAGTACCTATTTTTGGGAGAAATAATCATCTCCTACTCCTCTGAATTTTAAGACTCGTGTTACAACCACTGATTTAGATGCTGCACAGGAACGTGGAACCTGGCAGCATCTATGGTGAAATGGTTTGGAAGTATACACTGTGTGTCCTTGGCTGTGTGCAATGTTGTACAAAGGTTCGTTAATGCCAGTATGCATTGTTTTAATTTCACAATGCATTTCCTCACTCCATGTTACGGTTGCACTGACTGAAATCACAGTCGTAATCACGGCAGTTTGAAATGCAGCTGGACTGTACTTCACAACATTGAACACGTCTCTCATCAGAGTGGGAAGATTGTGGAGTGTGCCTGCAATTTCCTCTACCTGTCAACTCTCAGTTGCAAGCCATCTGTATGGGGCTCACTTTAGTTCTTCCCTGAGGGTGAAGTGGACAGCCCAAGGTGGCCATCAAACAACAGTCTAATAATTGATCTTGGCTGAAGTGGGGAATGTTTCAGAGGTAAGGCAAAAGGAAGACACATATTTCAAAGTACTTGTTCATAATTGCATCTTCCATCCCTCAGAAATGAACTAGAAATTCGATGTCAAGTGATGAGCCAATGGATAAGCCTTGAAGGAGATCAGGATGCAAGTTACCCATGGTAGTTATGTTAAAAGAGCAGCTTTTGAGTACATTCCTGAATTGTAACAGAAATAAGACAAGGGCAGGATCAGACAAGTCAGAGAGAGGGGGGAGAAAAACACATACAAAAGAATTCTTTGTAAGGATTTCAAAAGTGATGTGATTTAACGGCACTGATTGAAACTGAATGAAAGGACAAATGCCTTAAAAAAACTGCACAGAAACACATTCACAGGGGCTGCTAGGAAAACCAGAAGAATTTGGTTTAATACCACAACACTTTGTTCTATTAAAAGCAGATATTTTAAATCTGGAAGAACTAATTAGCAAAATAGTCTTCAGTAATCGCACAAAGCATGTAATCAGAATTTTTCCATTCTTTCTTCAAATCTCGTCATTACAGAGTGTCTTTGAAAATGGAGATGAGAAAATTAACTTGTCTTTGGTGTCCAACCATATGAACGTATATCTCAGTGACTGGTATTCACATGATCTGGTGCCTTCTAAATATGGTCTAGAAAACAGGAATGGTGTGTACATGACCCATTAACCATTTCTTTGTTGTTACACATCAATTCCTGCTAGGATCCAAATCACCACTGGTACAAATTTCACTCATATGATGAGAGACTTAATAAACAATCAAGGTATTTTTCAATGTATAACTTCGGTTACATCACACTGCAAACTTTTGCTATAAATTCTGTGTCTTACAACCACCTGATGAAGGAGCGTTGCTCTGAAAGCTAGTGCTTCCAATTAAACCTGGTGTTGTGTGATTTTTAACTGGAAGCCATGACAGTCAGCGCCAAATTAGTCATGTGACCCCGACCACATTTCCCTCTCTCGTGCCAATCAATTTACAGAGATCAACATTAAAACTACACTGAAATACTTTTAGACCATAAGACATAACAGCAGAATTAGGCCCTTTGGCCCACCTGGTCTGCTCTGGCATCTGATCATGGCTGATATGTTTCTCAACATTGTTCTCCTGCCTTCTTCTTATAACCTTTGATCTCCTTACAAATCCCTAAACCTAGCTAACTCTGTCTGAAATACACTCACTGTCTTGGCCTCCACAGCTTTCTGTGGCAGTGAATTCCACATTTGAACCACCTTCTGACTGAAGAAATTTCATTTCCTCTCAGCTCGAAAGGGTCATCCCTTCACTATAACTTTATGCCCTCGGTTCTCGTCTCTCTAACTAATGGAAATATCTTTCTACATCCACTCTATCCAGACCTCTCAGTATTCTGTAAGTTACAACCAGATCCCTCTTCTGGATTCCCTCCAACACGAGCACATCCTTGCTTAGAAACGGGGCCCAAAACTACTCAAAACATTCCAAACATGGTTTGACCAGAGATTTATACAGCCTCAGCAGTGTATTTCTGCTCTTGTATTCTAGCCCTTTTGTGATTAATGCTGCAAATGTGTTGCTGGTCAAAGCACAGCAGGCCAGGCAGCATCTCAGGAATAGAGAATTCGACGTTTCGAGCATAAGCCTTTTGTGATTAATGTCAATACTGCATTCATCTTCCTAACTGCCAACTGAACTTGCATATTAACCTTTGAAAGAATCCTGAACTAGGACTCCCAAGCCCCTTTATGCTTCAGATTTCCAAAGCCTTTCCCCATTTACAAAACAGTCAATGCCTCTTTCTTCCTATCAAAGTGCATTATCTCACACACTTCACAACTTGCATTTCCATCTACCACTTTTGCCCACTCTCCTCATCTGTCCAAGTCCTTCTGCAGCCTCCCTGCTTCCTCAACACTACTTGTCCCTCCACCTATTTTTCTTTCATCTACAAACTTAGCACCAACACCCTCAATAGATTGTTAATGCATAATGTGGATAGTTGTGGTCCCAACACTAACCCCTCTGAAACTCCACTAGTCACCAGCTGCCATCCTGAAAAAGATCCCTTTATCACCATTCCCTGCCTTCTACCAGTTATGGCAGAACTTTGCCCCCAATATCACGGGGCCCTTAGCTTCTTCAGTAGCCTCCTGTGTGACGCCTTGTCAAAGGCCTTCTGGATGTACAAATAAATCATGTCCACTGGCTCTCCTTTGTCTACTTGCTCATTAACTCCTCAAAGAATTCTAACAGATTTGTCAGGCATGAGCTCCCTTGATGAAGCCGCTCTTACTCAACCCTATTTTACCATGCACTTCCAAGTACTCCACAATCTCATCATTAAAAATGGACACTAATATCTTATCAATGACCAAGGTCATGCTAACAGGCCTATAATTTCCTATCTTCTGCTTGTCTCCCTTCTCCGAAAGGGATGTTACCTTAGTCACTTCCCAGTCCTCTGGGACCCTCCCTGACTCCAGTGATTCCTGAAAGACCACCAAATCCTCTACAACCTCCTCATCTATCTCCTTCAGAACACTGGGATGTAGTCCATGTAGTCTGGGTGATTTTTTTTCCTCTCTTTCTTGCATTGTTTGGTCTGCACCATCTTAATACAGGTAGCTGACACTGTTTACAAGGTGATGTGGGGCCTCCACCCTGTATTTGAGAAATCAACTATTGCAGCAAACTGGAACATTCAGGCATTCCAATTTGCTGGTTGGATGGGGTCCTTTGATTCAGGATTTTCAAATGATCTGGAGGCAGCAGAGTTGGTTCTGGGAGATTATAAATACACTTGGGATCCTCCTTCACCCAAGACAGCCCACAAATGTTTTCTGTATGACAATGTGCATTTGTCATGTTGATTCCTTAGGTAGGTAGATATTTTATTCCCAAAGCAATATTAGAATTGCAAATCGGTATTGTTTTAATAAAGTAAGGTTTGAGTTGGAGCATTCTTTGTTGAAATGGTACAATGGGCACACATTTCCCCAGAAATGGCTGTAGTTTCAGGTTATGTTGGAGATGCTTGCATCTGTGAAAGATGCTCTTCTTTTCAAACTGACTTTGGTCAGTTTATAATCTGGGTAAATTGTTAGTATAGGGTATTTGCCAGGGTTGGAGGATCTGAGCTATAAGGAGAGGTTGAATAGGCCAGAGCTGTTTTCCCTGGAGGCTAAGGGGTGACCTTTATAGAGGATTATGAAATCATGAGGGGCATGGATAGGATAAACATACAAAGCCTCTTCCCTGGGTGGGGGAGTCCAGAACTAGAAAGCATAGATTTAGGTTGAGAAGGGAAATATATAAAAGGCAACTTTTTCATGCAAAGGGTGATGCATGAATGAAATGAGCTGCCAGAGGAAGTAGCGGAGGCTAGTACGATTGCAATATTTAAAAGGCAGCTGGATGGGTACATGAATAGGAAGAGTTTGGAGGGATATTGGCCGAGTGCTGGCAGGTTGGACTAGATTGGGATGGGATATCTGGTCAGCATGGATGAGTTGGACCGAAGGGTCTGTTTCCGTGCTGTACATCTCTATGATTATGACTCTATAAATTCAGAGTAGTTGTTATATTTCCACAGTTACACCTTTTGTTTTGCTTAACATTTGTAACTGTGGACCCTTAAACACTTGCTTCACATGCCTTTGAATTTCTGTGAGGTCACTTCCAAGTTCTCCAAAGTGATGCTCAGCCAGAGTTGAGAACCCTGATATTGCGGGTGTAAACATAGATCTGTGGCTGATAGTGATCCAACTGGCAATGTATGGTAGGGAATTTCACAATATTCAATCAGGTGGTAGAAATACATTCAGTGGTACAGTGACTATCAAAACAGAATTGGATAAATCTTTAATGCAGAAAAACATTGAAGGAACCCGGGTATGAAATTTATTGGATTACTCTTTCGAAGAGCTGGGGCAAACTTGATGGTTTTGATAAACTGTCCACTTCTGGAAAACCCAATGAAGGAGACAATCTTTCAACTATCTTAATATTTTATTTACAAAGTTACACATTGTGAATGGAACCCAACCAATGTATTTCAGTGTTACTTTGTACAGTGACAAATGAATCCTCAGTTACGCCTGCCACCTGCTTACCATTAAATTCTACGAACATAGCCATCTTTTGTACTTGTTTTGTCTATGGCTTTTATCTATTTCACATGAGGCTGGGGTCGATGGGTGATCTGGCTCCCAAAGATAGTGAAGACCCTAGACACTGGAGGCAGTGAGGGCATTTGTTGCGATGGTTCCAATAAACGCAGCATTGTTCCTCTACAGCACTGAGGGCATGTGTTTCTGGAAGTCAATCTACTCACATAAAGCTAGATTTTCAGCAATAACATCAACAAAACAAAGTACAAAGCCAAGCCAGACACAATCTCGGACATTTGTGCCTGCCTGTTTAAGATACCCACGTTGTCTTTACAGACCAGTTGTTCAGCACCAGCAAAACGTTATTCAATAAGCACAAATGGTGTAAATGTGAAATACTACGGCTCTGTTACAGAACTAGTTTTTATTTTGGGAGAAATAAATACATTTTGTTTATGAAGGAAAATGCTGGTAAACCTCTGCAACAATAGGTTTTAAGATTTAAGCGAAACAAATCGAAAAATCATTTTCCATGCCTTTTCCTACTCTCCATTTCCCTCAGTTTCAATAAACCATCCAATTTTTCCTTAAAGGATGTCAATGTTCTCATCTCATCTTCTCCTTGCACACAAACTCGCTGTAATCCATTACTACATAGTAATGTCTACTAATTGTTCGCCTTGTACACTTAATCATTTAAAATTGATGAACTTTCATCACTGAGTCCTCAGGGAAAACTGCCTTTTCCCATTCACTTATAAAACTTAATGTTAAAACCATGACGAGTTCTCTTATGGGTCGTTGTTGCTCAACAGCAACATTTCCAGTATTTCAAGCCTCTTAGTCTAACTCAACTTTTGTATTCCACATTTAGTAAATTCAAGCTGTACATTCTTAATGGCTTTATTTGGTCATTCAGAACTGTTTACTTTTAACAGAGTAACAAATACTTGCACAAATTTAGAATACATTATTTATTCTTAAATACCAAGTCCCCATTTACAAAACAGAAAATTCTGATGGCCTTTAAGATTTTGCCTAATTACACACTATTCCACTGAATTGAAAATTTGAGTGCCAAGATCTCTGTTCATCCACACCCTCAGCGACTTTTCATTAAATTTGTAATCCCAAATGTATTACTTCATTCAGATCTCCAAAAGGTTGCATACTTCATCTGTTTGCTTCATATATTTTGTCTTCCTGAAATATTCTGGAAAATTTTCTACTATTCATCTTTTTTTTATATCAGCAAATATTGTTCATATACTCAACTTATCTGCATCTGTCAAAAATAAATCAAGACCTAGCACTGACTGTGGAGCACATCACTTCAGACTCTTTTCCAATGACTGATAATTCTCATCTGTTTTTTGTCCATCAGATAATTTTCAGCCCAGGTTGTTAAATTTCCATTTATACCACAGATACATCATTCTTCCAACATGTGTTTTCAGTGATACTTTATCAAATGACTTTTGAAAATTCACATACACTGTATCTATTGCAATTGTCATTTCTACAAAAAAAGTTATATTTGCTAAATGTGGCTTTCTTAACAAATCTGTCCTTGATTAAGCTACACATTTCTAAGTAATTGCAGTACATCAAATTGTGGATTTTTAAATCTTTCCATGACTGACATTCAACATCACAAATTGTACTGTGAATTTGATGAGGATTAGTTTAAATGCTTTTTATTTTAACAATTTTTCCTTACCTTTCTTTTCATTCTCCCATAATAATCTTCATTGGTGTTTAATTTAGTAGTTGCACTTTTATTGCACACCTCTTTTTAAAATTTCATTTTAGCTGCAATTTATTTAGCCATGAAATCCTATACTTTGATACAATCTTGTTATTTTTTTTGCTACAACAGGACGTATAATCTGTACAGATCACATTTGAAGAATTTTCATTTCTGATCTGTGATTGTATTTTGCTCCTTGTTTCACATCGTTCATTCAGGTGAGGTCCCAATCACTTCTTTGCATTTTGAAAAATTTTTAGCATAACATTCCTAATTGTTGACTCACTGATAGCATGTTCTATTCTTTCAATGAACCTACCATGCTGCAATTACTATTTCCCAACTGTTCCCCACAGTATATCAACTTGTTTTCCACAAAGAAGTAGGGGATGCTTTAGCTTTTGTTGAAGGAAACAGGAAGCTAGCTGTCTGGGATGCATTACTAGTTCGACTGAAGCAAAAGAAATGTACATTGATAACTGAGAGATAATTAATATCCATCAATATTACTGTCCTCATCTTAACAGAGTTCGAAATTGTCTGCAGATCTCCCTCACTATCTCTAGTGTTTGATGGCATGTAGGAAATTTAGTAATTCTCGTTATATATCTTTACACTACCTATTTATGCTGTGGGGGACTTAAATACTCCACACATCGAACTTGCCTCAAAATTTTGTAACCAGGAATATGATTATCAAACATCACATACAACATAAACCATATCTCCACCAAAGCTCCCATCTTAATGTTTAATGCTTCTACTGTTTCAATTGTGCTTTGAAAGCTCTCTGTAGTCAAATACGTAGATATTCCACTCAACCTTGACCAACATATGCTTGTTATTTTTCCTGACAAAGGTTTTACCCCAGTTTCTGAACACAGTAACTCAGGCAGCAGATAATAATTGTGTAAAGAATCAACTACTCTCTTTACTAGCATCAATACCATTGTCTATGTGCAGAAACCTGATTCTTATTCTTTGTGAATAAGGAGACAAGTCCTGAACTTGCAGTGCATCCACTCCTGTCACAGGGTTTAGTTACAGAGTATCAACACAGAGGGAAAATCACAAACAAATTTACAAACAGTAATGGTATGTTGTAATACCCCAGGCTGGTTTAATAATCTATGGGACATACCTATTATTAATGGTAACTGAAGTCACCATCCATGTACTAATTTTATGAACTCTCCTCGCATATCCATTCTTCTGGTACCTGAAGTGCCAATTTTACTGTGAAGAATACATGCAGACCAAGCAGCACAGACTCCAGTTGGAAGCTTCCCAGACACCACAAACTTGTTTCCTCTAGCTCTCCTTCTAGTCAATCTAGGAGACAGCTTTGACTCAGTACAACGTCTTTGAATTCTTGATTAACGATATTTTAAATCAAGTCCAGTTGGTGGAGGCTTTCATCCAAAATGGTACAATTTACCTGCCATTACTGTCTCTCACTATCAAAAACTAACATTGTTTTTTTCCCCATCATGTTAACACGTAAGTTGATTTCAAATCCCTTTATAGAACATCAGAAAATGCTGTGGTCTTCACCTTGGAAACTTAATTCAGAAAAAGCAAACTTTTCCAAGTAGAATTTAATATCTGATTGCTGGGCATGTAAAAAAGGAAAATTGGAACTTAGATATAAAGTATTAAAATAAATTGCGTATTCCAAATTGAACAGCATCACTTAGGCCTTAGATAAGACGACAATTGGCGAGTTCATGTGAGACACACAAATTGCATTTGTGCAGTACATAATATAGTAAAATGTTCCAAACAATGAGAGCGGAGGAGAGAATTGCACAGAAACAAATTGGGAGCAAAGGTGGAAGTAGAAATAAAAATAAAAATGAGTTAGCTCAACCAGAACTCCCATCGTACAGGTATAGATATAGAATGGAACCATTCAGACCAGAAGAGCTGGCATTCAGATTCTTAACTTGTGCTGAATTAGCTGATTAAAACCAGATGACTTAGTGAGTTCTGAGAAAATTTGTAGCTTAGGTTGAGATTCTGGATGTATGTTTGCTGAGCCTGAAGGTTCATTTCCAGATGTTTCATCAACCTACTAGGTAACATCTTCAGTGGGTGTCCGGGCGAAGCACAGTTGTTGATTCCTGCTTTCTATTTGTGTGTTTGGGTTTCTTTGGGTTGGTGATGTCATTTCCTGTTCTTTTTCTCACAGGGGGTGGTAGATGGGGTCTAACTCGGTGTGTTTGTTGATAGAGTTCCAATTGGAATGCCATGCTTCTAGGCATTCTCATGTGTATCTTTGTTTAGCTTCTCCTAGAATTGATGTGTTGTCCCAGTCAAATACATACAGAGGAAGGAAGGACACCGCTTCGATTGGGACAACACATCCATCCTAGGACAAGTGAAACAGAGACACGCATGAGAACTCCTAGAAGCATGGCATTCCAACTGGAACTCTATCAACAAACACACCGAGTTAGAGCCCATCTACCACCACCTGAGAAAAAGAACAGCAAATGGCACCGCCACCGGAAGTGATGTCACCACAGGAAATGACATCACCAACCGAAACATATAAATAGAAAGCAGGAATTATCAACAGTGCTTTGCCTGGAGGCCCACTGAAGATGTTACCTAATAGGTGACGAAACGTCTGGAAATGAGCCTTCCATCTCAACGAGCAAACCTACATCCAGATCCAGATGCTGACATGAATATTAGGTGTGAAAATATATCAGTGAGGTTTTGTATTTCTGCTCTTCCAGCACAGAGAGAATGCTGCACTGTTGGCAGTGCAATCTTTCAGATAAGATGTTCAATCAAAGGCTCAAGTCCCATTTCAGGTGGGCATAAAAGATCCCACAACAATATTCAGACAAAAGCATGGGAGCCATCCACATTTCCTACTGTAGTGGTTGGAACCATGTGAACCTTACTGACTGAGGTCCTTGACGGGCTCAGGTTAACAACCCCAATCAGGGAGCTATGGCTGACCAATATAAATAAACAGGGAGCATGGAGTGTTTTATTTCCCCCTCCAACTCTATTTTGATTTAAACCCTGCCCTCTCTTTCACTTTTTGATGACTCAGCATTGCTTGTTGTTGAGAAGAGCTCTGCTTTTCACTGGCCACTTGGATGTTGCCTTCCTTCCTGGAGGTGGAATATGAATAAAGATTTATGCACTCGTTGTTCTTCACTGTGTCCTACACTTACACACACACACACAACATGGGTTCTGGGGAACATATAAACTCTACCCACTGTTAGAGGGTGGTGTGGAGGTTTAAAAATAAGAAAGAAGTATAAACAGGAATTCAGAATTTCCTCACTTCAGGAACTGACTGAGTTGGCTACTTACAGCCAGTGTACTGTGCATATGTAAATAAGGGCGATTTGGTGACAGGAGACTGGCCTCTGTGCAGCTATATCATTTATCTAATACCAGTGCTTCGACAAAAATTTATAAAGGGCTAAAATGTTGTGATTACAATGATGTTTTGGGAGCTGAGTGAGAATGAACTGGTACTACATTTCAGAAGTACTTCATTAGCTGCTTTAAAGCATCTTGACTTTGCAAAAAATACTCAGTAAATGCAATATTTTATTGATAGTATTGATTGTACAGGATGTGACAGCTCCTGGTGCAAGTTGCCATCCAAAGGAGACAGGTTTGGGAAAGCTCAAGTTAAAAGTAAATTCTAGAAGTTCGCAATGTAAAATGAAAATAAATTTTACTAAAAATTCATTGCATAGGCAATTTGAATCTTAAGCCAACATGGCGCTCTGGTTGCATTTATTGTGGTCTGCTGCATGTATCCAGGCAATAGAAAAGGAATTAAATAAGGTCCTTCCAGTCACTGCAGTACACCTATGTGTGACAATGCTACTATGGAGACAAAGCGATACTGGTTACACATGACAAGGAGGGAGAATCCATTAAAACTCCTTCACACAATCCTGGTCAGCCTTAACTTTCACTAGCTAACTGCTGAATTACATTGGGACTCACATGGAAAGGAATGTGACACGCTGAAAGCTAAATACTTTCCCTCGCAAATAACAAATCTCACACAGCTCAGAACATGTCTTGTTCGGCACTTGAAAGGACTCGAGATGCAGCTGTTACTGCCTATTCCTGAACTATGTGAGAAATTCTGTGTAATTAGGTTATTGTATAACCCCCAGGCCTGGGTGGGGCCTGCTGAAGTTTCTTTAATCTTAACACCGTGACACATTTGCAGTCAAACAATAGTGGTTCACAGTCAGCATTAGGGCTGTGAGTGAGTTTAGTGTGGGAGGTTGGGGGGTGGGGGGGGGGGGGGGGGGGGGGGGGGAGAGGGGAGACAGGGTAGTGGAAGGAGTGTCTCTGTCACTCTGCTGAGTTTTCAAACTTCTTTACATTGAGACCTGTGGCCTTCCTGTACCCCTACGTGACCTGCCTAGTAAACAGAGGGACTGTTTTCCTTGGCAGCAGATCAGTCACTGCTTTCCCGCTTACTTGTTCACTCCACAGACTTCCCTGGCACTGTTTTGATAGTTGTTTAAGAGACCTGCTGCATTCTTGTGCTAGTTAATCTAATGGACCATGGACTCTTCTGAGGATGGAGAATTGGTAGTTATGCCTGCTGTAAATACTGTATGGAATGCTCCATATTCAAAAATCCTCTCCTGCACAAAGATGCATGTTTTTGAGAAACTAGATTGTAATGTAAATACCTGGAATTCCCAAAGAAACCGTATGGAAGCAGAGGGAGGGGTGTGTGTGTGGGCTGTCAGTGTTGGGGATCAGGTGTAGGGAAAGTAGTAAGGTTTGTTCAGCCTACATGTTGCTGCGCGCGCAGAGATCTTGCAGCTGCCGGATGCTATATTTGGAAAAGAACAAAAAGCTGAAGAGGCTAACAGAAAAATCAATTGTAAAATGACTCATCCCTTGACTACACCAAACGATTAATAAACTAATGCTGGGTAAAGTTTGCAGTCTGTTCCTGTTTACATTGACAATCGATTAGGACTTGATCTGCCTTCAGAGGAATAAGTAGCCCATAGTCGTTAGGAGGCCTGATGCAAGCAGCATCACCTAAGGCAGGCTGGATCATTGCTTCTGGAACAAAAGTCAGAGCAAAGATAAATGTGAATGGTTAAATTGAAGATGGCTTATGGCCAGACAGAAAATCAGAAGAGGAACACAGCAAGTATCACTTGATGTGGAATTCACTGCCCGACACAAGCTGATTTTATATGGGAATACTGGGAGCAGTGCAGAGATGAGCAAGAACCTGGGGTAGCAGGCATCCCTTTACAAAATAGCAAAAAAACCCCAGACTTTCCTCACCTTTCGAGGAGGACAGTGGGATGAGGGTTTTGGTGAGGGAAGAAAATGATGTACAGATTTCAAGGTCATCAGGTCGGCACTAGAGTAAATGTCTAATCGCCATTATCATAGTGATTGATTACAACACAACTCACTTACAGTGCTACCACCAAAAAGAAATATAAGAGAGTTCCAGTGCAATGATTATAAAGTTTAGTCAGGTTGGAGCACATTAAAATAGTCTCATGGATATTCACATCCCAAAATTGTGAACTCTAATCACAATTGAGGAAGATATCAGAGAAAGGTCCATCTGTTCAACTGTATTTTGGTTTCAATATGAATTTGGTTAAAATGGTCAAGAAATTCCATTATACAGTTAATAGCTTGTTATGATTGTTGGGAAAGACAACTCATCAACACACCGGTACGGCTCCATGCTTCCTCACAGACTCAAAATGTACCCATCAACACACCCCCACAGACCCATAATTTGGAAATGCAATGTTGCACTGGGCTGTATAAAGTTAAAAATCACACGACACCAGATTATAGGACATGGTTGCTACCTTCTCCCCAGCCCCGCATTTATCTTTCCACCCTGGAGGCTTCCTGCCTCTATTTTTAATGAAGGGCTTTTGCCTGAAATGTCGATTTTCCTGCTCCTTGGATGTTGCCTGACCTGCTGTGCCTTTCTAGCACCACACTGATCGAGACACCAGATTATAGTCCGACAGGTTTAATTGGAAGCATTAGCTTTTGGAGCACTGCTCCTTCATCACAACCAGCAGTGCTCCCAAAGCTAGTGCTTCCAATTAAACCTGTTGGACTATAACCTGGTGTTGTATGATTTTAACTTCCCACAGACCCGGGTGGTGTTATTGACACCTAGAGCCAGGAAGTACCATTAACAGTCCCAACTTATTTTTCTAATCTTTTCCTCAGCAGTCTCCATTTCAGCCCCAAATTAAATGAATATGGATGTAATGTTTAAAATTAAAACTGGAGATTTTCTTTTAAGAGAACCCAAAGGGAAAAAAAAAATCTTCCGGTAAGTGGTTGGGTTCACCCTTATTCTGATGAAGGTTAAAGCGTTAGGGAGGTGATACGGGGATTAGAAACCTATGGTACTTGGTAGACAAGACAGTCAGCTTTCCTCAACAAACTGCTTTCGTACTTTCATAACCCAAATCGCTTTATGGGAAACAGGATGGAGATAGGAAAAGAATCAAATTACAACACAATTTTCTTGCTGTCATCATTTCTGTATTGCCCCTGCTTCCTTCCACCCAGCCCACTCCTTGTTCATGCCCAAACCATCTTCAACTCCACTTTCTTTTCCACTATTAACTTGCAGCTTTTCAGTTATTTAGAGACATGCATTGCATTTGTAACCCATGCTCAAACCAGCCACATAAATGTAACCAATTACACTTTTACACAATTTACAACTAGAAAGCAGCTTTAAAGATAGCATTATCAACTGCACTAAATTGGGGTGCCCTCCTCTTCCCTGTAACCTTAACCCTAGCAGATCAGGCATCCTGTCTTACCCATCTTCAGACCTACTGAATTGAAGGATGCAATAACTAATAGGGGAATTTGAAACAAAGATCGCGTTGCATTGATTCAATGCCCGGATTAACTTCTGTTTCGCTTGACAGTTATTAGAGCCTTGTTCTATGGAATGGCTCCAGGACAAAGCATACAAATCCTATATACAGCAGCGATTAAACCAGTGAGGATCACATTGAAAATTTGCTTCCAGGAACAGCAAATTTGTTAAGATATGTAACTTGTGTCAAGTTTGGTAGGAATGCTGACAAAATCTGCTCTCAAAGATGTCTCATCAAATCGACCATTCCAAAAACACTTAACTCCAGCAAGGTGTTACTGAAGTCCATTGCTGAAGTGTGCAGCATTGGAAAAAATGGGAGCAAAGACGTGGTAAAGGCAGTAGAAAGTCAGGAAAGATGCTGAATTGGGAAGAGAAGGTCAGGAACCTGACTACAGAAAAAAGGGATGAAGTTGCGGATAAGAGTTGGAAAAGGTTTAGAAGGGATGAGGGGTTGATGCCTTGTTTTGAGAACTTCCAGCCACAACACAACTGAACTGTTGTTAACCTATCCCTAAAGATTATATAAAACTCACTTCAGGAAAAACTGAACAGAATATTACAAAGGACATATATCAAACCACTTGCAACATTTACTAACATAGGAAACACTACCTGTAAACTCATACTCAATAAAGATAACTTAGGAATTATTGTTGTCCAGACCTGTCCCAAACAGCAACCACATGCAATCCAAAACAAATATATTGTAGTAATTGAGACATGTTTAATTAAATATACAAAGTTTTAATGAGAATCCTGCAAGATGCGCCAGCAGAGCTGCAATCTCCGAGCAATGTTCTCCCAGTTGTCATTAGGCACATGGGAGGTGCATGAGAAATAATCCCTTAAGATTGCCTCTGCTATCTAAATGCTATATCTGCAGCAGGCTATTCTCATAAGTACAATCTGAGTATAAATCGAAGAATACATTAAAGAACCAGACCTCAAAGGCTCATTTTTCATTAAGCATAGGTAAATTCAATCAAAGCTGTGAGGTAACTGAAAGAGCAGCAATTATTTTGCTCCATTGTTTCCTTAGCTGACAGCTTCTCGGTAGGAGGATCCCAGTGAATTTATCCTGGCACAAATTCGGAATGTTGTACGGGAGGCAGGTGTTCCCAGTGCTTATGGCACCAGACTTTCCTCTGGAGAACGTGGCAGGTAATTACTTTGTCTGAAAGTACACGGCCTTTTAAAAAAAAAGATCTCTGGTATGAAAATATCAATCAAAACACTATTATTCTGTCACAACGCAATTAATGTAAATGACAGGTTTTCATTTTTGACATTTTACACCTCTCTAATTTACTCTGCCAATTGTCAATGTTGATCAAGGCAAGTGACCCAAATGCAGGAAAGTCTTGAACTAACAAGTATACAGCCAGCACATCTGTATTAATTCAGTTGACTGGTGACTGAACTTTGCAATGATTTGGAGACGCTGGTGTTGGATTGGGGTGTACAAAGCTAAAAATCACACAACACCAGGTTATAGTCCGACAGGTTTATTTGAAAGCACTAGCTTTCGGTGTGCTGCATCTTCATCAGGTTATTGAGGAAAATAAGATTGTAAGACACAGAATTTACAGCAAAAGTTTACAGAGTTTATTCTCCACAATTACCCGATGAAGGAGCAGCGCTCTGAAAGCAAGTGCTTCCAAATAAACCTGTTGGACTATAACCTAGTGCTGTGTGATTTTGAACTTTACAATGGAACACTAGCAATCTCCTATTGTTCCAGTGGTTCCTTCATCTCAGACATTTGCCTCTGAACCAAAGGGCAGGGATTCTTCTAGGACAGCCCACTGGATCCTCCTGCTCCAAAATGCAACCGAATATGTTTAGCCCTTGCACATCAGTGACACGCACTGGTAGGAACACTGTCAGTGTCCAATTGTGATAAAGAAGAAATTGCCAATGCAAGTCCAGATTTGATGGCTAACTTTTAAGAACCTTGCCCATAAGTAGAAATGGGCCAATCCTGTTTTGGGAAATGCTCCATTCCCATTAAGTTTGGCCTCTTTAATAAAGAAAGTGAGAGTCTTAATTTAAATTGGCTTCACTAAATCCATAAGGTCTATTTCCTTGATCACATCAAATCAGAAGTTAAACACACTTCACTGCATTAAAATTCCATCATGGGAAAGATAAAAGCTAGGAACACTGAGACCAGAGGTGTATAACAGATTAGCCAGCAAGTGAAAGGAAGAGATGAGATCCTGAACTTAACACAAGCGGTCCAGCTACAACTTACTCTATGTGGATTCCAACTGAAATTCCATCCTTCATGTTTTAATTCCACCTAGGATTATAGGATATTTACAACACTCATTGAACTGCTGTTCCTGTCACATCCTGAGTTCTACATGTTGTACAATGTAGTGCCATGTGAACACTCCCGATCCTTTACTCCACCAGCATCAATTCACCTGATCTCAAAGCCATCCCTGATCCACAATGTCATTTCACTCTGCCTGCAAACCAACACTTAAAAAAAAAGTTCTCATCCTTTCTGGTGTTAAGGAGCACAAGTTTCAAATCATGGACACCAATACCCCTCCAAGTGTCTTGTCTGCATCTCCAATTTTAATCTCATTGCTTCCTGTCTACTCACAATACGCACTGACTTTGGTCTCTCTGATATCGAATGATCAATACTTAGCAAAGAACTCAGTTTTATCCCACCTTGCTCCACCTCAAAGTGTTGTGTGTGCCATGACACTGAACTCTCTTCCATCGCCTTTGGCCCCGCATTCACTGTTTGGGCTGGTAGTCCTCACTCTGATAACGGAACCCTTTCACTTGCTCCTGTACCTTTCCTTCACCTTGAAGTTTCCCTTTGCCCTCTTACTTGCTATTGAACTTTTCATTAAGAATTACCAGTATAACAAAGACCTCTTAATTTTCTCTGTTTCCCTTACTCACTCTAACCTACTTTTCTCTCAACCTACTGCACTCAGTTCTGTTAGGTCTAACCACGACATTGGTGGTATTGTGTTCTGGTGTACTGACCTGCACCTTTAGAGCGAGTACCAACTCAGAGACACGTTTTCCCTTATTCCTCTCTATCATGCCTCTACTACTAAATATCAAGTAATTGTTTCCAGGATTAACATTAACTTAATAAAAACCTGCAGGTGCTGTAAATCAGAAACAAGAACAGAAGTTGCTGGAAAAGCTCAGCTGGTCTGGCAGCATCTGTGAAGTGAAATCAGAATTACAATTCGGGTCTAGTGATCCTTCCCTAGGACTGGTATTAATGATTTGGAGGTGCTGGTGTTGAACTGGGGTGGACAAAGTTAAAAATCACACAACATCAGATTATAGTCCAACAGGTTTATTTGGAAGCACTAGATTTCAAGGCGCTGCCTCTTCATCAGCACCCCGACAGCTAGTGCTTCCAAATAAACCTGGTGGACTAGAACTTGATGTTGTGTCATTTTTAACAATGTGTATTAACATCAATTTCACTACCTTACGTTTCCTTACACTCTGTCTCTTGTCAGGAATCCATCCCATTCTTCCTATTTCTTCATCTGAGTCATATCTTCTGACAACGCAATTTTCTTCCCAAAATGATTGACAGGGCTCTCAACAGTGTCTGATCCATTTTTGTCTTTTGCTCTTTTCCCCTCCCAACCAAAAGAGTGACAGAAGAATCAGCTTCCACCACTTCCAGCATTTCCAACTGATACCATTACCAAATACATCTTCCCCTCCCCATTAGCATTTCCAAGGCACTTCTGCAATACACTGAACCATTCCTCAATTAACTCCCTTTTCCATTCAATTACAGATGGGTGTAAATGCTTCCCTTCTGCTCTCCTCTCTCCAAACACTCTTTCCAGATGAAGCAATGATTTACTTAAAGGTCTTTCAACTTAGTCCCATGTATTTGTTGTTCATCATGTGATCTGACCACCATTGCACTGGGAAGACCAAATGCAGATGGGGTGACTGCCTCTTATCATACCTCCCTGTGTCTGCAAGCATGACCCAAGGCTTCTCGGTTACCACCTTGCTCTCACATTTCATTCTTTGGTCAGCTGTAGTTTTCCACTGAAGCTCAAAAAACAGGATCTCGTATTCTAACTGGGGACTTTGAAGCCTTCTGGTTCACTTCTAAGTTCAACAATTTCAGACCATGAAACTATGTTCCATTTGGCTTTTATTTTGTTGTCATGTGCTTGTCATGAAGCTTTTCAAGTTGCTTTTCAAAGAGCTATTCATTATTTTGGTGTTATACTTACCCTGCACAAATGCTTTTATTATTTAATTCCATCATACCTTTTCCATTTAATCTCCCCCACATCCTGGAGCCTCCCTTTTGTTCAGCCCTTCGCAACTCCCTCTTTTGACACATCTTTGTCCTCCTCTAGTTGAGAAAAGGGGCCATATTCACCTCAACATGAACTCTCTCTCTCTTCACAGTTGCTGTCAAACCTGCTGACCGTTTTCAGCATTTGTCTTTTATTTTGGATTTCCAGTAGCTGCAGCATTTTGATTTATATTACTAAACTTTCACATCTCAGTCAGATACACAGCAACTAGCTGCAGACCTCCAAATATTCTGCATTTAAGTTTTATCCTTCCTTAATTCTTGGTTCTTTAGTCTCTCCCAGATTTGGCACATTTGGGCAATCTGGGGTTATCACTCCAAAAGACCAAGGGTACAGTCTCAGAGTCTGATACACAGCAACTAGCTGCAGACCTCCAAGTATTCTGCAACCTGTTAGAACTGAGATGAAGAGGAACTTCTTCAACTAGACAGCGAGGAGTCTGTGGAACTCATTGCCGCAGAGGGTTGTGGAGGCAAAGACATTGAGTGTCCTTAAGAAGGAGATAGATTCTTGCTTAGTAAGGGGGAATCAAGGGTAACAGGGAGAAGGCAGGAGAATGGGGTAGGGAAATGTATAAGCCATGATCAAACAGTGCAGCAGACTTGATAGACCGAATGCCAAACTCTGGTTCTATATCTTATGGTCTTTCACAAGTCAGTACTAGAATATACAAACAAGATCTTAGGAAAATTACAGAAGTCAAGGAAAACAGGACAATAAAAATCAGCAGTGCTGGTTTTAAGGGAGCAGCCAATTAACATAATGCTGTCAATTGTATTATCAAATATTCACTCTCCTGGTGTAGCCCTCACTTGCACTATTGCAGAACTTTCAAAAGCTCAGCAACATACCAAAAAGCTTCAGAATCCAATTTTAATCCCAGCATATGGGCATTAAATAACTGACCATAATCGTAACTTGCTTGAGTTTAATGCCTCGTTGGTTCAGATTTCTAAGGCTTCAATGAGCCAGGGATTGCGGGTCCCATGGAACTATGTTAAACCCAGGAATTAAAAGGTTAATGATCCTGAGAGACTTTCACTGATTAAGACTGGGGAATTTTGTTTTTTGTGGAACTGTATGCCATCTGGTAACTCCCTCAGAACATAAAATTGGAAACATTTACATTTCATTACAATTAATTGATTTATCAAAATATTTAGACCCTTCACTATTCCAGCCTTCTGCAACTTGGATCACATTTTACATACATATGAAAAAGCCAAACTTGCATCTCAGTTGTTAAATATAATCTTCACATGATGAAACCTAAACATATATTTGTATACAAGTTCCTGACCTTGTTGAAGAGGGAGAGACAGGGATGTGGGTCTCGGTCAGGACGCTCCAGTTTGACCATACTGACAAAGCCATAGTCTTGCTGCTCGTCTTCACTGGTGTTACACAGCCACAGAGGGTGAAACTGACAGACAAAGCAATAAATAATTTTTAGTAATCTGCGAGCAACATATATACAGAGAGTGCAACAAGGAAAAACAGCTGCTAACCATCACCAACATGTTGTCTCTTCTCTAATTCACAAAATGTTTTGCTTGCAGCTGACATTAGGAATGGATATATACAACTGGTGAGATTGGACAATGAATCATTCCTCCAGATTGAGCTTATCTAACTTGGGATGCAATTTGGTTTGAATACAAGATACCGGTTTTCTGTGGGTCAAAGAAAACTGATATTAAGCTTGTTCCACATTTTCCATGAGCATAAACATGAAGTACATACGAAATGAAGGCAGAGCCGAGTTGTTGTTTACACCATCAGGCTCCATTTCATGTCTAAATATATCCTTCTGTTTTCAATGTTCTGCCTTGTTAGATTTTGGATTCTAACTTCTATTCTATTGCCACCTTATGATTCTACTGTGACTGGGATGTACAATGTATGGCAATATAACTATTATAAATATTTTTCGGTTTGCTATGCATTGGTGCTCACTGATAGTTTCCAAATGTAGCAGTGCTGAGGAGTTATCTTAGGATCCTGTCTCTGGGGTGGAGTCACTGCTGATTAATGCAAGTGATGTAAGAGCAGTCAAATGAGGGATTCTAGGGAAATGTTGTTTACCTACTATTCTCAGTAAAATGAAGATGTCACATTAGCGCAGAATACAGTTTGGGAATTCACCTATTGAGTGAGATGATGTAATGAAAAGGTTGACGTTCTGCTTTCTGATTTCAATCTACAGCGGATTCAGCACATGGCAGACAATAAACCACACTCTTACTCCAACAGGATGAGAGATGCACAGAGCTGCCAACAGCAAAATGTTGGATGAGCAGTCAATACAAGAACAAAACAAAAACTACTGACATTCAATATTATGGCACTGAACTTGGAAAGATTTATTACCATCTTGAACTGATTCCCATCATCAGCATCATACCCAGAATGATGAAACCTCTTAAGATAGTCACTTTCAGCATTAGTCAAGGGCAATACAGCAAGATTAGTCACTGGAGGAATGATTTAGTAAAAAATGGACGGGGATAAGATTAAAAAAAAACAAAACCATAAAATGTCTATAAACTTTGAAGTGAAAGATGTAAAATGTAACCAGATAAAAGAGCAATTTAGCTTCTTTCTGCTCAGAACATAAATACAGTACACCAATAATTCTTTGAACAGGAATCATATTATTGTTTTTCTCTTCACAGACGTTACTAGATATAAGTGTCTCCAACAATTTCTATGTTTCTCTCAAATTTCCAGCATTGGTGTATTTTGCCTTTTTAAACAGTTCACCAAGCTGCCAAAATCTGGCTAATGGAGCATTTTTCCATCATTAGGTACCTTAGATAGTTTAAATGGTTTCCCTTAAATATTGGACTAACAATTTTTACCCGGCTACTAAAGAATCAGAAGGGAGTGAAAGTTGTAAAACACTCCTAGGTAGGGAAGTTCAAAACAAGAGGGCGGAGATTTAAAGTGAGAGGGGAAAGCTTTAAAAAGGTCCTGAGGGTTAACTTTTGCACACGAAGGGTGGTGCTTGTATGGAATGAGTTACCAGAGGTGATGGTGGAGGTGGGTACAATTCTAACATTTAAAAGGCATCTGGATGGGTTATCAATAAGGGTTTACAAGGATATGGGTCAAATGCTGGCAATTGGGACTGGATCAGATTGAATGTCTGGTTGATGCAGACGAGTTGAACCAAAGGGTCTGTTTCTGTGCTATTTAGCCCACCTGTCAGTACCTGGTGGATTTCTTCAGTCAGGCATACAAGCTTGGTAGGTTTCATTAAGAAAAAGCAACTCTGGCTCAAATCACTAAATATGTAAGTCAATTGAGGCTGTGAATGAAAATAAACTCCAAACCTTTCTAACTCAAAATTATTTACTGTTCTGTCATACATGAATACCAAACTGAGCAGGACTCCAATACTCTTATCAATCCATCAACCTCTCCGATCCTTCTTCCTCAGATGAAAGCTCCCAATCTCTCCAATCAATCTTCCTCCTGCTGGAGTTACCAACCTTTCTGACCAGAAGTCCATCTAATCATGCTGGAACTAAGCCACTTTGCCTATAATGGTTCTTTTTTCACATTCAGCCAGCTGTTACTTCAGTAACGCAGGAGAAGTGTTTAAGGCAAGGATGAAACTTCTGAAGTTTTATTGACTGTGAAATTTAAACTCCTTTTTTGTTCCCACCAGTCTTGTACTTCATTGAATTTCATCTGTAGAGACGTGATGTTCCAGCTGGCATGTTTCAGTTGCAGAAGAATTATATACAAATGGGGCATTGTACCCATTCTTTCCAGTCTCACCGAAAGGCAATCTTTAAACACCATAGCATCGAGAGTGCTCTGCTGTAACACAAGCTTTTCTATAAATACTGTATTTGATAAGTAGGTCAGACTAGCAATATGGTAGCTTGATTAAAAATTAAACCGCACTTGGAATCAAATCAAAGGAAAAGTGTAATTGAAATGTAACTTGCATCTTCCCGTTTGTGCACAGGAGTCATTACTGTGGTGCGTGATTTCACTTTCCACTTTCATCTTTGCTCATCTACTGCCAGCTGGACAGAGGCCGATGTGCTATCTCATTCTTAGTAAGCATCTTAAAGATGATTCGTAGAAATCCAGGGTGCACGGCATACTCAGCCCATTTACTGTGCTATATCTAAATCACCTGGAAATCAGAGATGCTTCAAAGGATATTTGTCCATACGCACAGTGGGTGTACCTATAAACTGTCAGTCAGAGATGATATTGACTATGTCATTAACAGTCTTGCACTAATAGAAGATGCCAGTGTCTCTAGTGGCTTTTTAAAAAAAAATCAGATAAGCAAACTGTTAACCTCTCATTCCATTCAATTTTAGGTTTGCACTATCTTAGTTTAATTACTCCACACTGATGGCCAAGCTGAAACTCTGCAGATGTCTCCTTAAACAAAGGCATCCCTTAAGTCACTCCTTAAAACCTACCCCTCAGGCCAAGATATTGGTACCTGTCCTAATATCTCCTTAAATGATTCACTGCTAATTTTATTTGATAACAGCATTAAAAAAAAATTCATTCTTAGGCTGTGAGAATTGCTGGCTAAGTATTTGCCGCCTTTCACACCAGCCACCACTCCCCCAGCATCATGAGCTGCTTTCTCGAACCAGTTCACATGGTGTAGGTACACCCAATGTGCTGGTAAGAAGGACTGCCAGGATTCTCACCAAGTGACAGTGTAGTAATGGCACTATAGTTCCAAGTCAGGAGGGTGTGGGGTTTTGAGGGGAACTTGCAAGGTGTCATGCATCTACTATCCTCGTTCTTCTAGGTGGTAGGCGTTGTGTGTTTGGAAGGTGATGCACAATGGATCTTATACTAAATATGCTAGATGTATGGCAGTTTTGTTATATCAGTAGTGCCACACTCTCATTGTGCTGCATCATTACAAGAACCTGTTTCACTGGTGAAAATTCACCAAAATCTATTATACTTTGCCAGTAAGAATGTCTATGTTGCCCATTGTTAAAAAATCACACAACACCAAGTTATACTCCCACAGGTTTAAATGGAAGCACTAGCTTTCAAAACGCCGCTCCTTCATCAGGTGGCTGTGGAGCCCTTCCTGATGTTGGGCTTTTCCACGAAACGTCAATTTTCCTGCTCCTCGGATGCTGCCTGACCTGCTGTGCTTTTCCAGCACCACAATCTCGACTCAATTTGTTCCACTCAGTCCTAGCCATCTCAGATTACATCATAAAATCTCACCATTTTCCAGTCCCGAAGAAGAGCCATATTGCACTTGTAACATTAAGGGTATGAGAAAAATCAAAGATAGAGGTTATGCTCTGAAGTTGTGGAATTCAATAGAGGCTGTAATATGCTAAAGTGAAAAATGAGGGGTTGTTGCTCCAGCTTGAGTTCTGCTTTGTTGGAACACTATCAGTATCAGGGTGGAAACATTTACGAGGGAGTAGGATGGCTACTGAAATGTCAAACAACTGGAAGGTTAGAGTCACTCCTACAGACAGACCAGTGGTGTCTGAGAACCACCTCTCCCCACACACACATATATCTTGTTGAGTTTAAGGTGAGAGGGGAATGATATAAAAGAGACCTAAGGGACAACCTTTTCCCACAGAGTGTGGTGCGTGTATGGAAATGGTGGAGGTTGATATGATTACAATATCTAAAAAGGCATCTAGATAGGTGTATGAATAGAAGGGTTTACAGGGATACGGGCCAAGTGCTGGCAAAAGGGACTAGATTTATATTGGATATCTGGTCGGCATGGACAAGTTGGACCGAGGGGTCTGTTTCCGTACTATACAACTCTGACTCTATAAAACTTAACATCGAGTCCAGTAGCCCTTCTTCAGAACTGATAAAGGTTCTGAAAGACAGTGTCACTGGACCCATTAACTGTTGCTTATCATCACAGAAGCTGCTATATCTGCTGAGTTTCTGCAGCAATTCTTGCGTGTTTCAGCTCTCCCGAGTCTCCAGTTCCTTGTTGTATTTCTATATCTAACCCGGGTCAGAACTGAATCTGAATACGCTATCTGTGAAATAAAGCTGTATACTAATTTATACCCCTAGTCAAGTTTCACCTGGTGTTTCCTTGGTCTGCCTTTGGAAAAATAAACAGCAAAGACATAAAGAGTGAATTATGGAGCCCAGGAACTATTATGCCACAATTACATGGTTATGGTGCAATACAGGCAAATATTCAATTCTGGTATTGTCTTCTTCCCATCAATGCAACTCATATTCAATCTAAGTCTTGATTATCCTAAAAGATACACAAGGCAGTATTGCAAAGCTGGAATGGCTTTACTACTTTCAGCAACTCAGAAGATTGGCTTCCTAAACTTATTTTTTAGGATGTCAAAATACTACAAAAATAAACCATACTTTTAAAAAATTATATTCTTCACTTTTGTTTTTGCAATCATTACCTACTAGCTTCCATGCCTGATTAACCATTAAGTCAAATCTCAGGGCTGGGTAAGAATGAATATTGGTGCAATAATTGACACATCGGTTTCCTCTGTGATCAGCACCTCTTTGAAATTTAAGTCAGAAACTGAAATATTGCAAGCATATCCTCAATACAATAAGAGTCTGGTGCCTGTGCTGGTCCACTGCAGACATTTCACCATCAACAACTGTTTGGACAGCACCTCTGAAGTAAAGTGCCTTGGAGATACATGAACATTATCAAACACGACCTGACACCAAGGCTCTAAAGTTGGCCAAAAGCTGTGTCAAAATGACAAGGAAACTCTTCAAGAAAATAGGTTTGGAAATGCTCAGGAAAGGAATTCCAGACTTTCCAGCTAAGGTAGCTAAGGGACAACCATCTATTGCAGGTGATTAATATCAGTGATGTGTAAGAGTTGCAACAGCGTACAAAGAGGGGAGAAACAGAAAATAAGGGTGAACACTTTTAGATTGGTTTCTGATCCAGCAACCCTAAAGGAAGCGTGTAAGGGTTCAATCGGGACTTGGAGGGAATTAGGATACAAAGAGATGCTTGACCGAGTTTGTGTTTATGGAAAATATAAGGTGTAAGGTCAGCCAGGAATCGCTCAGTCTGCTTTCAAGTGGTCTGAGCCCAAAGTTCCGGAAATTCCCTCCTTAAACCTCTTCCTGCTCTTTTAAGGTAATTCTTAAATTCAACCTTTTCTGACCAAGAGTTTGGGTCACTTTTCCAAAACCCTTATCGCTTTCTGTATCAAATATGACTCCCGAGAGTCATCTTGCAGTGTTTGAATTAAATGAAAGCACTTTATATAAATGCAAGCTGTTGCTCTCTTAAAGTAACAAAGGGCAAGGATAAGTTTTCAGTAGCTGAGCTGACGGATAGCACAAACAAGTAAAAATGGTGAAGTAGTTAAACCAGTCAGAAAAAACTTCACTCCAAACTCAAGAATAACAATGTTAAGGTGAATGCTCAAGCAGAAAGGAAATGAGATGGAAATTCTAGCCAACCATATTAGCACACTGTCACCAATATCTTTCAATATTGAGAGGCACTTATCACTCGTTTTTTTTAAATTCATTGCTCCCACTGGCAGGCACTAAGCTGCCTTGGTGTTATATGGTGTGTGTCTGTACAGAATATCAACTTTGGAAGAACAAAACGTGGCAGTATATTACTCAGAATTAGCATTTCATTCATGCTCAATACACTTCTTCATCGTCCTGGTGAGAGCAATGCATTTAAACATGCCTGAGTACTGGATATCATTTTTCGAACCCATCTTTCTAACATTCAGCCAAATCCTATAATCCACAAAACAAAAGACTGTACGCATTCATGTAATAGATACACCACCATTTCAACTGCCCACAACTGGTCATCTGATCAGCAAGCTTAGGGCAACATTAATACTAGGGCAGGGGGACTCCATTCTCTCTAGCATATTAATACACATACTGAATTACCAGCAATTGCTCGATGCCATAGTTGACTACCATGCTGCTTTTAACAGTGACCTGTAGGGGGCAGAATTAGCTCACCAAGTGTAATGACCGTTTATTAGGTCTCTCAGTATTTCCCCACATAGCTCTCAGGTTTCACACACAGAAAAGAGCCCATCAGATTAAGTTGTACTCAAAACATAGAATTTTACCACCTGTTTCTCACCCTCATAGTTAGCAAATTGCCATGGCAACACCCAGTAACACACACCCCATCGTGTAATATGTTGTACTGTAGCCACAGCCCACAAGACCCGACCACCTAAATAAGAGGAAGTTTCAAATCATTTGCAAAAGAAAACCACTTCTAACCTTTTCCCAGTCTGGTTACTGAACACCCTTCCTTCAGCATGTTGGTTCAAGACCACATTTCACAGGGTGGAGAAGAAAGTGGAGACACAAACTCAGACTTTAGAGAAGCACCCGAGAGCTGATGAAACAATTAATTCAGTTCTGAGCCTCCATCCAATGACAGCAGTTATGCTTTGTATCAGTGTTGGGAAATAAAAGGCAGTAAATAAGGACTGATAGACTCCATTTGCAAAGTTCCTTTTAGTAAATGCACCAGTAATTCAACAGTAATCTTGCACTCCAAGTATCTAAGTGCAGAAAAGCAGATCAATTGCATATGTTTACCTGCTTTAAAATATAAACATGTTGCTTTCTGTTTTTTCCTTTAGGGCAAAGATGAGCAGATATCTCTGAGCTGAAGAGAGAGGTGCTGGAAAAGCAAAGCAGGTCAGATAGTATCCAAGGAGCAAGAGAGTGACATTTCAGGCATAAGCCCTTCATCAGGAATGCATGTATTTGGCAAGGGGGGGGGGGGGGGGGGGGGAAGAGTAGTCGGGAAGATGATAGATGGATACAGGTGATGGGGGTAATTGTGATAGGTTGGTGGGGTGGGTGGAGCAGATATGTGGGAAGGAAGATGAACAGGTCACGGGGGGTGGTGCTAAGTTGGATGGTTGGACCAGGGATGAGGTAGGGGGAGGGGGTATTTGGAAACTAGTGAATTCGACATTGATGTTGTGTGGTTGAAGGGTCCCAAGACGGAAGATGTGGCGTTCTTCCTCCAGTTGTCGGGTGGCTTGGATTTGGCGGTGGAGACTTGCATGTCCTTTGCGGAAGTGAGCGGGGGAGTTGAAGTGGTCGGCCTCAGGGCGGTGGGGTTATTTAGTGCGTGTGTCCATAGATGTATCCTGAAATGCTCTGAGTTGGCATCCTGTCTCCCCAATGTACAGGAGACCACGTAGAGAGCAATGGACATAATAGATGACATAGGTGGATGTGCAGGAAAATCTCTGCCAGATGTGAAAAGATCCTTTGGAGCCTTGAACATAGGTGAAGGGGGAGGTGTGGAGATAGGTTTTACACCTCTTGCAGCGGCAAGGGAAGGTGCTGGGAGTGGAGAGTGGATTGGTGGGGAACATGGACCGAATGAGGAAGTCACAGAGGAAATGGTCTCTGCGGAACTCAGATAGGAGTAAGGATGGAAATAGATCTCTGGTGATGGGGTCTGATCAGAGCTGGTGGAAATGGCAGAGGATAATGTGCTGTATCTGGAGATTAGTGGGGTCAAAGGCGAGGACCAGGGTTCTCACTGTGAGAACACAAACAGTGACTCGTCGAGGAATACTTTTGTTATGAAACAATCATAGTTAGACTTGTTACTTTGCTCCAAATGTATTTCAAAGCACCACGGTTTTCCTATGATTTACTGTGTGATCCAGACAGTGCGCTATAGATCGGTATTATACCATGGGGTAAAGCTTATATCATTACCATGGCCAGTGAATTTGAGCCATGTAGAACAAAGATAGTGCCAGGTAAATTCTCTGAACTGTTCTGATAGTAGCAGGGATGGCAGTCACCAACTACAATTGGCTTTATTAGCCTTAGGCTAGAGAGAAGCCACTATTCAGTGTGCAGTAGTCTTACTTCAGTCAGAAGGCTGAGGGTTCATTTATCATTCAAGAAACTGGACTGCAAAAGCCCTGACAGAATCTCCAGTGCAATGCTGAGGGAGTGCTGCATGCACTGTCAGAGTTGCTAATTTTTTTTTGTTTACATGTTAACCATGATACATGCATGACATTCTATTGAGTATTTTGAAGATTGGGGATTTACCACAGACTTGGTCACTATTTATCCCATAACTATCCACACCAAAACAGATTATTTGGCTATTATCGCCATGCTGTTTGTGTGAATTTTTGTGCAATTGACTTTTGCATTTCCTACAATGCCGCAGTGACCACAGACGAAACATGTATAATTGGCTGTAAGGTACCTAGGGTTGACCAAGGACTGCAAATAGTGTTATATAACTCCAAAATTAAAAACTCCAAACTCACACCGACACACGGACCCTCTCACACATACCCCATCACACTCACACACACTTAACCAAGCTTATACACACACACACACACACACTTTATCACATGCACTCACACCCAGATGCACATTCAATCTGTCGTTCCTACATGTGCACACATATAAGCTTATGGGTTGAATTTGTTTTTATAGAATTCTATTTTATTTTGCTAATGAATCCATGTAAAACTCTATAAAACTATACAGAGGGTTTATCAGTCTGATACAGCATTGGGACACAGAAAGACTTCACACCTATTGTTTAAAAAACTGAGCTAGCTTGAGAATGTAATTTAAATGAAGTGCTGGGATTTACATGTCAAAGAACAGAAACCAGTATATCCCATTATAAAAGATGAAAGTTTTAATCTAAGATTGTTTACTGTGTCACATCTCCATGACACTGGCTTCCTTTGGCTATACATTCTGAGAGCATGATCTTAACCTCCACAACCAGCTGAAGAAGGAGCAGCACTCCGAAAGCTAGTGCTTCCAAATAAATCTGTTGGACTATAACCTGGTGTTGTGTCAACCCCTGTCGAACACCAGCACCTCAAAGTCATATATAACTTCAAGTATTTTTTGTTGGACCCGAGCAGACATCAATGCCTTCAGGAAATGAGGAGTTTGCAAATATAAATGTCCTAGTGGCTTCCACTTTATTTAATGCTTTGATCCTTAGTAATAGTTTATGCATGGACAATAACTGACTTATTCTATTGTCATTGAAGTTTGAGCACTGACAAAATTCTGGATCTTGTTTTACTATAAGCATCACCTGAAATAACAGGAGAATTGAAGCTAAACGGGACAGATGTGTGGAGATTATAATATGAAAATATTTAAATTGAGAATCAGAAAATGGGAATCAGGACTGTGCCCAGATCCCAGGCCTGCCCACTAGAGGAAGATGTCAGGCACCCTCGGATGCTGGTTGACCTGCTGTGCTTTTCCAGCACCACACTCTTCGACTCTGATCTCCAGCATCTGCAGTCCTCACTTTCTCCCATCAGAGGAAGAGGTCAGTCTTCCGGGATTTTCAAGGCAATGTCTCTTAATTGGCACTGAAACAGTTTTATTGAATTCAAATTCTACCTTCTGCCTTTGCACGATTTAAACCCTGGTCCCTAGAACATCACCTGGGTCTCTAGATTAATAGTCCAGTGATAATACCACAAGGTCATTATACAGTGTGGAGGCAAAGCATGTGCAAAGCATAGCAATTTGGCCCATATAATCCAAGCACTTACCACATACTGTACGCTTATTTGCTATTCCCTCTGGACTTTGTAAAGAGATCAATGCACATTAACGGAAACACGGATACTTTGTAGCACAAGAGATTTATTTTGAGCTGGATTTTGTTGTAAAACAGGTTAACAGTGCTCATTGTTACTTATGCATATACTGGACAGCAACTTTATCAATTGGACATGTGCAGTGAAAATTTAAAAGTTGCTTGTCATCTGACTCACCATTCAAACCAAATGAACAGACAATAGATGCTGTACTCAACTATAAGATACAGATGAAGGGCTTATGCTCGAAACGTCGAATTCTCTATTCCTGAGATGCTGCCTAACCTGCTGTGCTTTGACCAGCAACACATTTGCAGGTATAAGATACAGAATAAACACACCAGAGAAGAAAGATCAGGGTTTCTTCTTTCCTATGTATTTACCTGCTTAAACCTGTAGTAAGTCTTAATTAGTCCTCAGATGGTTAAGGTTGACTACTGAATGCCTGATTCATCTCCATTGTATTAACCATGCATCTGTGTACTTCACCATTGATGGTGGGGGATGAGGCTGAACAGAGATAGTATGTTGACTTTAGGGCAGACTCATGCAGAGTTGTTGGAATAAGGTTCATCTATGCTGACTATACACAGCAAAGCTGGTCTAGACTCTAGAGACAATAATCAATGTTTACACATAAAATGATCTGCAGTCTGACAAGATTGACATTGATAATGTTCATGTCAATCTGACAGACACCATTGGCTGAACACCTCCACAAATAAAATGGCGAAAATTGCATTGTAGCCTGGCTCATCACCTACTCAGATTCTCCGATGGTAAAAGCTTCAGACTAAAGTTTCCTTCTGTATAAAGGAAAACAAACAACTGTAGCATAAACCTCAACACCAGGATGAAATAGCAGTGCGTGTCACGAGCACAGCGATGTGAAGAGCAGCCTCTTAATACTCCTTTGTCCCCAACCCTGCTCAAAAAAGCTGACAATTGGAGTCTCTATTCTGGGGAAATGTTTATAACCACACTGGCAGCTACCCAACAGCACACAGTCTCAGATCAAAGAGCTTTGAGAAGATCAAAGGCCCTTTGGACATGATGCCAGAAGTAGCCCAAAGACCTCTGCACAAACGTTGCTTTCCTGATCTCTGCTTCCAGTTCAATGTAGTGTGATTGCATGACACTTGCATAAAATAATGCAAGATACCCTGTCAACTCTTTCCAGTATACTCTTTGTAATTTTGCAGTTGACTAGTTATATACAATCACATGAGCACAGCCCAGGTCCACAGAGTAGATTCCCTGTCTTACAGTTTAGCAATAACCTAGTAAGTACACACACGAGGAGGAACTCAGCTGATTTTTTTTTGTGCTGATTTAGCTGGGGCAGAAACTGGACTGCTGCATCAGGCCCTTCCATTTTCAGACATATCTGAACATAAATCACCACCAAAACACATACAGATGTAAAACAATAAAAACATATCTATACAAACACTCAAACACTTCGTACAAATGTTATGTGCAGAAATTATTATACACACATATACTCTCGATATATAATACGTGATTTTTAATCTCGGACTAGAATCTCATCAAAATTTAAAAATAGCACGAGTGACAAAAAAAAAGGAAACTGCCTTTACAACAACTACCTAGCCTCAGCATAACTTGAAGGACTAATATTGCTGTCACTCTTCGCACAGACTAATAGATAAAGAACATTTTAGTCCACTACTAATTTGATTGCCACTATTGTCAACAATTTTATCGCCAAATTGGAATCTCTCATTCATCTTAGCATTCTGTCCCTCTGATCTCACCCTGCAGTTCACCACAGTCCATGCTGAAAACCTGCCTCATTAGATTATTTCCAAAGTAGATGACAAAAAATTGGTGTTGACGCTTTGTTTGGACTTCCTATAACACAACAGACTTATTTTGAAGCTAATATGCTAGGACAATGTTTTCCTAATAGTACCCTGCACTATGTTAAAAGAAAAATTCTGTTATACTATGTACCCCTATGTATTACCACTTCTCATAAACAGCACATTTCTACTCGGGAATGGGTATGGAACACTTCTTCCTTGCCAGTATCTATTCCAATCTGAAGAATTACCAATCCAATTGTTAGGTCAAATTAGATCTAGAGCGTGGTGGAACATTGAATTGCTTCATTCCAATCTCCACTGTACCCAATTGCCAAGGGAAGGCTAGACATTTAAACCAAAGGAAAAGTTACAAATATAAACTTTTAATAAATAGATTGCAAATGGGTCTCTTGCTTTGGAAGCTGGGACAAGTCTAAGTAACATTCTTTTCTTCACTGGAGACATAATGCCTCCAAAAAAATGACTAACTTCCAATTTTGTAAACATCTTATAGTTGGACAGGAAACACCAGAGATTTATTGGTGAACTGGCACTAAAATACTGGCTTATACAGTTTTAAGACAACGCGTCTTGGACTACTACGAGCTCAATCCACTTACTAAATACTGCCTTTACACCATTACACTATTTCCATTTACACACTAAATTGTCTTTTCTTCTATGATGCTCTTCGATTGATTTTGGTTTCCTGCTACCATTTGCAAACATTCAGTATTCCCAAAATAAAACCAAGAATTGATGATGCTGGAAATCTGAAACAATAACAGAAATTGCTTCAGTTCTGATGAAGGTCACCAAAATCAAAACATTGATGCTGCTTTCTCTCTGCAGATGCTGCCAGACTTGAGTCTCTCCAGCAATTTCTAATTTTGGTTCAGTATTCGCGTGTGCCTTTCAATGGTCAGTGGCCTTTGTCACGGATACATCTTACACAAGTGCACTTCACAGCAGGCCTCAGTGATCAACAGTCCTGCTGATGAATATTTGGTAACAGTCTCAATGCCAAAGAGTGATTACTTTTTGTGTAAAGTCCTAAAAATAGCTTACGTAAGCAGCCCCTGGTATATTAAACAATGCTGTCTTCATTGTTTTTCGTATCTCATCACAGGTCTTAATAGAAGGGGCATATGGAGGTGAGAAAGTCAAAAACAAGAGACAATGCCTTGCTGCAGAACATGGATGGAACACAGGGTACACCTGTTTCTGAAATATAAGGAAATGCTACAGTTCACTTCCATTTTTATTGCTCAGAAGCTGCAGAAAGTGTGTTTCAGAAAAGAGATGTATGCAGACAAACATCATTGTACAGGTATCTGAAGTCAGTCAAAAATGTTCAAGGAGTACTGCTGCTTCGAAAGCACAGTTATAGAGCTGGTCTATACTATTATTTATCCTCAAAACTTCAGGGTACTGTGACTTGGGTATCGTTGTTGACAGCTCGAGTACATCCCTGCATAATTTGTGTTACATATTAGCACCTTCTTAGACGATCATTCAGCTTAAAGAGAATAAGTGACACCATGAATCTTAGCATCATGCTCTTTGCTGGAACGTACAATTTTATTTTATAGCCTCTGAATCAAAGTGGGTCAGTATACATGTAGACTAACCACCTTCACACCATCAGTTGCTTGGAATGCTCCTCGCAGCTCACTAAGCATTTTAACTATGTCCAGCACCGCTGGAGGGAAGACTCTGTTGCGTAAAGCAAAAGGTTCTATTTTTTTCTTTTGGTCACAGGTCTCCTGTCACTGGTGACCACAGAGGTGAACCTGCAGATTCTTTTTAAATGGACAGAAAGATGACCCATTTGTTCCCTTCGCTTTCAGGCTGAAGTCTGGCTTCTGGGAGGCTAGTTGTTTCAGTGATGGTGCCATTTTGTTGAGTTACAACATTATCTCAAAAGAATTGTGTCCGAATCCATACTAATACCTAACAATGCTGCTAAATTATGTTGACTGAATCATGCATTACAGTGCAGGAGGAAGCCATTCAGCTCCATTGGACCCACACGAATTCACCATTGCTTGGTGCCAGTCCCCTGCTTTCTCCCTATACTCGTTTATATTTTTAATCTAAATAATCATCCATACCTTCTCAAACACCTCAACTGAACCTGTCTCACCACACTTCCAGGCAGTACATTCCATACTCTTAATTGCTCACTGAATGAAAAAGCCTTTCCTCACTTCATTTGCATGTGCCCTCTTGTTCTTGTTCCTTTTATGAGTTGGAACAGTTTCTTCCTATCTACTCTCTTCATGATTTCGAAAACCTCCATCAGATCTCCTCTTAGCCTCCTCCTTTCCAAGGAGAAAAATTCCAATTCCTTTGCATAATTCAGGCTTATCATTCCTGGACCATTCTTGTAAAGTGCTTCTGCACTCTCCCCACTGTCATGCTCAGCCTAGAAATATACAATCATGGCACTGTTCTCAGTTAATAAATTTCTAATTACAGAGCACTAAATGCAGCCTGGCACTCCCGTGCAGTACAGTGGTCCCCTCGTACCTGCAGGGAATACATCCCAAGACCTACTGTGGAAACCCAAAACCGCAGATAGAAGTGAACCAATTCGTTTAAATGGGACGTGTACCTCCTTGGTAGCCCCCAGTCCTTGGTTCTGGAATGTTTTCTATAATATGTTTAGGCCATGATAAACCACAGGTAACTGAAAGCACAGGAACCAGACCCGTGGATATGGGAGTCGCCCTGAATTGAGGGTGTGCTGCAAAGGAGCGATCTCCCAGTTGAGTCATTAAGTCCCTGTCGGTGGTTAAAAAGATACATGGCACTTTTTTTTTGAGGGGGAGCAGGAAAGTTCTCCATGATGTCCTAGCCTATATTTATCCCACAAACTTTACTGGAACAGTCACAAAGCATTGGTAGGAACATAATTTCTGCTTCATATTACAACATAATCTCTAGAGTATTCCCACAGTTGAAAAACTTAGGTCCATCCGGAGGTCATAAAAGGTAGTATATAAATGCAAGTTCGTTCCATAATAAAGTAAACATGGGAGAGCTGCCCAGTCAGAACGCTCTCCAGAGATCTTAGTCATAACGCAACAGCTCGAATTGCTGGTTTTAATTACTTAAAAAGATCAAAGCAGCTCATTTCCCTGATTTAATCAACACACTGTCCCTTTGATGTGAAAGATCATTTTGCCCCATTGTTTGGACACCATAATTGATAGACATGTGCAAGTGTTGTTATCTGTAAGATATTCAATTTGTGCTCTACACATTTGTTCACCAGTACTAAGGTGCATTACAGATGGAACAGTTAGAACAAGAATATGAGTCTTGTTTCCTGTCCTATTGTCTTGATGTCATTGCTTTATTGTGGGCTTCTAGTTCCACGTGTACAATCAAGGATTATGGACTCATGCTATCTTCATCCAAGATCAGGAAGAAAACACAGAACTGTTATTAGGAAGAACATTTGATGCCTTAATCCACTGAATGATACTGGAGTGAGCGGTGTGTAAAAAGTATTATTCAAAGCATCAGAGGTCAGTAAATTAATTTTGATTTAAAAGAGATCAAAAGTTTAAAACAGAACAAGTAATCAGCATTAATTCAATGTCCAGTACAACAGAGGATATGAAACTTCCTGAATTTATTATGCCAAAGGTCAAAACCTGGTATACAATCAAGAGATCATACTTCATTCAAATCTTTAGGATAATGAATCTATTAAAGGACTCTCTCAATTGTTTAAGTGTGTACCAATTTATGAAGAGTGTTGTAGTGCAGTGATGGTGCCCTTACTTCTATCCCGGAAGGTCAAACTCCCACATGTCCCAGAGGTGCGTCATAACATGTCTGACCAGGTTGATTTAAAATAACTATACTGATTTATGCGCTTTCCATCAATGTTCAATTCTAAATAAATATACCAATTGCCTTAATTTATGAATTTTGATGACATACACGACCAATGTTTTTGTTGTAAACAGTGAAGTGAGACTATGCTAAATCGCCAAATTCTAAATAATTGATTGGTGACTGATCCTGGACTAAACTCAAAGGATATGTAGGATTTCAGTAACTCTAAGAGAAGTTGGTGATAAAATAAAGCCAATGCTCTGTGGCAGACTTGTAACCTAGTACCTGAAGTAAGTGGGTACAATTCATTCAGGATATTGCTGATTATTAACCAGCCACTGAAGCTCACTAATGAAAACCAAAGAGGTTCAACCTGTCATTTCAGGTTACAATTTTCTGAGATCAAAATCCCAAGAGGTAGGATACTTTGGTTTAAATATGCAACATTCAGCTAACAGTCCTCTCAGCCAGTATGATGCATGGGTTCAGCTGGTTGAACACTGGCAATATTTTGAGTGCACTTTGCACTCTCTAAATCAATGCCCTATGCTACTGTGAAGAAAGTTCATAAGACATCCTTCAAGAAACAATTTTCGGTGTAAATTTCTAGTTTAGTCTAGAAACTCAATAAGGCAATGGATGTTTGTATACATCAGGCCAATAAAACAATTAAGTAAATGGATTACCATAACGTGGGTGATTGTTCGTACATTAAATATGGAAGATGTATTTTTAATATCCGTTCTCTCTTTGAGAATAAATTAAAGAAACAAAATTATCACTGCTTTTCTGACATACAAGCAACAATTGTATGAAGAAAAATTTTTCTTCACATTTGGGATAGGTAGTGCTAAACAAACTACACTTCATTTGCCAGAGGCGCTGAAACGAAGCAACAAAATGAATGCCATGTAGGTCCAACCCAATTTGCCTCTGATATGAACAGCAAGAGAAAAAACAAGTGAACATTACCTAGAGGGTGGTTCATTCAGGACATCTGAAGGAGTAGTCATTGAGCACTGGAGTCAATAGGTGATAGATACACAACTCTGAAATCAGGCGCATGTAACAAAATCAAAGAGTAATATTGTAAATACAAAAATAAGATAAAATTTCAGCTTCACAAGAAAATCACAAGACACTGTTGTGTGTGGTCAATAGGCCAAAAAACCAATTCAAGGATACAGTCTGCTTGGAACAAACAACAGTCTTCTTCAAAGACTTCAAAGTCTTTGAAGAAGAAAACAGTATCTCTTTGTCCTTGCTCTAAACCTGGAAACTGCCCTAAGATTACCTCGGGATTCTGCTTTTTCATTTTCTAAGTACTGGTCAGTTTTTATTTAAAGACAACAATTTGTATTTCCATCTGTGTATTTTAAGCATTTGCTGTTTTCTTTACATTTCATTGATAAATTCTGACCCAGAACACTAAGTGTAGCTAATTTGTCCAGTAATTAAGACCATAAGGCAGAGGAGTTGAAGCAGAACATTTAGCCTATCGAGTCTGCTCCTTCATTTAACGAGATCACTGCTGATCTGATAATCTCCAACTCTAATTTGCTGGCTTTTTTCCGTAATCTTAGAATCCCGTACGATTTGAAAATCTATTTTAGTCTTAAATATACTTTACAACCCAGATTTGACAGCCCTCTGTGGTAAAGAATTTCAATCTCTGCGAAGAAACTCATGTGCAACCCTTTATGTGGAAATTATGCCGTCTGGTCCCAGATTCTCCCATAAGGAGAAACAACCTTTCCTTATCTACCTGTCAATTCCCTCAAGAGTTGAGTATGTTTCAATAAGGTCACCTCTCATTCTTATATAATCAAATGAGTACAGACCCAATCTACTCAATCTCTCCTCATAAGTCAGCACCCTCCATACGCAGTATCAGATGAGTGAATCTTCTCTGGAGTGCCTTCAATGCCAGTATCTTTTCTTAGATAAGAAGTCCAAAACTGTTCATAGCATTCCAGCTGTGGTCTGGGTAGTGCATTGGATAGTTTTAACAGAACCTCATTATTCTAAGGAGTATGAGCTCCGAAAGCTTGCGGTTTCAAATAAACCTGTTGGACAATAATCCGGTGTCCTGAGACTTTTTTTACTTTGAAATGTCAGCCAACATCCCCATTTGCATTCTCTGTAACACACTGAACATTTTGCTGACCTTTTTGATTCATGTCCGAAGACTGCCACATACCCCTTCTCTGTAGTTTTCTGCAGTTTTTTTTTACCATTTATGTCATCTTCAGCTCCTCTAGTCTTGCCAGTGCATAACCTAATTTTCCAACATTTTATTCCACCTACCAAGTTTTTGCTCACTCATTTAACTGCCTGTATCCCTGTGAAGATTGTATCACCCTCATCACCCCTTCCCACATATTTTCATGTTATCTACAAATTTGACTGCTGTACATTCACTTTCCTAAAAGTCATTAATATATATTGTAATTAAGTGTGGCCCCAGCACTGACCCCTGAGATACTCCATTAGTTACAGATTGCCATCCAGAAAAAGCTCCCCGATCCTAATTTTAATAGTCAGCAAAACCTTTATCTATGCTAATATATTACCACCTACACCACGGGCACTTATTAAGTTGCCTAATTGGTGGCACCTTTTCAAATGCAAATATCTTTTACATCTTTTATCCATCTTGCTTGTTACTTCAAAGAGCTCTAATAAATTTTTCAGGCATGACTTTCCCTCATGAAGCCATGCTGACTCTGCTCGGTGAAACTGGGTATTTCTATGTGCTCTGTCTTTATTATAAACTCGAAATTTTCCCAATTACAGATGTTTAGCTAACTGATCTATAGTGACTTTTCATTTTGTCCCCTTCCCCTATCAAATAAAACAATTACACTGGCAGTTTTCCAATTCACTAGCCTTTTTCCAGAAAGTAAAGATTCTTGGAAGGTTACTACCAACATGTCCACTATCTCTCCAGCTGCTTCCTTTAAATTCCGAGGATGCATGCTATCAGGTCCAGGGGACCTTTAGCCACAGAAAATTCCTTAGCGCTTTTTCCTCTAGTGATACTTATTGTATTTATTTCCTCTCCTTCTTTTGTCACTAGAAATGTAAAAATCTTTGACGTTGAGAATATATTTCACTGTGAAGACTAATGTAAAGTATTTATTCAGATACGCTGCCATTTTCTAGCTCCTCATTATTTCTCCTATGTTCAATTTTGCTTTTCTCTTCCTTTTCATAAATTTACAGAAGATCTTGCTGACTATCTTGATATTACTTGCAAATTTACCCTTCAAGTTTATTTTTTTCACTTTTTTCAGACTTAGTTTTTAAAACTTTTACAATTCTTTGGTCTCCCATTAATCTATAGCACATTGAAAGAAAAAAAATGACGCTATTCTGAACTTCTCTGATTAACCATGCTTGGCTCATTCCTTCCTCGAAGCCTTCTTCCTTACTGGGATACCTCACTGCTGGGAGCCATGAATTATTTTCTTAAAACGTTTGCCATTGCTCCACAACTGCCTTCAGTGTTAAACTCCGTTCCCAGCCTACTGCAGGCATCTCTGCCCTTATTCCTTTGTAATTACCTTTATTCAAGTTTAGTACAGTTGTTTCTGACCTCCTCCCTTTCAAACTTGATGTTAAAATCAACCAGGTTATGGTCACTGCTTTCTAGGTCAACTTTTTCTCTAACAATTTATTAAACTTGCCTCGTTGCACATCCAAAATAGCCTGATTCCTGGATGGATCTACAGGCACACACACTCTCACAGACACTCATACCACCTCCCCACACCCACCCACATGTGCGCGCGCACACACACAAGTTTGTGGTGTGAATTTGTACTTGCAGAATTACACTTTAGTTCACTAAAAAATTGCTTGAACCCATGTAAGATTCTGTAAATCCCCTTTTTCAGATTAGAATCAGTCTGAACATTGGGGCACAGACAACCTCACACAGGGCACCTCACACCTTCAATGCATTATCTGGACCAACATGGCATCTATTGTTAAAGTTCACTTAAGAATGTTACTTTAATAAAGTTCTGCGATTTACGTATGAAAAAACTGTAACTAACATTCCCATTCTAAAATATGAGATTTAACAAACAATTCAGGACTTTTTCAAAATATAATTTTAATTTCATCACGCTGCAAACTTTTGCTATAAATTTGCTATGAAGGAGCGGCGCTCCGAAAACTAGTGCTTCCAAATAAACCTGTTGTACTATAACCTGGTTTTCTGTGATTTTTAACTTAACTTCTAAAGGAAGCATTTTTAAAAAAAAACCTGATGCTGTTTTCAAATCCAGGTCATATACGTTCTGCTTAAGTAGCTGTAGTTTCTCAAGATTTGTGCAGATATTTGTAGTTTGGGTACCGGTCGTAGTAGTTGTGGGTATGTTCGCCGAGCTGGGAAGTTGGTTTGCAGATGTTTTGCCCCCTTTCTAGGTGACATCGTTAGTGCTGTGGAGCCTCCTGTGATGCGCTGCTATACTGTGTCAGTTGGAATTTATTTGGGTTTGTTCCTGCTGTTTTTGGTTGTTTGTTGCAGTAGTCGGTATACTGGGTCTAGGTCAATGCGCTTATTGATGGAGTCTGTGGATAAGTGCCATGCTTCTAGAAATTCTCTGGCGGTCCTCTGTTTGGCTTGTCCTATTATTGTTGTATTGTCTCAGTCGAATTTGTGGTCCTTGTCATCTGTGTGTATAGCTACTAGGGCCAGCTGGTCATGGTGTTTAGTGGCTAGTTGGTTTGGGAGGATACGGATTGCTAGTTGATGTTCATGAATGCAGATCACTAGTTGTTTGCCTGTTTGTCCTACACAGTTTAGTGTTTCGTGCAGTCCCTGCATGGAATCTTGTACACCATGTTGGTCCTGCATGTGATGGTTATTGGGTCTTTTATTCTGGTGAGTTGTCATCTTGAGCATGGCTGTTGGTTTATGGGCTATCATGAATCCAAGTGGTCGGAGGAGTCTGGCTCTTAGTTTCGAGACATTTGTATATAAGGTACAGTGGTTAGTGTATTAGGTTATGGTATGTCCTCATTGCATTGTTTCTCTGCCAGGAATCTGTGGATGAAGTTGCGGAGATACCCATTCTTGGTAAAGACTTTTTTGAGTTATTGTTTTTCCTCTCTTCACAGCTCAAGACTACTGTAGCATATTGTAGCCCTTTTGACCAGGGTCATAATGCAGCTTCTCCTGTGCGTGTTTGGATGGTTGTTGATATAATTCAAGATCTGGTCTGTGTGTGTGGGTTTTCCGTACAATTTTGTTGTGCATTTCCCATTCTGTGTTCTTTCTACCATCATATCTAGGAATGGGAGTTGGTTGTTAATTTCCTCCTATCTTGTAAATTTGATCCCTGTGAGCATGGTGTTGATAATCCATTGCGTGCTCTCGATCTCTGTTCTTATAAGTATTACAAAAGTGTCATCCACGTATCTGATCCAAAGTTTGGGTCAGATTTGTGGGAGGGCTGTTTGATCTGGTCTTTGCATAACTTTCTGTTCTGAGCCCAGTTACGGGTGAGCCCATTGATTTGCTTGTATATTTAGCTTCTGAATATGAAGTATGTCATCAAGCACAGGTCCAGTTGGTGGGTTCCCTGTCATGCCTTCTGTTCTGCCTGCCCAGGAGGTTGGATTAGGACCCCTGTTCTGAAGGGCTACAACACACTGCAGCACTAACGATCTGCAAAGAGAGGAAGAAGAACACCTCTACAAAGTCTTTATCAAGAACGGATATCCCCGCAACTTCATCCACAAATGTCTAACAGATAAACAATGCGATGAGGATATGAGACAACCCAACACATTAACCACTCTACCTTTTGTAAAAAATGTCTCAGAACTGACAGCCAGACTCCTCTGACAACTTGGATTCATGACAGCCTATAAACTGACAGCCATGCTCAGACAACTCACCAGAACAAAAGACCCAGTAACATCATGTGTAGGCCAAACATAGTGTACAAGATTCCATGCGGGGACTGCTCAAAACACTATGAGAGAAGCAGGCAGAGAATTAGTGATCAACATTCAAGAACATCAACTCGCCACTAAACGCCATGACCAGTTGTACCTAGTAGCTATATACACAAGTGATAGGGACAACACAACAATAATAGGACAAGCCAAACAGAGGACAGCCAGAGAATTTCTGTACTCAGTTATAGACTCCATCAATAAACATGTTCACCTCAACCTGGTATACCAATCGATGCAACAAACAACCAAATAAATTCCAACCGACACAGTACAGCAGCACACCACAGGAGCCTCCACAGCACTGAGGATGTCACCTAGAAAGGGGACAAAACATCTGCAAACCAACTTCCCAGCTCGGCGAACATACCCACAACTGCTGCAGATGTAATTTCTGTTTGGTACATCAAAATATACAGAGCAGAGACCAAACATGGGTGCTGATCATGACATCATTTCCCTCCCCATCCACCTTACTCCAGTTCCAGCCTTCCAGCTTAGCACCACCCCCACGACCTGTCCCGCTCATCAACTTCTTTTCCACCTATCCGCTCCACCCTCCTCTCTGACCTTTACACTCCACCCCCGGCTCCATCCACCTATTGCACTCTCAGCTACCTTCTCCCCAGTCCCAACCTCCTCCCATTTATCTCTCCACCTGAGGCTCCCGGCCTTATTCCTGATAAAGGGCTTTTGCCCAAAACGTTGATATTCCTGCTCCTCAGACCTGCTGCCAGACTTGCCGTGCTTTTCCAGCACCACTCTAATCTTGACTGCTGATCCTAACGGTTAGTCATCAGATTTTTCAACAGTTCATACTGTGCTTGAATCTCAAGGTAGTCAAAGTTGTCATGATGCAACACTAGGCATGGTGCAAATGGCCAAGCAATCAGATAAAACGAAACGTGCATCTGCAGAAGAAACACTTTCATACCGTTTGACAGAAGAGAATTGAAAAGCTATTTCAATGCTATCCAATTGTACACTGTTAATTAGGGAAACAAAGCAAAATGCTAAATGAGGATTAAAGAAAAGAAATCCAGAACTGTCAAAATCTCTTCGGCAGCAAAATATCCTTGAACACACAGCCAGTCCCTGAAAATGACAATTTGAGCCGAAATTTACCAATTTAAAACCAGCGACAGACCACTATTAAATCAGGGTTATTTATTCATTCTGAACCATTCAAAATAAAAAGCAAGGACAAGCTTTGGTTCTCTGCTCTTACCATTAAATTCCAGTTGAAACAGTCACTCCTACACACAAACCATAACTACGGCACGTAATTTCAACTGTATAGAACTGATAGATTCCAGGGTCGACATCACTGTATTCCAAATATTGGCAGCTTGATGTTCCCATTTGAGCACTAGCTTTCAAACAAAGGCTATGATCAATGAGCATTATTCCCCTGTTTTTCATTGTAAAATCCAATACTAGAGTTCAGTTTATACTAAACATTGGTGGGAGGATTTGAGAGTCCCTGCTTACAGCAAATCAAGGTTAAAACTAAATCAAAAGCAGCAAATAGCAGAAGGAAGCCATTCATTTCAGTGTGGACAGTTTGCACAATTTATACATTGTGACAAAGTGAAAGGGATGGTCAAGTTACACAATTATGAGGAAAATCTAGATGATATCCAAATGTATTAAAATCTGATAATGATCACTGTTCATAATTATTAAAGAAGAAATCTTTGTTGTATCTCACCACAGAACTGATGGTCAAAGAGTAATCATCACAGAAAAAGACAACCTGACCAGTCATCTCAAAGGTAGTAAATATACTAATGTTATGATATAAATTTTACTTCTCAGCTTGGAATGCAAAGTAATTTTCAGGGTCAAAAGTAAGGCTTGATTAAATCTATTGTTGCTGGGTCAGAGAACAGAAGGTTTTAGGCAACTGTAGGTGGGCATCTTTTTCAATCAAAAGAGAAAATGCTGGAAAATCTCAGGTCTGGCAGCATCTGTAAGGAGAGAAAAGAGCTGACATTTAGACTCTAAACATCAGCTCTTTTCTATCCTTACAGATGCTGCTAGATCTGCTGAGATTTTCCAGCTTTTCTCTTTTGGTTTCAGATTTCAGCATCCGCAGTAATTTGTTTTCATCTTTTTAGATCACCTCTTTTACCTGTCACATCTGCTAGGATGATCTCCTTGTGTCATTTCAATGTGTAACTTGGATTAACAGGCAAAGAAAATTGTGTTCTGTTGTGCAAGAATCCAAACAATGGGTTAAGGGAAATAATTAAGAGGCTTTATATCCCACAGCAATTTGGTCACTAAATTAGCTACAGGCCAGGGGTTGGTGGCTTTACGTAATAAACAAGGGAAATAACACAGGTTCAGATCAATATCTTTACCCAGGAAACAACTGGGGTTTTGGTAGAGACCATGGATCAGTACTTTTACTTCGGAAACCATCAAAGATTCAAGTGCTTTTACTCAAAAGACCCACAGAAGGAAACTCAAAATAACGCTATGCTTTGCACACCTCTTTACTGGTAAGTTTATTGAAGCAATGAGAACCTTTTGTTGTACCTTGAGTTCTTCTTGGCCTTCCATTCCTCTCTAGTAACAACATTTTCGGTTTTTCTTTCCAGATAACTCAGCATTCCAAATTCCCAACCTGACTGATCACTACTCCTTCTACGGCCAACCAGCTGTTGCCAAGATTGGGGATTCTATTCCAACAGAGCACCCCAACTACCTCCTTTGTACCTCTTCGAATTTGCTTACATAGACAAGCTACTCCAACTGCCTGTATCCAATGTCAATAGATGTGAAGCTGGAAAAAGCATAGCAGGTCAGAGAGCATCTGAGGTAACTCACACAAACAGTCGCCCAAGGTTGGAGTTGAACTCAGGTCCCTGGTGCTGTCAGGCAGCAATGCTAACTAGTGAGCCACTGTGCCACCTGAAATGACTTAAAATGTGACTTTCTAGTTATAAGGGGCACAGCAATCAGTTTATTAAAATAGCTGACATATTAAAATTAGTGACCTTATAGGATTCAGCTAAATTTTGAGCCTTCACAGACATTTGGACACCAAAGCGCTGAGCAGAGCCCCTCATGGTAACGGGGAGGCAGGGGGTGGCAACGACCAGTTGTGTGAGTGTGCGCTTTCTTTTTAAAACATAGAAGCACACATCACTGGAACTCTACTTCTGCTGAACAAAATGTACATTTAAAATTTGTACCAGTTACAATAATCGGAGAATTGTGCTGAAAACTGCAGACAACTGGTCAGAACTCCAGAGTGGTGAGTTTCCTTATGGTTATAGGTATTGCTCAAAGCAAAATACTGAAGTTGTAACTTGGCATTACTCCAGTGGGAGCTGTGTTAACTGATCCCAGCCCAGATAAACACAGAGGTGATGCCATTAGCCTCATTGGTGAGTAGGGAAAAATAATTAACCAAAGCTCTTGACCCTGATCACAATGTATATGTCCTTATTAGAAGTGTATATGTGGGGATTATAGAATTACACAGAAATATGAAAGCAGCTGTCTGGTCCAACCAATGTTTATATCTACCTTTCAACTAATAAACAGCCTAATGCAAACAATATGCCTGCCCAGTTGTTAGATAATGTTATTCTCTTTTTGTTTCACGATCTATCAAATCAATTGTTAAACAATTACATTTTCTCAGAGTTGGTCACTAAATCCATTTGTACATCCCACAATCACTTCGTACAAAAACAAGGTTTCTCCCTTTTCTGGTTCTAAATTTCTGATATGCAATGTGTGTTCCCACATTCTACAAACCTTATTCATTGAAATTCCTTCATACCATCTATTTTGTCCATCTCTTTTCACTTCTATACACCATGAAATCACAGTCAAAATCAGAACAGTGTCACCTGGAGTCCCATAACATTGTTGTTCTGGAGTCCCATAACATTGCTGTCCCAGTTCGTGTTGGGGACAGAAATGACAGGGGAAGAAAATGCCTTCAAAATTACACTCCAGCACTACAATGGTCATATGGCACTGCACTAACTGTTGCTGGCTCATTTGAGTTTTTAACTCAACCATGAACCAAGAACATTGAGGATGGGGAACTGATTATGTTGATAACATTGAACTTTCGAAAAAAATATTATGTATGTCAAGGGATAAAAGCTGGGCTTTTTCTTACACGAGATTGGTTTACTCTAAACAAATGCTGCCAACTACCTGTCTGCTCAATTCTGACTACCATCCTAATATAGGCTAGTATGGCATATTTCACTAAAGGATTTGTTGTAAGTCAAATTGAATAATGTGAAGTTATCAGCAAGAATGAAACTTTTGTAGAATTGACATAAGGGAAGGCTACTGATAGAGCAAATGAGTATGAGTGGGCCAAGGACACTTAATTCTTCTAAAGATTGGACCTTTGCTGAAGAATGGATCCAGACATGTTAGTCACTTTTTTGGTGCATTGTGCAAAAAGAAACTGATCATATATTACACTTAACAGTGCAATCCTGATCTCATTTGATAACTGAAGTGGAATATATATTAAACCAAGCCATTTAATAGCGATTAGATGCCAGAATCAAAGCGGAGTTTTTCTACTATAGGAGAAGCAGTTGCAGTGATTGCTGGTATCACCTTGCCTTCAAACATGTCCTCTGGCATTGAACTGCATTACTTCAGATCTAGAATAAAGAGTGGTGGAAAGAAAAAAAAAGGAAAAAAAAACAAACTTGCATTTATTATCAACTTGTATACCTTCAGGATGTCTTAATAGAGTCATACATACAGTACAGAAACAAACCCTTCTGTCAAACCAGTCCAAGCCGACCATAGTCTCAAACTAAACTAGTCCCACCTACCTGCTCCTGGTACTGATCCCTCCAGACCTTTCCTATTTGTGTACTTACCCAAATATTTTTAAACCTTGTAATTGTACCTGTAAGCACCACTTCCTCAGGAGGTTCACTCCACACATGAACCACCCTCTGTAAAAAATTTGTCGCTCGTGTCTTTATTAAACCTCTCTGCTCTCAGCTTAAAAATGTGCCCCCTCGTCTTTTAGTTCCCCATTCTAGGGGAAAGACAACAACCATTTATCTATACCTCTCACTATTCTGTTAACTTCTAAGTTCACCTCTCAACCTCCTATGGTCCACTGAAACAGCCTTCCATTCCCAGCAACATCCTGGTAAATCTCTCCTGAATCCTCTCCAGCTTAATAACCTTCCTATAACTCAGTGACCAGAACTGGACACAGTATTCCAGAGGAGGCCTCACCAATGTTCTTTATGCTCTTAATATTTTGTAGCCAATACAACGTAATGGTAAATTTGTCAATACTGTATTGTAGGCAGACATGGCGATCAAACTGTGCAAAGTCTCAAAGTGAGTTTTGTGACCAAACAATTATAGAATGCCAATCTGCTCCATTCCAGGTCTGTTGTTTTACAGACATCCTAGCAAGCATCCAGCTGATATCCAGATTTAGCATGAGATTTCTTTCTCCCAAAGATGTGTATCTTCAGTTGATATTGCTGAAGGGTTCACACAGAATGTTCAATCAATAGTCAGGCACTCGGGTATACATTAAAAGCAATTTTTGTATAATGCAAGGCAATACCACTTGAACATGCAAGTCTCTGACCATCAGGCATTTTACATGAAGAGGAATTCTAAAAGACATTTTTTAATAAAAAATTATCCTATTTTGGTACATTAAGGCATACCTCTATGCAGGTGGGACTTGAACCTGGACCTACGACTGCTCCCCTCAAGACCCTTTGAAAATGTTTAATCGACCTATTCAGGTGTGTTGTGACACATCTCCATGGCCATCACATCCTCAAGTGGGACCTGAACCTTCTGGTCTAGTGATATTACCAGAGTCCCATAATCTTTTGGATTGAAGGGGAATTATGTTGAATTTTATTCAGTGTACAATTAAACTGAAATGAAAATAGTTAAATTGATGGTTTGGTAAGGTATTATTTTCAAGGCCATCCACGGGAAGAGGACACAAGTGGTGTCCCTTCACAATAATCAGAAAAGACAATGGAACCAAAGCCAATCCTGCATTCACTTAACATTAATTTCTAACCTTCCAGGAGGCAAGGTCATGCATGACAAACAGGGACAGGAACCTTGTCAATTTATTTTGCTTTCACTTCATGAGCCAAGAAGTCAGCTGTAAATGCAGGTTTGAGTGAACCAAGACACAGTTCTAAAAGATTAGGGCTTAAGACAAGGGGATCTCCATTTATTGAGAGAAGGAGTCATGTGATTATAGCATTTTTACAATTGGCCACAGAACACAAATGGTTCTCAGCCACATCAAAACAGGGGATTGTTAAGACTTTCGAGGGGGTAGAAATATTATGTTTCCTGGTTTACTTTCTGCTTGCAGATCTGTGGAATAATGTATTGTTTGCACCAAATCAAATTAACCTGAATACTCCAGTATTCAATGCAAATATAGCACATAATACATGAAAAATTCCATACTAACAACAGAACATGACCTAGCTGGATTACGTACACATGAAGCAAAGCAAAAGACGATAGCAATGCTCTATAAACTAGGTTATGATGTGACCTCATTTTAATTCACCACCACATGTGAGGGAAAGTAGGGAGTGGCAACAAATGTTGGCAAAACCAGCAATGTCAATATCCTAAGAAATAACAAGTAAATATCTGAAAATTGTGAAGGGTGACCCGTCCCCCAAAATTCTGGCTGTACTGTTCCTCTCACTCATCCTCTTTCATCTCATACCCAATTGGCCAGTGCAAGGGGCCAGCAACAATGCACATCTTGTCACTGCAAAATGTGACAGCTCCTCCAGGCTTACTCCGAGCCTTGTTCTCTGTGCTGCTGTGACTCTCTTCTCTAAGCTTTGGCAAAATTGCCAAAAAGGTGGAATTTCATGATCCAAAAGTCAGAATTTCACCAAATGGAGGACATTTCTCATCCTCAAAGCTGAGATACACCAAAAGACTTAGGAACATTCTGCTCAGTATGATTCAGCTGAATGATACCTTTCATAGTGTAAAAAATGAGGTCTGCAGATGCTGGAGATCACAGCTGCAAATGTGTTGCTGGTCAAAGCACAGCAGGTTAGGCAGCATCTCAGGAATAGAGAATTCGACGTTTCGAGCATAAGCCCTTCATCAGGATACCATCAGAATGATACCTTTCATAAACAAATTAGGATCAGCTCAGCAAGGCTGGGCAAGCCAATTCCTGTGTTGCCCTGGGAGCCCCAAAAGATGCGCAAAGCAGGCGTAACTTTTACAGAGACAGCAATACATAAGAGTGGTGGTGATGCTGAAATCCAAACACAGGACCCTTGGTAGTGGGCAAATGAGGGGGTGGCAGGTAAAAACAGGCAGCAGCAGTTCGACAATGAAAAGGTGCTGTTGTAGTGGGCTTTAGGTGGTTAAGGCTGACAAAATCCTTAGGAGCCAACAAATGCAGCTTAAGAATTGGGGTTAGGGCTCAAGTCCTTGGAGTTATCTAGACCACTGGAGGTTTTGAAGCAGCCCTGAGAGCCACAGTTAATTAATTCAGTGTCGTTAAGACAGGGTATAATGAATTCTCAAGCTGTAATTTCTTGCTACTCAGAGAAATCCCATTTGCCTTGTAGTTTCAGTTGAGTGAAACTAGCTGGTCTGTGAACAAGCTAAATCTGCGCTCATGACTATTATACTGGAGCTCAGTCTTGGGAATCCACTGAAAAACAGTCTCGTGGAAAAGACAAATATCAGGATGTGAAAAATCATTGGGCAGCTAATGACAATAGATTTTTGAGGGAAATAAAAATCTAGATTGCTGAAAGTAAAGAACTGGAATCTCTTGTCAGTGAGCCAATGTTTTAATTAGATTTCGCAACCCATGGTATCATTCTTATGTAAGGGAGTCTGCCCAGAAATCCATGTGATTCATCTTGACCATATCTATAAGACCATACAAAATAGGAATAGGAGTAGTTTGTTCAGTACCTTGAGCCTGTTCTGCCATTCAATGGGATCTGACATTCCTCACATCAACCTTTTAGCTTTCTACATAACCCTAGAATCCCCTACTGATCAAGAATCTTAGCCTTAAAATGTACACAAAGATTCTGCTCCACAGCTCTCTGTGGTAAGGAGCTGCAGAAACTCTCAACCCTCAGTAGAAATTCAATGAGATGACCTCTCATTTTTTCTATATTGTAATGAGTCCCAAACTAATCATAAGACAATCCTTTTTTATCATCTGCTATTTGACATACTTTGAGGGGTGTTCAATCACCATTTTATTGTTAGCCCACAACTACTTCCTGCTCATTCTGTATGTTATAGCACAGACATGCATATTTTTATGTGCAATTCTGGTCTCCCTCCTATAGGAAGGGTATTGTGAAACTTGAAAGGGTTCAGAAAATATTTACAAGGATGTTGCCAGGATTAGAGGGCTTGAGCTATAGGGAGAGGCTGAAAAGGTTGAGGCTGTTTTCCCTGGAGTGTCAGAGGCTGAGGGGTGATTAGATTAGACTTACAGTGTGGAAACAGGCCCTTCGGCCCAACAAGTCCACACCGACCCGCCGAAGCGCAACCCACCCATACCCCTTACCTAACACTACGGGCAATTTAGCTTGGCCAATTCACCTGACCCACACATCTTTGGACTGTGGGAGGAAACCGGACACACCCGGAGGAAACCCACGCAGACACGGGGAGAACGTGCAAACTCCACACAGTCAGTCGCCTGAGTCGGGAATTGAACCCGGGTCTACAGGCGCTGTGAGGCAGCAGTGCTAACCACTGTGCCACCGTGACCTGATAGAGGTTTATAAAATCATGAAGGGCATAGATAGGGTATATAGACAAGGTCTTTTCCTGGGATGCAGGAGTCCAGAACTAGTGGGCATTGGTTTAAGGTGAGAGGGAAAAAATATAAAAGGGACTTAAGGGGTAACTTTTTCATATAGAGGGTGGTGCATGTATTGAATGAGTTTCCCCAGATGCTGGAGGCTGGGACAATTACAACATTTAAAAGACATCTGGATGGGAAAATGAAGAGGAAGGATTTAGAGTGATATTGGCCACATGCTGGCAAATAGGACTGGATTAATTTAGGATGAGTTGGATCAAAGGATCTGTTTCTGTGGTGAACATCTCTCTGACTTAATATCATAAACACTACTTAACTGTTCTAACTTTGTACAGTATCGTTCATTTACTCAAAACTGTAGAATTTTGTGGCCTTGTTCTCTTCTTGACTACCCGGGATCTGAAAAGTTACTGATCCCGAGATAGATCACCAAAATAGTTACAGTCTTGATTGGGATTATACATTTCTTTTGATGGGAGCTTCCTGTGTGCAAATTAACTTTTACTGTAACAAAATTGAATAATTCATTGTTGCAAATAGGTGTGGAAGATGCTAAATGCAGGACTTTGTTCGATTCAGGATAGAGCAGCAATAATCCAGAAACTGGTCTAGAGAAGCCAGAAAAAGGCCATTTCAGTAATAGCGTGGGTGGATATTCCCCAGTAGTTAATAGTTCAAATCATTCATTGCAGGTAACATAATAGGTCACAAATAATCAATCTCAATAAGTGAATGCACTCTGCTGATACACTGTATAGGAAACTCCCATTCTATGGGTATAAGCTCCAAAATGGTTCAAGGAACAAGGATCACAATGGAGAATGCATAAAAATCAAATCTGAAACTCTACTGGTGGTGACTGGTCCTTTGTTTGCAAGTAGTCTCACCATTCACTGCACTAACCATCAGCAAAACGGCAGAGAAATTATTCCCCTCACGATGAACTCCATTGCATCTGTTACAATCATAGTTGTTTCATCCAACGGTTATAATGCACTTTGTCAGCTTTTTCTGGAATGGACAAGTTGCTTTAGTTACCATGTAAAAACGGTTTTGGCAGCTCAGAAGACTGTCACTCCAATCCATTGACAGCATGGCACTGCCAGGTTCAAGCTAACTACGAATGGTACACAAAACACCGTAGCCATGGCAGAGAATGCAAGTGAGTGAATAGGACAGAAATGCTGGGGAAGGACTTAAGGAGGTCTGTAAGCACAGAATATTGGAGAAGAAAGTTACTGAGAAGAAATTAACAAAATCTGCAGTGGGAGAGTAAGAAAGAAAGGGCGAGGGGGATCGTAAGCCTTGTGAAAATTGCAGAACATAAAACTGCTAAGTAAAAATACCCTGAAAATATAATTCTTTCAAGAAAACTACATACTGCATGTGTGTCAAAGACTTTAGGCAGACAGAACGAGGGCCCAATTCTTTGAACTACTAATATACAAATGCATAGCCACAACTTCTGGTTTTAGAAAACTACTTTTTCAATTTCTATTTATATTGGAGCTTTTGGTTTTACCTCATGGGTCTACAGCTATTTATGAAACATTAAGGTTTTCACTTCTTTTCTGGTGATTTCTGCGGTATCTGACACTGACTACATTTTTGATCCAGTGTGGAACTGTCACAAAGGAAGTGAGGGCAGGGAGAGATATTTAATGGTAATGGAAGATTTGAAGTAATGTGTGAAAGCAGCTAATTTGTATTGTTTTCTAAATTTCTGTTCTTTGATGAGCAAATATTGTGCCAGGATATACTCAATAGCTAGAGAGGATTTATAACTTTAATCAGAATGTGAAAACATTTTGTCAGAAAGTTTGAGAACTTTTGCTTTCAGGATCTTCAATGGTGTGATCTCAGTGCCATATTATATATCAATCCAAGTTGTCAACTAAAGATAATACTTTAAAAACATGTAAAAAAAACAATCTTGTGAAAGAAGTCGGGAGAACATTTCACATGCTGGTTAGTGATGAGGTCACAGAACTGAACATATTTCAATTTTTCCTTGATAGATCATGGCAAGTTGAAGGGTGAAAGTGAGGACTGCAGATGCCGGAGATTAGAGAATACTGTGCTGGAAAAGCACAGCAGATCAGGCAGCATCTGAGGAGCAGGAGGTGCGGGAGTCCAGAAATAGAGGGCTTAGTTTTAGGGTGAGAGGGGAAAGATATAAAAAGAAACCTAAGGGGCAACGTTTTCAAGCAGAGGGTGGAATGTGTATGGAATGAGTTGCCAGAGGAAGTGGTAGAGGCCAGGACAATTGCAACATTTAAAAGGCATCTGGATGGGTATAAGAATAGGAACAGTTTGAAGGGATATGGACTGGGAGCTGACAGGTGGGATTAGATTGGGTTCGGATATCTGGTCGGCATGGATGAACTGGACCGAAAGGTCTATTTCCGTGCTGTACATCTCTATGACTCTAAAATATACGTTTCGGGCAAAAGCCCTTCATCAGGAATTCCTGAAGAAAGGCTTTTGCCCGAAACATTGATATTCTTGCTCCTCGGATGCTTCCTGACCTGCTTTGCTTTTCCAGCACCACACTCACGATGAGCTGAAGATAAGGCAAAGATAGCCTACTGGCTGCTTTCATAAAGAATTCCTCTACCAATGCTACTAAGTAATTCTGCCTGATCTGAAAGGGACCTTTGGCTGTGAGCAAAATGATTGAGCCTCTCATCATATTTAACTTGCGTGCTGGGAGGTAAATCTTTGCACAAAAGTTTCTATGTCACACTAAACTCAAGATGCAATCTTAAACTTAGACCACCTGCAAAGTAAACGTTATATGTATAAATATTTGAACGGAAGAGATGCAACATTCAACATGAAGCTCAATGACCAAGGGGACACTGCCTGCTTGCAGATCTTATTTTCCTCTCAGATATTTTAAAATTAATGACCACTGTACAAAGCTGAAATTTACTGAAAGCAAGGATGCAGCATATTTTGAATATCATCCAATTTCAAATTCCAATTCTTGCATCAGAAATTCATGACCTCCCCCTCTCCTTATCACTGGACCTTGCTCCACTCATACAACAACAGCCTCCCAAAATATCAGCTGTTTGAGTTCCACATTCTGCAATTCCCTTGATCAATCCTTATGGCTTTCTGCTTGCTTTCTCTCCTTGAAACCCTTCCATTGTTTAAGCCTAGAGTCTATGTCCCAATATTCACTTCCTTGGCTCGTTGCCCATATATCTCCAATTACATGATTGTGAAGGTCGAATTCTTCTTTAAATACATTTCATAAATGTTAACTTTCCTGAGAAGTGAAAAAACAAATCCTTTTCTTGTTGCCGGGGTGGGGCGTCGCAATTAGATTGAGGTTATGCAAATCAAGCTTCAGATATTTTTGGTCAACCTATTAATGTGTGTGCGTGTGGGGGGTGGGGCCAGGGTTCTGGAAGCTGGGCCTTTGCTCTGTGGTGGAGTCATGTGGTTCTTGTCCCTTGAAGGGACATGGATGAATAATGGACTGACAGTTTTACCAATTTTAATTGATGCTGCTCCTAACCTTGGAGCAGCTGATGCTGATTGAATGCCTGAAATGGAAAGCATCAGTTTCCCATTGCCAATCTTCTCTTAATAAGCATACATTTCTTAATAAGCATACAGCCTTTTAGATTACTTACAGTGTGGAAACAGGCCCTTCGGCCCAACAAGTCCACACCGACCCGCCGAAGCGCAACCCACCCATACCCCTACCTATACCCCTTACCTAACACTACGGGCAATTTAGCATGGCCAATTCACCTGACCCGCATATCTTTGGACTGTGGGAGGAAACCGGAGCACCCAGAGGAAACCCACGCAGACACGGGGAGAACGTGCAAACTCCACACAGTCAGTCAGTCGCCTGAGGCGGGAATCAAACCCAGGTCCCTGGCGCTGTGAGGCAGCAGTGCTAACCACTGTGCCACCGTGCTCCCCGATGTTGTTAGTATCATTCTGAATCTTGCTATTATGATAAAACACCGTCGAATGACTCACAACGGGTTCAAGAACCTTTAAAATCAGCATTAAGCTTTTAAAAAGCAAAGTAACGAAACACTAGTCAATGTGTTTGATTGAAGTCTTCCCCTACATCTTGCTTCACAATTTCTCTGTTGCCCTTATTGCTCTTGATGGTACAGGTCATCGGTTTGCAAGGTTTTCAATGAATTTTGCAGACAACGTACTACAGAATGCTACCATTAGATTAGGAAGTCCAATAAAACGTTTTAGTAATCGGATATCTAACACTGTTACAGGAGATGTTCTGTGACTGGGTTGTCTTTGTGGACAGAATTGGCAAATATGGTATTTTCTCTCCACTTTAATTAGTTGAACAACTCCTCCTACTTCAAGAAGACAGAGGTCAAGACATGCACTGGGTCAAGCATGAAGTTTCCCGATTATGCATTACATATCCTTTTGCGACTATCTTACACTCTTGGCAATGCACAGTTGCTTGGACACCATACCTTTAATCTTGACAGATGTTCCATCTTAACGACACTGTTTTATTTCCCAAGGCTGAAACTTCTGCTCCTTCACCATGTAAATCATCTAAATCATCTGATGGGAGAGACACTCACCCCTGTACGAAACTTATTAAGATTTCCATTGACAAACAGGTTGCGATAAATTCAAGTTGGTTAGATTCATTGAAATCCTTGCAAACCCATGACCTGTACCATCAAGCCATTCTATCTGGACATCTTTGTACCAGTAGCATTAGCTGCCCTGTAACTGTATCCTACATCTATATGTTCTGACCTCTAGTTTTACAGATACAGGCAGTCCTGCGGTTACAAATGGGTCCTTCTTTGAATATGCTTGTAATTCGATTGTTAAATATGTTGGTATACATTACAATACAGTACAATATAAAACAGCTATTCGTCAGCATGATGAAAAATTTGCACACCCAATCTTTAAAATTAATACTAATATGGGATCTCATTTATATTCAGCACAAACTGAATATCATGTGTCACTAACTTGAAGAAGTAACAAAGAGGACTGATGAGGGCAGAGCAGTGGACGTGACCTATATGGACTTCAGTAAAGCGTTTGATAAGGTTCCTCATGGGACCTGGTTAGCAAAGTTAAATCTCATGGAATACAGGGAGAATTAGTCACTTGGATGCAGAACTGGCTTGAAGATAGAATACAAAGAGTGGTGGTGGAGGGTTGGTTTTTAGACTGGAGGCCTGTGACCAATGGTGTGCCACAAGGATCAGTGCTGGGTCCACTACTTTTCGTCATTTACATAAATGATTAGGATGTGAAGACAAAGTATACTAAGTAAGTTTGCACATGACACCAGAATTGGAGGTGTAGTGGCAGTGAAGGACGTTACCTCACGGTACAATGAGATCTCGATCAGATGGGCTAATGGGCTGAGAAGCGACAAATGGAGTTTAATTTAGATGAATGGGAGGTGCTACATTTGGAAAGTGTTGCTGGGGAATGCTGCTGAACAAAGAGAACTTGGGACATAGGTTCATAGTTCCTTGCAATTGGAGTGGCAGGTAGATTGGTATGTTTTCTTCTATTGGTAAGAGCGTTGAGTATAGGAGTTGGGAGGTCATTTTGTGACTGTACAGAAGGATGTTGTGAAACTAGAAAGGATTCAGAAACAATTCACAAGGGTGTTGCAAGGATTAGAGGGTTTGAGCTACAGGGAGTGACTGAATAGGCTGGGCTGTTTTCCCTGGAGTGTCAGAGGCTGAGAAGTGACCTTATAGAGGTTTATAAAATCATGAGGGGCATGGATAGGGCAAATAGACAAGGTTTTTTTCCCTGGGGTGGGGGAGTCCACATCTAGAGGACATAGGTTTAGGGTGAGAGGGAAAAGATATAAAAGGGACCCAAGGGGCAACTTTTTCCACACAGAGGGTGGTGTATGTGTGGAATGAGCTGCCAGAGGAAGTGGTGGAGGCTGATACAATTACAACATTTAAAAGGCATCTGGATGGGTGTATGAATAGGAAGGGTTTGGAGGGATATGGGCCAAGTGCTGACAAATGGGACTAGATTAGGTTAGGATATCTGGTTGGCATGGATGAGTTGGACTAAAGGGTCTGTTTCCATGCTGTACATCTTTATGACTCTAAGTCAAATCTACTTGGATTAATAAAACTGACAAGAACTCATCAGCAATTCCAACATCTAATCTCAAGATTAGTAGAAAACATTAATGAACTGATCTATGCATTCTACTGCTTTGGACATTGTACATGGTCAGTATCTGATTTATTGGGAACTGCTAAAGGAACATACTGTTTGATATGATCTGTGCATCTATGGGACATTTCACCTACATACTGAACATTTCACTGGCCAAGTGTAATTCACATCATTTAATTCATTGGCATTATGGGCCAATGCTTTTGAGATAACTTACCATTCCTGGTTAAGAGAGAGTAGAGGAGGCCCATGCATGAGTTTGCACAACTTACAGCCAGAAAAGATCTGGTCAGGATAGCCACTATTCCAAAGGATGGCTTTGATGGACCCTATTTCAGCACCCAACTTGTTTGGTGAGCTAATTTCATAGGCCCTAACTACAAGGTTGCCAATAGGGCTGATTTATTGAAATCCCATTGATATTATATATTGATCAGTGAAGGTGGGCTTTGCAAGCAGTGAAGAATGACAATGTCCTGATGAGCACAAGGCAGTTTTCTTTTCACCAATATTCTAGCTCACACTTGCTTCTATGCTTTTCTTACCATAAAAGTAATATTGACCATTTTGATTTAACTCTGATTTCTCTATGCAGATATTGCCAGTTCTGCTGAGCTTTTCCAGCAATTTCTACTTTTGTCTCTGATTTATGTCATCCTAGTTCTTTTGTTTTTTTTAAAGCAATAAAAGCCTTTATCGTTACTTGCAGTTTCTCTCATTGATCTTTTCCGGAGTTTCTTTTCAGATTGTTTGATTGTTCAGCAGCTGCCCACTGTCTGTAATAGGTCTTAATGCCCCAAAAGGCTCAACTGTCAATGACCAGTGTTGCTCCTTGGTCTGCTGTGACTCTCACTGTTGTTACCCTGAGGTATGAAGTAATAATGCTCACCATTACCAGCATGGGATAGTATACTGCTCCTAAGCTCTTCCACTGACTCAGTCCAAGGGACAACTTGGTCAACAGTGGTAGAGGAAGACCACTAGTGAGTCTTAACAAGAAGCTCTTCTCTTCAACAATATGTAATTTATTGTATGATAGTAATCAGGTACAAGATATATCACTAAGTTAGACATTATTACTAAGATTATTTTGGAAGAACTGTGGATATATGCCTTTCCGCAACTCCCACCAAAACAAAATTGCAAGATGTTCTACCTTTTTCCACCCAATTCCATGTGAAGCATCAGACTGGGTACAGGCTTTGATATTAACTCTTTCAGGACCATTACTTTACACAATAAGGTGGCCAGGTATATATTGCACATCAAATGAGATAAGCTCCTGCTCTTGTGAACTTCATTAAGGTACATTGGTTTTCAGTCACCATGTTTACACTGACAATTTTAAAAATGTTAATGACATATCCAAACTTTTTGCAACTCCAGCGCTTAAATCTAAATTTAGTGCTTATAAAAAAAAAGAGTAAGATTAGAACATTCAAGAGTTTGTGCTTGTGCTGCCATTCAATAAGGTCATGGCCAATCTTTTACTAAACACCACCTTCATATCCCTTGATTTCCTGAATACTCAAATCTATTGATCACTGTCCTGAATATTTTCAGCAATTGAACATCTGGAGTTCAGAATTTCAAATATTCTCAATCCGAGTGAAAACGTTTCTCTACACCTCAGTCCTAATTGGTCAATCCCTTAGAATTGGAAACCATGTTCTGGGATTTCCACCCGGAGAAAGTCTTCTCCCTTCATCTAATCCATAAATGTTTTCTGAATTTTACACTTCAATTAAGATCAATTCCCTAAACCCAGGGATCAGATCATGAACCCAAGCTGTATTGTTAAGGCACGTATATCCTCCTTTAGATAAGAATAAAACCATACATTATAATACCACACCTGGAATATTAAGGTCTTATACAATTGTATCTCAACAGCTCTGAACTTCTAACCATAAGTAACTCTATCAAAGCATGCCTTTTTTCGTATTGTAAATGTTCTTAATATCTTTGCATCTTTCTTCATTGATAAATAACCAATAATACTTATCTTGTTTTCAAAATTTTGTCTACAATTTGACAAGAATGTTCTCTCTGCAGTACACTGCCCTGACTTTTACATAATATTCAAAATGAGCTGTGCCAGTTTTTGCCTGGCATAATCCTGCCTGGCCTCATGTTCTGTCTCTCAAATTATAAAGAGATCCCTTAGTTTAATTTGCCATAATTGTACACGCACTGACAACTTCAGTTTCTTATAGCACTTAAATTTCTTCTCTGCCATTTTTAGTAAATTGCTCCCATTTATTTAATTGTCCCACTATTATTTTTGCATACTCCTAGTTGCTGAGGTGCACTAACTCCATGACCAGCTCAAAATATCTGGTAAAATTTGCAATAGGGTAAAATTTGAGATAATTTTCCGTTTGTACAGGATTTTAGGTGTTGGAACAAGTGTTTTGGCATTTGCTCTCCGTCTAGGCTACACATGGTAGTAAGTTACCACACCAAACAAAACAAGAAAATTAGCTGGCATCTAGTCCCTGTGTTTGCAAGGTGAAAAGTTATGCAAGATAACATGACACTGTTCAACTTATTGGCAGCTTTAACTGCAAATAAAGTTTTGGGATTCATTTTTAAAAATATATAAACGTTGAATGGTAGAACCCTGGAAGGAAGTGGATAAGTGTGACCTTGGTGGGCATGTCCATAGATTCTTGAAGGCAGCAGAGCAGGTAGGTAAATTGAATAAGTAGCCATATGGAATACTTGTCTTTTTCAGCACTGAATACAAGAGCAAGTGGTTACACTGAAGCCATATATAATGTCAGTTAGGCCATAGCTGGAGTACAGTTCTGGTTGCCACAAGATTGCACAAGCCACAGTAAAGGGACCCTTTCAGTCATTTAAAGAAGAGAAGTGGGCCCCTTAAGTCATTTCAAAACTGTTCTGATGAACACGTGAAATGTCACTGCATATAAGGCTATGATAAAGTGCTAGAAAATAGGATTAGAATAGGAAGAAGTTTCATGACGGTGCAGACACAGTGGGCTGAAGGTTTTTTTTTAAAAGGACATGCTGTAGAGGTTCTCCAACTCTAAGAATGACCAAATGCATTTCATAGGAAAACACTGAGCCAAAAGATCTTCATATTACCATTCTTCACCAGTCTCAGGAATCATGCTTTCGAGAAGCTCTGTCACTTACAAAATTTCATAAATTCAAAATTTACAGCAGAAAACAGCTCAAAGTCCCAGCCTCATACATGTACAAACAAATGTCTAATCTCTCAAATTCACATTGTTCAGCAGCAGATATTGCAATTACAAATATGCATATCTATCATTATAGTTGTTGAACCCTACAATTGAACAAGACTGTATAAAGAAACAAAGTAGAGCCCAGACCAAGTTCACACAATGTCAAGCAACAGAACAACCCTGAGGCTTCAAGAATGAGGAAAGATAACTAAATTCATTTGCTACGAGAGATTCTACAGCGCTGTGTCATAGCACAATGGCTCTTCAAAGCTGCAGTCAATGGTGTACAAACTAGAAAGCTAGCCTTGCATATCATTTAACATACCAGAGTGAAAAAATAACCAAAGATCTTTATTGCTCTATTACTACTTAACATATTTGCAAACCCATTATCAAATTTGAAAAATCTGCACAGAAAGAGTTTGCACATGCAGCTTGGCATATATCTGCAATTCTACATTCAGGATAAGATAATAACAACTAAAAAGAAATGGTTTTGTATTTACTGTGTGTCAGGTCTATTACATAATGAATGGACTAGGCTCCAGGTGATGCAGACTCCCAATGTTGAATGGAAAGGTGGATCACAAAACACAGTGATTGTACTGAAAACAACATCCAAATTAAGTTTATTCACTTGTGGAACATAGGTGTGTCACTGACTGGTCAGGATTTGCTGCCTGTTGCTAGGTGCCCCCGGGAAATGGTGCAGAAAGCACCACAACTTCAAACAAGAGGTGGAAATTCCTCGAGTGGTATTGCCAGAAAGGACTTCTTTGCAAGGGGTGCTTGTTATTGATTCAGTCCATCATTCCCAATGGACATCAATATCTTGTGGGTTAAATAATAGAAGACTGATGGGATATCTCAAGATTTGCTTTGTCTTGGTTGGCGAACAGAATATTTGGCAGGTGTTAATCAATGATCTCAATACTCCAAGGTTAACGAAGGGGGAAGAAAAATCACTCAGGATTACTCTCCTCAAAGTGGCACGTAGAAATGACACATCACATCACTGATCTTAATGGCTATGTTCACTGTGTCAAATTTACATTATTCAGCAAAAAATTTTACATATGCACAATTATACACATTGCCCCTCTACATGTATATGGTGCTGAGGGGTATCTCTATTTATCATAAAACCATCCTGACAGGAGACAGTTTCGGAGGATTATAAGTGAGAAAAATGAAGGAAGAATGAATTTACACAGTATTAATAATAACCATTTTAAGAAAACGTATAACTGGGTAGACTTTACAAAGGCACATATTTGCTTCTGGTGTGTTTAAAGAATAAGGCACAATTAGCAAGGTGGAGTCATTGATACCATTCAGGTAGTTTACATTCATTAGATCTCATTTGTTAGCCAATATCCCTCTAAATCCTGCCTTTTCATAAACCCATCCAGATGCCTTTTACATGTTCTAATTGTACCAGCTTCTACCACTTCCTCTGGCAGCTCATTCCATACACATACCACCCTCTGTGTGAAAAAGTTGCCCCTTAGGTCCCTTTTATATCTTTCTCTACTCACCTTAAACCTATGCCCTCTCGCTCTGGACTCCCTCACCTTAGGGAAAAGACTTTGTCTATTTATCCTATTTATGGGTGGCATGGTGGCACAGCGGTTAGCACTGCTGCCTCACAGCGCCAGAGACCCGGGTTCAATTCCCGCCTCAGGCGATTTGCTGTGTGGAGTTTGCACATTCTCCCGTGTGACACTCTCTCCTCCGGGTGCTCCGGTTTCCTCCCACAATCTAAAAATGTGCAGATTAGGTGGATTGACCACACAAAATTGCCCGGAGTGTTTGGTGAAGGGGTAAATGTAGGGGAATGGGTCTGGGTGGGTTGCGCTTCGGCGGGTCGGTGTGGACTTGTTGGGCCGAAGGGTCTGTTTCCACACAGCAAGTAATCTAATCTAATCTATCCATGCCCCTCATTATTTTATAAACCTCTAAGGTCACCCCTCAGCCTCCAATACTCCAGGGAAAACAGCCCTAGCCTATTCAGCCTCTCCCTATAGCTCAAACCCTCCAATCTTAGCCAACATCTTGTAAATCTTTTCTGAACCCTTTTAAGTTCCACGAGATCTTTCCTATAGCAGAGAGTCCAAAATTGAATACAATATTCCAAAAGTGGCCAAATCAATGCTCTGTATAGCTGCAACATGACTCCTATACTCAAGGGTAAAAAGTGAGGTCTGCAGATGCTGGAGATCACAGTTGAAAATGTGTTGCTGGTTAAAGCACAGCAGGTTAGGCAGCATCCAAGGAATAGGAAATTCGACGTTTCGGGCATAAGCCCTTCATCAGGAATGAGGAGAGGGTGCCAGGCAGGCTAAGATAAAAGGTAGGGAGGAGGGACTTGGGGGAGGGGCGATGGAGATGTGATAGGTGGAAGGAGGTCAAGGTGAGGGTGATAGGCCGGAGTGGGGTGGGGGCGGAGAGGTTAGGAAGAAGATTGCAGGTTAGGAGGGCGGTGCTGAGTTGAGGGAACCGACTGAGACAAGGTGGGGGGAGGGGAAATGAGGAAACTGGAGAAATCTGAGTTCATCCCTTGTGGTTGGAGGGTTGCACTGACCAATAAAGGCAAGCATACCAAACGCCTTCTTCACTACCCTGTCTACCTGTGATTTCACCTTCAGGGAACTATGAACCTGCATCCCAAGGTCTTTTTGCTTAGCAACAATCCCTAGGACCGTACCATTGAGTGTATAAATCCTGCCCTGATTTGCCCTACCAAAACGCAGCACCTCACACTTATCTAAATTAAACTCCATCTGCGACTCCTTGGACCATCAACCCATCTGATCAAGGTCCCATTGTACTCTGAATTAGCTTTTTTTTTACTGTCCACTACACCACCAATTTTGGTGTCATCTGCAAACTTACTAACCATACCTCTTATATTGACATTCAAAATTTAGAGTTAATGCAGTCAACATCTAATAAAGTTACAGATAATTTAGGAGACTTTCAAATAGTTTCTAATTTATTCCTAGGAATTTAACTTCTTTGCATTGCTTTTTATTATTTACAATTGAGAAAAGTCCTCTTCCAGTGGTGCCTGCATATTGTTATTGAAAAGCCCAAATATAAGAACTATAACTCCAAGGACTTGAAGGAGAGTAAATTATTTCAATTAGATGTTATTACACATTCTTCTGGCTCAGAGGATTGACTGTTACCAGCTGCACAATACTCTAGACTCTAGTTCCAGGCTGGTTTTGTCAGTCTAGGAGGCAGAGTAAAAGAATAGCTGTGACTATGTCGCGAACCCTTTATGAAGAAAAAGCTGGACCTGATCTGGAAAAGCCATACACTTTCCCTATTCTATCTTATACACTGCCACGTAACTTCTATTGTCTGTAGAACTGCTAAAATCATTTTTCAAATGCTACACTTTCCATTTACAACCTCAAATTAAAATACTGAGCTAATCAAAATGTGTAGGACGTCAATGCCATTTTACTGCAAAGCCATGAAAATTGGCAATTAAACATGCTGTCATTGCTCATCAAAGCTTTCAGATTGCTTGGCATGAAAGCTGCGCATTTACCTTGCATGTATGCAGTGATTTGTACAATTATCTTCCCAAGCCTATGCATGCAGTGACATAGCCACAAGCTGAAATTAAAGTTGAAGAGGGAATGACAAGGTTCTTTACAAAATCCCAGTATCGAAATATCATTGATGCATGAAAAGGTGATGCACTTTCTTGTTCCTGGACAAGCATTAAACATAAAGACATTTTAAGATGGAGAGATTAGAAACATATCAGCTGGAGATTTATTTTTGTCATCTGAGGGCTAGTAGCATCAGATGGGAGGGGCTGGGGTACAAGAGCATTTCAGAAACAGCAAACTAACACCATGAATTGAGGTACTTCGCATGCAAGTACATTTTCCAACTCTAACTTATAATGCATGAAATATTAGCACTCCTACTTGGATTCCTCTTGTAATCACCAATCACGGATAGGTCAGCAGTATATCTTCAGAGTGCATGTTCTTTTTACTCTGCAGTCACATACCAAGGGAATTAGGGGTTCCAAGACCTTTCTTTATTCTGAAGCAGAGCAATTTTTCAAGAAATGTTCATACCTACCCATGCTCTGTGTACTACATAACTACTGGAATGCTCTTGCAACTAGATACCTTTCCCACTTCACTCACGACTGCAGTTGCATGTAACATGAACAGAACATGCAAGTTTTACCTATGATATTTATTGATCACTCCAAGTTGCGTCATTCAAGTTCTTTAAGTCCCAAGTGTTCTATTCAAAATCCAATTGGAAATGTCACTTCTGAAATGAATTCCCTGATATGGCTGATAAGTCATAGTTATATAAATGGTGCAACAATTCACAGGTGAAAGAGAGAATACCAAAAGCATACTCTGAGTACATCATTCATCATCCATGCATAGAATGTTTCTGTTTCATACTTGGAGGTCATCTACTACATCATTACACACATGGTCATATAAAATCCTCTTTTCATTGTTCAGATTGTATGCCTGCCTACTCATTTTTCAATTATCTTAGAAAGTTCTGCCCTGAAAATATGAATATATCCCCAGTGAAGTTAAATAACCCACTCAGTTGCCAGTCTGTTGTGTGTTTAACCTTTCAGCAACAGTTGGTTTTCATACAGTAGTTTAACCACACTGCTGCACCCAAGCTAACATGAAGCGATTTCTAACCTCCCTTAGTGTTGAGTTCATACAAAACATGGTATTTTAATCTTGAGTTGAACCCCCCCCCCCCCCCCCCCCCCCATTGTTAACATAATGTGCTTCTTAGGTAATTAAAGAAACAAGTCGTCTTTGACAAGGAATGAGCAGATATAGACATCAAAGCATTTAGCTTGAGGCTGTTGCTCCCTCTATCTGTTTCAGCTTGTGGAATTAAACAAAAAGCACTGAAAGGCTGCATTTATGCTGGAGAATTGAAGGTACTCCAAATGTCTGCAATTCAGTTCCAAGTTCAACTTTGTAAATTCTCTCCTAATGACTCACTGTTTATGCAATGAATAGCTGAGCCATATAGAACATAAAGGTATTAGGCTTGATGCTTAATCTGTGCGTGTGTGGTTCTCACCGAGAAATAAGGGTACAATGGGCCTCCGTTTTTGCCAGTTAGGAAGGAGAACATGAGCAGTGTCCTGTCTCATCATTATCTAGTGAGGACTACTATAATTTTAACATAATCATTGATAAGATCCGGGTGTTGAAGGCTATTTATTTTGATCATCCTGCACTGCCCAAGGAGCTAGTGATGAGCAGCCTTCTTGAACTACTGTAGCCCATGTAATGTAGGCACACAACCAGAGTGATATGAAGAATGGAGTTCCAGGATTTTGATTCAGCCACACTGAAGGAGCAGTGATGTAGTTCCTCGTCAGGTCAGTGCATGGTTTGGGGTTGAACTGGCAAAAGGAAGGGAATGGACCTAGTGGTATTATCACTGGACTACCACTAGGTCATTACCTTCCTATTGCAAGTTCAACCCCAAACCATGCACTGACCTGACTAACCTAGAAACACATCTAATATTCTGGGAACCCAGGTCTGAATCCCAGCATGGAAAATGGTAGAATTTGAATTCAATTAAAAAAAACAAAATATCTGATATCCGAACCCAACAACACAGAAGACTGAAATTATTTTTGACTGTCAGGGAAACGTCCTTTCTTCAGCTGGTCTGCTCAAATATGACTCTAGGCCCAAAGCAACATGGTTCACTCTCAATTGCCCTCTGAAATGGCCGAGCAAGCCACTTAGTTGTTTCAATCATGACAAAGTCTCTACATTGAAATGAAACTGGATGGACCATCTGCACACTGGAAAAGACAACAGCAGAAACAACCCTGTCAACTCTGCAATGTCCTATTTACTAACATCAGCTCCTGACCTCATTCCACACTTAGTTCAAACATGGACAAAGAGCTGAATTCCAGAGATGACATGAGAGTGATACCCTAGATATCAAGACTGCATTTGACTGAGTGTGGCATGAACACACCCTAGGAAAACTGGAATCAATAGGAATCAGGGAGCAAATTCTCCGCTAGTTGGAATCATACCTGGCACATAGGAAGGTGGTTGTGGTTGTTGGAGGATAGTCATTTCAGCTCCAGGACATTTCTGCAGGAGATACAACTATCTTCAACTGCTTCATCAACGACTTTCCCTCCATCATAAGGTCAGGAGTGGGGATGTTAGTGATGATTGCCAATGTTCAGCACCGTCTGCATCTCCTCAGATACTGAAGCAGTTCATGCTCAAATGCAATAAGACAATGTTCAAGCCTCAGCTGACGTGGCAAGGAACTCTCTGCAGACTTTCAAGCCACTGATCCAGTAAGTACTCAGATGGTCACTTCAGTTTCTGGTCAGTGATAGCCTCTTGATGTTGCTCATAAGGGATTCTGGGATAGAAATGCCACTAAGTATCAGGTATGAGGGATGGGTTCTCTCTTACTGAAGATGGTCATTTACTGGCACTTAGGAATGTTATTGTCACTCTATGCCCAAACCTGGTTTTGTCCAGGTTTTGTTGCGTGCACACATGGTCTGCATCAGTGTCTGAGGAGTCACAAATAGTGCTGAATATTGTGCAAAAATAGCTAACATTCCCATTTCTGACCTTATAATGGAGGGGACAGTCATCGATGAACTCTCAGTTATATAAACTGGGAAAGGAAGACTGGAGATTGTGATGCTCCTCATTTACTTCTAAATTAAATACCCTATCAATATTCAAAGTTTTAAGCATTCACAGTATAATAATCTGGAGGAAACTGAATGCCAATATAAACCTTTTCTTTAAAGAACAGGGTGTTTTTTATGGGGAAAAATATGGCCAAACTAATCAGAATACAGGGGTGCCTGCAAACCTAAGATAAAGGGAATAAGCAAGGAGTGATATTGGGACGCAATATGATTCTATGCCAAATGCGTTCACTGTGGTGTTTGGTGGAAGATGAAATTTTTCTCCATTCACACAGAGGCATAAATAATCACTGCAGCCTGAAATGTTCAAGTAGTCACAAAATAAAGAGAATCTGGTGATTCTCCAGTTACTGCAGAAAGTTAAGATCAAAGAAAGAACAAATGTAAATGAAATATTTGCAACTTAATAAAAATGGACCAATCCAGATGCCCGGTTTTCAGGCGAAGTACTGCTGTTGCATGCAGTTACTTCTGCCAGGAGATCTGCTTCATGGTATGCCACAGGCATCTAGTCTTGTGCCAACCTCACATATTCACTGTGGCTTGTGTGCAATCAACCAGACATTTATTAATTACAGCAAAACACACTGGAGGAGTAAACCATTCAGGTCATTGAATGCTTTGTCATGCAGTGCGATCATGGCTGATTTGTATCTTCATCTCCACTTTCTTGCCTTTTCCACCATGTCCCTTAATTCCATTAATGTATTTCCGCCTTGAAAATGCTTAATGACCCAACCTCTAAGCCCGTCTTGAGTTAACGAATTCCACAGATTCATTACCTTCTGACAGAAGCTCCTTCAATGAATTCAGCTTTCATTCTTCTAAGCTCCAATGAGAATAGACTCAACCTCACCTCATAGAATAAAACATCCCCATCTCCTCCCCCCACATTTCCATCAACCTAATAAACCTTTCAAGACTAACATGAGGGCCAGTACATCTTCTCTAAATAGGGGCCCAAACTGTTCACAGGATTCCAGACTTCCTTATTTTCATATTCCACTCTTTTCGGGGTAAAAGAGGCCAATATTCCATTTGCATTCCCTATTACCTGATCTTGTAAGCCAGCTTTTTGTGATTTATGCAGAAGAACCCCTAAATCTATGCTACAATTTTCTGCGGTCCTTCTCAATTTAAAATAATATTCAGCTCCTCTATTCTTACTGCCAAAGTGCACATCATCACTTTTTTTTCACATTATATCCACCAAGTTTCTGCCCAATTGTATCCTTTGGCAGACTCCATTGTCCTCACTACTTGCTTTTCTACCTATTTTTATGTCATCTGTAAACATGGCTATGGTATATTCACTTTCCTCATTCAAGTCATTAATATATATTGAAAATAACAATGGTCCCAGCACTGGTCCCTGTGGCACTCAACTAGTTACAAGTTACTGTCCTGAAAATATTGACTTTTTCCTAATTCTGTTTTCTACTAGGTAGCCAACCCGCTCCAACACCACGGGCTCTTATTAAGTCGTCTAATGCATAGTACCTTATCAAATACTTTCTGGAAATCCAAATATATTCTAGAATGCAACCCAGGAGTCCTATTCGTCTTTAGCCCTATTCATGTTCCTAGTACTTTCTCTCTAGTGATAGTTGTTGAGAGAATTTTCCATCTAGGAATGGATCTGAACCCTCTCTAGGCAGCCAGGCAGTTGCATCACAGCCATCACCAGTGAAGGATGATGCTGAATAATTGTCTATAGGGAGCTTGCATTCTAAATCTATACTGCACTCTCAGAGCCCTGCATTCCAAAACTGTCTTTAGGAGTCGTGAAACAGGGGTGTAAGACCCCCATTAGCTCAGAAATTGTATGTAGAACTATTGTTGAATCAAATGAAAAAAATTGCCCCAAAATAGCACCTTTCACCACCAGAGTGATACAAACTGTAACTGCTGTTGGCATACAACAAATATAGCAATCGACAACTGAAACGTCAGCTAAAATGTTTGAGCTCAAATCTCTGGACTGGCAATTGAACCCACAAACCTTTGACGCAGATGCAACAGTGATATCAACTGAGCCATGTCTGCTCGAGACATTTATTGAATTGATCATCGGTGGATGGGAAAGAGGAAGAAAAGACAGAGTGCCTGAATGCATCGTAGAAATGTCACAAAAAAAGGTCAACCCCACACAAAGTAAACCCAAACCACACTGACCATGGAGCAAGTGTACCCTCCTGACTCCACATTATGTAGTGAATATATTTCACATGTCTCTTTCTAATCTGCCAGCTCTCTCCCTGGTGCTGTTCTGTATGCTGAGTTGTGTTCTGTTAGCTGAAGTGTAACTGAGAGTAAACAAAGTCATGGCCTGACCAAGGTCACCCGAGAACATCACAAAAGTACTGCTGCAGCCCAAAATCTTTCAACATAAACTCAAAACTGGAATCACTTAGGCACACTTCACAGTAAACTAAACAGAAAGTTAGTACCAGTGTTACAAAACAAATTTAACTCTTACACTACTATGCTGACGACTCAGAGTTGGGGATGTCTAGAAACAGTTATTTGTAGTACAAAATATTTGTCAAATTAGACTTGAAAGATCCGCAAATCACCAGTTTCACTTCCTTTTCCATTCCTTTCTTTCTGAACTTTAGCAACCTTCAATGAAAAGTGAAGTCGTTCAGCAGTTAGATATTAATGTAGCTTCAATGATCAAATTAAACACCTTAGTTAACTCTCTTGCTCTACCTAGATCAATACAACATAAGAACAGAAATCAGGCTGTCCTCTCCATCGTAGACACTCCACACAACAACCTATTCTTAAAGGGGCACAACACATCTGTGTTTCTTTCATTGACACTCCCAAATCAATCAGCAACTGTGATCCAATCATGTCTCCACCCAAAACCATCAACGGAACCCTTTAGAATACAAACTGAAAGAAATCATATGTACAACTCCTCTCTTATAGCAACTAAGGCCTGTGAGAATAGTGAGGACCGACATTAGACAAATTGAGGTGGGATTAAACTATGCAGGTGTACAAAAAGGTGGTTACTGAGCTCAACAGATCGGTGTCAGATTTTTGTTTGGGTATTTCAAACCTAATCCTATTTCTCTGTTCTCTCCAGACGGCCGCATCATCTAATTCAAAGATTTTATAATCATCTGTGAAATGATGCATTGACCTCTGTTTCAACTTGCGAAAAAAACTCTATGTTAACAAGAGCTCACAGAAAGGTATCTTTCTTCACCTTGTTAAAAATCACACAACACCAGGTTATAGTCCAACAGGTTTAATTGGAAGCACTAGCTTTCGGAGCGCTGCTCTTTCATCAGGTGGTTGTGACAACCACCATCAGGTGACAACCACCTGATGAAGGAGCAGCGCTCCCAAAGCTAGTGCTTCCAATTAAACCTGTTGGACTATAACCTAGTGTTCTGTGATTTTTAACTTTGTACACCTCAGTCCAACACCCGCACCTCCAAATCATTACCACATGTCTCTAGTATTAGCTGTAGCTCAGTTGGGAGCAATAACGCTTTTGAATTAAGATAATTGGGCAGACAATCAAAAACCAAGACATAGCAGGATTATTGAAGGAGTACTGCAGTGCTGGAGGTGCCATCTTACTGATAGGTTATTAAACAGAGGACCCTGTGTGATCCCATAAGAGTTAACAGTGGGGAGCTATTCCCGGTGTCAATATTTATCCCTCAACTGATATACAAAAAATAGATTTTCTAGTCATTATCAACAACACTGTTTGTGTGAGTTTACCGAGCACAAAGTGGTTGCCTGAAACAATGATGTGTACTTCAAAACTCTGAGTAGTCTGGTGGTCATGAAAAGCATTATATAAATGCAACATTTCTTCCACCTCTCATTCTCTCCTGCCTCCCAGAGGATTTCCCTCATCACTGATTTCCCAAAGATAACAATATTTTCTTAAATCGCCCCAAATCAAGTAGAGAGAATCGAAGTATGGATGAAGAATGAGAGAATGAGAGACAAAAAGGGAGTAATACCATGGTTAGCAGGGAGGTAGATGCAAGATGACAGAATTGCAACCAGATAAAGAGAACTGGAGGTTTATGAAGCAAGGAAAATTACAAGTTTCATTAAAAGCAGAAAATGACAATAAACTGGATAAAGCCAGACAAATCATGAGGACTACATCATTTAATTCACTAGGTAGAAATTAAGAGATGAAAAAAAAACAGGAATATATTTACTCTACAGCCCAGTGGTTTCAGCAGTAATGTAAGGTTGGAATATTTTGTTTTAATAAAGGAAGCCAAACCGATTAAATAGAGATTCAGTTAAAAAGGAATTGCTACCATCATATTACAACAGCACGTAGAAGTATATCCTAGAAATTATATCACCATGCTAATTGAATCAATGCAAATCGCAATTGGTCTAAAACAAGTTACCAGTTGCCCACATTTTGTACTGCTATAGCTGAACACTTGACACTCCGGTACATTCACTTGCCATGCATTATCTGCATGCTTACCCACAGTGCACCAACCTTCATGCCCAGCTGTTGTGAAGAGACTCTTCATTCTCCGTTACCTGCATGTTTCCACTCCAACCTGCCAGGGCCTTAAGAACTTCCTTAAATTTACTTCAAAGTCTCTTAGCTGGTCATTTGTACTAAAAGCTATACAACAATTTTCACTTTCTAGTCAAAAATAATTCAGTCTGAAAATTATTCCAAAATCACAACATCTTGTTAAAAATTAAGACCACAGTTGGAAGTTTAGGTCTGAAGAACTGGTAATAGTAAAAATTTCCTTTATGCTTTACTTAATGAACAACCCTCCAGAAAGCAAAAGTGATCACATCAACACAAGATGTTCTCTCTCCATTGCTTTCCTGGCCTCCCCTTTTAATTGGGCCATTTAAAGAAACAACCAACACTTCTAATTAATGGTATCACAAACTCAACAAAAAACAAAAATAGTTATGAATACAATAAATATCATTGATGGCAGCTTCTGAAGCCTTGAAAGAGCCCTCCAAAAACATGGTTGAATTAGAATTAAAATTAGAACCCTCCAGTGTGGAAACAGGCCATTAGGCCCAACTAGTCCACACTGACCCTCCGAAGAATATCCCACCCAGACCAATTCCACTTCACCGATTACTCTACATTTTCCCTAACTAATGCACTTAGCCTACACACCTCTGAACATTATGGGTAATTTAGCATGGTCAATTCACCTGACCTGCACATCTTTGGACTGTGGGAGGAAACCAGAGCATCTGGGGGAAAGTCACGCAGACAAGGAGAGAAAGTGTAAACTCCACACGCACAGTTGTCCGAGGTCGGAATCAAACCTTGGTCCCTGGAGCTGTAAGGCAGCAGTGCTAACCATTGCGCTGCCCCGTTGATTGATATGGCAAGCATAAAAACCAGCATGGGCACTGGTGACTGCCATTATGAAAGATCTTCAGCACTGAATGCAAAGATGAGAGTGTGCCTTCAACTCCCAGGAATGTTTGCAATGCAGTCTATGTTGCCTATTTCATCTCTTCTGCCCAGTTATAAAATACAAATAAAACATTGTGGGTCAAACACTGAGGGGAACTACTGATGCGTGAATAGAATGCCTTAGCTGAAAACTTATACATCTAATTTATGCAAAATGTGGTTTTTAGGGTCTACAATCTCAGCTGATGAGAATATTGGGCATGGCAGATCCTGGAGTGAAACACAGTTTGATAGAAAGTTTTATTTTTCTCTTCTGTTTATCATGAACCCAGTCACAAATGGCTACAAATATACTTCTAACAAAAGAACAAGCTATACCGCACAGAAAAGTAATAATATTACATCATGCAAGAGCTACTGGAATTGTCCCATTTCCAGTATCAGAAAGGTTCATCCCTGTTATAGAATTAAAACATTTACAGATGCGCAAACTATCTCCATAGTAAATCATCTTCCTCAGCTGGTATGGCTGTGATCAGTTTACTTCTGGCAAATTTCTGTCGTGCATTCACTTTATGCTATTTTATTTAGTGAATCTCTCTTCCATGACAAACAAGTTGCTAAGTCAGTTCACTTATTCGTTAGCATGGGTTCACTAAACTCATGTCTTTGAGGGGCTTGCAGAATATCTTGCTCTCTGACAACTTCACAGCCTTCTGCTTCCGGAATTTTCTTACCACTGACTTCTCAACACTATAGAACTGCATTCCAGTCCTAATAATATGGAGACTGCTAACAATTCTAACAACACTGTTTTTGTAGACCTTTCTCTGAATGAATCAGGTCCTGGTCTCTCTACCTCAGGTTGTAAAACTCAAATCAGCAAACACCTTAACGATTAACTGCGAGGTGGCTGCTAGTCATTCAGTTAAAAAACAAACTTCTTGGAAATGTGGTTTTGAATGCATTATTCAAAATGAATCTTCAAACTTAAAAATGCAAGTGAGAACTGTAAATTCAAGTCTATTTTCCTTCATCTTAGAATCCAAGTTGCCAAATAATATGATGTACCTTCACCAAAAATGGGAAAAAAAATATTGCCTTGCTAGGTTAACTTGCATGTCAAAAGTTACATAATTATAACTCATATTTTGATTTTCTTTTCAGAAGAACACAATAATCCAATCCAAAATTGTTCTGTGGAAAGATGAAGGTTAATAAATGCTAGCAAAATTAACTTTTTAAAGAAAATTTGCATCCAATGCTGAGTTGTTTCACAGTTAAGTTTGATTATCAAATATCATATCAGAGATACGTACCGGGCTTATTTACAAAAATGAAGGATGCGAGCTTGGATTTGAAGCTAGCTAAGGGCCAGAAAAGCAGAGAGTAATGGTGGCTCGTTGTTCTTCCACACTGGAATAAAGCAATATACAATGGTTCTTTCTATATAAATTAGTGACTGTAACTTGATTGCAGAGGACACATTTAAAACTTTGTAGACGAAATGGAACTACTTCAACAGGATATGTAAGATTTAATGTAAGTGTGAAATGAGAGTGTAAGGGAAAATGACTGACACAAGGGATGAGAGTACACAGGTTTTTGGAGATACGAAGACAAGTTGAGGGGAAGACTACTTAAAAAGTACCAACAAGATCCCAGTCCTTAATAACAGAGGCAGAGATCACAAATCAAGTTATGCTAAACTTTTACTAATCACTAAAGAGGCCTCAGCTAGTATTCAATTAGCAGATTTAAATAATATTTACATAATCAGCAAAAGGACCAGAGCCAAGATAAGGTGAAATTGCAGCACAGTCTTACAATCTGAAATTTACTGCAAGGGTGGTTACCATTCAATGGTAACTTTCAGCAAAGAATGGGATAAATACTTTGAAGGGAGTAAAATTTGAAGAGTTGCAGGAAAGGACAGGAGAGTTAAAAATACGTCTTTGCAACAGTCGGTACAAGCAAGATGGGTTGAATAGTCTCCAGTTCAACCGTATGATTTCTCTGACTGTTCTTGCACACAGAAGGCATCTGAGACAAGTATGGGGCAAACCGTGAACTGTAATTAGGAAGAAAAACAAAACCTTTTTTGGATTAACTAATAATAAGGCTAAGATTCCTTTAAAAAATAAGGTGTTTGAAAGCAGGGAGGATCCAACAGACAAACGTCTGGGGTGGGAATTCCAAACCAAAGGAATTAAGTAACTGAAGCAACAGGTCACCATCTTGCATGCTTTGATACTACAATATTTATAGCGCTTCATTGCTGAAAGAGGGGAGAAGATATTATGGCAACTCCACAGGTACTCCTTGACTGACGAGCAGACATTTTGATACCCAGTGTTTGGTACTTCTCCAATTGCACACCCGCAAGATTCAACACGGTCAAGGGAGTAGGAGACAAAAAAGAAGGTACATTTAGAGAATGATTGGAGAATTTATAGAGGGATCAACAGTCAGGGAAGGAGTTAAAGCCCACGTTCTGCAATTCAACCTCCAGCTCTAATTCAGCCTTATCTCTGTGTGCTGCATGCTATATTTTATCAGCTCCCTGCTCCCCAATGTCAAAGAACAAGGCTCTATTGTCGGCACACTTTCATTAATAACTAGGCAGCATTTTACGCCCTCCTTACATGATAAGGTAGAAACATGCTTATGATTAAAAATATTCTAGCTAGTCACAGAGTCATTCCTCAGAGCCTTTGATATTGCCTGTAGTGCAACACCAGGTTTTAGTCAAGTCACATCTAGTTAGCAGTGCTTGAAAGATAAAAACTGAACATTTTGAAATATTTCACCAACATAACGTATGTGGGTATGTTGCTATGATCCCAACTGATGTTATTCCTGGATAAATCAGATCCCAGACTGAAATCTAGCTTGACAGATCATATTTTGTTTTTTGGAATTCAACAAAGTTAGCTCTCACTGAAACACAAACATTCAATGTTACAGATTTGGTTTTAACAATAAAACAGAAATTTATTACACAAAAGATGGAAAACAAAGTATAAAAATCTTTTGACATATAACACACAATTTTACCAGATTGTAATACGCCTGGTAAAATACAATCCCTTATAACCCAAAAATATTCTTTAGCAGTACTCATACCAGATAATTCCCTTCTCTATCATGTCTATAGGATTTATTTCAACTGTGGTTTCAATTCCCAGTCTTGAGAATTTCATGCCTGCTTCCTGCAGCCTTCAGCCAACTAAGCTTAAACTTTCTCAGCTTCAAAAAAAACCTTCAGAGTTTTAAGCAAACACTTCTGGTCTCAAACACTTTGAGCTCCTTACACTGAGATAAACTATTTCTTAGTAATTCTTAAACAATTGTTTTCCTTTCTCAGGAGAAACTCAGACTGCACACATTCAGTTTTGGCCTGGACATTGCAGACACATCCAAATGAAACTCAGAAATATCTTTTCAAATAATGAGCTTTTCCCCCAAATCAAAAGAAAAATAACAAATGTCTGACCTTCTTAATTGGAGCCTAACACTCAATTGTTTATCTTGTCATTGACAAAATTCTCCCAACGTAAACAAAATCCCATTACTCTGTCTCAGTGTTTTAAAAGAAATCACCCTGACTACAAAAATATTTTTGTAAATAAATAAATACATATGCCACTCATTCAAATTCATAGATCCAAACTCAAAATACACCATATTAAAATCTATGTACAAACCTCATCTTGCATCATAGTGTCTAAATCAAATACACTAACTGCTGTAAGTCTTTAAGATAAATCAAGATGCAATGCAGCAGGTAGTAAATGACTCCAGTCTCAATGTAGCAATCTGTAGTTTCACAGATATCTTAACGTTTTATTAACATTTTAATGGGGCAGAGTTTATTCCTTGAAATTATGAATGAGAAAAAATAGGAGCAAATTATGACTCCAAAGTGGGAACAGTCCACCTTAAAGTAAATGAACTGTCCCAGATTTTATTTTGTTGGGGTAGGTTGGAGGGGGTTGATAGAAGCAACGTGGATCTACAAACCTGCTGTTCACCCCCACTCTGTACTATTTATACACATTACCCCATTGGTGTTGAGTGGTTTCATGAGTATGAGAATAATGTTGAATCATCTGAACTGAGCAAAAAGGGGAATCTATGGGATGCAATTAAGCACTTCAGAACTTCTTGCATCGTGCACTGTCCTGTATGAACATTAAGCAATACAATAAAGTCACAAGACGAGTAACTTGAATGACCCAGTAACATAAATAACCCGATGCCACTGGAGTTAAGAGGCACTGGAATCTTTTAGAGGCAAGTTTGAAACAAAGCCACAACAGTTGCAGGCATAATCTCAGCCTATGAAGATTCGTTTGTGTTATTGAATTTGCAGAAAACCTTTGAAGTTAAAGCAACTTTCTTACGTATATATTGCAACCAAAGTTTGATTGCAGCAATAAATTGTTTTATTTGAAATTTTGTTCAAGTTAATTTCCAGAATTTGATTAAGCTCATGAATAGGGTAATCAGTAAAGTCACAGAGGATCTCCACAACATCATCTATATGAACAGTTACAGAAAGAACTGAAATGTCTGAGTAAATTAATGGAATGCCATTAAATCATATCAGAAATTAAATCAAAACATCAAGATCTAAAGAGCTTCAAGCCCAACTGCACTGCCCGCCATCAGGAATCTTAGTGTCCTCCCATTCACATCCCTATTAATGAATGCTTGCTAGGGTATCCTGTCACATGCAGCGATTCAGTGTTAACATCCATTTCAAAGTATAGGCTCGGCAAATCTACTGCGATTATAGAATGATAAAGCACAGAAGGAACCATGCAGTGCATCATGCTGCTGTCAGAAGAACAACAGAACAGTGCTTTTACATTGTGAGATTCCAGAGCTAGAGATACATGACAGGTATTATAACCCACTACTAATACTACTTCTTTGGCAGTGCCTCAAAGTTGAGAGGAAGCCAGACCTTTAAAAGTCTATGTTAAATTGGTGTGCCACTTGTTTTTCACAATGAATTTTGTTTTATTATAAATGTTACTTCAAAGAAGCCTGTTGCAAGTATCTCACATGTTGGATTTTGAAGACAAACAAAACATACATAATAATTGTGCAACTCGTGTAGTGGTGGGACTTGATTAATAGTAGCTTCCTCCACTCTCTGCCACAACAATCTGTAATTAAAACCTAGTCTTAATAATAGCGATATTACAATTGGATTGTCATAAAACCTAGCAGGTTCACTAGTATCCTTAAAGAGGAGAAACCTGTCATCACCTGCCTACATTAAGCCCTGAGCAGAATTATGAAATGGCATAGCAAACCAGTCAACTATTCTGAACCACTACAGAAAAGTTGTAAAAGAATAAAACTATACAGACCTTTCAACATCAACCCAGGGACCACAAATGATATCAGAACACCCAGCTCCCAGGTGACACGACAGCAGCAAGTTGCTGGTTTGTGCCATGGTGATCAATCTTGGGTTAAGCAACACCTGGTGGGGCTCAGCTGCTCTAACCTCATGAGGCAATTTCTTTTGTGTTTGCTGTAGAGGATACACAATTTCCTGGCCTGGATTCTCTGGACCCTCCTTTCAGTGCGGTGACTTCCATTTCTGTTCACCTTGTCCAACAGCTTTCCATGCAGTCAGTCTCCAGGTACCTGAGCTGTTAGCAACTGGCTCCCTGTGGTTGGCGTCAAAGTCCGTCACTGCCATATCTTTCTTACTGCTATTCACTCATGGGACATGGGTGTCATTGGCTGGTAAGCATTTATTGTCCATCCCTAGTTGCCCTTGAAAAGGCATTGGCGAGCTGCCTTCCTGAACCACTATAGTCCACACGTTGTAGATTGACCCCCAATGTTGTGAGAGGGGGGATTCCAGGATTTTGACCCAGTGACAGTGAAGGAACAGTAATAGATTTCCAAGTCAGGATGACGAGTGGCTTGGAGGGGAACCTGCAGGAGGTTGTATTCCCAGGTATATTCTGTCTTTCTAGATGAAAGTAGGCATGAGCTTGCAAGGTGCTACCGAAGGATCTTTAGCAAATTTCTGCAGTGCATTTTGTAGATAGCACTTTGTATTGAGCGTCAGTGGAAGAGGATGCGGTGCCAAAGAGGAGGGACTGTCCTGGATTGTTTAAAGCTTCTCGAGTGCTGTTGAAGCTCCACATGGGTAAGTGGGGAGCATCCCATCACACTCATGACTAGTGCCTTACAGATGGTGGACAGGCTTTGGACTGTCAGAAGATGAGATACACACTGCAGGATTCCAAGCCGCTGAAAAAGAAGGAAGCATATGTAAGGTATAGACAGGATAGATCGAGTGAATCCTTAGAAGAATACAAAGGAAGTAGGAGTATATTTAAGAGGGAAATCAGGAGGGCAAAAAGGGGACATGAGATAGCTTTGGCAAATAGAATTAAGGAGAATCCAAGGGTTTTTACAAATATATTAAGAACAAAAGGGTAACTAGGGAGAAAATAGGGCCCCTCAAAGATCAGCAAGGCAGCCTTTGTGTGGAGCTGCAGAAAATGAGGGAAGATAGTAAATGAGTGTTTTGCATCAGTATTTACTGTGGAAAAGGATATGGAAGATATAGAATGTAGGGAAATAGATGGTGACATCTTGCAAAATGTCCAGATTACAGAGGAGGAAGTGCTGGATGTCTTGAAATGGGTAAAGGTGGATAAATCCCCAGGACCTGATCAGGTGTACCCGAGAACTCTGTGGGAAGCTAGAGAAGTGATTGCTGGGCCTGTTGCTGAGATATATGTATCATCAATAATCACAGGCGAGGTGCCAGAAGACTGGAGGTTGGCAAACGTGGTGCCACTTTTTAAGAAGGGTGGTAAGGACAAGCCAGGGAACTATAGACTGGTGAGCCTGATGTTGGTGGTGGTCAAGTAGTTGGAGCGAATCCTGAGGGACAGGATGTACACGTATTTGGAAAGGCAAGGGCTGATTAGGGATAGTCAACATGGCTTTATGCGTGGGAAATCATGTCTCACAAACTTGATTGAGTTTTTTGAGGAAGTAACAAAGAGGATTGATGAGGGCAGAGTGGTAGATGTGATCGATATGGACTTCAGTAAGGCGTTCGACAAGGTTCCCATGGGAGACTGATTAGCAAGGTTAGATCTCATGGAATACAGGGATAACTAGCCATTTGGATACAGAACTGGCTCAAAGGTAGAAGACAGAGGATGGTGATGGAGGGTTGTTTTTCAGACTGGAGGCCTGTGACCATTGGAGTGCCACAAGGATTGGTGCAGGGTCCTCTACTTTTTGTCATTTACATAAATGACTTGGATACGAGCATAAGAGGTACAGTTAGTAAGTTTGCAGACAACACCAAAATTGGAGACGTAGTGGACAGCGAAGAGGATTAGCTCAGATTACAACAGGATCTTGACCAGATGGGCCAATGGGCTGAGAAGTAGCAGATGGAGTTTAATTCAGATAAATACAAGGTGCCGTATTTTGGGAAAGTAAATCTTAGCAGGGCTGATGCACTTAATGGTAAGGTCCTAGGGAGCGTTGCTAAATAAACAGACCTTGGAGTGCAGGTTCATAGCTCCTTGAAAGTGAAGTCGCAGGTAGATAAGATAGTGAAGGAGGCATTTGGTATGCTTTCCTTTATTGGTCAGAGTATTGAGTACAGGAGCTGGGAGGTCATGTTGCGGCTGCACAGGACATTTGTTGGAATACTGCGTGCAATTCTGGTCTCCTTCCTATTGGAAAGATGTTGTGAAACTTGAAAGGGTTCAGAAAAGACTTACAAGGATGTTGCCAAGGTTGGAGGATTTGAGCTATAGGGAGAGGCTGAACAGGCTGAGGCTGTTTTCCCTGGAGCGTTGGAGGCTGCGGGGTGACCTTATGGAGGTTTGCAAAATTATGAGGCACATGGATTGGGTAAATAGATAATGTCTTTTCCCTGGGGTCGGGGAGTCCAGAACTTGAGGGCATAAGTTTAGGGTGAGAGGGGAAAGATATAAAAGAGAACTACGGGGCAACATTTTCACACAGAGGGTGGTACAAGTATGGAATGAGCTGCCAGAAGATGTGGTGGAGGCGAGTAGAATTGCAACATTTAAGAGGCATTTCGATGGGTATATGAATAGGAAAGGTTTGGAGGGATATGGACCGGGTGCTGGCAGGTGGGACTAGATTGGGTTGGAATATCTGGTCGGCACAGACAGGTTGGACCGAATGGTCGGTTTCCATGCTGTACATCTCTATGACCAGCTCTTGCAGCCGCAGTATTTATACGTCCAGTTGAGTTTCTAGTATATGATGATAATGGGGGGAATTCAGGGATGGTAATACCATTGAATGTCAAGGGGTGATGGGTGGATTTAAAGTTATAAAATTTTGCAACCAATACTGTTGTAGAGTTGCATGTACATTGTAACAATCTGCTCACTAATGTTCTGCTTTAAGTTCTGTGCAAGCCACTTGACTCCAAACATGGACCAAAATGCTGAATACAAGAGGTGAGATGGGAATGGTTGCTCCTGATGTAACGGTAGCATTTGACTAATTGTGGCATCGAAAATTCAGAGCAACACGAGTTGTCAATGCTCGACCTAATGGAGTCTTACATAGCACTAAGGAAGATTAACATGTTTGTTGGGGTCTAAACATTTCAGCCTGAAAACATTATTGCAGAAATTGCTCAGAACAGCATTCTCAACTCAACCTATTGGAGACTGCCCTTCAGAAACCACGCTATCCTGACTGTAAACTCTTTGGAGAAAGTGAGGATGCTGGAGTTCAGAGTTGAGACTGTAGTACAGGAAAAGCACAGCACAGGAGAATCAATGTTTCGGGCATAAACCAGGATTCCTGATGGTGGGCTTATGCTTGAAACGTCGATTCTCCTGCTCCTCGGATGCTGCCTGACCTGCTATGCTTTTCCAGCACCACACTCTTGACTGGGAACTCTTTGCCCAGTCCTACATGATCGCTGGCTCAAAGTCTTGCAACTTGCCTACACTCTGGTGAACCACAAGGTCTGCAGAAGTTTAAGAGTTCACAGTTTAAATCTCCCCTTTCATCTTCAAAATCAAAGCAGAAGCACAGACTGTGATTTCTTATGTAATTCATTGAAAAGTGCAGTTAGGCTCAGTGGAGAGATGCAGTGGTGGTGAAGAAACATAAAATATCATCAGATAAATGCCAAACAGAGGAAATGCACAACTAAGTTGCAAATAGGATAAATGCCAGAAAGGCAAATTACAAAAATGGAGGATCTTTCCTTTTTTTGTCTCTCTCTGGTTTCATTGCTAGTATCCTTTATTTTGATTTTCTAGTGAGAGAAGATTGTTCTCTCTCCTGGTACAAGGGCATAGGCACACAACAATGCACTTAAATAAACAACATTCTTATAAATTTGTCAAGTTTTACTGCATTTTAAAATATCATTTATCCACAGACAAAGAGCCAGTATTCAGAGGAGTCTGCAGCCCATCAACACAAAGAAAATTGAGAGAGAATACTGTCCCTATCCAGATACACCCTTCCCTGCACAAATTTACTCCCTTCCTCTCTTAACACTGGTCGTATGTTGGCAAGCTACATCAGTGTTGAAACAGCATGATTCTTGTGCCATTGCCTTGACTCACTCATTTGCGCATCACATATCAAATGTAAATCTGAGTAATGGAACGTCTTTATCTGATACCTTCAGGTGAACAATAAATTGAGTGACAACTATGAAGGTGAAAATGGAGCTATAAATCAGATGATAAAATGGGTATTTACATTCTGCAAATAAATTAATTTAAACAAAAACAGCAGAAACAAAGGAAATAAGAGGAGGCCTTTCTGCTCTTTAAGCCTGTTCTGCCATTCATTAAGATCATAGCTAATCATTCGACCCCTGTTGAGATGGAGAGCACAGAAACAGACCCTTCGGTCCAACTCACCCTTACCGACCAGATATCCTAAATTAATCTCATCCCATTTGCCACCACTTGGCTCATATTTCAAACCCTTTATACCCAGCAACATCCTAGTATAAATTTTCTGAACCCTCTCCAGCTTGATAATATCCTTCCTACAACAGGGCAACCAAAATGGATACAGTACGCCAGAAGACACCTCACCAATGTCCTGTACAATCTCAATATGACATCCCAACTCCTATATTCAAAAGTCTGAGCAATGAAGACAAGCATGCAAAGCACCTTCTTCACCATCATATCTATATTTGACACAAACTTCATGTACCTGAACCCCTAGGTCTCTGTTCTACAACATTACCCAGGGTCCTACCACTGTCCTTGTTTGTTTTACCAGAATGCAATACCTCGCATTTATCCAAATTAAACTCCATCTGCCACTCCTCAGCCCATTGACCCAAATTATCAAGATTTCTTTATAATCTTAGATAACTTTCTTCACTGTCTACTACACCACTAATCTTGGTTTCATTGCAAATACTTACTAATCATGCCTTCTATATTCTCATCGAAATCATTTATATAAATGACAAACAAAAGAGGACCCGGAACTGATCCCTGTTCAACAATGCTGGTCACAGGCCTCTAGTCTGAAAAACAACTCTCACCACCACCTGTCTTCTACCATCAAGCCAAATTTGTATCCAATTGCCAAGCTCACTCTGAATCCCATGTGAACTAACTTTACTAGTTACTCTACTATGAGGAAACTTGCCTGAAGTTTTAGTGAAGTCCAAGTAAGTAAAGTCTATGGCTCTACCATCAATCTTTTTGGTTACTTCCTCAAAAAAAAACTCAATCAGGTTTGTCAGAAATGATTTCCCTTGCACAAACCCACACTAACTATCTCTAATTAATCCTTGTCCCTCTATATGCATATATATGCAATCTTTCAGAATTACCTCCAACAACTTACTCACCCACCGATGTTTCTAGGCTTCTCCTGACAGAACTTCTTAAACAATGGCTCAACAGCCTGATCCCACTTTTCTCCCATTTCCTTTGATCTCTTCAGCCCCAATTACAAAATTCAACTCCTTCTTAAAATCAATGTCTTGGCCTTGACTGCTTAATGAGTGCCACAGGCTCATCACTCCCACTTTTGTATTTGCCTGCTGAAATTTACCCTATTTGCAAAATTACAATTGCTGTCAGTTGTGCATTTCCTCTGTCTGACATTTATCTGATGATATTTTACGTTTCTTCTCCACCACTACATCTCTCCACTGAGCCTAACTCAGCAGTTCAAAATGTGCACTTTTTCAACAAATTACATTAGACATCACGGTCTGTGCTTCAGCTTAATTTTGAGGATGAAAGTGGAGCTGAGAAAGAAATTTCGCATCTTAGTGCTCAATAGTTTACCCTGTACCCTTAGACTGTGACCCCTGGCTCTGGACTCCCCTGACGTCAGGACCATCCTTCCTGCATCTAGAATTAGAATTACATCTTATTGTCACATGTACTCAAGTACAGGAATACATAAGTTCACTGAAAAGTATACAAAGTTGCCATTTTCTAACGCAATCTTGGTGACAAAATCATAGTTTTAAAAAAACTGTAGAAACAAAAGAAAGCCAAAAGTTAAAAATGTCCGGATCTTAAAATCAAAGTCTCATCTCCACAAAGGTGTTTGAAAACCGCCTTGCAGGCACCTGGGCCTAACCACAGTCTGAAATCTAGGTCAGCCTGCAAGTCTCGCATCATTGCCAGGAGGAATGGTGTTCTTGCTGCTGCTGACAGTCCCGCTGCCTTCGCTGTCTCTGATTGCTGGAAGAGCTTTCCTGCCATTGAAGCATTGAGTCCTTGGTGAGTGGCTGGGTGGGGTCATCACGTTTGTGCTGCCACAGCTGCTTTGAATCAGCAGGAGGAGCCACATCAGCCACTGCTGCCTCCGTCTGCCAGGAAGGATGCTGTCATTCCACACACTGCCTGCTTTTGCTGCCTCTAATTGCAGAGAGGAGCCCAGGAGGAACAACTCCTACTGCCACCACCTGACATGGTCAGATCTGAACCCTCAGGATTACAAGTCCAGCAACATTATCACCACAGTCTTCCCTTAAAGCCAAGACTACTAACTGACCAGTCTCACCTGACCAGAACCATGCCAGACCCAGATATTCCAGTGTCCACTGGACACAGCTTCCAGTAAAATGTGGCGATCAGACTGCCTGTTCCTAACCAGGCAGCTGCACTGTGTTTAATTCTGTTAGAAATGTGTATATTTCTAGATCTCCCCTCATTCTAAGCTCCAGCAAATATAACCCTAACCATTCCAACTTAAGCAACTGCCTCCCTTATTACTCTTGCAACCGAATATCCATCCTTTAAAATTTCCCAATGGATAGTCACTCTAGCAGAAAGTGTGTGTTTTGTTTTCAAGCTAAGATCTTACTTTGACATTTAAACCTGTATCAGGGCTAGATAAGGAAAATTTCTACAGGGCAGAGTTAGATTTATAGCTTGTGGCTCAAGTCATGACAAAGCTTCATTAATCGCAATAAGCTTGAATGCCTTTCCATCAGACATCACTCATCTTCAGTTTAGAACTTTCCACTCAACAACAGTCCACACCAATCGGTAAAAGCAAGAGAGAAACCTTTACTATAACAGAGGTAGCCACTGTGAAAACTTTTTAACCCAACAATGACTAGGAACATGTTCCCTGTCACCTTTTCAGGCTAGTACTGGACAGAAGAACAGGGTTCAATCGAGATCAGTGACATGCTTACTGAGCCAAGACTGGTCAGTGCATACACCCATTTCAGAACATAGAGTTTGGCCACAGCTCAAATTTCAGTATTTTAAGCAACTCTTGCTTTATAAAAGGTTACAGATTTTACTTAATAAAAATATTCCTTTTGAGGAAAGATGCATGCTGAGATTTACAAGGAGCTGTCCAGCACAGAAATAAATGGTGAATCATTGTAGCAAACATTTAACTAAAAAAGTTTGTGTATCTGCTTCAGTAAAACTGTGAGCAAACTCATTTGACATGCTAGAGCAGACGTGCTGCCCAAGTTTAGACCGGGCTGGATCCACACTGTGTGAATGAGGCCAGATCCCATTGGGCCACCTCAGTTGTGATGCTTTATCGAAAGCATTTACAAGTGCTCCTAAAGTGACAAAATAATATAGGTACAGTTTATTCATTGTCTAGCATAACAACATGAGCCACTAAAATATATCAATCAGCAAATTGCAAAAGTTTTAAGAGAATGGACAAAACAGTCAACTCCACTGGAAGCAAAACTGACTAAATCTTGGCTCATTTTTCCATAAACACAACAGGGAAATCCAACGCTCTAAATAAAACACACAGTGGAGGAATCACAGTTTGCTACTGGCACAAGCACAATCCAGTTAGACACCTTTGCTCCTGCTTTCATTTTTTGATATTTAAGCTTCAGTAGAACAGAGAGCGCTAGCAGATAAGGTTACAAATTCAGCTCCTTTGATTTTGAAGGAATGCCAGATTCCCATCTGTGTCAAAGTGGAAAGAAAGATGTTGGTACCACGACCTCGAGCAGCAGTGAAACTGCTTGTTCCTCTATTCAATCATCATGGGATCATAACTCTATTCTTTCAACTATCCCATTTGGAAGTCACAACATCAACGGGTTGAATGCAATGGTTTCATTCCTGTTTCTCATCAATTTTATTTTAATCATTTTCACCAGTATCAGCCAGACACCTTCAGGTACGGACTTTGGTCCATTGATATGTATTCTCCCGACAAAGCACAGCTTTTAGTAGTAATCACCTTCAAAGAGTTCATTTTAAATGTGAAGCACAATATAAATCCAGTCCCAGTTCAAGTTGAGTTCTGAAGGAAGGTCATTGGACCAGAGATGTTAACTCTGCTTTCTCTGCACAAATGCTGCCAGACTTGCTGCGTTTCTCCAGCAATTTCTGTTTTTGTTTCAGATTTCCAGCATTCAGTTTTGTTTATATGAATCCAGTTCAGTGTGTTCTATTTTTCAGGCCTTGGACAAACTCTAAGCTTGAACAGACCAAGTTTTTGCCTTAGCTCTCATTGTGCCAAGTAGCAAAATAGGACATCTTTTAATTCTTATCATCATCTTTCTTTTCTTATTTATTCTTATTATTTCATCTTCGAACTTCCTGCTTCATCAAATAGGCAATGACATCGCTGTAATGGAACAGAAGGCAGCCTATTCTGGCATGCATGCGCTAGTGGTATAAGGAAGCACATGGACAAACATTGGAGAGTGCCAGGTCATTAAGGTATTCGCAATAGCTTGCACACATTTATTAAGGCAGCTACTGCACCAATGCCAGGCGCACACAGTATTTCAAAAAGCAGTGTCTCTCACTGACTTGGACACAATGTTAAATGCAACTGATATTGGTTAACAGGTACAAGTGCTGGCAGAAGGCAAGCTGGAGGAGAAATCTTCTCTGAATCATATACAAAAGTTAATGTAGCTTTACACAGATGGATGTGAGAGAAATAAAAGCAAAAAATACCTGTAGCCAGCTTCTAACCAGCTATTCTGAAGATTGGCTTAAAGCCATATGACTCCACAGAAGGATGGCCCAATTCAATAACATAAAGACCACCTGTAATACAGGAAATGCTGAAGTATAAAAACAGCTACTTAGTTCACTCAATAACAGCGAAGATATTATCTATGGTTAAATTGCTAATACTGAGAAACGTTTAAGAAAAAACACCTGCCCTGAATCCTGCGACATACACAGGCTAGCATGCAAGCTAGTAGAAAGTTTAGTAAAGAACTGAAGTTCATAAATGAAAGAATTGTGTGCATTCTGGATGTTGGACGTTCCAATGGGATTACGGCTGAGCTGATGGTAGCCTCAATTGTCTCAACTTGCAATCAATCTTTATCGCCAAATAGACAGTTGATGCTCCTTTTATTTCTAAGCTGTTTATTTCTGTCATGGATTCCAGTTTGTAACAGAGATAGGGGTCAGAGCTTCAAAAATCTGTTGAAAAACAGAAGCAGTTATTTCATTCTGTAGGCTTGTTTGAAGTTACTGCCTTTCTATGGTGATCTGCAGACTTTCCTCGATGCTCCTGCACAGAAAAACAGCTTTCCTGCCTTTTTGTATACTTCCAGAATGCTATCGTGCAACTGGCTTTCAAACTGCAGAGCCATGGTCCAAATCAGGCAACAGGGCTGGTTCACACTTCTTATTAAAAACTCTACAGATTAAATATTGGGCAATCAACAAGGATAGTCAATTAATCCCTTGTTTTCCATTAGCCATTGTAATAGCCAAAGGTGACTGATTATCATCTCATATATAATTCCTGGATGGTTCAAACAGGCAGACAACTAGCAATCCACATCCACAAAAACCAACTAGCCTCTAAATGCCATGATCAGCTGTTTTTAGTAGTCATATACACAGGTGACAAGGACCACAAATTTGACCGAGACAGTAAACGATCATAGCACAACCTAAACTTAGGACAGCCAGAGAATTTCTAGAAGTATGACACTCAGCCACTGACAAGCACATTGACTTACAACAGATAGTGAGGACAGCGGAGAAGATCATCGGGGTCTCTCCTCCCTCCGTTACAGATACTTATTCCACACGCTGCATCCGAAAGGGTAATAGCATTGTGGAAGACCCCACACACCCCTCACTCAAACTCTTCTCCCTCCTGCCATCTGGCTGAAGATACCAAAGCATTCAGTCTCTCACGACCAGACTGCGACAGTTTCTTCCCCCCAAGCCACCTGAAATTCTTTCGTATTGCTGCTAGAAAAATGTCCATTATTCATCAATCTTCTGTTACACTGTAACTTGCATGTTTTGCACTTCTTATACATTTTATGCCATGTACAATGGTGTAGTTTGTGCTGTCCATGTAGCACCCCTGGTATTGGAGGAATGTCTGTCTTGTTTTTACTGAACCAGCTCGCTATGGGAGAAATGACAAATAAAAGTTACTCTACTCTATACCAGCAACTACAATGAACAACCGGAACCGACAAATAGAAGCAGAAATAGAACCAAATAAATTCCAGAAGGCAGAATAAGTAGCACTTCACAGGATTCAGATGTACAGCACGGAAACAGACCCTTCGGTCCAACTCATCCATGCTGACCAGCTATCCCAACCCAATCTTGTTCCACCTGCCAGCACCCGGCCTATATACCACCAAACCCTTCCTATTCATACACCCATTCAAATGCTTTTTAAATGTTGCAATTGTACTGGCCTCCACCACTTCCTCTGGCAGCTCATTCCATACACGTAACACCCACTATGTGAAAATGTTGCCCCTTCAGTCTCTTTTACATCTTTCTCCTCTCACCCTAAACCTATGCCCTCTAGTTCTGGACTCCCTCACCCCAGGGAAAAGACTTGCCCCTCATGATTTTGTAAACCTCTATAAGGTTACCCCTCAGCCTCCGATGCTCCAGAGAAAACAGCCCCAGCCTTTTTCCCTGTAGCTCAAATCCTCCAAACCTGGCAACATCCTTGTACATCTTTTCTGAACCTTTTCAAGTTTCACAACATCATTCCAATAGGAAGATGATCAGAATTGCACGCAATATTCCAAAGTGGCCTAACCAATGTCGTGTACAGCTGCATCATTACCTCCCAACTCCTGTACTCAATATCTAACCAATAAAGGAAAGCATACCAAATGCCTTCTTCACTATCCTATCTACCTGCAACTCCACTTTCAAGGAGCTACGAACCTGCACTCCAAGGTCTCTTTGTTCAGCAACGCTCCCAAGGACCTTACCATTAAGTGTAGAAGTCCTCCTAAGATTTGTTTTCCCAAATTACAGCACCACACATTTACCTAAATTAAACTCCATCTGATCAAGATCCTGTTGTAATCTGTGGTCACCTTCTTCGCTGTCCACTACACCTCCAATTTTGGTGTCATCTGTAAACTTACTAACTGTACCTCTTATGCTCGCATCCAAATCATTTATATAAATGACGAAAAGTAGTGGACCCAGCACAGATCCTTGTGGCACTCCACTGGTCACAGGCCTCCAGTCTGAAAAACAACCCTTCACCACCACTCTGTCTTCTACACCATCCAAATGGCTAGTTCTCCCTGTATTCCATGAGATCTAACCTTGCTAACCAGTCTCCCATGGAGAACCTTGTCAAACACCTTATTGAAGTCCATATAGATCACATCTACTGCTCTGCCCTCATCAAACCTCTTTGTTACTTCCTCAAAATACTCAATCAAACTAGTGAGACATAATTTCCCACGCATAAAGCCATATCCCTAATCAGTCCTTCACTTTCCAAATACATGGACATCTGTCCCTCAGACTTCCCTCCAACAACTTGCCCACCATCGACGTCAGGCTCATTGATCTATAGTTCCTTTGCTTTTCCTTACCACTGTTCTTAACAGTGGCACCACATTAGCCAACCTCCAGTCTTTTGGCACCTCACCTGTGACTATCGATGATACAAATAAATCATTAAGAGGCCCAGCAATCACTTCCCTAGCTTCCCACAGAGTTCTGGGGTACACCTGATCAGGGCCTGGGGTTTTATTCACTGTCATGTGTTTCAAGACATCCAGCACTTCCTCCTCTGTAATACAGACATTTTTCAAGATGTCACCATCTATTTCCCTACATTCTATATCTTCCATGTCCTTTTCCACAGTAAATACTGATGCAAAATACTCGTTTGGCATCTCCACCATTTTCTGCGGCTCCACACAATGGCCGCCTTGCTGATCTTTGAGGGGCTCTATTCTCTCCCTCGTTACCCTTTTGTCCTTAATAGATTCCCAAATGGTGACATGAGGCAACAGAAAGAAAACATTGCAGGTGATCTTCCAGTTACAACTTGATAAATAAAACAAAGTGAGTGCAGTCCCACCTGGCTGAATCATGGAGAAGGATATGATGGAGGTTGTATGGGTCAGACAAAATAAAGCTGCTGACATGTTGAAAAGGATAAGGAAGGTTCGTTCACCTTTTAGCAAAATAACACTGGGTTACATTTGCAACTGATGAGCAGCTTTGCAGCAGGGCTATAAACCAGACTGCTGGTACTCAGACAAGGAATTCTGGGAGATGACAGCACTGATTTGGCAGCCAACAGACCCAAGTTCATTCTCCCCTCCAGCTCTGGGCACTGAACACCAGGAGCTGAGCCTGACTGCCTCTGATCTGCAGTGCCAATTACTCAGGTCTTCTCCAATTGAATGGTGAAAGGGTTTTGAAATCAGCTAATTCATATTGAGCTCTTAAGTAGCTGGGGAGGTTACTACAACTGTAAAATAAAATGCTGGTGAGACTACATCTGGAGTACCCTAGCAGATTTGATCCCCTTGTTTATATTATTTCATTGAAGGCAGCTCAGAGAAGTTTCATTGGCATAATCCCTCATATGGATGGATTGTCAAATGAGCAAAGGCTACACAGGTTCGGGGATTTCTAAAAATGAGGGGTGATCGCCTTGAAACATTGACAGGGAAATGTTGCCAGGATGTTTCCTCTCATGGGACAGTATAGGACTGGAGGGCAAAGACTCAGAACGAAGGGGTGCCAATTTAAGATTGGGACGAGGAGAAATTTCTTATCCCATGAGGTTGAATGTATTTAGAATTTCTTATTACAGAGAGCTGTGACGCAGAGTCCTTAGTATATTTAAGGCTGAGATAGATTATTCATCAGTATGGGAATGAAGGGTTATGGGGAAAGGCCAACAAAGTAGACATGAGGAATGTCAGATCAGCCATGATCCTACTGAATGGCAGAGCGTGGCCCATTCCTATTCCTTACAGTCTTAGCAATCTCTTACGCAGAGTCTTTTTCCCAGTTCCTAAATCCCTTGTTACTCTTCTTCACGTTTGATGGCACAGAGGAGTATAAATATTTGGTGGGTGGAAATGGGGAGAAAACTCTGTACACGAGGGGAAAAACAAAAGGACCATTGATCATCTGGTTGGCATAAATATTTTTGAAGTTCAACAAAACCTCAAAAGGTTAAATAAGCCATCAGGACTAGACTGTAACATCTTTTTGACAAATGCAAAATGGTCTTTCTATTTAGCCCAAAATAACCAGCTGCTGCTTCAATTGGAAATTTCATAAAGAAAGTGCGAAGGATGCTGCTCCAGAATTCTCTATTTACAGAGTATCAGGGCTTTTTTGGGACATTTCTGAAAAATAGCTGATGTGAACAGTTTAAAGGGTGAAACAGCATTTGCCATTCGCTAATCACGGCAGCTAGAAACCTGTGGGCTGCACCTCAGTTAGGATTCACAAATCCCAGGTGAAGCACTAGGTTCTTATGTCTAGATTCAATTTCAAACCCAGCAGAGTGGTAACTTTCATCCCTTTCAGTATAATCGAAACTATATTGTTGCAGCAGCACAAACATAAACAAGCAAAGACATCCGATTCCCAAATCCTGACTGCAACCATGAAAATGGCGAACCAATTCTCTGTCACGGGTGTATGAAAATTGTTTGCCAAGATCCAAGACCATTCGTAGTGACACGTGTTTTGACTCTTTGAAGTTATCTGTGAAATGTATATTCAAGCAGAAAATAAAGAAATAGACACAATCATTGTCTATCGTTCTCCTTAGCGGTAAAAGGCTCATACCAGTCTCCAAAGGAATGAAAGCAAATAGTCAGCTCCATTCACATCAAGGAATGATCACAATTAGTGCAGGCAGTTCATTCTAAATGAACTGGCTCACATGGGGAAAATAAACGTATAGACATACACACCAACTGCTTGTGCCCCTGCTCACTCCAGTGACCCAGACTGGCACAGTCCTTGCCTATTAGCATGTATCTGACCTCTGCACCCGCATAACCCTCCCAATCCAGTACCTATACACTCTTTTGCCACCCCACCCCCAACCTCTGGCACCCGTACAATCCATTGCCTTGAATCCAGCCACCTTCAGGACTGTCCTTCCAAATAATCATTCAGCGTTACAGACATACATTATTTATCTTGCATTACAGATCAGAGACCATTTGATCACAGTTGGGCGATTCTAAAGGTTAAATGGATACATTACAGAAGTGTGGTTGCTGGTAGCTGTCATCTGGCTAGCACTGACCATCAACGGTAATTCCATCACAATCACTGATCGCTTTGGGTCAGTAACACCAAGTAGATGGACAACAGATGTCAACAGTGACAGCTGCTGAAACAAGTTGAAAAAACCCTCCAGGTAAAACTAAGTCCAATGAAAGAAAACGCAGTAATTTAATAGCTAAGCTCAGGTGATCACTGATTGCTACTCAAGCTTTGCTCTGTGACCCAGACTCAGATCAGTTTACTGGCTGGTAAACACTCCTTGCCACCCCCTTTTTTCTTTCCATTTGCCTTTCTACCTTCCTCTCCTAATAATGTGGGTTATAAGTCCCTGGCTGCTCTCTGATATCTTGTCCAAGGGACTCCAAAATGTGAATGCAGTTGACTTCTCAATTGCCAGGATCAAAGTACTTTAAAATGGATGTTATGTTTAGGAGGTGTCAGTGTTGGACTTGGGTGGACAAAGTTTTTTAAACTCACACAAAACTAAGTTTATTTGGATGTTGTTCTCATTTGAGGATCCAAATTTACCCTATGAGTGCACTTTTAGCATAGACTTTGAACACCCGGGCACTTTAGATAATACATCACGGGATATCGAATGAGCAGCAGTCCTGATTGATCACCAGTACAGGGATCCCAAGTACAATTTCACCATCCTGAGATCAGTTAATTTAGCTTACAAACCAGGGACTGGATCTGCGGCTTGCGGTTTCATGTCAACGAGTGAGACAATAGTCTAAATTCTATCATTTTGAAAACTGAGCACAGGTTATTGGAGAGACACTGACACTTGAGAAGTTCTGGAACTACTTCCACTGTTTATTTAAAATCTTTCCCTATATCCATAAACCAGCGAATGTAAAATAGGGAAAGAGCAATCCCCTCCTCTGTTGGCCTCCAGTTGACAATGATCAGGGCCTCTTTTGGTTACTGCCTGTCCACTGGTCAGAACCTTGCATGAGATAATATTTATTTACATCCACCTTCAAAGCCAGCAGTCGCCAGTCGATTAAATCTCATGCTTTTGCCATGCAAAATTGATCTTAAAGGACTATTCAATAAAGCCTTCATCAGGGAACCTTTTCACAACATGGGGTGGGGGGAGCATATTCAGGGAAAGCATACTCCTAACAACTTAGATCCTCCAGCACATTTAAACATAAAAATCCTGATAACATACACACAGACAGGCAGCTTTTTACAAACAACTTGGATAGCATAAGACATTTATTCACATCACTTCCTGTTTGGGAATATTTCAAACAACTTTCCTTTATTTGCTTTCGTCCCTTTGTGAGACTAGTTCAAACATAAAAGCTGTTTCAATAGAATGGCAAGCCTTTAGCTGCAGTCTGACCACCTGTGGAGTACATCCGCAGTCGGAGCAGGGTGCAGCCGTCCGCCCCACTACGGAGTGAAAAGTCTGTCCTCGACATTTTCTGACTACAAAAGGGAAAGGATACCATCTGTCCCCCCTCAACATACAGTGAAAGCTGAGGCATAGCTGTTGGGTAAAAAGGTTTTAAATCAAATCCACTAATTTAACAATCAATCAGACTAAGTAGAGAGACGAGACATTGTGATACTCCTGGAAGATGGCGCTGACTTGCATCAACCCCCACCAGGCTAACCCAAGAAACAGATAGCCAAAGGGGTTACGACCGACCAGACAGGGCATGATCCGGAGCACCTGCAACGTATGCAAGTTGTACAAGGCTAGGCCAGCCCAGACACAGTGAAGAAAGCTGTCTGCAGCAATTAAGACTGTCACATCAAGTCTACTTACTGACTTATCTTTGCTGAATGTACTACTCATTTTCAGATGTAGATAGCTCAGCCATGCTGATATGCACATATTGTAGCACTTGCAATAACTAACTGGTATTGAAATCTAGCCTTAAATTATAAGTTTGTACTTTTCTGAAGAAGCACAACCTACTGCAGAGAATTGCTGGTGGGGGGAGGGGATTACAAACAAAAATTTATCACATATTATGAGTTTACATTTTCATTTTATAGAGGAAACATGACAGGCTGGCGAATTAAGTAATGCTGGAGAACTTCCACTCTTAAGATTCATCAACTTTCCTGAAAAGACCAAACTTGCCATATTATTGAGTTATGTCTTCTCAGAAAACATATCGAAGTCTTGGTGATAGTCATCCCCGGGGTGATTCTCTGGTTAGATGGCAATATCCCAACAACTCTTAAGTGCACTTTTTGTCCCAAGTAATCTTACATAAACCTTTAAAAACAGCTCTCTAATTTGAATTAGCTGAGAGATTAGACTAGATTAGATTCCCTACAGTGTGGAAACAGGCCCTTTGGCCCAACAAGTCCACACCAGCCCTCCGAAGAGTAACCTACTCAGGCTCATTTCCCTTTGACTAATGCACCTAACACTATGGGCAACTTAGCATGGTCAATTGACCTGACCTGCACATCTTTGGACTGTGGGAGGAAACCGGAGCACCCGGAGAATGTGCAAACTCCTGGGCCCCTGGTGCTGTGAGACAGCAGTGCTAACTACTGAGCCACCGTGCCATCCCGTGAATAAGGTTTTGCAGAAAATTTATGAGACAAACCTAAAGTTTAAAGTCACCTAAACTATGGCAACTCGATTTGAGCAATTAGAACTGTTCACAATATGAGGATTCAGGGGAGACCATTTAGGAAAGAGATAATGAGACATTTCTTCACCAAAAGAGTGGTGAGCCTGTAGAATTCATTACCAGAGGAAATATTTGATGCTGAAACATTAAAATGCATTCAAGAGGCGGCTAGATATGGGGCGAATGGGATCAAAGGTTATGGGGAGAAAGCAGAATTAGGGTATTGAGTTGGACAATCAGCCATGATTGTGGTGAGTGGCAAAGCAAGCTTGAAAGGCTGAATGGCCGCCTCCTGTTCCTAAGTTCCTATGTTTACATATAGCACAGTTAGGCAGAAATTTACTAGCCTTACACATGCTAAAATTATGTACCAATGGTCCATACAACCAGCCAAACAGTGTTGGAGTTTAGATTCCGGAAGTGAACAGTTGTTTTTGGTTAGGAAGAAGTTATTAACCTGGATTTTAAGATGTGACTTCTGATCAAACATAGCAAGACAGTACACACAGAGTGAGATAACAAACAATTACTACCTTTCAAAAATGTTGATTATAGTTATAGTTAAATTAATCCAAGGCATGAAAAGGCAAATACAAAATGTAGCTAGAATGGTTTGAAACTGACGAACTAGTTACCTTGAACAAATGAAGTTATGAGTAATGTTCAATTCTCTTTGCAATTGTTTAGTAATCTATCTAGGAGCTCTCAATGTCACACTTGTACAATAGCAATTTGACAATCATGGAAAAAACAGCATTTTAACATGCAAAACTGTTTTGGTAATCACGATTCTGCGATGCAGGCCAGATTTTTGCTAGCCTACACAAGTGGGATAACAGAAATAATGAGATACAATGGTTGCATGTGATGACTCTACATTCCTTAAGTGGTACTTACTACGTCCAACACCACAGATACAAGGCTACCACCTTTCACAAATCCACCTTACCCATTACATACTTATTTTAAATAAAATTGTCGTTAGCTCAATGCAACTCTACTGCGCTCCTGAAGTGGAAGGATATCATCATTTCAATATTTCATTCTCGAAAAGACAAAACTAAAAGAACTCCCTTGATGAATTACTTTTCAGTTCCTTCTAAAATTCAAAGACTTGGCTGCTCCTTTAAAAGGCATATAAAATAAATCAAGGCAAGGTAACATAATGGTGTATAATTGACACCCTCCTTAAATCATTATCTGTCCCATTTCTTTTCGTATCAGGGCTACTACACCAGTATTTCAACAAAGTTTGATTATTTCAAACGGATACACTATAACTTGCCTCACTTTTCCTGAGATTGAGGACATCAGCCTGTGTGTACACAAGTATTGGGATATGCTGAGAGCCAGTCTAAAACATACTATCAGGTTCACATATAAAAAAGGTCACTTGATCAAGTTGCCTGGATGACTGGGGACACCAGCATTAACTCCATCAAGGTTTAGCATATTCAGAAAAGGGTGAGAAAATTCAAATAGCGTGTTTTAAAAATTGCCTTCTACTAGACTAAAGCTGCAGCTGACAAGAATTTGGTGGAGTTCCTCAGATCAGAGGCGATAGGTCAAATGCTGCTTCATGGAGTTCTCCTCACAGCCCTTTAACAAGTATAATTGAGATACAAGACAAAAATAACTAAAAGAGCACAGAACAAACAAGATTCCATTTTAAAACAGCAATATGTTTTTTCTCTTTTGAGTAGATCAAACTAGAAAGAGGCTTTGACTAAGCATACAATAAACCACTCAAAGTTCTGGACCGGAATCCTGGGGGGTGGGTTGCTGGTAGTGTAAAGATAATAAACAAAGAGACTGAAGATTCAAACCACATCTTGTGCAAAGGATACAAAGTCAGTAGCATGCTGGGATGTTCAATGCCCGAGGCCAGGACAGTAACATTGCTGTTCAATACATCAGCTATGTCTTATGCACGTTTGATCTATCTGACAAATATGCAGACATCCTAAACATTCCACCCAATTTGATAATTAACTGTCTTCTGCAGCATAGCCCTATTTTATGACATGGCCTTGAGCTCCAAGCCTTGCTGCAAGCACTACATTTGAGCACCTGCTTATTAAAATAGTTCAAGAAAACAGAATAACCCTCAAGCAACATAAAAGGAAACATTATTTCATTTCAAAGTCTAAGGTCATTACTTCATGGCAGCACTGATAAGAATCGCAAATTAGATGAAAAGATTTTAACTAGAAGTGGTGTATGAGTGAAAATGACATGGACCATGCCACTGCAAAAATTCAATATATAGCCTCGCTCCAACTCCCTTCATGTCTCATCGAAATTACTGAACCAAAGTATCTATAGAAATCAAGCAGTCACATTCACAGCCAACCACCAGACTGCGATCTCCCTCTCTATCAAGTGAAATATATTGATCAATGGATAGAGCCCCATTCAGGGAAGACATTCATGCTTTCAGTGGGTCAATTACATGGGAGTTAGTCTCTGAAAGCAACTGTTTGTGGCTATGAAGGCAATCATGCCTTGTAGAAATTGCAAACAAGGCTGTCAATTCACCAAATGGTAAACCTATTCGGCAACTGGGATCTGTGGCACCAAAGCAATGATTTCTAGGAGACAGCTCCCAGACAGCATCATGATACTAAAAATGAGTTGGAACTGTAATTCAAAATCTATTGCACAAAAGCCCTGTAATCACTATCCCACTGTGCAGTGGGTTTAAAAAAAAACTTGCATTAACATAGCACCTTTCATGACGAAAACTTATAGTACGGTAAATTCAATTTTCTGTTCAAATCACTGATTTGCTTAAGTACTTAAGGGTTGAAATATTTCAAACAGTACAGAGGCAACTACTCTGTTCACAAGTGCCTCACTTTTGTGCCTCTATGATGAGATGTATTCATTCCTAGAACTCAATTGTTAATTCACCCAAGCAAAGTTCTCACAAGTTGGCTAGCTAAAATTTCCAATAACTAGGCAAGGCCAAAATTCAAGTGCATGCAGAAAACCCAAAATCTGAAAGGGAACACTCTTGATAATTTCAGAGTTAGGAATGCTAACTTTCATCAAGCGTACAATTTGTCACAGGTAAGTGCTGGTCTTCTGCTTACAAGTCTATGATTGGAGAGAAAGCAAGTTGCGTCTTGATTTTTGTGTTATAAAAATTATATTGATGCAAAATTGCATCATTTATTAATCTGTCTGTTGCATTGAAGTTCTCATTGTTGTGAAGCCAGTACCTCAACTTAGTAAGTTTATCCATCTTGCTATTCAGTTATGGCCTGTGTATAGAGTAAGGATTCTACTTAACCCTGGGCCATGCTCTTTTATATCAAACTAGATGTTCGGACATTCTGGTTTATAAGGAGCACAACAGCCATGCTCAGTGCTGAAGGCCAGATTGAAGATGGAACAGTTCATTTGGGAGATAAGGCAGCAAAGGAGATTTGATAGAAGTTTTTGAAACAATGAGCGAGCCAGACAGATAAGAAGGAAAGCTGTTTCCACTCAAAAGGAACAAGAACAAGAGGACATAGATTTAGAATGATATGCAAAAAAGAGGCAAAAGTCAGAATAACACAGCATGGAAACTGGTCCATGCTGACCATGGTGCCCACTCAGCTAGTTCCATTTGATCCATATCCCTCTAAATCCTTCCCATCCATATATCTACCTAAATTTTTTTTTAAATGTTGCTATCGTACCTGCCTCAACCACTACCTCTGGCAGCCCATTCCATATACGCACCACTTTCTGCATGAAGACGTTTCCCCTCAGGTCCTTCTTAAATCCTTCCCCTCTCACCTTAAACCTCTGTCCTCTCGTTTTCAATTCCCCATCCCTGGGAAAAAGACTATGCATTTATCTCAAATATGCTCACGACTTTATACATCTTAAAAAGATCACCCCTCATTATCCTACTTTCCAAGGAATAAAGTCCTACCCTTACCAACCTCCCCCTATTATTCAGATTTACTAGTCCTGGCACCATCCTTGTAAATCGTCTTTACACTCTTTTCACTTTAACAATGTCTTTCCCATAACAGGGTGATCAAAACTGTACACAATACTCCAAGTGTAGCCTCACTAATGACTTATACAACTGTAACATAACGTCCCAAACTCTTATACTCAATGTCTTGACTGATGAAGTCCAGCATGCTGTAGCACACCACTAATCATAGGTCTCTAGTCCGAGAAACAACCTTTGACCATCACCCTATGCTTCCTACCAATTTTGAATCCAACTCACTAGCTCTCCCTGGATCCCAGGTGACCTAATTTTCAAGACTAGCCTGCTATGTAGGACCTTGTCAAAAGCCTTACTAAAGTCTGTACACAACATCCACTGCCCTCCCCTGATCTATCCTCTTGGTTACCTCTTTGAAAAACTCAAAAGATTATTAGACATGACTTCCTGCGCACAAATCCATGATGACTGTCCCTAATCAGACCTTGACTATCCAAATGATGATTGATCCTGTCCTTCAGTACCTTCAATAACTTGCTACCACTGATGTCAAGCTCACTCAGTCTTGCTACATTTCTTGAACAATGGACAAACAGTCCTCCAGGACTTCAGTGGCTAAAGAGGAAGAAAAAAATCTCTGCAAGGGCCTCTGCAATTTCTTCCCTAGCCTCCCACAACATCTGAGGATGGGCTTGATCATGCCCAGGGAATTTATTCACCTTAACGCACTTTAAGATTGCAAACACAGTGGGTGGCACCATGGTTAGCACTGCTGTCTCACAGAGCCAGGGACCTGGGTTCGATTCCAGCTTCGGGTGACACTCTGTGTGGGGTGTGAACATTCTCTCTGTGTCTGCGTGGGTTTCCTCCCGTACTCCAAAGATGTGCAGGTTAGGTGAACTGGACATTCTAAATAGCCAATAGTGTTCAGAGATGTGTAGGTTAATTGTATTAATCAGGGTAAGTATAGGATAATAGAATAGAGGAATGCATCGGGGTGGGTTACTCTTCGGAGGGTCAGTGTGGCCTTGTTTTCATACTGTAGGGATTCTATGATTCTAACACCTCCTCTCTGGCAATATGCGTGCAGTCCAAAACATCACCACTTGCTTCCCTTATTTTCTTAGCATTATGATTCTCTCCTCAGTAAACATTGAGGGGAAATATTCATTAAAAATTGTCCCCCATCTCCTGTGGCTCCACACATTGATGGCAATGCTGATCTTAAAGGGGACCTATCCTCTCTTAGACACCCATTTACTCTTAACATAGCTATCGAACCTCTTGGGATTATCCTTAACCTTATCTGCCAGATCCATCTCATACCCACTTTTTCCCCTTCCGATTTCCCTCAAGTGTTTTCCTACACTTCTTATAGTCATCTAGGGATTCACGTGAACTCAATAGCTTCATGTACTGTGTGCTGCCTTTTTTCAGACCAGAGCATCACATTCCCTCGTCAGGTATCCCTAAACCGGTCAGCTTTTCCCTCCACCCTAACAGGGACGTACTGTACAAGAACTCTTTATATCACACTTCTAAAAGCCTCCCATTTGCCAGTCATTGATTTTCCTTCAAACAGATTCACCCAATCGACCTCTGTGAGATCCTGCCTAATGACCCCAAAATTTGCCTTGCTCCAGTTTAGCACCTTCACCTGTGGACCTGTCCTATCTTTGTTCATGACTATGTTAAAACTAAGAGAGGTATGGCACTGGACCCAAAGTGCTCTCCCACTGACACTTCAGTCACTTGCCTGGCATAGTTTCCTAAGAGGAGGTCCAGTGTTGCACCTTCCCAAGTAGTGCCTCACATATTGATTTAGGAAACTTTCTTGGACACATTTGGCAATTTCCATCTGAGCCTTTTACACTCTGGATGGCCCAGTCAATAAAGCAGAAATTAAAATCCCCAACTAACACTACTCTAACATTCCTAGATATCTGCAATTTCTCTAAACATCTGCTTCTCTTGTACCTGCTGGCTATTTGGAGATCTATAGCACAGTCCCAACAAAGTGACCAACCCCCTCGTTTCTAAGTTCTAACCGTATGGCCTCATTTGATCACTCCTTAAGAATATTCTCTCTTAGTACTGTTATGTCCTCCCTTATCAAAAGAGCAACTCCCTCTCCTTGTTTACTTGTACTTCTGTCACACCTGTAGCTTCTGTAGCCTGAAACATTGAGCTGCCAGTGCTGCCCTTCTCTCAGTTATGTTTCTATTATGGCTATAATATCCCAGTCCCCCAGAGCTAATCCATGCTCTGAGCTCATCTGCTTTACTCATGCATTGAAGTAAGTGCACTTTAAACCAGAAACCTTTTTCCTCCCTTTACTGTGCCCCTGGCTATCCTGAATAGTAAACTTGCTCTTGATGGCCAATGTATTTTCCCTGACTTCTTGATGGTCCCTCTCTTATTCAGAGTCCCTCTCCCCTGCCAAACTAGTTTAAACCCTCCCTGGTAACACTAGCAAATCTCCCCATAAGGATACTGGACCCCCTTCAGTTCAACTGCAACCCGTCCCTCTTATACAGGTCATTCCTACTCCAGAAGGGATAACAATGAACCAAGAACCGAAAACCCTGCCCTCTACACCAGTTCCTCAGACATGCATTTATCTGACTATCTTTGTTTCTATCCTCTGTAGGGATTCTGTGATACTATTTTTAACTCTTTCTTCGAAGCATATGATGCTTTGGCCCCAACCTGTGACTATCTCTGGCAGAGAACTGAGGCATTCAAGAAGACACTGGATGATTATTTGGATGTAATAACGTGCAAGGGTACAGGGGGGAAAAAAAAACAGGAAACTGGCACTCAGCAATGATGCTCATTTGAACTTCTTACCTAACTTCCTATACACATTTCGCAAATCCTGTTGTAAAGCACACATTGGCAGGGATCTCAGAAGGCAATTTAGATTGACCATCCACTCAATACTCTGGCTACACTCTTTTGCACTCAAGGGGAGCCAAGTCATTATTGAGGCTGAGACATACGTGAAACCTCGTCCTTCAGTTACTTGCTTAATTATCCACTACCATTCACAGCGGGATGTGGCAGGGCTGCAGAGCTTACATTTGATCAAATTATTTAGAGTGGCAGGGAAATGGCTACTAAGCATGCTGTTTCCACTGTTTCACTTGCATATACAACTTTTAAATGCCTCGATGGCCTCCCTGTGATCTCTTACTTCACTATCCTGTGCTTCTACCCTCATGAGTATCCTTGATTTCAATCACACGTATTGATGACCAGTCTTCTGCTTTTAGAACTTCTTCCCTAAATATCTACAATCTCTCTAGCTCCTTCCCAGTTTATGGTGCTCCTTAAAACTAATTTAGTTAACCACATCTTAGGTTATCTGTCATAACAATTTACATTGCACAGTGTCACATATTGCTTGGAAACACACCTATGAAATGCTTTGGGCCATTTTATTATGTTAAACGTAATGTACAAACACAAGCTGTTGAATGGTTTTCCTAGACCATTCCAGAGGCAATCTGGAGCCAAACACATTTCTATGGGGCTGGAGTCTCTCAGTCCAGACTGTATAAACACAAATTTCCTTAACAGACAGTGAAACAGCTAGATACATTTTTATGACAAACTAGCAGTTTCATGGCCACCACTGTTGATGTTGACTTTTTATTTATTCCAGATTGATTTAATTAATGCAATTTAAATTCCCCCATTGCTGTGGTGAGATGGGAACTCATGTCTCTAGCTCATTAACTCAGGCCTTCAGATTACCAGTCTAGTTACAGATGCTACAACACCTGGAGAAGAACAGCGAATTTGTTAATTTGTGAAATCAACAATAGAAGTGATCCCCTAGTTAATAACCAATGATTAAACAGAAGGTACCTCTGCTTGGATTATAGTGAGAGGATTGACAGTGAAAAGACAGAAGTTCAGATTCCCCCTTGCCAGAATTCCTGCTTTATCTGCAGACTAAATGCATTCCAGACTGCCAAAACGAGAAAGCACTTGCATCAAGGCCAGCAAAGAACAGGTCAGAGTAACCAATGAGTTCCATGGAATCCCTCCTCCATGCAATCTTTCCCCCACCTCCACTTCTCTCTCACTCACAAACAGACACACACAAATATAACACAACAATTTAACTCTTCAGGGATCTGTGAAGTTTATATCAATCAAACTAGTTTGAACGCAACTGTATAAACTTCATGAAACACCGAAGTATATCACTCACCAATGCACCTTTTACATTACCCTTAACTGCATTGCTCATGCCCTTGTCCCCAATGAAACAGTTACTCCCTGTTAACCTCGCTTTTCTCACAGTAATACATGCACCTTTGCCCACTTAAGTCTAACATACTTGAACAGACAGAACTGGTTTAGCCATTCATTACCTGATCTGGTTCAATGACAAATAGGGTCCTGCTCTCATCAGTTTAAACTGATTAGCTAGAGGAAGCAATGGCCTCATGGGATTATCGCTGGACTGTTAATCCAGACACCAAGGTTTTAATCTCACCACAGCAGATGGTGAAATGTGCCTTCAATAAAAATCTGGAACCAAGAGTCCAACTATGATCAGGAAACCATTGTAAATACTCGGGAAAAACCCATCGGGTTCACTAATGTCTTTCTAGGGAAGGAAATCTACCATCCTTACCTGGTCTGGCTTACAAGTGATTCCAGAACAACAGCAATGTGGTTGGCTCTTGATGAGGGATGGGCAATAAATGCTGGCCTAGCCAGCAATGTCCTCATCCCATTAACAAATAAAAAAATTAGCAAGTAAATTGTCTAGTCTCTTTTCTCTACATAAACCCCTCCTCCATTTCTCACACCTCCAACAATAAGTGAAGGCACTAAGACCGAGGCCATCCCACAAGCAAAGTGCATTCTGCCTGGTTTGATTCTTATCTTTGAAATCATAATAAAACATGAACCCGGAGAAGCAACTTGAGTGACAAATAGCAGAAACAGCAGCAACAGATAAAGCTGTACAATGATAAAGTTAACGGAACAGACCTAATCTCTGCAGTCCTGCTACATTCAATCATAATCGGTGGTGATTGCTCCCCAATCTTCATCCTCCAAGATGGGGAAGCAGAGCACATCAGTGCAAAAGATGAGACTACAGGACTTGCATCCATCATCAATGCAGAAGCGCTAAATGGATGCTCCAATGCAGTCTCCTTCCTGAGCTTGAAGATACTAACCCCAGATAATTGATGATAACCACTTCGCTGCACCAGCATTAAAGTTGCTCAATTTTTCTTTTACCTGGACAACTTTCCATGTCAGGGAAATGCCTGCATTGTGGCTGTGCTAAGATTGCAGCTAATTAGTGAGCACAAGTCTGCAGTAACATTGACAGAACATTGTCAGAACCCCCATAGACTTTGCAGTATCCATTTTATCCAACCATTCCTTTCATATGCAGTGTATCAAACAGATTGAAGTTAGTATCTTCAAGCTCAGGAAGGAGACTGCAATGGAACATCCACTTGGCATGTCCACATTGATGATGGATGCAAGTCCTGTAGCCTCATCCTTTGCACTGATGTGCTGTGCTTCCCCATCTTGGAGGATGAAGATTGGGGAGCAATCACCTTCTGTTGAGTTGTGGTCACCACCAATCATGATTGAAGTAGCAGGACTTCGGAGATTAGATCTGATCCATTGACTTTATCATTGTTCAGCTTTATCTGTTGATACTGTTTCTGCTGTCACTCAAGTTGCTTCTCCAGGTTCATGTTTCACTTTGGATGGGTCATGTTTCTTTGCAGTTTTTATTCAATCAATGCTAATCTCCCAGTTTGATGGTAATGGTAGAATGGGCAATATGCTGGGTCTCAGAGGTTTATATTTAATTCACTCAATGCAGACGTTGCTGATTAGGCCAGTATTTATCGCACATTCCTAATTCCAGAGAGTGCTGTTAAATGTCAACTACATTGTTATGGTTCTGGGGTCACAAGGAGGGCACACCAGGTAAGGATGACAGCTGCCTTGCTCTTTCACATCATCATTAGACTCCTAATTTGAGATTTTTATTGAATTCAAATTCTACCACCTGCCATTTCATTACCAGGAATTCAAATCCAAGTCCCGGACCATTACCTGGATTGCTGGATTATTAATTTAGCAATAAAACAACTAGGCTATCACCTCCTCCTACAGACGACAGAATGTGATTTAATACAATTCTGCAGCTAATGGCCCACAGCACCTAATGGGTGCCTAGTTGAGTCACTGCGTTGATTTAAACTGCATCCCATTTAGTGCAGTAACAATTCCACACAACATGAGGGATGGTATCCTTAAAGTGAAGTTGGGTCTTTATTCCCTCAATGACTGTTCAATGGTCACTGCTACTAATGCTGCCCAAAGACAAAAATGTGCAATAGATAGATGCTGAGGAAAAGATTAATGCATCATGTTGGTTCCCTCACGACCTGCTGTAAACCCAGTCAAGTAACTATGTTCTTTGGGACTTGGCCATTTCAGTCAGTGGTGGTGTTGCTGAGCCACTCGTGATGGATACTGAAGTCCCTCAGTGCATTCTGAGCAACTGCCCCAATCAATGCATCTACTGTGATCTTCAATATGGACGAGTACTGATTCAATGGGCATAGGTAATGATCAGCAGGATTTAATGCTTTGCACTGGAAGTTTGGATTTAAGTCTCAAAATGATTATAGGGTCCAGAATCAAGGTGACAGTGCCCACGACAATGTCTTACCAGGCACAAATCGCCAACTCCCCTGGTGGGTCTGTTCTGTGGGTGAGACAGGACATACCAAGGAAAGATGGAGGAGAAGTCTGAACATTGGCTGTAATGCATAATTCCATGAGTGTGACTACTTCAGGTTGTTGTGTGACCAGCCTAAGAGATAATGCTCAATTTTGATAAGCCCTCAGGTGCTGGTGAGGACAACTTTGCAGAGTTGATGTTCCCGGGATGCAAGGTGATGCTGGCTGGTCCATCGTACTTCATTTTTCTACTTAAACTTCACTGTGGTTGGGTACAACTAAGATGCTTGCTAGGCCGTTGCAGAGGGCAGTTAAGAGTCAACTGTCAGTCTGGAGTCATGTGTAAGCCAGACCAAATCATGGCAGCAATTTCCTTCTCTAAAAATGACAATAGTGAACCTGATAAGTTTCTACATTAATTAACAATGGTTACATGGTCACAATTAGGCTGGCTTCTAAACTCAGACCTTTTCTCATTGAATTCAAAGTTCACAATCAGCCATGAGATCTGAACCCATGTCCCCTGGCATTCTGAATTATTCACCCAGTGACATTCTAGTGAATCAACTGCTAACCCTTTCTGAAATCCTCATTCATACCTGTTACCTTTCGGCTTAACTATTCCAACACACTCCTAGCTGGTATCTCATATTCTATCTTTTGTCAATTTAAGGCTGTCCAAAGTCCTGCTGCCCACAACCTAAATCACATAAAACCCTGTGCATCCATCATCCTTGTACTCACTCTGAGCCAGTGTGCCTTCCAGCTAAACAACTCCTAAGCTTTAAAATCTCATCTTTATTTTCAAATCCCTCCAGGGTCCTACTCTTCTTTATCTCTGCAGTCGCTTATAATCCCATGCAGATATCCATGCTCATCAAACTTTGGCCTCAAGCATTACACAGTTAGGTATTTGACCAGTTTTTAGCAGCTAGGCTCCTAAGCTAAGGAGTTCCCTGCTTAACCTTCAGCTACATTTGCTCTCTCCTTTTTTAAGAGGCTCTAAAATGTCGGATCAGTTTTTGGTTATCCACCCCAAAAGCTCCTGGCTCTCATCCCTCTTTATAATGGCTCAAAGTGACATGCTTCGGGTAGTGGTATTACATTAAAAACACACCAAATAAATAAGACAACTTCATTTATAGAAAATTGTCTCAACCAAGTATCTTGGTACCGCAGGCTTATAACAAGGTGTCAGGAAATTTACTGAGATAGAAATGAACAGGCTTTGTTTATACTCCATGGATCAGAGAACAGGACACATAATACCACTTTTGGCTGGAGTTTTGGGATTGCAGTCGAAAGACCAGTATACACAGAACAGTTTCAAATCAAACTAAACTGAGTTACTGAGTCCTTATCAAATTTTTTGGCCCAAAACATTGCCTTTCCTGCTTCTCGGATGCTGCCTGACCCACTGTACTCTTCCAGCTTCACATCTATTGACTCTGACTTCCAGTATCTGCAATCCTTACTGTCTCCTCATAACGGAGTTACAACTAAGCCTGCTTCCTAAAGGTTCAATGATATTCTTTGTGGAAAAGCCTTAAACTGAATTATGCAACCATGGTGTATTTGGCCAAAAAAAAAGAGAAAACATTGTGCCTTGCACGTTTTTACCTGTTCCAGAGTACTTAGCAGGAGTGATGACTTCAATCCCTACACAATGCATACAAATCTACTTTAATGCTACCAAATCAGTCAACCCAAGTTCTGGTCTAAAAAGGGTCAATGTCATTTTTTTTTTGAGCCAACACCAATCCCCAAATACCTGTCCCACTACCCAAACAGAGGGGTTATGTAGAACAATAACAGATAGGCCAAATGTTCTTGATTTCTAGCCTGCCTCTTGCATAATGTCATTGCAAGTAACCTAGGGCACGAAATTGGTATATGTCCATATCTATTAAAGCTCTTTTCAAAACAAAAGGGCGAGGATCCCTGTTTCAGATGATCATCTAGTGACCCTTGCCATGAAGTGTAATGCACAGATTGTTTTTAAAACATCCATTCATGAGATGTGGATGTCACGAGCTGGGCCAGCATTTAATGCCCATACCTAATTGTCCAGAAGGCTGTTAAGAGTGAACCACACAGCTGAGAGTCCAGAGTCAAATGCAGGCCAGACCAGATAAGAGTGGCAGATTTCCTTCCCTAAAGGAAATCAGTGAAACAGCTGGGTTTTTCCTGACAATCAGCAACTCTCGATGCCAAATTATTATTGAATTCAAATTCCACCATCTGCCATGGTGGGGTTTGAACTCAGGCCCCTGAATATTAACTGGATCTCTGGATTAATAGTCTCGGCATAACACCATTAGGCGATCACCGACTCCTTTCATGCAAGAATACTATCATACTTAGCTGGGATCCTCACTCACAGTCAAACAGCTGATCAGTATTCACCTTGTAAATTCAAAGGTTAAACTCCAACAATCTCCCTATCACCTTTCCTCATGTTTTCTTTAAAAACCAGTGACATAAAATGAAACTTCAATGAGGTCAGGTTAGATTCATTACCTGCAATTTTCACATTCAAAATCCACGGTTTGCCCTTGAACCGAATTAGTCCAAATATCTTCGTTAAACTTACAACACGTACAAACTTAGCTGCTTTTGCCAACTGCTCATCACTTCTCTCTCTCTCTCCACATCACCTCCAACTCTTTGTAGCTTGCTGCTCACTGTCCATTCCTGAGCACTCACCAATCATGAGGGGGCAAACCATGTGGGGTTGGATCAGAGAATTAACTGTGTTTAAAAACAGACTGAGCATGAGAAATTAAAATACAACTTTTGATGCACACACAGTAACCACGCTGAAACATAATTGGTGGCAGAATTATACAGACATTTACAAACATATTGTAACACACAAACTGCATTGAAGCAAAGAGAAATACTTTAGAGTATATTTGAAGTGGGAGAGACCTGCAGTGTAAACTGCTGTTGCTAGTCATGGATTGGAACTCCAGCAAGGGTTACTGCTTCTGCTGCAGAGAGAAAAATGTGAGAGAGACTTGAGCTGGATTACAGAGTTTACCCTCTTAATGGATGTGTAGTCCTGCAAAGTAGAAATGTTCCTTCACACATTATCCACTAGAATAACAAAGGCATTTAACAGTAGCCCTTCCAACAAGTTGCTCTAAAATTGTCAGTTATTGGTCTTCATCTTCAGCAGTTAAATACAGCAATACATTACAATGTTGAATAGAAATGACACACTCTTCAAAGCTAAGTTGGTAATTCTATACATAGGGAATCATAAATTAACTGAACCTCAGGTCCTCTGTTTTGCGGGTCAGATAATCATAGAGTAGTTAAAGGAAGGCTCAAAGCCACAGACTTAGGAACTGGGTTGAAGATAATTAGCAGAATGAAGCTGGGGACAAGTTATATTGAAATGACTAGGATTTCGTACAGTATAGCATTAGGGAATATTGGGAAACTGAAAGATCTATGTGCAGTTTGTTACATTCCTACTCATGTTTGTTCAAATCCACACAGTCTTTCAGAAATAGCTGCTGACCGAGGAGTTGCACTGACAGTTTCAAATAAAATGTTTACATCCAAAATCCTGTGGAACTTACTTGTCCTCATGGGACATGCCTAAACTTTTCACAACAGTAAGCTCCAGTTCATTTCAATGCAAAGTTTAATTAGTGTACATCCATCACTTCAAACGCATAGCACTGAAACATTAACTACAAAAACATCTCGGCTACCATCTCATTCCTTTGGAGTGCTGCTACATAGCAGATAGGTGTGGTTGAGATTGCAGAGTTTGAAGGCAATTAGAACAGCAAAGAAGAATCAATCTTCAGGTGGACTTCAATTTCTTTCTGCTGTCCTCTCTGTGGAATAAAATGGTGCAGACTCCAGTACCTCATTCAAGTGGCTGATAGAAGAGTGGCAGCTCAAATAATGACTGCCAGCTGCTAATCAACTGCAGAACATATCAGCCGCAACTGAAACCCAACCCATGGCTTATGCCCACATATTTCATCAGAAGTTACCAGTAAGTGATAAAACTCAGGAATATCACTAGCTTCTTGCCCTTTGTTAACTAACTTGCAAGTTGGCAGTGCAGTAGACCTCCTCAGCTGGAGCTCGTCTCTTTTTGATTTTTTTCCTTTTCTCATTTCTTTTCCCTTTCTTTCTTCTTACTTTCCATCCTTGAGGCTCAAGTGAAGCCATCACAGACTCCTGGCTTCAGCACGGTCTGAGAGTAGGTATAAATGGTTATTTTTCCATTTGGCAATCTGTAATGAGTTGTGGAGCATAGGGATTAGTGCCACACCTCAACTATTTATAGCCTACATCAATGTTTTGAATGAGGGAGCCTAAGATTGCAGATCATCCCATGCAAGGTAAGAGAGCATGATTTCAAGAGGGGTACAGCCTCTACAAAGGAACATAAAGAAGTTAAATGAGAAGAAAAGAAAATGGCTCATAATGTGGGTAAATTTGGCAGGAAAAGTAGAAAAACTAGTACATCCTTTTTACGAGAGTTTGCAGAACTCAGGAGGTAGAGAGGTTCCGACAGCCCAATTACATTAATCTCAAAGTTATTTTACAAGTACAGCAAAAGTGATGAGAAAGATAAATGGAACATTGGGGTTCATTGCAAAGCGTATGGAAAATACAAGACAGGAAATTTTACTGCATCTATACAGGCATTGGTGATACCACGTGGAAGATGTTTTTGCTGGCCTGCTTCTTTGCAGCCATTTTAGTCAGTCATGATGTTGCTCTTGCCTAGCTTGACCCCTTGCCCTGGGTGGCACCGTACATACTAGAACATTCTGTACCAACCTCATAACTTCTGATCTGTGATTAGGAAAGATGTGCTCCCCATGATACCATGCAACAAAATCTGTCAATGCTCAAGATCGGAGTCCACAGAATTTCTTCAACAATCTGGCGTAGTCGGCAGGATCGCTTAATTACAGGATCCTGAGCGAACCTAAAGTATAAAAAAATGACTGCCTGCATCATCCTCATCTGAGTCGACAGTCTGATGCCAAGTGAGGGAAAGACGCTGTGACAAGACGAGATTGGAAAGACCGTTGCCATAGGACAGAAATCATTTTAAGGTGACCTTGAGGGATTGACAATGGTGCCAGTGTTTGTTTGTCTGTCTTTGTGTGCTTGTTGTTCATTTCTCCACAGAGCATAGATCCATATTTCAGAACTGAGAAAGTGACAATGACGTTGATGACTTCTAAACGCAAGACGGACAGGCCGGCCCCAGGACAAGTAAACCAAGTCCTGCTGAGAAGGACGGCCCGCATTTATTTGTCCCCTAGAAGAAAATACAGAAGCGCGACAGTAAATACATTCGATGCAAAAGTAAGGTAGGTGCCACCAGGGTCACTGGCCGATACTGCTTGGAAGGAGACAGATGACAGCAGATATGTTATTCCTTTCACTTCCGATATATGCAGCTGGTCCCACTGCAACTGGCTTATGTTGGCTGTTTCAAATTGGAAAAGATTGATTACTGGAGGACAAACATTGAGGGTGCATGTGGTAACCCCTTTTGGGATACCGACTATGTGCTCAGGTGTTTAGATAAATTTGAAGTTGCTGAAAGGTCATCAGCCTTCTTTAAAAAAAACATCGTCAGCTACCAGACAACCTCTTGTTTTCTGGGACCCCACATTCTGCCCCACCAGCTTATACCCCTCAGTATCCTAAAGTTCCCATCCCCACCCTGGACCTTGATCCTCTTATAGACGAAATTGTTGCTTTCATTGCTACTCATTCTCCAGCTCAACAACCTCTCACCAACAACCACGGGCCTCGGTGGTGGCTTGGTGGGGTGGGGTGGGGGAATGAGCACTGCTGAATGAGACCAGGGGAAATCTGACCCCACTATCACCTCCACGTCTACCGCAGGGTGTGACCTCCACTCGAGGCAGATCAACATCCCCAAGTAATGATCTGCAACAAGTCTCGGACCCACGCTGAGGTCTGCAGCATGCTCCAAGTCCCCCTCCGATCCACTCAAATGCCCGACACCATTTTATAATTGGCTAGTACAATTCTGCAGTATTTACAATTGTTTGTCCCAGGATGTCACACCTTGATGCATATTACTTATGGAACCCACTGGGCAGGCATTAAAACCTCCCCTTATGATTCCCTTGCCACTGTGGGCTTCCTCACATGCCCGGGCAGTGTGGCTTGAGGCTACAGTTAGGCCTGCAATTATGACAGCAGCACGGCAACAGGAAGACTTTTGGAAAGTTACGCGCAGTCTGCAAAAAGCTAATGAGCCTATGCTTGATTTCCTTGCTTGCTTTAAGGACATTTGGGAATCATCTGTGGGCATTTCTCTCTCAAACAACAATCGTTTAGAAGTCCAGACCCTTGTCAATTGTATGCAGCCCTACCATGCCCAGACCTTCAAATCCCATAACCTCAACTGGTAGACCATGGACTGGGATCCCCTCCTCACTGCCCTTACCAATATGGATTGACAGGGTCTTTTTGATTATAAGGAGACTTACCCTTGATTAACACAGGCATGTAATCAGGAACTGCAACATAGGGATGAAAGCAGAGACAGATGCAGAGCATGAGAGAAAATAGACCACTGGGCACTAGAATGCCAATCCAATCCCCCTCAACAGTTGTCACTGCAGCAACACTAACCTGCCCTCAGCGACAGCCTCAATAGGCCGTGTATACTCTTCATGACCCTTTTCCCACATCTCCAATACCGAAGAGTGGCACATGAGAAAGATTTTGCAGGTCACCTCAATATAAATCTCCCGCTCCCTGTCAAAAACCCCATAAGGGACACTAAAATATGGAGGGTTGTTTTGTCTCTGTTTTAGTGGACTTCGAAGCTACCCACTCATTTGCACCTCCCTCAGCGGCCCTTCCTCTCAGCTCCAACTTAGTTTCCACCGTTGGGATCTCTGGGATGCCCATGGTTGAACCCCTCTCCACCCCCGTTCCTGTTGTCGTCAGTCTGTTGGCAGTCCCCTACATCGTTATAATCGCCCCTTCCTATCAGTTGCCCTTCTTTACCACCAGACTCTCTGCAAACTGAATGCCTCCGCTCACTGCTCTCCACAGTGCCTCACCTTGGAGCTCCCTGATACCAATTACCCACTTTTACAAGCTGTCATGGCCTTCCTGACTCCTTCCCTTTATACATGGACACTCCCGGTCAATCCTGTACACGCTTGTCTTCCCTCTTTCCTCCCACATTTGTTGCATGCCCCCTTTCCCCCACCACCACCTTCCTTCACTGGATCGTTCAGACATGCCACTTCTTGTGTGAGCTTCACTGCACTGTCGCTTACCTTACTGACCCTGACCCATTTTATTCCATTATTACTGACCCCTACCTCAATCTGCCTTCCACAGTGACACTGACTGGATTTCATTATATTGGGAATGAAAGATTAGCTGCTGAAGTTTGGCACAATGCCGAACAATGAACCGTTTTTGCGCAATAATGCCGCTTCACTTCATGTTTGAATCATTTTTAAAGCCCCATGGCACCCGAAGGATTTGGGGACGCTGGTACACAGACTCCGCAGTCTGACGAGAGAATTTAAACCCCTGGACCCTGGGGATCCTGACTCCATGCAGATTGCCCGCTTGGGGAAGGAGGTGTTTTGCTCGCGTTGTTTTCCCTCACACGAAGAAATGACCTTTACCATATAGACCCTGCCGCCCTCCCACTCCTACTCAAAATTGTGCAATCATCATTACGGGTGCAGCACTCCAGTAATGCAGGCCTCGTCAGGTTGGCTCCACCTCACGTGGTCAATGTGAAACATGGGGCTGTCCTACCATCTATTCGGCAGTACAATTTATGACCAGCTCCCAAACAGGGTATAAAACCAGTTATTGATTCCTTTCTGCAGCAAGGCACCCTGGTGCTTATCATGAGCCCCTGCAACACTCCTATCCTCCCTATTCCCAAGCTAGGAAAACCAGGACAGTGGAGATTTATGCAAGACTTGAAGGCAATCAATGCCACTGTTGCCCCCTGCTCCCCAGTAGTGCCAGACACCAAAGCCATCTTTACTAGCCTCCCTGTTACTTTTTTTTTGCCATTGACCTCTGCTCGGCATTTTCCTCCACCAAATTGTCACCAGACAGTCAGGACCTTTTAGCTTTTACTTTCAGCAGCCACCGATACACGAGGACAAGAGTATATGTCACTGTGGTACACTGGACCCTGAAAGACCTCCACCTGCCATGTAAAAGCACCTTGGTTCAGTATGCTGATGATTTATCAGACTATCGAGTTATTGATGCACCTCTCTGCCAGGCATCCTCGCCAAACCAACTGACCCAGGCGAACTGGATGCCTGAAATGGCACAAGCCTTTAAAGGAACTTAAACATAGATAGAACATGCAGAAGTACAGCACAGAACAGGCCCTTTGGCCCACGATGTTGTGCCGAGGTTTAATCCTAATGTAAAATATAGTAACTTAACCTACGCACCCCTCAACTCACTGCTGTCCATGTGCATGTCCAGCAGGTGCTTAAATGTACTTAATGACTCTGCTTCCACCACCACCGCTGGCAGCGCATTCCATACATTCACAACTCTGAGTAAAGAACCTACCTCTGATGTCTCCTTTATACCTTCCTCCTAATATCTTCAAACCATGACTCCTCGTACCAGTCAGTCCAGCCCTGGGGAAAAGTCTCTGGCTATTGACTCTACCTATTCCACTTATTATCTTGTACACCTCGATCAGGTCTCCTCTCTTCCTCCTCCTCTCCAGAGAGGAAAGTCCGAGCTTATTCAACCTTTCTTCAAAAGGCAAGCCCTCCAGTTCAGGCAGCATCCTGGTAAACCTTCTTGGCACCTTCTCCAAAGTCTCTGTATCTTTCCTATAGTAGGGTGACCAGAACTGGACACAATATTCCAAGTGTGGTCTCACCAGGGACTTGTAGAGCTGTAGCAAAACCTTGCTGCTTTTAAATTCAGATCCCCCTGTTAATGAAAGCCAAAACACCATATGCTTTCTGAACAACCCTATCCACTTGGGTGGCAACTTTGAGGGATCTATGTATTTGCACACCCAGATCCCTCTGTTCATCCACACTGCCAAGAATCCTATCTTTAATCCTATATTCAGCATTCGAGTTTGACCTTCCAAAATGCATGACCTGCCCCTCAAAGCCATGCTGACTGCCATTAATCACACTATGCTTTGTCAAATAGTCATAAATCCTATCCCTCAGAATTCTTTCCAAATCCTTGCTGACCACAGACGTAAGACTGACTGGTCTGTAATTGCCAGGGATTTCCCTATTACCCTTCTTGAAAAGAGGAACAACATTCGCCTCCTTCCAATCCTCCGGTATGACTCCTGTGGAGAGGGAGGCGGCAAATACCCTCAACAGCGGCTTAGCAACCTCCTTTCTCGCTTCCCGGAGCGATAAATCTAGTCTGCGCCTGGGGACTTATCAATCTTAACGTTTTCCAAAATTTCTCGCACATCAACTTCATCAAACTTGATCTGGTCAAGACTGTATCCCGGCTCCTCTAAGTTTTCATTTACAACAAGCTCCCTTTCCTTGGTGAAAACCAAAGCAAAAAAACTCATTTAGGGCTTCCCCTATCTGCTCAGACTCCACACACAAGTTCCCTCTGCTATCCCTGACCGGCCCTACCTTCTCCCTGACCATTCTCTTATTCCTAACAGTGCTTAACTTCAGCACCTGCTCTGGGCATCTCTGGTCACATGCAGTCTTTTCAGCTTTTCGTTAACAAGGAGGAGGGATATGCATCCAGCATTCTAACACAAATGCACAGGGATCTCTGGTGCCTTTTTTTCTCTACAGTTCCCACCTGTTGAATGGGGAATGCCAGCCTGTTTACGAGTTGTGGCGGCTGCCGCTGTAATGGTAGAGAAGTCCACCCCTATTATAGTAAAAAGTGAGGTCTGCAGATGCTGGAGATCAGAGCTGAAAATGTGTTGCTGGTTAAAGCACAGCAGGTCAGGCAGCATCCAAGGAACAGGAAATTCGACGTTTCGGGCCAGAGCCCTTCATCAGGAAGGGCTCTGGCCCGAAACGTCGAATTTCCTGTTCCTTGGATGCTGCCTGACCTGCTGTGCTTTAACCAGCAACACATTTTCAGCTCCACCCCATTATACTCAATTACCCTTGTACAGTTGTCGTTCCTCATTCATTTTCCTGCTGCTTAATTCAACAGCGACTCAGCATTTTACAGCATCCAGGAGAACTGGTGAGGAGATCATCCTACTTTCTCACACTAACCTTACGGTTCAGTGTGTTCCCGCTTTAAACCACACCACCCTTGTCCCTGTTATACAGGATTCCCCAACAGAGCACAGTGATTATCTGCATGTAGCCCAAGAGGTTGTCACCTTGCGCCCCAACCTGGCTGAAACTCCGTTAGACAACCCAGACATGATCCTTTTCACAGGTGGATCCTTGTTTCAGCCCTCAGATCACCAAATGCTCACTGCCTATGTTATACACACACCTTTTGCAACCCTTGAATCCACTGCGCTACCAGAAAGAACTTCAGTGCAGGCGGCCAAACAATTTGCCCTTACCAGAGCCTGTATCCTGGCTGACGAAAGGTCTGTTAACATTTACACCGACTCCAGATATGTCTTTGGAGTGGTACGTGATTTTGGAGCCCTGTAGAAACAGAGGATTTGTTACCTCTTCTGGAAGGCCCTTGCAGCATGCCCTGCTCATCAATCTTTTACAGGCTATTATGCTCCCTTCTGCCGTAGCTGTGATAATGTGCACTGCCCATATGACCGCTGATGGCCCAATCTCCCAAGGAAATGCTTGTGCTGACCAAACTGCTAGAGAAGCACCATTAGCTCCCAATGAATGAGTACTACAAGTTCCAAAGGCAGAGGAAGCAATAAAGGTTTTAGATCTACTAGAGGGAATACCAACAGCACAGCGACACACTCCAATCATTTACAGACCGATTTCATTCACATGTCAGCTAAATAGGGTTTTAAGTACATGTTGGTAATTGTCGACATGTTTTTTAAATGGGTAGAGGCCTTCCCCAGCTGGAACAGTGGTCAAATGCCTGGTGAAGGATGTGCTCTCTAGGTTTGGAATTCCAGAGAGCATTAACAGTGACAGAGGCACTCACTCTACTGCAGCAGTCACAGACAATGTTAGGAAAGCATTCAGCATCATGTGGAAATATCATCTTCCCCAACCGCCCCAGTCCTCAGGCATGGTGGATCAGAGAAATGGTACCCTTAAAACCATTCTGACAAAGGTCACACAGGACATGGGCCTACCTTGGCCAGAACCCCTATCCTTAGCCCTGTATAACTTAAGAAAGCAGGTCAACATAGGACTTACCCCATTCGAGGTCCTAATGGGGACATCAATGCCCATAGGGACAAGACCTAAATTTCCTGTGGATTCTGCATTACTCTCGACACAGAAAGCTCTTCTGGATTATGTCAAAGCATTCTGTAAGATGATTACCTGTAACCACGAAGGCAAAGGAGGCCATTCCTGCACCTAATGATGACCCAATACATCCCTTCCAACCTGGGGACGATATCATGATAAAATCATTGGAAAAGAATTCGCTTTCTCCACGGTGGAAAGGCCCGTACCTTGGCCTCCAGTAAGCCAGACAGCTGTCAATGTTGAGGTAAGACCTGAGTGGACACATGGAACCCGCTGCAAGAGTGCCATCCCTAGAGTCATTAGGTCTGTGGAATCTCTTCCATAGCGAACAATGAAGGCTCACTGGGATCACTGAATATATGAAAAGGCAAGTTTAGATTCTTACAGAGCAGGCTTGATGGGCCAAAGAGACTACTTTGCTCCAAAGTCCTAAGTTCCATTAGTTTGATTTCTGGTGAAGACCTGCCAATCAACTTTAGGAAATGCCAATGTACACTGATGACTACTGTAACAGCCAGCACATTTAATCCAAACGTACACAAAAATGCTCAAACTGCACAGAAAGCAGTAACACTGGACTATACATGAGTAAAGGTACCTATACCCACAGAGATTAGTCCAGTGCAATTGAGAAGATGCACTTCCTGCAGTTATTTCGATCCTTTTTCTTAAACACTTTACTCTGCATTTAGTATTTGCAGATGAAACTCTGACCAGAGTGAAGCTACTGCATGTAAGTAGTTGAGAGGGTGGGGAAACCCATAAAGTCATAGCAGAAACAAAACCCAACAACCTTTTTGATTGTATGAGCTCATATAAAAGTTTTTGAGAGAGAATCAGGTCACAACAAGCATAATGAGCACAAATTCCACCTAACTAGAAATATAGATGTTACTTTCAACACTATCTTCAGCAGGAGCCAAATTCTTAAAAATTTGGAGGTGTGTTAAAGTCTGGTGCCAGAGAACCTCTTCAACCCAGATTAATGCAATAGCTATACAGTCAAAACTTGGTTGACAATTCAGTGAAGTGCAAAGGGACTGCTGCAATCAGAGACAGCAATGTAACATCCTGTGACAATGTTTGATGTTTATCAGTGGGTTTATGCAATGCCTATCCAGCATTCCTCCTCAACCAAGAGCACCAAATCAAATTAGTATCATTTATTCTATTTTCATCGTTTATGAGCCTTGTTGAATGTAAATTCACCACGTTGTCTACAGAATAGTCGTTAGTATTTAAACGGCTATAAGAAACAGTGGACAGCCTTCAGAATTCACTTGTTTGGCTTCAGTTGGAGACAACTGATTGCAGATGCTGTAGTCTGTCTATACTTGATATGTTAACTTGCTTTCTCTCCATGGATGCTGCCTGACTTGCTGTGATCTCCAGCATTTTTGCTTACTGTATGGCTCCATTCCTTGATCGCAAGGGTCCTATGTCATAAGAGTTTAATTTGGTTCAAAGCAGTTCCTAGACAACACAGGTGCATGGCACCACACTGCACTTGATTCAACTATAAAGCATCAAGTCATCATTTCTTGGAGTGCATTATTGCAGAACCTGAATAAACCGAAGTCACAGAGTTGTACAGCATGGAAACAGACTCTTTGGTCCAATGGTCCATGCCAATTAGATATCCCAACCCAATCTAGTCCTACCTGCCAGCACCTGACTCACATCCCTCCAAACCCTTCCTATTCATATACCCATCCATATTTAGATGCCTTTTAAATGTTGCAGTTGTACTATCCTCCATCACCTCCTCTGGCAGCTCATTCTATACATGTACCAGCCTCTCCCAACTCGCTAAATTGCCCCTTAAGTCTCTACTATATTAGATTAGATTAGACTACTTAGATTCCCTACAGTATGGAAACAAGCCTCTTGGCCCAACAGGTCCATACCGACCCGCCAAAGCCCAACCCACCCAGGCCCATTCCCCTACATTTATCCCTTCACCTAAAACTAGGGGCAATTTCACTTGGCCAATTCACCTAACCTGCACATCTTTGGACTGTGGAAGGAAACCGGAGCACCCAGAGGAAACCCACACAGACACGGGGAGAATGTGCAAACTCCACACAGTCAGTCACCTGAAGCGGGAAATGAACCCGGGTCTCTGGCGCTGTGAGGCAGCAGTACTGACCACTGTGCTACCGTGCCGCCCACAATATCTTTCCTGTTGGACCCTAAACCTACGGCCTCTAGATCTAGCTTCCCTCACCTCAGGGAAAAGACTTTGCCTATTTACCCTATCCATGCCCCTCATAATTTTGTAAACCTCTATAAGGTCACCCCTCAGCCTCCAATGAACCATGGAAAACAGCCCCAACCTGTTCAACTTCTCCCTATAGCTCAAATCCTCCAACCCTGACGACATCCTTGTAAATCTTTTGTGAACCCCTTCAAGTTTCATAACATCTTTCCGATAGGAAGGAGACCATGCAATATTCCAACAGTGGCCTAACCAATGTCTTGTACAACTTCCAATTCCTGTACTCAATACTCTGACCAATAAAGTAAAGCGTATCATAGGCCTTCTTCACAATCCTACCTACCTGCGACTCTATTTTCAAGGAGTTATGAACCTGCATTCCAAGGTCTCTTTGTTCAGCAACATTCCCTAGGACCTTACGATTAAGTGTATAAGCCCTGCTAAGATTTGCTTTCCCAAAATGCAGCACCTCGCATTTATCTAAATTAAACTCCATCTGCCACTTCTCAGCCCACTGACCCATCTGATCAAGATCCCGTTGTAATCTGAGGTAACCTTCTTTGCTGTCCACTACACTTCCAAATTTTGGTGTGATTAGCAAACTTACTAACTATATCTCTTATGCTCACACCCAGATCATTGATATAAATGATGAAAAGTAGTGGATCCAGCACTGATCCTTGTGGCACTCCACAGGTCACAGGCCTCCAGCCTGAAAAACAACCCTCCACCACCACCCTCTGTCTTCTAACATTCAATGGATCAAGGTAAAACATTCAAATAGTCAAAGTCATTCTTCAAAATTTGGCAAAGAAAAGGAAGTTGGCATCATTAGAAGTCAATTCTCCCAGAAGCTGCATGAGCTCCTCAATAATCTGCCCTTCATCAATCCATCTTCATCAATAGCCTTCCATCCATCAGAGTTAGATGTAGGACTCAATTATGATTGGCTCCATGCCCACATGTAGAAAAGTCTGGACAACATCCAGCCTCAAATTGCAAGTAACAATTGGCCATACAAATGCCAGGAATCCACTGTCTAAACGAGAGAGAACTCAAGCCCTTATTCGATCTGAAAAATCCTCATCACATTCAGTGACATTACCACTTTAAAGTCTATTATCATAGAATCACCACTGACCAGAAACTCTCTGAACCAACCTATAACACTTATCCAGAACCTTATTCAAAACCTGAAAGAGATAGATTAGGAGTGAGTGTGGCTACACCAGCTCCAAAGAAGCACAAATGTATTCAGAACAAACTTGCCCTCTTGATCAGCCATGAACTCTAATGTTCAGTACTGGTACACATTGGCTTTGGCGTGGACGTGCATTATGTATAGGTGTACTGCAGCAACACAGTAAGGTGAGTAACACAGCAATCAAGTGAGTAACTTTACTGCAATTGCAATAAAATGATAGACCTAACTCCAGACTGATGGGCCTTAATTGAACAGAACATGTATAGTGAACAAGATAGAAATGGGAGTGGGATTCCAGTGCTTGAAGTAATGTAAACAACTAAGCTGCAGAATGTAAAACAGCATTGGCTCAGGTTGATTCCAGGTCACTCCAAACCTTTCAAGTTTAGAATTTTCAACAGATCACCAGCAAAGCTCAAGCTTCAACAACATCTAAATAGGTAGCTAAAGCAGTAAAGGAAAGTTACAACAAAAAAAAGACACTCTCAACCAATTCTTAGAAATTATGCTATCAATTTGGAGCATTGTACCATGTCCAGAGTAAACACAAACGTATGTTTGATTTGGCACAGAAGACAGCTATGGTCAGATGCTGAAGATACAAGTTCCTTGTATGGAGAGGGGAAAACAGAAAAGAGGAAAATTTTGGGACTAGGGCTGTGGACTTTGAATTATTCGATGTTGCCTTGGGGTGGGGGCTTACATTTCTATTGCACTGTTAGAGCAGTTCAGTATACTCTTTTGGCAGGGTTTCCTATAGTAGTGGGGGCACTGGTGATTTGGGGTGAGCAGGGTCCCAAGATTCATTTGTACTTTCTGGCTGGAGCTCCGATTTCTCCTGATGTTGTTTACTGCATATAACATAGAAGATAACTGGTGGTCTTCATTACTGAACACCACTGGTGCAGTGTCAGTTTCCTGATGCCTGCTACACTCAGTTCTAAATGATACTGCAAAGTTAATGAGTAACCATTGATCGCCAAACAAGCAAAACCCACAGCACTACCCCAATATTGACAGAACAAGGCCGCCAAGTTCTACCACATGCAAGGGCGTATAATATGGAACAGTTTAAGATAGACATGTTACCAAATTCATGCATGTACTACCTACCAGGCACACTCCTAGGAAAGGAAGCAAAACATTTGGTTCTGGCAAAGGTGCTCATCTTGGGAGATGTCCTTTACTCAAACTGCATATCAATTCTTCACATCAAAGAAACTGGATAAAAATGACAGTAGCCAGTCTGACTATAAAAGGATGACAAAGAACAGTGTTTTCTCACCAATTTATCAAAAAGAAAACTTGGATGACTCTTGCCTTTTTTTGTCCAGGTCCATATGCACATCACAGCCATTTCCCACTTCCCAACCACTCAGCTATCTTAGTTCAAAATGTGATTTGAATTTCGAACATAGAGGGCTGTTTGCTCATTTAGATGGTCCTGGGCAACAAGACAGAGCATGGGATCTGACACCAGGGCATGACAAGCATTAGATGGGATGAAAATCAAACCACACCAGTAAACTACATGTCACCGTACAGTTTTCAGAATGCTGAATAAATTGAAGCAAATGTATAAATAACATTCATAATTCTGATCAAACGATTTGTACAAAAACAAAACTTCACTAGGTCATCTTTGGGTTAAAAATAGAGAGAATTAAGTGAACATTCAAGTCACATTAAGTGTTTCAAGAAGCAGCTCAAACACTGCACTGACTGGAAAACCAGTGGATTGATTTACTTGCACACCTCCCCTCAAACATCATCGCATTGTATCTCAAACTTAAATTTGTGGCTCAAAAGGTTTTGGACACATTACTACCTGTCCAACAATCCCAGACAGCATGTTCAAAATCCTCTGTACATCATGTGTTTCATCACCAATTTGACAACATCTTCGTTGTTACCCCTCCTCATGGATACTTTTGTTAACTTTAGATACAGTTATTCAATTGCCACTGACTTCTTGCTTCACAACCTCAATAAATGAAAACTTCTTCAAAGTACAATTGATGGTAATTTGATTTATTGAGGGGAAAGTTAAGCTACTGCCCCTTGTCTTAAATCTTACCATGACTTAGTCCCATGCTGGCCTGCAATATCCTGCAGCCTCACATTCTCTCACATTATTTTTTCACCACATCTCTCATATCCTCAGAACTGAGGGCAATTTGATCCATTCTCCAACACTCCCCCTTAAAAAAACACCTTTCGTCTCTCTGCTACTTAGTTTATTTGATCAAGTTTTCAATCTCTCCATCCACAGAATAGCACCTACTGTTGTATCAGGTTCCATTTGTAAAATGCCAACTGTTAAAACTTCTATATCAGATGAAACCTGCTGTCACTGCATGTTAATGAGAATCCAACCTGAATATTTCATTTGCATCTCCAAAGATGCTGCTGCTACTTGAATACTGTGCAGTAACATCCTGGATTCTCTCTTTAGAAAATTCAAATCCATAACAGCTCATTTAAGGTTGCTTTAGTGTCAACTTTTACACAATGAAAAAATTCAACTCCTGTTAAAACGTTTAGGGGACCATAAGGAAATTATTTATATTTAACTGAGAAGTAGAATTCAAGGTTAGCACAAGAACAAACTTAGTGAGATGAATCTTTTGTTCTATGCTATAATTTTAGTAATAAGAGGCCAGATGTAGCAACTTGATGCAGGAAGCCTACAGAGTTACTGTTGCCTGAGACAAATGGTGCAAATACCAATTACGTGTGCAATATATACACACATGCAAAAGGCCACAGCACACACCCAAACATTTCATTTAGCACCTTTTAACAGAGAGCAAGAAGGCTGTTTAATTCATTGCAGCAGAGTACATGCAAACAGATCAGACTTCTAACCACTGCACCATCTGCTTACCAGCCACATTACTTCCAACTGGATTAAAGAGTCAGTTGGGCACGCTTCTCACTGGATCACCACCAGACTCCATCTTCCATAGCTATGGCTGTGCTCACTGTTTGGGAAGCATGATAGGTTGTCTCCCAAAACGCACTTCTGAGCAAACTACACTGCAACAGCACACCAATGGAAAATCGTCAGCTGTAAGCTACAGCAAATCCATGAGCGGAGGAGGAGAGAAGAACAAACATTAAAAGTTTGAGGATTTACAAGAACAATGGTGTGTTCTGGAACCACATTATATAAAAAAAAGCAAAGATTGAAGCAAAGGTAATTTGATACTTGGGTGGTCTTTTAAACTGAAGCTTCACAATAATATGCATGAAGTTAGTCACACATCTTCAAAAGATTGGCAGCATATTAACGAAAGTAGTGCAGGAATATTTCAGTTTCAGATTGTCTGCTGCCTTCCAAACTGAAGCTGACCCACCACCATGCATACTCTCCAGTTCGGAGAATGCCCAGGGCAGACAGTAGTATATTTGATAACTGCTATTGCTCAAATTACTTGTGTAGATAACAGGACAGAAGTTGTGGAGAATATAATTTCACAAAAGTTGACAACCCACCCCTCAACAAATCAGACAGCTTGAAATAGTAGCTTCATCCAAATGCAAAGATTTTATTTGGATATCTGGACGCAAATTAACTTGGTATTTGAAATATAAACAGGTTTTTCAGTGATAGCAGGAAACCAAGACAGGGGATTTCAGGAACAGGAAAAGATAATCAAAACACATTCATTATTAACTAGTTCCAAGAGGTTAGTAAGCAACTACAAACAGTTTCCTCCCCAGCCAAAATGCTACCTTCAACTCAAACCAAGCTGCAAAAAAACAGAAGCAGAAATTGCTGGAGAAATTCAGGAGGGATGTTTCGGGACCAGTGACCCTTCTCCAGAACTGGGCTCTATCAATAGCACTGACAGAATTTAACAGCTCCACAAATCTCATTATCACAAACACCAATGTGACAGCCAAGGACAGCAACATAAAATCATCTCCTCACCGAGTGCTCTGAAGAATGGTTTAAGTCACAGGAGATTTTGGGTTCAGCTCCGTGCACTCTTTTCACAAAAATATTTAAAATAAACTTCACACAGTTTATGGCTTTTATGTCCATGAAAAAGGAAAAAGCTGAAATGTCACTGACATCGAAAGATCACCTTAAGTATAGCCAACTACAGCAGGATGAAATCTGACCAAATTGATTATATCTGAAATTAACATGAGATATTTAGAACCCTCATTACATGAAGAGTGTCCATAGAGGCCAAGAGAAGCTAAGCTACACATTTCTGCTCTTGGCTCTAAAACTATGGCTTCTTACATTGTTTGGAATATCCTACACCAATCACTTCATGCGCCAAGCCAGAGCAGAATGGTCTGTGCTGAAATTCTTATTGCACTCAGAGTAAAACTTTTCCTGGAATCAAAGGATAACACCACCAATGAAGTACTAAACATCTGCACACTAAGAACATTAAATATCAGTTCTACTAAAAGAGACTTGAGTATTACTTAAAAGAACTCTCATTTTGTTGATGTTTTCTGTCTTGCTCTCATCAGGACATTTGGAAAAAAAAAACACCAAAATGAGGGGAAAACAATATTTATACCGTATGAGAGGCGTCTGCTGATTTGGCAACTGGACCGATTGATAAAGATATTGTCACGGAAAATGTATCAGCTAACGATGCCAAGTTGTGTGTAAACTCTAAGCTAAGGAAGTCAACTTGGATTGACCAAAGCATTGCCTTGATAGGAAGAACTCTCTCGACCTTGCGCTTTCTGTTCTCATCTCCAGGCTAATTTTCTAACCTCATCTCAATAACTATCCAAAGGACTGTTATGCTTTAGCACACCCTAAAAGGCCTATAATACCTAACAACATTCCCAACAATTTGAATATTACCCACATACACAACAGGACGTGCAATAAGAAGAGACCTTGCATTATTCAGAATGCAAAAAGCTGTGCTTCCAACTTCCCCTAACTCAGCTATACAGTCTAATAAATCTCCCATTTGTCTGGGCTGCTCCTATTAATAAAAAGGTGCCATCATCCCCATATCAATCCATGTCCAAATACAGCAAGATTTGGACAATATTCAGACTTGGGCTGACATGTGGGCAAGTAACATTTGCCATACATGAGTGCTAGCCAACAGTCGTCAATAAGAGAGAATGTAAACTTCACCCTTGGCATTGAATGGCATTATTATCAATGCTTACCCCAATATCAACATATTGGGGGCTACCATTGACTATAAACTCAACTGAACTAGCCATATAAAAACTGTGGTTACAAGGTTGGTCAGAGGGTAGGAATCCTGCAGCAAGTAACTCACCTCTCAACTCCCCAAAGTTTGTCCACCATCTACAGGACACATGTCAGGAGGGTGACAGAATACTTCCCACTGCCTAAATAAGTACAGCTCCAAAAACATTTAGGAAGCTTAACACCACCCAGAACAAAGTAGCCCACTTGACTGACACTTTATCCATAACCATTCACTCCCTCCATCAGCAATGCTCAGTAAGAGCAAGGTGTATCACCCGCAAAATGCACTTCAGAAATTCATGAACCATCAATAGATAGCACTTTCCAAACCCATGACCACTACTATCCGGAAGGACAACAGGAGCAGATACATGGGGACACTCTAATCCAAAAATCCCATTCAAGCATTCCATCATCTATTCAAATCTGTCCAAATCTCAGAATGGATCTATCTAAACCTGTTCCAATCCTGGACAAGTCCCCAAACTGTTACGACATGGGGTAAACTCCTCTGCTAATTCAAACCGGACACACAGGAAAGCTCACCTCACCTCATACTCTGTTAGATTTAGAGAGGCAAAGAACTACCCAAAAAATCACTAAAGAAAAACTTAACAATTTTATTCTTTACGTCCAAAAGAGAACATTAGACAACAAGTGTTTACAACTACTTTCCCTTAAACCCATCTTTACTCTACAATGCTAGTCCGATTAAAAACTCCAATTAAGATTTACAAAAAAAAATCACATTTCAAAACCAGCCAGCTGTGTCGTCTTTTCTTTGGTCAGCTACTGCACAAATTTCTTATGGACAGGTACCTTTCAGAAAGCTATTCTTCCAGCAGTCAATTGGTGCTTGGCTGCTCTTTGCCATTCTCTGCTGTTCTAAATTTTATATACCTGAAAACATCGGACCGTCATGATGTCATCAAAACATTAAAATTCAAATTTGATTGGATTTTAGTACCTTGTGGCATAACTTAAATTGATTGACCAAATTTGAATTTGTTGTGTACTGTGGCAACACAGCTCCAGCTCTTTGCGTTACAATCAAATGTTGTAATTTGTATTTTTCAGCACAGTGTGCTTCTCTAGGTCCATGCCAGCTTTCACTCTCAAAGATACAGTATAAACCTATACCTTCACAATACAAACAGTTCAAGGCAGCAACTCACCACCATCTTCCCAAAGGTAACTAGGAATGGGCAATAACTTTTGGCCCAGCCACCAACACCTACATCTCATGAATGAAGAGAAAATAATCACTTGGTCATACTAGCAGGACAAAGCTGGAGGCTATCCATGGTGTATATAGTGATAGATATTAAGTTGGCATTCACTCTAAAAAGAGAGCTCCAGCAGAGGACACAGAGTACATCAGTTCAAGAAACCTGTAATGGAATGCCTTTGTCATGATAAACACATACTGCCAATTATCATTAGTACAGGGCCAACATTTGAATGCTGAGCATTGGACAATAAAGTGTTTTCAAATCATGACAAGCGCGCCAAGGACAGAACCACAAACTAAATCTAACATTAAAAAAGGGACAATACCAGAGCTTTTTATCTACTGCCCTTTCCTTTTCTCTAGGCACCAGTCCAGCTTGGCTAACCTCCATATGACCTGGTTCCTCTTCCTTGATTTTTTTTTTAAAAAACTATACCTTTTCCCTGGGAATTTGCTGTTGATTGCTGTAGAGCAATAGCATAATATTTGGGACATACAAAGACCACTGCTCAGCCCATAGTTGTTCAAAACCAGCTATCATATGCCCCACACTGACTTTGAATTAATAGCTGTGTCCCATTACCCAAACAGAAATTCATTCCCTTCTTTGAAAAAAAACAAATTTTCCATTCCATTGCTCACTGAGTGTGTACTCCATACTAGTACCATGCTTTTTATTGAAAGCTAACAGTTGCTTTCATTTCTTTGACAAATTAAACTTTAAAATGTATTCTCAAATGCTCTACCTCATGAAAGAACTTTCCTGGATCCAAATTCATTATACTTGTGAAAATATAAAAAGACCTCCATCAAGTTTCCCTGACTTTCTTCTGCACATAGTATACATTACTAAAAGCTGATTCATCTTTTCTCACAGCTCAGACCTCACATTCAGAAATCGGTCTTTTAGCTTTTTCTGGATTTCTTCCCATGGTTGTGCAAAATCTGTAAAATAGTGACAAAGAACACAACACTCCAGCTGATACGCCAACTAAGAAATATTTGTTATACCATGCCTACACTGTACAAAAGTGACTTCTGAAACCTTTAACAACTCCTGACAGTTTTCTCTATGCTAAGCATTTTAAGTGATGGTGACTTGACTGATTAGCCAGTGAGGCTGCACTCAAGAACATTTCCTGCTCACAATGTGCAAAGCTGGCTTCTGGGATTCACAAAACTATGTCCAAAATTCAGAATCCATCACTCAACGCTAGTTAACATGCTACCCTCAACAAGTGTTCCAGGCCTGTCTACACTTGCAATAAGGGTATAAACCAACAACAGTTGTAAATGAATACCGTCACTTACAAAAAATCCAGCTTGTTTTCATGAATCAGAGAGGATAATGTCTCTTTGAGGCAAGTAGCAGCATTTAACTATCTTGTTTTGTAGCTGATAACAGAACTTATCCTATCATTTCACTTAGAAGTAGATCTGTGCTCTCTTTAAAGAGCACATTGATTTATACCAACCTTAATGCTTCAGGAAGTTCATTCAACTTTGCATCTGGTTAAACATTTCCATCAGTAATGAAGAGATTCTGTGCTTTTAAAAAAATCAAAATAAAACTTGTGAAAATATTTACTTCTCGTGGTTTGAAGATATGGAGATTTGTATAAGTTATCTTCGTCAAATTATTCATGCTGATCTTTCCTAAATGTTATTCTGGTGACACTATCCAACTCCAGATCTGGTTGATGACATTTTGTGTGTTAGTTACATCAGACAAAATTGTTAAAATTAGTTAATATGTACGGAAAATAAATCCAACGCTGAAGTCTTGTCTGTATTTGATAGACAAATGTCTGAACTAGTCGTTTTGATTATGCTACTGCCCTTGCGTGTATTTTTAAAAATAGTTGCCTATAGCTCCATTGCACCTCATCCCCGACACCATTCTTCAGACTAATCAACCGAGGGAACAGAGTAAAATCTTATCCTAACATCCATATGAAATTTCCCAGCAGCTGTTAGTAAGTAGAAGAGAATTAGTGGAAGACTTACCTCCCATTAATTCCTCTCACCCATGAGGTGCCAAGGTAACACTGTTGTACAGCTGAGATCAACTAGAGCAGCTGAGAAACTCTTTCTACTTTATTCTTTCAAAGTAGGTGGGACATTACTGACAAGGTCAGCATTTGTTGCCCATCACCATAAGACCTTGAATGACGAGGCCATTTCGAATGGCAGTTAAAGACTCAACCAGACTAATGTACATTGAGAGTCACATGTAGGCCAAGTCAGTCAAGGACAGCAATTTTTTTTCCTTACAGGATATTAGCGAACCAGATAAGGTTTGAAGGCAATTAATGATTGCTTTACAGTTACCATTACAGAGACTAGTATTCAGATTAATTAATTGAATTTAAATTCTGTCAGCTGCCATGGTGAGATTTGAACCCATGTCCCAGAGAATTATAAAAGGGTTTCTGAATTACCAGTGCAGTATCAATACTACACCATCCCCCTAGGTTGAACTTGGGATGTGGTGTGAATGGCTCACTTCAAGACCATCTTGGTTCATTGAATTTTGCAAAACAATGCACAAGGAGGTTCAACTTTAATCCACCTATTCACAATACAGATCCCTTTCAGTAACACAATTCTCACTCCATCCAATGTATTCCTCTAAAGTAATAAATTTCTATGTTTACAGGTAAATGCAGTTCACAAAATAAGGACTGAACAATTTTAACCAAAGGTATAGCTTTTGAAATCGCAAATGGATGCATGCCTACATTGCTAAACAGAATAATGCAAAGGAGGATTAAAAAAAAGTGTCAAATTAATTGGCAAAATTATCTGAAACACCAAATTGCTGTGATAGAACAGCAGGACAGGAATACTGCCCTGTTTTGTTCAGTGAGAAAGCCCATTGTTTAACATGACTCTCACTCACCACAAAATAAGGCCCTTGGATTTGACTGCTCCCTGAGTATTGACAGTCAGCAGTTCTCAGCTCATTTTTAATTTGGAATTAATTTTGATTTCAGTGCTGCTGGACTTGAAAACACAAAATTCAGCAAGGATTCCTGCCCATGGTTAACACGCAATGGTCTCATCCTGACGCCCATGTCATTTTTTGAGCTTGCCAACATTCACTGGAGTAAAGAATAAAACTTGCTGCTGCATAAGAGGCCACTGAATATGGGTCCCAACTTTGAGAAAGTGATTTGTTGGGGGCTGGGGAGTGGGGGATGTTGGAAGCAATAAATATGTTCTGCTGCATTTTGAAGTACTCGCCATTTATACTAGTGTGCATTGATTGCATTACCCTCTCCTATACTCTTTTGATGCAAATACCTTGAGCCAAGATGACTCAGTCAAGATCAAATAGGCTTCACAACCAGGTAGAGTGACCAGAACAGTTCAAACTAAATACACACAGGTGAGATTCCTAAGTTTCTCTTTTTAGTTGCTTTTAATAATTCTTTAGTTGCTGTCCAAACCAGGCTCCATAGTGTATACAAGGCTGCAAAGATGTGGCTGAGAGATAAGAAGTTCTTTATCTTTATCTTTATTAGAGTCAGTGTGACTTTAGGACTGGTTATCAGGTGATCTGAGAGAAAACTGCTTTGAAGTATTCAGATAAACAAATCTCTCATGTTTGCTTTTGGCTTGTTTAAGCTGTACTTAGGGCTGGGCTACAATTCTCTACTCAATAAACACCTCCTCAGTCAGAACCTAGCCTTTCATCTACTTAATATATTCATTTCGTCAGCCATGAAGATTAAAAAGAATTAAAAATACAACAGATCCCTATCAGTTACATAGCTCTCATTCTGACCAATGCATTCCTCTAAAGTAGCAGATTTCCAGTGTTCAGAGAGAAATGTTCTTTTCACAAACAGACTGGTTTAACCCCGGCACAAGAATTGAATTACAAATATTCATACAGGAGGGTTTTGATCATGACCTGTTTGAACAACCATGGAAGGTAAATCTCAGCTTCCACCCATTGACAAAATGGAAATGCAGCAATCTGGAATATACCAACTCCTTATGTTTCAGTAATTCCACCAGGGACACCATCATTATCCAATTTTAGTCACCACAGAGAAAAAACACTGGCATCGTAGCTCAAAGAAAAAAATATCTCCAGCACTTAAAGGGTTAATGCTGTCAACAGAAAATTTTCCTTAACCAAGCTTAGATGGGGAAAAGGAACAAAAGCTTTGCTTATAGTTTGAGATCAAACATCACATTAAAAAAAATTCACTAACCCAATAGTGGCAGGCCTCTGGAAACTTACAATAAACAAGACAATACACAGTACATTGATGGCAATACTACAAAGAGGCATTTACTGAACCAGTAAATACAATTTTTCAAGGTATTTAAAAATTGTAAATTCAGAGGCATTTGACTCTTTAGGTGATTCTCTCTACTGCACCAGCTGTGATCAAAACCTTCGTCTACGACAGTAGCAAAATACATCTTCACAACAACAGTACAGAACCAGGCTTGGAAAACAGCTCTACGTTCCTCACTAAAAACAACTAAAAAGAGATCAAAGGAATCTCATCGGTATCAATCATATTCAGTTTGGATTTTAAGGACAGCCAAACAAAAGAAAGAGTATTTTCAGAAAACAAATTTCACTAAGGTTCTCAAATAAAGGTAAAACCTTGCAAATACTGGAAATCTGAAACAAACACAGATAATGCCAAAGAAACTCAGCAAGTCTGGCAGCATCTGAAGAGACAGAAACAGAGTTACTTAACTCTGCTTTTCTCTTCATAAGTGCTGCCAGTCCTAGGTTTCTCCAGCATTCTGTGTTGTTTCATTAAAATCCTCCTTCCTCAACAGGTCATTCAATATCAGTATTATCCACATGGCCTCCAGAAAGCAAACAAAGTTGCCACTAGTTCCCCTTGGTGAAACCAACTTTACAATCTTCCCAATGGCCAGATGTAACTCTCATCAACATCCCTTGCCCTCATTATCCTCCCATTGCTGAGCCATAGCCTTCACCATCCTCCCACTGAACCAATGGATAACTTTTATCAAATTCCAATTTCCTCAACACAACCAACACCAACCACCCATTGTCCAGCTGCCCTCCTGCACTAACTGATACAATGCACAACTTCCTATCAACCTACCCTTGCAGATGACTACCAAGCTTATGACCGGCTGACATGACTCATCGCCAACACCATGCCATCCCATCATAATGACTGATCTCATCATTTACTACCACTGACCACCCATCTCATGTTACCTCCTGCCTCCACCATGCACTGTACCATCACTGACAGTCATTGAGGTTTGATTTGATTTACTATTGTCACATGTACTTAGATACATGAAAAGTAATGCACTGCATGCTAACCAGACAAATCATACCTAACCAAATACAGCAAGATAATAGAACAGAATGCAGAATACAATGTTACAGCTACTGAGAAGGTGCAGAGAAAGATAAATTCTAATGTATGAGGTCTGCTCACAAGTTGGATAATAGTGGACAAGTTCTTAAATTTTCCACATCCCCGTAAAAAATATTCTATTAAAGCAACTAAAGTTGAACAAATTAACAGAAGAGATTGATAAGCAGCAGTCAATAAAATGTAACTAATCAGAACTTAAATTGACTGTAACATGGGGTATAATGAGAATTGTATTTTACATTACACACCAAGATGGCTTTTAACTCAGCACATCGTAAAAAGGCAAACAGTTGTTGCACTCTGTTGCAACGGTTTAGCAGTAAATTAGAATTTTAAACTTATCGTGTTGTTGTAGCAACAATCACTGAAAAGATGACAGCAATTCACCAGTGATACACCAGAAACAGGAAGGGATTAAGGAAACCAAGTGTCCAGCTGCCAGAAGATAGGTTCAAGCCCCATGGGAGACATGCACTGTGCAGGTGCAGTACCCACCGCACCAACAGACACTAGTAATCCTCCACCTGTCAGCACAAAGATCCCCAGGACAAGTGCAGTTATAAACACAGATGGACCTTTTATCTCTGTCGCACATCCAGGAGCCTGCATCAAGCACAATCACCCTCTTGTACTTTATGTTGACGCAAAGGAGGATGATGAGAGAGATTCCTGTGTTCAACAAAGCAAACAGTAAATTGACTGTAAACTGCAATGCAAGACAGCATACTACAACTGTACAGTGTGTTCTATGGCAACAGCAAAATTACAGAGGAGGGAAGATCAATCACCATGCATGGACTTATGCAAAAACCCAAAATCTCACACTGTCAACAAGTTATACTTGGTTCTTCATTTGCATGAATACTGCCTCTTCATCTGAACAGTCAAAATCTATTGTGTGTTGGGGACTAATTACATTGCTTACATTAGCAAAATTTCCAAAATTCTCTATCTCCCAATGAGGGAAAAAAAACTAAGACAAGAACAACCAGCTTATTGCATTCAAAGTCAATGATGTGTTTAGAAGTCTATCCACTCTATGGATTCAGTATCAGCATCAAATGATTCCCAGGTCAAACACACAGTCAGCTTCAATGGAAAGGTTCCTCAACTCTTCCTTCAGACCCTCTCAACCCATCTCCCAATACAGTCAATCTCTCCAGGTCCTATTCTTTACCTTTTCAGTGAACTTGCCAATCAATTCAGAACTTCTACACAACGTATATTAAAGAACTGATCACCTATGGACAAGCCCTGCGCATGCACAGGTTCTGCTCAGAGGAGAAGAAACAGGATGGATATTGAAAGATACAACTGATAAAGTACCCTTGGTCGTCCAGTATTTCCCCAGAGCAAAGATACCACATGTTCTTTACAGTCTTCAACAAAACGATGAACATCTCACCAAAATCATCTCTACGCCTGCACTTCTCGCCCTCAAACAACCGTCAAATCTTAAACACACCATCGTTTGCACTAAACAACCTAGCTTTCAGGACAACACCAACCATAACACCATATAACCCTGCCATGGCAACCTCTGCAAGATATGCCAGATCATCAATATGGATACTAGCATCACATACGGGAACACCACCCACTGTACACAGCAGATTCTCCTGTGACTCAGCCAATGTGGTCTATCTCTCATGTTGCTGGCAAGGATGCCCCAAGGCATGGCATTTTGGTGAGAAAACACAGACACTACAACAATGGATGAAGGGACACTGCATAACAATCGCAGACCGGAAAGTGCCCTCCCAGTCAGGGAACACTTCAGCAGTCAATGACATGCAGCCTCCAATCTTTGGGTAAACGTCCTCCAAGGTGGCCTTTGAAATACACAATAGTGCAGATTCGCTGAGCAGAAACTGAGCACCAAGTTCTGTACCCATGAAGACGACCCAAACCATGATCTTGGGTTCATGTTAACGCTACGTGACCCCACCATACTGTTCAGTATATGTTAAATCCTCCTTCCAGTTCTGTTTTGACACTGCCACTGTGATAAATTGCTATGATCTCTCCACATCAAAAAGTTTGTAAGTTTTGGATTACTTATCACTTCGATTAGACTGTCGGCATGTGACCTTTACACCAACCACGTTATTCCAGTCATTTAGTTTGTCTCCAGTACCACCTTATTTTTAATTTTTTTTTGTAATTATCTCTGTCTCATTTAATCAGATCTTCCCTTCGCTTGTTACTGAGCTGTTGAACTTTATTCACACTGTCTAATATTCTTAGTCAGCAACAGAGATTTATTATTCACCACTCCACTCACCCTAGTTGTATGGTCTTTTGATTTCTCTCCTTTTGGACCTCAGGAAGTATCAGTGTTGTCACAGCTAAGGAGTTACTTGTGTAATGTATGAGGTTAGCAAACTTGGCATAAGGTGATCTTGCAAACTGGAGATAGTGAGAACTGGAGAGCCAGAGTGGATAGGGTGTAGAGATGGAAAAAGCACAGCAGGTCAAACAGCATTAGAGAAGGAGGGGAGCTGACATTTCAGGTTGGAACCTTTCATCAGGATCTGGTAACTATGCAACCTTCAAATTTTGCTGTGCTTTAAGCAGCTCAATTATTGCATAATTAACCTGTTCAAACTTTCCCAAACATTAAATGCTTTTCATATAGCAAAATGGTCCCTATGAATTGCAAATATAACTCCACTTTTAAGAAAGCAGTGGGAGAGAAAACAGGGAAGTAGACAGCCCCATAGATTCCAGCATTTCACCTGCGATTGCTATGAACAGCAATGATCGGGCACAGTCAATACAGATTCATGAAAAGGAAATGGTGTTTGAAAAACTTCAGTTTTTTTGAGGTTGCAACCAATAGGGTGAAAAGAAACTAGTGATTATGCTTCCAAATTTTCAAAAAGCATTTGATAATGTGCCACACATGATCTTATCATGCCAATGGATTGGATGCAATATAATAGCACAGATTAACAGATAAGAAGCAGTATAGGAACAAACCAGCCTTTTTCAGCTCCTCTGGCTTTAACAAGACAGGTGCTGGAAGGATCAGTGATGCACTCAGCAATTACCATCTACATCTAGTATTTAGATGAAGCAATCAAGTCTAAAAGATCCTGGCTTGATGATATGAAGCTAAGTGGGAAAGTAAACTGTAGGGGTTATGAAAAGAGATCAAGACAGGTTAACTGTGGATAACGAATGGAACAGAATGCAAAGATATGTGAAATTATCTGCTTTGAAAGATAAAACAGAAAAGTCAAAATTTTGCTCAAATAGTGAAAGATTGGGGAATGCCAGTATTCAGGGAATCTGAATCCTGTAAGAATTCTAGGAAGTCAACATACATTGGAAAAAAATGGTATGGCACTTTTTACTCTAAAAGGTTTGGAGCAAAACAGTAAAAAGGTCTTCCTCTGAGTGCACAACTGAAGTAATGTGCACTGCGTTGACCACTGAACCTCAGAGAGGATAAACTTATATTTCAGGGACAGCAATAAAGTTTGACTAAAACCATTTCTGTGATGAGGGAATGGTTCAACATGAAGAGATAATGTCAACTCGGTCCATATACCTTCAACTCTGGAACGGACAGTGATCTCAATGAAACAATTTGGGCAGGTACTATTTACTCCAGCTAAGGAATCAAGAAAAGAATGTCAAGGTGAGGGCTCAGCAGCTTAAGGCCAATATGGAGAAACTTCTTCAAAGAATTGTGAAGTTCTGCAATTCTCGATACAAGGGAGCGGTGGGTGGTCAGATGGTAAGTGCGTGGGATCAATAAAGTTTTGATACTAAAGGAATCAATAGCTGTGGGAATATTGAGGGCAGCTGCAGGTAGAAAATAAACTCTTTTCCAGCTGTTTTTTTAAAGCATTCCTATATCATAGAGTAAGTTAAAACTCTTACTCGCAACCAGATGCTGCAGAAAGAAAGAATTTTCTTGGTACCACAAAAGCTGGCACTGGAGTCTATCTCAGGGCAGCCTATACACAGAGGGTCAGGTTATTTTTTTACAACTCTACCTAACGATTCAAAGTATGCATCATACCAATGTTTAGGGCTTCCAACGCCAAAGTGTTTTATGGCATAACCAAAGTAACTCAGCTACTCCCTTTCCATGGCAAACTGTTTGCATAGATTATTTACTTTATTTCCATAGATTCTAAATGATGCAGAAATTTGTGCGTAATAAATGGCCAACAAACCCTGCAATATGGATGAATGCATCATATGGCATGGGCATACAACTGCAGACAGTTGAGTCTGCACCGCATATGATGAGTCCAACTGGGACAGCAATTGGTCTTACCCTGAACTAAAGAAAATAATCACCACCACAGCTCCTGCTTATGATTACAAACCAGTGAGTTAGCAGAAGGTAGAGCTTGCTGAGGATACTTGGTGTGAGAAGGCTGTTTTACCAACAGTAAGTCACGGTTCACACAAAGACTGTATGGAACGGCTGCCCTCACCTGTGCTGTGTAACAGCAACAGAAACCTGGTGACTCCATACAGGAGCAATTCAAATTAATCAATCTCAGAGCAGAATCAAACATAGCATTACCAGCTATTAGATCATCATGAATCATGTTTCAACTCATCAAACCACTTCGATTCCGAGATGAACATATCCAAGAAAAACATCGGAAGAAAAGGCTTCCATGGAGTAAATGTTCAGAATGTCTTCTCAGTACAAAAGCAGGAACATGACTAAAGCCTGCTTCATCTAAGATCACCTTGTAGAAACTGGATGAAACATTGACCAAATGGGACAATGCTAGCTAATTACACTCGATAACTTTATAGAACAAGAGAGCTTTCTAAACCATTGACATAAGTGTATATAGTGGGGGGGAGGGAGCTTTATTTCACCAAATGGTAGACAGTTCCGAAGGAACTGACAAATAAATCATTCTTTAGAATTCTACACTCCTTGGCTGGGGTAAAATGCTCTCTCAGTACCTTTTTGATGTATTTCAGTGAGATCAGCTCCCCCTTTTCAAAACTCGAGGGGGTGTAGGTCTGATCTGTGCAACCTCTCATTTTCTTCATCCCAGAAAAAAAATTAGAACACAGGGATTAGGACATCAAAACTGTCCACAGTACTTCAGACACTGGGTAAGTGTTTTCCAGGCAGTACTGTAGCTATATTAAGAGTAAAGTAGAAATGTCATTCCTGCTTTTCTGAAGGCAGGGAGTTCTTCTTGCCCGATGCCAACATATAATTCTGCACATGATTCATGCACAAGTCAAAAGAACGAGTGTTGACCATCCACTACAGTAAAATGGAATCCTGTCCTCACCAATTGCATACTGACATATCTTAGCAGGGTTCACAGAACAGTGATTCAAATTCAATGATGATAGGACATCTCAAACATCAGCTTGTCTCATATTAGTTAACTAGAACATCATTTGACCAGAAATTTAAGTTAGTTTCTGACCAGCGTTTGGCTGAATAGGCAGAAAGAGCACTGCGGGTCTTCATGAACATGATTAAACAAGGTGGAACTCTCTGGACACCTTACTCAGTACCAACTGCTGTTTATATGGCAGCTTCCAATTCTCTCAGAGTGTTTCATTAGATTATTAAACAGTGCTCCACTGACTGCCAGTACATCATGGCTTTGAAATCCAAGTTTCCATATCTTTCTGACAATATTTGACCATTCCTGTATGTAGAGAACTACGACAACATAGTAATAACATTGTTCTCTCTACCCCTTCACACCCACACTTTTCCTCTGCATCCCTTCTCTTACGTGCCTGTTTCTTTCCTGTACCTTTCTCATTCTCCCTTTCCTCAACAGCATCCCTCCCTCATTCCCCCCGCCCCTCTTTCGGACCTGCATCTCTTTCCCATTTACTTACATACAGCCACCCTCCACACCTGCCCCTCTACCCCCTTCTCACCTGTGCTGCTCACTCACCCTTCCCCACCTGCGCCACCACCTCCCCCTGCCCCCTCTCCCCAGCGCCGCCCCCTCCCCCTTTCCCACCTGCGCAGCCCCCGCACCCCCTTCCCCACCAGAGCCGCCCCCGCCTCCTTCCCCACCTGCGGCTCCCCCGCGCCCCCCCTTCCCCACCTGCGCCTCCCCCGCTCCCCCCCTTCCCCACCTGCGCCTCCCCCGCTGCCCCCCTTCCCCACCTGCGCCTCCCCCGCCCCCCTTCCCCACTTGCGACTCCCCCTCCCCCTCGCCCCCTCCGCGCTGCCCCCTCCCCTTCTCCCCATTACCCCCTGCGCCGCCCCCTCACCCCCTCCCCCTCTGCACCGCCCCCTGGCCCCCTCTCCCTCTGCGCCGCCCCCTCCCCCTTTCCCACCTGTGCCACCCCTGCGCCCCCTTCCCCACCAGCGCCGCCGCCGCCCCCGCCCCCTTCTTCACCTGCGTTTCCCCCGCCCCCTTCCTCACCTGCGTCTCCCCCCGCCCCCCTTCCTCACCTGCGTCTCCCCCCGCCCCCCTTCCTCACCTGCGTCTCCCCCCGCCCCCCTTCCTCACCTGCGTCTCCCCCCGCTCCCCTTCCTCACCTTCGACTCCCCTGACCCTTCCCCACCTGCGCCGCCCCCTCTCCACCTTCCCCACCTGCGCCACCCCTCCCCCTTCCCCACCTGTGCCGTCCCTCCCCCCTCCCCCTTCCCCACCTGCACCGCCCCTCCCCCTTCCTCACCTGCGACACTCACGCCTCTCCACCCCCCCTCGCCTGACCGCCCTCTCTCTCCAACCCCCTCGCCTGACCGCCCTCTCTCTCCAACCCCCTCGCCTGACCGCCCTCTCTCTCCACCTTTTCTCTCCCCCCCTCACCTGCACCGCCCTCTCTCCCTCCCCTTTCTCACCTCATCACCCTCTCTCTCCCTCCCCCTTTCTCACCTCATCACCCTCTCTCTCCCTCCCCCTTTCTCACCTCATCACCCTCTCTCTCTCTCTCCCTTTCTCACCTCATCACCCTCTCTCTCCCCCCCCCTTTCTCACCTCATCACCCTCTCTCTCTCTCTCCCTTTCTCACCTCATCACCCTCTCTCTCTCTCTCCCTTTCTCACCTCATCACCCTCTCTCTCTCTCTCTCCCTTTCTCCCCTGCACCGCCCCCTCTCTCTCTCCCCCTTTTCTCACCTGCACCGCTCCCTCTCCCCTTTTTCTCACCTGCACCGCCCCCTCTCTCCCCCTTTCTCACCTGCACCGCCCCCTCTCTCCCCCTTCTCACCTGCACCGCCCTCTCTCTCCCCCCCTTTCTCACCTGCACCGCCCTCTCTCTCCCCCCCTTTCTCACCTGCACCGCCCTCTCTCTTCCCCCCCTTTCTCACCTGCACCGCCCCCTCTCCCCCCTTTCTCACCTGCACCGCCCCCTCTCCCCCCCTTTCTCACCTGCACCGCCCCCTCTCCCCCCTTTCTCATCTGCACCGCTCCCCTCCCCCCTTTCTCACCTGTACCGCCCCTCTCCCCCCTTTCTCACCTGCACCGCCCACTCTCTCACCCCCTTTCTCACCTGCACCGCCCACTCTCTCCCCCCTTTCTCACCTGCACCGCCCACTCTCTCCCCCTTCTCACCTGCACCGCCCCCCTCCCCCTTTCTCACCTGCACCGCCCTCTCCCTCTCTCCCCCTTTCTCACCTGCACCGCCCGTCCTCTCTCCCCCTTTCTCACCTGCACCGCCCTCTCCCTCTCTCCCCCTTTCTCACCTGCACCGCCCTCTCCCTCTCTCCCCCTTTCTCACCTGCACCGCCCGTCCTCTCTCCCCCTTTCTCACCTGCACCGCCCTCTCCCTCTCTCCCCCTTTCTCACCTGCACCGCCCTCTCCCTCTCTCCCCCTTTCTCACCTGCACCGCCCTCTCCCTCTCTCCCCCTTTCTCACCTGCACCGCCCGTCCTCTCTCCCCCTTTCTCACCTGCACCACCCTCTCCCCCTTTCTCACCTGCACCACCCTCTCCCCCTTTCTCACCTGCACCGCCCTCTCCCTCTCTCCCCCTTTCTCACCTGCACCGCCCTCTCCCTCTCTCCCCCTTTCTCACCTGCACCGCCCTCTCCCTCTCTCCCCCTTTCTCACCTGCACCGCCCTCTCCCTCTCTCCCCCTTTCTCACCTGCACCGCCCTCTCCCTCTCTCCCCCTTTCTCACCTGCACCGCCCGTCCTCTCTCCCCCTTTCTCACCTGCACCGCCCACTCTCTCACCCCCTTTCTCACCTGCACCGCCCACTCTCTCCCCCCTTTCTCACCTGCACCACCCTCTCCCCCTTTCTCACCTGCACCGCCCTCTCCCTCTCTCCCCCTTTCTCACCTGCACCGCCCTCTCCCTCTCTCCCCCTTTCTCACCTGCACCGCCCGTCCTCTCTCCCCCTTTCTCACCTGCACCGCCCACTCTCTCACCCCCTTTCTCACCTGCACCGCCCACTCTCTCCCCCCTTTCTCACCTGCACCGCCCACTCTCTCCCCCTTCTCACCTGCACCGCCCTCTCCCTCTCTCCCCCTTTCTCACCTGCACCGCCCTCTCCCTCTCTCCCCCTTTCTCACCTGCACCGCCCTCTCCCTCTCTCCCCCTTTCTCACCTGCACCGCCCGTCCTCTCTCCCCCTTTCTCACCTGCACCGCCCTCTCCCTCTCTCCCCCTTTCTCACCTGCACCGCCCTCTCCCTCTCTCCCCCTTTCTCACCTGCACCGCCCTCTCCCTCTCTCCCCCTTTCTCACCTGCACCGCCCGTCCTCTCTCCCCCTTTCTCACCTGCACCACCCTCTCCCCCTTTCTCACCTGCACCGCCCTCTCCCTCTCTCCCCCTTTCTCACCTGCACCGCCCTCTCCCTCTCTCCCCCTTTCTCACCTGCACCGCCCGTCCTCTCTCCCCCTTTCTCACCTGCACCACCCTCTCCCCCTTTCTCACCTGCACCACCCTCTCCCCCTTTCTCACCTGCACCACCCTCTCCCCCTTTCTCACCTGCACCACCCTCTCCCCCTTTCTCACCTGCACCGCCCTCTCCCTCTCTCCCCCTTTCTCACCTGCACCGCCCTCTCCCTCGCTCCCCCTTTCTCACCTGCACCACTCTCTCTCTCCCCCTCTCACCTGCACCTCTCTCTCTCTCCCCCTCTCACCTGCACCTCCCTCCCTCTCTCCCCCATTCTGACTCTCCCTGAACTCCCAGCTGCCGAGCCCGGGTTTACCTGCAGCAGTTTGCCCTCTGCTGCCACTCTCATGCCAGCTCCGGCGAAGTGTCCGTGCAGGAGGAGGGTGCTGTTGTTGGGCACCACGCCGTTCCCTCGGTACTGAACCACCTCTATCTCGGCCACGGTCTCCTCGTCCTCCGCTGACTCCGAGTCGGATCTGGCCGACGCCAAAGCCGCGCTCCACAGCCATTGCAGAGCCAGCAGCAGCAGCGCTGCGCTCCTCATGATGCGAGCTGGTGCGGGGGGCCCGCCGCGGGCATGCTGCACCCCCCGAGCCGGGGACACACTCTCACCGGCACCGGCTCACCTGGCCGCACGGTCACCGCCCCGGGCCGCACTCCCGCTGCGCCCAGCCGGCGATCGCGAACCCTCGACCCGAGCGGCGTCGGCCACAAACCCGCCTCCAACAATAACCGTGCACCGGGACACACACAACTCTCCCTCTCCACCAGAGCGAGCAGAGGGGCGGGACCCAGTCTGACTGACAGCCCGGGGGCGGGTCCTAGTCTGACTGACAGCCCAGGGGCGGGGACAGTGTCTGACTGACAGCCCGGGGCGGGGACAGAGTCTGACTGACAGCATGGGGGCGGGGACAGTGACTGACAGCCCGGGGGCGGGTCCTAGTCTGACTGACAGCCCGGGGGCGGGTCCTAGTCTGACTGACAGCCCAGGGGCGGGGACAGTGTCTGACTGACAGTCCGTGGGGGGGACCTAGTCTGACGGCCAAGGGCCATGGAGTGTCTGACTGACAGCCCGGGGGCGGAACCCAGTCTGACTGACAGCCCGGGGGCGGGGACAGTGTCTGACTGACAGCCCGGGGGCGGGTCCTAGTCTGACTGACAGCCCAGGGGCGGAGAGTGTCTGACTGGCAGCCGGGGGGCGGGACCCAGTCTGACTGACAACCCAGTGGCGGGACCCAGTCGAACTGACAGTTCGGGGGGCGGGACCCAGTCTGACTGACTGTTCGGGGGGGTGGGGGTAAACAATATCTGACTGACAGCTCGGAGGGGCGGGATCCAGTCTGACTGACAGCTCGAGGGGCGGGAACCTGACTGACTGACAGCTTGGGTGCGGGGTGTGTCTGACTGACTGCCCGTGGGGGTGGGGAGTGTCTGACTGACACCTCGGGGGCGGGAAGACTTTCTGTCCATCTCCCGGAGGAAGGGACGTGATATCTAACTGACGGCCCAGGGCCAGGAACCATTGTGACTGACAGCCCTGGGGTGGGGACAGTGTCTGATTGACAGCTTGGGGCGGGGCCAGTCAATTTGGGGGAAGAGGGTGGGACGGTGAATGATTGACAGTCCAATAGGCGGGGCTAAATCTGGTTGTCTCCAGAGGGGCACGGGCAGTGACGGATTGACGACGGCTTTGGGTCAGACTGACAACCTGAGGGACGGGGCAGGGTCTGATTGACTGATAGAAGGGCGGGCAGGGAGTGATTGACACCAATATGGGCGGGACCTGTTGTGATTCACAATCCTGGGGGTGGGGCAGTGTCTGAGTGACAGGCTGAGGGGCGGAGCATGTCCTGCACACAGACAGAGGGTCAGGACAGAGGATCGAGGTCTGATTGACAGGCAGGGGGCGGAGTAATGTCTGAATGACAGCCCGAGAGGCGGGGCAGACAGGTGAATAGACGGTGACAACGTCTCTGGGGCAATGATTGGTGGACACGGTGGGTGTGCGCTGATTGACAGTGCAGTGGGCGGGGCTTGTAGGGCACACTGTGAAACCTCAACAGGGTATCGCTGTCGGAACGCACCCGGACTCCTCGCTGTTACTTCCCTCCACTCGGTGGTTATAACAATCTTGTGAACATTTCACAGGAAGAATTGATAAATAACTGCCTAACAATCACAGTTCCAATATGTGTGTTGCTGGTAATTCTGCATTCATTTATTCTATTTGGGATAAACATCTTCTCGTCCTAAATATAACTTCTGTACGTTTCCACATTTTCAACGTGAAAAGAAAAAAGCTCTGTTATCCGTCAGGGATGTTCGTGATCAAACCAGGAATGTTCCTTTTGTGTGCTGGAAGCGTTTCAGAGCCAATTATTTACTTTTGAAGTTCAGTCACTGGCCTTTGGGTACAAATACAGTTCACCAAAATGCTCACAGGTCGGTCCGCGAGATAAATGATCGGATGATTGTGTCGATTGAACAATCTGCACGAACATACGAATGTCTAATTAACATTAACATTTTTAATTAGCAAAGCCACTTCTCTCGCCTTTTCCCAGTCCAATGTGCTTTCTAAATGTCACATCTCTCTCAATATTCATGACCCAATCGGATCCTTCTGCAGTCACATCTCAGTTACAGCCATTAGACCCATGCTTATTTCAATTTGTACAACTAGTTCACCTGTTTTGCTTCGATTGCTGTGAATATTCAAACATTGTGTCTTAACTTTTGTCATTTCATTATTTTTTAGAATAGGAAGGGTGAACATGTGGCTTGAGGGATGGTGTAGGAGGGAGTGGTTCAGATTTTGTTTAGATTAGATTACTTACTGTGTGGAAACAGGCCCTTCAGCCCAACAAGTCCATACCGACCTGCCGAAGCCAACCCACCCATACCCCTACATTTACCCCTAACACTACGGGCAATTTAGCATGGCCAATTCACCTGACCCGCACATCTTTGGACTGTGGGAGGAAACCGGAGCACCCGGAGGAAACCCACGCAGACATGGGGAGAACGTGCAAACTCCACATAGTCAGTCGCCTGAGTCAGGAATTGAACCCGGGTCTCAGGCGCTGTGAGGCAGCAGTGCTAACCACTGTGCCACCCTGCCGCCCACATTTATTGGACATTGGAACTGGTTCTGGGGAAGGTGGGACTATTACAAATTGGATGGTCTACACCTCTACCGGACTGGAACTAATTTCCTTTTGGGGGAGGTTTTGCTACTGCTGTTGGGGAGGTTTTAAATTAATGTGGCAGGGAGCTGGGAACCAGAAGAGAAGACAAGCAGACAGCGAGGTGGAAACTGGAGACTGTAAGAATCATGAAGTTAGCATTAATAAGGGGAAGAGTAAGCAGAGAGCAGATGAATGCAAAAGAACTGGTGGCCTGAATTGCATATATTTAATGCGAGGGGTAAATAGTGGGTAAGGCAGTTGAATTTAGGGCTTGGATTGGTGCTTGAGAGTATGATGTTATTGCAATCACAGAGATTTGGTTGAATGAAGGGCATGATTGGCAACTAAATGTTCCAGGATGTAGATGCTTCAGACAGGACAGGGCAGGGAGCAATTGCATTGCTGGTCAGGAATGATATCACGGCTGTGCTAAAGGAGGACATTATGGATGGTGAGTAGTGAGGCATTATGGGTGGAGCTGAGAAATAAGGCTTTGGTTACATTGTTGGGGCTGCATTACAGATCTCCCAACAGTGAGCATGAGGTAGAAGAGCAAATAGGTAAGGAGATTATGGAAAGATGTGGAGGCAATAGGGTGGTGGTGATGGGAGATTTTAATTTTCACAACATTGACTGGGATAAACTTAGTGTCAGAGGTCTGAATTGGGCACAATTTATAAGAAGTGTACAGAAGAGTTTTCTAGAGCAGTATATCAATAGTCCGATGAGGGAAGGGGCCGTATTGGACCTGGTATTGGGGAAATGAGCCAGGCCAGGTGGGGGATTTCTTTGGGAACAGTGACCACGATTCTGTAAGTTTTAGAATACTCGTAGACAAAGATGAGAATGGTCTTAAGGGAAGAGTACTAAACTGGGCCAAGGCCAATTATATCAAAATTAGGCAGGAGCTGGGAAATGTGGATTGGACACAGCTATTTGAAGGGAAGTCCATGTTTGATATGCAGGAGGCTTTCAAAGATACGTTAAAGATAGTGTAGGATAGGCATGTCCTGTTGAAAGCAAAGATTAGGAAAGGCAAGATTCGTGAATGAGAAATTGTTCAACTAGCCAAGAAGAAAAAGGAAACATACATAAGGTCCAGGCAGCTAAGAACAGAACGGGTCCTGTTTCTCTGGAATACCAGGAGAGTAGAACCAGTCTTAAATGAGGAATCCAGCAGGCTAAAAGGAGTCATGAAATAGCTTTAGCGAGCAGAATTAAGGAGAATCCCAAAGCTATTAATTCTTATATAAGAAGCAAGGGGGTAACTAGAGAAAGGATTGGTCCACTAAAGCTTAAGGAAGGAAGGCTGTGTGTTGAACCTGAGAAAATGGGTCAGATTCTGAATGATTACTTTGCATCAGTGTTCACTGAGGAGAGGGACATGTTTCATTTAAAAGATGACACCTCTAACAGTGTAGCAGCCCTTCAATATGGCATTGAAGTTTCAACATGAAATGACTTCATATTTTTAACTCTAGAATGTGCTTAAACACATTACATGACTCAGAGTTGAGAAAACTACCACTGAAACCATGTTTGCTACCTATTAGAATAATCGTATCCCATTTAAATTATTCTTACTACAAGTTACACGAATTAAATTCCTGTGTTACCCCTACTGCACTGTGGGAAAAATGTGCATCCAACCTCATTAATTCCTTTCTTTACTTCCTGTTTAATCTGTCGCTCCCTGTTCTGAAAATTTATATTTGCTTAAATTACACACTAAAATAAGTAAATAATTGCTTTAACAAAAGACAAAAAGATTGGAGTATGAAAGCGAGTTAGCCAAAAACATTAATCAGTTAGGAATATTTTATATTAATTTATATTTATGTCATATATTTAAAATGAAATAAGATCACAAATTAAGTATTGGTCCTGTGGAAAATGAGTCTGGGAATCAGTAATGGAGGATAAAGAAATGGCAGATGAATTGAACAGATATTTTGCATTTGTGTTTACTAAAACGGATATAAGCAACAACCTGGAAATAGCCATAAATCAGGATTTAAAAGGAAGGGATGAAGTCAAGAAAATTACAATTAGCAGGAAGTGATACTGAGTAATTTATTGGAACTGTGAGTTGACAAATCCCTAGATCAATGGATTTCATCCTAGTATCTTAGAAGATGTAGCCATTGAAATAGTTAAAGGGAAATCATGTTTAACTAACATATTCTTTGAAAAACAACTTGTGCTGGAGATAAATGGAAACCAGTGGATGTTTAGATTTCCAGAATGTCTTTGATAACGTGCCATGTCAAAAGTTATTGTGGAAAATAAAAGCTCATGGTGTAAGGGGGTAACATATTGCATGGAGAGGTTAATGGGCAAAATGTGGCATATAATGTGGAAAAATGTAAACATGTACATTTTTGCAGGCAGAATAGGAAAATAGTATACTATTTAAATGGAGGGAGATTGCAAAACACAGAGATACAGGGGATCTGGCTGTCGTGTTACCTGAATCACAAAAGGTTCACTGCAGTTTGGCAAGTGAAGAGAAAGGCAAATGGAACATGGTGTTTATTGCAAGGAGAATAGTTATGGACCAGACAAGATACCCTGAAAATATATTAAGAAGGTAGTATGGACTCTAACCTTTTCTTATTTCAAGGGTAAATGCGAGGTGCTGCGCTTGAGATGCAATTTGATTGGTCAAACTATTCAATGTTAAGCAAAACACAATTTATTCAACCATTATAGTTATAATACAACAAAACAAAGAGGAACTTGTATAACTTAAGTCCATTGGAACTTAACAGAATGATAGATTATTTTACTACTAAATAGTAACTGTTCCAATATAGCACCATCCCATAAACACACCCTTGGCAAAAAGGCAAATTCAGAAAAACCCGATTGTCTCACATGCGAGCTGTCTGCAAGAAGGAGATATATGCAGCAACTCTCCAGAGGGAAACAGTGTAGCAGCCGGGAGAGATTAATTGCTTTCCAACCCTGCTAAGACCCAGCAACAACTACTGAAAGTGAACTAAAGATCCTGGATCTGAGAGCGTGACCACACCCACTCAAGTTGCTTCTATTGTTACAACTTAGAAAAAAAATCCAAGACCTCACAAGTTGTTTATCGTTCTAAAAGCAACTAGGACAAAAAATGCCACTTATAGCCACAGCATCATCACAGAATAGAATACAAAAGCAGGGGAATTTTCCTACAGCTGAACATGCCATTGGTTAGTACTGTGTATAATTTAGGGATCTTTATTTGAAAAAGAATAATGATCACACCAGAAGCAGTTCAGAGAATATTTACTGGGATAAAGGACTTACCTTGGGAACAAGTTGGCCCTTTACCTATTGCAGTTTAGAAGTTGAGAGATAATCCTATTGAAACATAAAAATCCTCAGGGGGATTATCAGGGTGGATTCTAAGTAGATGTTTCACATTGTAGATAGGACTAGAACTGGGGGATACAAATTCAGAATGAAGTTTCACTTTTAGATGGGCATGAGGAGAAATAATTCAGAAGCTTTACAGCAAGATAATCTCCAATTTGGCCAATGTTGAAATCAGTGTACTTTGATAGTATCTTATGCTGTCATGAAAGTTATTCTGTAGCATATTGTAAAGTATCACAAACCATGTCAGCATTTGTCAGCATTCCAATAATCTGCTCTATCATGACTCTGATGTCTGAATGGGTTTCATTGTAACTCTCCTGTGTATTACTGTGAGGAATGCTATCAGCCAAGATTGGAGAGTGTAAAATTTATCTCCCCGAGGCCAAAAGAAACTTGCTTTTGACCAACAGAAAGTGCTGAGATAGAAGCCAGTCTTGTTATAAATTTATCATGCAACAGTCTAATTGCCTTGTGTAGACAGCAGCATCTTAAACCTATAGTGACCTACCAGTTGAACACCTTCAGACTGGCATTGTCTGCTGTTAATACATATCAATTTATTGATGTTACAATGACCGTGTGACTGCTGTTCACAGTTCTTTATAACCTAGAAATGCCTGCCACATTGATAAATCCTCACCTTCCTGGATATTGTGAACCTGAACCTTTGTGGATCGGTCACTTCTCCAATGTAATGATAGATCACTGATGGAAGAATGTTGGAAATATTCCCTATATTAGGGAAAGACCTTGATTGAAAAAGTGGCCTTTTATTGGCAAAGTGCAAGTTGACCAGAGGTTTTTGGAGATATTCTTGCAACAAGGCCGAGCAGGATGTCTCGCTGCACCTTACCAAACTTATCGAATTAACTATTTACCCAGTGCTGATGTTGCCCCTTTTGCCTGACATTAACCTACCGGAACAGCGCACTGCACAATGGATATCCTCCAAAAGACCAGCGTCTCTGGCATCCACATTATATTTAAAAGGCCACTGTCCACCTGGAAAACCATGAGCACCTTGCTTTGTGATAGTCGGATTCTGCCAATGTTGAAAAAGGGAATGGTGCTTTGATGCTCCACCAGGAACCTTGAGGACCGGGTAGTGCAAAGTGAGAATATTCTTTTCAGAGAGGACCAGCAGATGACCCTAACAGCATGGTCCAAGGTCAGCATCCAGTTCAGAATGGTCTCCTTAGTGTGGAAGGCAAGCTAGCAGTGCCTTAAGAACGTCAATGACCTTGTCCACTCTGCCAGGGTAAGTGCCATACTCTTTTCTCTACCATTTTGCACTCACTGTATTTTAACTATTGCACCCACCTCCACCAAGGCCCATGTTCTACCCCTCTCACGACTGTCTACAACATCTTTCATCACTCACTGTCACAACACGTCTCATTTTTCCATTCTGCCCTTAATGTCAATATCTTTCTAAAAGGAAAATCCAAGATGGAGGATGGGAAAAATTTCTGACTGTAACAGCTGCTCCTTTATTGAGGTATTTTAGGTGCTGGAGATGATTTCCTCAAATTCCAGGAGCAGCAATTACTGTTTTATATACTGTTGCATTTTTTGGAACTTTGGAAAAAAAAGTCAAAACAACAGCAGTTTTAAAAGGGAGAAGAACAGACAAAGGAAGCATATGATGAGGTCATTGCAGGAGAGAGAGAGAGAGAGAGAGAGAGAGAGAACCTGCACAGTTACTACCTTTGCTGTTTGAATTCATGTATCGCTGAAAATCGGAGTGCATCTGGGAAAATTAACAAACAGTGAAATTCACAACTAATCTTAGAGGAACTGTTTGGGTCAAGTTCACAGCACAGAAGCAGGTAAGTGTATTGTTTTTAAGTGGGACCTACAGAAAGTCTGCAGTAGTGAGTAGAGTGGGTTCTTTCTTGGTTATATACTCTTTGCAATATGTAACTTGATTAAACTTAAAATATAAGTCATAACTATTCATTTAACCTGGGTCAGTGTTATGTTTTGGGTCTGTAGATTGTGAAGGAGCAAAAATGGCCTTTGCAGTGATATGCACTTCATGTCAGATGTGGGAGTTTTAAGAGAGTTTAAGGGTTACTGTGGATTATATCTGCAATAAATGCTGTTGGTTGCCAATCTTATCAGATCGAATGGATCGGTTGGAGAGACAGTTAGAAGCAATGAGGAATTTGCAACAGCAACAGTATGCGATGGATGGCAGTTATAGGAAGGGGGGAAAGTCTTAGATACAGTCACATAGATGGGTCAACTCCAGGAAAAGTAAGAGAGGCAGGCAGCTAGTGCAGGAGCCATCTGTGGCTATACCCATTTCAAACAAGTATGCTGTTTTGGAAAATGTAGAGGGTGATAGATTCTCAGGGGAATGTAGCACTAACAGCCAAGTTTCTGGTATTGAGACTGGCTCAAATGCAATGAGGGAATGTCGGGTTCAAAGAGATCGATTGTGTTAGGGGACTGTCTAGTCTGAGGTACAGACAGACGTTACTGTGGCCAGCAGCAAAAAATCAGAATGGTGTGTTGCTTCCCTAGTGCCAGAATCAAGGATCAAGGATGTCTCAGAGAGGGTGCAGAATGTTCTCAAGGGAGAGAGGGGCCAGTGCTATTGCCCGAAATGTCAATTTCGCTGCTTCCTGGATGCTGCCTGAACTGCTGAGCTCTGCCAGCACACTAATCCAGAATCTGGTTTCCAGCATCTGCAGTCATTGTTTTTGCCTACCAAGAGGTGACTGTCCACAATGACATAGGAAGGGAAAAGGTCAAGATTCTGAAGGGAGATTACAGAGAGTTAGGCAGTGATTTAAAAAAGGACATCCTTGAGAGCAGTAATATCTGGATTACTTCCGGTGCTACGAGCTAGTAAGGGTAGGAATAGGAGGATAGAGCAGATGAATGCATGGCTGAGGAGCTGGTGTGTGGGAGAAGGATTCACATTTTTGGACCATTGGAATCTGTTTTGGGTTAGAAGTGACCTGTACAAGAAGGATGGATTACACCTAAATTGGAAGGGGACTAATATACTGGTAAGGAGTTTTGCTAGAGCTGCTTGGGAGGATTTTAAACTAGTAAGGTGGGAGGGTGGGACCCAGGGAGATAGTGAGGAAAGAGATCAATCTGAGACTGGTACAGTTGAGAACAGAAGCGAGTCAAACAGTCAGGGCAGGCAGGGATACAGTAGGACTAATAAATTAAACTGCATTTATTTCAATGCAAGGGGCCTAACAGGGAAGGCAGATGAACTCAGGGTGTGGTTAGGAACATGGGACTGGGATATCATTGCAATTACAGAAACATGGCTCAAGGATGGACAGAACTGGCAGCTTAATGTTCAGGATACAAATGCTACAGGAAGGATAGAAAGGGAGGCAAGAGAGGAGGGGGAATGGTGTTTTTGATCAGGGATAGCATTACAGCTGTGCTGAGTGAGGATATTCCTGGAAGTACATCCAGGGAAGTTATTTGGGTGGAATTGAGGAATAAGAAAGGGATGATCACCTTATTGGGATTATATTATAGACCCCCTAATAGTCAGAGGGAAATTGAGAAACAAATTTGTACGGAGATCTCGGCTATCTGTAAGAATAATAGGGTGGTTTTGGTAGGGGATTTTAACTTTCCAAACATAGACTGGTACTGCCATAGTGTTAAGGGTTTAGATGGAGAGGAATTTGTTAAATATGTACAAGAAAATTTTCTGATTCAGTATGTGGAAGTACCTACTAGAGAAGGTGCAAAACTTGACCTACTCTTGGGAAATAAGGCAGGGCAGGTGACTGAGGTGTCAGTGGGGGAGCACTTTGGGGCCAGCGACCATAATTCTATTCGTTTTAAAATTGTGATAGAAAAGGATAGACAAATCTAAAAGTTGAAGTTCTAAATTGGAGAAAGGCCAAATTTGACGGTATTAGGCAAGAGCGTGCAAAAACTGATTGGGAGCAGATGTTCACAGGTAAAGGATGGCTGGAAAATGAAAAGCCTTCAGAAATTAGATGAGAGTCCAGAGAAAGTATATTCCTGTCAGGGTGAAAGGGAATGGTAGGTATAGGGAATGCTGGATGACTAAAGAAATTGAGAGTTTGGTTAAGAAAAAAAAGGAAGCATATGTCAGATATAGACAGGATAGATCAAGTGAATCCTTAGAAGAGTATAAAGAAAGTAGGAGTATAGTTAAGAGGGAAATCAGGAGGGCAAAAAGGGGACATGAGATAGCTTTGACAAATAGAATTAAGGAAAATCCAAAGGGGTTTTACAAATATATTAAGGACAAAAGGGTAACTGGGGAGAGAATAGGGCCCCTCAAAGATCAGCAAGGTGGCCTTTGTGTGGAGCCGCAGAAAATGCGGGAGATACTAAATGAGTATTTTGCATCAGTATTTACTGTGGAAAAGGATATGGAAGATATAGACTGTAGGGAAATAGATAGTGACATCTTGCATAATGTCCAGATTACAGAGGAGGAAGTGCTGGATGTCTTGGAACGGGTAAAGGTGGATAAATCCCCAGGACCTGATCAGGTGTACCCTAGAACTCTGTGGGAAACTAGAGAAGTGATTGCTGGGCCTCTTGCAGAGATATTTGGATTATCGGTAGTCACAGGTGAGGTGCTGGAAGACTGCAGGTTGGCTAATGTGGTGCCACTCTTAAAGAAGAGTAGTAAGGACAAGCCAGGGAACGATAGACCAGTGAGCCTGACGTCGGTGATGAGCAAGTTGTTGGAGGGAATCCTGAGGGACAGGATGTACATGTATTTGGAAAGGCAAGGACTGATTCAGGATAGTCAACATGGCTTTGTGCATGGGAAATCCTGTCTCACAAACTTGATTGAGTTTTTTGAAGAAGTAATAAAAAGGATTGATGAGGGCAGAGTGGTAGATGTGATCTATATGGACTTCAGTAAGGCATTTGACAAGGTTCCCAATGGGAGACCGGTTAGCAAGGCTAGGTCTCATAGAATAAAGGGAGAACTAGCCATTTGGATACAGAACTGGCTCAAAGGTAGAAAGCAGAGGGTGGTGGTGGAGGGTTGTTTGTCAGGCTGGAGCCCTGTGACCAGTGGTGTGGCATAAGGATCGGTGCTGGGTGCTTTAGTTTTTATCATTTACATAAATGATTTGGATGCGAGCATAAGAGGTACAGTTAGTAAGTTTGCAGATGACATGAAAATTGGAGGTGTAGTGGAAAGAGAAGAAGGTTAGCTCAGATTACAACAGGACCTTTATCAGATGGGCCAATGGGCAGAGAAGTGGCAGATGGAGTTTAACTCCGATAAATGCGAGGTGCTGCATTTTGGGAAAACAAATCTTAGCAGGACGTATACACTTAATGGTAAGGTCCTAGAGAATATTGATGAACAAAGAGACCTTGGAGTGCAGATTGATAGCTCCTTGAAAGTGGAGTCACAGGTAGATAGGATAGTGAAGAAAGCATTTGGTATGCTTTCCTTTATTGGTCAGAGTATTGAGTACAGGAGCTGGGAGGTCATGTTGCGGCTATTCAGGACATTGGTTAGGCCACTGTTGGAATATTGCGTGCAATTCTGGTCTCCTTACTATTGGAAAGATGTTGTGAAACTTGAAATGGTTCAGAAAAGATTTACAAGGATGTTGTCAGGGTTGGAGGATTTGAGCTATAGGGAGATGCTGAACAGGCTGGGGCTGTTTTCCCTGGAGTATCGATGGCTGAGGGGTGACCTTATAGAGGTTTACAAAATTATGAGGGGCATGGATGGGATAAATAGAAAACGTCTTTTCTCTGGGGTCGGGGAGTCCAGAACTAGAGGGCATAGGTTTAGGATGAGATGGGAAAAATATAAAAGAGACCTCACGGGCAACGTTTTCATGCAGAGGGTGGGACGTGTATGGAATGAGCTGCCAGAGGAAGTGGTGAAGGCTGGTACAATTGCAACATTTAAAAGGCATTTGGATGGGTATGTGAATAGGAAGGGTTTGGAGGAATATGGGCCGTGTGCTGGCAGGTGGGACTAGATTGGGTTGGGATATCTGGTCGGCATCACGGGTTGGACCGAAGGGTCTGTTTCCATGCAGTCCATCTCTATGACTCTAAAAGTGCGGTCCCTAGCTAGCCCTTAATATGTTTTGACCTGGATAAGAACTATAGTAAGGCAGGAAGCTAAAGTAAGTTTTATCCAGCTTTAAATGGGGAAACAACCTATACTGGAGAGTGGCTGATTTTTTGAATTCGGTATATCTGTTCAGTCTAGCTCTTTCACTATTGCTCAAGCATATAAATAAACATGCAAACATAGAAATAAGCGAGCCATTTAAATCAGCGAGCATGCCTTATCATTCTAGATTTGACTGATCATCTCATCGATGACATTTTCCCACACCACCTCCAGATAGAAATTGTCCCGTTGGGCAGAAGCAGCATGGGTTCATGAAAGGTTCGTGCTTAACTAACTGATGGGAATTCTATGAAGACATTACGAGCATGGCGGACAACTGGGATTCAGTAGATGTGGTGTATCTAGATTTCCGAAAGGCATTTGACAATATGCCACACAAAAGGCAGCTGCACAAGATAAAATGCATGGCATTATGAATAAAGTATTAGCATGGTTATAGGATTGGTTACTCAACACAAAGCAAAGAATGGGAGTAAATGAGTGCTTTTCTGGTTGGTGATCAGTGACTAGTAGGAAGTGAGGACTGCAGATGCTGGAGATCAGAGTCGAGAGTGTGCGGCTGGAAAAACATAGCAGGTCAGACAGCATCCGAGGAGCAGGAGAATTGACATTTCGGGCGAGAGCCCTTCAACAGGAATCATCAATGACCAGTGGTGTGCCTCAGGAATCAGTGTTGGGACTGCAATTATTCACAGTTTACATAGATGATTTGGAATTGGGGACCACGTGTAGTCTGTCAAATTTTGCAGATGAAACTAAGATGAGTGGCAGAGCAAAGTGTACAGAGGACTGTGAAACTTTACAGAGGGATATAAATAACTTTAAGTGCGTGGGCAAAGGTCTGGCAGATGGAGTACAGTATTAAGAAACGTGAAGTCATCTATTTTGGTAAGGATAACAGTAAAAAAGACTATTAATTGAATGATTAAAAAAATTATAGCATGCTGCTGTGCAGAGCATCCTGGGCATCATTCTGCATGAAACACAGAAGGTTTGCCTGCAAGTGCAATTAAAAAGGCAAATGGAATTTTGTCCTTCCTTGTGAAACAGATTGAGTTTAAAAGCAGGTAGGTTATGTTGCAGCTGTTTGGGGTGCTGGTGAGGCCACACTTGGAGTTCTGCATACAGTTTTGGTCTCCTTACTTGAGAAAGGATGTACTGGCACTGAAGGGGGTGCAGAGGAGGTTCATTAGGTTGATTCCGGAGTTGAGAGGGTTGGCTTGTGAGGAGAGACTGAGTAGACTGGGATTACATTCCTTGGAATTTACAAGAATTGGGGGAGGATTCTTATCAAAGCATGTAAAATTATGAAAGGAATGAATAAGACAGAGGTAGAGAGGACGTTTACACTGGTGGGTGAAACTAGGACAAGAGGGAATAGCCTCAAATTTAGGGGGAGCAGGTTTAGGACTGAATTGAGAAGAAACATCTTCACCCAGAGGGTTGTGAATCTATGGAATTCTCTGCCCAGTATAGTAGTTGACCCTTCCTCAGTAAATATTTTTATAGCTAAGATAGATGGTTTTTGAACAGTAAAGGAATCAAGGGTTATAGAGAGAGGGCAGGTAAGTGGAGCTGAGTCCATGAAAAGATCAGCCATGATCCTATTGAATGGTGGGGCAGGCTCGAAGGGTCAGATGGTCTACTCCTGTTCCTAGTTCTTATGTTCTTATATCCCTGGCTGTCATTGATCTCCAGAAGCTTATCAATTTCTGACTTGAACATGCTCAATGATTGAGCTTCCAAAATCTCTGGGGTCCAAAATTCCAACGATTTGCAACGGTCTGAGTGAAGCCATTCCGCCTCCTCTGAGTTGTAAGTGGCCTGCACCTTATCTTGAAGTTATATCCTCTGGTTTTCGAGTCAGGGTAACATCCTTTCTGTATCCTGTCTGTCATGCCCCCTGAGAACTTTGTAAGTCATCCAAGCAAGAGACATATCCTGCTCATCTGAATTTTCTAGAGGGTGGCCCCCTTGTTGTTGAGTTCAGCATAATAGAGAACCTTGTTGTTTGTGATTCTATTGTTCACTAAAGGTCTCATGATAGACCTCTGTACTGTAACTATTCAATGATTATTTTAAAATCATACAATCACTACAGTATGGAAACCGGCTTTTCAGCCCAGCAAGTCCACACCAACCTCTGAAGAGTACCTCACCCAGATACATTCCCCGATTACTCTACATTTACCCCTGACTAATACACATCCCTGAACACTGTGGGCAATTTAGCATGGCCAATTCACTTAACCTGCACATGTTTGGATTGTGGGAGGTAACCAGAACACCCAGAGCAAACTCCACACAGACAGTTGCCCATGACTGGAATCAAACCCAGGTTTTACGGTTTTTTTGTGGCACATTATAATATGCCTTTTGTAATTCCATACCTGCAACATTACTTCATCTATCTCATTGGTTGCATCCTCAATACTGCCCAGAAAATTTATGAAGCACAGTTCCCTATGAAGATTCACCCTAATGACATTATGATTATCTAATTGACATTCTTGTTCACAGTAGACCTCAGCATTCTCCTCAAGACTGATATCATATGAACTGGCCTGTAGTTCCTTGTTTGTTCTCTCCCTCAATATTTTAAACACCACAGTGCATTTCAAAGATGCTCTTAAAATTAAATCCTGTTGCAAACTGGGGAAAGAGTCAATGCCAGAACCACACATACTTGAAGTTAGTCCTACATGTCTGAAAAAAACAAAATAATTTTTCATGGTAGTATCTGGTACCAATTTGTAATGGGAAACAAAGCACCCAAGTTTGTTAAGGGGATGTGGGATTATGTTTTGATATCCATGAGAGCTGTCATCTTGTACATCGTCCTATTATCCATGTGGTTTTGAGTATTTTGAAACAATGTGAAAATAATCTTCACAAATAAACTCAAATGTCTGATTCTAATTTTAGGAATCTTAATGCACATATTTATGGTCCAGAAAGTAAACAGTTTACAGCTAATGGGTCATCCTGGCCTTTCTCACAAGCAGTTCGGAATTTGTTTATTACACTTCTGTGACATATGCCTATCTTAAGATATTTGACAACCAAATAAGGGGATCTCTATCACAAACATTAAAAACTCAATTCATTTTTCTATCAAATGGAAAGGGGGTGGATCCCAAAGATTGATTGAAATTAAATCAAATATATTGTAGATTCTGTCTTGAACACAATATTTCAGAAGTCAGTCACAGTTAGCAAAGGGATAGAAGAATAGAAAAAGGAAAAGATCTGACATAGAAAGGTAAAGCCACACAGAATGAGGTTACAAGAGTTCAGAAGTTGAATGACTTTATTGCATAGCAATAGACAAATTCAGTACAAAAGCAAAATATTGCAGATGTTCAAAGTCTGAAATCAAAAAGAAAGTGCTGAAAACATAAGGAGTGTCAGTGCAGCATCTGTGTAAAAGACTCAGAGTTAATATTTCAGATTGATGCCTTTCCATCAGAACCAGAATAAATTAGAGATGTTACAAATACAGAGGAAGGAAACAGAGGAACAAAAGGAAAAAAAAGAAAAATGGACATCTTTGATAGGATGCAAGAAATTACAAAGGCACCAATGCTGAGGAACAAGCAAAAAATAAAAGCTGTGTCTCAGGGAGCTATAAATGAGAAAAGCAAAATCGTATGCAGTAATTGTTGTACAAAAGTTAAGAACTGAAATTATGATTCAAAATTGTTGAACTCTATATTGAATAGAGCAATTAGTTATATATTTGAAAGATGAATGTTGCTCCTCAAGCATTCAGTGGATTCTGTATACAACTTGAAGTCTGTGATCGCAAATGAAAAGTTTGGCCTTTGAAAACTGGCTGAGATTGATACATCAAAATCTCACATTTACTATAAACAGACTGACTCCCCGTCTACCTAGAGTACACCTCCTCCCACCCTGCCCCCTGTAAAAATGCCATCCCATATTCCCAATTCCTTTGTCTCCGCCACATCTGCTCCCAGGAGGACCAGTTCCAATACCAAACAACCCAGATGGCCTCCTTCTTCAAAGACCGCAATATCCCCCCAGACGTGATCGACGATGCTCTCCACCTCATTTCCTCCACTTCCCGCTCCTCTGCCCTTGAGCCCCACCCCTCCAATCGCCACCAGGACAGAACCCTACTGGTCCTCACCTACCACCCCACCAACCTCCATATCCATCACATGATCCGTAGCCATTTCTGCCACCTCCAAATGGACCCCACCACCAGAGATATATTTCCCTCCCCTCCCCTATCAGCGTTCCGAAAAGACCACTCCCTCCGTGACTCCCTTGTCAGGTCCACATCCCCCACCAACCCAACCTCCACTCCCGGCAGCTTCCCCTGCAACCGTAAGAAATGCAAAACTTGCGCCCATACTTGCCCCCTTACTTCCCTCCAAGGCCCCAAGGGATCCTTCCATATCCGCCACAAATTCACCTGCACCTCCACACACACCATTTACTGCATCCGCTGCACCCGATGTGGCCTCCTCTATATTGGGGAGACAGGCTGCCTACTTGCGGAACATTTCAGAGAACACCTCTGGGACACCCGGACCAACCAACCCAACCACCCTGTGGCTCAACACTTTAACTCCCCCTCCCACTCTACCAAGGACATGCAGGTCCTTGGACTCTTCCATCGCCAGACCATAGCAACACGACAGCTGGAGGAAGAGCGCCTCATCTTCCGCCTATGAACCCTCCAACCACAAGGGATGAACTCAGATTTCTCCAGTTTCCTCATTTCCCCTCCCCCCACCTTGTCTCAGTCCCAACCCTCGAACTTAGCACCACCTTCCTAACCTGCAATCTTCTTCCTGACCTCTCCGCCCCCACCGCCACTCCAGCCTGTCACCCTCACCTTAACCTCCTTCCACCTATCGCATTTCCAATGCCCCTCCCTCAAGTCCCTCCTCCCTATCTTTTATCTTAGCCTGCTTGGCACACTCTTCTCATTCCTGAAGAAGGGCTGATGCCCGAAACGTCGATTCTCCTGCTCCTTGGATGCTGCCTGACCTGCTGCGCTTTTCCAGCAACACATTTTCAGCACATCAAAATCTCAGCAATGATGCTAAGTATTCCAAAAGATGTCAAGACAGCTAAATCCTTTGTGCCAGTTTATTCAAGCACTGGTTTATTCAAGGTTATTAATCTGTCAAACATGCATACAGTGTGAATCCAAAACAATCATTACAATCTTGGACAGCAATGTTGGGTTAAAGGAAACTAGGAAAGATCAAGAGTTAGCCAGTTATTGAACAATACAGAGCACAAAACTCTTCAAGTATGTAAGGAAATTGAGATTAGTTTCCTTACAAACTTTGTTCTTGCGAGATGTTTATTAATAAGATAAATCCATAACACCCTCTGATTAAATCCACATCCTGAATGAGCTTTTGCTCATCTTCACAATTTCTGGACTGATTTTTAGTCAGGAAGAGTGCAGAATATCTGGGACATTGCGATGCCTTTTCTTGTTTTCCAAAAGAGAATCCTCTCCATGTTCACCTTTTTCTTTGCGTGTCCCTTTAACTCCAACACTACAAGGTCAACATATTTGCATAACTCTCTGTCTCATTGTACCTATTTCTTCTTGACAAAGCACATGATATCGCCATGCGGACTGCTTACTTTGGCCTCACTCCCCAAGTTTCGAAAGACTGTTGCATGATTAGAATGAGAGATTTGGCACAGCTTAATGTCCCTTGAACTTGTGCATTAACCGTGTGTCAGTGCATTTCACCTAAAATACTCTGAAGGTTGTGAAATGCTGCTCTGAGTTCAATTTTAATAATAACAAATTTTCTGATGCAGGAAAGCATTTTGTACTGTATATGATGTGTGTCGAAACACATTACATTTCAATGTAATTCCAAAGAAGTATGTACATTTATGTGTTGGATTGCTACCACTGTCACCTAAATACAGAGGAACCTCGATTATCTGAATATCAATTATCTGAATATGAGATTATATGAAGGAGATCTCAAGGTCCCAATAGAAACATTACATGAAAGACGTGTTTCCAACACTGATCGCGTCTTTTGCCTACAGCGATTAAATGTGAAATCGGCTGATTGAAATGCTGCCGAGAACAGTCCTGGACATCACTGGGAGCCCAGGCGCTATCTCCAAATGACTGACCTCCTGCTCTCTCTCTCTCTCCTCTCTCTCTCCACTTTCCCTGGAGTTCTACACAGGCATGTATCTTAAACCCGCCCTCCCCAGATAGTCTCTCCAATATTGTCTGGTATAGGGCAAGGGTGGAACCTGTCAAAAAGTTGCAGTAAAAAGGTGTGTGTGTCTGGCTATGTTTGTGTGCTATTTGGAGACCCTCCAATTAGAAGCAAGAGAGATCTGGTACAAATGCACCAAGTGTTTTTAATAAGACAGTTGGATGTTTTGAAGATTTTGCATATCGCATCATTGTTGATCCAACGGTGAAACCAATGTCAAAACTCATGTAACGTACCAAAACAACAAAAAGGAAAGGGATGGAAGAAAAGGAGGTGATTGCCAAAAGTACAAAGATTGCAGCTTCACTAAAGTCTATGTGGTAAGAGATCATCCATAAGAATCGCTTATTTTAGAAAAATCTTAATCAGGTAACAGTGAGAAATCAGTATACTATTATCCCAATAAAAGTGTCAATACCACCTTCTTGATGGAGACAGACATTTTCAGTAAGCTTGATACAAGAGATGATTGCTGGGAATTGACAAGAAATCCTCACGACACCATTTAGTTAACACAACTTCCTGAAACCACCTTTTAAGCCAGGCTGTGTTCCAGCAGAAAGTAGAAGAGACATACTGAAGATGTCATGAAGATATGGGTAAACTATACCTTCTAAGAAAATTAAAAGCTAGCAGTGACAGCACCAAATGTTCTCAATAAGGCACAATGTAACATGTGCTCCAATTCCTGGAGTAGCTAGTCGTCTGGAAACAACAAAAAACAATTTCGAATTAGGTCAATCAGTTTAAATTATTCCCTGAAAAATACCAATTTTCAATCAAGTTTGAATTGAGTATATCGACAATCTTAAAAGACAATGACACAATTGGATGCACTGGTATATAAGACTGGGGAAAAACTGAACACTTGGGAGGAGAACTGCCAAGCTCCAGCAGGTAAAAGACTGCCTGAAAAATAGCTCTCTTAAAAGGTACCTTTTTCAATCAGTAATCTGTGAAGCAGAAATCCCTAAGAAGAAAAGAAGACACAGGAAGATCCAAATAGAAGAACAGAAAGCCCAGTTTTGAGATAAGAAGTGTTGTTTTGTATATCTTAATTGGGATTTTAATTGGACTAGTATTACAGAAGGGAAGGTAAAAGATAGGGTAGAGTAAGGATTTGTGAATAGTTATTAGTTATTTATTCTCTGTTATACTTTAAGAAATAATGTTGTTAATTTTTACTTTAAACAGTTCTTGGCCTCTCAAATTTTCACAGATTACTGCACGGGATAATTTGTGTTGCTGGTTTTAAATTAAGCAGGAGGGTTTACCTCATGTAGTAACAGAAAGGAATAACTGGCATTACCAAGAGGCCATAAGACCATAAAATATAGGAACAGAATTAGGCCATTCAGCCCATTGAGTCTGCACTGTCATTCAACCATGGCTGAAAAGTTTTTCAACCTCATTCTCCATAACTGTAATTCCATTTCTAATTAAAAACCCATCTAACTCTGTCTTAAATACACTCAATGATGTAACCTTCGCAGGCTTATGTGACAATGAGTTCCACAGATTAACCACACTCTGACTGCAGAAATTCCTTCTCATCTCAGCTCTACAGGGCCGTCCCTTCACTCTGAGGCTGTGCTCTTGGGTCCACATTCACTCTATCCAGGATTTCCAGTATTCTGTAAGTTTCAATGAGATCCCCGCCTCATCCTTCTAAACTCCATCGAGTATAGATCAAGAGTCCTCAACTTGTCCTCATATGATTAACCTTCATCTGGAATCATTCTTGTAAACCTCCTCTGGATCCCCTCCAACACCATCACATCCTTATTTAGATTTGAAGCCCATACTGCTCACAAATACAGTCTGACCAGAGCCTCAGCAGTATATCCCTGCTCTTGTATTCTAGCCCTCTTGATATGCATGCTAACGTTGTATTTGTCTTCCTAACTGCCAACATTAACCTTAAGAGAATCCTGAACTAGGATGCCTAATTCCTCTTGTGTATCAGATTTCCAAAGCCTTTCCCCATTTAGAAAATAGTCTATCCCTCTATTCTTCCTACTAAGTGCGTACCTGCTCTTATATTCAAGCCATCTTGAAATGCATCCTAACTTGTACTTGGAAGCACTAGCTTTCGGAGTGCTGCTCCTTCATCAGGTAGTTGTGGAGGACACAATTGTAAGACTCAGAATTTATAGCAAATGTTTACAGTGTGATGTAACTGAAATTATACATTGAAAAATACCTCGATTGTTTGTTGACTCTACACCATGTTCTTCATGACCTGTAACACATCAATGAGGATGAGCATCTCGCCAAGACCTTCCCCACACCTCCACTGCTCGCCTTTAAACAACCGCCAAACCTCCAACAGATTATTGTTCATAGCAAACTGTCCAGCTTTCACCACAACTCCATACAACCCTGTCACGGTAGGCTCTGCAAGATGTGTCAGACTGTGGACCATTACACGTGGGGACACCATTACACGTGGGGACACCTCCCACCATGTACATGGCAGGTACTCATGTGACTCAGCCAACGTTGTCTATCTTATACGTTGCAGGCAAGGATGCCCGGAGGCATGGTACATTGGGGAAACCGAGCAAAGGCTACGGAAACGGATGAATGGACACTGTACAACAATCAACAGACAGGAGTGTTCCCTCCCAGTTGGGGAACACTTCAGTGGTCCAGAACATTCAACCTCGGACCTTCGGGTGACCATCCTCCAAGGTGGACTTTGGGACAGGCAGCAGCGAAAAGGGCCGAGCAGAGGCCGATACCTAAGTTCCATAGCGATAAGGAGGGCCTCAACTGGGACCTTGGGTTCATGTCACACTACAGGTGACCACCATTGCACTATACACACACACACATACACACACACACAGACACTCCCATACACACACACATACATACACATGGACGCGTGTATACACAGACACGCACACAGACACTCACACACACCCTTACAGACACACACACTCCTACATTCACACATGCATCCTCTCACAGACTTAGTCCACTTTACACTCATGCACATACATATACACTTTCACTCACAGACACTCATAACCCCCCACCCCAGATACACACACACACACACACACACCCACCCATACTCCTGCAGACACACACACTCACACACACACACACACACACACACACACACACACACACACACACACACACACAGACTTAAGACACTCTACACTCACATACACACACACACATATACACTCCCTCTCACACTTACAATCCCCCACCCAGACAGACGGACACACACACACACACACACAGACCCACATGCACACATAACATATACCTTTGTGGGGTGAATTTGTACTTGCAGAGTTACATTGTACTTTGTTCAAAAACTGCATGAATTCATGTAAGACTCTGTTATCTCACTTTTTAGATGAGAATCAGTCTAAACATTATGGCACAGACAGAGAACACAGGGGGCTAACACCTTCAGCATATTACCTGGCTAACACCAATTGTTACAGTTAACTGAGAATGTAACTTTTAAAAAAAAGTTTTATGATTTACACATGAAAGAAGTGAAACTATCATGGTATTCGAACAGATGAAAGACTCAATAAACAATCAAGGTATTTTTCAATGTATAATTTCAGTTAAATCACACTGTAAACTTTTGCTATAAATTCTGTGTCTTACATTTGTGTCCTCCACTATCACCTGATGAAGGAGCAGTGCTCTGAAAGCTAGTGCTTCCAATTAAACCTGTTGGACTATAACCTGGTGTTGTATGATTTTTAACTTTGTACACCCCAGTCCAACAATGGTATCATAATGTACTTGCCTTCCTAACTGCCAACGTTAACCTTAAGAGAATCCTGAACTAGGATGCCTAATTCCTTTTGTGCTTCAGATTTCCAAAGCCTTTCCCCATTTAGAAAATAGTCTATCCCTCTATTCTTCCTATCGAATACAATTTCTGAAATTGTATTTCATCTGCTACTTCTTTGTCCACTCTCTAATTCAGTCCAAGTCCCTCTACCGTCTCACCATTTTCTCAACTACCTGCCCCTCCACCTATCTTTATGTCATCTACAAACATTGCCTCAGTTCCTTCATCCAGATCATTAATGTATAACATGAATAGTTGTGATCCCAACTCCCCCAAAGGTAGGCGACAGCTTAGTACTATTGTTGTGTGGACCTGGGTTCAAATCCTGCCATGGCCAATGGAATTTGAATTCAATAAAAATTTGGGATTAAACATCGAATGATGACCATGAAATGTTGATTGTCAGGAAAATCCCATCTGCTTCACTAATGTTTCTTAGGAAAGGAAAATGCCTTCTTGACCTGGTGACTCCAGACCAAAAGAAATGTGGTTGATTTTGAGCTGCCCTCCAGGCAGTTAGAAATTTGCAATATATGCTGGCCAGCTGGTGACACCCTCATCTTGTGAATGAATAAAAAAGACTCTGCAGAGCTCCACCAGCTGCTATCCTCAAAAAAAAACCCTTTATCCCCACTCTCTGCCTTCTGCCAGTCAGCCAAACTGCTATCCATACTTTACTCCTAACACCATGGGCTGTTGCCTTACTTAGCAGCCTCCTTTGCAGCACCTGGTCAAAGGCCTTCTGAACATCCAAATAGATCACGTCCACTGGCTCTCCTTTATCCAACTTGCTCATTACCTCCTCAAAGAATTTTAACAGATTTGTTCGGCATGACCTCCCCTTGACAAAGCTGTGGTGACTCAGCCCTATTTTACAAGGCACTTCCAAATACATTGCAATCTCTACTTAACAATGGACTCTCAGACCTTACCAACAACTGAGGTCAGGCTATCTAGCTTATAGTTTCCTGCCTTCTGCCTCTCTCTTTTCTACAGGCGTGTTACATTACCCATTTTTTCAGTCTTATGGGTCCTTCCCTAACTCCAGGGATTTCTGAAAGATCTCCACTGATGCCTCCACAATCTCCTCAGCTATATCCTTCATAACTCTAGGGTGTAGGGCTAGAGGTTGGGTGCTTTCTCTACCTTCAGACCTTTCAGCTTCCCCAGCATCTTCTTCTTAGTAATGGCCACTACACTCAACTCTGCCCTTTGACTCGTGAGTCTGGTATGCTGCTATAATTTTCTACCATTATGACTGATGCAAAGTACCCATTCCTTGGTTCCCCATTACTACTTCCCCAGCCTCATTTTCCAGCAGTCCAATGTCCACTCTTGCCTCTCTCTTACCTTTTATATATCTAAAGGTATAAAATCTATGGTGCATTCAACTGACATCACACACAGTTGAGTGTGGAGGTAAGGAACTTAATTTTATCAAAGATCAGCGAAACGTCATTTTCAGGGAGTTGCTTGGAGAGTTGCTCTGTGAGAGCTCTAGCATATTTTTTCATGCAATCCTCTGCTGCTCATCTCACCATGTATGCACCTCACCTCTATAGTGCCATGCTCATGCTATCTTGCACTCACCCAGTGGCAGAAATATTTGCCATGGCCTGGAACCTTCCCAATTTCCGTTACCCAACGGGCACCAGGTCAATTGTTGCTAGTCACAAATAGCACTTTGTAGTACATAGAATATAGAACAGAGAATGTTACAGCACAGTACAGGCCCTTCAGTCCTCAATGTTACGCTGACCTGTGAAAATAATCTGATGCCCATCTAACCTACACCGTTCTGTTATTATCCATATGTATGTCCAATGCCCATTTAAATGCCCTTAACGTTGGTGAGTCTACTACTGTTGCAGGCAGGCTGTTCCATGCCCTTACAACTCTCTGAGTGAAGCCCTAATATCTGTTCTAAATCTATCACCCCTCAATTTAAAGCTATGTCCCCTCATGTTAGCCTTCACCATCCAAGGGAAAGGCTCTCACTGTCCACCCTATCTATTCCTCTGATTATCCTATACATATAGTTGGAGGAGAGAAAAGTAAATGAGGGCACATGGTGACATTTCATGACAAATAGAATCTCCCATTCATCAATGGATTGCTACTTTACATCATCACTGGCATGAATTACTATCTTTGGAACTGCAGCGACAGAAGGAAGCTACAGAGGATATCCTTCCTTGGTGCGATATCATGTTAGACCCCTGTCAAAGGAACTGCGGCTCTCCCTATGCTCAGCATAGCATATCATCTCGTCATTGCTCAAGGTGGGAGCATCATGTGTTCGAAAGCTTTCCAACAATTGAAAACATTAAATTTTATTGAACAACAGGAGAAGTGAAGAAAAAAGAAACAAGAAAAAGTTGCATTTGCTTCTGGGAAAAACCTTAACTTTTTGAGCAGCAACATATTTCTGGATGAAGATGATATTTCTCCTACTCAATGTTCTCATTATCCTCCTCAGAACACTGAAGACACTCTCCCAGCTCTTCCTTGTCCCCTCTTTGCCTGCTTCAGTGGGACAGAGTACAGCATGCAAAAGTTGTGTACAGTAAGGCCCCCACCGACTGATCCAAGTATTGAAACCTCATCTTCAGTGGACCTATATTCAGTGACATGCTAGCCCTGGTGGATGAATGGGTAGTGATGTATCTATACTTGGCCTCATTCAGAGTGTGGCAAATACTACATGGTACCAGAAATAGTCTTCTGGGAAAATACCACAATGACTACATGATGCTATGGGGAGAATCAGGAGAGCTGGGATCAAGCTTAGGGAAGTTTAAAGCTTCAAACTCCAATAATCTGGTGAGGCTAGTCAAGTTGAAAAATTCTAAACTGGTACTGAATTTGGTTTAATGTGTACAAGATTGTGGTACCAAGGTGGTAAGTGAAGCTTTCAAAAGCTTTGTTAATGGTGGCCCAGTGGCTCAGTGGTTAGCACTGCAGTCTCACAGTGCCAGGGATCTGGGTACAATTCCAGCCTTGTATGGAATTTGCACATTCTCCCTCTGTCTGCATGGGTGCTCTAGTTTCCTCCCACAATCCAAAGATGTGCAGGTTAGATGGAGGCCATGCTAAAATTGCCAATAGTGTCCAGGGATGTGCAGGCTAAGTGGATTAGCCATGGGAAATGCAGTGTTATAGGGTCAGGAGTGCATCTGAATGGGAAGCTTTTTGAATGGTCAATGTGGACTTGAAGGGCCTGCTTCCACACTGTAAGCGTTCTATATTGTTCAAGGATGTGGACATTATTGGCTAGGCCAGCATTTATTACCCATCCCTAGTTGCCCTGAGAGCTGCTAAGTGATGACTGCATTTGCTGTGGGTCTTGAGTCACATAGGCTAGACGAAATAAAGATGGCAGACTTCCTTCCTACAGGACATTGGTGAAGTGGATGGGTTTTATTATAATTGATAGTGGTTATATGGTTGCTATATGCCAGTGCTTTAGTCAAATTGTTGAATTCAAATTTCACCATCTGCCATGCTGAAATTAAAACTCATTTCCTCAGTACATTAGTATGAAATTCTCTATTACCTATTTGACTATACTATCACTGCACAATTGCCTCCTTTTAAGGTACAGATCATTCATAATCAGACTGAATGGTGAAAAAAATCACATGGGCCTGCTATAGGAAGGATTTTATTAAATTGGGTTGGATTTACAAGGATATTACTGAGACTGAAAGGTTTGGAGGGGCTGAATAGGCTGAGACTTTTTTTGCTGCAGCATATGAGGCTGAGTAGTGACCTTATAGAGGTTTATAAAATCATGAGGGGCATGGATAAGGTGAATAGCTAAGGCCTTATAACCTGGATAGCAGAGTCCAAAACTAGACAGTGTGGGTTTAAAGTGAGGGGGGAAAGATTTAAAAAGGCCTTAGGGATAAGGTTTTCATGCAGAGAGTGGTGCGTGCATGGAACGAGCTGCCAGAGGAAGTGGTGGAGGCTGGTACAATTACAACATTTAAAAGGCATCTGGATGGGTATATGAATAGGAAGGGTTTAGAGGGATATGGGCCAAGTGCTGGCAACTGGGGATAGGTCAGACTGGGATGGCTGGTTGGTACTAACAAGTTGGACTGAAGAGTCTGTTACTGTGCTGGACGACTCTGTGACTCTCTCTGTGCATATTTTATATGTTGCTTTTCACATTTAGAATAGACATTCCATTGGTGAGTTGGTCTTTGACCACTGCAGTAAAGAATGCAAATATGAATCAGAATATGAAATAAGCTACCAGTTGACTATCACCAGAACAACCTCTGAAGACAAATTTTACCCTGCAAAATAGGAACATAGTAATTGCACAATTTCTCCATTGAGTGGCTCTGTGAGACAACTCTGTCATTGCTTAGCTAGCAGCTAGATTTTATCTGGATATAGATTAGTTTTAAATAATTTGATGTTCTTTCCCCCCATTATTTGTGTATTCTCCTTTGTACATTTCCAGCTGAAATGTGGGCCCAAAACTTTATCATTAGAGATGTTCAAGAAAGTAACAGTTTTAGCGTCAGAGTCAGAGAAATGTACAACATGAAGATGAGAGATGTACAACATGAAAATAGACCCTTTGGTCCAACTTGCCCAAGCTGACTAGATATCATAAATTAATCTAGTCCCATTTGACAGCACTTAACCCATATCACTCTAATCTTTTCCTAGTCATACACCCATCCACATGCCTTTTAAGTGTTGTAATTGTACCAGCCTCCATCACTTCCTCTGACAGCTCATTCCATATATGCACCACTGTTTGAATGAAAACATTACCCCTTAGGTCCCTTTTAAATCATTCTCCTCTCACCCTAAACCTATGCCCTCTAGTTCTGGACTTCCCCAACCCAGCAAAAAGACCTTGTCTATTTACCCTATCCATGCCTCTCATGATTTTATAAACCTCTAAAAGGTCACCCCTCAGCCTTTCATACTCCAGGGAAAACAGCCTCAGCTTAATCAGCCTCTCCCTATAGCTCAAACCCTCCAACCCTAGCAACATCCTTGTAAATCTTTTCTGAATCCTTTGAAGTTTGACAATAACCTTCCTAAAGGAGGTAGACCAGAACTGCACACAATATTTCAAAAGTGGCCTAACCAATGTCCTGTAGAGGTGCAACATGACCTTCGAATTCCAAAACTCAATTCTCTGACCAATAAAGGAAAGCATATCAAACACCTTCTTCACTATCCTATCTACCTGCGACTCTACTTTCAAGGAGCTATGAACCTGCACTCCAAGAGTTCTTTGTTCAGCAGGACCTTACCATTAAGTGTATATGTCCTACCCTGATTTGTCTTTACAAAATGTCGCACCTCACATTTATCAAGATTAAATACCATCTGCCACTTTTTGGCACATTGGCCCATCTGATCAAGATCCCATTGTAATCTGAGGTAACCTTCTTTGCTGTCCAATACACCTCCAAATTTGGTGTCATCTGCTAACCTATTAATTGTACCTCCTATGTTAACTATTGAGAGGTCTATAGTACAATTCCAATCAGGTGATCATCCCTTTCTTATTTCTCAGTTCCACCCAAATAGCTTCCCTGGACGTATTCCCAGAATATCCTTCCTAGGTATAGCCCTGATGTTACCCCTTATCAAAAATGCCACTGCCTCTCCACTCTTGCTTCCACCCCACCACCCCCCCCTCCCCCCACCCCACCCTTCCTATCCTTCCTATAGTATTTGTATCCTAGAACATTAAGCTGCTAGTCCTGGAACATTAAGCTGTGAGCTCATCTGCCTTCCCTGTTATGCCTCTTGCAGTTTAATTGATCAGTCCAACCTCATTTTATGCTTTGTTCCTGCCTGTCCTGACTGTTTGACTTGCTCCTTTTCCCAACTGTACCAGCCTCAGACTGATCTCTTTCCTCACTATCTCCTGGGGTCTAACCTCCCCCACCTTACCAGTTTAAATCCTCCCGAGCAGCTCTAGCAAGTATGCTAGTATGTTAGCCCCCTTCCAATTCAGATGCAATCTGTCCTTCTTATATAGGTCACTTAAATCCCAGGAGAGATTCCAAGGACCCAAAAATGTGAATCCTTCTCCCCTTCACCAGCTCCTCAGCCATGCATTTATCTGCTCTATCCTCCGATTCCTACCCTCACTAGCTCATAGCACCGGATGTAATCCTATCCTCAAAGACCTCAAAAATTATTTTTTCCTAAGCATTTGTTTAGTCAGATTGCTCATTGTGACAAAAATATGAAACACATTGTAACAGATTTTTTAAAAAATCATTGCTTATACTTAAGGGTGTTTTAAAATAACATATATTACCCAATTATTTTATAACAGTTTCTCACAAAATTGCATACAAATAGTAACATCTAAGATGTGAATGTTTTGAACTGCCCAAATTTCAGATGTTAACTAGTTAAACCACATGTAGTGTTAATTCTTCATGGTCTGTCCCGGCAACATTTTGAATCATTCTTTTCGTGATTCTGTCGCCAGAAGTCTGGGAATCTACAGTTTCTGGAGACTGTGAAGTTCCATCTAGTGATGGAAGTGTGAAAATGTATGCATAGAGAGAGGTGACCAGAACGATATGCAGAATTAATCTACAATACATAGAAATCAACTGTGGCTCAGTTTGGAGCACTTTTGAATTTGCATCCATTTAAGAAGCTGTCTCTAATGGTAACAATGTGTAGTTATAGGACTAACTGTATGTCACAGTCACAGTCAATTAAGGAGGGTGCCACAAACATACATGAAAAGACTTATTTTACATGTACATTATACCACTCATGACCTCACGACATTGCAAAGCACTTTTGAGGTAATGAATTACTTTTTGAGATGGAGTCATTGCTAAGATTACTGATGAAATTACCAAATTTATGTTTCAGAACCTTTATGTTTGAAGTAGTACCTTAGGTAATTATTAAGAGAAAATAAGTCACAAGATTCCACAGTTTAAAAACAAACAGAATAAATGTTATAATTGTTTACTGGCGCAGAATTTGAGCATATTGAACTGAAAAGAGACACATTTTGTTGAAGCTTTTTGTCTAGCACTTGTTGTGGCAATTTGCAAGAAGAATTAGTTCAAGGGAAAAGCAAGTATTAATATTGCATGGGGGGTAAAGTGTTGATCGGTTGGTAAGTGGCCTTTGATTGGTAAAGGTGTGCCATTGAGAATGTACCCATTAATGCTGATTGACAGTTAACTGACAGGATTTATTCAAAATTTAAACTAAGCAGTTTCACTCTGATTGGTCAGGGTATTGCCCTGATAAATGAAGCAGCCAATGGTTGTCACTAATTGTGTGAAGTTAAAACAGGCACAGAGTGTTATGTGGCACTGGAAGTTAAAGTGAAGCATAGACTATGACTAGAAAGAAAAGAATCCATAACTTAAAAGTCACCAGTTGTAGTGGATGAGACTGTAAAATATAGTCAGGACATTCCTCTCTGCTATTTTTAATGATATAGTTGAAAAGCAATGTACATGGGAATATCATTTGAAAAAAAAGGCATTACTTTGCTAACAGAGTCAAATGTAATTTCTGTGCTCTGGAAAGAATGTGAGCAATTGGGCTGTAGGATCAGAAAGATCCAGACATGGTCAGACCTGCTGCATATTTCCAACATTTTCTGCTTTTATTTCAGACACAGTCAGGTTCGGTTCCAGGTTGATATAGATTTAGCTGGTCACACAGTGATGCTACAATTGGTTGCATTGCTCCTTGTTTCAGAAACAAAACAACCTCTTGGTGCTCCCTCCCTTATTCACCGATATCTGATTTATAAAGCATGCGTGTGGACAATATTGTGATACTTGCACAATTTGATAGCTTGCTGCTACCCGTCGCCAATCAGGGTCACAAATACAGAATGATCACTAAGATAATTATCACCTACAGACACAGACCCAACAAGAGACAGCATTTTTGGGAGAAGAGGGCATCTGTGCATGCTATGGTAGATTTGTGAAGTCTAGCTTATCTTTTCAACCCGCAGTTTTCAGCATTGCATGCACACGATTGTGATATTTGAACATATTCAAGATCATGGCAAGAATGGGGGTAGGGAGGTGAGAAAGAGATATGGATACCATTTCAGCAAAGGTTCTGGGCAGCTGCATTACATTTGTACTGGGACAGTGCCAATCGCATTAAAGTACAAAGTTCAGTTCATTATTTATTAAAACACTGAAAACTTCAAACAGACTGTGTGGTAATATGTAAGCACACTTCATTCTTGGAATGATGATAATCCTGTTCCATTATAAGGTTGGACTGGGTGATGCAATGGGAAAGACATAAAATAAATAAATCTTTTCTCCTGTATTAAGACTTCACAATTTGCAGGAATTACATAAATGCGCATTTTCCTTTCATGTAATTCACTTAAATTTGACCTTAAACCTTAAGCCTACACCATGCTGGATGTATACATATGCTGATTTATCAGCTACTAATGCCTCACTTCCATCACCTAAGCCAATATTATGAGAAGTTGCATGTGTACTACAAAAAAAAATCTCAATGGGATGAAGTTGTCCTTCTTCTAGATTGCTCTAAGATGGAGCTACATACGTGGACTGTTTTTTGTGGTTTCCCAGGTGGGTTTCTGAGCTGGTTGAGTCAGTCCTGTTCATTGTAAGAGAAGTTTCGAAAGTCCCACATACTTGACATTTCCCCATAATCCTGGACACGATTTAAAAAAAATAAATTCTCCAACTGGTTATCTACATCATTTCAAATTCATACATCCACTACCCTCTCAGGCAGTACTTTCCAGATCCCTACCACTTGTTGTGCAAAAGCGTTTCCCATGCCCTTTTTGGTTCTTTTGCCAATCTCTTAAATCTGTGTGGTCTAGTTTTTGACTTTTCCACCAAAGGGAATAGTTTCTCCATATCTACTCTGTCTAGATTTCTCATGAATTTGCATAACTTTATCAAATGTCCTGTCAACCTTCGCTACTCTAAGAGAAGAATTCCAGCTTTTCCTATGCTAACAGTTGAACTCATTCATCCCAAGAACAATTCTTCCAAATCCTTTCTGCAGCCTCTCTGAAGCTTTCACATCCCTCTTTGAGTTTGACGTTCAGAAATAGATGCAATATTCAAGCAGAGGCAGAGATGATGTTTTATAAAAGCTCATCATTACTTCCTTTCTCTTGTGTTCTCTATGGCCTGGATTTTCATAGAGCCTTGGTAAATCCACCATCTTTCCAAAATGGCAATGAGACCATTTCTGACTGATCACATTTTTGCCAACGGAAGAAGTGGACAGGATGGGACTCGAAATGGAAGGAAAACCTTAATTCAATAGAGCCATTTGACTGAGTTCAAAAACAAAGACTGCAAACTCACCACAGCTAGGGCCTTAACAAATAATTTTGAATAATAAATTTTGAGAGTAGTCTTAAACGTTCTTGAAAGATGAACAAGGTCCATCTAGCTGTTATAATGTGAAGTTACTTAAATCTCCAACTCTTTAAAAATGACCAAAATATTTTGCCTATATCAGTGGCGGGAAACATCAACTAAAGCTGTCAAATTGTGTGTGTTCCCCAGCCCTTTAAACATTTAAAAAAAGTGTCAGTGATATTTGACAGTAAACTGTTCTAACAGTTACAATAGCTGTTGGCTGACATTACCCTAAAAAATGAATTCAGATATAAGATATGAATAAGAGACAATCTAACCCCTGTGTTTGGCATTCAGTGGTGTTACTATCACTGAATACCCACTATCAACATCCTTGGGGTTACCATTTACCAGATACTGAACAGGATTTGCCATATACATACTGTGGTGACAGTGCAATACTGCAGCAAGTAACTCACCCCCTGAATCCTCATCATCTACAAGACACAGGTCAGGAGTGTGATAGAATCCTTCCCATATGCCTGAATGAGAGTAGCTCCAAAAACATTCAAAAGCTTGACACCACTCAAGACAAAGCAGCTCACTTGATTGACAGCTTACTCACAAGCATCCACTCCCTGTGCCACTGATGCTCAGTAGCAGCAGTATGTGCTATCTACAAGATGCACTGCAGAGGTTCACCAAAGATCCTTAGTCTTCATCTTCCAAACCCATGACCGTTTCAATCTAGAAGGAAAAAGGCAACAGATGCATGGGAACACCACCACCTTCAAACTCTTCTCCAAGCCACTCACCCTCTCAACTTAGAAAAATATAGGAACGACACGGTGGCTCAGTGGTTAGCGCTGTTGCCTCAGAGTGCCAGGGATCCGGGTTTGATTCCAGCCTTGAGTAAAAAGTGAGGACTGCAGATGCTGGAGATCAGAGCTGAAAATGTGTTGCTGGTTAAAGCACAGCAAGTCAGGCAGCATCCAAGGAACAGGAAATTCGACGTTTCGGGCCGGAGCCCTTCATCAGGAATGAGGAGAATGTGCCAGGCAGGCTAAGATAAAAGGTAGGGAGGAGGGACTTGGGGGAGGGGCGATGGAGATGTTATAGGTGGAAGGAGGTCAAGGTGAGGGTGATAGGCCGGAGTGGGGTGGGGGCCGAGAGGTCAGGAAGAGGATTGCAGGTTAGGAGGGCGGTGCTGAGTTCAAGGGAATCGACTGAGACAAGGTGGGGGGAGGGGAAATGAAGAAACTGGAGAAATCTGAGTCCATACCTTGTGGTTGGAGGGTTCCCAGGCGGAAGATGAGGCGCTCTTCCTCCAACCGTCGTGTTGTTATGTTCTGGCGATGGAGGAGTCCAAGGACCTGCATGTCTTCGGTGGAGTGGGAGTGAGAGTTAAAGTGTTGAGCCACGGGGTGGTTGTTTTGGTTGGTCCGGGCGTCCCAGAGGTGTTCCCTGAAGCGTTCTGCAAGTAGGCGGCCCGTCTCCCCAATATAGAGGAGGCCACATCGGGTGCAGCAGATGCAATAGATGATGTGTGTGGAGGTGCAGGTGAATTTGTGGCGGATATGGAAGGATCCCTTGGGGCCTTGGAGAGAAGTAAGGGAGGAGGTGTGGGCGCAAGTTTTGCAATTTCCTGCGGTTGCAGGGGAAGGTGCCAGGAGTGGAGGTTGGGTTGGTGGGGGATGTTGACCTGACGAGGGAGTCACGAAGGGAGTGGTCTTTGCGGAACGCTGATAGGGGAGGGGAGGGAAATATATCCCTGGTGGTGGGGTCCGTTTGGAGTTGGCAGAAATGACGGCAGATGATACGCTGTATACGGTGGTTGGTGGGGTGGTAGGTGAGAACCAGTGGGGTTCTGTCTTGGTGGTGGTTGGAGAGGCGGGGCTCAAGGGCGGAGGAGCGGGAAATAGAAGAGATGTGGTGGAGGACATCGTCGATCACGTCTGGGGGGAATCTGCGGTCCTTGAAGAAGGAGGCCATCTGGGCTGTGCGGTATTGGAACTGGTCCTCCTGGGAGCAGATGCGGTGGAGACGAAGGAATTGGGAATATGGGATGGAGTTTTTACAGGGGGCGGGGTGGGAGGAGGTGTAGTCCAGGTAGCTGTAGTAGTCAGTCGATTTATAGTAGATGTCTGTGTTGAGTCGGTTGCCCGAGATAGAAATGGAAAAGTCTAGGAAGGGGAGGGAGGAGTCTGAGACAGTCCAGGTGAATTTGAGGTCGGGATGGAAGGTGTTGGTAAAGTTGATGAACTGTTCAACCTCCTCGTGGGAGCACGAGGCAGCGCCGATACAGTCATCGATGTAGCGGAGGAAAAGGTGGGGGGTGGTGCCAGTGTAGTTGCGGAAGATGGACTGTTCCACATATCCTACAAAGAGACAGGCATAGCTGGGGCCCATGCGGGTGCCCATGGCAACTCCTTTAGTTTGGAGGAAGTGGGAGGATTGGAAAGAGAAGTTATTCAGGGTCCACCACATCTCTTCCACTTCCCGCTCCTCTGACCATGAGCCCTGCCCCTCCAACCATCATCAAGAAAGAACCCCACTGGTTCTCACCTACCACCGCACCAACCTCTGTATACAGCGTATCATCCGCCATCATTTCCGCCAACTCCAAATGGACCCCACCACCAGGGATATATTTCCCTCCCCTCCCCTATCAGCGTTCCGCAAAGACCACTCCCTTCGTGACTCCCTCGTCAGGTCCACACCCCCCCACCAACCCAACCTCCACTCCCGGCACCTTCCCCTGCAACCGCAGGAAATGCAAAACTTGCGCCCACACCTCCTCCCTTACTTCTCTCCAAGGCCCCAAGGGATCCTTCCATATCCGCCACAAATTCACCTGCACCTCCACACACATCATCTATTGCATCCGCTGCACCCGATGTGGCCTCCTCTACATTGGGGAGACGGGCTGCCTACTTGCAGAACGCTTCAGGGAACACCTCTGGGACGCCCGGACCAACCAAAACAACCACCCTGTGGCTCAACACTTTAACTCTCCCTCCCACTCCACCGAAGACATGCAGGTCCTTGGACTCCTCCATCGCCAGAACATAACAACACGACGGTTGGAGGAAGAGCGCCTCATCTTCCGCCTGGGAACCCTCCAACCACAAGGTATGAACTCAGATTTCTCCAGTTTCCTCATTTCCCCTCCCCCCACCTTGTCTCAGTCGATTCCCTTGAACTCAGCACCGCCCTCCTAACCTGCAATCCTCTTCCTGACCTCTCGGCCCCCACCCCACTCCGGCCTATCACCCTCACCTTGACCTCCTTCCACCTATAACATCTCCATCGCCCCTCCCCCAAGTCCCTCCTCCCTACCTTTTATCTTAGCCTGCCTGGCACCCTCTCCTCATTCCTGATGAAGGACTTGTGCCCGAAACGTCGAATTTCCTGTTCCTTGGATGCTGTCTGACCTGCTGTGCTTTAACCAGCTACACATTTTCAGCTTTGATTCCAGCCTTGGCCAACTGTCTGTGTGGAGTTTGCACAATCTCCCTGTGTCTGCGTGGGTTTCATCCGGGTGCTCCAGTTTCCTCCCACGGTCTAAAGATGTGCAGGTCAGGTGAATTGGCGAAGCTAAGTTGCCCATAGTGTTAGGTACATTAGTCAGAGGGAAATGGGTCTGGACAGGTTACTCTTGTTGGACTTGTTGGGCTGAAGGGCCTGTTTCCACACTGTAGGGAATCTAATCTAATCTAATCACTGTTCCTTCACTTGGTCATATTCCTGGAACTCCTTCCTCATAACATTGTGGGTCAACCCACAGCACATGAACTGCAATGGTTCAAGAAGGCAGCTCACCACCACCTGCTCAAGGGCAACTAAGGATAGGCAATAAATACTGGCCAGCAAGTGATACCCACATTCCAAGAGTGAACAATAAAACTGAAAAAAAAAGGAATACAGGTCAGTTTATTTTTATGGGGATTAGGTACTTAAGAGGAGTTATATGTTGTGAAGCATCTTTGTGAATGACAGTGTTTTCTTTCTTTGAAATCAAATGGCTTTATTTCATTTCATCTCAACATTGTGAAATCCCAAGGTGGATACTCGGTGAGTTGGCATCAAGAGTGGAAGGGTTGTTGGGCTGGCATGAGTTGATATGAAATTAAAATGGAGGCTATAATAGGCTATGGAGTGGGTGGGGCATGGGCTGGCATGATGTGAGATGGGTTTGGCTATGTGACAAGTGAGGACTAGAAAGTCAAATATTTCATCAAGTAACTGAGGTGAAGTCAATAAGATAACCAAGGCAGGGTTTTTAAACTGCCTGCCTTGATAGCCGCCCCCTTGACTGGATCTGATATGTGACCCCAGGCAGGGAAGGTGTGTCAACCTGTGACTAACACTTCCTCCACAGAGTGAAGAATCTATTATCTGCATGAGTTTCTCCTAAGGTGAGCATGCAAAATCAGGAGATTTCCTGATATCCATTACTCAGCCCAGAAGTGAACGTTTGGGTCTAGTACATGGATTGACATCTCCAATCTGACACATTTACTGCATTAACTTTCTATCACATTTAAAAAAAGGCCTTGTAATAACAAACATTTCAATCAAATGCATGATTTCTCATAACAACAAATATCAGTATTCATAGCCTCATTTCAAAGACCCCCCTTGAAATGTCAATTAAACTGTAAGTTAGAAATGTTAGTTGTTTGTGAACTGTCGAATCCTGTAATGGAATCGTTCAGGCTTACGTCAACAAATAGAATGTGAAACAGTAAGCAATGTTTTTTTTAACATTTTAAATGGATATCTAAAAGCTTTGACATCTTGACAATTCCCTTGAGCAGTAACCTTTGCTAAGTCACCTTGACAGGTCCTGTAGGCACTTTGACCAGTTGTTTTTGACAGGTTTGTTGACAGTTTGAATGAGTTTGACAATATGTAGATTTGCGAACTTTTTGCATGTATTCATGTCTACTTTCAGTTGTTCCAAAACACCAACCGGTTCTTGACAGCTTCTGAGATAGTGGAGCAGTACAGATTCCTCGTTTACACTCTCTGATATGTATTTCCCTATTTGGTCTGGATGGAAAAGTGAGGGATGGATGAGGTGGATGACTGAGTTGGAACAAGTGCCGAAGCTAAGTTGCCATCTGTGGAAATCATTCTCATCTCAATTTGTTACGTTGCGCAAAATAATGGCCTTTTGGTTTTATTGCTGGACTGTTAATCCAGATATCTAAGTAATATTCTGAGGACTTGGGTTCAAATCTCGCCAAGGCAGATGGTAGAATTTGAATTCAATACAAATCTAGAATTAAGAGTCTAATGATGACCATGAATCCACTGCTGATTGTCAGGAAAAGTCCATCTGGTTCACCAATGTCCTTTAGGGAAGGAAAATTCCATCATTACCTGGTCTGGCTCCAGACCCATAGCAATGTGGTTGACTCTTAACTGCTCTCTGGGCTATATGCATGGGCAATAAGCACTGGCCGAGCCAACGACACCCTCACCCCATGAATACATTTTAAAAATGATTTTGAGAGCTAGGACAATAACTCAAGCAAATAAAAAAAAATGATTGTGACAGTCAAAGAAACAACTTAAACAGAAGGTATAATATCTCCAAAAGAGGATTTAATAACATGAATAAGATATTATCTGTAATATGTGGCTGGTGTTGTTATGCCTTTGACTTTAAATGATGTGCTAAGGATCTAGATAAACCAATCGCATCTCAGAACATTCTCACTTAAATCCTGGAAGGGGATTGGAAATGACTCTTTGGGGAAAAGAAGGGGCTATCACAATGGCTTCTGCCCTCACAGGGAGAGCTTGTTAAGAGTTGAGCCTGTCTTTAATGATGGCAAGAGGTTTTTGAAGGGTGATATACTGAAGAATCCTGAAAGCACAGATGAAGCCCAGATCACTGATAATTTTGCCAATGATAATAATTATTAATGATTATTAGTTTCGTCATTAACATATTCAAAACACCCAACAGCTGATTTGAGGATCCATTTTGAAATGCCTTAAACATGCCGTCATGAATTTAACAGCAGGACAAATATATCGGCAGACTGGACACATGCACTCCAATGCTAATTATACAAAAAAATGTATGACTGATGCCTGAAGGGAATCTGTGTTAATTTCTAGCCTAGCATTGTGTTGTTGTTAGTTAAGAGAAGATGCAGACAGAACTCGCTCCACTTTGTATTCTGCTATGGGATTGTATATGTCCACCTGAGCAAGCTGATAATTCACTGTTTCATGCAAAAGATAATATCCTTTAGCATGGTGGAATCCATTAATACTAGATTGATGTTTCAGACGCGTAAGAATCTTCACACTGTCTTTCATTACTCATCAGTCTAAGGTCAATCCTCAAAAGAGTTCCTTTGTCATTTAGCAGATTAAAGATTATTTACTGCAGAACTGCATGTATATCCTGCCCTTTCAGAAGAGTTTGGGTTATTCATTGTGACTGTGTGGAGTTCTGTTTATTCAATAGGGTGAGGGTCACTACTGAAACTGTTAGAATTCCTGTGTATTCCTGTGGGCAATACTTATTCACAATTCTATTTATTCAGGAAGATATTGTTACATATTATATAAATGTATGAAGTTTCTGTTTATTCTGCAGGAGAAAGATCACAAAACTCACCGCAGTAATTTGCTGAAGGACACGAATGTTTCTTTGGAGGTGGACTCTAAAATGAAAGAACAGCCATGAATTTGGAATGATTGGGAAACAGGAAATACTGTTGTTTGAAATACAGTTGTGAATGTACCTTCTACAATTTCAGTGATCTCGTATTACAGAGTACCTGTAGTTGGTTTTACCGAAAGGACAATGGGCAAACTGGATGAGTATTAGATTTCCTTTATAAAACTCCCATAGTTTGATTCTCTATTATGTAATGTCTATGAAAACTAAGGCTCTGACATTTTCAGAATTGGGGTGGCCCAATGCTGGGATTTATACCAGTGTGGGAAAGTGTTGGGATGGGCCCTGGATTCACCTGGTTTCAATGTCCAAAGCGCCACATCATAAACTCTTAGTAGTCATGATTTGGAGATGCCAGTGTTGGACTGGGGTGTACAAAGTTAAAAATCACACAACACCAGGTTATAGTCCAACAGGTTTAATTGGAAGCACTAGCTTTCAGAGCGCCGCTCCTTCATCATGTGGTTGCAACCACCTGATGAAGGAGCGTTGCTCTGAAAGCTAGTGCTTCCAATTAAACCTGTTGGACTATAACCTGGTGTTGTGTGATTTTTTAACATCATAAACTCTGGATAATTTCAGAAAGGCTTATTCTAAATTCAGTCTGCCCATACACCCATATGTCAGTGAAATGGGCAGATATAGTTACTACAGAACTGATGCTAAACACGCCAGGGGCAGAGAGATAAATGGGAGGGGGTTGGGATTGGGGGTGGTTGCTGAGTATGGGATAAGTAGATAAAAGTGAGGGAGAAGGTGATAGATCGGAGAGGAGGGTGGAGCAGATAGATTAGAAAGGTGATGGACAGGTCAAGAGGGCTGTGCCGAGTTGGAGGCTTAGGATTGGGATAATGTGGGGGGAGGGGAAATGAGGAAACTGTTGAAATCCACATTGATCCCATGTGGTTGCAGGGTCCCAAGGTGGAATATGAGGCGTTCGTCCTCCAGGCGTCGGGTGATAATGGTTTGGCGATGGAGGAACCCATGACCTGCATGACATTGATGGAATGGGAGGGGGAGTTGAAGTGTTCAGCCATAGGGCGGTGGGGTTGGTGGGTGCGGGTGTCCCAGAGATGTTCTCTGAATGATCCGCAAATTGGCATCCTGTCTCCCCGATGTAGCAGAGATCACATCAGGTGCAACTAATACACTAGATGACATTGGTGGATGTACAGGTAAATTTCTGTCGGATATGGAAGGATCCTTTGGGGCCTTGGACTGAGGTGAGGGGAGTGGTGTGGGTGCAGGTTTTGTACTTCCTGTAGTGGCAGGAGAAGCTGCTGGGAATGGGATGTGGGCTAGTGGTGGGCTTGGACTTGATAAGGGAGTCATGGAGGGAATAGTCTGTCCGGAATAATTATGGAGGTGGGGAGGGAAATATATCTCTGATGGTGGGGTCCATTTGTAGGTGGCAGAAGTGGCGGAGAATGATGCGATGTATGTGGAGGTTGATGGGGTGGAAGGTGAGGACCAGGAGGGTTCTGTCCTTGTTGCGATTGGGAGGAGCAGGGTTCAAGGGTGGTAGTGCAGGAAGTGGAGGGGATGTGCTGGAGGGCATTGTCGATCACACGGGAGGGGAAATTGCGGACTTTGAAGAAGGAGGCCATCTGGGAATTTTTGCGGTGGAACTGGTCATCCTGGGAACAGATGTGGTGGAGATGGAGGAATTGGGAATAAGGGATGGCATTTTTACAGGGGGGTAGGGTGGGATGAGGTGTAGTCTAGGTAGATGTGGGAGGAACATACCACCAACATGAATGGCCTCAGTAAGAATATTCTCATCATCTTGTCTTTCTGCATTATTGACTCCAAAGCTATATCAGAAAACCTGGGAGTGTTGTCCCTTGGCTACTGTTTCATTTTCACCATCATTCTTTCCCTCTAACACTTGCAGATACAGTTCCATCAACAAGCTGCCTTTAGGAAGTGCAGAGTTTCTTCATAGAGTCATAGAGATGTACAGCATGGAGACAGACCCTTCGGTCCAACCTGTCCATGCCGAACAGATATCCAAGCCCAAACTAGTCCCACCTGCCAGCAGCCAGCCTATATCCCTCCAAACCCTTCCTATTCATATACCCATCCAAATGCTTTTAAATGTTGCAATTGTACCAGTCTTCACCACTTCCTCTGGCAGCTCATTCCATACACGTACCACCCTCTGTGTGAAAACGTTGCCCCTTAGGTCTCTTTCATATCTTTCCCTTCTCACCTTAAACCTATGCCCTCTAGTTCTGGACTCCCCAAATCCAGGGAATAGACTTTGTCTATTTATCCTATCCACGCTCCTCATAATTTTGTAAACCTCTATAAGGTCACCCCTCAGCCTCCGACACTCCAGGGAAAACAGCCCCAGCCTGTTCAGCCTCTCCCGATAGCTCAAATCCTCCAAGCTTGGCAACATCCTTGTAAATTTTTCTGAACCCTTTCAAGTTTCTAAACATCTTTCCGATAGGAAGGAGACTAGAATTGCATGAAATATTCCAACAGTGGCCTAACCAATATCTTGTACAGCCGCAACATGACCTCCCAACTCCTGTACTCAATACTCTGACCAATAAAGGAAAGCATACCAAACACCTTCTTCACTAAAATATCTACCTTCAACTCAATTTCAAGGAGCTATGAACCTGCACTCCAAGGTCTCCTTGTTCAGCAACACTCCCTAGGACCTTGCCATTAGGTTTCACCCCGCCCACCCCACTCCCCTCCCTCCTCCCCCACCCCCCGGTCCTCTGCTGACCATGCAGTCACTCAGCACTGCTTCTTCCCTTGAGTTGCATGTCTCAGCCATTGAAATAAGCAGGTCATATGAAATTTGTGTGTTGCCCGCCTCACCTTGATTGAGTATGTGATAATTGCAATCCCCAACCCTCTGAATGGAATCTGAATGAATTTAATGTCCATGTAATTCTTAAGGAGCTTAACAGGATAGACATGGAAAGGATGTTTATGTTGGTTAGGGAGTCAAGATTTACATTGAAGATAATTTTCTTCATTCAAGGGACTGTAAACCTTGGAACTAACTGTGGTGTGTCGTGATGCTCCGTTCATAGAGCTGTACAGTACGGAAACAGACCCTTCGGTCCAACTTGTCCATGCTGACCAGATATCCTAAATTAATCTAGTCCCATTTGCCAACATTTGGCCCAAATCGCTCTAAACCCTTCCTATTCATACACCCATCTCAGCTGATTAATTCAATGCAAGGATTCACAGATTTTTGAATATTAAGGGAATCAATTGTATGCAAAAAATCAGTGAAGGTGTCACAGTGACAGAAAATTTATCATGATTTTATTTAATGGCAAAGCAATTGTAAAGGGCTGAATATCCTACATCCTATCCCTAAAATCCTGCCAGTTCTAGGATAATGAGCATTTCTATGAAAATTACTAGTTCCTAGATTGAGTTTACCATTGATTATTGAGTTAATACTCTATCAATCAGGGCATTCCACCTAAACCTACTATTGCAGTCTATGACACCAAGTGACCTTTTTCCATTAAAGGCTTTTGACAGCTCGTTAGAATTAAACTAACCTACAGCTCCAGAACCTGAAAACCAACGTGATCAAAGATCAAGACTGAATCCACTTTCCTAAGTGACTTATTTATTTTTTAACCAAAATATATATTGTGAATCTGTAATCTGGGTGTCTTTTGCATGTTGTATTAGTGGTTGGGTTGACAAGCTGGAACACAGATCAACCTGGTTCATGCCTCCCAGCACATTGATATGTGATCAGAGCGAAGGTGGCTGGACAATGTCTAGACAGAACAAGAATCAAAAACCTAGACAAGGAAAAAAAAAAACACAAACACAGCATTTTAAATCATTATAGTCAATTACTTACGTGGCATCTTAGATTTTGATAATGCTCATTGTTTGCGAAGAGTTCTTAAATCCACTTAAAACATGTCTATTTTGTTTTTGCTTTTCTTTAAAGATATTCTCAGCAGAATTATTTTAATGTAACATAAGGATATTTGAATAATTTTAATCTTTAAAAGCGTCTTTTCCATCAAACCTTTCTTGAAGCATGTGCTTTCACCAACCATGCAACTGAAAATTGTTTTGGGTCTGTTTGAAAATATTCAATAGTAGTTTTAGAGTTGAACTTGGCTGTGATATTTCCTGGTTGACTTAATCTGTCAACATGAATGGACATGTGTCTGAGATATGGGAGGCATCTTATAACAACAATCACTCTGAAATCCAATGGGGGACAGGGATGGCAGAAATGTGTACAAGGCAGTGGCAAGAAACATGTTTTTATATAAATATCTTTGGAATGTGCAAAGTTGATGATTAGCATTGTTGTCACAACTTTATACATGAGCAATGAAATGCTTTGTTGTTCGACTTTCATTTGATTCAATAAATTCACTTTATATCCAGGGCGGAGGTCATGGGTGATTTTAATCTTCATATTGATGAGGCTAATCAGTTAGGCCAATATAGCCTGGAAGATGAGTTCCCCCGTTATATTTGGAACAGTTTCTTACAATAGTACATTCTTATTCCATTCACAAAGCAGTTTATTTTCAACCTGTTAATGTAATAGAATTAACTAGTGACCTCATAGTAAAGGACACTTTAGGCAACAGTGATCATAACTTGATAGAATTTCACTTTCAGTTTGAGGATGAGAGGTATGAATGAAGAACTTGTGTCAAATTTAAATCAATGCAATTACAAAGGTATAACGACAGAGTTAGCTAAAAACAACTGGGCAAATAGGGTAAAGGACAGGAGAGAGAGAATGTTTACAGACACTTCAGGAGATATTTCATGACTCTCACAAAAGAGAGCAGCAGAGAACGGCGGGAGCTGGGCGGAAGTTCAGGCGGAGCGCAAAGCCGGTCGGGAAGGTAAGTGATTGCTATTAGAGTGGGTGTGTTCTAAACCCCAGGTCCTACCAAGTAGGGTCTCCCTCCCTCCCTCCTCCTCTAACCTAAATTAAGAGTCCACAGACTTGCCACAAAAAGAGGGTCTAAGGAAGTTTGGATCGAAGAGTGAGGCTTCAGCTCAGGAGTCTTTGACAAGGAGGTTGAGTGAAGTGATTACGCCACAGTTGAAGAGGGTGAAGACATGACTGCCCAGCTGGTTCAGTGCGCTACGTGCTTGATGTGGGAGGTCAACGACTCTGGTGTGTCTGGCTCGTATATGTGTGGAAAGTGTGTGCACATTCAGCTATTGACCGAGCCTATTGCAGCGCTGATGAAAGAACTCGAGGACCTTAGGCTCATCCAAGAGAACGAGATCTTTCTGGACAAGACCTTCAGTGAGGTTATTACACCAATCATGCCAGAAAAGAGCAGAAGAGAGTGGACGATGAGGAAGGCAGAGAGGAGACAGGTGCAAGAGACCCCGGGAGAAGTACCTGTCAGGAACAAGTTGAAGCTTTTGGAAACAGTAGAGACTGATGACACTGCCAGTTCGCAAGGCGGCCAGGTCTGTCAATCAAAAGTTGGCGCAGAGGCAGAGCGAAGAGTCGGACATCGCACAGAGCCGTGGTAATAGGGGACTCCATCGTGAGAGGAACTGACCGGGGTTTTTGTGGCAGCAGATGGGATTTAAGGATGGTGTGTTGCCTTCCTGGTGCCAGGGTGAAAGACATCGCAGACAGAGTGCGGGAAATCCTCAAGGACGAGGGTGAAGAGCTAGAGGTGGTGGTACATGTCGGCACAAATGATGTCGGGAAGAAGAGGAGGAACATACTACAGCGGGACTTCGGAGAACTAAGAAGGCTGAAAAGCAGGACGTTCAAGGTGGTTATCTCCGGTTTGCTTCCAGTTCCTCGGGCTGGTGTGGCCAGAAACAGGGAGATAATGGACTTGAATGTGTGGTTGGGGAACTGGGGCAGGAAGCAAGGATTTAAGTTCTTGGATCACTGGGGTATATTTTGTGGTAAGCATAAATTCTACAAGAGAGACGGTTTGCACTTAATAGGTTAGGGACCAGCATTCTGGAAGGCAGGTTTTCTACTAAACACCGCTACATTTAAACTAAGTTGTGGGTGGGGGTGGGGGGGTGGTGGGGGGGGGGGGGGGAACAAACTAGATGTTTAAAAAAGAAATTGAAGGGAAAGTTAGAACAGGAGAAGTCAAGAAAAACTGTATCAATGAGGCAGAAAACTCGGAAAGGGATCATGCTGTAAGGTTGAGTGAAATCGGGGTTGATGGGAAGGGTGAGAGCAGTAACAAATTAAAAATACTACACATGAACGCACGAAGCATTAGAAATAAGATGGATGAGCTTGAGGCTCTTTTGGAAATTGGCAGATACGATATTGTGGGGATAACTGAGACGTGGCTTCAAATGGACAGGGCCTGGGAAATGAATATTCAAGGCTACATGTGCTATCGTAAGGACAGACTGACGGGCAGAGGGGGTGGGGTGGCCTTGTTGGTAAGGGAGGATATTCAGTCCCTTGCGCAGGGGGGACCTAGATTCAGGGGATGTAGAGTCAGTGTGGATAGAGCTGCGAAATACTAAGGGTAAAAAGACCCTCTTAGGAGTCATCTATGTGCTCCCAAACAGTAGTCTGGATGTCAGATGTAAGATGAATCAGGAGCTGAAATTGGTCTGTCGCAAAGATGTTACTACAGTTGTTATAGGGGATTTTAACATGCAGGTAGACGGGGAGAATCAGGATGGTATTGGACCTCAAGAAAGAGACTTTGTGGAGTGCTTCAGAGATGGATTCTTAGAACAGCTGGTGCTGGAGCCGACCAGGGAGAAGGCAATTCTGGATCTGGTATTGTGCAACGAACCAGAATTGGTCAGAGACCTCAAAGTGAAGGAGCCATTGGGAAGTAGTGACCATAATACATTAAGCTTCAATCTGCAATTTGAGAGGGAGAGGGTACAGTCGGAAGTGACAGTACTTCTGTTGAATAAAGGGAACTATGGAGCTAGGAGGGAGGAGCTGGCCAAAGTTCAATGGTGCAATACCTTAGCAGGGATGACCGTGGAGGAACAATGGTGGATATTTCTGTGTATAATGCATAAGTTGCAGGATCAGTTCATTCCTGAAAGGAAGAAAGATCCCAGGAGGAGGCATGGGCATCCGTGGCTGACGAGGGAAGTTAAGAAACATATAAAGTTAAAAGAGAAAAAGTATAACATAGCAAAGATAAGTGAGAAAACTGAGGACTGGGAAGCTTTAAAGAGCAACAGAGGATTACTAAGAAGGAAATACGCAGAGGAAAAATGAGGTATGAAGGTAAACTGGCCAATAATATAAAGGAGGATAGGAAAAGCTTTTTTAAGTATGTGCAAGGCAAAAAAATGGTTAGGACTAAAATTGGGCCCTTGAAGACAGAAACGGGGAATATATTACGGGGAACAAAGAAATGGCAGAAGAATTAAATGGGTACTTCAGGTCTGTGTTCACTTGGGAAGACACAAGCAATCTCCCTGAGGTAACAGTGGCTAAGGACCTGAACTTAAGGAAATCTATATTTGCCAGGATTTGGTGTTGGAGAGACTGTTAGGTCTGAAGGTTGATAAGTCTCCGGGGCCTGATGGTCTACATCCCAGGGTACTAAAGGAGGTGGCTCAGGAAATCGTGGATGTGTTGGTGATTATTTTCCAGAGTTCGATAGATTCGGGGTCGGTTCCTGAGGATTGGAGGGTGGCTAATGTTATACCACTTTTTAAGAAAGGTGGGAGAAAGAAAGCTGGAAATTATAGACCAGTTAGTCTGACCTCCGTGGTGGGAAAGATGCTGGAGTCTATTATAAAGGATGAAATTACGGCACATCTGGATAGTAGTAACAGGATAGGACAGAGTCAGCATGGATTTATGAAGGGGAAATCATGCTTGACTAATCTTCTTGAATTTTTTGAGGATGTAACTCTGAAGATAGATGAGGGAGATCCAGTAGGTGTAGTGTACCTGGACTTTCAGAAAGCTTTTGATAAAGTCCCACACAGGAGGTAAGTGAGTAAAATTAGGGTGCATGGTATTGGGGGCAAAGTACTAGATTGGATTGAAAATTGGTTGGCTGATAGGAAACAAAGAGTAGTGATAAATGGCTCCATTTCGGAATGGCAGGCAGTGACCAGTGGGGTACCGCAGGGATCCGTGCTGGGACCGCAGCTTTTTACAATATATGTTCATGATATAGAAGATGGTATCAGCAATAACATTAGCAAATTTGCTGATGATACAAAGCTGGGAGGCAGGGTGAAATGTGATGAGGATGTTAGGAGATTACAGGGTGACCTGGACAAGTTAGGTGAGTGGGCAGATGCATGGCAGATGCAGTTTAATGTGGATAAATGTATGGTTATCCACTTTGGTGGCAAGAACAGGAAGGCAGATTACTACCTCAATGGAATCAATTTAGGTAAAGGGGCAGTACAGAGAGATCTGGGTGTTCTTGTACACCAGTCAATGAAGGCAAGCATGCAGGTACAGCAGGTAGTGAAGAAGGCTAATAGCATGCTGACCTTCATAACAAGAGGAATTGAATATAGAAGCAAAGAGGTGCATCTGCAGCTGTACAGGGCCCTGGTGAGACCATACCTGGAGTAGTGTGTGCAGTTCTGGTCTCCAAATTTGAGGAAAGACATTCTGGCTATTGAGGGAGTGCAGCGTAGGTTCACGAGGTCAATTCCTGGAATGGTGGGATTACCTTATACTGAAAGACTGAAGCGACTGGGCTTGTATACCCTTGAGTTTAGAAGACTGAGAGGGGATTTGATTGAAACATATAAGATTATGAAAGGATTGGACACTCTGGCAGCAGGAAACATGTTTCCGCTGATGGGTGAGTGCCAAACCAGAGAACACAGCTTAAAAATATGGGGTAGACCATTTAGGACAGAGATGAGGAGAAACTTCTTCACCCAGAGAGTGGTGGCTGTGTGGAATGCTCTGCCTCAGAGGGCAGTGGAGGCCCAGTCTCTGGATCCATTTAAGAAAGAGTTGGACAGAGCTCTCATAGATAGTGGAATCAAGGGTTATGGAGATAAGGCAGGAAGAGGATACTAATAAGGAATGATCAGCCATGATCATATTGAATGGCGGTGCAGGCTCAAAGGGCTGAATGGCCAACTCCTGCACCTATTGTCTATTGTCTATTGTCTATATATGGTATTGAGAAATAAAGACTTTGAGAAGGATGGCAGTATCTGTTGTTAATGAAAAATGTTCTGAAAATTGTCAAAAGCATTTTGTCTTCATTTCTCTTAGATGCCGTTGTCCTTTCCTGCTGTAGCTTGCAAATTGTATCTAAATGGTCTCATCTATTCATTAATGTTGTGTTGTCCATTTTCTGTCCTACAGCCAACTGTCCCCTTTGTACTACAATCACTGCTGGAAATGACTGTTATATAAGGAATTTCTTAGTTTTGCTGATGGTTATACTTACCGTGTGTAAAGTTAATTTCAGTCAAAATTTGAAGTCTGTCCATATTTGATACTTAGGTGCAATCGAATAATTTAAATGCCATTGCAGATTGGGGAATTTCCAAATTGAATATGTGCAGTCTTGCCTGCAATCTAATGAATTCCGTTATGTATTCTTCGTTGAAATTATCTCCACCCTTTCTAAATTTCAATATCTGACCATAAGCAGTTTGATAAAATTGATCAAAAAGGTGATTTACTAAGTAAATTAATACTTCTTGCAAACCTTCATCTGTATCCATGTCTTTAATCTCCAATTCTGAAAAAAAACTACTTCTTCTCCTGGTTTTGTACGGTAACAGAAGAGCCATACTTCTCTACCAAAGAGAAAAAAGGGTAACTTAGGCCGAGATGGCTATTTCACTCTCCCATTAGCCAGCAGGTTCACATTCAGATAAAAGGGTGGGTGATCAGACCCTGCAACTTTACATTTTAATTTAAATATCTTATGCTGCTAATGTTTTACACTCAATAATGAAGACTCGTAGACAAAATTAAATTTGTGCAGATTGTTTTATTTCAGTCAACCACACACCATAAAACCCAAATATGTACTGATTTGCTTTCCTTTAAATAAATAGCATCATAGACTATTTCACTGTGGAAAGAGACCCTTTGGGCCATCATATCCACACTGGTCACCAAGCATCCAGCTACTCTAATCCCATTTACCAGCATTTGGCTCATAGCCTTGTATGTTGCGGCATTTCAAGTGCTCACTTTAATATTCCTCAAATGTTGTAATGGTTCCCGTCTTTACCAGTCTTCCAGGCACTGAGTTCCAGATACCCTGGATGTAACAAATTCTCCTTGTATTCCTTCTAAGCCTCCTGCCCTTGCCTTACATTAATGCCTCCTGGTAATTGATCTGTCAACTGAGGAGGAAGTTTTATTCTTATCTCCCCTATCTCTGCCTTCATACTTATGCACTACTCAATTAGGTTCCCCTCAGCCTCTTTGCTCTGAGAGAAACAACCCCAGCTGATCTAATTTCTCTTCTGGCTGAAATGCTGCAGGTCAGGCAACATGCTGATGAAATGCATCCTCGCCAGTGCTTTTCATTTTCTCCCCTGACCCAGAAAGGCTCTTACACACAACTCAAACTTTCTCCCCCATCACCAGACCACCCTGTGTTTTTTCCCCATCTATTAACCACCAGCAGTAAATCACCTATGTTTCCAAATGAAAAATCTGCATGCAAAGCCTATTAAGGACAATACAAGCCACCAAAGGTGAGGGGGGAGGGGTCTGGGGTGAAGGGGAATGGGAGGGAAAACTATATCAAAATGGAGTTGATGGGCATCTGGTGCATTTTTTCTATATCCAGAAGTGTTCTTACACACACTCAAATGTATTTTTTTCCCATCAACAAATCAATGACTTTTTTGTTTGCTGTTAGCTATTAAGAGCCAGCAGTAAATCACCCTGTAGGCAGCTAGGTGTTTACAAAGCTTGTTAAAGGCAATACAAACCATCAAAACTGAGGGAGAGGTAGGGAGAATGGGAAGGGCCGAAATCAAAATGGAGTTGGAAGGGGTCCAGTGCATTTCATTTGAACTAATTAGCTCACACCACCTGTTTGTCTTGTTGTCTTTAACTCAAAGGTTAGCGTTGTATTGACAGAATCAGACAGTACCAATGTGGCCTCTGGCATAGTCAGCATCTCTTGCCAGGAGAAGGATACTTACATGATATTTCAAAACCCAGAGGTATGTGTGTGTCAGTGACAAAGCACAGACTGTTCCCATCAGATGTATCTGGAGAGTTTTCTTGGCAGCAGCTGCTCTTCATCTGCCCTGAGGCCCATTTCTCCCTCCCTGCCTTTCTGAGAGAAATGAAGACCTGTATATGACCCCACATTTACATCTGCCCCTTGACCTGGCTCTCGACACTGGAGTTCAGAATCAAGGTGATGAGAGAGGGACAACACAGTCCCTGCATTTGACCTTCCATGTCAGTCACCAATCTCTCAGAAGGAGGAAGCCAGACTTTCCGATGTTTGGGTAATAGCAGTGGTCATGGTCTGTGTGGACTCCTTTTCTGTCTGGGCCTGTATGTGATACCCTTCTGGAAGTTCTGCACATTTCCATGCACCTCACCCTCCACATCCAAAGTTTGCCATCTGATGGACAACTCCAGAGGCTTGTCCTTTGCAGGTCTCAGGATGAAGAATAGTAGAGGTCCTCTGCAGGAGGTTTGTCATCCGACTATTGTTCAGCATCCTTGGTCACCTCTAGCACTTCACAGAGTACCAAGGCCTGCTACATTTCTGATAGCTAGTTAGTGACTATGACTTACTCACACCTGTGTGTGGGCTCCTCTGAACTAACTCGCACAAACCCACTGAGGGCTGTGGATTGCTGCTGGAGCTGGGCAGAGAGCATGAATGTAACTGCATTAAATGAGGCTAAATCCATGGATTCCTATGCATTACCAGAGGCATCCTATGGTAAATCTAACAGATGGTGGACCTCAGACTATATTAACAAGAGGCTAACACTGTTGAAGGAAACCTGCTTTCAAATGAGCATAGGCCGATCGGTCTGCCTGACACCTAAGAGAAGTTTCAGATTGAGCCAGGAGTGGCAGGAAGACCCACCCACCCCAATTCCATTGTTATAGTATGTCACTGCCCCCTACACTCGTGTTGCCCAATCCAACCCCATGGTTTAGCTCAATATGTCCTGAAGAAGGGCTTATGCCCGAAACGTCAAATCTCCTGTTCCTTGGATGCTGCCTGACCTGCTGCGCTTTTCCAGCAACACATTTTCAGCTCTGATCTCCAGCATCTGCAGTCCTCACTTTCTCCTCAATACGTCACCATCAATGTAGCAGATAGCCCAAGGTGGGTTTTTCCTGTGGGGTCAGCAGCCTGTGAAGACAGGCAGATGCCAAATGTTCACCTCTCAAATGTGAAAGAGGCTGAGCAACTAATTCCTGATTCTTCATTCAAGCTCCTTTGATCAGAACATCTTGTGTCCACAGCGAGTCTCTACACTATATTCATATTCTTCACTTTTTGCACCAGCAGGGATCAGGAAATAAACTATTGTCATTAAGTCACTGTATTTATATCAAACATACCTGATGAAATTCCGTTTCACTACTTCTTTCTAGATGCCAAATCAATCTGAACACAAGCTTCATCTTGTGTAATACCACTCCTTAAGGGGTTGTATAGGTTGCTGATACCAATTACAATTGTTTCTGATCTTCTATGCTTCATATTTCCTCAGGTTCAGCATAATTCTCAAGCTCATTTGCAGACCTATAACACATACAATCCAGAACCTAAAGATTTTACCAGGTGTTCGTTTGAAAAGACTTGGGGTTTATACTCGTCATTATTGTTGCTCCTGAAAAATGCTACAAGCCACCATTTGAATTCTCAATCTAATAATAATTCTCGAATAAGTATCATCAAGATCAGCCACAGGTTTCAAACTATCAACTGCGTTATTAAACATAATACGTGTTCAGTTTACCGTGAAAGTGAAAATATCTTTTTCTGAATTTGCTTTGATGCACATAAACAATAAAGAAACAGCTTTGTTTCTCTCTAAACATTAGCTGAAGGCAAAAGACCACCAACACTACCTTAACCTTTTGAAGATCAACTAACTATGCCTTTAAAGTTGAGACAGCCATTTGCTGCTGGTTATAAAATCCACATAACTCTGTGACTCAGCCTTCCCTCCTGGTAAACCTGTTCGCCTGTCCTCTGAACTGGTGATTACAGTGGTCTCCAGTTAATTAAGCACGTTGCCTTTTGATGGTGACTTTGAGTCAGAAATAGCTGCCATTAATTCACTAGCCTAGGAAGGCCTATTCTTCAACGGAGGGCTACTATGTGTTTCACTGTATGAGACACATGTAAATGAAAGGGACTCTCTTTTCTGCAGTTGTCATAAGGACTTTATCATAATATTATCAGCTGAAGATCATTATCCTAGAATGCTAACGAGGCACTTGAAAATTTAAAGGATAACCCCAAAGTCTTCTCAGGAGGACCATCTATGTAACACTTCAAATTAAGCCAAAACACTCCAGCATCATTAGTAAAATGTATAGAACAGACATGCATGATTTTCATTGCTGGCATAGCTTTAAAAAGTGTGCAGTTTTGAGAGATAGTCCACTATATAATGAATTAAGCACTACAGAAATATTAAAAAATTAAAACATAAAGAAAATACCCAGCACAGGCAAAAATACAGTTCACAAAGTGACTAACTGCAGTCTGCTAGATCATATCTGCTAGATGTACATCCATATCAACTATTTAGAATAACTTGTAAAGTCAGAATATTACAAAGGCAGATGATATAACTGTATAGGTGGATATTTCTCAGATTTGCCATTCGTACAGATTTTGCGATATATAGATTTTTAAAAAATGCCACAACCTATCCACAATCACTTGCTTCGCCAATCCTGTGTTCTGTGATAGTTTTCTATAAATGCAGGGTTACATGGGTTGATACACTTTAGAAACACACCCGAACAATGCTGGAGAAACTCAGCAGGTCTGGCAGTATTTGTGGAAAGAGAAACAGCATTGACATTTTGAGTCGGGTATATCTTTTCTTGACAACTACAATGGAGCTGAACACTGTGGCACGGGCTTGATTTTATGTTCCCCTGCTGAGTATGGTTTTGATGGTGGCAGGTCCACAGAATGGATGAATGATTCTTAAATGAATGAGTGATTTTATTGTTGTGTGTATTTCACAGTGAAAAAAAACAGTAAAATACAGTGAAAAGCTTTTCCGCTGTCACCATGGTCCAGCATCATTTTGAAAGATTTTAAGAATAAGAAAGAAAATAGAAAGATATAACTTAAAGAGAGCCCATCTTTAGCTAGCTCATCATCAATGATGCTTGTGCTACCATCCCTCCTTCACTGACTTGCTCCCGTCTACACTAAACCCAACCAACTTTGAAAACACCACTCTTCAGGTGCCATCCTCCACCATCGCCTCACTACTGCTGGCACCAGACCCACCAATATCAAAGCTGGATCTCTCACCACTGGACACACTTTGTCGATGTCGCTGTGATGCCCATCCACCACATCTGCTTTATCGTTGCCAGCGCTGGACCCAACCAACGAGAAAGTGGCCAATCCTCAAGTACCATCTTTCATATTGGGCTTAACTCGCCGATGGCACTGCCATCAATGTAGCAGCCATCGATTCCAATGCAAGGTCCCATGCTCGCTCTGCAATAGTAAGGAGGGACTCACTTTTGTTGTAGTCTTATGCTTCAGGGATAATGGGGATAAATACTGTTCTCTACAACAAAGTTCCAAAGGCTGTGCTGCCTATCTGGTGTCAATGGTTAGGACATCTCTTCTAGGTGGCCTGGAGGAGAGCTCGGTGTCAGAGGCAAGGATCCAGTTTTCATGGTTAACACAGGTAGGACTGGGAAAGAGGTTCTGCTGAGGGATTACAAGGGGCTCAGCTCTAAATTAAACACAACAGATCAACAAAGGTAATAATCTCTAAATTACTACCTGAGTCACATGCACATTAGTGTAGGGTAAATAAGATTAGAGAGAAAAGCATGACTCAAATATTGGTATGGGAGAAATGAGTTCCGGTTCATGGGGCACCGGTATCAGTACTGGGGAAAGAAAGAGCTGATCCACAGGGAATGGCCCTGTTTGAACAATGGTGGGACCAATGTCCTGGCAAATCATTTAACCATACTTACAGATGGGGCTTTAACGAGCGATGTGGAGAGTTCAATTGATGTCAAGTTTTAAAAAACCCAAAGAGCAATGAGAGTGCAAATGTGAAAGGTAGGGAAGGGGTGAATGATACTCAAAGTGTCACAAAAAAATGATAAAAAATATATACAGAAGAGTGCAGGATAAGTGATAAAGGTAAATAGTCAATAGTTAAAGCTTTTAATTTAAATGCACATAGCATTTGTAATAACATTGACAATACAAATAGAAATAAATCAATATGACTTAGTGTCTATGACAGAGACATGGAGGGTGGCCAGGAATGAGCCCTCAATATTCAAGGGTATTGGTAGAGGAATACACAAAGAAGAAAAGAGGCTAGGGTAGTATTGTTAATAAAGGGAGAATCAATGCCGTTGTGAGTAATCAATCATGATGTGGAATCAGCTTGGATGGAAATAAGAAGGGACTGGAGTGATGGGTGGAGTCACCCATAGGGTCCTGAAGAGTTGCCTCACTGTCGGATCAAGTCAAAATGAGGAAATAATGGAGACACTACAATTGTCATGCGTGATTTTAATCTGCATATTGAAGAAGAAATCAAATAGACAAGGGTAATTTGTAAAGTGCATCAGCAATTTTTTCTGAGAGCAATACATTACAGAAACTCTATTGCGCAGTTCCCAGAGGCAACTGGCTATTTAAACAATCAGTTACTTCCAATGAATTTGTGTTTATGAAACCCAGAGTATGGGCATTAGACCAAAAATAGATCTGTCTTCAATGCACTTCTTCTGGATAGCCAGGATACCTCTGTTACTGAAAAATCATCACAAGTTAGCATTAATTCAGCTACTTATTAAAAAAGTCTCAGATGACAAAGTACTGAAACAATGGTTTAAACTTTATTTCATATCGCAACAAAAATAAGACCCCTCAAGCAAGTAAGTTAAGCCTCACAGCTCAACTTGAATATTACCTGATTGATAGTGGAATTTAGGTGCAATTCTAACCAACAAAGTGCATCTCTGGATGTTTCCAAGGTTTGATCTTTGTGTAGTGTTGTTTTTCAAAGTTCTGTTACTAAGTTGTTCAGGTGTTGGATTCTTATATAGCCTGCATGAGGCAGCGGGTTACGAAGCAATGTTATCTCCTCACTACCAGGAAACAGCTTAAGCCCAGGCATGGCTAATCATGATGTTGCTTTTAATTCATTTTAAAACAGTTTCTCCTGGTCCCTTTCATCTTGGGAAACATTTAGTTCCAGAAAGAATTATTGCTGCTTCTCTCAATCCATGAAATTATTAAAGGTTTGAAGTCTATAGTATCATACCTCACTTGAAACTCATCCAGGACACCCTTGAGGGAGTTAAGGCACGCTTTTAGGGTGGTGAAATGGAGGCATGTTTGTCGATAAATAATGCCTAACCGATTTATAAAAATTCATTTAGGGGATGAGGTTATCATTGACTCGGCCATTTTTTATTACATACCCCTAATTGCCCTGATGAAGGAATGGCTTTCTTGACCTACTGCAGTTCTCGGGGTACAGATGCATCAACAGTACTGTGAGGGAAGAAGTTAAGGGTTTGACCCAGTGACATTGAAGGAACAGTGATATATCTCCAAGTCAGAATCCCATGTGGCTGGGAGGGGAACTTGCAGGAACTTGCAGTGTTCCTACATATTTGCTGTCCTTGTCCTTCTAGGTGATAGAGGTTACAGGTTTGGAAGGTGCTGTTAAAGGAGCCTTGGTGAGTTGACTGCAGTGCATAATGTTGATGTTGGATACTGCTACACGCACTGATGTTGGTGAAGAAAGTGAATGTTGAAGATAATGGATGTTTGTCTTGGATTTTGTAAAGCTCCTTTGAGTGTTGTTGGAGCTGTGTCCATCCAGGCAAGTGGGGAGTATTCCATCGCATACTTAAGTTAGGTCTTGTAAATATCAGATAGGCTCTGGGGGGGGAACAGAAATTGAGTTAATTGTTACAGAATTTCTAGTCTTTGAACTGGTTTTGCAGCTGTTCTTTAGTTTCTGGTTGATCATAACTTACAGGATGCGATGATTTCGAGGTCATCACAACCACTTAGCGAAGGAGCAATGCTCTGAAAGCTAGTACTTGGACAATTACTTGGTGTTATGTGATTTTTAACTTTCAGGATGTGATACTGGTGGATGAAGTGATGTTAATGCCATGGAAGATGACAGGGAGATGGTTTGATTCTCTTGGAGGTATTCATTACCTGGAATGTTGTGGTGTAACTGTTACTGGGCAGTTACCAGACAAAGCCTGGTTAGCTGGCTGTTTCAGGATTTGAAGAGTGTCAAAAGTACTGAACATTGTGCAAAAATCCACAAACATGCCCACTATGATGGAAGTAAGGTAATTGATGAAGGCTTGTTGTTCAGCCTTGGACAGCTATCCGGAGGAACTCCTCCTTTGATATCCTTGGACTGAGATCTTTCACCTCCAACAGGCACCACCATCTCCTTCATGCTGGATACGACTCCAGCAACCAGAGAGTTTGTCTGATTCCCCATAACTCTTTTGTATTGCAAACAGTCAAATGCAAATATAGACATTCTTCTTTTATTGTCATTGAGGAACATATGACATCACCAGCATACACGTAGGGTTTCCATAGGTTCCATTTTAGGCAAAATTGCATGAAGTCTTAACAAAAAGCACATGAACTAAAGTCCTTTTAATGTTGCTAGACATAGCAGCCAGAGGAATTTTCATTCCCGAAATGAACAACATCAATGGCAGAATTGCACTCACTTGAGCACTCATTCAATTTTGCCATGGCAGGTGAGCGAGGATGTGACACTAAGGGTTTGAGCCAAGGCTTCAGGCTGTAAACTCTATCTCCTGTGAAAATCAAAGCAAAGGTATGAAGTCATGTTCAAAGGATGAAACAGATCCGACAGACAGTGTGACACTTTCTCACCAGCCGATTTCCAGCTGGAGTGTCCCTTCTATAAAACCTGTGTGAGGAAGATTGTGAAAAGAAAGCAATAAAAGCAGAGGCAATGAAAGCATTCGCAAACACATCCAAGAACAATATGGATATCACATAGCACTGAAAGATCAAATTCTTTCCTTTTCTAAAAAAACATACCTTTGTTCAGTCAGGATGTAAAGATGACCATGTGCCTTCTGTTAGTAGTTCACAAGATTTTGTGTCTAAGAGTGGTTTGGACTCATTTGTCTGGAATTTTGGGAGCCAAAATAATGCAATCATCTCTCACTACTGATCCAAATCAGTCGTATTAGATTACCCAGTCCCTTAATCTTTGAAAGAAGTTCAGCTTCCAACTGAATTAGACTAAAAAGATTGAACTTATTAAGTCTCTCAGGATGCCACAAACAGCTTCAGTGGATTGCAGGCAAACAGTTTGCACAGAGCAAGGTCAAAAACAGTAAATGAGATGAATGATTGGCTAATCAGTTTTCTGGGGGAGGGGTGTTGGTTTAGATGAAATGTTGGCAAGAACAGCTTGCTCTTCTAAATACTGCTAAAGTCCAGAAAACTCTTGACTGTTTACAATATCACTAACTCACAACATCTCCCCCATCTATCATAGGCTTCCAAATCACTTTTCATATATTTTCAGCCTTAGAAGTAATGAAATAAAAATGTAATGTATATGTAAAATGATTGTCACAGACAGAAGTAAGGTCTTACTGCCTGTGATTTATATGTTTTGAATGAAGGTGGCATGTACTTTCTTACCTTTGGAATATAAATCCCAATTAAATATGTTTTCTTTAGCCAGCTTTCATGAGTTTAAAAGAAGAAAGGCTTATTTATGTTTGTGCACTTCAATTAAATGTAACATCTCACACTCCCAATCTCAGATATAAACTGAAATAACTGTAGAGACCGGTGCCCCATCATCAAGTCAGCCTTTGTTTATTAGGGCACAGTACACTGGCTGTGGCAGCCAGCTCAGAATCAGTCCCCTGAACTGAGGAGATTCTAATCTCCTGGCTATATTCTTTTTTCCACAGTAGTGCACAAGGTGTAGTGCGAAACATCACGTGAAAATAACTATTAACATTAAACCCCCCAGAAAAGACCAGTGACAAGCAAAGCCCAGAGCAAGCAATGCTGATGTGAAAAAGGTGAAGGGGAGGCTAGGGACGAAATCAAAATAGCATTGGAGGGGGAATAAAGCACTCCACTCCCTGTGGTGCCCACCTCTCCCTAAAGAGGCCAAGAGTATTGGTGAACACTGCGTGCTCCTTCCCTAGACCCACATGGATGTAACCGTGGAAGAGATGCAGACAGTCGGCCAAATGACCTCTCCACAGCACGTTGCCTGGACCTGTTTATGATCAGCCTGACCAGGCCCAGGAGCAGACCCACGAGGAGATCTTCTGACCTGCCCTTCCCCCCTCGGTGCCCAAAGATCAGGAGTTTGGGACTGAAGTGCAACTAGAAACGTAAAAGATAATCCTTGAGGAAAACAAAAAAAGAGTGCAAACAGCCAAACCCCATATATACACATTTTTCACGGATTCCACAGCACCACAGAACAAGCAGTTGGGCTGGCATTCTGTGAACCACCGCAACCTATGGTTACACAGCACTGTTGCATGCAACACTCTGCACCCCAGATCTCTCCTGGCTATAATGTTTTTCTTTTCTCAAATCTCTCCCCCACACTACCACGTAACAGCAGTAGTGCTGATTTTCCCCAGCACCCATATTGTGTGTGTGCAGGTGTAGGAAACAGTAAACAACAAGTGCGTACACCTTTATTTATACTCCACCACCAGGAAGAAAGGAAACACCTGAGCGGCCAGTGACAAACAATGCCCTTCTCATCAAAGGGCAATGCTGCGTGATCAAAAAAGTAAGGAGAGGGCAGGGATTAAATCAAAGTAGAGTTAGAGGGGGAAATAAAACACTCCACTCCCAACAATGCCCAACTCTCTCTGAACAGCTCAAGAGATTTGGTGGACCCCACATGCACCTTCTCCAGGGAAAGCCGGGCTCGAACAGAACCACAAGAGGGGCAGGCAATTGGCCTGAATGACCCCCTCCATGGCCCACTGCCTGGACCTGTTTATGGCCAGTCTGACCAGGCTGAGGAGTAGACCCATGAGGAGATCCTCTGACCTACCCTCCCCCCTCTGCACCAGGTGCCTGAAGAACAGGAGCGTCTGGCTAAAGTGAAACCAAAAACGGAAGGTTAAGAAAATCAAAAAGAGGCCGTGCAAATGCCCACATCCCATACATACATGGTCCACTAACTCCACAGAACAAATAGTTGGGCTGGAAGGCCATGAACCACCACAATCTATGGTTGCAGGGGACTGCTGCTTGCAGCACCCTCCACCCCAATACCCCCTGGGCATAGATTTTTAAAGTATGTTTTATTAACCAATACAAATTACAAACAATTAACATTAACAGCTGTTTACAGGGGAAGGGGTAAAGCCAGACCCCAAACCCCACCGTACAATCAGTTCACAGGGAAATGAGGACAAACCTCAAATTCCACCTTAAATCAATCAAGGAGGAAACAGTAAAAGCAATCACATATGGACAGTGCAATAAACCAAACAATAAAGCAGCGCTTATATCATAGATACCTCTGGCATCCCAGCAAACCACTCATCCCTCCCACTTCTGGCCAAAGGCAGCACGCCCCTACATCCTTTCCGGCTCTCGGGCCACCCCATGTCCCTTCCGGCTCTTGTCCATCTTGGCACATCTTCCAGCCGCCCAGGACAGCCCATCCCGATTACCCCTTCAATTATAGTTTTAAATCTTATTATGGGTTGTGTACAGAGAGACTGATTTTTAACAAGCCTGAGGGTTTGGTGAAAGTATACAGGTCACTGAATTATTGTCGCAGACCATGTGAGATACAATCTCATCAGGAAAGGATGGATGTGAATGGAGAGGCCCTGGTAAAGTAGGAGATCATGATAGTAAGACAATATTTCTAAAACTCTGTAATCACACCAATAAGATCTATACCACACAATTATTCAGAGCTAATTTTAAAACTTTGTACTTTTGCAAATTATAAAGATAAATGAGGCATCTTAATTCTCAAATGCCCACTCGTTTTTGTGATGAGGATCTTAAGGAAAAGAGTTTAGGCGATTGAGGGCTGAATACTGATGTTGAGTGTGATTACGATGCTTATATCAGAGCTGTCATAACCTCAGGCCAATCACCTAGGTGAGTATTTGGTTGACCTATTCCAAAAAGAGTTGAATGAATGGAAGGAGGTGACAATAAAGTCTGGTTGAAGATTTGTAGCTCGGGTGTCCGTTGTTGTGGTTCTGTTCGCCGAGCTGGAAGTTTTTGCTGCAAACGTTTCGTTCCCTGGCTAGGGAACCACCCCAACACACACAAACGAAGCTGCATCAGGACACTATTCAAAAGAGCCACAACACACTGCAGTACACCAGAACTGCGAAAAGAGGAAGAGGAACACCTATACAAGGTATTCGCCAAAAATGGATACCCACGCAACTTTATCACCAGATGCCTAAGAGATAGACCACGGAACGAGGACATGCCACAACCAAAAGGACTAGCCACACTACCATACATCAGGATCGTCTCAGAACTGACAGCCAGACTACTGCGACCCTTAGGACTCATAACAGCACACAAGCCAACTTCCACACTCAGACAACAAATCACTAGAACAAAGGACCCAATAGCCAGCACGAGCCAAACTAACGTAGTTTACAAAATACCATGCAAGGACTGCACAAAACACTATATAGGACAAACAGGAAGACAGCTAACAATCCGCATCCATGAACATCAACTAGCCACAAAACGACACGACCAGCTATCCCTAGTAGCCATTCACTCAGACAACCAGGAACATGAATTTGACTGGGAAAACACTACCATCATAGGACAAGCCAGACAGAGAACAGCCAGGGAATTCCTAAAGGCATGGCATTCATCCACAAACTCCATTAACAGACACATGGACCTGCACCCCATATACAAACCACTACAGCTGAAACTGACACCCGGAAGCGGCAAGAACATCCATCAACAGACACATCGACCTGGACCCCACATACAAACTACTACAGCTGAAACTGACACCCGGAAGCGGCAAGAACAAACCACTATAAATACCGGAAGAAACATCAAAGCAGCGCTTCACAGGAGGCTCCAATAGCACTGATGATGTTCCCTAGCCAGGGAACGAAACGTTTGCAGCAAAAACTTCCAGCTCGGCGAACAGAACCACAACAACGGAGGTGACAATTGTGGGATGTGCAGGAAATCTAACTTGAACTTAAAACATTGATTAACTCAGGTCCATAGCTAAGATGTTTGGTCCATGGGTTAACAGAAATGGGTGAAAGAGTGAAAGATTTTGCTGGTACTGATGTTAGAATCCAGAAATGATCCTTGTGTCAGAAAACAATTACACATCACAGGAAGGGCTGCCAATAGTCCGGGTGGGAGACCTTGCAGTGGGAGTCCTGATAGGCATAGATATAGATGTAGTTCCCATGGCTTGAATGGATTACAATGATTCTAAGGTGGTTCAGTCTCATGTTCTCAAGGGCAGTTAGGCAGAAGCAGCAAATGCAGGAAGAGAACTCGATAGGAATCTTCATGATCATGTAGTTACTATGGCTTTCAACAAACTTAAGTTTACAATATGTTAGGAGCTGCAGGATAATGCTGGAATATGTCTTAAGTATTTTGTATCTGTGTTTACTAAGGGACAGGATGCTGACAATATATTGGTAGATGTTATGGGTGAAAATTTATGATACACTGGATATGGCATATTGGAAATGTTAGCTGAGTGGGTAAGTCAACTGGTCTAATGGCTTATAATCATGTTAATGGAGGATATGGAGTAAAAGATAATGAAAGGGCATCCTGTACTCTTCCAATCCTCCCTAGATTCAACAGGGGAATCAGAGAATTGGAAAATCAACAATATTATTCAGGCAAGGGTTAAACACATCCCTAGTAACTACAGGCCTGTCAATTTAATATCAGCAATGGGAACGCTTTAGAAACAATGAATAGGGGAAAAAAATCAACAGATACTTGGAGAAGATGGAGTTATTCAAAGGATAATCTAACAGTTTTGTAAAGGGTAAATCATATTCTAGTAACCCAGGTGAATTTTTATGATGGAGTAACATTGAAAATGAATTAATGGAATTGGTGGATATTACCTGTATGTACTTTAGTGAATCAGTTGTGAAAACGTCACATAAAAGCAATTAACAAAGTGAAGGCTTGTACGATAGAATAGCCAGTGTCATGTTGGATGAAAAGGAATTATGTTAAGGACAGATATCAACTAGTCAGTAAGTACTTTTCAGACTGGAGGATTGTAGACTGTGGAGATGGGATCTGAAAATGTGTTGCTGGAAAAGCGCAGCAGGTCAGGCAGCATCCAAGGAACAGGAAATTCGACGTTTCGGGCATAAGCCCTTCTTCAGGACGTATTGAGCTAAACCATGGGGTTGGATTGCGCAACACGAGTGTAGGGAGCAGTGACATACTACCCACTAGTATCCCTGGACTCAAAGCTACCCAGCCAACTGAGAGACAGCAATTCCAGCTCACCACCAGGACATCCATGTTAGACATGGTTCACCAACATCTCAGGGCACACTGCATGGGCATTGGCATCTGGTATGTGCCAGGCTGTAAGAATCCTCATGACACATCTCCAATCCACTTTAAGGACACTTCTCCATTTCACCGTGGGGCGGCACCATGGCACAGTGGTTAGCACTGCTGCCTCACAGCGCCAGACGTTCGGGTTCAATTGTCTGTGTGGAGTTTGTGCATTCTCCCCGTGTTTGCGTGGGTTTCCTCCGGGTGCTCCAGTTTCCTCCCACAGACCAAAAATGTGCAGGTTCGGTGAATTGGCCATGCTAAATTGCCTGTAGTGTTAGGGGCACGGATAAATGTAGGGGAATGGTTCTGGGTGGGTTGCTCTTCAGAGGGTCAGTGTGGACTTGTTGGGCCGAAGGGCCTGTTTCCACACTGTAAGTAATCTAATCTAATCTTCAGTAACTGTCATTGTATTTCTCTAAATATTAAATATTAAAGTATTGCCCTCCACCTCTGCCTGCTCAGGAAACCAGTTGTTGCATAAAAAGCAATGGGTGAACAGTGAAATAACTGAAATGATCATGCTCCATTCAGTCCGTGCCTGGTATATTTCAAGTATCACCCTTCAAATTTTCCTTTTAAAATTGCCACTCATGCGTTTGTAGATAAACATTATTAGAAATTTCAAATCTAACTGAATGTTGTTTCAGCTTCAATGAAACTGGTCACATCAACTGCTGCACTCAGTGCCCCCTATGATCCATGGATGTAGGTTTGCTCGCTGAGCTGAAAGGTTCATTACTTTACGAGGTAACATCTTCAGTGGGCCTTACGCAAAGCAATGCTGAAACTTCCTGCTTTCTATTTATATGTTTGAGTTTCTTTGGGTTGGTGAAGTTATTTCCTTTGATGTGTGTGTGTGTGTGTGTGTGTGTGTGTGTGTGTGTGTGTGTGATGGCCAGAACTGCAATATTTTTCATTGTGTGCACTGGATATTGTAATCATGCTCTGGATCAGTGGTGCTGGAAGCGCACAGCAGTTCAGGCAGATTCCAACGAGCAGCGAAATCGACGATTCGGGCAAAAGCCCTTCATCAGGAATAAAGATGAAGGGCTTTTGCCCGAAACGTCGATTTCGCTGCTCGTTGGATGCTGCCTGAACTGCTGTGCTCTTCCAGCACCACTGATTCAGAATCTGGTTTCCAGCATCTGCAGTCATTGTTTTTACCCCATTGTAATCATGCCCATGTTCCAGAGTATTTACCCTTCCTGAAGGGGAACTGATATTAATAATTTATATACTGCCTTTAACGCAATGAAATACGAAAGACTTCCTCAAACAAAATTAGATGCTCAGTTGCATATGGAGATGAATAGGTGATTGAATACTTGACAAACAGGGTAGGTAATTTGGTGAAGTAAATGGTCAAGATTCTGAAATGATAATATCAGAAACATTTTATTATCCAAGTCTTAATCCCTATATTTGGATAATAGGATGTTGAAGAAATTGCTTTATTCCTTCTTGAGTGTGTAATTTTCCATTTCAGCAATCGTTGCCTTGAACAGTATTATCTCTTCTAAAACGTACCTGACTTTGTATGATTACATATGCCCACAGGGAGATCTTTCTGATTGAATTACGATTGTTTTATAAATGCAAATGTATTCTCACAATGTCTTTATTCACTTCAACATGTCTTCAGTTCACAATGAAAAGAATCACATTCATAAATAAAGAGCATAGCGGCCTTGCAAATTTTCCTGATGTGTGCATAATGTTATTCTTGTATACTCCATTGGTTTTATCAAAATTCGATTCTACCCACAGCACCTCAAGCCGAGACCACAAGTTGAACTTCTGTCCCAGTGTAATCCTAACAAGGAAAGGTACAGCACTTCACAGCTTTCCAGTTGTTAAAGATGGATCAGTAATTATACATGAATAGACCGTCCCAGGATTATATTCCAGCATTTCAGTTCTGCAAGCTAAACATTGGAATCTCATTTCATGCTGATGGTCTCCTTTAAATGTTCTGCATTAGTGTGAAGTTTTATTGCACTTGTATATAGGGTTTGGATATTTGGCATTGGCAGAAATGTGAACCATATGTTCAGGTTACACATTGTTCCTTAGAGCACGGATAATGTTATTGCACCAGAGAGACATAGAGACCTAGATATTAATATTTTACTCAGGAACTATTCCTTGGCAGAAACTCCCTGCCATAACTCGAATTAAAAGTGATACATAAATTGTGAATGCTGTCAGTATATTGCAGCATGTTCATACTGGTTTCTCCATACCGTGTGTTTCCAATACCACAGATAAAATAAAAGCCTTTGTAGTTAACGTAAATCTACACTAATGGACAGAAGTGACTTTATTCAAAGTACAGTCTATTATGGATTATTGAATAGCAAGGTGAAAGAATAATTAGAAAGACCAAGAAAAATTAAGGAACCCCAAGTTGGTAATAATAGTAATTTCAATAAATCAATGCTAGACACAGATAAGAGTAATGTTATTAACAAATAAGGGAAAGGTTTATATAATGTGACTGGGGTTGTTTTCCACAGTAATGGGGTAGAAAAATGTTCTTCTTTATCCATTGTCTTCTTTACAAAAAAGAACTAGACAAACACAGCAAGGAAGTGAGCTCACAAGTCGAATTTCTGTCCCAGTGTAATCCGAACAAGGAAAGGAAGAATGCATCATCTATTGTGAAATGGGGCACCTGGTATTGGAAGAGTACGTGTGTATTTGGGAAATAGCAAGCATAACAATTAAAATTAGCTTCAGTAAAAGTAAAGTTAAAAGAGAGATCAAAGCCTAATCATTAACATCATCAGCTAATGTGCATATGTATGGATAAATGAGACAGTTTTAGCTATCCTATGTAATGTAAAAGAGGCTCATCACAATCATTTGCTTATGCTTTGAAAGAAAATAATCTGACATTCGTTGTGAACATTGTTTCCATAACTCCTTACTTCAGCAGTGCTTAAAGTGCAGTTGCAGACAAACTGAAGCTGACTGGTTGTCTACAGATGGAGCTTTGATTGGTATAAATAGCTGATTGGTCTATGGACTAGTGAGCAGTTATCAATGATACAAGCCTTTTGTTTGGGAACAGCCTTTTGATTCAGGAAGCTGAAATTCTTGGGATTATGGACAAGCTATAGGTCCCTATCAGGAGCTCTCTTTGTGCTCTGCAGTAAACACCACTTAAAAGCCAGAGGAAAACCTGTTTTTCTTTATTTAGCAGTTGCTCTAAGCTGTGATTTTCAATTATTAACTCAAAGACCTTTTAAAAGTGATCCAGCAACTAAGTGTCTATTGGAAACCTGCGAACACATTCAGAGATCAACTGATCAGAGAAGCAGCATTCTGACTAATTAGCAAAATGGCCAATTGTTTCCCTCTTGTACTGCTTTCCAGAATGTAAGCTACTTTCACCAAACTTACTTCAGAAACTCAAAATAATTTGTTTATTACTAAACAAAACTTACCTTTAAAACCTCAAAATTGACTACAAATGGCACTCCAGAATTGCTATGAATTCTCCCAATTGTCTGGGTTTCTCGTTGGAATTGAATTGCTGCCAGCTGGAGACTGATGGCAGATCTTCGAACAAGGCTTCAGCTGGGATGAAAATCAACTTGTTTCTCAGTCTTTGGAAAGTGGTCACAGTTCAGCTTCTCAGGATTTACAAGGAAGTCAAAATATGTAAACTTTATCAGGTTCCCAAGTACTTAAACCAAGAGAGGGAGAAAGAGATTTGCAACTTTCCTGCAGCTTTGGAAGCTTTTTCCTTACACCTTTCTATGTTTGTGAAACAGAAACCAGAATGGGTTGCTTGGCAACCCTCAGCCCAAGTTCTTCACAGTCTGTTCTATTAACAGGTTTTCCAACAATTAATTATCTCAGTAAAAGATTAGATTCCCTACAGGGTGGAAACAGGCCCTTTGGCCCAACCAACAGTCCACACCAATCCTCCAAAGAGTAACCCACTCAGACCCATTTCCTTCTGACTAATACGATGGGCAATTTAGCATGACCGATCCACCTGACCTGCACATCTTTGGATTGTGGGAAGAAGCTAGAGCACCCAGAGAAAAACCCACGCAGACACAGGGAGAACGTGCAAACTCCACACGGACAATCACCCGAGGCTAGAATCGAACCTGTGTCCCTGGTGCTGTGAAGCAGCAGTACTAACCGTGGAGCCACTGTGCCGCCCACTTTGCTTTCTATTTTCTAAGTCTATTGATTTTCTATATCAGTAGATAAATCACAGATTACATTAAGTTGTTGATCTCATTTCCAAGAAAGTAGATGGGGTACCTCTTAACTTTTTTTAGCTCCAGGTCTCCAAGCAGTTCGATACCTTCCAGTTTTTGTATAGTCCATAAACATAAATATATTTTCCAAAAGTATCGACAAACAGTCGAATCGTAGTTCAATATTTGGTATTGGGTTAGAATAGGATTGGGGCACACATCTATCCATTATTTGTTTATTGAGATAATTAAATTGTTCACTGCCTTAGGTTTTAGAGTTGGATAGCTTTCATCCAGTCAGATGGACCAATGTTAAGGGTTTCTTTTTGCACTTGGAAATGTTCATTGAATGTTTGTGACTTCTTCTTGAGATGAGTACAGTCTGGTCACAACACCAGCTGAATCAGTAACAGTGGTTATGTGACCTCTAGGGACCATTCTGTAGAATTCCTTGCACCATTTTAAAGATGAATTAGCTGTTTCCTTAAAACATATGTATTATTATATGTATGCATTTGTGACAATTCATTAGGCGTGGACATTGCTGATAAGGCCAATGCTGCTTGCTATTTTTTGCCCATTTGTCCTTGGGAAACTGATGCACTACAAACGTCATGTAGCGTGGTTACATTCACACAGTGGTTAGATTGAGAATCTCACAATATTGTGGTTCTGTTCGCTGAGCTGGGAATTTGTGTTGCATGCGTTTCGTGCCCCTGTCTAGGTGACATCCTCAGTGCTTGAGAGCCTCCTGTGAAGCGCTTCTGTGATCTTTCCTCCGGCATTTATAGTGGTTTGTCTCTGCCGCTTCCGGTTGTCAGTTCCAGCTGTCCGCTGCAGTGGTCGGTATATTGGGTCCAGGTCGATGTGTTTGTTGATAGAACCTGTGGATGCATGCCATGCCTCTAGGAATTCCCTGGCTGTTCTCTGTTTTCTGAGAGTGGCTGTTGGTTTGTGTGCTGTTGTGAGTCCTAGTGGTTGCAGTAGTCTGTCTGTCAGTTTGGAAATGTTGTTGATGTATGGTAACGTGGCTAGTCCTTTGGAAAGCTATCCAACCCAAAGGACTAGGCACGTTACCATACAGCAAGAACATTTCTGAACTGACAGCCAGACTACTATGACCACTAGGACTCATAACAGCACACAAACCAACAGCCACTCTCAGACAACAACTCACCAGGACAAAGGATCCGATACCCAGCATGAGCAAAACCAACGTAGTGTACAAAATCCCATGCAAGGACTGCACAAAACACTACATAGGACAAACAGGAAAACAGCTAACAACCCGCATCCATGAACACCAACTAGCCACGAAACGACACGACCAGCTATCCTTAGTAGCCACACACGCAGATGACAAGCAACATGAGTTTGACTGGGACAACACTACTATTATAGGACAAGCCAAACAGAGAACAGCCAGGGAATTCCTAGAGGCATGGCACTCATCTACAGTTCTATCAACAAACCTGGACCCAATATGACGGCCACTGCAGCGGACAGCTGGAACTGACAACCGGAAGCGGCAGAGACAAACCACTATAAATGCCGGAAGAAAGATCACAGAAGCGCTTCACAGGAGGCTCCCAAGCACTGAGGATGTCACCTAGACAGGGGACGAAATGTCTGCAACACAAATTCCCAGCTTGGCGAACAGAACCACAACAACAAGCATCTGAGCTACAAATCTTCTCACAAACTTTGAATCTCTCAATGATAAAGGAATGATTGGATATCTTCAAGTGAGGATAGTGTGTGATTAGAAGGGGTATGTTGAGGTGCTAGTTTTTGCCATGTACTTGCTGCCTTTGTTCCTCTAAATGTGAGAGGTCATGGGTTTGGAAGGTGCTGTCAAAGAATCCTTAGTGAGTTCCCAAAAAGCATCTTTTAGATTGCACACATTTCTGTCATAGTTTGCTGCTGACAAAGTGAAGGATGAGATATTAATCAGAACTGATTGCTTTGCACTAAATGGAGTGACTCAAAAACTGCACATCATTAAATGTAATTAATGTATAACTAACATATTCCTTTCTCTCGCTTGAAAAGCAAATTAAAGTTTGCACATATAACTAAAATTTACAAATACTTTAAATGATCTGCTTATCTACCAGAAGCGTGGCAAGACAAAATACTTCATCTCCAGATCCTCATATCTGATCCTGTTATTGCTAGCTGCCCCAATGACAGAACCACATCAGGGAGTTGATCCAATTGGACCCCTGTGATTTTATGAGTCCCCACATTTTCCAACTTGCTCCTGGGAGCTGGTAAATCTGGGCTGTTCACGATGTGGGTAAGTGTGCAATTGCTTCAGACAGCCACTGGATGGCGGTTGATGAACATATTTGTCTTTATTTGGAGATACCAGTGTTGGACTGGGGTGTACAAAGTTAGAAATCATACAACACCAGGTTATAGTCCAACACGTTTAGTTGGAAGCCTGTTGGACTATAACCTGGTGTTGTGTAATTTTTATATTTGCCTTCCAGCCGTTTTTTATGAATTTTATAAAATTTTGAGTAGGTGTTTAGCTAATTGAAACTAATATTTTTAATGCAAACACATTTTCTCACACCAACATGATCTAATGCCACTTTTTCAGCTGGCTGTGCTCTGATATTAAACATCAATGTTGATTTCCTTCAGAGTCCCTCTTGGCCCTGTTCCACATCTTTTTCAATACCTAGTCCATGCCTCTTGGTCACTAGTCTCGTAATGTAACCACTGCTGCTACACCTGTGACTTACCCAATACTATATATGTATGTCACTCATATCATATTCATGTCTAGTTAAAAATTAACATTTGATAAAGTCTTTCTTGGAATGCTATTTAGCTACATTGATTCTTGTGGAAATATATGCACAGCATTGACCTGGTTAAGAAACTGGCTGAATGGCAGGAGACATAATGTCATTATAATAAGCTTGCATTGGAATTGGCATAATGTGGCTAATAGTTTCCTACAAGGATCTATGATGAATCTCAACAATTCACTAAGTTTATTTATAAGTTAGGTAGTGGGAAAGAAAGCCACGTATTCAATTTGCTGATTGCATTTGAAGCATTGCAAATGAAAGTGTAAAATACCATAGGTGGTGAACAGGCGAAGAATCGAAGCAGCAGCACAAGTTGGGTTGAAGGGCTGGAGAAGAATGTAGAGATGGGGACCAGGAGGACCAGGAAGTGACTTCAAAACACTGACCAGAATTGTAAAGTGGTGACATTGTTTGACTAAGAGGTACTGTAGGCCAGTGAGCGCAGGATAGATAAATGGAACTTGGTACAGGTTGGAATCCAGGCAGCAGTGTTTAGATGCCCTGAGCTTTGTGGAGGCTGGAAGGCCTGAAGTGTATATTTCAATAGTTATGTCTAGAAAGTACAAGTTCTTACTACAATAACACCTTTCAAATGTATCATATGTTTCCTCTAACGGAGTAACTCAAAGATTCTACATTTTAGGTTTTGCTGTACAGCAATATCAATTCCTTGGAGATCGTGAGGCCTGCAGATGCTGGAGATCAGACTCAGAATGTGTGGCAGCATCCAAGGGGCAGGAGAGTTGATTTTTCGGGTATTGGCTCTTCATCAAGAACGTCAATTCCTTGTCAATTCTAATTCAAGTCTTTCATCTTCCACACATATTGCAAGTATCTCCTAGGAAGTGGAGGGCTAATTGTCAGGGGGCAGCTCAGCATATAAGGGTGGGAGATAACAGAACCTTGGTGGACAAATGGTGCTACAGAGGGAAAGTCATTAATAGGCACCACCACCCCGGCTCCAATAATGTGTCACTATATTTGGCACAGTGACTTGATCAGAATGGGGATCAGGGATTATGGTATGGGGGTGGGGAGCGGTGAGGGTGTTGTGGTGAGCAGTTAAATAAACTGGTGAGTTTGAAATGTGGGGAAGATCAAACCCAATGTGGTCAACAGGGAGAGAAAAGCAGAAAGGAACCATGAATGGTTGAGGGGTCATCTAGATTGAGAGGCCTTAAATTTGTTTTTCCTGTGTTGCCTGCAAATCACAAATGTATAATCAAAATGGTAAATGGCTTCTTCCATGCCTAGAGTGGGGAGAGTATGTAGTTCTTCTTTTGTCTCTGAGGGAGGAGACTCCACTTTGGTAAACGTGAGGCCTTTCAAAGGGTGATAACATTAAAGAGACAGCCACTCAGTACAGGTGAAAGACAACTGTTATCACATTGTTCTGGATGGGGGCATTACGCACTGACCCACTGGGTCAGCTAAAACTCCTGAGTACATTATTCAACGTCACAAATTAATCCCAGTCATGTCTCGGAAGCAGAGGCAATGTCAGACAGGCTTTGACGTTTCACCTGAGGTCCACAATTCACAAACACATTCCAAAGTCTTAAAGTCTGCAAAAGGTCCAAGAGCTGCTCACGTAACACCTTGGACTATAAAATATCTGCACTATTATTCACTACAAAATGCTGACTTTCTTGGGTAATGTAGAGGTTGTGGTGAAAGGTTCTCATTGTTGTATAAGTTCCCACTGTGTGTCGAGCGAAAGGCTGGGTCAGCATACACCTGGATCAGGTTACAGTGTGCAACACCCATGTGGAGCCATCCTGCTGGCTACCTTGTTGGGGGTATCTCCATCTCCCAGTGTTTCACAGCTGATCAGACGGGTCAAGGGTCTGAGGAATGGCGGATAGAGTTGAATTTAGATACATGTGAGGTGTTGCATTTTGGTACAGGAAACCAGGGCAGGACTTATCCACTTAACGGTAGTGCACTGGAGAGTGATGCTGAATAAAGAGACCTTGGGATCCAGACGCATCGTTCCCTGAAAGTGGAATCGCAGGTAGACAGGATATGTGATGGATGAGAACTGTAGCATTGTGCTAAATAAAAACATGAGGACAATCCTCACTTGAAGCAAAACCTTCAGCATCATACAGATACATTGGCTAAATCAATGCAGGCAGGACTTCTTAATGAACCTTGTTCAATGGAACCTGAAATGATCTTTGACTGACTGTAAATGTTTTGATGCTGCTGAGATCAGGATCCCCTGCATAATCCCAACTGCAAGGCCAGCTGAAAACTTTGATCCTTCTCTGCTGTTCATACTTTATAATAAAAGGTAAGCTTACGATTGGATGGAAACCTTTACAAGATCTGATGCTCCTTCAGTGAATTCAAACAAAGTTTCATGTAGTGTGCATGCAATGGAAAGAATCATTATCATTTTGACAGGGGTTGAAATGACATGGGCACTGAGGACAGCAACTGCAAATGTGTTGCAGCAAGTCTTTTTAACTTCATTCTTATAGTTCCGACTAAAGTGATGATTGCTTACACAGCTGATGATGAAAAGTGAACATTTAGAAAAACGAGAGTGCCATGTTCAATGAAGTTTAACTGGAGCCACCTATATGTCCCGAGGTTTTCTCTTTTCCTTTCCCTCCCCCTACAATGCCAGAATCTGCAATTAGGATGCAGACATGCTGTCCTCTAGCACAGCCTGTTGAGCTTGGCATTTTGGGTGGTGATCCTGGACTGTTTGCAGCTACGTAGTGTGCGTATCCGTAAGTACAGGCTCATCCTCCCCAGCTTCAGCTCATACACGTCTGAGGGAGGCAGGTGGGGTGGAGATGGAAGGCCTGACATGACCGGAAAGAAGACGTCTGAGGGACCTGTGTGTAGTTGCTCCCCTGCCTGGGAACCTCCTGGCACCATCCTCTCCCCTTGCAAGGAGGAGCCCACCAGAGTGACATCAAGGTGCCTTGTTGCCCTATGGTATTGTCTGGTCGCTGGAGTAATGGATTTCAAGTCTGTGTATGTACCTGGCACACACTGAGGGTACTGGACATGGCTCCACAAGGCAGTTACTAACCAGTCCACAGTGTCAGTCAGGTGGTCACATTCCATATGCATTGTGTTTGGGGTGTGTTTGTGGACTCGTCTACCCTCAAGTCAGTTTCCTGAGTATTTCCATCACACACCTGCCTATTGTCCTTGAAGAAAGTTTGTAATGATCCATACCATTAGATTGTTTCCTGCCTGGACTGGAATACTGTCTTCAGTTCTGATCGCCCACTTACAGTATCACAAAGCTGGTCTTTTTACAAGGTGAATGTGTCCTTGAGTTTTTTTCCAGAGAGGGGGTAATTGGCCAGGCTCCAATTAGGTTGGGTTTGAAAGGTTTAATGGGGCCCTTTTAGTTTACCCCGAACAAATAATGCCTCTAGCCTAAGGTTTTCATGTCTTTAAAAAAAATCCAGCATAATCAAAGGGGAGTGGCCAGCTAGCTGTGTAGCTAGCCTGTGTTTAGAGTAAAATTTTTGACTCAGTTCAGCAGCAGTGTGTGTGAAGGAAGGCTGCTGGGGCAAGTCCAGCCGGGTGCTCTCGCTCTCTCTCTCTCTCTCTCTCGTTTTCTCTCTCTCTCTCTCTCTCTCTCTAACTTCAAGCCTGTCAGCCCTGGCTTGTTTCATTTTTACTGTTTATGCTAAGGGATGTTTTCATTGGGACTGTTGCAAATTGTGTCGGAACAGCATCATTAAGTCGGGATAGTCTGTTGGGTGTTTGGATACGATAAGTAATCCAGTATTCTATTTTCTGCTCTTTGTGTTTCATTCCGTAATTTTGTACATAAATTCTATTTGTTTAACACTTGGCTGTCGGATCAGCTAATTCGCTCCAGGAATATTCACTATTAACTTACCTAAACAAATAACAAAGTTACGATGTGGGCTACCTGCTTAAAAATGTTTTTGAGGGATCCGGCCTGCTCCATAACAATAGGAAGGATATTATTAAACTGGAGAAGGTTCAAAAGAGATTTACCAGGATGTTGCTGGGCATGGAAGGTTTGGGTTATAAAGAAAGGCTGGATGGGCTGGAAGCTTTTCACTGAAGCATAGGAGGTTGAGAGACAACCTTATAGGCATTTATAAAATAATTAGAGGTATAGATAGAGTTAATGTTAGTTGTCTTTTCCCGGAATGGGAGATTTCAAGACTAGGGGGTACATTTTTAAGATGCAAGGAGAGAGATTTAAAAAATACATGAGGGGCAACTTTTTTACATAGAGGGTGGGTAACATGTGGAATGAACTTCCAGAGGAAGTAATGGATGCGGGTACAATTACAACATTTAAAAGACATTTGCATAAGTGCATGATTAGGGAAGATTTGGAGAAATATGGGCCAGGAGCAGACAGATGGGACTATGGTCGGCATGGACTTGTTGGACCAAAGGGTCAGTTTCTGTGCTATATGACTCTATACATTGAGCAAGTGCCTGGTCTCCTAGAGTCCTCTGAATGCCAATAAGCAGGGATGTGCCTTCTTGTGTGCTACAGAGAGCAGTGGTGTGCTCACCTGAATATGATACTGACTAGACTACAACTGATGTATGCACCAAGGTGTCACTATCTGAGCTATGGAGAGTACAGGAGACAGCCTTACTGGTGTTTCTTCTGAGTTATCTGTGGCTTCTTCCTTAGAGGTGGAGAAGGAACTGGTGTCTTGGCAGTGAGTGTGTGGATGAACTGGTGTCTGTGGAGAGGGACAAAGTTCTGAAACAGAGCAGAATGTTTGACCATTTTAGGGATTCATTTACAGTGGTGGTAACAGGGGAGCAGTGTAGCACCTGACAATGAATTGTACTTGGTTGCCAGGACACAGAAGTCTCACTATCACAAAAGGAGCAGGGCCTCTCCCACCGGAGCAAGGATCCTGTTCTCATCAAGGGTTTGGAAATGGATGTTGGGCACCTCAAACATCCTGGCTCAGTCTTTCCTTCTCATGTTGATTGTTTTCTCCTGAAATAAGAGAAGAGGAGGGACTGAGCATGATTAAAAGGTCTAGAGCAGACGCTAGTGCTGGTGCAGCAGGGAGGAAGCAGCTGAAGGATTCATGTGAGTGTGTAAACAGCACAGAGGCCATGTTAGGATGTTAGGTTAGCAGTCTGTGGGGCTTGAGGGGTATGAAGCGAATGAGGGAAGGTGCTGCAAGTAATAGCAAGCATGGTGCAGCATGAGCCTTGGTAGGAACCGGGTGCAGTATCAGAGTTAGAGTCAGTGTGAGGTGACAGAGGCAAGATGGTAGCACTTACCCTCAGACAGCACATTAACCTTCTTTCTGGACTGCTGGGCATTCCTCCCAGCTGGGCATGGATATTATACTGACCCAGGAAGCAATTTCACAGCATCTAAAGCCATGGCCTCCTGAGGAAAGTGGATAGACCTTATCTCTACTATCCCATTCACTTGGACCTCCGGGCCCTAGGGGTTCCATCTTGCCTCTGTGAAAGACAAGGTGGGGTATCAAGGGCATTGCTATGGGAGGAAATTTGGTGAAGTGAATTCTGGGATTGGAGGAGGCCTGTTGGGATACAGAAGGGACAATAATTGTGAAAGACAGCAACTCAACATGTAAGAGGAGGAGATGACAATGCTTAAAAAGGGAAATGGTTTACTGTATGACTGGGGGTCATTGATGGTCACAATCACCCAACGAGGGAAAGCTGTAGTAGGATGGTTGGCATCACTAAGCTGTAGGGTTGGGGTTCAAGGGGTGATATGTAAATCATAAGACACTTTGGAAATGGAAAATATCTGTCATATATAGTGAAATGGGTATAGTAAATGTTTCTTTTGTGTCTGAACATGCAGGATCTACTTATGATGGAGGTGAGGCCCACAAACAGGTAATTTCATTAAACAGGCACTTTCACTAACAGGGTGGAGTCATCTGTAATCAGAGCACTCTTCATGTGAAATGCACGCTGTGTACAACTTTGTGGGATAGAAATCTTGGTCACAAGCAACCTTGACCATGCCGTTAAGTCATTAGTGAAGATCATCATCCCTATGAAGCAGAATTAGCCACTTAAAAGTGACCTTAAAGTGTCACCTGCTGGCCACAATTCACAAAGGTAATCCAAGATCCCATAGGCCATCCGAGAAAAAGGAAATCCTTTCATCTCACCTTGAACTGTTAAACAGTTGTCAAATATTCTTTTTTTTATTCATTTATGGAAATTGAGCATATCTGGCTGATACAGTATTTATTGCCTATCCCCAGTTGCTCTTGTGAAGGTGATGCTCAGTTGCCATCTTGAATCACCAGAGTTTGTGCACTGTAGGTTCACCCAAAATGCCATTAGGGAAGGATTTCCAGGATTTTGACGCAGTGACACTGAAGGAATGGCAATATATTTTCACGATGTGGAGGAGCTGGTGTTGAACTGGGGCGGACAAAGTTAAAAGTCACACAACACCAGGTTATTGTCCAATAGGCTTATCTGGGAGCACTAGCTTTCAGAACGCAGCTACCTGATGAAGGAGCAGCGCTCTGAAAGCTAGTGCCTCCAGATAAACATTTTGGACTATAACCTTGCGTAGTGTGATTTTTAAGCATATTTCCAAATCAGGATAATTGTGGCTTGGAGGGGAACTTGCAGGTGGTAATGTTCCCATATATCTGCTGCCCTTGTGCTTCTGGATGGAATAGTTGTGGGTTTGGAAGGTGCTGTCTGAGGATCTTTGGTGAATTTCTGTAGTGCATCTTGTAGATAGTACACACTGCTGCTACTGAGCATTGGTGGAGGAGGACGTGAATGTTTGTGGATGTGGTGCCAATCAAATGGGCAGCTTTGTCCTGGATGGTGTCAAGCTTTTTGAATGTTGCTGGAGCTGCATTCATCCAGGCAAATGGGGAGCATTTCCACATACTCCTGACTTCTATCTTGTAGATGATAGACAGGGTTTGGGAAGACAGAAGTGGGTTATTCATTACTGAATTTCTAACCTTTTATCCCATTTTGTAGCCACAGTAGTTAAGAGGCCAGTCCAGTTCACTTTCTGGTCAATGGTTATATGTAAACCTGCCCGCATTTTGTGATGTGCAGCATGGAGCAAGAACAAGGTATCAGTAGTCATGCAGCACTTACAATCTCCTACTGGAGCTGAGAGACAGAGTTTTGTGCTGCACCCATTGAAATAAGGTCCCTATGTTAAAGGTAGGATTCCATGATTTTCCTTATTGGAACTCTTTATGTCCTACTGTATGAAGGAATATAAACAATCCATTAAGGGCTAGATGTCTTGGATGCCTACAAGGACGGCTACTGGAAGATTATTGGTGACTCCATGACTCAGTGCCTAAGCGAGTTCGAGTATAGATACAATACAGTTCATTCTTCAAGCAGGGCTTTCATGAAACAGACAATAGGCCTCCTCAAGATGATGTTCCAATATCTGGATTGGTCTGCGAGGACTTCACATTGCACTTCAGACAGAGTTTGCTGCATAAATCCTAGTAGGCTGTGCTGTACACAACTACAGAAGGCAAAAAGTGGATGAGATGGAAACTGAAGAGCCAGGAGAGTGGCAGCAGTCTTCCAAGGAGAAAGATGAGGACTTTGAGCAGGAGTAACATCACCCACAACATGACAGCATGGTGTAACCAGACACTTCCATTTCCAATTGATGTGAACTGGATGCAGTTCTCACTTGATTACTGTAAATTTGTTGCATTTGAAAAACAAGCAATTACTGTCTGTTCCCAAAAGTAAAAGCAACTTTTATTTGCTTGCTTCTTTGTGTGCATACTCTGAGTGTTGGAAAAAGAGTTCTCAAATGGGGTGCTACTAAGGATGAATAACTTATATAGTTTGGTTTTTAAATAGCTGCAAATGTGTTGCTGGTCAAAGCACAGCAGGAAAGGCAGCATCACATTTGCAGCTGTGATCTCCAGCATCTGCAGACCTCATTTTTTACTCTGGTTTTTAAATAGCAACACATTTACAAATTTGCACTTGTATTTATGATGAAGTGTTAGTCATGCCACTTACGTACCTAAGTACCTCTTACTATGTGAGCAGTGAAGGGCAAGATCTGGTAGGCAGCACTTGACTGGATGAATGATTGAGCTTTGACAATGGTGTCAACGCTGGGGATCCCAGGTTCGCTTCTGGTGAAAAGGATGGTAAGACAAACAGGGTGCCATTTAGGAATGGTGCTTAGGAAAAGAGGCAAATTTCAGAGAATGGTGTGAGTATATTCACTAGTGCACACAGAGAAACCCTCCATGAAACTCACCAAGACTGACACTTAGTTTATTTGTGTTAAAATTCTGCACACACTATTCCATGAACTGTGTCTTACCAGAAATCGGTGTTTTTTGTAAACATATTTATTAGCAAAAAAAACCTTCTGTGACTTTATAAAATAATAAAGTTATTGAAAATATAACAAATATCAGCATAATAAAAAAATACAAATTACAATACAAATACTGTTTACTAACTACTAACCTACCCTGTAATACAAAACAAAATCAAACACTACGCAAAACAATACTAACAAATATATAAGTGACTAATAAAACAAAAAAAACACAAGAATGCAAAATAACAATGCTTGGTGCAAAGCTCCCAAACAAAAAACAAGAGCATTTTATATATTCCCGTACTAACTCAGGAGACCCCCTCTGGGACCCAGGGCTCAGCAAACCTAACCATCCCGGTGAAATGAAAGCTCTAGTTAGGATAGCAGACAAATCTTAGTCCAAATAACTCAAAAAGGGCTGCCATGTCTTATATAAAAAAAAGGTCTGTTGTGTGGTGCACCATATTTGAGAAAAAAATCCAAGGGAATGTGCTCCATAATTAATTTCCGCCATGCCAACAAGCCCAGTAGGTTCTCAGACACCTAATTCATCAGAATATTCTTCCGTGCATAGTAAGTAAGAATATTAAATAGTTTCTTCCCATGCCCATCTAAAGATAATGAATTCAATAGACCTAGGAGGAGAGATATCAGGTCTACATTAACTTCAGTCCTCAATATCCTCCCTATCTCTCCCGCCACAACATTCTAATAAACATGGAGTCTGTGGCATGTCCAGAAGCAGTGGGTAAGAGTACCTACACTTATTTTACATTTGGGGCACATTGGAGCTGGCCCTTTTTTTAAACTTTGCCAGACAGCCCGGTGCCAAATGAATCCTGTGCAGAACGTCTAACTGCATAGCTGCATGCCCTATTACAAATTGAGATCTTTCGCACGTCCTCCCACGTTTCAGAAGAGATCTCTCCTCCTAGCTCTTGCTCTCAAGCCTCACATAACCGGTTAATATCCTTCTATGCCCTACCAACCAGCAGGCGATAGAGGCCACTAACCGAGGGGGTGCTTGTGGAACATAGCAACAACCTCTCTGTATTGAACTTATAGAGCTTAGTGAGAAGCATAAACTTCTGGATGAAATACCTAACCTGAAAAAAACAGAAAAGATTTCTGTTGGACAGCCTATGTTTACAGCTCAGTTGCTCAAAAGGCATCATAACCTCCCCCTCAAACAAGCCTCCCAAATGGAAACTGCCCTCATTGCCCCCAGTTTGAACTCATCCCTGATTGGAACTCAGCATACCAACTATGGGAGTGAGTGGCGAAGTCTTGGATAAGCAACTCTCACTCTGATGCATTGCCCTCCATGCCTTGACTGTACTAATAACAATGGGGTTCCGGCAGTGGTCCATTACTGTCCTCATCTTAGCCATGAACAACAGGTTAATAAGAGGATACTTTGCCTGCGAGGTCTTGATATCCAGCCACATTGATCCTGGATTGCTACCTGTCCAATCGTACACAAATGATAGCATGGAACTCAACTGATACCTCCTGATTTCTGGGAAATCAACTCCTCCCCATCCTTGAGGCAACTGCAATTTCGTAAGTTTGATGAGGGGCCGCCCACAATGCCAGATGAAAGAACTAAACCAACCCATAAGTTTCTGCAGCGTTGACCTGGGAAACATTATAGGGAGCATATTCATGGGATAAAGCAAACGAGAAAGGACACTCATCTTAATAAGGGTATTCGACCCAACCACAAAATTGGAAGAGCCTCCCATCTCTGAAGATCTCGCCTAATATTGACGAGCAGGTGAGCAAAATTAGTCCGAAATAACCAATCAAACATAGGGTTTTAAAGATACATAGGTATCGGAAACCGACCCACGACCACTTAAAGGGGAATCTAGGGCCATCTTTAACCTTTGGCACTTCTTTGAGGTTCCCCAAGGCATTGCTTCTGATTTTGCAAAGTTGTTCTTATATCCTGAAATAGAATTGATACATTGTATCAAATGGGGTATGGAGGCCATCTGGTCTGATAAAAACAGAAGGACGTCATCCGCATACAGCGTGATCTTGTGTACCCTTGATCCCACTTCCAGAACGGTTATGTGGACATTCTGACAAGTGGCCTCTGCCAGTGGCTCTATTAGCTTCTCTCAAAAATGGTATGAACTCATGCATATAGGAGTGATTGTACATTTCCACCATCGGCCCTGACAGAATCCCTATAAACTCCTTGTAAAACTCACTCAGGAGACCATCATGGCCAGGCACTTTCACACTGTTAAGTTGCCTAACTGCCTCTTGTATTTCCTGAACTGTCAAGTTAAGGAGAGAGGCCTGTTCCAGGATTACTGTCGGGAGTTTCAAGCTCTTAAAATAGGCTTCCATCTTGGCTTTCCTATCCTCACAACCTTGTGACCGATACAATTCAAAACAAAAACTCCGAAAAGCCTCATTTATCCTTTTGGCATCGTATTTAAGGATCATGGCACTGTCTCTAACTGCAGCGATGGATTGGGAGCACACATTTTCCTAGTCAGATACGCTAAATACTTCCCTGGCCTATCTCCATACTCAAACAGCCTTTGTCTAGCAAAAGCAAGTTCTTTCTTTTCAGTTTGTGTAAGTTTTGAATTCAAGGCAGACCGAAGGGCTGTGATCCACTGTAGCTTGGCCACTGAAGGCCTCATAAAATGTGTTGCCTCAGCACCTTTCAGCCGTGTCTCAAGTAGACTCTGCTGCTCCCCCTTCTGTCATTTCCAGCTAGCCGAATAGGAAATACCTAATCCCCTAGAAAAGGCCTTAGTGGTCTCCTGTAGCATAGACGGTCTACTAGCTGAGCCTGAGTTGGTAGTCAAGAACTCCTGAAACTCTCTCAATAAGTATTCCACAAATTTAGAATCCTAAAGGAGAAAAGGATCCAGATACCAGTGTTGCAACCCTAACCCCTCACTCTTGACCTTAACCTCCACATATACTGCCACATGATCAGAGACAGTTATGTTCCGAATTTTACAACCCATAATCAAATCCAGAAGGGCTGAGGGAGCCAAAAAAAGATCAGTCTTCGTGTGACGTTTATGTGGGTTTGAAAAACAGGTGAAGTCCCTGCCGGTAGGGTGAAGACATCTCCAAATGCCCATCAGCCCCAAATCCTCGTATAAGTCAGCCATCTGCTTGGTCGGCAAAAAAATAGTTGGGGGCCCACTGGGCATTCTGTCGGATCCAAAAGACAATTGAAATTCCCCCCCTATAATAATGTGTCATATTCCAAAGGCACTCAACTTAGAAAAGGCACTAATTAAAAATTTGAGGGGATGTGCCGGAGGACAGTAGACATTTAAAATGCCATATTCCTCCCAATGTATCAGGGCCTTAAGTATCACAAACTGCCCTTGCTTATCTTTCACCTACATTAATAATGTGAACGGAAGATTTTTCTGGATAAGTACACCGTTCCCCTACTTTTAGTAGTAAAAAATGAAAAGAATACCTGATCATAACCGCCCTGTTGTAACTTCAGGTGTTCCCCATTGTCAAGATGGGTTTCCTGCAACAGGGCGATATCAGCCCTTTCCCGCTTAAGGCTAGAAAGGACATTTTTTCCTCTAACAGGCGAATGACTTCCCTTGATGTTCCAGGTGCATGATTTAACAAAACACTTAGCCATATTCCCTTTCAGAGACCCTTGAACCCCCGGAAGGGAGAACCCAGCTTTCAATGCGCTGAGCATAAGTAAATGGAGACTCATAGAGTCGCAGAATTGCATAAACAAAAACTACTCTATCATAACTACAAACAACTATTGCTACCAAAAACTACAAAGGAAACTAACTATAAAACCATGAATGGTAGACACTTAGCCCTGCCCATAGGGGGCACTCACCCTTCCTATCCCTTCTTGCACGACTCCTTCATGCGTAGACTGTGCCCCAGCCTTAGGCAAAACAAAAGTAAATAAACAAGGAGATGATCCTTAATCCAACAAAAGAAGACAAAGTCAGGATAAGCACTCTGCCCATCCCCAGCACCATGTCACCCCTCTACTTGTGATAAAAGAGAAAAAGAACAAAAAAAAGGGAAAACAACAAAGGACACCCACAAAATCTAGCATGATAAAATTAGTTATAAAAAATATAATAGGAATAACATATTCCAAAATTTGTCTTTCTTTTAAAATTATTAGGGAAAGACAAAAATAGAGGGAAAGGGAAAACACAGGGAAAGAAGGAAAAGAGGACGAACATTAACCTTATTCTTCAGACCAATCGGACTATTTTAAAGTGTCTACAAAGGTTTTGGCTTTATCTGCCGAGTCAAACGTATAAACTGCATCCTTCTGGCTGAAATGGTGCACCGCGGGGTACTTCGTGGAGTACTGGATGCCCAGGTTCCTCAGCCTCATTTCAACTTCATCAAAGGACTTCCTCTTTTGAATTTCAGAAGCTAAGAAATCCTGGAAAAACATGATTTTTGATCCCTTGTGCAGTAGTGTCTATGGATCTTTCTCCAGTGATCTGGAGGCTTCTATCACTCTTTGCTTATCCCTGTATGTAAGGAAGTCCACTAGGGCCAGACTTTACCGGCCCAGACTGCGCACCACCACCTGATAGGCCCTTTCGATATACAGCTGGCTGGGCTCGATTTGAAGGCCCAGGAACTGCTGTAGCCAGTGTTCAAAGAAGCTGACTGGCTGCCCACTTTCTTTACTCTCCGGGAACCTGACAATCCGAAGATTCGTCCTCCCAACCTCAATTTTCAAGGTCTTCAACCTGATCTCATAAGGCCCACACTTACTGCTCCAGCACCTGTATCTGTCCAGACGAGGACTTGATTTCCGCTTCCAAAGCCGTAGTTCAACCTTCCACCTCCTCCACCCATTTCCCAAGGCCCTGGAGCTCCCATTCATGGTTCTGCAGCATGAATGCAATACGTTAGACCTGGGCACGGATCTCCTCGATTGCAGCCTCAACCTTTGCGGTAAGTCTCGCTATAGTCGCCGCCAATTCCTGAGAGTCCATCAGATCCCCCAGGGGTTCAGGAGAGGCTACTACTGCGGCCTCTGGTGTGCCTGGTGCTACAGGGGATTGTCCTATTTAGATTAGATTGCTTACAGTGTGGAAACAGGCCCTTCGGCCCAACAAGTCCACACCGACCCGCCGAAGCGAAACCCACCCATACCCCTACATTTACCCCTTACCTAACACTACGGGCAATTTAGCATGGCCAATTCACCTGACCTGCACATCTTTGGACTGTGGGAGGAAACTGGAGCACCCGGAGGAAACCCATGCAGACGCGGGGAGAACGTGCAAACTCCACACAGTCAGTCGCCTGAGTCGGGAATTAAACCCAGGTCTCAGGCGCTGTGAGACAGCAGTGCTAACCACTGTGCCACCGTGCCGCCCACTAATCTCTGCTGCTGTTTTTCACTCCTTTTTCTGTTGGCATCCTTCTCACTCCAAATTGTCAATTAAATTAACAATTCCTCCATGTAAATTAACCAGGGATAGTAAAAAACACCAATATGCCTTGGCTGTTCGGCAGAGCTGTCCATGGAAATTCTGCTGGATTGCTGCTACCTTGCTGAGTCGGAAATCGGTGTTATTTTTGACACACTTCATGAAGGGTTTCACTCTGGGAGATCCAGTGAGTTTTTTTGTGCTATTGTCTCAAATTCACCTCATTGCTTGTACACCAACGGTGAATATATTGTATTCTACCCCTTACTCGCAAAATATTGTAGGTATCAGTGGAATCAGCATAGTGTCGCTATCTAAGAAGCCAGTTCCACAAGACATTTACTTGTCTACCATTGATGAAGAAACAACAGACTCCTTAGAGTCAGCACCAGCAACAGTACCTTGTACCCTGCAGCAGCCCACATACTGATACCTGTGTGGGCATTTTAGCTAGATTAAAATTGAAACTATCTGCTGGTGGGCACATCATTGCAAATACTCTATAGCTAGTCAAGGAAGAAACAACCCCGTGCCCCTGGCATTTGGAAGATTGCTAGAGATCAAGACCTGCTCATTCCCAGGCAGAAGAGAACCCCATGGTGTCAGCAATTAAGATCTTCGATAAAATGCATAAGCAGGCACAGAAGCAATCTACAGGCTTTTTTATAGCATTGGGACACCTGACACATAGATTGCAGGACTGCACCAACGCTGTTAGCATCATATTTCCTCAAGCATGAGAACATCTGGCTAGTGAAAGTGGGTACTGCAGATGCTGGAGATTAGAGTCAAGATTAGAGTAGTGCTGGAAAAGCACAGCATGTCATGCAGCATCCGAGGAGCAAGAAAATCGCCATTTCAGGAAAAGCCCTTCATCAGGACCCCAAGACTCCCAACCTCATTCCTGATGAAGGGCTTTTGCCCAAAATGTCCATTTTCCTGCTCCTCAGATGCTTCCTGACCTGCTGTGCTTTTTCAGCACTACTCTAATCCTAACATCGGGCTAGCTGCATGGATAAGTTGTTAGTTGTCATGATGAGCTAGGGTCTGCTGGATAAACTAGACCTCTAGCCAACGGAGGCAACAGTGGGATGATGGATCTTGACCTCACTCCTAGTGCTTCTTTCTCACAAGGAGACACAGTGACGCCAGTGGGTACCCAGTCTGAGGAGGAACAACACGCAAGCCTGCCTGGAAGTCTACCACCCTCAGGCCTGTGAAAGTTTAAGATGAGGAGAATGCACCTACTTCTGGGCCACTTAGACACATACAGCCCAGGGATTGTCCAACCAAAACTCTAAGTCCAATAGGTTCTGTTTTAGAGACAATAGGTGTAATAGGCCATTCTGCCCTTCAAGCCAGCACCACCAATCATTATGATCATGGCTGATCATCCTCAATCAGTATCCTGTTTCTGGCTTATCCCCATAACCCTTGATTCCACTATCCTTAAGACCTCTATCCAACTCTTTCTTTAAAGTATCCAGAGCCTTGGCCTCCACAGCCTTCTGGGGCAGAGCATTCCACACATCCACCACTCTCTGGGTGAAGAAGTTTCTCCTCAACTCTGTTCTAAATGGCCTACCCTTATTTTTAAACTGTGTCCTCTGGTTCGGGACTCACCCATCAGTGGAAACATGCTTCCTACACAAACCTCCTACACCAGCTGCAGATCTTAGGAATGTAAAAACGGCTGGCAAAGAAAGATGACTCCTTCTGAGGGCACAATGGTGACATTTAATTGTACATACATTATCACATTTGTTAATATATGTTTATTTTTCATCATCAGGTATGTCCAGTTACAACCACAGGACTGAAGGTGCACAGCCTAGTCTTCATTGGCGCTACAAAATATTATATAGTCCAAGCTGTGAAGTGAACAACTTCTGCACCATTTGCAGGCTAGGGGAACTTGGAAGATGATTGAACCTCTGGTAACTATGGTGATTGTTTCCAGGCTGAAAAATATGGCTTGTGCATCACAGCCATAAATGGGATCGATACCTTTTGCTGCATGTGGTGGACAAAAATGCGTGGGGCCAGGATTTGTAGTTCATACAGTAAGTTACTGCCTACAGTTCACATACAGCATGTAATGCACATGGGTGCCTTTCATTTGTACTGTATGAGTGTCCATTTAATGCTCCTGCTCTTTGAAGGCCACACATCACTTGAAAGTGAAGCCTTTTCCTAACAGAAGGAAACGTGATGGAAAGAAACATTTTCAGGCCAGGTTTAGCGATGGAAGGAAACATTGGTCATTCCTCATGCAGCAAGTCTCAGGCTCAGCATCTTACCCTTGGTGAAACCCTAAATGTATACATTTGCTTCTTGGCAGCCCTCTTTATCAGCTTGAAATCTATCTTCCCATCTAACTCATCATTTAAATCTTCTCATTCCCACTTTACCTACACTCTTCCCCCATCCCAACAGCTTTAGGCAGATCGAGTCAATATGCTTGACATTGTAGCTTACGATACCCATATTGAAATTGGGATATTTCCAACTTTCAATAACCTGCTTCAATTCTCTCCAATTAGTGTTCTACCACATGCCCCATTTCAAATTGTTATACCCTCTGCATACCAGCATGTTGCCATCAATCCCCAAATTGAGTTCTCTCCCATTACACCTGATAATACCCCACCCCTTTGACCTCGAATTGACAGAACTCCAGGATTGACCATGGCTCACACCTTTCATCTACTTAGATAGATAACCCAAATGATAAGTGACCACACATGACTGATCTCAGTACAGTCCCCAATGGGCTTATCACAACATACTGGACTGCTTATACTGGGCTAACTGCAACCCACACCCTGGCCAGCAGAACTAAGGGTGCCCTGATCCTGGTGATTCTAAACAGCAGAGTGACCATAGAATCCTTACAGTGTGGAAAGAGGCTATTCAACCCATCAAGTCTACACTGACCCTTCAAAGAGCATCCCACCAGACCCTTACCCTATTCCCATAACCTCCCATTTACCATGGCTAATCCATCTAGTCTATACAAATCCATCTAGTCTATACATCCTTGGACACTACAGATAAATACAATGGTCAATCCAACTAACCTGCACATCTTTGGATTGTGAGAGGAAACCAGAGTATCCATGTAGACATGGTGAGAACTCCACATAGGCAGTCACCTGAGGCTGTAATCAAATCCAGGTCCCTGGAGCTGTGAACCATCATGCCACCCTTGCTCAAGTGCCAGGGTTGATATTTAGGTTGTTCTTGATTTACTGTGCCAGGATCCCTTGACTTGACTGATGACTACTCTACTTGGGTATGAGATATGGATATTTGTTTGATTTACATGCAGTGTGTTTGCCATATATGCAGTTGGCACATGGTGCAGATATGCGATTGACATACCATAGTGATGCACAATAACCACCCCCTTGACTGATCACTGATAGCAAGCATGACAAGCTGCCTCGTTTTGTATCTGCACAAAAAGGCGAGTCAAGACAGTAATATTGTGGTTCTTTCAATTCCATCTGAGGAGGGAAAACATCAAAAGGTAATCCAGTCCCTCTTCCATTCAGCAAATGCCTTTGCTTTGCCTGGTCTCATGTCCTCTCCCATCCTTTGACCTGATTGAAATGCCCATGGCCAAACATTTCTTCTCTTCTCTTGATTCCCATCAGGTGCTCAATAAGGCATAGTGTCACAGCACTCTTTCATAATGAAATTCTCTGCTTGAATGCTGTTAAAACTTTGATAAATTATTCAAGATAAAGTTTTCCAGTATGTTTCCAAAGTTCTCTTTACAACTCCCAAGAAACAATGATCATTTAATATCCTTTTAAGTAATGCTTGAAATAATAACAAGTTTACTCCAAAACAACTCAGTGCCATTTGGAATAAGTCAGCCTTTCTTCCCTCTACACTACCACTGCATAGCAAGAGTGATTTTTTTTGTGTGTGTATATGTGAGTGCTCTGATTCAGTGAAGATACCATGTGCAAAACTTTTATTCAATATTTCCACTACCAGGAAAGGACCCATGTGGATAATGAACAAGTAATAAGCAAAGCCCAATAATAAGCAATGTGAAGAACATGAAGGGGGAAGGTAAGGATTAAATCAAAATAGAATTGGAGGGGGAAATCAAGCACTCCATCCGGCGCAGTGCCCTCCTCTCCCTGAAGGCATTCAGAGCACTGGTAGACAGCCCACACCCTCTCTCCAAGGATACTTGGGCTCAAACGTAAACTGCAGGAGGAGCAGACAGTCAGCAGAAATGAGCCCCTCCATGGACCAGTTTATAGCCAGCCTGGCCAGTTCCCCAATATGTTTGCACCCCTCTGCACTGGATGCCCTAAGATCAGGAGCTTGGGGCTGAAGTGCAACCAAAAAGATCATAACATATTTTTCAGGTAACTAAAAAGGGAGTGCAAATGCCCACAACCAATATAGGAATAGGTTTTAGTTTAAATGCTGGGCATAAAACGTGAGCTGCATCTTAATTGTAATTGACAGTCAAATACAAAGAAACATAGAAACTAGGAACTGTTGCAGACCATTGGCCCTTTGAGCCTGCTTTGTCATTCAATAGGATCATGGCTGTTCATCCAATTCAGGATTCCATTCCCATTTTCTCACATATTCTTTGATCCCTCTAGTGCTAAGAATTAGATTTAACACCTTCTTATATACTTTTAAGTTTATAAAACTAACTATTCAACAAGCCTCCAGTTGGCCTTTCTGAGCACTGTTTTAAGCTTCTTCCAAAGGGTGATATATTGTGCTAAACGTGAACTAACCCAGTGTTTCAGCTTAAGACATCCATTTTGGCACTGTTCCACCTCTTTAAAATATAAAGTATTTAGTTAGAATTGTCCTATTATATATTACTGTTCAAAAAATATTCTACATATAGTAACTATTTAGCAGACTAAACTATCAGATGATCTGATGAGTGTATAATAAGAAGCAAACAAATGTACAAAGTGAACAGTAAAACACTTTATAATATGCTGTTAATTACACAGAAATAATTTAAATACTGTACAATATATCAATAAATTGATTCTAAAATTGATACACATCTGACATATACATTTTATATTAAATAGTTGATGAATGTAATAGGCCATCACATAAAAACAATACAACTTTTTAAGCAGGAATTAAAAGGTTAATACATAACCTAGATGGTTCTGTTTTTCTTCATACTTTTTATGGTATACAGAAAAGCAATTATCTAATTTTGCAGTTATATTTTTCATGCCTATGTACTGCCTGATCGAACTGAGAGAAGACAATGTTGGAAAGCAAAACATTTAATTGCTTGCTTCCATTGATATTTAGAAATAAATTTAACCATATGTGGCAGTCAGCAGAAAAAGTAAAAGCTCATGCTAGAAATGTGGAAAATATAACCAAATATCTATGGTCAAGAGGTGGATTTTCCCTGTAACCAGCTTTTTTTAAAAGTATAATACAGCCTTAGAATATTGGTATGTTATGAAAGATCCTCTGCTTCTTAATTTCAAGCTTCTCAATGCAACCAGAACTCTTGTATATGAAATGTCATTACATGATAATGATGTTGCAGCTGAGAAAGTATCCAGCTGTGTAATACTGTAAAATCATTTGATTCGAAAAATTTCACAGTTTTTAAAACTCACAGCTATAAATATTAGTATGTGAAAGTTCCATATTCCTCCATATATTATTTTATACAATCAAAATACATTCATAGCACTGAAGTTACTTTTAGCAACAAATCTTGCTATGTAATAAAACTGGCAGGCAGGATAAATTCACCGCAGTTTGCAAATGGAATATATTCTTGTAACAATATTAATGGAAAAATGATACTTTACTTAATGATGTCATTTTCAATTAATATTTTTACTTTTTGATTTTAAAGTTTTATATTATTCCATGTAAGGTCAAGCAAAACATAAATCTACTTCCAAGGTGAGAAGTGCTTTGCCTGTAGGTTCTGCTAATGCTGCTCTATTTCCATTTGATTGGCTGTTTCACAAGTGACAAAGTTTGATTCTCTTGTGATTATGTAATTACATTTTATTACAAATTTCTGAGAATGCAAGATAAATAAGTACTCTCAATGTAGTTCTGGCATAACTAAATATAGTACACATTGCAGTGACAATGTAGTCAGAAGAGAAGGGCAGGTATATTTGACTCATTTCTCATACTTCCAATATGGTCTATGGGAAATAATCCAATAAGTACTCTAGTTGAGATTACATTTATGCTCACTGCTGCATTTAAACGGCATCAATTCATATTTAAGATACTTTTCATTCTTTATACAAAGTTATTTAATCTGATGAAGAAGTACAGGAAGCTGTTATTTTACATTAATAATAGAATGTTGTGCACAGATCAAATTCTCAGTTTCAAGCTACACACTATTTGACTAAAATGCAGGTTTGAGAAAGCTGGATACTTACTATAGAAGTCAGACATTGTTTTTCAACTTAAACTACAAAGAATAATTCAATTAATGTATTATTAACATGTGGTGTTTGAAGCCTTTAAGTATAATTTCAGCTCTGTTTAACAGTTCTTTCAAATATTAGCTTAAATGCAACTTATAAAGTTTCTAAAATAATGCAAGAAACTAAATCATAAATCATAAAGCAGAATATTAAATGCTCATAAAATAATGTAGTAAGTATGACATTCAGGAATATGAAGTAACCAAATGGCTAAGGTGAGAGTTGGGGAGAATGATTGGTTTCTGTCTCCCAAACACACATATCCTCTTCCTTTTGAAAGTGATCCTGATTACATGCCACATCTACTAGAAGATGAAGATCTAGAAAAAGAAAACTATTATTAAAATGTTTAGAAGTCTCAAGATGTATGCTCATTGTAGCAATACTTAAATATTTGCATTAAGTTTACAAAAAATCACATTGGTTTACATATTGCCAAAGATGTAATTTTTACTTGCATCAAATTTTGACAATTCTACACTGATGTAAGTTTGGTCTCAGAATTGTTGGGATTGGGAACAGTTGAGTGGGATATGTTGACATGTGGGGGTTATATTGGGTTGTGTCCAGCAGGGAGGTGGCTCGCAGAAAATATAGGTGATAACTTTGTAAAAATTGATTTAGAAAGATACACTTATGAGTGCTAACTATGAAGTTTGATTAGCACAGCTGAAAAGCTGAACACAAAATATAAGCATTTATATCATTGTCTGAATCTACCCCCAGTAAGTAACCCAATCATAAATTACTGAAGATGAATTTTAGAAAATATACAAAATGATTTTCCAATTACAGTGGAGTACAATAGTCAATTTCTTAGCAAATTTAAATGAAAATAAAAAAAAAATCAATGTAAACAGTCACTTGGCAATAGAGAAATAAAGTATTGTTGAAAAAAGACATTTTGTCAGTTGACATTGGATACATAATCTTGAGCGCAAAGAATTATGCAGAAAACCAATGTGGGATAGTCAGTTGGATTGTTAATATGCAGGTTCTCCTCTTTGCAGGTAGCAAGACACTGCACATACACTGCACCTCTTTCAAAGTAACAAAACAGATGATAGCCATTTCTTAGATAATTTCTCAGGGCAATGCCATGACTGATTAGAATCAAATGGTCTTGTTTAAAATTTAACAAAGCTTGGCAGTTAATTGCTGGTCATCATCAGCTGATATTTTCTCAATCAGAGTTTATTTGGAATCAATCAACACTTCCCACTCATATATTGGTAGCATTTTTTTCCCTTCAGTTTGATATTTCTTGTGAATTGGCCTGATAATTTCAAGATGAAAAGCTGAGACAAAATTTGTCTCTTTTCAGCAATAGTTTATTTTAATAAAATATACACAGTCCTTATATACACAATGAGCTGAGGGGACATTGAGTGAGCCCAGTTGGTTGTCAGTTCCTTAGCTTTGGCCTTCTCCACCTTTGCAATCCAAGCCACAGTTTTGGGACCTACAATTCCACTGCCCCTATGATACAGATCTCATCAAAATATATGTTGCAGTTTGTCTGGATGGTTTCAATCAGTTTGGCCATTGCTCCATTTTCCTCAGGGTTGATCTAAGCTAGGTCAAGGCAAGTGGCAGTTTTTTGATGCCCGAGACATTGCCTTTGACAATGCTATAAGGAACTTTCACCTTCCAGCAGACAGTATGCAGAAACAATGGAATCAATATCTTGTGCAACAATCACCAGTGAAGCTTTCTTACTCTCAACTGGAGTCTTGACAGTGTTCCCACCTGTTTGGAGAATTGCTGGCCTCTTTGGTGGAGAGTCTGCCTTCCAGTTACCTTACACAGTGCTCAGACATTCCAGCTTAGTCTCAGGCCTGACTTTATGGACCAGCTTGAAGAGCTGGGTGGCTGCCTGCCTGTCTAGGCCTTGAGTGAACTAGTTAATTGTTGGAGGCACCTTGAGACACTTGTACAGAATGGCCTTTTAATGCTGAAGTCACACATACCGAGGCCATTTCACAAATTGTGTCATATTGGGTTGAATATCCTGACCAATCCCAAAGATTTTGGGCCTCTTCTTGAACAAAGGTTTCATGACCATTTTCATCTCATGTTTCCTTACAATGGAAGAGGGTGGGGAACCTTCTTGTTCTTGGCTTCCTTTTCTTTCTGCATAGCAATAGTTTATTACTGTTCTTATACCTAAAAGCTTCAGCTTAATTGTTCAAACCTCCTCAAGAACATACAAAAAAGTCGAATTAGCAGAATGTTTCAAATCATGATTAAATCATCTGGGAGAAAAACAATAAATTGATTTACATTGAACAGAATTTGCATTTAAAATTCTGTGATCTCTTGTGCTGATCACAGTGATTTTGGGTGAATTATAGTGAATAGCCAGTACAGTTGAGTGGAAACTGCATGCTGGAATACATATTTCTTCCATACCTACTGTATGTTGGTAAGCTCACAGATCATATGTGATATTTCCATCTCTAAGGTGTGACCTGAACCCAGTTGGATGGAGAAAATGGTCAAGGCTCACAACTTTTCTTGCAGTAATTTGTTTTTTCTTAGGAAAAAAATAAATTACTAGAAGAAAAGTTTATTGTAATGTTTTAACAAACATCAGTACCATGTTGCCATTTTAAATGAAATCAGCACTTCCAAACAGCTTAGAAACTTCAATGCCACACTCCTTTCCTTAAAAAACTCACAATTCAACTTTTACAAGTTCCTAAGAGCTCTATGCCATTCAATGCAGTCACTAATTGTCAAATGCTTCATTCCCCTTGATCATTTGGGCAGCTCACTATTACATTACTGAAAAGCTTGTTTCTAAATAGCCCAAAAATCAACCATTCCTTTGTTTGCCTAACATTTTTTTCTCTCTGGGCTCCATCTCTACCTATCCACTCATTCCTTCCCCCTCCAACCTCTACCATCAGCATATACACCATCATTTCCTAGCTACTATCAGTTCCAATGAAGGGTCACCGGTCTAGAAACATTAACTCTGCTTTTTCTCTACAGATACTGCCAGAACCTATTGAATTTTCCCAGCAACTTGTTATTGTAATTTCTTAAGAAAACCCGATGTTTCTCTTCAGAATGATCGACAAGTATTAAGAGCATCATGTACAAAGATAAAAGAAAGAAATGTCCATGGACAATTTCTCCACTTGACCTTTTGCTAAATAAAATAGTCCTTAAGTGTATGATTATAATTATGACATTTGTGAGGCTAATAGAAATTAAATGTGAGGTGCTGCATTTTGGTAGGGCAAATCAAGGCAACACGTAAACACTTAATGGTAATGGTACTGTGGCCAAACAAAGAGACCTTGGGGTGCAGACTCATAGTTCCTTGAAAGCAGAGTCACAAGTAGAGGGTAGTGAAGAAGATGTTTGGAATACTTGCCACTGTTGGTCAGTGCATTAAGTATAGGAGTTGGGAGGTCATGTTGTGGCTGTACAGATTTTGTTTAGGCCACTTTTGAAATACTACTTTCAATTTTGGTCTCCCTTCTATAGGAAAGACGTTGTGAAATTTGAAAGGGTTCAGAAAAGATTTACAAGGATGTTGCCAGAGTTGAAGGGTTTGAGCTTTAGAGGGAGGTTGAATAGGCTGAGGCTATTTTCCCTGGAGCATCAGGGGATGTGGGTGACCTTATAGAAGATTATAAGGTGGGGTGAAAAGTCATGGTATTTTCCTCAGGGTATGGGAGTCCAAAACTAGAGGACATAGGTTTAAAGTGAGGGGGGAAAGATTTAAAAGGGACCTAAGGGAAATTGTTTCACAGAGCGTGATGCGAGTATGGAATGAGCTGCCAGAGGAGGTGGTGGAGGCTGGTATAATTGCAACATTTAACAGGCATCTAACGGATGTATGAATAGGAAGGATTCAGAGGGATATTGGCCAAATGCTGGCAAATGAGATTAGATTAATTGAGAATATCTGGTTGGCATGGGCGAGTTGGACTAAAGGGTCTGTTTCCACGCTGTCCATCTCCAAGATTCTAGTGAAAATTCCGAAAGATGTAAGATGTGATATAAGAAGCATGACCTATGTCTATAGTCAATTTGTTCCTATGTCTATAGTAACCTTTCCGTACTGGCACACATCAATGTGATTCAAATAAATCAAAAAGCATTGGACAAAATCTAATAATTTTAATGATGAGGCTAAAGATGACTGTAATTAGAATGTGGATAAAAATTTTACATAAAAGTTTGGGAAAAAATGGGTTGGACGTAGAACACCATCAAATATTTTGACTGAAAATGGAGGTGAATTTGCTAACAGTTGAGAAATGATTAACTTGAATGAGGGAACCTGCAGTCCATTCAGGAACACTCTTATGAAAATTAATCATGCTGTAGTTAATGATGTAGTACATAAAATGGTGGCTGATCAACCAAAATGTAAACTATACAAACTATTAACTGCTTTTGCATGAACAGTTAGGCAAGGAATTATCTTCAGACGATTGGAGGATATTCACCTTACCAGTTAACTCATACATTCCCAAATTATCTGCTGTTCTTTGTGATTATGATCCTTTTCCAGAAGTTACTACACATAGTGTTAACAGGCTCGATGAGCTCAATTGCCTACTCCTGCTTCTATTTTGTACATTCTTCATGCCATTTTTCTGAACATTTAAAGTATGTTGCATAGGGTAATACTGGCTTTTTGTAAAGCTGAAGAATCAGAATACTTGCAGGGAGCTGAGACATCATATTAATGGAATCAATTCAGCTGACAAGTATACCAAAAAAGAGAATTACTGAGATTGAAATGGCCCTGGTAACAAATAGGTTATAATGGCAAGGCATTAATTACCAAACATGTCAAAGTTTATTCTTCATAATTAATTAGATTTAATTCTAAAGTCTTAGATGTTGAATAGCCCTTGGAAGTGTACAAGGCATCATAATACTTTTCTTCTGTGACCAGCGTCCTAAGGAATAGAATGATCCCATCCATAGAACAGTGGTAACATGTTCTAGACGAGACTAATGAATTGAAAGATGTGATAGTTGTCAGATGAACAAAAATAGCTACTGATATATTTAAATTTTGGTTAATTATTGAAGATAGTAAGGATGTGGACTGACAGAATGGGATGAAAGCCAGAAGTAAGAAAGTGCCATGCAAGTAGTGGTATTGGTCCACATCTTACAAATCTGGGACAGACTCCCTAATTCCAATTCATCTAGGCCAAAAGGTTACATACTTCCATCTGATTTATTATGTCATCTTCCAATCAAGGATCCTGCAGAACTCACATAGCACAGGAATTCTCATAGAGGGCAGTAAAAAGAACTTTCATGGAAGCAACACTATTTTTGACAATAGTTGCCATATTCCAGTAATTAAAGAGTTTAAGTGTCCAAAATCTCATTTAGAAGATTCAGACAGCAGGCAAATTTGTCAGGTAAGTGCGTGATTGAGTGGGGTAATGGATGGATAAGGAAGTACTTTGACAGATGGATGGTGAGGTTATAGGATGGCGGTTGAATGGGGGGAGTTAAGGTGACAGTGGATAAGGGAAGTAGGATGGCAAGTAAATGATTGAGGGCAAAGGGTGGTCGGTGAAGACTTATATTAATCATGTGCTACTCTTACTCCTTTTATAAAAGTGAACCGAAATGTATTACTCATAAATGTAACCTTTTATTTGTGGTGCATGACCAAATGTCTTTTCTTTAAATTCATATTAATTCCTTGACTTGCGTCAGTCCGCTCTGTTACTATGCAAAGAACTTAAGTTAGTCCAATGTGTTCTGTCTTTCTCAAATCTGTGCTTAGCTTCCATTTATTAATTTAATTTTGCAGTGTTGATCAATTTTGTACCAGATTATTGTCTTCAAAGGTTCCCCTGCTGCAAAAACCTGCACAATTTCAACTTTATTTCCATCAGCGACCTCAGAAACATCACATCCTAACAGGTGAACTTACTACTTAGAAGTACTTCCACATGACTTATATTTTCCAACTATATCTTTACTGATATTGGCAGCATGCTTTTCTTACTTAAGGTAGATGCTAAATATTAATTTAATATCTGAACCATTCCTTTTGCCTTCACAAGAACATTTATTTGATTCTTGGATGGCCCAATTCTTCCTTTGACTACTCATTTACAATTTATATGTATGGAATACACTTTTGAGGTTCCTTCTATGTTGCTGGCTAATGAATTCTTATGCACTTTTTTTGACCATTTTACTTTTTTTCTTCAGTCTTCCTCTGTACATAGCTTGAACCTGGCATTTATCTTAAGTCAGTTTAAGATTTAAACAAATCATAACAATCAGGTAAAAATGAATTCTTACCCATTTTTGGTTCTGGGGTCAAGATTCATGCTTTGTCTGTGGCCACCTAATTGAGGCAGAGAGCACACAATATTTGCATGCTGTTTCTTCATTCTCAATGCTTGTATGTGTAGTGGTGTATAACTGGCAGCAACTAGACATAACTTTACCCCTGAGTCAATGAAGCTGATACTCCACATCAGAGGGGCAGTTGTAACCTAGTCGATAGCATTTGGAATAATCACATATTGAGGATGTTACTTTCTTATCCTTCTTCTGAATTCCCACTTCATACGTATTGCCCCATCTTTTTCAAGCTGCAGAAGCTATGATCATGGACATTTTGCTTTCCAACTTCCCCACCCCAACACTTATGATATTTTGTTTTCAGATATGCAGAAACTGGCTTACTGGGCAGTCACAGTAGAGGCTGGGAGGAAAGGGAAAGAGTTGTGCAGTGATGAAAGATAGAAATAAAGCCAAAATTTGCACAATGCTATATTTCTATACAAAGTCATTACAAGTATTCACCTACTAACCCAACAACCAAAGTTTAGTCTGTGTCCCTTCAAAGTGCTCAGTCAATCCCAGTTAAAGCTCAACACATGTATTCAGTTAAACGCAATTAATTTATAATTAATAGATTCCAATATGTCTTCATATTAGAATTATGTACAACCAAAATTTTCAAATCTTCACATGCTGTACAAAACATTGAATTACACGACACTATTCCTCTGACAAATTCCTTTATATGCTCTTAATTTTTTAAAAATCAGAATATTAACTATTTGCATCTACTCATTTACTTTAGACATTTCCATTCTCTAGAGCAAGGTTAAAAGCCAACAAAGTCAACCTACGATCTATTCTCACTCACACTTTCATTGTGCATATATTTCAAAATAAAGAATTATCTACTTTACATAACTTTAGTGCACATCTTTTCAGGATGTCACTCTACATATATTGCTTCCACAATAGCCAGAGTTTCAGGAGCTAATGTACTTTAAGCAATCCTTTTAACTTCCTTATATTCATAAGTTAAATGAAGACATTTCTGTACATGTACTGCACATAGTACTGACATTGCAATCTTCCTAATGATATGTACAATTTCACAATAATCTTTCTAAAGCCCCTTCGCTAATAAAGTAAAGAATTCCATATATCTTCTTAACCACCTTATTGATTTGTACTGTTACCTTCAGGGATCCATGTATATTCACTCTAAGGTCCCTCCAAAATGTTAATACATATCACAAAAAGCAGAAGTTTTTGGTACAGTTCTGTGTGGACACCACTGGAAACAGTTTTACTTTTGGAGGAGAGAGGCAATGCTGCAGTGATAATGTCACTGGGCTAGTAATCCAGAAGCCCAAATTTATGGTCTGTGGACACTGATTCAAATTCCATCAATGTAACTTGTAGATTTTGTTTAAAAGGGGAAGGTCAAACAAAACATTAATAATTCCATGGATGATAAAGGAGATATAAATGAAGGTAAAGAAAGAAAAATGTACTTATGATGAGAGTCAGCTGGAAAATAAGAATTAAGAATATCAATGGTTCAGATGGGATGTGATAATGTGAAGAGAAACTATGAGAAAAAGACTGGCAGCCAACATAAAGAGGTGTGCCAAAAGCTTCAGTGGGCATTTTCTGGATTGAATAGGATTTATGTTTTGGTTTTAACAAGGGATGAAATCAATAGCTTATTTTGTGCTCTAAGCCACCTTTTCTTTATCAAAAGAAATAAGTGACTTTGGAGAAAAGGCAAGCAAATCTTTCAATAAGATAAGAGGTGGGGTTTAAGGCCCTTAATTACTGGTGAACCAGGTTTAAAAAGATTAAGGGTAAATTCTATGTTAATGGTAGCCTAGCTGTTGGTTTTGACATAGTTTACAGTTTTACAAACTTAAGTAGACAGTTAGGAACATGCCCTAGAAATTGTACCAAGTTTTGAGAAGATTTGTAGCTCAGGTTGAGGTTCTGGATGTTGGTTTGTTCACTGAGCTGAAAGGTCCATTTTCAGACGTTTCATCACCACACAACCCTTCAGTGAGCCTCCAGACGAAGCACTGCTGATGATTCCTGCTTTCTATTTATAGTCTGGATTTCTTTGATATCATTTCCTATGGTGATGTCATTTCCTGTTCTTTTTCTTAGGGAGTGGTAGATGGAATCCAAGTCAACGTATTTGTTGATAGAGTCCCGGTTGGAATGCCATGCTTCTAGGAATTCTCGTGCATGTCTCTGTTTGGCTTGTCCTAGGATGGATGCGTTGCCCTGGTTGAAGTGGTGTCCTTCCTTATCTGTATGTAAGGATACTAGTGAGAGGGTCATATCATTTTGTGGCTAGTTAATGTTCATGTATCCTGGTGGCTAGTTTTCTGTCTGTTTGTCCAAACTAGTGTTTGTTACAGTTCTTCCATGATATTTTGTAAATGACATTAGTTTTGCCTGTTGTCTGTATAGGTTCTTTCAAGTTCATTAGTTGCTGTTTTAGTGTGTTGGTGGGTTTGTGGGTTACCACGATGCCAAGGGGTCTAAGTAGTCTAGCAGTCATTTCCGAAATGTATTTGATGTAGGGGAGAGTGGCTAGGGTTTCTGAGTGCATTTTGTCTGCTTGCTTGGGTTTGTTGTTGAGAAATCATCAGACTATGTTCATTGGGTACCCATTCTTTTTGACTACACTGTATAGGTCATTTTTCTCTGCCTTTGTGTAGTTCTTCTGTGCTGCAGTGTGTGGTAGTTAGTTGAAGTAATGTTCTGATGGAGCTTCATTTGTGGATGTTGGGATGGTTGCTTCTGTAGTTCAATGTTTGGTCTGTGTGTGTTCTTTTCCTGTAGGCGCTGGTTTGAAGTTCCACGTTGGCTGTTCGCTCTACTGTGACATCTAGGAATGGCAGTTTGTTGTTGCTTTCCTCTTCTTTAGTGAATTTTATGCCAGAAAGGGTATTATTGATGGTTTTGAAGGTTTTCTCTAATTTGTTTCCGTTTAGTGGCGACAAAGGTGTCATTCACTTAGAGGACCCTAAGTTTGCGTTGGATAGTTGGCAGAGCTGTTTGTTCAAGTCTCTGCATTACTGCCTCTGCTAAGAACCCTGATATCAGGGATCCCATGAGTGCTCCATTGATTTGTCTGTAAGTTTCGTTGATGAAGATGAAGTGGGTGGTAAGTCATAGGTCCATTAACTTGACGATACTTTCCTTGCTGATGAAGTTGGTGGTGTTTGGTGTATGTATCTTTGGGTCTTCTAATAATGTAGTCAGTGTTTCCTTGGTCAGGTTGATGTTGATGGATGTGAACAGGGCTGTTATTTCAAAGGAGACCATTATTTCATTCTCTTCTATCTTGATGTCTTTGATGTTCTTCAGGAATTCTTGGGTGGAGTGGATGGAGTGGCGTGAGTCTTCTACTAAGTGTTCTAGTCTTTGGCATAACTCTTTGGCCAATCTGTAAGTTGGTGATACAAGTAGCGAGACAATGGGTCTGAGGGGGGGGCTCCTGGTTTGTGTATTTTGGGTAATCTGTAGAAACGTGGTGTGTTGTATCCGTCTGGTTTCATTTTTTGGAAGTCGGTCTTATTTATTTCTCCAGATTTCTGAAGTTTTTTGAGTAGGCTGTGAGTCGGTTCTCTAGTTGTGAGGTTGGGTCAATTGCCACTTGTTGGTAAGTGTTAGTATCTGCAAGTAGTGCATTCACTTTTTCACTGTAGTCTCTTTGATTTAAAATTACTGTCAAGCGTCCTTTGTCTGCAGGTAGGATTTTTTATAGTCTTTCTAGTGCTTTCCTTTCTTGTGTATTGAGTGTATTGCCTTTTTCCTGCTTAATATAGGGGAGATACTAAATGAGTATTTTGCATCAGTATTTACTGTGGAGAAGGATATAGAAGATATAGACTGTAGGGAAATAGATGGTGACATCTTGAAAAATGTCCAGATTACAGAGGAGGAAGTGCTGGATGTCTTGAAACAGGTAAAGGTGGATAAATCCCCAGGACCTGATCAGGTGTACCCTAGAATTCTGTGGGAAGCTAGAGAAGTGATTGCTGGGCCTCTTGCTGAGATATTTGTATCATTGATAGTCACAGGTGAGGTGCCAGAAGACTGGAGGTTGGCTGATGTGGTGCCACTGTTTAAGAAGGGTGGTAAGGACAAGCCAGGGAACTATAGTACAGTGAGCCTGACATCGGTAGTGGGCAAGTTGTTGGAGGAAATCCTGAGGGAAATTATGTATTTGGAAAGGAAAAGACTGATTAGGGATAGTCAACTTGGCTTTATGTTCAAAGTTTGGGAGAAGATTTGTAGCTCGGGTGCTTGTTGTTGTGGTTCTGTTTGCCAAGCTGGGAATTTGTGTTGCAGACATTTCATCCCCTGTCTAGGTGACATCCTCAGTGCTTGGGAGCTATGAAGTGCTATGGACTTCAGTAAGGCTCTCCATGGGAGACTGATTAGCAAGGTTAGATCTCACGGAATACAGGGAGAACTAGCCATTGGGATACAGAACTGGCTCGAAGGTAGAAGACAGAGGGTGCTGGTGGAGGGTTGTTTTTCAGACTGGAGGCATGTGACCAGGGAGTGCCACAAGGACCGGTGCTGGGTCCTCTACTTTTTGTCATTTACATAAATGATCTGGATGCGAGCATAAGAGGTACAGTTAGTAAGTTTTCAGATGACACCAAAATTGGAGGTGCAGTGGACATCGAAGCGGATAACCTTAGATTACAACTGGATCTTGACCAGATGGGCCAATGGGCTGAGAAGTGGCAGATGGAGTTTAATTCAGATAAATGCGAGATGCTACATTTTGGGAAAGCAAATCTTAGAAAGACTTATACACTTAATGGTAAAGTCCTAAGGAGTGTTGCTGAACAAAAAGACCTTGGAGTGCAGGTTCATAGCTCCTTGAAAGTAGAGTCGCAGGTAGATAGGATAATGAAGAAGGTGTTTGGTATGCTTTCATTTATTGGTCAGAGTACTGAGTACAGGAGTTGGGAGGTCATGTTGCAGCTGTGCAGGACATTGGCTAGGCCATTTTTGGAATATTACGTACAGATATGGACTCCTTCCTATCGGAAAGATGTTGTGAAACCTGAAAGGATTCAGAAAAGATTCATAAGGATGTTGTCAGGGTTGGAGGATTTGAGCTATAGGGACATGCTGAACAGGCTGAGGCTGTTTCCCTAGAGGGGTGACCTTATAGAGGTTTACAAAATTATGAGGGGCATGGATAGGGTAAATAGGCAAAGTCTTTTCCCTGGGGTGGGGGAGTCCAGAACTAAAGGGCAAAGGTTTATGGTGAAAGGGGAAAGATATAAAAGAGACCTAAGGGACAACTTTTCCACATGTGTATGGAATGAGCTGCCAGAAACAGTGGTGGAGGTGGTACAAGTGCAACATTTAAGAGGCATTTGGATGGGTATATGAGTAGGAAAGGTTTGGAGGGACATGGGCCGGCTGCTGGCAAGTGGGACTAGACTGGGTTGGGATATCTAGTTGGCATGGATGAGTTGGACTGAAGGGTCTGTTTCCATGCTGTATATCTCAATGACTCTATGACTACCTATCTGATAGTTTGCTGGGTTTCTTCTGTAAATTGGTTGTCTTTTAGTGTTGTTTCTAAAGCTGCTAAGAAATCTTTCTTGTCTGCATCCTGGATGTTGTAATTTAATCTTCTTATGAAGACGGCTTTTTCAGTGTCTGTTAAGGGTCGGTCAGATAAGCTTTTTATCCCTGTTTCTGTGTTGTCAGTTTTGTTACTTTGTCTAAGTTTGTCTAGTGTTGTTTCTGCAGATCTAGTTTTTTACATTTTCTGTGTTTGTCTCTGTCTAAAATCTTTGGTTTGTTGCATCTTTGGTTTGTCCATTCATGGTTTGTTGCATAAGTGAGTGAATACTTTGGTGCAAAATTTCCCGGTTGTATTTATGGAGTCTGTTGTGGGCATCATTAATCATTTCTCTAAGCATTTTGTGGCCGTTTTGCTCTGCTATTCATTTTGTTAGTGGAGTGTTAAGGGGAGGTTTTATTTGAGACATTTAAGTAGTACCAGTTTTCTTAAGCATTCATGCAGGAAGTACAGCTTCTTGCAGGTAGCGCTCTGTTAGATGGCATTCATTTTCCATATTTGGGGCAGCTTTACTGTATTGCGCCAATAGAAATTTTATGTTTCTCTCCTGGGAGCAGATGGCGTTGGAGGATAGGGGGGGTTGTGGTGGGGGCGGGTTGCGGGGTGGTTGGAGATGGATGGGGTTGCGGTGTGGGCGGGGGAAGATAGGATGGGGGCGTGGGTGGACGGAGTTGAGAAGGCGGGTGGGCGGGGGCTCGCACGCGGTGTGCTGCTCCCTAGAATCCTGAACGGGGAGCAGACTTCACAGAAAACTCCGAGCCCAGAGGAAATCACTTAATCGAATAATCAATTATCTGAACGAAATAGTGCCAGCCCATCTCATTTGGATAATCGAGGTTCATCTATATAGAACTTGCTTCAATGGTATTATTGCTTTCTATGATTCCAAAGAGCCATTCTCATTAAGATTCTGTCCCAACTAACTGGTATTGTCATACATAGTCACATTGGCAAGGTATCATTTTAGATTTACATGAACATTTCCTTTAAACGCTTCAAAAATCAATCACAGAACTTCCTGTTTAGGGCTATTTATTTGTCAAATAATATCTTTTGTGCACAACATTTTTCCCTGTCCAAGGTGGTGATATATAGGTGGCATGGAGGCACAGTGGTTAGCACTGCTGCCTCACAGTGCCAGAGACCTGGGTTCAATTCCCACCTCAGGCATCTGTCTGTGTGAAGTTTGCACAATCTCCCCGTGTCTGCGTGGGTTTCCTCTGGGTGCTCCGGTTTCCTCCTACAGTCCAAAAATGTGCAGGTTAGGTGAATTGGCCATGCTAAATTGTCCATAGTGTTAGGTGCATTAGTCTGGGGTAAATGTAAGGAAATGGGTCTGGGTAGATTGCTCTTTGGAGGGTCGGTGTGGACTTGTTGAGCTGAAGAGCCTGTTTCCACACTGTAAGTAATCTAATATACAATTAGCAGAGGAAACTTACAGGGGGATAGCCAAATCTTCACTGTGTAGCTGTGACCACTTTGAATGTACAGAAATCTGTTGATGCATTTGAAGGAATATTTTATACTGTCCTCTAGCTTTCAAGTAGTTCAGATAAAATCATTAATATACTGTTTGGGATAATGACTTAATTTACATTTGCCATATAGAAAGCACAATGAATTGCTGCTCTGACAATATGGCATAAATTTGTAATTTCTTTGTAAAATCTTGCTTGTTATTTAAGGAACAGAAAGGGAAGTTAAGTGTAGATTGTGGGGAAGCCCAGTCCATGAAAACAAGAGTAACACAAGTCAGAATACAACGTGTGGGACTTCAACAAAGGCCACAGTTGTGTATTATCTAAGCTCTGATTAGGTTTTATAATGGCAAAAAGTATCTTATTATCTTCTTTCCTGTGCTTAACCCTGAAACCAAAAATATCAAGAACATCATGAATACTGTAATTTTTTTTTGTTTTGATGGTTTACCTCTTTTGTTAAAAATTTCAGTTGCCTTTAAAAATTCAGAAACATGACTTATTTGTGCATATAATTACAATTCAAAATTTTTTACCTGGAGACTTGGTCTGCTGACCACTGCTTCGTCGTTGCCTGGATTTGATAGGGGTAGAGGAAGTAGTATTCACTGCAATTGTATCCTTAGGTATATCATAGTCAGAAAGTAATGCTGAAATAATGGTTCTTGATCGGTCAGTAGTCTGGATAGAGTCCAAAGAGCCAGTCTGATAGTCAGTGTTCTGTACTGTCTGCAAGAATGAAGATGTTAATTTAGAAAGCCTAACACCATTAAAACATGAAACAGTATCCTTATCTACCAAATGGTTTCCACTATATAAGTGTTAATTGACTGTTTTAAATTGCACTCTTCATTATAATCAATTTTAAAGTTCATTCCAATTCACCTTAATATTAAACAACTATCAGGAATTTCAAAGACCAAATAAAAATTTCCATGTAACTTTAAATACTGTACACGCAAGCAGCTGTCACTACACAATACTACTTAGCCATAAACAATTTAGCAACATCCAAAGACTAACATCTACCATAAATAAAACGAAAGGCTGAGAAGTTGCTTTGTGTACATGTATTATCACATTAGGAAGTACTTCTGATCCTGGTAGACAGCTCTTTAAGGGGTGATTTGGGTATACTGTTTCAAATCCCTTCAAGAGGATCCCCTGGAGGCCGTACTATACCACACCACATCAATACTTACATTGCAATCCAAAAAGAAGATAGCAAATATGCAGAATTTTTCAGGCATCTCTTCTGCATAAGCTGACTTTTTTCACCACAAAACGTTTAGTGCACAACATTTGCTTCTCGGTTACAGGATGAGAAGAAAATATTTCCTTATCAGATGGAGAACACAATTGCAGGGAGGCAAAAGTTCTGCTCTAACTGTGCAGTGCCTCCATAATGATTTAGCAATCCTCTTGGAAAAGTATTTGTTTTAGAGTGGGAGGAATATAAGTGAATTGTTTAAAATATTTTGAGTTCGTGCTATGATACTCTGCACACTAACAGTGTACATCGTTATTGTAAGAACACCAGGTCATATGTGACTTTATAACTTCACACAAGGTTTTGGTTCTTGATTCTTGTTCAATTTATTGTGCAACAGTAAAAGATATTGATATAACTGAGATTGGCGAAATAGCAATTAATCTAAGTATTTGAGATCTTCCTCATATTCAACATTATCCTACTTTCCTGGTACTTCAATTTGCCTATGGAAAAAAATCATAGTTTCACAAAACATTAGTTCTTATTTTTCTTAATAAGCTGGCTTTTAACTTTCCCTGGGGTTGTCTCAGCATGATTTTCCTGTGCACTGTGCCTCAACAACATTGCAAATTATAGTACTTTAGTAAGTGCTTCCTCCTACATTTGGTTATTAACACTCCAGTGCAAGATATTAGCCACCTTGACGAAATCAGGCACTAACTGAAAGTAATGTGGGGCATGTTGAAAGATTGTCATTTTGTTTTTCTGTACTGTCAACTGTGGACAATGGGAAAAGAACTGTCTTAACAATGAAGGCTTGCTGAAGGATTACTGCAGATTTAAAAAGCAAGTAATCTGACATTCATTCTAAGTGCCATTTTCTTCTTTTTCATGTCAAAACACCATTTACACACCTATTTTTGCAGGCAGTATTTGAAATGTAGTTTGCAGATGAGCTGAAGCTGACGATTGTGTACAAATTTTAGCCAGCAACAAGTTGCTGATTGACACGTGGACGAGTGACCAAGTATTGATGACAAAAGCCATCAGCCTGTAAACAAATAGATAATTAATTCTCAGGAAGCTGAACAGCGGGGGACTGTGAACAGGGCAGTGAGAACCTATCAGACCTCCACCAGCTTAGGAGATCTCTCTGTTCTTTGTAGTAAAAGCTACTTTAAGCTTGAAGAAAACCCGTTTTTTTTCATTAGCAGTTGCTGTAAACTAACTTTTAATTAATTGGTCAGAGATCTTTTATACGCGTGAAGCAACCATCTGGTGTCTCCTGCAAATCAGCAAAAGTTTCCAGAGAAGGAAGGTCAAGCAGCAGTGTTTTTATTAGCACAAGAATAATCTCAGCATATTCTCTAAATTGAACTGCTTTCTCAATTTTCCCTCTATCTGTAACACCCATTATTTTGTTTTCTGTCTGCGTATATGTGTAAAGGGAAGTTCATAAGGGGGTTAGAGTTTCAACTTATGTTCATAATTCATACGGTTCATTGTTGTTTTCATACAGCTAGAGTCTATTTACTTGTAACTAACAGTAATTCTTAATTTGGAGATGCCGGTGCTGGACAGGGGTGTACAAATCACACAACACCAGGTTATAGTGCAACAGGTTTAATTGGAAGCACACTAGCCTTTGAAGCGACGCTCCTTCATCAGGTGATAGTGGAGGGCTCAATCCTAACACACAGAATTTATAGCAAAAATTTAGTGTGATGTAACTGAAATTATACATTGAAAAATTGATTATCTGTTAAGCCTTTCATCTGTTAGAATACAGTGATAGTTTCACTTCTTTCATGTGTAAATCACAAAATCTTTTTTTAAAAAAGTTACATTCTCGGGTTAGCTGTTAACAATGGTGATAGCTAGACAATATGTTGAAGGTGTTGACCCCCCTGTGTTCTCTGTCTATGCCATGATGTTTAGATTGATTCTAATCTAAAAAGTGAGATAATGGAGTTTTACATAAATTCATGCAGTTTTTGAGCTCAGAGTTCTACATGAATGCGTGCAATTTTTGAGCAAAGTACAAAAGTAGTACTTTGCTCAAAAGTACTACTTGAGCAAAGTAGTAATTCTTAACCTGATGCTGTTTGTCAGTTATAGTATAAAATTTTGTGCTGAATCTGGAAATAGTAAAACTTGACTTTGGGTTCCAGTGAGGTAAAACAGTGTGAATAGAATAGGAGAGAAAGGAAAATTTTCTGGTTAACTTCTGCATCTGGGTATGATTCTATTGCATTATCAAGCTATCAGGACTCAATTGAACAGCAGATGTGTGAGAGCACCATCACTTTCAGGTTCTCCTCCAAGTCATATATGATCCAGACCTGGCGCAATATTGCTGTTCCTTCAGTGTCATGATGTCAAAATCTGGAACTCCCTCTCCTAACGCACTCTCCTAAGTGCGGGGCACTTACTAAAGTAAATTAGGTTTGGGCAATAGGTGCTGGACTATTCAGCGATGTCAAAATCCCATGAGCAAATTAACTTTAAAACTCTGGGTTCTTTCCAGTTCTTTCTCTTTGATAATGTGATAACACTGTTGTTTTTGGTAAATAGTTAGTTACAACAGAGTTTTGAGTCTGCAATCTGTTCAAATTCTACCCTGACGAATTGTGAATTAAACTCAATCAAAAGAATTTTCACCTTCTTGGAAGTGGAGAGAACCATGGCTGGAAGTGCAAATAATCAAATGGGTCAGTAACAGGAAAATACCTGCCACTTCAATAATTCAATTGTGAGCAGGAAAACTGATGATAGACCTTCCTGATTTGCTGCCAATTAAGGCCCTTAAGTGATCAATCATCAATTATTTAATGGCCTCAACCTGTCACTGGCATAACTAAACTTGTACTAAACTTGTGAGTAAGAAGAAATCACCCAACCAGCAAAATGGGATGACCTATCCACTGAGTTTGGGATGGAGTGATTTACCCCTGTTTAGCATGGAGGTGGGAAACAGGGTTGCTACTGAAAGCCAACTCTTTCCCTTGCCTCTCTCCTTTTCCTGTGATGCCCAAGCTGTGAATAGTCATCTCCCCGTGACTTTCCCCCTCAACAAAATTACATGCTGTCCCACTGTCTTAAAGGTGTTACTGCATTGCTCCTCACAGTGTCTGCCTTTCTTCTGATTTGCCTGCAGGTTCAGACAAAGCAGGGCATTGGTGTTTTGTGATTTGATTGGTCAAGATGTATTCAAAGCTAATACTTGTATATTAGCACTTTAACTGGTGACTTGGTGGGCCAGGAGGCTGTCTCACTCCTAAAGATGCCTACCCCTACAAATAGACAAAAATATGCAAAATTGGGCTGGCACCATAAAACTAACAATTAAATCTGTCGAAGTACTACAAAGGTCTAGCTCATCTACTAATGCAGCTGCACACCTATCAGATTTGGCGTATGTTTGTCTCAAGTTCTCCATTGCCTTTAATAATGGGATGTACCCAGGAAAATATTGACTGTCATCTTAGCCTATTGTAGCTGACTCCTGTTTCTGTATTATTAGAAAGTAATACCTACCTGTAACTTACCTGGAAACCGTTACCAAAGCTGGTTGAGATAATGGATGGAATCTTACAGTGATCTAAGCAATGTGAGCAGTGGTGAGATGAGTGGCACAGTCAGATGACAACTGCAGCGAGGCCCAACACTATGCCAAGATCATCTTGCTCTGTCTTTTGTACTTTTGACAAGCAACGTGGTGAAATTTTTGGTAGGCAGTAGTGACATATCAGTTGACAAGGAATAACACTTGTGAAATGTCTTGTTAATGCCATAATTTGCCTCATTAATGTTCAGCCTTCCATCTTACCCATCACTACCATCATGGCACTATTCCAGTATATTTGGAGGCTGCTCATAAGGCACAGACTTGCATTGGAGGACACATCAGCAACCAAAATTGAGAAAGTTGCAGCAGAGATACTTTATGCATATGGACAAGAATCGAGCTCAAGGAATGGACCAGGCTGCATCTCAGGGCTGCTCATATGCTCTTTTAGTGCTCTTTCATTTGTGAAAACTTGCATGCTTGCACCATCCATGCCAAATCTTACTTTGCCTTGCATTGGCTCCTCAGCCAGAGCCAAAGGCTTTCACTACTGGTGTTTAAGAGGCATTGTAGCACAAAAACACAGATGGGTTGCTTGTCATGCTAGTGCTACAACTCACTGGAGAAGAGTGTTGGAAAACAGGCCCTGATATTTCCAGAGTCATCACATAAGTTAAAGATTTTAAATGTTCCCAATTTATCTGATTTTCCACCCCAAGTTAATAGAAAATATAGGAAGAACCGAACAAGAGCTATGATATATTTAACATTATTGGATTCTAGTGACAGTTAAATAATTATAACAGATAGCAACTCTGACATACACACACACATACAAACAGACAGAGGAGAACAGACAGATTCTGGACAGAGGAGAAAGTCTTTCTTTCCAGCTAAAGTTGTTGAGATTATCTTTATAACTCTTCTTCTGGTCAGCATGTTACATAAGTAGTCTTTCTATGGTTGCTTCCACTGGTTGGTGAGAGATGCAAGATGGCTAGTTGCCTTATAAAAACTCTTTGGCTTATCAATTAAAAGTTACACTTTTCAACAACCGTTGCAAGACATGTGAACTGGTTTTCTTCAGAAAGGGCAGGTTGCTCCTGAGCTGGGAAATAAACTAAACTCTGTAATTTGTTCCCAACTCCAAGCTGATGTTACCTGAGGTATAATTAGATTGCTATTGGCAAGCATAAAGGTCTATGTCATTTGTCCATAGACTAGTCAACTTCTTGTTGCTAGTAAAAGCTGCATTAGTAAAAGCTGCCTCCTTGGCTAAAAATCATCGACAACCATACTATAATTACTGCCTGTTCTAACAACTGTTTGAATGCTGGCTGCAATAGGAGTCAATTTGCTTACTTTCTAAACTGCACCCACTCTTTTAAACACTTTTTTTAAAAACAGCTCTTTCTCATTTCAGTTTTTAAAAGCACGGAGACAAAAAGACATGGTCCTTACACTCATCAGTACTGAAAGATGCTGGGGGATGTGGAAACATAATGGTGAATAACATACAAAGTGCAATGCAGCATGTGCTCGCTCCCTACATGACAAACACACTTCATGTTAATTGAACCAATGGCTAATTTGGAAATTGGTGGAGGATAGTCATTAAGTCAAAATTGGTGCTTCTGTTAGTCAGGGGGTCCCAGTACCAACTGTCACAGGTGCAGTCTGCATGAAGGCAAGGAACTCCAACATAGTCAGTTGTCTGCTTATACTTTCATAGTCAGGGTATCTGTCCCAATACAGTCTGGGGAAGGTTTCAGCGGTCAGTCCTGTAGGGCCAGCACAAGTCAGGAGACTCTCAAGGAACTGCAAATGCAGTAGTCAGGGTTTGCTCATTCATGTCTATGGGCTGTTCATAAAAGTTAGTCAGGGATCTGGTATGAATACATCCTGGATATCTGTTCATTGATCTTCCAGTACAGTTCTAGAGGTGACCTGTAGGGACATCAAGGGGATCCATGACAGAGGGGTGGCTATGGCAAGGAGGTGAAGGCAAGCAGATGCATTTATAATAATGGACAAAAAAATTTAATGGGGGAGACTCAAGTTGACTGGAGGAGTTTGAAACAGCATCAGACGGCATGGTAGGAAATGGGCGAGGGTTTGATTGTAACCACCATTGTGACCACCCAAGGGGGAGCATAAAAGAACAGGATGGGCGTCAGTAATGCTGTGCTTCGGGAGGCAAGGAGAGACAAAGTTGGAAACAAAGTTCAATATGGTGGTCTCCACACTGGGGAATGGGTTTAAATGGTCTTTTGGCAAAAGGTGAGGTAATAGGAGACATATAGATTGTCACTTGGGACCAGCTGAGGCCTGGTGCTAACAGTGTCCAGTGCAATCTGCATTGCCAGCCATACTGTTCTCTTCTCTAGATGTGAGGTGTTCCTAGGAAATGGCTAGAACAGTGCTTAGGATGGACAGTATGTCAATTTGATGATTCTAAGTATGGAATTCATGTTAGCTGAACAACAATAATTTGTACCAATAAAAACTTGAAGTAGCTACTTGCAAAGTACAGTTATATTGGATTTGAAATCATTCCATCACCCATTTCATGTGCATTCAGATTGCAGATGATTAGGGGCAGATGCTCATCAAAGGTGAGTTACTACATACTGGCAAATTGATCCAGGCGTTTCAATAATATTGAAATTAGCATCAAGGTACAAAACACCAGCCCTGGGCAAATGGAAACCACTATTTGTTTCAACTCCAACAGTCTTATGTGAGCCACGCAAGTTTAAGTCCTCATTTATTATGTGAGCCACGCGAGTTTGAGTCCTCATTTGTCATATAAGCATACCAATTATCTGTGCTGAATGCAGTTTGATGTTCAGTGTTTGATGCAAGTATGAGATTGGAGGGATGGAGTTGTGCTCCTTTTTTAGCTGGTTTGGCACCTTTAGCAAGTTACTACTGCTCATGCTGAGATGGAATGTGGATTTCCAATGCAGACATTTCTTTAGTCAGTCATGTGCAGTATGTCTCACTGTGTGGTGAAGCGTATTCAGCCCTCATTTGCAGGGAATGCTACTGATTGTTGTTCAGAGACTTAAGAAATGCTTTTGCTCCTTTTGTGTCCAATTTAGGCCTTTTCATAGAAAATAGGAACAGAAGTTGGACATTCAACCCTTTGAACCAATTCCACTGTTCTTTATGATCATGGCTCATCAACTCTTTACCCTGTTCTGCTTTCTCCCCAATTCTTTTGATTTCTTTAGTCCTAAGAATTATACAACTAACTCCTTCTTGAAAACATTCAATGTTTGGCCTAACCAGCTTTCTGTGACTCTCTCTAGGTCAAGTAATTTCTCCTCATCTTAGTTCTAAGTGGTCTATCTTTATCTTAAACTGTGATTTGTGGCTTTGGACTCCTCCAGTCATCGGGAACATCCTTCCCAAGTTTTCCCTGTCTAATCCTGTTTGAATTTTATAAGTTTCTATTAAATCCTCCCTCATTCTTCTAAACTGCAGTGAATGTAGTCCTAACCTATCCAGTCTCTCTTCATGTATCCATCCAGCTATCTCAGTAATCAGACTGGTATATCTTTGTTGTACTCCTTCCCATAGCCAGAACATCTTCCTCAGATAAAGAATTCAAAATCACACAACACTCCAAAAACAAAACCAGAAATTGCTGGAAAAAGCTCAGCAGATCTGGCAGCATCTCTGGACAGAGATCAGAGTTAATGTCTTGGGCCAAGGGACCCTTCCTCAGGCTGGTTTCACCAAGGCCCTGCAGCAAGGCATTCCTATTCCTATTCTCATCCTTTTGCTATGAAGGCCAACGTACCATTTGCTTTCTGCACCTGCACGATTATTTTCAGCAACAGGTGTACCAGGGGACCTTTGTCTCATTGCATTGCCACTGAAGACAAGGAGCATTCATCTTAGGGAAAAATTGCTATTGCAAGCCTCCTTAGGATATGTGGGATGTATCGGAGCCCAGAATTTTCTGTTCCCCCTAATTTTCTTAGTATGATGAATGTAAGCCCTAAGGTAAGGTGAGTCCCTTGGAGTGGGAAACAACCCTCCCCCGATGGCTGTGGAGATCACTCAGCACTGAACATCTATGTGGCAGGGAGTGACAGGAGGCCTCATCCCTGCACAGCCACAATTCCATCAATACAGCCACCTATGTCACAAGGTATTTTTTTGCTCTCCCCCAGTGTAAGGTTAGTGCTTCAACCCAAGCAGCATGATTTGGAAACCTAGCTGTTTTTTTTCTAGGTATGGAGTGCTATTGTTTGCACACACTTGGCACTGAGAGGACCATATCACAATGCTGTAAAGCTCATTAATAGGAGAGGGTCTATTTAATTAATATATAGGTGATCTGTGATCACAATAACCACTTCCTGGAGCTGCATGTCTGCTACCCTGGTAGCTGCCATGACTTATAAAATGTGGGGCACTCTTGTCTACCTGATGCATTTGAGGGTCTGAGGCCTGACAAGGCTCATTGATACTGTGGCTCATGATAACATGTGCAACCACTCTGACTCATGACACTGCACGTATTTCACTGAGGCTCATGGATGACGACTCTCACAACAGCATGCATTATGACCCCATAATTTTTAACTCACCTCATCCTCCAAACTCATAAGCCTTCCTACCCTCTGTTCCCTCTATTCACTGGGACACACCACCTCTGCTCCCATATTACCATTAATTGCTCTTTCATCCTCTTTCTTCATACTTGTCCCTACCTTTGATTTGTTTGCGAAAATATTGGCCCACAACTGGCTGAACGGTAGACCTCAGGCTGCTCGCTCCTTATGAGGAGCAAATATTCAATTTAGCCTGAGAAGAACACAACTGTTCCTGTGGAGCTGGAGAAGCCTGTAACCTTAATAGCCACTGGGATAAGAATTGCCACCTGGTCCTCTGTATCCATCTGATCTTGCAGATTACACATTTTGGTGATGATGGCCTGTCCTTTCCGTAATCAATACCTGAGCTCTTTTCAGAAAATTGACGAAAATGATAACAAGGTGTGCAGATGTTGAGTCTCATCAATCTCCTCAGCCTCCTTGGTAGATTTTTGCCAGCTGCTTTTCCCTCTGGAGGCTGTGTGGCAGTTGCTGGAGGTTGCTGTTCTTCTTGGTCTTGTTGAGTAGTAGTAATTGCTATCTTCATGTATTTGTAGTTTCATTAAAGCTAGCAGCACTCCAGCCACAGTGATCTGCATGCGAGACGTGTAAGCAGATAATTCATGGGAAGTTTCAAAAAGATAACAATTTTATTTAAGGAATTTAGGAGTTCTCACATCCATCAAAATAAAATCATATGTTATGCCCTCACACGGTGTGGCATGGATAGTTCCTAAGGATGTCACTGTCATTCCTCAAGAAGGAGCTTTGAGATATGTCATCATCTTATTCAAATGTACGTAGCACAATCAACTTTTAGGCTACATTGGGGCAGTAGAATTCTGTCAATAAGTAATAATGCTACCCTTCTACCAACCCCAAGGAAAAAGCTCACTTCTATATTACATGCCATGTTATTACAGACTTGTAGGCCAGTGTGTGAATGGGTAGCTAAAAAGTGTTGGCTTCCAATGCTACCTATGGAATGTGTTTGTGAAATAAAAAGACCAGCTGCTACTTTTTAATACCTTTGTCTGATTACGTTGGCATATTTGACATGACAAGGAGATGACAAGGAGGAAATTAGTGCACACAATGTAATGTTTACAAATGCATGAGGCCATAATTTTTCATGTATTTTTCAATGAAGTATGGGTGAAATGCAAATTGAGCAAACTGAATGACATTGCTGGATCAGTGGAGGCCTGATTTCTGCAACTGCCCCTGGCAGAAACATAAATTCCAAAAGTTTTACACTGTTCCCAGAGGAAAAAAAAAGAAACGTACTCAGTCCAGTTTTCATGTTATATCAGCCAGTTTGTCTAGCTTTGCAAAATTCACTTTTGATTCAACAGGGAGAAAGTGAGGACTGCAGATGCTGGAGATCATTCCTGAAGAAGGGCTTATGCCCAAAATGAGGATTCTTCTGCTCCTTGGATGCTGCCTGACCTGCTGCGCTTTTCCAGCAACACATTTTTCAGTTTTGATTCAACAGATCAAGATTCCAACTTTGCTTGTATGAATGACTTTGCAGACACTGCCTGTCATGAACAAAACTCCCCACTAACTTTTATGTTCCCATTCAAGTGGCTGTCCCTGTGGCCCCTATGACCTTTCAATCTTACCTCTATTTCAGTTACTATTATTCATTCATGTCTGAATCAATGTCCCAACATTATCTCTAGCACCTATAACTTTGAAGATTCCCATGTCCTTGTAGCCTCTACACAAATTGTCCACTATCACCATTCCCTCAGTGACCCAGCACAATGAAGCCAATCCTCAGATTTAAAGTTGCTCACTGCCTATGGCCTGCTTCTTGACAATTAGTGAACAAATCTCCAAGACTGATCATGACTCACCCCTTTTGAAGTAATAACAAATCCCAAGAAGCATCACAGGAGATTTATAAAGCAAAAATTGATACCAGGCTACCAAAGGAGATACTAAAAATTGACAAAACTTGGTCAAAGAGCCATATATGAGGAAATATCTTAGAGATGGCTAGAGTAATCACAAGAGAGAATTCAAAACACAGGACTTTTTAGCAAGACAACCATGACTGACCGCAGTCCATCTTCTGGATTGATGTCTCCCCACCTATAATCCCAGACTGGTTTCACCAGACCTGGAGGATGGACCAGTCTAAAGCTGAACGCTGTAATTATTAGTGAACAGATCCACTTCTTACTTTCTGATATAGGGAAGATTATTGTGAAGCAACTGATAATAGATAGCCTGTGATACTGCCCAGAGGAACTGCTGCAGAGATACGGTAGAAATTGAGATAATTCTTCTCAATGGCAGGTATGGCTACAGTCATTGGATTGACCCCATCACCTCTACTTTTGCTCTTTCTCCCAATATTTTCCAATCCAAGCATGCGAAGTATATTCCCTCCCCGTACATCACCGCACAAGATGTCAAATACTTGTCTGAACTTAATGTATTGCAGTTGCACCACACCGAAATACAGATTATGGCATCTTCCTTAAACGCTCATATTTCCTCAATATGTGCAGCTTTCAATTCTCTGTTGCACTCTTACACTGACCTCTTTATTTTCTTCAACTGTTTAAATGTAGCTGAATGTGTGCTCAAGCAAGATACTTTATAATTCTGAGATTCTTGACATACCCCAGCATAACCAATGGGCGGCACGGTGGCACAGTAATGGGCGGCACGGTGGCACAGTAATGGGCGGTACGGTGGCACAGTGGTCAGCACTGCTGCCTCACAGCGCCAGGGACCTGGGTTCAATTCCTGCCTCAGGCGACTGACTGTGTGGAGTTTGCACGTTCTCCCCGTGTCTGCGTGGGTTTCCTCCGGGTGCTCCGGTTTCCTCCCACAGTCCAAAGATGTGCGTGTCAGGTGAATTGGCCATGCTAAGTTGCCCGTAGTGTTAGGTAAGGGGTAAATGTAGGGGTATGGGTGGGTTGCGCTTCGGCGGGTCGGTGTGGACTTGTTGGGCCGAAGGGCCTGTTTCCACACTGTAAGTAATCTAAAAAAAACCACAACATTCCACCTCAATAACATCATCTCAGATCCAGCTTTACCTTAACCTATTGTTGTAAACACTCATTGTACTTTTATTAAATTGAGTCTTCATTATTCTAAACTACTTCTACCTGGCATTCACCATTCTACTTTCCATAAACCTGAAGTCATGCAAAACTGTGCTGCCCACATCTTTAATTGCATCAAATCTCATTCATTCATCATCCATGCGCTAGCAGACTTAGAATACCTCCTGGTTAAATAATATCACAGTTTTAATCTGCTTTCTTCTAATTCCAGATATTTGGGAATTCCTAAGTTTATTCATTGTATGTTGGCAGTTGTGTTATCTGTTGCTAAAAAGTCCTGTGGTTTTGAATTCTCTCTTGAGATTGCTCTAGCCATCTCTGAGATACTTCCTCACATATGGCTCTTTGACAAGGTTTTGTCAATTCTTAGTATCTCCTTTGGTAGCCTGGTATCAATTTTTGCTTTACAAATCTCTTGTGATGCTTCTTGGGATTTTTTATTACTTCAAAAGTACTGAATAAAGTTGCTGTTGTTCAGCATTTCCTGGAAGTTTGGCCTTTGTATTGAATGTTACTATATTGCCCAGTTTCCTTTTGGCAGGAAATGGTGATAGGGAATGTGGGTGCTTGGGGACAGTCATGCCTAAGAATTGAATAGCATACAATATCCACAAGTCTCAGCTTTAATATAGGCGTGATTGTGTAATGATGCTGCCTGTTGATGGATGCTAGATTGCTTGAAATTGAAGCTACTCCCTCATGGATCAAAACGTTTATCTCGTATATTCCAGGTGTGGTCACAATCATTTCCATCTCCACTGTTTTTTTCTGCACAGAAGGAAACACCAATAACTCCTCAAGCAGTGAGTTTCAAGATCAGCCTCTTAACATTAAGAGATCCCAAAATGTGAATATTCCTTTCTTTGTAGCCCTCCCTATCAACGCCATTGGATTTGAACTTCAAGTCATAGTCATAGAGATGTACAGCATGGAAACAGACCCTTCGGTCCAACCTGTCTACGCCGACCAGATATCCCAACCCAATCTATTCCCACCTGCCAGCACCCAGCCCATATCCCTCCAAACCCTTCCTATTCATATACCCATCCAAATGCCTCTTAAATGCCACCACATCCTCTGGCAGCTCATTCCATACCTGTACCACCCTCTGTGTGAAAAAGTTGCCCCTTAGGTCTCTGTTATATCTTTCCCCTCTCACCCTAAACCTAAGCCCTCTAGTTCTGGACTGCCTAATCCCAGGGAAAATACTTTGCCTATTTATTCTTTTCATGCCCCTCATAATTTTGTAAACCTCTATAAGATCACCCCTCAGCCTCCGATGCTGCAGAAAAAAACAGCCCCAGCCTGTTCAGCCTCTCCCTATAGCTCAAATCCTCCAACCCTGGCAACATCCTTGTAAATCTTTTCTGAACCCTTTCAAGTTTCACAACATCTTTCTGAAAGGAAGGAGAACAGAATTGCATGCAATATTCCAATAGTGGCCTAACCAATGTCCTGTACAGCCGCAACATGACCTCCCAACTCCTGTACTGTATACTCTGACCAATAAAGGAAAACATACCAAACACCTTCTTCATTATCCTATCTACCTGCGTCTCCACTTTCAAGAACCTATGAACCTGCACTCCAAGGTCTTTTTGTTCAGCAACACTCCCTAGGACCTTACCATTAAGTGTATAAGTCCTGCTAAGATTTGCTTTCCCAAAATGTAGCACCTCGCATTTACCTAAATTAAACTCGATCTGGCACTTCTCAGCCCATTGGCCCATCTGGTCCAGATCCTGTTGTAATCTGAGGAACCCTCTTTGCTGTCCACTACATCTCCAATTTTGGTGTCATCTGCAAACTTCTAACTGTACCTCTTATGCTCGCATCCAAATCATTTATGTAAATGACAAAAAGTAGAGGGCCCAGCACCAATCCTTGTGGCACTCCACTGGTCACAGGCCTCCAGTCTGAAAAACAACCCTCCACCCTTTGAGCCAGTTCTGTATCCAAATGGCTAGTTCTCCCTTTATTCCATGAGATCTAACCTTGCTAATCAGTCTCCCATGGGGAACCTTGTCGAACGCCTTTGAGAAGTCCATACTGCTCTGCCCTCATTAACCTTCTTTGTAACTTCTTCAAAAAACTCAATCAAGTTTGTGAGACATGACTTCCCACACACAAAGCCATGCTGACTATCCTGAATCAGTCCTTGTCTTTCCAAATACATGTATATCCTGTCCCTCAGGATTCCCTCCAACAACTTGCCCACCACTGAGGTCAGGCTCACCGGTCTATAGTTCCCTGGTTTGTCTTTTCCGCCCTTCTTAAACAGTGGCACCACGATTGCCAACCTTCAGTCTTCCGGCACCTCACCTGTGACTATTGAGGATACAAATATCTCAGCAAGAGGCCCAGCAATCACTTCTCTCGCTTCCCACAGAATTCTCGGGTACACTTGATCAGGTCCTGGGGATTTATCCACCTTTAACTGTTTCAAGACATCCAGCGCTTCCTCCTCTGTAATCTGAACATTTTGCAAGATGTCACCATCTATTTCCCTACAGTCTATATCTTCCATATCCTTTTCCACAGTAAATACTGATGTAAAATATTCATTTAGTATCTCCCCCATTTTCTGTGGCTCCACACAAAGGCCGCCTTACTGATCTTTATGGGGCCCTATTCTCTCCCTACTTTCCCTTTTGTCCTTAATATGTTTGTAAAAACCCTTTGGATTTCCTTAATTCTATTTGCCAAAGCTATCTCATGTCCCCTTTTTGCCCTCCTGATTTCCCTCTTAAGTATGCTCCTACTTCCTTTATACTCTTCTAAGGATTCACTCGATCTATCCTGTCTATACCTGACATATGCTTCCTTCTTTTTCTTAATCGAACCCTCAATTTCTTTAGTCATCCAGCATTCCCTATAACTACCAGACTTCTCTTTCACTCTGACAGGAATATACTTTCCCTGGGTTCTTGTTATCTCATTTCTGAAGGCTTCCCATTTTTCAGCCGTCCCTTCATCTATGACCATCTGCCTACAATCAGCTTTCGAAAGTTCTTGCCACATACCATCAAAATTGGCCTTTCTCCAATGTAGAACTTCAACTTTTAGATCTCGTCTATCCTTTTCCATCACGATTTTAAAACGAATAGAATTATGGTCCCCCACTGACACCTCAGTCACCTGCCCTGCCTTGTTTCCCAAGAGTAGGTCAAGTTTTGCACCTTCTCTAGTAGGTATATCCACATACTGAATCAGAAAGTTGTCTTGTACGCATTTAAGAAATTCCTCTCCATCTAAACTTTTAACACTATGGCAGTCCCAGTCGATGTTTGGAAAGTTAAAATCCCTTACCATAACTACCCTATTATTCTTACAGATGAGATCTCCTTACAAGTTTATTTCTCAATTTCCCTCTGACTATTAGGGGGTCTATAATACAATCCTAATAAGGTGATCATCCCTTTCTTATTTCTCAGTTCCACCCAAATAACTTCCCTGGATGTATTTCCGGGAATATCCTCCCTCATCACAGCTGTAATGCTAGCCCTTATCAAAAATGCCACTCCCCTTCCTCTTTTGCCTCCCTTTCTATCCTTCCTGTAGCATTTGTATCTTCGAACATTAAGCTGCCAGTCCTGCCCATCCCTGAGCTATGTTTCTGTAATTGCTATGATATCCCAGTCCCATGTTCCTAACCATGCCCTGAATTCATCTGCCTTCCCTGTTAGGCCCCTTGGATTGAAATAAATTCCGTTTAATTTATTAGTCCTACCTTGTCCCTGCCTGCCCTGACTGTTTGATTCAGTTCTGTTCTCAATTGTACCAGTCTTAGATTGATTTCTTTCCTCACTATTTCCCTGGGTCCCACCCCCCATTCTTACTAGTTTGTATCCTCCAAAGCAGTTCTAGCAAATTTCCCTACCAGTATATTAGTCCCCTTCCAATTTAGGTGCAATCCGTCCTTCTTGTACAGGTCACTCCTACCCAAAAAGAGATTCCAATGATCCAAAAAATGTGAATCCTTCTCCCATATACCAGCTCCTCAGCCATGCATTCATCTGCTCTATTCTCCTATTCCTGCCCTCACTAGCTCGTCGCACTGGGATTAATCCAGATATTACTACCCTTGAGGACCTCCTTTTTAAATTTCTGCCTAACTCTCTGTAATCTCCCTTCAGAATCTCAACCTTTTCCCTTCCTATATCATTGGTTCCAATGTGGACAATGACCTCTTGCTGGCCCCTCTCCCCTGTGAGAACATTCTGCACCCTCTCTGAGACATCCTTGATCCTGGCACCAGGGAAACACACCATTCAGCTTTTTCTCTGCTGGCCACAGAAACGTCTGTCTGTACCTCAAATTGCAGAATTCCCTAACACAATTGATCTCTTGGAAGCTGACTTACCCCTCATTGTATTAGAGCCAGTCTCAATACCAGAAACTTGGCTGTTCATGCTACGTTCTCCTGAGAATCCATCACCCCTACGTTTTCCAAAACAGCATACCTGTTTGAAATGAGTATATCCACAAAAGACTCCTGCCCTAGGTGCCGACCTCTCTTACCCTTCCTGGAGTTAATCCATCTCCCCACCCAAAATTATCTAAATTTTCATTTAGCCATTTTAACTGCCCAGCCCCATGCATATTCGAATAAACATGCCAGATTTAGTAGTTAGCTGCCCCCGCCAATGAAGACAAGGTGCTGCTTGCTGTTGATGATCAACCCCCTTCGCATTATCCCTTTCTCTTCAATGCTCTATCTTTTACCTCTTATTTTGTGCTGAGTTGTCCACTGGATAAATGTAATTCTCTCTGTATCCCAGGATACTGCTTACAATCACCACACTTAATTTGCTGACCATGCCCAACTGTCCAGACTATATAGGTGCAGACCCCTTGACAATGACTGCACTGAGCAGGAGACTGACTGTGTCTAAGTCACAGTAGTGAAATTGGAAAATGCTTTTGACTTAGTGTGCCAGGATCACTGCCTCCCTGGATTTGAGTGAGGACTTTGAGACATGACTGTTGCTTAAAGAACATGTGATGTGTACATAGTTTATGTGACTGCATGTGGTGAAGCTGTAAAACGGACATAACATGGTGCTGAACAGCAATATGTCTACTCCATTGACTAATGACTGGTGACAATCATAGCAAGCTGCTTGGCTTTGTGTTGGCACCAGAAGTCAAGTCAGGATAGAAATATAATGAGCCTTTAAGCTCTGATTCAGTGGGCAAATGCAAAAGACAAGGCACAGCTGGGCAAGACAGGAATGATGTGAACATCAAAGTAGGCACAAAATGAGGAGTACTAAGAAAGTGAGTGACAAGTCCTGTGATGCACCCTAGTCCAAACCATGAGGTAGTTTATGCTTGTTTAGTATTGTCCTCGCATTCTGTCAGGGGTTCTGATATGCTTTGAAATGTCACACTGAGGGGCAGAAGTGTACTATAAATGGATCAGAGATGTGCCACGATGTAGTGAGGCTGATACATGTTAGATATTAATATCTGCAGACGTGATGTTTATGCAGGTGTTACTCTTGAATTGTGCCTTCAGATGTTAATGCCAGGTGTCAAAGATGGAACTTCAGAGAAGCAAGCAGCAAGCTGGAATCACTATGCAACCACTCTGACTTGCATGCCAGGAGTTCCCCTGTTTAGTTTCTATCTGGTGGCTGGGAGGCTAGGTGGCTTAATGATCAGCACTGCTACCTCACAGCGCCAGGGACCCAAGTTCAATTCTACCCTCGGGTAACTGTCTATGTGGAGTTTGCACATTCTCCCCATGTTGGTATGGGTTTCCTCCAAGTGTTCTGGTTTCCTCCCACAGTCCAAAGATGTGCAGGCTAGGTGAATTGGATATGGCCAATGTGGGGTTACAGGGAAAAAGGGGTGTGTTGAGGTGGGATGCTCTCTGGAGAGTCAGTGTGGACTCATTGGGTCAATTGGCCTGCTTCCATACTATTGGGATTCTATGATATGAATGATTTAGATGAGAATATACAAGGCATAGTTAATAAGTTTGTGGGTGATATCAAAATTGGTGGTATACTGGACACTGAAGAAGGTTATCTAAAAGGATCTTGATCAACTGGGCCAGTGGACTGAGGAATGGCAGATGGAGTTTAATGCTGATAAATGCAAAATGTTGCATGTTGATAAGGCAAACCAGGACAGGATTTACACAATTAATGGTGGGGTCCTGGGGAGTATTGCCAAGTATACTGACCTAGAGGTGCAAATACAATGTTCATTGAAAATTGGGTCACAGGTAGACAGAGTGGTGAAGAAGACTTTTGGCATGCTTGCTTTCATCAGTCAGAGGAACATTAAGCACAGGAGTTGGGATATCGTGTTACAGCTGTGCAAGTCATTGGTGAGGCCACGTTTGGACTACTATGTACAATTTTGGTCACCCTGCTATAGGGAGGATGGTATTAAACTGGAAAGGGTGTGAGAAAGATTTGCAAGAATGTTATCGAGGAAGGTTTGAATTATAGGCAGATTGATTGGTTGGGAATATTTTCCCTGAAGCATAGGAAGTTTAGGGGTGATATTACAGAGGTTTGTAAAATCATGATGGACACAGATAAGATGAATAATTGAGGTCTTTTCCCCAGGATAGGGAGTCCAAAACTACAAGGCACAGGTTTAAGGTGAGAGGCAAAAGATTTAAATGAGACCTGAGCTGCAACTTTTTCACATAGGGTGACGCATGTATGGAACAAGCTGCCAGACTAAGTGGTAGAGGTGAGTTCAATTACAATATTTAAAAGACACTTGGACAGGTACATTGATAGGAAAGGTTTAGCAAGATAGGGGCCAAATGCAGACTAATGGGACATCTAAGGCTAATTAGTAAAGTGCAGGGATATTAGAAAGGATGGAAAATTGGTTGGTTAGCAGAAAATAAAGTGTGTATAGGTGGGTATTTGTCTCATTGGCAAAATGTGATCAGTGAATACCTGAAGATACCTTTGCTGTGTCTCAGTTTTTAACAATTTACATCAATGATGTGAGTGAGGAGATTAAAAGCACGGTAACTGAATTTGTGAATGACCACAGATAGGTAAGAAAATATGTTATGAAGAAGATTTAGGAGTTGACAGATGTAGAGTAAGTGAGCAAACATCTGGCAGATACAGAATAACTGGGAAAATGTGAAGCTGTTTACTCTGACTGAAAAAAGAAAAACACAGATAATTACTGAGAGAACAAGTGTGAAACTCTAAATTGCAGAGGGATTTATGAATTCTACTGCAAGAGTCAAAAAAAGCTAATATGCAGGTGGCATATTAGGGGCATGGATAGGATAAATAAACAATGTCTCTTTCCTATGGTGGGGAGTCCAGAACTAGAGGGTGTGGTTTAGGGTGAGAGGGGAAAAATTTAAAAGTGACCTAAGGGGCAACTTTTTCAAGCAGAGGGTGATGCATGTATGGAATGAGCTGCCAGAGAAAGTGGTGGAGGTTGTTACAATTACAACATTTAAAAGGCATCTGGATGGGTTTATGAATTTGAAGGGTTTACAGGGATATGGGCCAAGTGCTGGCAAATGGAACTAGATTGGGTGAGGATATCTGGTCTGCATGGATGAGTTGGACTGAAGGGTCTGTTAATGTGCTGTACATCTTTATGCTCTAAGAAGGCTAATGGAATGCCATCTGCTCTTAAAGAAGGAATTTAACATTAAAAAATGCATGTTATGCTTCAGTTACAGAAGGCATTTTTGAAACTACATCTCAAACACCATAAGCAGCGTTGTTCTCCTATTTATGGAAAAATATAAGTGCAATGGAGCTGGTTTAGAGGAGATATCATGCCCTCTTGAACTCTCTCTTCAAAGTTCTTTTTAGCTCTACCTTATGGTATTTGCTGACTATCAGTTCCAGACTCATAACATTAAACTATTATAAATATTAGCCACCATACTGATTAGGAAAGGAACTTGGGAATGTTATGATCCCAGTTACAGTTAATACTAGACAAGTCAGATCTCTGAGTGAAATATAGATAGTTCATACCTTGTTTTTATTTTTATTCAATATGGTGGCATTTCAATGAAGTATAAGCACACACAGCTGCAGATTTAGTTTTAGCAATAAAACAAAATTTATTACACAAAAGAAATAAAAGTATAATAAATAAAAACAAACTAACGAAATATAACAGTTTGAAAAAATCAAAACCTGTGGCAAAACAAAATCTCATCTACTCCTCAACACCATCATTTTTCAATTAATAAAAATCCAGAGAAATTTCCCTTCTGCATCATATCTGTAGGTTTGATGCAACTGCCTCTTCTCAGTTTTGGCCCTTTGAACCGTGAGGCCATTTCCCTGTCTCATCACTCAACTGATAGCTTAGACCTTCTCAGTTTTATAATAATTTGCAGAGTTCTAACCATACACTCTCGGTCTGGAAGTTTCACAAACTGAACTCTTTCACTAAAGTAACTTATTTCTTTAATTGTGTCTAATAAACTCCTTTCCTAGGAAGGACTATACTTGGATTTGGCTTTGGACAAGATTTCTTCAAACTGAAATCTTGCAAGCTAACTAAATAATACAAATTGTTCGTCTTAGATCCTGGTAAAGCCAATGTTTTCCCTCTCTTGTCATAAGATCCCACAGCATAAATTAACTATCATTATCCTTCCAGGAGTCTATGCAGTCATCTAGTCTCTAATACATAGTAGTTTGAAATCGTAGTTTTGAAAAGACTGATCAAGTTAATTTTCAAATATTTATTAATACATAAATCACACTTTTCACCACAGATAGTCACCAGTTTAGTGGGAATAGGTCCAAGAGAGCAGAAAGTTTTATCAATGACCTTCCCCCAATTAAAAGGTCAGAAGTGAGGATGTTTGTTAATGATTACACAATGTTCAATGCCATTCGTGACCCTTCAGAAATAGTCCCTCCCAAATGCAGTAAGACCTGGATAATATCTGGCTTGGGTTGAAAATGACCATAGTCAAAGTGTGTGGTACTGAAAAAGCACAGCCGGTGAGGCGAGAAGCAGAGAGTCGATGTTTTGAGCATAAGCTCTTCATCAGGAATGTGGGGCAGGTCCTAGGGGGCTGAGAGATAAATAGGAAGGAGATGGGGCTGGGGGCAGATAGCTGGGCATCAGATAGGTAGATGAAGATGGGGTGTGATGGTGATAAATTGGAGTGGAGGGTGGAGTGGATAGGTGGGAAAGAAGATGGACAGTTCAAGAAGACAGAGCCAAGTTGGAGTGTTGAATCTGGGATAGGGTGGGAGGAGGGGATTTGAGGAAAGTGGTGAAATCAACATTGAAACTGTGTGGTTTAAGGATCCCACACATTATGACTCCGATTACTGGCAAGTGCAGTCCTCACTTTCTCGTAGTTGAAAATGACCATTTCTAACAAGAGAGAATCTAATTATTTCCCATTGAATGCCAATGGCATCACCATCATTGAGTCCCCTACTATCAACATTCTGAAGCTAACCACTGACCAGAAGCTGAATTAGATTAGTTGACTATGGAGTTGCCATATAGACACTGTGGCTATAAGACAAGGTCAGAAGCTTGGAATCTGACAGTGAATAACGTACCTTCTGACTCCCCAAATCAGGTGCATTCAACAACACTCAAGAAGCCTGACATCATCCCAGAACAAATCTTGCTTCATTGGCTTCACATAAATAAATATTTACTCCCTCCACCATCAATGGGCAGTAGCAGCAGTGTGCAGTGGCCTGTAAAGGGCCTGTTTCCATGTTGTATGACTGACTCATAAACAAGGTGAGTTTCAAAAGGGACATGTGGAGTTATTAAAAATAAACAAAGAATAGGGGAAAAAATGAGGAAGAAGAAATCATTGCATTGGTATGGCTAGATGTACAAAGAAAAGGGAGTGATGTGGCAGAGGTAGTTGGATGGATGATTTTAGTGTTGGTGACAAAGAAGTCCATGATTATGCTGTTGTATTCACATGTGTCAACACTTAGTTGGTATTTTCAATAAAACAACATCATTTCAATTGAATCACTGGAAATCTAACTTTATATGATAGGAGAGAAGGAGTAGCAGTGGCAATGCCTTAGACTTGTAACCATGACGTCCAGTCTAAAGATTTTAGTACATGGGTTCAAATTCCATCATGGCAACTTGTATTCAATTAATAAATCTGGAATATAAAACTAGTCTTGATAATGGTGATCATAACAGCTAACATTGATTATGGTGACAAATCCATCTGGTAGCTGAATGCCCTTTAGGGAAGGAGATATGATGCACTTTCTTGGTTTATACAATATGCGATTTCAGGCCCACAAAAATGTGCTTGACTCTTGAGTGCCTTCTGTAATGGCCTTCCAAAGCTGTCAGTTGTATGTGATGTCCACAAAACCTGATAAAAGGAATTAACCCAACTGGCATTAACCAAGGCATGTTGTGCAATGGAATACTCAGTTTGCTTGGATAAATGTAGCTCCAATGACAATTTAGAAGCTTGATATTATCCAGGTCAAAGAAGCCCATTGCCTGGTACCCTATCCAACATCTGCAACATTCACTTCCTCCATCACTGATATGAATCAGTAGCAATGCATGTAATCTACAAGATGCACTGCAACAAGTCATCAGAATAGCTGTGACCTCCACCACCTAGAAAGATAAGGGAACATCACCATGCAAATTCTACTCCCAAGCCACACACCATCCTGACTTGAAATTATACTGTCATTCCTTCACTGCTAGACCAAAATCCTGAAACACTCTCCATAATAGTACTCTGGGTGTACTAATACTACATGGACTGAAACATTCAAGAAGGCAGCTCACCACCTTCTCAAGGGAAATTAGGAATGGGCAACAAATGCTCAGAGATAGTAATATCTACATTTGGGATTTTAGAAGAAAAGATTGATTGAAATGCAGAATGAATGCGATGGGTGTTAGAATATTAATGATGTCACAGCTAACAACGAGTGCACAGGATCTGCTTTGTACCATCTTATAGGAGATGCAAATTAATATAAAATCAACAGCAACCTTTAAACTGATATTGAATAAGTATTTGAAGCAGAAAATATTGTACTAGTATTAAATGAATGAGGCAATGACTCTACTTCATTTTTTTGAACAAGCAGGTACTTGATTCAATTTTATGGACTGATTGTCCTCCTTCAACTTGTTGTCAATTAGTTGTCAACTAATCAAATTTAGTGTTGTTAGAAATGCATTAAGTAAACACTGTGTTTATGCAGGCTTAAAGTACAACTTATGTAGAAGTTTTCTTCTGTTTGAGTTGGTATGTTACTAAGATTTCAGTGACTACAGTGAAATAACATGGAAACTGTGGGAACTACACTATACATCTATCAAATCTGTAAAGAAATGATAGGTAAGCAATGTTTTGGATTGTGAAAATATATTTGAACTGTTTTTCTGTCCTGTACAGAATGTTAGAGCAGAAGGCCATATTTGTAAATTAAGCACAACAAATTGAAGTGGGAAATACAAGAGAAAGACATTTTGAAAAGTGAAGATGGAACTCAGGGAAAAAAAGTCTGCCATACAGTTAACTCAACATTATTACAGATACACAGCTCTTTCTTGAGACTTTTTCTTATCTGGTTAATGTTCTATAACTTTGGGCTGCATTACATCAAGCACTTTAAGGAATTCACTGCACTTTAAGAAGAAGGTGGCACAGTGGTTAGCACTTTTGCCTCACCGCGCCAGAGACATGGGTTCAATTCCTGCCTCAGGTGACTTGGCTGTGTGGAGTTTGCACATTCTCCCCGTGTTTGCGTGGGTTTCCTCCGGGTGCTCCGGTTGCTTCCCACAGTCCAAAAATGTGCAGGTTAGGTGAATTGGCCATGCTAAATTGCCCATAGTGTTAGGTGAAGGGGTAAATGTAAGGGAATGGGTCTGGGCGGGTTGTGCTTCGGCGGATCTGTGTGGACTTGTTGGACCAAAGGGCCTGTTTCCACACTGTAAAGAATCTAATCTAAAAAAAAGGTCACTAATCTTCTCCACCTCATCAGCATCTTCTCCAATACCTCACATTCTATCTCTGCTCCTATACCCACCACCCACCAAGGCTCATGCTTTACTACTCACTTTAATTCCTGCAATATTTTCCCTCACTTGCTGTTACCCATTCCTACCCCTGACATCACGAATTCTGCACACCTCAATGGTGCCAAACTCCTCACTCAGGAAACCTCCCACCTGCACCAGAAGTAATAGATGTGCCAATCACTTTCATCTCCCAAATACCTACCTCTCACATATTCAACAAAGAAAGCAGACCAAAATAGGGCAGCAGAAAGACTCAAGATGGATGGTGGACTGCCCAACATTCAGCTGTGCCCAGTAAAAACCAAAAGGACTGCAGACGCTAGAAATCAGAAACAAAAACAGAAATTGCTGGAGAAGGGTTTCAAGCTCAGTGATGCTACCAAACCTGCTGAGCTTTTCCAGCAATTTTTGGCTTAGTTTCTGATGATGATCACAATCAAGATGCTCGTCATATGAGGAGTGAAGAGCTGAATCAAAAACGGAAATTGCTGTAAAAGGGTTTCAAGCACAGTGATGCTACCAAACCTGCTGAACTTTTCCACATGGTGAGCATTTGACTGTGAGCATCATTTCTAAGCCCCTACACCGGAGTCAGACTTGACTAGACTTTCTATGCCAAGATCCCCTACGCAAAGGCTATCCCACTTGACTTGACTGCTGCTAATAACCACTATGAGTTTCCTTAATTTATGTATGCACAAAGCAACATACAAGTAAGATGAGCCTAATATGTCTGGCTGAAGGGACAAATATAAAAAGGCAAGGCAGTGCATGGCAGGGATGCTGTGAGCATCCAGGTAAGCTCAGAATCACCGTGCATTTTGTCAAAGAGCAAAGAGCCCGGAGATATAACTTGGTCCAGTCCGTGAGCTGGTGACATTACTGCAGAATTATAATGAAACTTGCTGGTACAGCCTGAGATGCAGCACTGAAGTGCAAAAAGAATCCTGTGCATAGATCAGAGATGTGTGATAAGGATAGTTAACACCTGGCGATTTTCAGATGCCAAACTCCTTGGATATGACTGCATGTGTGTAGCCAGTGCGCTGTGATGTTGATACTGTGTCCAACATGAAGGTCATTCAGAGCTAGAGGCTAGCTAAAGTTGTTAGTTACCTACTCTGGATTCAGCTTTTCATCAAAGATCAGATCTTTTTGAGCCATGTGCTATTCGTACAACAGTTTCAATGAAATCCACATTCAGAGATGGAGATAATAAAAGTAGAAAATATATATTGGATTATTTTTAGTTTGATTTCTGGGGCAGGGCATATACCTATAACATAGCTGTGTTTGATTCAATGCTCCTGCATCTTACTATCATTACCTGTTTTGCTTTCAGTTTTTCAATATTTGCACCTCTTTTAATTTTACTGTTCACTATGATAATGATGAACACATATTATACCTATGACAATACTCTGTTTGTAATGGAACTAAGTTTCTTCATGCATAATAAACATCATTAGCGAAGTCAGTATTTGTTCCCTATCCCTAACTGACCTTGTGAATGTGATGGCGAGTTATCTTTTTGCGCTGTTGCAGTCCCTGTACTGTAGTGTAGGTAGATCCAAAGTCTTTAAAGAAGGAAGATGCGAAGGTATGAAATTATATTTTCATGTTCAGTTGGTGTGTACTTTGGAGGGGATTTGTAGGTGATGGGTCCCAATGTTTCTGCTGTTCTCTGCCATCTAAAGGGTAGTAGTTGTGAAGTTTGGATAGTGATATCTAAGGAGCTTTGGTGAGTTGTTGCAGTGTCTTGGAAATAGTACACACCACTGCCTCTGTGCCTCAGTTTTGGAGGGAGTGAACTTTTAAGATGGTAGATGGCATGCTGATCAGGTGGGCTGCCTTTTCCTGGATAGTGCTGAGCTGTTTGAGCACTGTGTGAGCTGCACTCATCAAAGTGAGTGGAGAGCCACCACACTCATAATTTGTGCCTTTGTGTGAATAGGCTTTGGGTAGTCAGGCAGAATATTAATATTGGGAATAGACACCCAATATTATGATGAAGGGCTTTTGCCCGAAATGTCGATTTTCCTGCTCCCCGGATGCTGCCTGACCTGCTGTGCTTTTCCAGCATCATTCTGATCTAGACTCTGGTTTCCAGCATCTGCAGCCCTTATTTTTACCCAGAATATTAATATGACCAATTTCTTGCCTGTTTCAGGTCAATAGTACGACGATGATGGTAGAAGACAGAACAATTATAATGATTTTTCTCTTGCTGATGATATTCATTCTTTGGTACTTGTGTGATGTGAGTTTTGTTTGCCACCCACCATCCCAAACCTGGATGTTATTTTGGTTTTTGCTGCATGTGATGAGGTGACAAGGCTATTATCTGCTTTTATTACTAAAGAATAGAATGGAAAGACACTTAATCTTATCCTTTGAGGTTTTGACAGCAAGGTAATTATTAACTTCTAGTGAAATCTCCAATATCTGCAGATTCATAAATGGTACTACTGTATATAAAACAGCTTCACGTATGATTTTATTATAGTGGGAAAGTCATTGGTAAAACAGCTGAAGATGGTTGGGCCAGAATATTACTGAGGGCTCCCTGTAGCAATGTCACAGGATGAGATGATTGGCCTCTAACAAAAACAATAAACTATCTTTGTGTTGAATTTCATTCCAACAAGTGGAGGCTCTTCCCATTTACTTCAGGTTAGCTAAGCCACACTTTTAGTTATATATTGCCTTGCTGTCAAGGGAAGTCATTTTTACATCACCTTACCAATTTACTTTGAATAGATGAATGCCTCCATTTGGTAAATGAGTGAATCATATGAATACAATAACTGTTCATCTACTATTTCTGATAATTGTTTTAACCCTAATTATGTTAATCTGTAGAATGAGCTGAAGGTATTCTCTTGGATGTACTTTCCTGCTTAATTGCTGGAACCACAACAACATAAAGTAGGTTTACAAAGAAAACGTTGAGTGAGAACTTGAATGAGGGAAATTAAATGCCAACTTTGTTTCACTGTTAATGTGACACTTCATTTTTGTATTTCAATCATTTTTGCTAATACCAATAAAGACGCAGAATCATTTAATCCTGTCCTTTCAGACTTCAATATCATAGTGATTTTCAATTTCTCATGATATCCCACACGATCTTTTGTTCAGATTAGTATTTGCACAATATATATTCATCTTTTCAAACAAAAAAGTCAAGATTAACATTTATTATGCAAGATGACTGCGTTTATAGCTTTCTCATGATATCTAGTGATGATAAAGTTTACCACTGTATGGATGTTAACCATTAGATTATCTACTGCTGCCGAACATGATAAAAGGTGTTCATTATTTTGCTAGCTACACTATATGGCTTATTTTATCTATCAATTATAAATGTATGTTTATTGTTAAACTTACTCTTTCAGAGTTGGATTCCGGCCCATCCTCAACAAACACTATAGGATGGAGAGATGTATTGTGACACAGCTTGTGCACCTCTCCTTCTGGTGGGCACTGCTCAGAAGGAACTGATTCTGGAACAATGCTCATAGTGGTTGTACTTTCAGATGGCTGTTTGGTAGACGAGTGCACACTATCAGCTGCTGAAGGCAGTGCACAAGTAAGCGGCCGGTCTCCTGCTACCACAAATGACTTAATCTCTGAGACTGTAGAGGTGAGAGACTCAATTTCAATAGACTGAACGGTGGCTGCTGCATTGTCTGTATATGTTGGAGTGCTGGTAGCCTGATGAGTGCCCTGCGATTGTTGAATTTGTGTCGGATTCTCTACAGTATCCATTTTCACCAACTGAAGTTTTGGAGATGCCCTTAATTCATCCACTATCTGAAAGACAGTTTCCAAGTTAACTTCAGACTTTTTGGATTCATCTGTAGCAGTGCAGTGCCAGGCTGCTGCATTGCTGTGTAGAACATCAACAGGGTATGAAGACTGCATGGCAGCATTCTGAAGAGCAAGAAAGTTGAAATTTCTAAGTCTGTATGCAATATAAATTTGGTACCAAAAATACTGTTTCCATATTTCGTTAAAGTAAACTGAAGAAGTTTCTCACTAACTAGATTTGTACATTTTTCTCTGATAATATGAATAGTCATTTTAAAGTATAGAACTTGAGTATTGCTGCTAAATGACAAATTTTGTTGAAGCCTTGCATCTTGCACTCTGAGAACAATTCAGAAGATTACAAATTCAAGCTTAAAATCAACATTTATGCAGAATGAGAGGACAGTGATGATTGATTGGCAAGTGGATTGTAATTGGGAGAAATGTTGCCATAGCAAACGAATCCACTATTGTTGATTGACAGTTAGCCATCAAGCTTTGTTTAAAATTTAAATCAGGCAGGCTGTTTCTGATTGGACAAGGCATTACTCAAAAATGAACCAGAATTTGGCAGTCTCCTATTTTGTTACTTTACCTGACAAAGGAGCAGTGCTCCAAAAGCCTAGAATTTCAAATAAACCTGTTGCACTACAACCTGGTGTCAGGTGACTTCTGACCTATTTTGGTGAGTTGGAACAGGCACAGTGCATGTATGTTATTTCTATACACACAGAATCAGGCCATGTGTATTAATATATGTAGTTTCCAGCGCATGTATGTGCACCAAGGCCAACGGACAATCCTAAATTGCTTGCCGCTATAATTCTTTGCACATCTAAGACATACATTTGCCTTCGCAATACATTCCTATGTGCACATTTCCTCTGTGCATAACCTGACTTCCTGTTGTCACACTTCTGTCAAGATTTACGTGATCCTTTTTGCATTTGCCAACCAACAGTGATCTCCTCTCATGCAGTATAAATGTTTTTTTTCCCTTGAATGGTATTCTTGTGCCTTGTCATCTACACGCTGAAAAGCCTCCACAAATGTGTTTTTCCATCAATATATTTCTCTCTATTAATGTACATGATTATAAACCTTACATTTGTGTGCATTTCCAGTCTGCATAATTTAAAATTCTGTTATCCACTGTTTTATATCAGTATTTTTGCTTTATAAACATTTATCTTGTCACTTTTACCAAATTTTAATCAAGTAACTTTGTTGTGCTGCAAATGATCGGTAGGACCACTTGGTTCCTCCAAATGATGCAAAATGCTCGCCAAATTTGTTTTAATTCTTTTATTCCTAACTTCAAATGAGATTTTAAACAAACTATAATAAATGCATCTTATAAAATGATGGAATGCATCCATTTAAGTAATTTAATGCCTTCATCAATGTTTGTACTTCAAGCTCTTTCCCCCAAAATAAGATTTGATATTTCTGTTCAATGCTGTGAAATTGTGAGCTGAATGTGGGGACAGCATGTGTAATGTATTTAATTTCCCTAGCTTGGGTATCAATACTATTCAACATTTTATATTCATAATATTTACTGTTTTCAAACAGTTTCAACTAGTTGTTCACAAAGATTACTTGAAGAAGAACAAGAGGACAATATTCATCAGAGGCTCTAGGTAAGTGGTTTTTCAAATCACCCAGTCAGTAAAGGGCACATGTTCAGAAAACTATGCTTGCATGACATGCAGATGGAGTGCTGAATTGGGAACTTGTTTCATGTGTCAAGTCTGATATGTATTTTTCGAATTTAAGTATGGATTATGGATCAGATTCTAACCATAGAACTAACAACTTTCAAATTACTAAAAATTCTGAAGTGAATTAAATATCCAGATTAAAGAAGGAGTTGTCTTGTAATGGTAGTTGTCTGACAATCAGTTGAAAGTAGTTAGTTCAATTGCTGTTTATTACTGTAGCAGAAGCTAAAGTAGTTAGTGAGTCAGCAGAAGTTCTATATAAGAAGTACAGCTTTAATTTCATAAGTTCAGTAAGTGGCACATGGTCAGGAGCCTATACCTGAGTGAGATGTAAACAGAATGTGGAATTAGATAATTCCTTCATTAGAAAATTCAGTGCATCGTGGTAAGAGGGGCTCAATCTTTCTTTTAAAATCAATCTCCAGTATTGATGTTTTTATTTGTCAGCTAGGGAATTGCACATTTCTATTACTTTACTTTCATGTATAAACTATTAAATCATTAACCAATTAAATAAATTTAGTAGGATGTATCAGTACTAACAAAATTTATTGGCTAGATCTATTCATACTGGTAACTGGATGTGGATTTGCTCGCTTAGCTGGTAGGTTCCTTTTCAGACATTTTGTCACCATACTGGATAACATCTTCAGTGTGCCTCTGGATGAAGCACTGCTGATGATTCCTGCTTTCTATTTATAAGTTTGGGTTTGTTTGGGTTGGTAATGTCATTTCCTATGGTGATGTCATTTCCTGTTTATTTCCTGAGGGGTGGTAAATGGGGTCCAAGTCAATGTGTTTGTTGATAGAGTTCCAGTTGGAATGCCATGCTTCTAGGAATTCTCATGCATGTCTCTGTTTGGCTTGTACTAGGATGGAAATGATTGCCAGACTACTCAGACCTTGTGGCATCATGGTGGCCCACAAACCCACCTCCACACTAAAAGAGCAGCTAGTGAACTTGAAGGACTCCATACAGACAACAAGCAAAACTAATGTCATTTACAAAATACCGTGCAAGGACTGCAACAAACACTACATTGGACAAACAGGCAGAAAACTAGCCACCAGGATACATGAACATCAACTAGCCACAAAACATGGCCCTCTCTCACTAGTATCCTTACATACAGATAAGGAATGATATCACTTCGACTGGGACAACACATTCAACCTAGGACAAGCCAAACAGAGACATGCATGAGAATTCCTAGAAGCATGGCATTCCAACTGGAACTCTACCAACACATACATTGACTTGGACCTGATTTACCAACCCCTGAGAAAAAGAACAGGAAATGACATCATCATAGGAAATGACACCACCTCAGCTTAAAGACATCACCAACCCAAAGAAACCCAAACATATAAACATAAAGCAGGAATCATCAGCAGTGCTTCGTTCGGAGACTCAATGAAAATGATACCTAGTATGGTGACGAAACATCTAAAAATGAATCTCCAGCTCAGCGAGCAAATCTATATCCAGAACATCAACCTGAGCTACAAATCTTCTCAAAACTTGCGAATACTGTAGCGTTTTCAACAGCAGAACGATTGACTAATAAATTAAAAAAATGTTGGGGCTGTTTCAACTACAGCACCTATTATTCACATTGGGACCAAAAACATATGAAAAAACAAAAATGTAGTCCTACAGTCAGAATTTAGGGATCTATATGGAAATTAGCAGGTAGGACTTCAAAAGTAGTAATTTCTAAATTACTTCCACTGTCACCTGCAAGTGAGTAAGGGGCAGGAAATTAAAACTATGATGGATGATTAAAATTTTGATGCATGTAGGAGAGTAGGTTTTAGGACTGGGGGAAGATGCAACCTGCACAGGGCGGATAGATTGCAGTTGAAACAGCCAAAATGTGTTTGGCTTATGGGATGTTTAGCTCGTACTTTTGGGTAGTATTTAAATTAATTTGGACAAGGGCCAAATGATGGATTCAGTTGGGATAAAATCAGGAATGAAAACGGAAAGCAGAAAATTAGCTCACGAGTCTGAAACACAAAGGAAACAAAAACTAGATTGATAACAAATTCGTAGTACTCCAACTATTTGCTTAATTGCAAGGAATATAGCAAATTAGGCAGATATAGTGACAGCTCAGATAGAATGTGATAGTACAGTTTCAGTTTTTACAGAAACATGGTTTAAAAAAGTACAGGAGTGGAAGCTTAACATTTTTTCCAAATAGGATTTTCAGAGAAGATAGACAGTGGCGAAGAAAGGAAGAGCAATTTTGGTCACAGAAAAAATAACAGTTTTGAGGAATAAATGATATGTTCAAAGGATCATCAAATGAGATCATACGGATTTAGCTAAGGAACAAAAAGAGGGCAGTCACACTGCTAGACATGGTCAGAGGGAGAGAGAAGAGCAAATGCACAGGCAAATCGCTGAACTGCAAACCAACAGTGTAGTAATAGTACAAGATGTTTACTCCTCCTATCCTGAGATAGTCTCAGTGTAAAAGAAATTGAAGGAGCACAATTCTTGATATCTGGTTGTGAGTAGGAAATGAAACTGGGCAGATGGAAGGACTGGCAGTGGGTGAGCATTTTTGTGGTAGAGCTCATAATTCAGTTAGTTTTAACATGATTAGGGAAAAAAAAACAAAAGTTATAACTAGACTAAAGATTGGGGCAAAGTTAATTTACTAAGACAAGGAGAGTTTCTGCAAAAATGGACTGGCAACAGCAACTTGAATGTAAATCGGTGTCAGCACACTGAGAAGCATTCATGGGGGAGTTTCAAGATGTACAGAGTAAACGTGTTCCCACAAACAGAAAGGCTTTAACAGCCAAATCTAGTTGCCCTGGATGTAAAGAGACTTACAGGATAAGACAAATCAGGAAAGAAAAGCTGTTGTCTTACATTGCAAACTCAATGGCCTGAAACATACTTTTTTGCTTAAATGACAGTTTCCAGTGGTTTTCATGGAGGATTTCTCTCTATGAAGCCTCATGAGATTTCTTGCTACATCTTATCAAACATGCCTCACCCCTACTTGCCATTTGCGGGATATCTGCCAAAGACCAGCATTCCATCTTTAAAAGGCTACTATGCATTCAGACAAATGATGGCACTTCAATGTTGCTTTTCAATGGCAACATAATGGCAAAGCACTCACAACACCATGTAACTCATAGCTGGCACAGCTGACATTTGATTACGCACAAAAAAACCCTCCATTCTCTTATCCTGGTATCTGTTTAACAACCAGGTCACACAGTTACTTGTCTTTAGCTATACTCTGTGTAACCACTACTTCTAAGTCACAGCTATTCTCTCCTCATGCCCATTGGGTGCCTGCACCTTATCAATGGACAGCAGGGGAACATCACATATAGGCTTCCAACTTGATAATTCCAAAGATGGGCCTTTATTTACAGACAACAAAAGAGAACACAACAAAACAAATAGATGCTGTAGTTTGACCTCACAATGCAAATCAAATATTAGCATGATGACCAATGACTATTTTACAGTCCACAGTTGCTTGCAGGACCCAGCTCATACCTGATGAAACTGGGTGTTAAATCACCTCCTGATTACCCTTGAAGCATCCGCCAAGCTTGCTTCAATTGTGCAGAGCATAGCACACTAAGATGTTGTGGCACATTGTCCAGTTGAACCAAGTACTTGAACAGCACATTCAGCAGCCCTACCGTCTGCTCCACCACAGCTGTGACTGAAACGTGGGATGCATTACATCTGTGCCTTGCATAAGCCAGAGCATTGTGCAATCATGTGATCAGCCGAGGTTGCACTAAATAGCCCTTGTCTCCCGATAATCAGCCTTGTAAGAGTTCAAACCTCAAAAACACCAGTTATCAAAGAGTGCTCCAGGATGTAGGAATTATGGCAACTACTAGGATATTGGGAATTCACTTCAATGAAGTGATGTGCAGGTTTCTGAATCCTACTGATGAGCTACAGTACTGACCTCATCATGGGAAACAAAATGAACCAATGTAATCTTACACAGATAGCATTTGGGGAGACACCAGGGGAGGATGGCCTCAGGTCCCAGCATCTGTCATAATCTGCATCCTGGGACATATGGATCCTGCCTGATAATGCCCCTTGCTCAACCCCAGGAAATGGACTTGGGGAGAAAATCTCAGATCCTCTTGTGAACACAATGCATCCTGGTGAGCCCTGTAACTGTAACCTCTGCTTGAGCTCGATGCTCCTCACTGCTGCTCTTGGGCTTCCTATCAGACATGATCTTCCAGCATCCATTTTCACCTTTTTTTAGGAAGGCAGACATAGTGACCAATATCTCACTGATGCTGGTTATCCAACTCTTGCTGGCAATGACCTACACTTGCAACATAAGAAGCCAAAGAGGTTCTTAGCTCTGAAAATGTCAGTAGTGATATACCTTGCAGATGAAGGTTACAAACTCTCTTTTATGTGTGCAACACAAGCACCATGATAACCAGGGCCATGTCTCATTCAGCTTCATCTCAGCTGAAAGTGCTGTGCTGGCTGAGGAACCCAAACATGACAGCAAAAAGTGAGTGCCTGCTGCATTCCAACTCATTTGTATTTTCCCCTTCATTACACAAGCGTTCAACAGATGTGGAGCCTGTATTTTCACTCATGAAACTGACACTGACTCCACCCAGTCTAGGCATTTCCCCAGTCATCTTCCATTTGCAGTTCATATCTAGTGAACAACAATTCATGGCAGAAAATACGACTCACAATGAGCACAGATAGCAGCAGGAGCAGCTGGTCACTAGATACTCACTGCAGAACAACGTCTTGTTTACAGCAAACTACCCCAGCAGCCCAATTCCAGTCATTCCCTTATCCAAAAGTGCAGACCCCACTAAATTGTACGTTGCACTTTTTCTCCTACTTTCTTCTTTGCCCTGAGCTTTGACTTTACACCTTATTTATATGCACCATTGTCCTGTACACTCCCAATTATAGATCACAGAGGTGATCACCATACCCTCCAGTATTTTACTGTATGTCATCATTATATTTTGACTTACCCATCAGTTATCCTCTTCCCCAACTCAAAAAAACACTGCTTTCCTTCCCTCAAAGTCTTGATAGTCTGAACTTCTTTTGGCAATGGGTTCCTCCTTTTATCCCTACAGGCCACACTTGCATTCTCCCTACTGCACAACACAAGGACTCTACGACTATATTCACTCCAGACCTCTGACCAACTTTGACAAACATTCCCTAGACATGACTGATGAGCTTCCTGTCTTTGCAGCACTACCACAGATGATGTATAATTTCCCTGACCGCTTGCAATGGCCCCTCAGGACTGCCTACTCCCAGGCTATAGTTGAACATATCCCCTGTGACTGGCCTGAACAGTGAACTGACCATGGATAAACCCTGGATTGTGTGCGCTCTGTGCACATGACTGATAGTTCCAATTCTCCTGACCAACAGCAATTCACACTTGAATAGATTAAGGATTACTTTCCACCTACATTCCAATGTGACCATTTGAATGTATAAACATGGGTTTGCTGTGCAGGCAGCTGGCAGATGCTGTAGATGCTCAATTGATGCCTTAATGCACGCAACAGCTAGTTGTCCCTTCTTCAGACAAATTCCTACCTCACAAACGAACATGTCTATACATCAGTATTGACAGTCTTTAGACTCAGGCTAAAGTATTAATGCTCTAACAGGCTTGGTATAACAAGTCAATTCAAGGCAGGGATACTGTGAACATCTAAGTTAAGCACTAAGTGCACCACAGTTTAGAGAGCAGGCAAGCAGATCTGAAATGTAGTTTAATCTAAGCAATGAGCTGGGTGCTTGACCAGCCAAAGTTTCTATCAAGCAGCCTTTCAATGCTGTTTTTTGATGCACGCTGCAATGTAGGTCCATACCTTCTGCAAGTGGATTGCAGAGGTACCATGAGGATCCTTAACGGTTAGCAATTAATTGGTGCCAATGAGGGTATATGGATTGTATCATCGTGACCAACATGGAAGCTTATCATAGCTGGATACCCACTCTGCCTTTCACATCAGGAATACTTAGCATCTTATTTGCTTGTTGGTGATGTGATGCAAAGCTCATACTAATAAGGAAAGATGTGCACTTAATAAAGTTGTTAACAAGAAATGATGCCATTTAATAGGCAACTCACCACTGCCGAGTGAGAAACCTGCCCTGATGCACAGACTTCATCAAAAGTTGTAGAAAGTTGTTCCCAACATCAAGATCAGCCTCACTGGACTTCATGCAGTTCCTGGTATAGCCCATGTTATTCAGGCCCTGGTAAGATTCCATCCAATACTGCAGAATGCTGAGTGCAATATACAAAATGGATGGCTGAAAGGAGTGAGGGTCCTTCTGAATAATTGGAAGCCAGTAAATTAAATTTAGGTGGTGGAAAAATGTTTGGAATCAAGTCTGACAGGCAAGATAATCTGTCACATTTTAAAATTTCTGTCATGAGATTTGGGTATCTCTGGCACCACTTTGTATCTCTTAGCAGACTCAATATTTGTTCTCCATTCCTATTTGCACTTGAAGCTCGGTGGCTATTGCTGTGGATCAAGATTCATCTGTAAGCCAGACCAAATAAAGATAGCAGATTTCCTTCCCCATAGGACATTAGTTAACCAATGAGGTTTTAAAAAAATACAATCAGTGATAATTTCATGGTTGTTATTATTGACAGTAGCCTTATAGTCTAAAAATATTAACTGAATTTAAATTTCATTAGCTGCTTTCGAGATGTAAATGTGTATTGCCAGCCCTACAACTTGGTATCTGGATTACTGGTCCAGCAGCAATACTACAACAGCTTACCTTAGAGAATTAGATTAATCAAGGCTTGTTGGCATGATGAGCTGCTTTGATGAACTGCTGCAGTCCTTGAGGTGCTGGGACATCCACAGTGCTATTAAAAGGGGGGTTCCACGATTTGAACCAGCAACAGTGGAAGACTGGCTCTATTGTTCTAAGTCATGGTGGAGTGTGGCTTGAAGGACAACTTTCTCATGGTGATGGTGATACCTTTGTCCTTTTACGTGAGTTTGGAAGATACTGTTGGAGGAGCCTTGGTGAGTTAAAGCAGTGCAACTTATGGATAGTGTACACTGCTGCCACTGTATATCATGCTAAAGGGGGTGAATATACAAAGTGGTGGATAAGAAATCAATCAAGTGTGATGTTTTGTCCTGGTTGGTATGAACCTTTTTGAATGTTGTTGAAACTGCACTCATTGAAGCGAGCTGTGAGTATTCTATCTTGACTTCCCTTGCAGATAATGGACAAGTAATGGGGAAACAGGAGGTGATTGAATTCATAACTCTGATTAACAAGCATAGATTGGAAAGAGTTGGATTAAAGAGTAATTTACGAATTGGAGAAGTTGTCATTGTACTAGTACAATAAATCTCTATAAAATGTATCAATTTTACTTTGGGGAATGACAGAATGGTTTAAAAATATTAGCCTCATCAAGTCTGTTAGAATGAACAATGGAACTAAAAGAAATTGAAATGTTGCAGGTTGGACATCTTGAATTGTTTCTTGATTGTGTTATGACTACATTTCAGGGCAATAAAATCTGACAGGAAGAACAGTATATGCAAGAAGAAATAATGAGGACAATTGGTTATCTGACACTGTGTTCCAAAACATAAGTAAAAATAAGGAAGAAGAAAAAAACGCTGACACGTTTGAACAATTTTCTTTAACAGAAATACAATAGACAGGTTCTGAGTTGAGAGAACCGTATCAAACAATGTACTCAGAAATTGAATCAGAATCCATACCTGAAAGTTATTATTTAAATGACAAAGTGCTAATGAGGAATTGGTGGTCATCTCAAATATCAACTGATGAGGAACAAATGGCAGATTCAGATTCAGATGGCAATTCCATCAAGGTAAGATCTCTTAGCACTGTCTTAAGATATTGTTTAAGACCTCTATCCAAAACCAGAAGGGGAAATCACTATCTTGTAGCAGTTATGGATCCTTCAACAAGATTTCTTGAAGCTGAGCCTTTGGGAAAAGCTACAGCAAACATATTTGTGCAGATGTTACTTCGATATTTTACAAGATATGGATACCCAAAGAAATACAACCAGATCAAGGTTCAAAGTTTATCCTTCCAGACAGCCTGATTTCAGTGAAGATTGACCCCTAACTCCTCTTAATACTTCTTACTCAGCTGGCATGGCTGTAATCCACTTACTCACTGGATTCCACTTATTCACTGGATATTACAAGTTTTGGCATTTTTAATCTCATCTAGGTTTCATTGTTTATGCATCTATGTTCAAGTGTGTTTTGGCCAACTCTCACGTTTTAACTTTTCCTGCCATGTTTAACATATGTTGGAAGTTTATTTTGAAATTTATTTGATATTTCTTCTTTAATTAAGTGACGGGATCCTGCAACCTTATGTCCATTATTTGTTTAAAATGACTGGATCTGTGGACTCATTAGAGACTCATAACATGCAGTAACAAGGAAATTCCTTTGTCGCAATCCTTTCTGACAATAAGCTGTAATCACAGTTCTTAAGGTTTAATGCCATTTTCTTAGTGCTTCTTGGGATCATAAGCTGAATACATAACTTGTTTGATTTCCAAACTATTCATTATTTCTGTGGAGTTTTATGAGATAAACTTTGAACCTTGGTGCAGAAAATAGTCAAGGAGGCTAATGGATTGCTGTATCTAAAGGGCTGGAGTACAGGGATGTAGAAGTTATGCTCCAGTTATACAAAAGCATAGTTAAGTCCACTTAGAGAACTGTGAGCAGATCTGGGCACGACACCTTAGGAACAACGTTTTGGCCCGGGAAGGAATTCAATGCAGGTTTACCAGGATGATACCTGGTCTTTTGGGGTTAAGTTATGAGGACCGTTTAGACAAATGACTCCTTTATTCTCTATCTAATTGAGGTCTTCAGGATACTAACAGGGAAAGACAGAGTAGATAGATAAACTACATCTATTGGTTGAAGATTCTAGAACCAGAAGACATAGTTTAAGAATTAGGATCAGGCCATTCAGGAGAGATGTTGGAAAGCACTTCTACATGCAAAGAGAAGTGGAGTAGAGAAGTAGAGGTTTAAATCCCTTCCTCAAATAGTAATTGATGCTAAATTAAATTGTTAAATTTAAATCTGAGAATTTGTTTTTTATTGAACAAGGTTATGAAGGGATATGGGCCCAAGGCGGGCAAATGGAGTTAGGCCACAGATCAGCAATGATCTTATTGAATGACAGAGCAAACTCCAGGGGCTGAATGGCCTACATCTGTTCTTATATTCCTATAATTATTGATATTTGTGTATGAATTTTGTTTTGCTGAAAATGTGTTGCTGGTTTTCTTCAAGCTCATGCCCGAAATGTCGATTCTCCTGCTCCTTGGATGCTGCCTGACCTGCTGCGCTTTTCCAGCAACACATTTTCAGCTCTGATCCCCAGCATCTGCAGTCCTCACTTTCTCGTATGAATTTTGTTTCGGCAGGGTTCCCAACTACCATTGGTATATATATTATTAATATAGATATTAATGTATGATCAAGGAATTTGCAGTTGACAAAAAAAATGGCTGTGCAGTTGATAGTGAGAAGAATAGCTGTACACAGTACAAAGAAAGCAATGGGCTATTCAATTGGATAGACAGCCAGAGAAAGGTGAAATGATGCACTTGGGAGGTGAAGTAAGGCTAAGGAATAAACAAGGGAGAATACTGAGAGCTGTATTGGAAATAAGGTACTTTGTACTGAATGCCCATACTTCCTTGAACATAGCAGCATAGGTGGTTAAAGGGTTAAGAAGGCATAGCAAATCCAATCCTTTATTAATTGAGATGACACGAGGTTGGACTGGGTTGGACAAAATTAAAAATCACATGACACCAGGTTATAGTCCAACAGGTTTACTTGGAAGTACAAGCTTTTGGAGCGCTGCTCTTTTGTCAAGTAGCTAGTAGTCCAGGATTATAGGACACAAATATCGTCTGGGTGGAATGATGTGGTGTTTGGTTCTGTTTCAAAATGTTCTCAGTTGATTCTGCTGACTTATGTTCTTCCCTTTAATTTCTTTAGCTGTCCAGAATTAGCCATGCTCAGCAAAGTAATCATTTCATTTTTTAACTTTGTAATCAAGTTCCTTTTTAATCCTGCAGTCAGACACTTCCTGTCTAGCACTCATTATTTGTTTGTTTGTCAATTGAAGTGGCCTGCGAAACATTATAAGTCTCAACTGACATAAACTTGGTTACTAGTCAGACTTTATCTTGTTTTTTCTGAGATGAGTCCCTTTCGACTAGTTACAATTAACAAGAATGTCAGATCTTCAGTCCTGTCTTTTCATTGTGCAAGAACTAATTTGTCCTCTCAGACCTTAAATATATCTCTGAGGGTTCCACTTTTGGATCGAGATCTGGTATACTGTAACATTAAAAAAGTCTATGAAGGATGCAAGTTTGCTCACTGAGCTGGAAGGTTCATTTTCTGACGGTTTGTCTCCCTACTAAGTAACACTATCAACGAGCTTCTGGTGAAACACTGGTGTTAGTGACCCACTTTCTATTTATGTGTTCAGGTTTCCTAGGGTTGGTGACATCATTTCCTGTGGTGATGTCATTTCCTTTTCTTTTTCTCAGAGGTTGGTAAATGGGGTCTGAGTCAATATGTTTGTTAATAAAGTTCCAGTTGGAATGCGATGCTTCTAGAAATTCTCGTACTTGTCTTAAGATGGACATGTTGTCCTAATCGAAGTGATGCCCTTCCTCATCTGTACGTAAGGATAGTGAGAGCGGGTCATGTCTTTTTGTGGCAAGTTGATGTTCATGTATCCTGGTGGCTGGTTTACTGCCCGTTTGTCCAATGCAGTGTTTGTTACAGTTCTTGCAAGGTATTTTGTAAATGATATTAGTTTAGCTTGTTGTCTGTATAGGGTCCTTCAAATCATTAGTTGCTGAATACCATGATGCCAAGAGGTCTGAGTAGTCTAACAGCATTAGAACGTTACTTCAATGAGCCACCATATACTGCAGCACAGAGGAACTATGAAGAGCAGAAGAGAATCACCTATACAGCGCATTCAAAATAAACGGGTACCAAATGAACACAGTCCGTCAATTTCTCAGCAACAAACCCAAACAAGCAGACAAAACACACCCAGAAGCCTGAGCCACTCTCCTTACAATAAAGCCACCTCAGAAATGACTACCAGACTACTCAGACCTCTTGGCATCAAGGTGGTCCACAAACTCACCAACACACTAAAACAGCAGGTCGCCACGTATGTTCGGGAACACCACCCACACCCTCCACCTCCTCCAAGACTTTTATTTCCCTGGCCCCCAATGCCTCATCTTCACCATGGATATCCAGTCCCTGTACACCTCCATCTGCCATGATGAGAGCTTCCAAGTTATCTGTTTTTTCCTCTCCCGATGTCCCCACCAGTACCCTTCCACTGACACTCTCATTCATTTGGTTGAATTGGTCCTCACCCTCAATAATTTCTCCTTTGAATCCATGGGTAGCCATGGGACCCAGCTTTGCCTGTGGAACAGTCCATCTTCCACAGTTACACCAGCATCATTCCCCAACTTTTCCTCCGCTACACTGATGACTGTATTGGTGTCACCTCATGCTTCCATGAGAAGGTTGAACAGTTCATCAACTTCACTAACACATTCCACCCAGATCTTAATTCACCTGGACCATCTCAGACACCTCCCTTCACTTCCTGGACCTCTCCATCTCCATCAACAGTGACATCTTCTACAAATCCCACTGACTCCCATAGCTGTCTGGACTCCACATCCTCTCACCCTGCCTCCTGTAAAAGTGCTATCATTTATTCCCAATTCCTTCGCCTCCACTGCATCTGCTCCCACGAGGATCAGTTCCACCATAGAACACACCAGATAGCCTCCTTCTTTAAAGACCGCAGTTTCCCCTCCCACTTGGTTGATGATGCCCTCCGGCGCAGCTTATCCACTTCCCCCACCTCCACCCTTCCAATCGCAACAAGTACACAACCCCCATCCTCACCTGCCATCCGACCAACTTCCATATATGTAGCATCATCCTCCGCCATTTCCTCCACCTACAAACGGGCACCACCACAAGGGATATATTTCCTCCCTAACCCTATCCGCTTTCCGCAAAGACTATTCCTTCCGCGACTCCCTTGCCAGATGTAGCCCCCCCCCCCCCCCCAACTCATCCTCTCCTCTTGGCACCTTCCTTGCCACCATAAGAATTGCAAAACCTGCGCCCACACCTCCCCCTTCACCCCTGTAGCCTTGCACATCCATCAAAGGTTTACCTGCACTTCCACGTGTCATTTACTCTATCCATTGCTTGTAATGCGGTCTTCTCTACATGGGGGGAGACTGGATGCCTACTCACAGAGTGCTTCAATGAACATCTCTGTGACACCCACTCTAAGCAACCCCACCGCCCCATTGGCCAAACACTTCAACTCCCCCTTCTCCATCACCACTCCCTAACCACCCGATGCCTGGGGGAAGAACGTCTCATCTTTCGCATTGGGACCCTCCAACCCCATGGCATCAATATGGATATCACCAGTTTCTTCATTTCCCCTCCCCTAACTTATCCCAGTTCCAATCTTCCAACTCAGCATTTCTCTCATGACCTGTCCTACCTGTTCATTTTCCTTGCCATCTGTCTGCTTCATCCTCCTCTCTGATCTATCACCTTTTCCCCCACCTGTCACACTCTTAGCTACCCTCCCCCCAGCCCCACTGCCCTTTGGTTCACAGCCTCATTCCCGATGAAGGGCTTTTGCCTGAAATGTCGATTCCCCTGCTCCTTGGATGCTGCCTGACCTGCTGTACTTTTCTAGCACCACACTCAACTTTAACCTCGACTGCACCTGCAGTCTTCAATTTTACCTCACTGATTATGCTACTTAGCAAGGTGATGAAATGTCTGAAAACGAACCTTCTAGCTCAGTGAGCAAACTTACATCTAGATCCTCAACCTGGGCTACAAACCTTCTCAAAACTCGCTAAAGTTTGTGAAGCTCATAACATTGAAAGGAAACATCCATATCTCTGGCACTTCATATTCTTTGATATTGTTGTTCTGCTGTCGTCATTGCAACAATCACAAATTAATTTTCTCCTTTATACTTGACATTGTCAATATGCTGTAGGTTGAAATTTTCATCCAATATTTTAGTATCTACACTAGATGAGCTGGAATCATTGTCTGACACCTGTGACAAATATCTTGGCAGGCTTTTCTTCTTCTCAGCTAAATACTTGGTGAAAAGTGGTTTAGATTCCTAAAGTTAAATGTTTTCCCCACACAGGACATGGTTTCTCTGCAATATCTGCAACTTGACATGGTCAAATGGTCAGTTTACACCAGGAGCACATTAGTATGATTCCATCCAAACACACAGGTAAGATTTTCCTGGAGCAGGCTTGTCATCATAAAAGGAAAATGAACAGGACAGAATGGAGGACAGAGTAGCACAGTGGCATTTCAGGTGGATTGACTCCATCAGATATTACCTTCAGCAGACCATATAAATAATGCTGTTTATACAAACACACTCATATGAAGCTAAGTACAGGAAGTCTATGGTTTACAAAGAAGTAGTTAGGGAAGTTCTGTCACCAATTGAAGAGCTCCTGCAGTCACATCTGTCTACAGCTCTCTCTCCCTTTCTTTCTCTGTGGCTATGAAGTTGACAAGTGTCTTCAACTTTGACTACCAAGTTCATAGTGTGGCCAGCTGAGGAAGGACAAATTGGTTCCCTTTTTAACTCTTTCCCCACTTGGTTGGCTATAACAAAGATTTTTAATAATTTTTAGCACATAGCTATAAAAACCCTTCGATTAAAACATAATATTCATCATAATTAAGAATCCAATTACTCAATCCTTGCATGAAAGAAACAGAAATTACTTGCCATCCCTAGGAATTATAACTAACATGACATTAATCATGCACATCATCATTGATGTAAAGTTTAAAAAGGGAAGTGTCTCATACAAAAAGGTGGATGAGAAGCAGAAAATTTGCAAAATAAGTCATTAAAGTCCTGAAGGTGTTAGCTTTTTACATCATACCACAGTCGTTTAATTGAAATCTTGAATCCTTGCATTGCACAAACGTGATGATATCTGTTGAGTTCTTGCTGACTGGATGTTTTTCCAATTTGCTTCATATTTGGGAACAGTTTGAGAGAAACTAAGGGAAACAGTGAGAGAAAAAGCTTTCTAGTTCTGTTCTTACAAATCCAGTTTTTCCTTCTGATGTGTCCTCAAAACAGTTGCCTGAAATATCTCATTTATATATGTCTAGTTTTACTGTTGTCCCTAAATTGGACAATCTGCTGGCAACTTAGATCCCAAAATGTGAAATTTCCGGAAAGGCACAAATCAAACAGAAGATACAGATGAGAATAAAGAGGTTAAATACTTTTAATGACATGTTAATTTCAGACTAGGTCTTAATTATTATTCATTTCATGAACTTGGCTCAACATGGTTAAGGAAAAGCCCTTGTTATTAAAATTGTATGATAGAAGTCAAAAATTAATAGTTTTTTTTAACCATTACCATAATATTTACTCTGGGCAGCTATGTGGAACCTTGAATATCAGTCAGGATATAGCATTGGAATAATGTCAGATGACTGGCACACTCTGTATTCATCATCATTGGAATCACTGCAAGTGGTGGGGCCATCAATTTTATTGCATTGATGTCCTTCCCAAGGTATTTGCTACAATTGATGACACCACATTATTTTATAGCTCTAACATGAAAATCCCTCAACTGACTCAACAAAAAGGTACTCTAATCATTGCATTGTGAATCGATTTTGTGTAATTGCTATATAAATATAAATTTAGTTACAAACTATTTATCCTTAAGTTTGAAAGCAATGGAACTAGAAGTAACTTATTTATATGATTAGGTAATTAGATGGGATCTAGGAAACAACAATAAGGCTAACTGATATGCACTTCAATCGCCAGGATAAGACTAGTGGCACTCCTTCGGTACCTGAACTCAAGCAACAATTTTTCATTGGGCTTTCAGTGAGACGGAGGAATGTTTTGATGATGCCATTTTTCAGTATTTCTGTTTAGTGTCAGTTCTGACCAGACCAGTGCCAGAAAACTACCCACTAAGTTGCCCATTACAGATAGCTGCATTTTATGGACCAACTTCTAATGTTGGCCTCTCCCTGAAACTTCTAACATGCAAAGATGGGTGGGCTGCAACACAGCACAGGGGAAATGAAGCCCATGATACATAAGGAGCTGAGAATGCTTGAGGGGCTGAGAATGCCCCTTAAGGGCAGCAAACTGCAAGGTCATATTTTTAAAAAAGTTCAGTTGTATTTCTCAGCATTACATCAATTTTAATATTATTTCCTCTTTCTTTAATTTTTCAATGCTTTTGTGATTGACCAATTGTAAATTTAATGATTGTTGTTGTGGTTCTGTTCGCCAAGCTGGGAATTTGTGTTGCAGACATTTCGTCCCCTGTCTAGGTGACATCCTCAGTGCTTGGGAGCCTCCTGTGAAGCACTTCTGTGATCTTTCCTCCGGCATTTGTAGTGGTTTGAATCTGCCGCTTCCGGTTGTCAGTTCCAGCTGTCCGTTGCAGTGGCCGGTATATTGGGTCCAGATCAATGTGCTTATTGATTGAATCTGTGCATGAGTGCCATGCCTCTAGGAATTCCTGGCTGTTCTCTGTTTGGCTTCTGCTATAACAGTAGTATTGTCCCAGTCGAATTCATGTTGCTTGTCATCTGCGTGTGTGGCTGCTAAGGATAGCTGGTCGTGTTGTTTCGTGGTTAGTTGGTGTTTATGGATGCGGATCGTTAGCTGTCTTCCTGTTTGTCCTGTATAGTGTTTTGTGCAGTCCTTGCATGGGAGTTTTGGAAAAAAAATCTACTGCCAGGATTTTTTGGCATTTATCTCATATTTAAGGCTAACTGAACACCAAGTCAATTGATGCTATCATATTATACACTTCCATGTGACTGGCTGCTTCCATATTGAAATAACTGCACAGAGGCTAGTACTTTGTTTCCTGGTCACTCTTTATGTACTTATTCATAGTACACTGGCTATGGTCAGCCAGCTTATCATCAATCCCCGAACTGAGGAAATTCCAAATTTGCTGTTAATTTTTTGTTTAAGTCTTCTTGGAACAGGGGGAGGAGAACAAAGAAAACTCTCCTCCTCAGTAGGAAACCCAACAGTAGTAATAACACACTGTGTGGTACAGACAGCGCAAAGGTCAGTCCCCTTCTTAACACAAACTGAAGAGTCCTTCAACACTGGTCCAGCTCCCTCACAGCCAGCTCTTAGAGTGAACAGAACCTCTGATCGTCCTGTTTTTTCCCTTTTCTTCTTTCTCTTTTTTTAAGTTTTCTGTTAATTTTTTTTCAAGAGCAGAGTTCTTGAATACTGGTCCAGCTCCCTCAGAGCCAAATCTTAGAATGAGCAAGATATCTGACACTCCTGTTTTTTTATTTCTTTTCTCCCCTAGCACCCATGTTGTGCGTGTGCAGGTGTGAGACACAGTGAGAGACACATGATGTATGACTCTTTATTCAATTTCCACCACCAGGAAGAAAGGAAAACACCCGAGTGGTCAGTGACAAGCAGTGCCCTTCACAAAAGGCAATGCTGTGTGATCCTGTAAATTTATTTTTCTCTGTGACAAGCAACGTCTTGTTTATTTTTTTTCTTTTCTTCTCTCTTACCCCCGCACTACCGCCTATAAAGTGATAAAGGGCTGATTGCCCCAAACATCAATTCTCCTGCTCCTCGACCTGCTGTGATTTTCTAGCACCACACTCTTGGCAACTTAGCGTGGCCAATCCATCTAACCTACACATCTTTGGAGTGTGGGAGGAAACCAGATCAACCTTGCATGGATATGGGAAGAATGTGCAAACCCCACACCGACAATTGCCTGAGGGCGGGATTGAACCTGGGTCCCTGGCACTATGAGACAGCAGTGCTAATCACTGAGTCACTGTGCTATCCATAAACCTGTTGGACTATAACCTGATGTTTTGTGATTTTTAACTTTATCTACCCCAATCCAACACTTGCTCCTGCCCACAATGACCAGGAAAATTGAGCCCATGAAAGGTCCAGTATAGTTGGCATGCAAACAAGTCCAGGGTTACCCAGCCATTCCCAATAGTATTGGGGTGCTGCTGGTTCAAATTTTTGTCCTTCTTGGCACTCTGGACACAGCCTAACTAATGCAGCTATGTCGACATCCAACCTTGGTGAACAGTCATGGCTTCTTGCTAGCATCTTCATCTTGGAAATCCCTGGATAACCATGGTGGAGTTGAGTCAGCATCTGACAGTGATCTTTACTCGGGACAATCACCCTTGCTTCTCATAGTAATATTCTGCCCTCTACAGTGATCTGGTCTTGCCGTGTCCAGAAAGATTTCAATTCTGGTTGCCGTGGCCCTCTCTTTCCCTCATTATCACCAGCTGTTTTAATTTTGCTAGGACATGACCTTTTTGTGTCCACAGTCAGATATTATCAATGGTGACTGGAATGGTGTCCAGAAAGTTTAAAACCTAAAGGACTCTTCAAGGGGAGGCATCACCAGTGGAGTATCTGCCAGAGGTAGGAGGCTCAAGGTATCTGCATTTGCCATTTGGCTTCCTGGACGGTGTTCTAACTTGCGCTTGTACGCGCTGAGAATCAGGGCCCAAAGATGAATTCTAATGGAAGCTATGAGCAGCACCAACTTGTCTGCCTTCAGTGGCCTTAGCAAGGTTTGTGATCTGTTATTATGCCAAATTCTCATTCTTAAAGGTACTACTGGAATTTCCTCACTCTAAGGATGACCACAAAACCTTCTTTATCTATCTGGCATAGTTGCATTCAGCATCAACCAAAGTTCAGGAAGCAAATGTTATTGTGCATTCTTTCCATGTGGCCACCAGTGAGCCAAGACTACCCCAACACCATATAGTGAGGCACTGGATATCAGCACAATTTCTCACTTCAGATCGTGGTGGACCAACACCTTTGATGATAACAGCTGTTTTTCCACATCCCTAAAGGCTGCTTCTTGGCTACATAACCATTTTCAAGGCTGACCCTTTTTCAATAGCAGGTGTAAGTATGCCAAGACGAAGGCAGGTTACGTATGAATTTTCCATGATGATTCACTGACCCAAGGAAAGACTTCAGCTCCAGTATAGGCACGGGAGCCAGGGCTCACTTTATCTTCTAACAGGTATAACCCAGCTTTGTCGACTCTGTAACCCAAGTAGGTCACTTGGGGTGCCTGGAACACACATTTTTGCCATCTAAGATGCACTTCTGATTGGGAGAAATATTTAAGCACTAAGTCCAAGTTTTTCAAGTGCTCTTTATTGGTCTTACCTGTTATGAGTATGACATCCAGACAAATGGTAACCTAGGGTGGCCCTTGTAAAATGTTCTCCATGGTCCACAGGAAAAGGGCACAGGCTTGTGATACCCCAAATTACAGTCTTGTATATTGATAGAAACCCTCAAAGGTATTAATTTTGCATACTTCTGAGACTAGTCGTGACTTATGTCCAACTTCATAAAAGACAGCCTCCACCCACCCCCAATGTTGTGTACAAGTCCTCTGTGCGAGGGATCTGGTATTTATCCAGCTACGAGAAGTGGTTTACCATTTGCTCAAAATCCTCATAAAGACAAACTAAGCCATCAGGCTTCACAATCAGTACAACCAGTGCTGCCCATTCTGCAAAACTATATTCGTTTGATGATACCTTTGTTCTCCAGCCTCCTGATTTCTGCCTGCAAGACAAATGATACCCCAGTAGGCCTTGCAAAATTTCAAAATTGCTTCCTGGTCAATATGTTAAGGTGACTTTGATTGTCCAAGCCCTTCTTGGAAAAACTCCTGGGACATCATTTAGACAGCCATTTCCAATCAAAAAATGTTAAGCTAATCTAGGTGAATTTTTCTTACTCAATTCTGCCCCAACAGGCTTGGGGCCAAGCCTTTTACTACCATCAGTGGTAACTGCACCAACTGCTTCTCATAGGAGGCCGGAGCCAAAGGCGTAGTCTTAATCTGCAACAGTTCCCCGATATATGTTCTCAATCTGACTAAGATCTTGCACATACTTAAGGTTTAGGATCATAAGCAATTCTTGTAAAAGACAGATTCTGCAACCTCAGATATAGCTGTGTCAGTCATGACCTCCTTGGAAATTGGGTGACCATTTAACCAAACATTCATTTTAATCGGTTCAGATTTGGATGCCCCTAAGCAATTTAATTGTTCAACCCCACATGTACAGGGACATTCCATGGTGTGCACTTTCCTGGTTACTGGCCTATGCGTTTTCTTACTCAAGACAGGCCTTGCAGGACTCCTTTGCTCTCCTGAATCTGCATACCAGCAGCAATTACAATGGCTTGCCAGCCCAGATCCTGAAGGTCTTTTTAGTCACTTGGCCGAGGATTGACTTTGTAGTGGGGTGCTGCTGTGGGCTGGCCTGAGGTCCCCTCTGCTGAGGATATGCCCCGTATGAGGTTCTGCAATTGCATACACTCAACTGGTTTTCCCCAAGCTCAGTCAGACAGGTGACAGATCTCACTTCCACTGTGATGAACCGTAGCTCCCATGCTCCACTTGCCACATTTTCCAATGGCAAAGCCAGTTGTAGTGCCTGTTTGAAGTCCAGTTGGGATAAAGGTAGTAGGCAATTCTGCATGGTTACACCATTAATCCTACATACCAAATGGCCTCTCAGCATTCATTCAAGATTAACCCAAAATTGCCTGCCTCTGCCAGTTGTCTCAATCTCGTCAAAAATACAATATGGATTCCTCCGGTTCTCTAACAGCCAAATAAAATGAATGGTGTCTCAGAAATGGAGGAGGTTTGGGATCATCATATTCCTTACCAACTGGGAAAGCGAAACCTCTTATAACTGAAAAAACCGCAAGCCGTCAGGAGGATTATTTGTTGCTTTTCATTTTGCTTGGAAAAAATATTGCATTATTCCCTCATACTGGGCCAAGTCTTCAACAACAGGATCAAACAAGTTAAGGTTCTTAAATTAAGGCATGATGCCAAAAATGTTTATCCCATCTCTCAGATGACTGTTACAAGCAATGTTCTTCAGGCATGTGGTATTTTGTCCCATGGCCACTGAAATATCTGCACAGTAGCCAGTATCCTGTCATTAAGTCACCCTTTATTTACTTGTGCACAGTACACTACCTGTGGCCAGCCCCTGAATTAAGGAGATTCTAAATACCTCATTAATATTGGTCAGTCAGTACCACCTGATTGGACCAGGTTACCAACTCCAATCAAGGACTCCATGATCAAGGAGGTCCACCTGGTTCCAATCACTACATAAGAAATAGGAAACATTGTATCGTTAGGGGATTGTGTAACAGAGTCATCAGCCATGATCACAGAGTAGCCCTTGTCTCTCAATAACCATCCTTGTAAAGCAATCAGCCTTAAACTGATGCAGGAACATGAAGGATCCCAAAGATGCAGACATTTGGGAATTTCCAGGGTACCTGACATAGATCTTTGTTAGTGATACTGATGATCACAGATAACTTGAACTTTGATTGAATAGAACCCTTTTCTGTTGATGAAGTCAGCTGTTATATATTTGTGTGTTCTCAATGTAATGTACCTGGGCAAAGCAAATTATGTTGCCAAATTGTATAACCTGAGCTGCAGCAATGACTTCATCACAGGGAAACAAGGTGATAGTTGTGTGATCAGTCACAAATTGCACTGATAATAGCTTTGGTACATTGGTGAGTTGAGCATTGAGAGATTCCACATAGGTGCCCAGTGGATCCTTGGAAGCAGCCAGTCACATACAAATTTTGTGCAATTGTCATCTTGAGGCCATTGTAAGAAAGTGGTTATCCACCCCTTCAAGTTTCAAATCTTGCTCCAGCAAATGGCATTATTCTGTGGCAACATCCCAGGACATCCTCAGACTGCAGTGGCAATGTGCCTCACTCATCTGTACTCTATAGCTCTTGTACCTCCTCTCCATAGCCTGAGGCGACCTTCAGCTGCAACCTCTTCTTGTGAAAGTTGCTGGCAGTGCTGCAGGTTTGTACTGACACATTTGTTCTTCCTCAATTTTTTTATTGTTTTGTTAAATCCTGGCCACAGTGATTATGACTCTGGCTGTGATTGAATTCATTGGTCATGATTCCAATTGACCTGGGTGAAGAATATCAGAAACAGAATTTGGAGTAATGTGAGCAGTCAGCTTTCACATAACACGTTATTGACAGTTAAACACATTTTTCTATACATTGGAACATGGAAGGCTCTGGCAAGAAGCTACTGAATGCCTCTAAAGTGACCTTTGCTGTAGTGGACTGACATAGTGAAAGGGCCTCACATAACTCACAAATTGAGACCACATTCTCAGACCGTTCACTCCAGCATGGTTGTAGCCATTTTCCATTTCCATTGCCCATTTGCAATTTGGATGAAGATGGAAGGCAACACAGATCAAGATTACAGAGTGAATATCAGGCTCAGATGGTCTTCTGGATGATCCCCCAAAATACCTTCATGTTTCTTTCTTCCTTGCATTCCCTGTTGACTCCATTGGTTCCGAGCTTCCACATGTTTCCTCTCAACTTCTTCATTTACATCTTCAACTCCCCCAACATTACCTCCTGAGCCTTGGACCTGTAGCTTCACCACGCAAACCATATTGATGCACTATCTGCTCATCAAAGGCAGGGTGGTGATGACTGTCAATTACACCCTTTCTCTCAGTCACCACATTCTTCAATGCACAATCATCTCCTACCCAAATATGTTCTCTGCTGTGTATCCCAGAATGCTGCTTTCAATTCCAATAATTGCCTTCTCCAACATAGCAAACAGTCGTGCTCCTTGATAACTTCCATCCGATTGATCTCTGTGCAGCTTCCCAACTGATGTGCTGCTAATTTACATCTTGGTTGCACTAGACCTGTGAGAGTGAACACGGCCCACTTTCTACATTGCAGTAATATGAAATCCTGAGACCTTGCTCAATGTAAGTGGCTGATTGAACATGTCCAAAATTCTGGGCTGAGATCAGATGCTGCCCTTAACTTATTTGGTAACGTCCCTTGACTGATGACTCTTAACTTGACCAAGATTGCTATCCTTAGACTTTGATACATGACTGTTTGTTGAAACACATGCAGTGTGTTTGCCATATAAGCTACTGGCAAATGCTGTAGGTACTGTAATGATGTAGCATGTTACTGTATAGCAACACACCTATCTCTTTCACTGATCACTGCTGATAGCTTCACAAGCAGCTTGGCTTTGTATCTGTGCTGAAAGGCAAGGCAAGGCACAAGGACTGTGAACCTGTATGTTCTGAATCCAACAGTGAAGTGTAAAACAGGCAAGACAAGACAGAGATGCTATGTGTATCAAGGTAGACATAACGTTAGTGAGTACTAAGACAGAAAGTGACGAATGCCATGGCACATCCTTTCTGTTGCATGACATGGGTGCTCATCCTTGCAAAGTGGTGTGACAGCAGCATTGCAATATAAGATGTCAAAGTGGAGAACCACATTCCAAGTTAGGCTGAAAGGTGCTATGGGAATGTGGCAAAGCTAGAGGCCCAGAAGAGCAAAGGGCCAGCTGGAGTTGCCTGTTCTGGTTTTTATGCTGAGAATTGTCACTATCTAGTTTCTCCCTGTTGTATAGAGGAATATGTAATTCTATGTAAATGAGGCAAAATTAGATACTAATAAGATGTAAATACAGGCAAATAGGCCTCTTACCACTCACTGGTGAAATTATCTTCTTGCCAATAAAATATTGAATGGTATTTCAGACATTTTTTTTTCCCATTCTTCCGATCTCACCACATTTTCCCAATGACTTGTTATTTTCAACTTTGTTCAAAAGGCTGGGAAAATTCAGCCCATTGTCACTTAAACATTCTAAAAGTAATTAGTTTTTCTAATTTTACATTTCATCTTATTTCATAATTCTTAATGAATAAGTGTGGTGGATGAGGGAAGGGGATAGAGTGGCACATGGATGGTGTTGCATGTGAGTAGGATGGCTAGTAGTTACCAGGCTCCTGAGGACCAACAGGTGGGGTGCTGAGTACAGGGAATTATGCCTCTTCAGCAGATTTTGAGATTGCTGTACCCCCATAGCAGCTGCTAAACTATCCATGGAGGCAGCTATGTTCATGTGAGTTGCTGCACTGAGCAGCTTCTGAGCAATTAGGGCCATTGCATCCCATATACATTCTGCCACTCCTGTTCCTCCCTATGCACATGGATGAAATCCCTGAATTCTGGCACTATCAGTTACTTTCCTACCTGGGGCTGAGCAGTTAGCTGGTGTGTGGTAGCTTTTTGAGTGCCAAAAGCTTTGGGATTTTCTTTCTCATTCAGTTGAGGAGCTTTTGCAGTGAGGTAGTCAGTAGCTTGAGCTCCTAACCTTTCTAACGCTGACCATTCCAGTGAGGTGTTGGTATCTGAGCTGGTGGGGAATGCAGGAGGTAGCCTTGCCAATGCTTTCTCTGAGGCCTCAGTGCTCTCTCCCTCAGAGGTTGCAGATTTTTCATAGGTGGGAGCAGGCTGTCTACCACAGAAGTGGAGACATATTGATGGTGAAGAGAGAGAGAGAGAGAAGGCAGCACAGTCACTTGTTAGAAACGGTGTGCAATGGATGGCACTGACAATTGGATAAATGTGAGAGTTGCAGATAATGAAAAGTTCTACTCACTTGGGACATTGATGTTTCAGCATCTCTACAGGAGCAGTCCTTGCCTTCTCCTGTAAGAGACAGGATTTTATCCTCATATTGGGTGCAGAGCCTAATGTTGGGCACTCCTTTATCCATATGGGCTCTCTCTGTCCTGCTATGGACTGGTTTCATTTCTAATGAGATAACTAGAAGCAGTGAGTGAGATGAAAATGATTGGCATGACTGTTGGTGCAGGTGGTGTGGTGTTCGAGTTGGAGTGACTAGGCAGTGCAGAGTGCATGCAAGCTCAATAGTGTGGGCCATTTCAGAATGTGAGAGCAGGTGACAAAAGATGTTTCAGGCAAAAATGAGAATGGCATAGCATGATGGGTGGGAAGTGGGTGCTGTAGCAGAGATAATGTGAGATAGCTGAGAAAAGAGCTGGGTGTTGCGCTGGCATAATGAAGAAGGCAATTGACCTTCTTACAGCATTGCTTCCATTGTTCTGTATCTTGAGATAACACTGACCCAGCTGGTGACTTTGGATCAGGTTTGCTGGTTCTCGTGGCATGACCTTTTATGCTGTCATCCTGGAACAGGACTTCTCTGCTTTGTTCCACACCCATGACCAGGCCCCCCAACATCTTCTTGCAGAATTGCTTAGTGAATATCCCTTTCACCAACATTTTCTGTAAATGTCCTTGACTGAGCGGGGCAGCTTCAGAGCGCCAATGCTTGGCCAGTTGCACTATGGTTTGTTTTCAAGATGGTGTGGACACAAGGAATGTCACTCTTTTAGCAGACACCTACTGAGTGTCGAGTTGTTCTAGGAATGGTGTGTAGTAAGATGAGGCCAAAATCAAATGTGATGGATGCAAGAGGGGCATGGTAAATTGTTATTCAGACAAGTAAACTTATTAACCAGAACGAAAGTAGAGTAAAAATGATGATGTAGACAAACTGGTCCAATTTGTCCTGTATATTTCAAGAAGCAGCTCCAGTATACTCAATACATTCGTTTCCAAGTATTACCGTTTTTTTTTGTGCAATCACTCCAATCTGTAATAGCAAACCCAGGAGCACTGTCTCTCACCTAATGACCCCATATTGTTTTCCGTTTGCTTTTTCTGTAAGTGGAATTACAATTTTTATTTTACATTATAGGAATATAGATAGATTAAACAAGTGAGCAAATATCTAGTAAAAGATATATAATGTGGGAATAAACAAGTGCATTTTCAAAACAATGTAAAATTGTGGGCCTCTGAGGAACCTGGATGAGTCACAAAAGATCTGCTTTGAAAATTAACCTGTTGGACGTTTTAGGACACATAGCCATAGCCATCATATTTTGAAACTTCAACGTGGACATACAGGCACAGAGGTAGGGACAATAGCACTGCTCTACATGACTCTAATTCCAAGAGGTTAGTACACAGGTACAGCAAGTAATTAGGAAAGCTTTTGGAATGTTATAATTTCATGTGAGGGAATCTGAATACAAAAATATGAAGGTTCTGCTTTGGTTATGCAAAGCATTGGTAAACCATTTCTGGAATACTACATATTGTACTGGTCCTTATTTAAGAAAGGATGTAAATGCATTGCAAGCATTTCAGAGGTTTATTAAACGAATACCTAAAATGGATAGGTTGTCTTATAAGTAAAGTTTGGACAGGTTACTTTCATTTGCTGGAGTTCTTATACTGTTCTAAGGCAATTTATTTGAAATGTACCATCCTAGACGATCTTGTTGCGATGGATTTGGAAAGGATATTCCAAGTAGTGAAATAATTTAGAACTAAGTATCTGTTTAAATGCAGTGAAAACAGAGTCTTTATATATTTTTAAGACTGAGAAAGGCAGATTCTTAATAATAAAAGTGGTGAAAGGTTATCTGAGTGAAGGTGGGAATTTGAAAATCAAATCTATATTGGAGCAGGCTCAAGAGGTCGAGTAATCTTATACTCTTAATTCGTGTATTCATATGTTTTCTGGTCTGTTTCCCCAGGCTGTTGCTATCATAATAGTGGAAATCCAGAAGAGTTCCTTAAGAATTTTAGGGCCTAGCTTGTTGTTCTTTACTTAACTTACTCTTTCCAAATATGAATAATTGGAATTCTTAACAGCTGTAAAAAAGTTTGTGAGAAGATTTGTAGCTCGGGTGCTTGTTGTTGTGGTTCTGTTCGCCGAGCTGGGAATTTATGTTGTAGACGTTTTGTCCCCTGTCTAGGTGACATCCTCAGTGCTTGGGATCCTCCTGTGAAGCGCTTCTGTGATCTTTCCTCCGGCATTTATAGTGATTTGTATCTGCCGCTTCCGGTTGTCAGTTCCAGCTGTTCGCTGCAGTGGCTGGTATATTGGGTCCAGATCAATGTGCTTATTGATTGAATCTGTGGATGAATGCCATGCCTCTAGGAATTCCCTGACTGTTCTCTGTTTGGATTGTCCTATAATAGTAGTGTTGTCCCAGTCAAATTCATGTTGCTTGTCATCTGCGTGTGTGGCTACTAAGGATAGCTGGTCGTGTTGTTTCGTGGCTAGTTGGTGTTCATGGATGTGGATCATTAGCTGTCGTCCTGTTTGTCCTATGTAGTGTTTTGTGCAGTCCTTGCATGGGATTTTGTACACTACATTGGTTTTGTCATGCTGGGTATCAGGTCCTTCGTCCTGGTGAGTAGTCTGAGTGTGGCTGTTGGTTTGTGTGCTGTTATGAGTCCTAGTGGTCACAGTAGTCTGGTTGCCAGTTCAGAAATGTATGGTAGTGTGGCTAGTCCTTTGGATTGTGGCATGTCCTAATTCCGTTGTCTTTCCCTTGGGCTTCTGTTGATGAAATTGCGGGGGTATCCGTTTTTGGCGAATACATTGTATAGGTGTTCTTCTTCCTCTTTTTGCAGTTCTGGTGTGCTGCAGTTTGTTGTGGCCCTTTTGAACAATGTCTTGATGCAACTTCTTTTCTGTGTGTTAGGATGGTTGCTTTTGTATATGAAACCAATGTAGTGTACAAAATCCCATGCAAGGACTGCACAAAACACTACATAGGACAAACAGGAAGACAGCTAATGATCCGCATCCATGAACACCAACTAGCCACAAAACAACACGACCAGCTATCCTTAGTAGCCACACACGCAGATGACAAGCAACATGAATTCGACTGGGACAACACTACTATTGTAGCACAAGCCAAACAGAGAACAGCCAGGGAATTCTTAGAGGCATGGCATTCATCCACAGATTCAATCAATAAGCACATCGACCTGGACCCAATATACCGGCCACTGCAGCAGACAGCTGGAACCGGAAACGGCAGATACAAATCACTAAATGTCGGAGGAAAGATCACAGAAGCGCTTCACAGGAGGATCCCAAGCACTGAGGATGTCACCTAGACAGGGGACGAAACGTCTGCAACACAAATTCCCAGCTCAGCGAACAGAACCACAACAGCTGTAAATACTAAATTAATACTTGTATTGGCCTATGTTACAGCAGAAGTAAAAGCTCACGTAGCAGTAAAGGAAAGATAATAGTATATTGAATAGGATTAAAGTGAATAATGAAGAGATACATAAAAGGATTGAAGTACAAAAAGGTAAAAAGTCAGTTTGTCTACGTAGAAGGATAAGGGAAGCAGTTCTACGGAAACACAACAACCTCTAAGTTCCCCTTCAATACACATATCATCCCAACTTGAAGGTATATCACTGTCAGCTCTTTGTCATTATAGGGTCTCAACCCTGGATCTCCATACCTAACCACACTGCAGGAATGTTCTCACCATATATACTACAATAATTCGCAAAGGTAGCTTGTTTCCACCTTCTCTCAGTCAATTAGGAATTCCCAATCATTCACCCACCACTTCCATGTATTCTTATGCAACGCCATGCCTATCCCTCATACCTACTTTCAACAAATTCTCTCCATTCATCCATAACATTACAATGATCCGTAGTTCTTATGTGCAATTCTGGTCTCATTCCTATCGGAAGGATGTTGTGAAACTTGAAAGGCTTCAGAAACAATTTACAAGCATGTTGCCAGGGTTGGAGGGTTTGAGCTTTAGGGAGGGGCTGTTTTCCCTGGAGCGTCAAAGGCTGAGGGATGACCTTATAGATGTTTAGAAAATCATGACAGGCATGGGTAGGGTAAATAGACAAGATCTTTTCCCTGGGGTGGGGAGTCCAGAACTAGAGGGCATAGGTTTTGAGTGAGAGGGGAAAGATTTGAAAGGGATTTAAGGGGTAAAAATATCACACAAAAGGTGGTGCATGTATGGAATGAGCTGCCAGAGGAAGTGGCAGAGGCACAACATTTAAAAGGCATCTGGATGAGTATATGAATAGGAAGGGTTTAGAGGGACAAGTTCTGGTAAATGGGACTAGATTAACTTAAGATATCTGGTCCGTATGGACAAGTTGGACTGAAGGGTCTGTTTCCGTGATGTACAACTCTATGACCCTCTAACTCAACTGTTAAGTAAGGACAGCTGGTGCTGTAAATCAATGTGCCTGGTTACCAGAACTGATAAGATGAGAGCATTCCAACTCCTTGATAGCATGATTAAATATTAGAGAGCTACATGATATAAAATATTCATTCATTATGACATGATTTCCACAGTGAGTGATATTCGATCAAGTGTACAATGCTAACTTCAAAAGTTCATAGTTCCACTGTACTTATGCCTTTTTAAAAATATTTCCCAAGGTTTTCTTACATTCTTTATCAGGTGGCCTGATTGCCAATAACAGCCTTTCAGTGACAATCACATTCTTCAAGGGAACTGTCACAGAAATCATTAAGACCATGCACCATCAGCTCAAGCATAAAGGGGAATCAGTAAGGCATGTAAGTCATTTTCACTTGGTGATGCTAACATCACAAACAAGCAAGAGTGAACAATGGAAAACGGTGGAAAGTCTGTATCAGAGCATGCAGGATACTCCAAGTTCTGCTCAGTTTGATACAAATGCTGTTCAAAGCAGGAGGGGGGTCAATGGAGGCACAGAGGAGAATGTGTGATGAACCAGCAGGTTTTCAGCTGTACATCATGCCTGCTTCTGGAAAGACTGCAGGAGTGTATCTCAGGCATGAATGGTATGAAAGTAGCCTAACTGGATGAAGCATCATATATGGAAACCATGAGCAATGTAGGCCTTCATTTATGCATTTGGCAAAAGTGAGGACTGCTGATGGTGGAGATAAGAGTCGAGAGTGTGGTACTGGAAAAGCACAGCAGGTCAGGCAGCAGCCAAGGAGCAGGAAAATCAACATTTTGGGCAAAAGCCACATGCTGCATTGTGTCGATGTGCATAGTACAGTATTCAACAGGTGTCCGCCTTTACTAAGATACATTGATCAAGAGTATCTCAGAAGTCACGACAGTGATTAGAGTAGCCAACTTTCATCTCTGCTAAAACCACAGAGATTGCACCATCAAGACTGCTAGGAAGAGAAAGCATAATAAACTGTAGGTGCTCAGTGGCAAGTGGAAGGGCAAGTTTATCATTGTTAGAATCTTAAGCTTCTGTTCAATATGGGAGCCACATAAATATTACTCTTTTGCATCATAACCATCTCATCGATTCTTAATTATCGATTGGAAGTGACTTTTCAGTTGTGTGATAATAAATGAAAAGACATGACTTGATGCCAAGTAATAGCATTCAATGAAGCAGAAGTTTGGTTGTGTTTTCAACATTGCTTTTAGAGAGTAGTATTGGGGATTACGAGACAAAAGTTGCATTTTGTGGGAAAAAGATCTGCCACCCTGCCCACCCACAGCATGGCTACATAAAAAAAACAACAGAAGCTGCCTGAAAAACACAGAAATCAAGCCTGCCAACACATACAGAACACACCCACAATGCCCCAGTCTTGGCCAAACAGGTGAACAAAGAAACCAGATATTGCCAAGCTATTCCCAGACCAGAGAATACACTTCCCAAACAACCTTCACAGCAAAGCTCCCAGCCCCGATTAGTACTGTGGTCCCAATACCCTAAGGGCAGTCTAATTTCCCATTGAAACCAATACTGCATAAACAAAGAGGCAGAGCAAGAGACCCTGGAAGACTTCATTCACAGGAGGAACACAATGGATACACCTGAACGCCAGGAGAAGGGATATTTACATATATTCACGCAGATGGGAAATACAATGAAGATTCCTCTAGAAGACATTCTCACCCACTCATGGAGATGGCTGGAATCTCCTGTGTCAATTACAAATTGAATTGCTACTACCGGGGCTGTTTGATTAACTTCCATTCAGTTTATTCTTATTTTAATTGCTTTACAATTTTCGCCATTGTGCTGTAACTGCTTTACAATTATCACCTTTGTGTTATACCTCGATAAAGCATGCCTGTACCTTCTGTTCTGGGAAGAGCATTCTGGCCATCTATGCAGAGAATCAGTTCTGTGTCAGCCTGGTCAATTTCTCTTCCACAATATCACTTTGTTCAATAAACCGCTTATCAATTTCACCACAATCCTTATTTGTGGTCTCTGATCTATTGGGCTGAATTTTCCCAACACATTTGTATGTAGTTGTTAGTGAAATCTAAGTGAACCTTGCAATATACACCACTGGTGATCATTAACCATATCATCAGTCTTTCTCCAACTCTTCCTGATTTTCCTTAGAATAAGGTGGGGAAGTTCAGTGTGTGCTGTTCCTTACTCAGATCCAGACCAGACAGCACTCCAATGCTGTGCACAAAGCAATATATCATGAACATTCCAGAGATGCCATCTGGTCTTTACTGAAGGACAACTTCAGATTGTCCAGGCACATAAGCTATGCAGCTACTTGTCAATGTCTTGTTTGATGATACATCTGACAAAAGAAATCACAGTCAATAGATTTCTCCTGGAGCTCATTACCTAGACTTCTTGGACATATCATGAAAAATGCCATAGTCACAGAGATGTACAGCATGTAAACAGACCCTTCGGTTCAACTCATCCACGCCGAACAGATATCCCAACCCAATCCAGTCCCATTTGTCAGCACCTGGTCTATATCCTTCCAAACCCTTTCTATTCATACACCATCTAGATACCTTCTAAATGTATTAACTGTACTAATTTCCACCACTTCCTCTGGCAGCTCATTCCATACATGTACCACCCTCTGTGAAAAGTTAGCCCCTTAGGTCTCTTTTATATCTTTCCCCTTTCACCGTAAACCTATGCTTTCTAGTTCTGGACTCCCCCACCCCAGGGAAGAGACTTTGTCCATTTTCCTATCCATGCCCCTCATGATTTTAAAAACCTCTATTAGGTCACCCTCGAGCCTCCGACGTTCCAGGGAAAATAGCCCAAGCCTATTCAACCTCTCCCTGTAGCTCAAATCCTCTTACAAGGATGTTGCCAGGGTAAGTCTTTTCTGAAACCTTTCGAGTTTCACAACATCTTTCCGATAGGAAGGAGACCAGAATTGCATGCAATATTCCAACAGAAGCCTAACCAATGTCCTGTCCAGCCACAACATGATCTCCCAAATCCTGTCCTCAATACTCTGATCAATAAAGGAAAGTATATCAAATGTCTTCTACGCTATCCTGTCTACCTGTGACTCTACTTTCAAGGAGCTATGAACCTGCACTCCAAGGTGTCTTTGTTCAGCAACACTCCCTAGGACCTGACCATTAAGTGGATAAGTCCTACTAAGGTTTTCCTTTCCCAAAATGCAACACCTTACATTTATCTAAATTAATCTGTGCCCCATTGAATACAAGTGATTTATCTAATTGGCTTACTTTCAAGGTATAAAATTAATTTTATGAAGTCAGAGGCCATGCCTGTGGGGGACCTTTATAGAATATACATTCTTGGGGATGGAACCCATTTCCCTTTCAGGTGGTCACAGGGAGGTTTCTTGTATTTAGGCATTTTTATCACCCCGTACTTCAATCATTTATATAAAGTTAACTTTTTGCAGTTGCTGAAGAAGATTAGACAGGACCTTCAGTGCTGGGAGGATCTTCTGATATCCTGGGTGGGTAGAATAGCTCTGGTCAAAATTAATATTCTTTGTTTATTCTTTCCCATCCAAATGCTTCTTTTGATGCTACCTAGGCAGATACTATCAAGGCTTTATAATCGGCTTGGATCTTTCATCTGGCATCATAGGCGGCCTTTTAATAAGCTTTCCAAGTTGCAGCTTCTGCAGGGGATTGGAGGTTTGGATTTTCCGGATTTTAAGAGATATCAATTGAGTTCCTTACTATCCTATGTGGCTGACTGGGCTTGCCAGGACCCGTGGTCAATCTGGTTGCACATCAAGACCTCCCAGGCAAAATGCCCCTTGTTAATTCATTGTTTCTGGACAAGATGAGGACCGTTATGGACCATTGCAGAAACCCAATTGTCCTTAACATGGTTAAAGCATGGCGAATGATGCTACAAGGTGATGGAAACTTACAAAAAACCTCCCCTTCCATTCCCATAATAGGAATGTTAGGAGTTCGGCCGGGGTCGATGTCTCTGGCTTTAAGCTCTGGGAGTCTAGAGGAGTTTCCTGTTTGGGAGATTTAATTGACGGGGAGGTCATGATGTTTTTTGAGCAGCTGATTCAGAGATATGAGCTATCTAGGAGGGACCTTTATCATTACTTTCAGGTTAGGGATTTTATGCAGAAAAAGCCAACATTGATGGTTAATCCCTGTTAGCCTCTACGGAGAGGAGAGTGCTTCGGTCTATGGGTGCTCTTGATCTGCACCCTATAGTTTGTAAGTTTGCAGAACACCAAAATTGGAGGTGTAGTGGACAGCAAAGAAGGTTACCTCAAATTACAACAATATCTTGATCAGATGGGCCAATGGGCTGAGAAGTGGCAGATGGAGTTTAATTTAGATAAATGAGAGGTGCTGCATTTATACACTTATACACTTAATGGTAAGGACCTGGGGAGTGTTGCTGAACAAAGAGATCTTAGAGTGCAGGTTCATAGCTCCTTGAAAGTGGAGTTGCAGCTAGATAGGATAATGAAGAAAGCATTTGGTATACTTTCCTTTATTGGTCAGAGTATCGAGTACAGGAGTTCGAAGGTCATGTTGCAGTTGTACAGAACATTGGTTAGGCCACTGTTGGATAATTGCATGCAATTCTGGTCTCCTTCCTATCGGAAAGATGTTGTGAAACTTGAAAGGGTTCAGAAAAGACATACAAGGATGTTGCCAGGGTTGGAGGATTTGAGTTATAGGGAGAGGTTGGAGCGCCAGAGGCTGAGGGGTGACCTTACAGAGGTTTATAAAATCATGAGAGGCATGGCTAGGATAAATAGACAAAGTCTTTTCCCTGGGGTGGGGGAGTCCAGAACTAGAGGGCAAAGGTTTAGGGTGAGAGGGGAAAGATATAAAAGAGATCCATGGGGCAACTTTTTCACGCAGAAGGTGGTAAATGTACTGAATGAGCTACTAGGGGAAGTGGTGGAGGCTAGTTTGATTGCAAAATTTAAGAGACATCTGGAGAGGTATATGAATAGGAAGGGTTTGGGGGGATATGGGATATGGGCTGGGTGCTGGCAGGTGGGACTACATTGGGTTGGGATATCTGGTTGGCATGGACGGGTTGGACCGAAGGGTCTGTTTCTGTGCTGTGCATCTCTGCGACTCTATTCATGCTACTATTCATGATCATCTTGTTCTTTAATCATCATCATATTCCTCAACTGCATGTTTCTGCATGCAGAAAGCCTTGGACAACACACAGAGTTGGGCTGACGACAAGTGACAGAATCCATGCCACAGAATTTCCAGACAATGACTATCTTCAGAATGAATCTTCCCTTGATATTCAATCACATTACTATCATTGAACCCTCCCACCATCAACATCCTGGGGATAACTACTCACTAGAAGCTTAACTGGATCAACTACATAAATACTACGTCTACAAAAACAGATCAGATGTTGGGAATTCGGCATTAAGGAACTCATTCCACACTGCTCCAAAACTTGTCCATCATCTACAAATTTGAAGTGTGAATTGTGATGACATGCTCTCCACTTGCTTGTATGAATACAATTCTGGCAACAGTCAAATATATTGATATGACCCACAGAGCTTAATTGTTAACATATTCAGCACTTGAAACATTCACTTCTTCCATCTCTGATGCACGAAGGAAGCAGTATGTACTATCTACAAGATGCACTGCAGCAAATCTTTACCTTCCAAACCTGGGTCCTTACCTATAAAGAAAAAGGTACCAAGTTTGCAGAAGCAACGCCACCTGGAAGTACCTTTCTAAGTCTCTTACTGCCCTTTCTTCAAACTGTACTACCATTTCTTCAGTAATTTTGAAATTTTGAAAGCCTTGAAAGAAAGCACTGAATCCCAAGTGAACATAACTTATTGAAGGTGCATGACACATGTTAGGGCCCAAGATGAAGAAGATTCCTTTTATCATTATGTGACTTTATTAACACAGCTCACAGAATCCAATGATTCATGTAACTAAAATATTTAATTAAGGACAATGTTGTATTAGGTATAAGAGATCGAACAGTGACATATGTCTACAAAGAGAGGAGAAAATGACTCTCGGGAAAACAGTCCACATGTACAGAAGTACTAAGTATGTAAATCAGCAATTAGAGCATGTTAATGGCAGAACAGACCAGGTCTTGTGATGATAGATAATCCTGGCATAAATAGAAGAACAATCAATGATAAAGACCAGATTGGAAGTACTGTAGAGGACATCACTCAAATGAAGACATATTCAGTGTGAGGAAACTGCAGGTATCTGAGTAATTATGTACACATATATATTGGCTCAAAAGAAAGAGACCATAGGTACAATGGTGATCAGTGGATACATATAAGCCAAAGATTCTGATGAATCAGTCTACACCATACAGCAGGTTCGTTCCGTCAGATCTACAGGCAATAAATTGTTGGAATGATGTTTGCTGTGGGAGAACAACAGGTATCAGATCAGTAACGGTACATGAACCAACATCATGACCTCCACTGACTTGTGCTAAGTGGTGATCCAAAAATGAAGTCCTCAAAGTAAACTTGAAGCTATACAATGGCATCATACTTCTACTGAGAGGATAGATTAATCTCTCAACCCAATAACAATGGCAAGAACAAAAATCTGGAGTTCCAGATCACGAAGCCACTTGTCTCAGTTGCAGCAAGTCCAAAGCTTGGAAGACAACACATAATATGCCAAAAGCACATGCAGCATGTCACAACATTTTAAACCTTTGACCACAGAACAAATCAAGAGGTGTGCAACCATACGTTTAGAGGGTTAGACTGTCTTCCTGGAGAATATACTTCCTGAAGTAAGTGAGAGTGCATGATGAATTCAGCATCTGCTGAGGGAAGTTCCAGTTACTCTCAAGGCTAGCCTGAATGGTGAAATTGAGCAGCTGCAAAATAAAGGAGTAATTAAGAAAATTAAACTCTTACAACGTGGATGAGCAAAATAACAACAGTGAAACAACCTGAAAAGTTGCAAATGTGCAACAGCTCAAAGGAATTAAATAAAATGCTGAAGATTTCTCATTAATCCATGAAACAAATTTGCTACATTTTGCAGATACAAAAACCTTTAACTACTCAGATGCAGAGGATGGTTACTAGCAAGTGAAACTAGATGTAAATACCAGCTTTCTAAATACATTCTCATCACCATTTGGAGATATAGCTGGTTTCACATGCTTTTTGACAATCCCATGGCTCCAAAGAATTATCAACACGGACAATAAAAAAAGTTGGGAATTATAATGGATGATCCGCACATTTACAAATGTGGAGACACAGTGAAAGAAGTCATTGTTGACCATGATCACAATCTAGTATAACAATCAGACAAAGCTGGCCAGATGGACCTCATTCTGAACAATAAAATACTGCAATTAGAAGTGAGGTATAGATGTCACATACTAACAGCAGAAGGTCTTCCCCCATATTCTGAAAAGCTGAGAGCTGCACTTTTAATTTAGCAAACAACAGATATAAAAGCAGTGTAACCATTTGTTGATTTCTAGTTTATTGTTGGCATGGGAACTATTATGTCAAATCATTGCCAAGGACCTGGAATATTGGAACACAGATGAAGAGCATTGTTTACTGAAATCCAGCAAATAGCAATGACAACATCTGTGCTGAAATGCAGTGATGTACATGATGAGGTCACCCTGCAGCACGATGCCAGAAAGACAGGCCTTGAGTAATCCAGATACAGCAAAGGCATGCAGTTGCATTTTCAACCAAGGCATTACCGCAAATAGAACAAAACTATGCTCTGATTGAAAGAGTGATTGGTCATTGTTATTATTTGTGCGGTTTCTCCAATACCTACTTGGAAGAGACAAAATCAGGCAGGTCCAACAACAAACCACACCAAAGCATTTTCCTCAATCCACGAGCATCTGCTTCAAAGTGTCTAAAAAGATTGTTACTTTGGTACAGATACACCACTTAGATACAATATAAAAGAAAGGGATGCAGGTATATATTGTTGACATCCTGACAGGAGCTGCACTCTCATTGCAGAAAGTAAAGAATGCCATGACTGAGCGTGAACTCTTTCCCGATCCACCATGAAGCAGCAGCTCAAAATGTGCTGGAAGCTATCAACCCAACAGGGACATTAAGTATAACAAATAAGGGCTTTACTCAAATCAAGTGAACTACACATCAAGATAGAATTCTCCAACTGTTGCAAGAATTATGGATGAAAGGATGGCACAAAAACATCAACGAGAGTTGCTATAAGAGAATCAAAGTGTCCTGTTATTCAGAAGGAGTAGACTCATTATTCCTAAGGAGTTGAGAAGAAAGATCTTGAAGTACATCCATGCAAGCCACCAAGAAATTTAGTCAAACCTGAGAGGGGCAAGAGATGTACTTAATGAGACAGACAAGAAGAATGAAATCAAAGATCACATCAGCTAGTGCAGTGCTCATTATGAAGTAAGCTAGAAAGTTCATGACAACCTTAAAAGGTTATGGATGAATTCAAGAACAAACCTCTTCATTCTCACAGAAACTACTTATATCATTGTCATAGACTATTATTCTAACTATGGGAAATAGAACAGCAGACTACAACACTACAAATGGGATTATAAAATGCCTGAAAGCATGGTTCAATCATTATAGCATTCTCAATATTATGATGGTCAATAACAACCCTCAGCTACACAAGTGAAGAAATCAGATGCATCATAAATAATTGGACAATTGAACATTGTACATCATCTTCACATTGTCCACAGCCAAATCTAAAGACTGAGATGGAAGTGAAAATTGACAAGGAATTAAAGAAATTAAGCAAATGCAGTACAGATGTATACAAGGCAATTCTCTGGTAGAGAAACACACCAGGCAGGATGAAAAGTAATCCAGTGCAGAGATTAATGTCACATACCCAAAGTACCCTTTGAATAGCTAAAATTCTACAAAGCCAGAAGCAGAAACAGGAATGAGGGATAAAAACAAGTGAATGGCAGAAAACTACATATCATTTTGACAAGACTGTAAGACCATTGTCAGAGTTGAGCATTGTCGACTGAGTCAGGATACAAAATATTTTCATCTGAGCAATAGTCAGCCCCACGTAGCAACTTGGAACCTACACAGAGCAACTCTCACCTCCATAGTTTAAGTAAACAGCCAGATAAACCAGCTTAACTTTAGGCACATGTGCACAAGTTTTATGTGTCTCATCAGAATTGGTGAACTCACTTCCTTAAAGACTACAGTTTGACCAACGGTCCTGAGGTCCACAGATCCTAACTATGGAAATGGAACATCAGGAACAATGGCAAGTCAATACCATGGGAATAATAATCCCCATGGCAGGAAGATCACCCAGATATTAGTCAATGATACTGCACATACAACATTAATAGATCAGCAAAATTTAAAGCTGTTAGATAGAATCTTATAAAGTCTTGAATGATGCCTATTATGGGAGAGGTATGGCAGAATAATGTGAGAAGTACTGTGAGGTCCATCTTGACATTAAACAACTCACTGGATATTGTAACTGAGTTCTGGTGAGATTTCATTGGGTTGTGGTTAGTTATAAAACCATAAGACATAGGAGCAGCGGGATTATTGCTTGTTAACCACCTGATAAACTGCACATCTCACCTCATTAATTTGCAGCTTTTTATCAGACTGTCATGAGCAAACTAGATGGTCAGAACTCTAGACATGGATATCAGTGTCGGTACTCAGCTTGCTGCTCACTCCAAAGAACCTCCACGTTGGAAATCAACATCACGGTACAGGTTTCAGGGAAACCAGCCATGGACATTGCTGTCTGATGTCAAGATTAGAGTGGTGCTGGAAAAACACAACAGATCAGGCTGCATCCGAGGAGCAGGAAAATTGACGTTTTGGGCAAAAGCCCTGATGAAGGGCTTTTGCCTGAAACTTCAATTTTCCTGCTCTGAGGAAGCTGCCTGACCTACTGTGCTTTTCCAGCACCACTCTAATCTCCAGCATCTGCAGTACCTACTTCTGCCACTGCCTTCTGATGTGCTAGCTTTAACAACCCTTATCCACATCTCCAATCCACATACAGTATGCTTCTGCGTTTCAATACTGCACCTTGGGAGACAATAGCAACTATCATTTTAATGCTTCAGCAAGGACACTTTGCACCCAGCTCATGGAGGGATCAAGTTGTGTCACTAGGCTGTTTCTTGTTATCTTAGCATTCACTCACTTGGAGCTTACCTGGAGGCTCACAGCATCCCTACTTTCTTTGGTTTTATCTTTTTTTTAATCTTAGTCCTCTCTTTAAAATATCAGGCTTAACGTATTGCTGCATTGCCATACCATTCAGTGCAGACACAAAGCCGTAAAATTTGTCATCGCTGTCAGCAGTCCACAGTCTCTTCAGTCAGGGGGTTTTGCACAATAAGTCAAGCGCAATCTCTGATACCAGTTCAGGGCTTGGATACTGCAATTTGAGGCAGCAGGGATCAGGATCCTCTTTTTGTAAGGGGCAAAGAGCCAAATGTCAGGCAGACATCTTCTCCTGGCCCTATACTACTCGCTGGAATAGTTGGATAACAAGGACACTGCTATCAGACTCCTATTTGTTGACTTTAGCTCCGCCTTCACCACCACAATTCCACCCAAACTCATCTCCAAAATCTGAGACCTAAGACTCTGCCTTCCTCTCTGCATCTGGATCCTCAACTTCCTGATCCACAGACCCCCAATCAGTAAGGACAGGCAAAAATATGTCAACAATTATTGTCAATACCGGTGCTCCATAAGGCTGCATACTCGGTCCCTTATTACACTGCTCATACACATGACTCTATGGCCAAATTCGGCTGTAACTCCATTTATAAACTTGCTGATGACACCGCCATAGAGGGTTGGATCTCAAACAACAATGAGACAGAGTACTTGAAAGAGATAGACAGTTTAATAGCATGGTGTAAAGACAACAATCTCTGGTTCAATGTCAGCAAAATGAAGGAGCTGGTCATCAACTTGAGGAACTAGCGTGCAGGAGATACTCCTGTCTGTAAGAATGGTGCTGAGATGGAGGTGGTTGAGAACATTGTGCTGCTGAGGTCTATCATGATTGAATAGTCAGCAAGCAAGCTAGTCTACAGATAGAACGCAAGTCAACAGTGTTACATCATTCTACACTGCATGAGATAATCATCAATGCGTTTGCTCATGATGGCACTGAAGAATGTCAAAAACACATCCTTATTGAAACGTCAGGTTAACTCACATGGGAAAGGCAAGTGATCAATATGTGTGCCATATTGATAACAAATAATCACACTAGCACCTTGTCAGATGCTGACAAAATTCCCAAATTTAAATTGGGATACTGAATAGCACATAATGGAATTCAAACTTTTTAACCAGTATTGTAGATTTGGGAGTGTTCAATGCAGAAACATTGGGAACAAAGGTTGACATGGACTTAACACTTAACACATGAGCTAAACGTAGAAAAGATCTCTAAAAGATTTGGATCATGTTAAGAAACCATGATTCAGTGTCAGGTTAAACTTTGTATTCATTGACTACAATTTATGTAATTTAGACAGAAGTCTATAGAATTCATAAACCACTTCATGTGCAGAGACAGGGAAAAGAGCTCATTTTGTGACTTTTCAAGTGGGGAACTAACAAATTGAATTGCTAAACTGTAATCTCATTCAAACCCATGAAGTTTTCAAGAAATATTTGCTAGATACACTAAACATTTATTGTCTCAGAGCTAAAGGACTGATGTGCTTACAAATTGATCATTATAGGTCTACAAAGCTTCCAGGACATAAGTACAACTGCAGCAAACATGAAGAACAAAACACTTCAATTTTCTCTGAATTCATGAAGCTAAAATCTCAGCTCTCTACTTTGGAGAAAAAAATGAAAATTTGTGTAGAAAAGGCTGCACAATTAACTCAGGATAAATTCAAAGTTGAGAATGCCATTGTGAGAATGCTGGCATCTTTGGGGGTACATTCACTTAGCTCATAAATATGACTGAAGAGCTGAAAGGGAAATAAGAACAGAATGAACTACCAGCTTTGTTTAATCAATCAAATCACAAGATTGCCTGTGTGTTGAAAAGTCTAGAGTAACATAGAACAGATCAGACTCAGCAGGGACAGCTACAGAAACGTTGGTTTGAGCTCCAAGCAATACTATAGAAAATGACAGACCTGCAAAATCAGATGGAAATACACAGTGCTCATAACAAGGAGCTGCAAATCATTCATGACACAGTCCTTTTGAGAAATAAATGTTAATAATTATACTCTTCAGAAAGAGCTCAAGCAGGATATAAAGGAAATAAAACAATCACTGAAGAAGCATGAGGAAGTGTTCCAGGCTTCAGAGGAGAAGAAAAAGTTGGAGAAGCTGTATAGTTATTACAGTAGGTTATAAACAAGAAAATAAATGTATCTAACAGAACGTACCAACTTGGTAGAATTTTTAAAAATGCAAGGTGTAAAATTAGAAACATCAAAATGAGCTGGAAACTATTAAGGAACAATAAATGCCAAGAAGATTTGATACATTTGAAACAGCTTGAGCAGCTAGATCATTCTGTATCTAACCTGGAACAGATGTTGGCTGTAGCGCATCAGGACAAGCAATTCTGGAACAGCACCTGCATTACGTCCATGAAAGAAAATCTTGATAGAAATAGGAACATCAGGCAACATCACTGATGACTGTGGAAATCAACAGCACCTCCAGACAAAGTCACCATTACATAATTTGGGCATATTAACAACTACTTATACAAGTTCTATAAAACACTTGTGAATTTTAATTTTTTTTTAGAAAATGAATTGGGCCATCGCTTGTAGAACGAGTACTTATTGCCAACCCTTGTTGCCCTTGAGAAGGTGGTGATGAGCTGCTTTCTTCAACTGCTGCTGTATGTGTGTTGTAGATACACCAACAATTTTGTGATGAAGGGAGTTCCAGGATTTTGATCCAGACACACTGAAGGAACAGCAATACATTTCCATGTCAGGATGGCAGTGGATTGGACAGAACCTTGCAAGTGGTAGTATTCCCATGTATCTGCTACCCCTATCCTTTGAGGTGGAAGTGGTTATGTTTTTAGCAGGTGCTCTCTAAAGAGCTTTGGTGAATTTCTGTAGCGCAGCATCTTGTGGAGCATCTACTGTAGATCTACTAAGCATTGGCCGTGGACTGACAGGCTGTTTGTTGAAGCAGTACCACTCAAGTGGACTGCTTTGTCCTGAATGGTGTCAATTGTAAATAGTTAAATGTTATTTTGCAATAGGGCGGCATGGTGGTTCAGTTGTTAGCACTGCAGTTTCACAGCACCAGGGACCCAGGTTCAATTTCCAACTTGGAGCACTGTCTCTGTGGAGTTTGCACATTCTCCCCGTGTCTGCGTGGGTTTCCTCTGGTTGCTCCGGTTTCCTCCCACAATCCAAAGATGTGCAGGTCAGGTTAACTGGCTATGCTAAATTGCCCATAGTGTGAGGTGCATTAGTCAGGGGGAAATATGGAGAAAGTGAGGACTGCAGATCAGAGCTGAAACTGTGTTGCTGGAAAAGCGCAGCAGGTCAGGCAGCATCATCTTCTTCAGGAAGGGCTCATGCCCGAAATGTCGGACTCTTCTGCTCCTTGGATGCTGCCTGACCTGCTGCGCTTTTCCAGCAACACAGTTTCAGCTCAGGGGTAAATATGGGTCTGGGTGGGTGACTCTTTGGAGGGTCATGTGGACTTGCTGGACAGACGGCCTGTCAGGAATCAAATCTAATTTAATCAAAGGAGGGGTATGTTTTTTGTGTGTATTGCTTTTGAGGATTCCATTTGCTGTTTGCCTGCAATGCTGTTATCTTGCCTGTGAGTTAGACTGCTTTGGGTTTGCAAGCTGCCTAGACAAAAATCAGTTAGCTTGTTGTAATATCTGCTTCATAATTTGTAATGAGGCTTAATGTCAAAAAAAGGGTTAATTAACCTCTGATGAGCAATTGATTATTACATCATTATCATTAACATAACACTGTCCGCCAATTAAAAGTAATGTAAGTGGAAACAGGAAGAATTATATTGCAAGCAGTTCTGTCTGCACATCCATGAAGTATTGATAAGAACATCATCTAATCCAATATTGTACTGTACAAGAATGATCTGACAAGTTTTAAGCAAAAATTATGCTATTATATTAATTGCGGAACTAGGTCTTGACACAAATTTGGGAATTCCATAAATAAGTAGATCTGTATCTCTGTAAATATATTAATGTTTAATATGTTTGAATCAAATTCCTCCATCACCTGGATACATTAAGCAATTAAAAGTAAATAAGTTAATAAGTTAATTACTTAAAAAAGCAGAACAAGTAAAACGAAGTAGTAACAAGAAATGTGCTTATTCATTGTATTACATAATTTACAACCATTTCTGATCTAAAACTGCATCAACTACAGAATTTTCACTGACTAAACGCACCTGATAATAGTTGTAGTTAGGATAAGAAGAAGTGTTTGTGTTAGGACAACCTGTCATTGGATCCAGATGGGAGTTAGGAGGACAGCATTGCAAGACAGCTAGAAAAAGAAAACCCAGATCAATAAAATGCTGTAAAAATGTCATGTGACAGTTTTCATAAGAGTATAATTCAACAAGTGAAGCTTAAAAAAATTAAATAAAGATTATTTTCATAGATCATAATGAAAAAAGTGTGGGTATCGAAGTAATTTGTGAAACAATTTAACAGACACTGGGAGAAACACCGCAATAACATGCTGATATTCACATGCTCATTTGGGGATTACAGAAAAATGCCAGGATAATACCCAAGGAATTTGCCATTTCTGCAAAGATTTAGAGATTCTGGTAGGATAGAACACTAAGAAGTTGTAACATGTATATATTCATACACAATAAAATTAATTCATTCAATGACACAATTTATCATCTGCTCAAGGCGTTTCCTTTCACCCAATCTTGGGGGAGTGGTTGGTGATCTAAAATTCCTCTTGAGAAGATGGTGGCAAGCTACCATCTTAAACTAAAATAATCATTGTGCCAAGGATACTCTGGCAACATTGTTACTTGTGGGTTCTACAGAATTTTGAATCACAAGGATGAAACAATGACAATATATTTCCAAATAAGGATGGCATATAATTTGAAGGGGAAGATTTAGTTGCTGGTATTTACATATTGTTGCTGTTCACGTTCTTCTAAGTTACTTTAGGATTTTGGAAGGTGGTACTGTGATATGAAGCCTTGGTGAGCTATTGTTTTACATCTTATAGATAATACATATAGACACTACAAGCTAATGATGAATAGATGAATGCTTAAGACAATTTATGTAATGTCAATTAAGTGGATCACTTTGTCCTGGATGGCTGAGTTTTTAAAAATTGGTTGAAGGTATACTTCATCCAGGCATCACACTCCCAATTTATGCTTTGTAGATCATGTCTTTCCATGATCTACAAGGTGAGGCAAGAGGTTTACCACTCGTCACAGAATGTTGAGTCTCTGAGCTGATATTTTGGCCACAGAATCTAAGTAATTGGTCCAGTAAATTCCATATCAATGTGACCCCAAAAATATTAATAATGAGAAAATTAGATTACAATTATGCCACGGAATTTCAAAGTTAGATTCTCAGTTCTGAAGAAGGGCCACTGGACTCAAAATGTTAACTATGCTTTCTCTCCTGGGTTGGACAGGCTAGACTTCTCTCTACTGGTGTTTAGAAGTGTAAGAGGTTACTTGATTGATGTGAGCAAGATTTTGAACTGCCTTTATAAGCTTGACGTTGAAAGGATGTTTCCTCTAGTGGGTCAATCCAGAACTAGTAGTAACTGTTATACAAATAGAGGTCACTGATTTAGCATAGAGATGAGAACATTTTTCTCTAAAGAAAGAGAAACCTTGGAACTCTGCCTCAAAAGCCAATGGATTAAGGGTCCTTGAGTATTTTCAAGACAACAGTGATAGATTCTTGATAAGCAGGGGAATCAAGGGTTTTTGTGGTAGATTGAAATGTGGAATTTGAAACAAAAACAGATCAACCATGATGCTATTGAATGGCTGTGCAGACTCGAGGACCTACTTCTGCTCCTATTTCATGTATTCGTAAATGTCTATTTCTCAGTATTACACATTGATGCAATTCAGTATGATCATAGCTGATCGTTCAATTCAATTCCTTCTTACTCACATCCTTTGATTCCTTTAGCTCTAAAGACCATATCTAACCTCTCTTGAAAACATTCAATATTTTGCTCTCAACCTCTCAGTGTTTTGCAGAGAATTTCACAGGCTCGCCATTCTCTGGGTGAAGAAATTTCTCCCAACCTCAGTCCTAAATGGACTACCCTCTATTCTTAAACTATGAGCTCGGGTACCGGAAGCTCTAATCATTGATAACATCTTTCCTGCATTTACCCTATATAGTCCTGTTAGAATTGTGTAGATTTCTATGAGAGTTCTCCTTCATTCTTCGAAACTCCAGTGAATGTAGTTCTAACTGATCAAGTTAGAAGACATGAGTAATTAAGTCATTAAAGTTGCAGGACAGGTAGAGAGAGCTGTTAAAAGTGCTGTAGCTTCATTAATAGGAGTATAGAATACAATATCAAGGAACTTATATAGGACATTGGTTAGATCTTAGCTGGAGTATTGTAGTTATAGATCCCACACTAAAAGAAGGATGTGAATGCATTGGAGAATGGAAAGAGACTTGTGAGAATAATTCCAGAGATGAGACACTTCAGTTACAAGGAAAATTTGAAGAAGTTGAGACTTTTTCTGGGAGATGAGAAAGTTAAGGGAAGATTCTCTTGACATTTTCAAAATGATGAAGGGTCTGGACAGAAAACTGTTCCTGCTCATAAAAGGATCAAGTACCAGAAAGAAGCAAATGTGCGGTGAGAAAACATTTTCACACACAAGTCACTAGGATCTGGCATGCAAAGCCTGGAAGTGTGGTGGAAGCAGGTTCAATTCAGGCAATATAGCATTAGGTTGGTTCTACTTAAATAATAATGTGCAGGGTTTCAGGGAAAAGGCAGGTGATGGGAACAAAGTTAAAATGCTCAAACTGCTAATTCATAATGGCCAAATGGCCTCCTACTGCACTATAACAATTCTGTGACATTGAAAGCATTTTAGTAATCTACTAAGATTTTCAAGGTGAGTGATAACAGACACCAAGGTGACAGGCTTCTAACTATGTATACAACAATATATAAACAACCTGAATAGACTGAATGTCTATAGTTCTCTTGAAAGTTATTAAGTCACTAAACAGTTGCATCATTGAATCATCAGCTGTGGTCACATATAGAGCACAATTAAGCAGGGGCATCACTGAGGACTGCAACATATCATGTAAATGTCATGTTGCATTAGATGAAGGAGAGCCTTCTGAAATCTTTTGCTCTTATCCTGTAGGAGAAAGGAGTTCATAATCAAAAGGTAAATTAATTAGGCTTTGAATTGCAAGGATGAAGCAATGACAATATATTTCCAAATAAGGATAGCATATAATTTGAAGGGGAAGATTTAATTGCTGGTATTTACATATTGTTTCCTGTCCGCGTTCTTCTTAGTTACTTTAGGATTTTGGAAGGTAGTACTGTGATATGAAGCCTTGGTGAGCCATTGCAGTACATCTTATAGATGGTACTCATAGACGCTACAAGCTAATGATGAATAGATGAATGCTTAAGACAACTTATGGAATGTCAATTAAGTGGATCACTTTGTCCTGGATGGCTGATGTAAATTAGAGTGTCCTACAGCTTGCTACAACGAGCCTATGATAAAGATAGTCCTAGACAAATGGTGATTGTCACTGCAGAAGTGATTGAAAGATAGGAGGTCATCCAGAACAAAGATTGATAGGTGAGGTGACAGGCTTTGACATCAAGGCCATGAATGTGCATCAAGGAACCCTAGCAAAACTGGAGCTAATGGACAGGGGTGGGGGGAACGGGGGATCTCTCCACTGATTGGATTCATACCTGGCAAACAGGAAGATGGTTATGGCTGTTGGAGGTCTCAGCTCCAGGACATCTCTGCAGGAGTTCCTCAGGGTAATGTCCTAGGCCCATAATCTTCAGTTGCTTCATCAATGGCCTTTCCTCGATTATAAGGTCAGAAGTGGGCATGTTCACCAACGAATGTACAATGATCAGCACTATTTGCAACTGATACTGAAGCAGTCGATATCTAAATGCATCAAGATCTGGACAACACCCAGGCTTGGATTGAAAACCATTTGTGTCACACAAATGCTAGGTGAGAGACAATCTAACTATGGCACATTGACATTTGTGATGATTCAGTGTTCTCATTACCATTACTATATTGTCCTCCAACAACATCCTTGGGATTGTCATTGACCAGAAGCTGCATTAGAGTAGCCATATAAATACAGTGGCTACACGTGTAGGTCATAGGTTAAGAATACTGCAGTCAGTAACTTACCTTCTGATTCCCCAAAGCCCAAAGCCACAAGTAAGGAGTGTAATGGAATACTTCTACTTGCTTGGATGAATGCAGCTCCAACAGCTTGACATCATCTAGAAAAAAGCAATCTACTTGATTGTCAACACATCCATGCCCTCCATCACCAATATTAAATAGCAACAATATACACTATCTACAAGATGCACTGCAGAAATAACCAAAGCTCCTTTATCGGCACTTTTCAAACCCCCAAACCCTATCTTCTAGAATTACAAGGGCAGTTGGCACATGGGAAGACACCACCTATAAGTTGCCCTCCAAGCCACTCACCAATATCTTGACCTAGAAATTTATCACCATCCCTAAACAGTCATTGGGAAAAAATCCTGGAATTCCCTCCCTAACCACATTCTGGGTCTTTCTACAGCACATGCACTGCAGCAGTTCAAGAAGGCAGCTCACTACGACTCTCTCATGGGCAAGCAGAATTGGAAAAAATTGCTGGCTCAGCCAGTGTCTGAGGTTTTTAAAAAAATAAAAATAGATGATAGGCAATGAAATCATTCCTCTACAATGTATTCTGTGGCTCTACACCAGCTGTTATCTACTGAGTTGACCGTGCTGAAGCATACGGTGACTGGGCCGAATCCATCTCCACTGTTTCCTACTGGACAAGTAGTGGTCCACAAGTAGTTGGACCAGCTCAATCACTGTTTGCTGCTTTAGTGGGCAGAGATATGAATTAGGCTGCACAGTCACATCATCTCTCTATACTACCTACAAGCAGAGACAAATTAGCTCAGCTGGGCCTTAGTCAAATTTAGAACAGGGATGTCTTTTGTGAAGCACAAATTATGAGCATGAGAAAGAGTGGAGTCAGCGGTGGGCATAATCGTTTTGAAAAGAGAGGAGAATGTATTTTGTCAGTCACACTCAAAGAAAGTATGCACAAAGCATGAAAAGCATCCCATTTCAGTGGTATTTGAGATGTTGCAGAGTCATGGGCAGACAATGGAACAATCCATGTAGCACAAATGCCAATAAGTGTCATGTTTTGTACACGAGTGCCTCCACTGAGTGAGTGGCAAACCTTTTGGAGAATCACATGCAGCTCCAGTCTAAATAGTTGTAGGAACATTGAGCTGAAATATATTGTTTTAGCTCATGATGGTATTGTACTGGAAATCAAACCCCGTCATCCCCAAAGTCATCACAAAAGTTAAGGATGCAATTACAAGTAATTAGGCTCTACTAAAAGGCATACAATGATGATTCATCAGCATATAAGTCTACTAATTGAAATTTTATTCTCCATATAAACTCTCCTTACACAGAAAAACACAGACAGTGATAAAATAAATTGGTGTTATGATTGGAGGAAAGTCTGGAGGTGGTTCTTGTGATAATTCATTTGACTCTTCTGCTGGTCAGAACATCGTTTCTCGGTTATCCTTGTCTGGGTGCTTCCACTGGTTTTGTAAAGGGTACCGTGTCTGATTCACTTATAAAAGACTTAACAACTGAAAGTTCCAGCTTACAGCAATGGCTGAGGGAAAGGTAAACAGATGTTCTTCAGGCTCAGGGTAGTTTTTATTGCAGAGAACAGAGAGAGCTTCTGAGCTGGTAGAGATCCTAATGACCTCTACATCTTGTTCAGCTACCTACGAACCAATCACATAGTTAGCAAGTAGAAAGCTTTGCCAGTGATTATCGTCTCTAGTCCACAAAACAATCAGCTTCTTGTACCAACCAAAAATCCACTTTTAAACAAATCCTGTGATCTGCAATCACACTTAAATCAGTCTGAATAAGCAGCTGTGTAAATGGTGCTTACAATGAATGTCAGATTACTTGATTTCAAAACATGCAGTAACCCTTCAACAACTCATGCTTTTTAAGACAGTTCTTCTCTCATTCCTTCCACAACTCGAAATACAGGAAAATTAAAACATAGCCTTATCAGATATGAAGGACATGAGGAAGAGTGAGGCAGTTGAAGAGGAAGATAAGGTGGTCACTTGTAAGCAGGCACCAGTATCTTCCCATGTGTTCTTCGTCATTCTCACTCAGCAAGCAATCCAAACTGCATGGCTGTAACAGAAGAAGCCTCACAAGCAGAAGCAAAAACAAGGAGCTTGCTGCCTCCGCCTCATCCTCAACTACTGGGAATGGGGAATCCTGGATAACGTAATTAAATGCACTTTATGGATCACTTGTTAATATTTGTGGAGTTTGTTCACTGCCTTTTTCTTTATTATATTAATGATTATGTCAATGAGCAGACTTAGTGTACTATAATTAAATGAAGCTGAAAATGTGTTGCTGGAAAAGTGCACCAGGTCAGGCAGCATCCAAGGAACAGGAGATTCAACTTTTCAGGCATAAGGCCGTCATCAGGAATGAGGAAAGTGTGTCCAGCAGGCTAAGATAAAAGGTAGGGAGGAGGGACTTGGGGGAGGGGCGATGGAGATGTGATAGGTGGAAGGAGGTCAAGGTGAGGGTGATAGGCTGGAGTGGGTGGGGGCGGAGGGGTCAGGAAGAAGATTGCAGGTTAGGAAGGTGGCGCTGAGTTCGAGGGATTTGACTGAGACAATGTGGGGGGAGGGGATATGAGGAAACTGGAAAAATCTGAGTTCATCCCTTGTGGTTGGAGGGTTCCTAGGCGGAAGATGAGGCGCTCTTCCTCCAACCGTCGTGTTTTATGGTCTGGCGATGGAGGAGTCCAAGGACCTGCATATCCTTGGTGGAGTGGAAGGGGGAGTTAAAGTGTTGAGCCACGGGGTGAATGGGTTGGTTGGTCCGGGTGTCCCAGAGGTGTTCTCTGAAACGTTCCGCAAGTAGGCGGCCTGCCTCCCCAATATAGAGGAGGCCACATCGGGTGCAGCGGATGCAATAGATGATGTGTGTGGAGGTGCAGGTTAACTTGTGGTGGATATGGAAGGATTTAAAATCTGATTGAAGATTTGTAGCTCGGGTATCCGTTGTTGTGGTTCTGCTCGCCGAGCTGGAAGTTTTTGCTGCAAACGTTTCGTTCCCTGGCTAGGGAACATCCTCAGTGCTGTTGGAGCCTCGTGTGAAGCGCTGCTTTGATGTTTCTTCCGGTATTTATATCAGATACCATATACAAACCACTACAGCTGAAACTGACACCCAGAAACGGCAAGAACATCCATCAACAGACACATCGACCTGGACCCCACATACAAATCACTGCAGCTGAAACTGACACCCGGAAGCGGCAAGAACAAACCAATATAAATACCGGAAGAAACATCAAAGCAGCGCTTCACACGAGGCTCCAACAGCACTGAGGATGTTCCCTAGCCAGGGAACGAAACGTTTGCAGCAAAAACTTCCAGCTCGGCGAGCAGAACCACAACATATGGAAGGATCCTTTGGGGCCTTGGAGAGAAGTAAGGGAGGAGGTGTGGGCACAAGTTTTGCATTTCTTGCGGTTGCAGGGGAAGATGCCGGGAGTGGAGATTGGGTTGGTGGGAGGTGTGGACCTGACGAGGGAGTCACGGAGGGAGTGGTCTTTGCAGAACGCTGATAGGGGAGGGGAGGGAAATATATCCCTGGTGGTGGGGTCCGTTTGGAGGTGGTGGAAATGACGGTGGATGATACGTTGTATATGGAGGTTGGTGGGGTGGTAGGTGAGAACCAGTGGGGTTCTGTCCTGGTGGCATTTGGAGCGGCGGGGCTCAAGGGCAGAGGAGCGGGAAGTGGAAGAGATGCGGTGGAGGGCATTGTCAATCACGTCTGGGGGGAATCTGTGATCCTTGAAGAAGGAGGCCATCTGGGCTGTACAGTATTGGAACTGGTCCTCCTGGGAGCAGATGTGGCGGAGACAAAGGAATTGGGAATATGGGATGGCGTTTTTACAGGGGGCAGGGTGGGAGGAGGTGTAGTCCAGGTAGCTGTGGGAGTCAGTCGGTTTATAGTAGATGTTCGTGTTGATTCGGTCGCCTGAGATAGAAATGGAAAGGTCTAGGAAGGGGAGGGAGGAGTCTGAGATGGTCCAGGTGAATTTGAGGTCGGGGTGGAAGGTGTTGGTAAAGTGGATGAACTATTCAACCTCCTCGTGGGAGCATGAGGCAGCGCCGATACAGTCATCAATGTAACGGAGGAAAAGGTGGGGGTGGTGCCAGTGTAGTTGCGGAAGATGGATGTTCCACATATCCTACGAAGAGGCAGGCATAGCTGGGGCCCATGCGGGTGCCCATGGCAACTCCTTTGGTTTGGTGGAAGTGGGAGGATTGGAAAGAGAAGTTGTTCAGAGTGAGGACCAGTTCAGTCAGCCGAAGGAGGGTGTCAGTGGAAGGGTACTGGTTGGTACGGCGGGAAAGGAAGAAGCGGGGGGCTTTGAGTCCTTCGTGATGGGGGATGGAGGTGTACAGGGACTGGATGTCCATGGTGAAGATAAGGCGTTGGGGAGCGGGGAAGCGAAAATCATGGAGGAGGTGGAGGGCGTGGGTGGTGTCCCGAACGTAGGTGGGGAGTTCTTGGACTAAAGGGGACAGGACCGTGTCGAGGTACGCGGAGATGAGTTCGGTGGGGCAGGAGCAGGCTGAGACAATGGGTCGGCCAAGGCAGTCAGGTTTGTGGATTTTGGGCAGGAGAAATGGGCGGTGCGGGGTTGTGGGACCATGAGGTTGGAAGCGGTGGATGGGAGATCCCCTGAGGTGATGAGGTTATGGATGGTCTGGGAGATGATGGTTTGGTGGTGGGAGGTGGGGTCATGGTCAAGGGGGCAGTAGGAAGAGTTGTCTGCGAGCTGGTGTATAGCCTCAGTGGTGTAAAGGTCGGTGTGCCAAACTACTACCGCGCCTCCCTTGTCTGCCGGTTTGATGGTGAGGTTGGGGTTGGAGCGGAGGGAGTGGAGGGCTGCACGTTCCGAGGGTGAGAGGTTGGAGTGGGTGAGAGGGGTGGACAGGTTGAGGCGGTTAATGTCGCGGCAGCAGTTGGCTATAAAGAGATTGAGGGCGGGTAAGAGGCCAGCTCGGGGCGTCCAGGTGGATGGGGTGTGTTGGAGGCGGGAGAAGAGGTCGTCAGAGGGTGGGCGAGAATTTTGGTTGAAGAAGTAGGCAAGGAAGCGAAGGCGGCGGAAGAATTGTTCAATGTCTCGCCGCTTGTTGAACTCGTTAATCCGAGAGCGTAGGGGAATGAAGGTGAGACCTCTGCTGAGGACTGATCATTCATTAGATCAGTCCTCAGCAGAGGCCTCACCTTCATTCCCCTACGAGATCAGTCCTCAGCAGAGGCCTCACCTTCATTCCCCTATGAGATGTTCACAGGTTGGTGGAACAGAACCAGAGCCATAAATACATGACACTCACTAATTAGTTCAATAGAGAATTTAGCTCTTTACTCAAAAAGTAGTTAGGATGTGGAATTACCACAAGGATTAGTTGAGAGCAACAGAAAGATATCAGTGGTGTTAGTAGAAACAGATTGGAGTAAGCTCTTGTGCAATATTACAATTACAGGGGCTTGTTAGACCAAACAGATTGTTTCTATGTTGTAAAAATGATGTAAACATAATTAGATAATAAACTTGTAAATAAAGAATTGAGACAAATATTATCTGCATGTGTACTGAAAATGTTACATTGTCATGCAATGTCTCCAATATGTTTCTGTCTTGTTTCATCGTAGTATAACACTTTTGTATCAACTTCTTTTCCTTTATAAATTCCTTCTTCATGTCATGGCAATTCCCTTCCCTAGCCATTGAGGGGGGAGTGGGGGGGGGGGGGGGTACTGCAGTGCCACAATTTTATGATTTCAACACACAAAAATTTCATTTATAGCAAGTTTCTGTTTAAAATTTAAATTTCAATCGTTAAAAAAAATGGAGCTAAACAGGCGATTAAAGGTCTCAAGCTATTGGCTACTTTTGATTATCAGAAAGAGTGGTCCCACGACATGACTGCGTCTATGCAGATATTCCAGGATAGAAGCCTACTAGATATAGCCCATTGCCAAGTTGGACTGTGAATGATTGGCATGCTCCATATGTGCTCTAAATACATTTTTTTAGGTGTTTAGCAAAAAGAAGGTCTGAAGAACTTTAGTGAACAGCCATTTAAACGGACTGGTGAAGGCAGCCACCTGATAGGTAAGCTAAAAGTTTAAACTTACCAGATTGAGGGGTCCTAAATTAGACCACCAACATCCTCTCAAACACAAAGTGCTGAGAACAGACATAGTTCTGAACACTGTACTTAATGTGTTACTGTACATCGCTATGATGCAAGCTGATATTATTGCTGGACAAATCAGATCTGAAGTCTGGATTAATAAATTATTTATTTTTTATTCAACAAGGTGATCTTTCAATGGGACACAAGCACACAATGCTGCAGATCTGGTTTCAACAAGGAAAGAGAAGTTTATCATGCAAAGGAAATGAAGACTAAATACGATAAACCAAATTATTCATAAAAAAAAGTCAAAGATTTTAAAATATAACTACATTTATCTTAACAGCACCTATTTAACTCAAACATCAGAGAGAACCCCTACTCTATCACATCTAGGTTTGGCCTGTTGCTTTCAAATCCCAATCTTGAGAATTTACTATCCTCTTCCTAGAGTATGACTGAGCTTAGACTTACTCAGCTTTAAATGTCACATCCAAGGTTCTATTCAAGCACTTTCTGGTTTGGAACATCCAAATTAATCTCATAACACTGGGGTAACCTACTTCTTAACAATCATAAATTGTGTCCTTTTTTTCCATTTGAAACATTTTTACACATCTAACTTGCACCAGGATTCCCTGAACTGAACTGAAAAGCCTTCCAAACTACGGGTATTTCTCTAAGTGAAAAAAATTCCTGATCCTTCTAACTAAAAGCAAATATTTTTCGATAATTACTTTGTCCGTTCTATGTTTCAAGTTTACAAAGATCCTGCTACCATTGTTTTTTTTGGCAACTTGCTTTTACAGGCCACAATTAGACAAATTAAAAGATCGAACAGCAAGGGAAAATAATTGGTTCTTCCTAGCCACCTGCCTAAACATTTCTGCCAGTTTTGTCCCTCATTCTGACCAGAATGTGTAGAAGACCAGGGCTGCATTCACCAGCGTCAAAGATTAATGTAAAATGTGTTGTGTATCTCCATGTATAGACATGATATACTGCTTTTTAATAGGAGTACAGCACACATTGTAAATGACCATTGATCATATAATACTCAGTCCAAATAGAATGAGAAGACTTGCTGCACTGTTGACCTTGGGAAAGTTCAGTGATATGAATATTCAATAGATTTTACACATGGTTAAAGTTCAAGATGTTGTAAGTAGGGAATTGTGAACCAGAACTTAGAAGTACTTTTCTTTTGGGAATGAGTGAGAGGAACTGGAAACTAATTGTCTATTCCTTGAGACTACAGAGCAACATCATCCTCAGCTACTTGATCATTTTAAAGTATAATAAAATGTCCTTTTGGCCTTAGTCCCAGATATCTTTCAAATAACACATTTAAGATATTGGAAATTGTTATTCATCGAAAATTATATTAGGTGGATGGGGTGACGTAAGAAGTGAATCATCACTGGAAAGAGTAGGCAACGGGAATTATTATTAGAATCAGGAATTATCAGATGGTGGCATTCATGGATAATTTTAATCCACTTTTTAAAATTTATTCAAGAGATAGGTCAGGGTTTATCGCCGTTGATTGATGGTGGACTGTCTTTTTTAACTGCTGTAGTACATTTGGAGTAGGTAAAGCCACAATGCCATTAGGGAAGGAGTTCCAGGATTTTGACTCAGCAACATTGAAGGAACATTGCGATACTTCCAAATAGAGTGTGAGTGGTTTGGATGGGATCTTGCATATTCCCAGATATCACTATCCTTGTCCTGCTAAATGTTAGTGGTTGTGGGTTGGGAAGGTGGTATGTTAGGAGCTTTGGTGAATTTTGCAGCATATCTTTTGGATGTACACCCTACTGTTCCTGACCATTTATGATGGGGGAAGTCAATGTTTGTTGGTATGGTGTCAATGCTGTTTTATCCTGGACTACATTGAGTTTCTTGAGTTTGTTGTAGCAGCACACCATGACTAGGAAAATGAATTGTTGTCTTTTATTCCAAATGGAACTGAATTTAAAAATAGGGAAGTCTTGATAAAACTACACAAGGCATATTGGGAACATTGTGAACAGTCTTGGTCCCCTTAGCTAAGGAAAGATATAGTGGCGGGGGGGGGGGGGGGCAATGCAGAGAAAGTTGATTATGTTGACCCCAGGTATAACCGGGATATTGTTATGAGAAAAGGTTGAGTAGTTGGTTTGTGTGTACTTATTGGAAGAACGAGAAGTCTTATTGAAACATTGAAGATTCTTGGGAGGCTTGATTGGGGTGTTTCACCTCATGGGAGAATTTAAGATCAGAGTAATGGGTTGTCTATTTGAAACAGAGATAATAAGGTTTGTTTTCTCTCAAAGGGCTATCAAGACTGGGCCAGAAAGTACACTCAAGGCTGAGACAGATTTTCACTCAGTAAGGGAATCTAAGGTTATGGAGATAAGGCAGTAAATAAGAATTATCAGATCAGCTATGATCACAATGAATGGTGGTAAAGCTTGATGGGTCTAATGGCCTACTTCTGCTCCTGCATCTTATGTCTTATTGACACTAAATTAACTTTTACTGAGATGCAACTGTACCCCTTTGCTTTTTAATCTTATTCAAATTAAATATTGCTAAAAGGAGACCAGTAGTTAAAACTAAGATGCAACAAATAAACTTAAAACAATTTAAATCTATAATGTTTTATAAAGCATGAGAAGAGGGTACAGATTGGCTGAGCCATAATTACTGTGGAGGTGCAGCAAGAACCATCAATCTTAAATTTAAGACCAGGAGGTAGATTCTGATTAATCAGGGCATTGCTACTGGGATGCAGCAAAATTTAGGTGCATCCACAAGCCCTATTTTCAAAATGGTGCCATGAAGATACAAATTTCATTTGCCTATATAAAACAAGGTACTGTTTACTTCAGCATTTCTTTGACAACCTCCTGTTTCTGAAAAAAATCACTTAAGGATTAGCACTGCTGCCTCACAGTACCAGGGACACGCGTTCAATTCTAATCTCGGGCAACTGTCTGTGTGGAGTTTGCAAATTCTTCTTGTGTCTGCTTGGGTTTCCTCCATGCTCCGGTTTCCTCCCGCAAAGATATGCAGGTTAGATGAATTGCCATTCTAAATTGCCCATAGTGTTAGGTGCATTAGTCTGGGGTAAATGTAGGGGAATGTGTCTGGGTGGGCTGCTCTTCGGAGGGTTGGTGTGGACTTGTTGGGCCGAAGGGCTATTTCCACACTGTAGGGAATCTAATCTAAAATACCTCCCTTCACCTAAGGTTCTAAGTTTTGAGATACTTTCCCCTTCTAGTGCCATACTGTGCCAAAATTTGGTTGCTCCATTTCAAAGTTAAATTTGAAATTTTATTACGCTATGTGAAGAAATACTTTAAAACAGCTGCAGCTTGAAATATTGTAAACATGTTATCCACATATTGGATGTATGCAAATGACAGGTCCTTAGTGGTATTTCCATTGAAGAGGCGCTGGTCATGGTAATCAACAAAGATAAGACCATGAGACCATAAAAATAGGAGCAGATGTAAGGCCATTCAGCCCATCGAGTCTACTCCGCCATTCAATCATGGCTGATGGGCATTTCAACACCACTTACTCGCACTCTTCCCATATTCCTTAATTCCTTGCGAGATTAAGAATCTATCAATCTCTGCCTTGAAGACATTTAACATCACGACCTCCACTGCGCTCCATGGTAGTGAATTCCACAGGCCCACCACTCTCTGGCTGAAGAAATGTCTCATTTCTGTTCTAAATTGACCCCTTCTAATTCAAAGGCTGTGCCCACGAGTCCTAGTATTCCCGCTTGATGGAAATAATTTCCCAGCGTCCACCCTTTCTAAGCCATGCATTATCATGTACATTTCTATTAGATCTCCCCTCAACCTTCTAAACTCTAATGAATACAATCCCAGGATAATCAGCCATTCACTGTATGTTAGGGCTACCATTCGTGCGAATCTCTGCTGGATGTGCTCCAGTGCTAGTATGTCATTCCTGAGGTGTGGGACCCAAACCAGTAGCACATCACTAATTTTACATTCCAACCCTCTTGAGATAAATGACAACTTTACATTTGCTTTCTTAACCACGAACTCAACCTGCAAGTCAACGTTTAGAGAATCCTGGACTAGGACTCCCAGTTCCCTTTGTATTTTGGCTTTATGAATTTTCTCACCGTTTATAAAATAGTCCATGCCTCCATGTATAGGAGGCCACTCATCCGCTACATTGGGAGACAGGCCGCCTACTTGCGGAACATTTCAGAGAACACCTCTGGGACACCCGCACCAACCAACCCAACCACCCCGTGGCTGAACACTTTAACTCCCCCTCCCACTCTGCCAAGGACATGCAGGTCCTTGGCCTCCTCCATCGCCAGACCATGGCAACACGACGCCTGTAGGAAGAGCGACTCATCTTCCACCTAGGAACCCTCCAACCACAAGGGATGAATGCAGATTTCTCCAGCTTCCTCATTTCCCCTCCCCCCATCTTTTCTCAGTCCCAACCCTCAGACTCAGCACCACCTTCTTGACCTGCAATCTTCTTCCCGACCTCTCCGCCCCACCCCCTCTCCGGCCTATCACCCTCACCTTAACCTCCTTCCACCTATCGCATTCCCAACGCTCCTCCTCCAAGTCCCTCCTCCCTACCTTTTATCTTAGCCTGCTTGACACACCCTCCTCATTCCTGAAGAAGGGCTTATGCCCAAAATGTCGATTCTTCTTCTCCTTTGATGCTGCCTGACCTGCTGCGCTTTTCCAGCAACACATTTTTAAACATAGATTGCACCCTATTTACCAACTTCTCAGAGACAGAACTGGAAATGGTATCACCCACCACAACAAACCAAAACATATAAACAGCAAGCGGGACAGAAAATCAGTGTTTCTCCGGAGGATCATTGATGATGTTTACCTAGCATGGTAATAAAATGTCTGAAAACAAACCCACCAGCTCAGCAAGCAAACCAACAACCTGTTCCCTTAAGGAGTCTATGATCATTGTCCTTAATTAACCCACACGTATGTTTGCTTAATTCTATTCCAAATGATTGCTTCCAGAAGTTTTCCCCCTATTAAAATTAAACAGACTGTTGCATAATTACTGGCTTATCCATACACCTTTCCTCTCAACAAGGTATATGGTGGAATTTTCCCAGCCGTTGAGATGTATGTGGAATGCCAAGAAATTTGGAAGAAATTTGTTTAAATCCCCTTTGTGGTCCCTACCTGTCCTTACTCCTTCTTTAACCACATTTTTACTATTAGAAAAGGTTTGGGGAATTTTCTTTGATATTATCTTCCAGTGTATTTTCATAATTCCTTTTTTGCTTCTCTTATTTGCTTTCCTACCCTCTATCTGAACCTCCTATATTCAGCCTAGTTTTCAATTGTATTATGTACCTGATACTTACCATTAACATTTTCTTCTTTGTATTAATTTCCATTTCCATTTCAGAGAATATCTTGAATATGCCGGAATCATCTCTTTTTTTCAGGATGCCACCTGTTCTTCCTATTAACCTCTTGCTCTACTTTATCAACTCCAGGTCTTGCACCATATATATGTTAACACACCCTCAGTTAATTATTATTGCTCTAGACTGTTCATTGCTCTATTTCACCATCATCCTAAAGCTTAATATACAATAATCACTTTTCCCTAAATATTCTCTACTGACACTTGAACTACTTAGCCTACTTCATTCCCAAGAACTATGTTTACAGTGCCTTTCTTGTTGGACTGGACATATGCTGCTATAAAAATTTCTACTTCAACTAGGAATATGTGGCCCTCTCTACCCTTCACACTAGTACTATCCCCAACCTCATTTGGAGAATTAAGGTTCCCCCAGTATAATTACTCGATAATGTTTCCACCTCCCTATAATTTCCTTGCAGATCGTTCCTCTAAATCTTTCCCACTAGTTAGTCTAGGCTGAGCAATGTATTTGCTCCTTTTTTTGTTCCTTAGATTTAGCCAAATTGATTCTGTTGTTGATCCCTCTGTGGCATTTTCTTTCTCCATCATAGCAATGCTCTCCTTAACTAATATCACCAGCCCTCATTTTTCCACCTTTCCTGAAAATCTTGCATCCAGGTTTATTTAGCATACATTCTGCCGTTCCAGAGCCAGATCTCTGTTATAGTCATGACACTACACTTCTACATGACAATCAGCACTTGTAACTCACCAATCTTATTTACGATACCTGTGCATTCATGTATGTGCTTTAATTTCTCCTGTATTTTGAGTCAATCTTTTCATTTGCTATCTCTATTCTAGTATCTCTCCTGGTATTTTTGTGCATCTTATATGATATCTTTCTTGGTTCCTATACCCTTCCAATTTAGTTTAAACCCTCTCCAACAGTACTGGAAAAGCACCCCGCAAGGAACTCAATCCCAGTTTTATTCATATGTAACCACTCTAACTTGTACAGATATGATCTAACCCCACATCCAGTTTCAACATCTCAGTAACCTAAACTTTTCCCTCCTGCTTCATCTTGTCTTATATTCCAGTTTCTGGGCTCAGTTGAGCATGGGGGTGATCTAGAGGCCACTACATTTCAGGCGCTGCTTGCTAAATTTCCACCTACTGTACTAAATTCTGATTGCAGGACCACATCCCCCTTGTAATCTCTGTTGTTAGTACCAATGTGGACCTTTGGATGATCATTCTCCCCCAGAAGAGTGTCTTGCAACTGCTCTTTGAAATCCTTGACCTTAACAACATACCATCCTTTAACTATATCTACAATTGCAGAAACACCTGTCTGTTTTTGCTAGATAACAAATCCCCTATCACTACTGCTCTTCCCATTTTCTTCCTTCTCTCCTGTACAGATGATCCACCGGTGGTGCAATGGACTTGCTGCATCATACTCTTCTGAGGAGACATTGCCCTTATCAGTATGCATGATGGAAAACCATTTAACAAGAAAAATCATCTCAGAGAATGCTGCATTGTGTGCCTGGTTTTCTTGGGCTGACTGGTTGTCACCTATTCATTGTATGTCCTCTGTTTTGATGTAACCATCTCCTTAAATGTGCTATCCAGGTAGTCATTTGCCTCATGGATGTACCCGAACCCTAACCTCCACCGAAGTGTGAAACCTGGAGCTCAAATTTCTGTAGCTAGTGACGCTTCCTGCACTCTGTTCGCCTAGTCACAAAGTGTCCAAGATTCCCCATACACTAAAGAATGACAATCTGCATGGCCAAACTGCCTATTTTATCTTACGCTTACTTCTGGACTATTTAGGCTAAATTGGAAATTAGAGAGTAGTGAGTAGAATTACTCACCAATCGGTTCCTTCTCCTGTGCCTGTAAAATGCAAACTTAAGGGTAAGAACCAAATCCTACAGGGTGAAAAAATAAAACAAGCGAAGTAACAGTTCCTTTCCTTGCTCACATTGCTCCTTCAGCTCACCAAACTCCCAACATTCCATTCAAACTGCAACCTGTGCTAAGTAACACTGAGATGCTACTCACATATAATGTGAAACAGGGAAGTGGGAAGAGAACAATATCTTTTACAGATTTACTAGATGTCCTGATCATGTGAATGTTCTGGCTCCATAGTTACTGCTTTGAACTGGTTAAATATGTTGAAGGTTGATCTTACTAAATTACCTAATTCTGTTTGAATTTATGTCTTTGCTATTTCAATATGATTCAGAGTATCATGTATTGCTTATTTTTCCTTCCCATGTAGTTTACATCTTTAAATTACTCTCTACTCATTGCTACATTAAGATCAATTAATTTTCTATTCTGAATGGCCACCTTCATTCCCATTGGAGTTAAGCCATTATGAAATGAAATTCAGAAGCATTTCTTTCAGTCAAGGAATAATGTAATGTTTGTAGTTGTTTGATTAATTCACATTTTCAAAGCTTAGATGTTTAGATTTTTCTTGTCTAACTCTATGAAGGAATTAAAGTGGGTAAACAGAGTTGAGGCACAGATCAGCAATGATCAAACTAAATAGTGGAACAGACCTAGTAGCTGAATGATCTACCTATTCTTTTGTTCCATTGACCCTCCTAGTTTGATATCTTTCGCATATTAGACCAATCTATTTGAGTTTCTAAATCCAAGTCACTAACATTCTTTAAAAAAAAGTAATTCCAATCACCAATTATTCTGCTTATTAATGGTCTTCACCCTGGCCTAACATCTCAAAGAAGTAGACATTGTTTTCTATTCTTCAGCCAGGTTTTTAATCCACTTCCAGGATTGTCTTTAAAGCTTCACACTTTGGATAATATCTTATCATTTTTCCTTGATTAGGCACAACTTGGTATTGATTCACAGATATCATATCATTAAAGATGTTAAGCTGACCAATCCAGTAGATTGCCTCTACTGAAGCCATAATAATTCCTGTACACTACGTTATAGCCACAATCTTCAAATTTATTCCAATAAACAAATTCCATTATTTTGGATGGAATTTACATAAAATTTCCTTTCATCACTCTTTTTCAACGTGGATAACAATGAAAGCCTGCAGTCAAATTACCAGTATGTCTCCGAACCCAATGATTTCCTCATAATATCTGTCAATGTCTTTTAAATCTATTTGCTAGTTTAATTGAGCATTCTGAGCTAAATATCATCCATCAGCAGGAATCAGTGCAATTTAAATTTACTTTAAGACATTTATCTAACATGAACATTGAAACCAAAATGATGGATTCTGTATAAAACTTGTTATAGAGTCAAAATGTGTATGATCTAGTTCTTAATGAGGTTACTGATCATTCTCTGTCAGAAAGCTAGATGTTGCTGGAGACCCCAAGAACACATTTAGAAATGAAATGAGTGAAAACTGAAATAAAAACAAAATAACCAAGGAATCAAAAACATGTACCTGTTGGATAGAAAGCCTGATGATACTGTGGTGGAGAGGTAAGGTAACCAGCATATTTCTGACCAGTAGCTCCAATCTCTTGTGATCCTTGCTGAACATGGACATTATTTGGATTAGGTTGCAGTGTATAGGTGACTTCAGTTGGAAATCGTTGTATGACAGAAAATGGAATTGCTTTCTCAGTAAATGGAGATGAAGAGGTTGTATCCATTTGTCCAGATACCAGTCCAATTGAGCTATGCCATGTACGTGGTGGAATAGGGGTTCGATCTAGACCTCCAGTATTAGAACTTGACAAACTTTTAATTGACACTGTATGTAAGGGACTTTGATTGTGGGAAGGTGACATAAATGGGTATGGAGACAAGCTATCTCTGCGAAATGTTCGTTGAAGTTGTCCAACTGTCACAGGCCCTGAATAAAGCATAACAAAGGAGACATATTATATGGTTGCCCAATACTTATCGACAAATAACAAATCATTGCTGAATTTTAACATTCCATCTTCACTATGTCATTTAAGTCATAAATGGATTAATATCTGTACTGAAATAACTGACAATAGAGTACATAGGTATTAAGCATTCATCTACAAACATACTCACTTAATATCTAAGTTATACTACATTGTGTTAAATACTTCCTACCATTAAAATAATCAACAATTCAATTCACTAAAGTGTCAAGTGTAAGCAGAATGATAAATCATGTGGACTGTCATAAAATTTGATAGATTTTAGCTTTATAGTGAAGGAACGAGGTCTATCATTGACTTATCCATATATTTCAAAATGGAATTTATGACTGTTGATTGAAGATTCCATTTTTGCGACAACCCTAAAATCAGAGAGATTCTTGCATCTCATTTTACATCCACTAAGCACTTACAGATCCACAGTATTTTATATAACTAGTGTCATAACTAAATTAAACATAGGTTTGGGAAACACAGGGATTTTGCCTTTAATTTCAAATACAGTGCAATAAAATTACTTAATTACTATGGTTCTGTATTCTGCATTAGAAAAGTTAATGAAAATTACAATTTTTGGAGATCATGGCCCCAAAATATTTAGTGTTTTTATACAGATTTGGTCCAAGAATGATTCAGCTGAAATCACTGAGGAATCTCAATTACTTCAGGCAAGTGTGCATAACCATCTAGGAAGTATACTGAAATCATCAGCTGATAGCTCTGGTGTGGTGTCTGGGGTAGGACCATGTTGTTTAGTTCTCCCAATTCCAGGAGGTAGCTTTTTACTCACATGAGAAAGAAGGCTGATCTTTAAATGTTTTGGTCTTCAAAAGTCATTAGCTAGTTTGGATCCCATTAATGTCCCTGTGTGCTTGTAGAGGCCAGTAAACTACCATTCTTTCATGCTCAGACAGTCACTATGATGCAGAATCTCAACTGAGAAGAAGAGGTGAGAATATCAAACTTATTGAGTCTGATCAGCATTGCAAATTGCCTGTTATTTGCGTTGTCAAGGGTGGCTAAAAGATGTGGCTCCAAAATTTGACTGTATTTTCAGTTAGGAGAAAGTGAGGACTGCAGATGCTGGAGATCAGAGCTGAAAATGTGTTGCTGGAAAAGCGCAGCAGGTCAGGCAGCATCCAAGGAGCAGGGGAATCGACATTTTGGGCATGAGCCCTTCTTCAGGAATGAGGAAAGTGTGCCAAGCAGGTTAAGATAAAAGGTAGGGAGGAGGGACTTGGGGGAGGGGCGTTGGAAATGCGATAGTTGGAAGAAGGTTAAGGTGAGGGTGATAAGGTGAGGGTGGTAGGCCGGAGTGGGGGTGGGGGCGGAGAGGTCAGATTGCTGGTTAGGAAAGTGGTGCTGAGTTCGAGGGTTGGGACTGAGACAAGGTGGGGGAGGGGAAATGAGGAAACTGGAGAAATCTGAGTTCATCCCTTGTGGTTGGAGGGTTCCTAGGTGGAAGATGAGGTGCTCTTCCTCCAACCGTCATGTTGCTATGGTCTGGCGATGGAGGAGTTCAAGGACCTGCATGTCCTTGGTGGAGTGGGAGGGGGAGTTGAAGTGTTGAGCCACGGGGTGGTTGGGTCCGGGTGTCCCAGAGATGTTCTCTGAAATGTTCCGCAAGTAGGCAGCCTGTCTCCCCAATATAGAGGAGGCCACATCGGGTGCAGCGGATGCAGTAAGTGATGTGTGTGGAGGTGCAGGTGAATTTGTGGTGGATATGGAAGGATCCCTTGGGGCCTTGGAGGGAATTAAGGGGGGAGGTGTGGGCGCAAGTTTTGCATTTCTTGCGGTTGCAGGGGAAGATGCCGGGAGTGGAGGTTCCTGAAGAAGGACTCATGCCCGAAACGTCGATTCTCCTGCTCCTTGGATGCTGCCTGACCTGCTGCGCTTTTTCAGCAACACATTTTCAGCTGTATTTTCAGTTACTAATGTCATTTTCAGTCCAAAGTGATGTCTACATCGTTCTCCTTCTGACAACACAAGTTACAAATGTGGCAAGGATGGTAGTATGAGGGAAACTGACAGTATGTTGAATGGGCAGATTGTGATGTCAGCAAGTGCGTAACATTGATTTGATGCTATCTGTACTATTCCCAATCTGAATGTTGCAGCTAATGTCCTTTCTTAACCTTACACAACTGAACACTTATTCATCAGCAATAAAGATCCTCACCAGAACTATTAAAAAAAGGTCATTTTTCAGCGAGGGTGGTGCATTTATGTCATGAGTTGTCAGTGGAAGGAGTGGAGCCTGGGACAATTACAACATTCAAAAGGCATCTGGATGCATATATGAATAGGAAGGGTTTAGAAGGGTGTGGGCCAAGTGCTGGCAAATGGGACTAGATTAATTTAGGATGTCTGGTTGGCATGGACAAGTTGGACTGAAGGGTCTGTTTCCTGCTGTACATCTCTATAACTCTATAACTAATTTCAGGGTAGTTCTGCTGGTAATTATTCAATTAGCTCCATTGGACTAACTGGAAAATCAGTTCAGTAGTCTTTACTTCCTGGTTCCAATATTGAGATGATTCTTCTTAGCCAGGCCAATGGTCTTCTGTTGTGTTTATCTGAAGGGTTCCACAAAGGATTTATAAGAAGCATAGAGTAAATGGTTCGCTTATAAAATGAGTCCTATTTATTAATTCAAAAGTTACGTTTCAAAATAATTCCTGTAGTAATTCAAGTTTCAAGCTTAATATTTTTTTTACTGCAGAGAACAGCTGGACACACTTCTCTGTATTTCTTTCTCTGTGTCTATGTCTCTTTATTAGTTTTGAGTTCCCATCTCCTCAGGTGGCTGAGAATTGATCTACTTCATTTGTAAACAATTCTTCAGCTCCTGATCATCTGCCACAAAAGCAGAATTCTGATTTTTTTTGCTTTAAAATACATCCATTCTGGAAAATACATGTTTTAAAAACATTCTTTGTCATTCCATAGTTTTTTTTAAAGATATAAAAATAAAAATTCATGGTTCTTATGTTATCTTAGCAAAACCAGCCTTTTGCTATTTTAGAACTTTTATTTTTGGCCATCCTAATCCATTATCACATTTAACTTAAATTTATGTGATGAAAGGTCATCATCTCCAACATATTCCTCTACTATTTCACCTTCTATCTGCCTGGGCTCATTTCTGATTATGGTCAGAATTGTCTCCACTCTTGATGGACTTTCTACACACCAACTAAAATGTTCATCTGTATGTAAATTAGAAATGTTATTTCCTCCCTAACTTGTATCCTATAGGTCATACAGTTAATATCTGGGTAGTTAAAATTCCCTACAATTACTGCCTTATAATTCTTACACTTCTCTGAAATTTGATTACATAGTAAGTTTTGAGAAGATTTGTAGCTCAGGTTGAGGTTCTGGATGTAGGTTTGCTTGCTGAGCTGAAAGGTTCATTTCCAGACGTTTTGTTACCTTACTAGGTAACATCTTCAGTGGACCTCATGCGAAGCAATGCTGAAAATTCCTGCTTTCTATTTATATGTTTGGGTTTCTTTGGGTTGGTGATGTCATTTCTTGGAATATGATAGAATATTCTACATGCTTTTCTTTGCTCTCAGTTCATCTATCTTATTCCTTGGACTCTTATAAAATTACATTCAACACACATTCTATTTAGCCTTGCTAAACTCATTTCTCTCATATGTTAGCCTGTCTTCCAAATTCATTTACTCCCATTTTAACTTCTAATTCCACCTTAGCTTCTCTCCTCTCTGAACTACATTGTGAATCCCATCCCCCTGCCAATCTAGTTTAAACCTACTCAACAGCATTGGCAAACCTATCCATTAGGATATTAGTCCTACTCCTGTTCAGATATTGCCTGTCCAATTTATACAGATCCCACCTCTACAGAAACAATCTCAATGTCTAAGGAATATAAAATTCCCTCTCTTACACCATCTCTCCAGCCAAATTTATCTGCTTTCTCACTCCATTCTTTTGCTCATTACTGTGTGGCACCTGGAGTAACACAGATATGATTACCTTTGAGCTCTTGCTTTTCAATTTCATATCTAATTCTCTCAAGTGTGCTTCTAGGCCTGGATTTCTATTTCATCCCGTGCCACTGGTCCCAGCATGGTCCATGGCCTCTGGCTGCTCACCTCCCCCTTCAAAATACCCTAAATCCATTCTGTGATATTCTTAAAGTTGGCAATTTTGAGACAACATACCACCTAGGTGACAGTTCTTTGGCTGCAGAAGTGCCTGTCTACTCGTCTCACTAATAAATCCCTGAACACTCTTGCCTTTTCTAATTTCTTCTTCCCCCCCCAAGCAGTTTGACCCTCAGAGTGCCATGGCCTTGACTCTAGCTGGCTTTACTTAGGAACTGTCATTCACATTGTTTTACAAGGCTGAAAAATGATTCGCAAATAAGATGCAGAATGGTGAATCCCTCAGTGTCTGTCTGGTTCTGATCTTCTATCTGGTAATTAACCATTCTCTCATTGCCTGCAATTCCTTAAGCTGCAGGATAATTGCATCCTGAAATGTGCTATTCACAAAACTCACAGCCTCACAAATGTACTTTGTGTCCCCAGCTGCCTCTCGAGCTTCAAAACTTGCATTTTGAGTTGCCACAGAGTGGCATCTCCTATACACTTTTTAAAAATTTATTCATAGGGTAAGGGCACTACTGGCTAGGTTAGCATTTATTACCACTCCTTAATTGCCTAGAGGGCAGTTAGGAGTCAACCACATTGCTATACATCTGAGGTCACATGTAAGCAAGATGAGTTTAGAATGGCAGTTTCCTTCCATAAATGACATTAGTGAAACAGATGGGTTTTTCCAATGATTGATAGCAGATTTTCTTAATTCCAGATTTTCATTGATTTCTTTTTCAACTGTCTGCCACAGTGGGATTTGAAACCGATCCCAAGAACATTACCTGGGTCTCTGCATTAACAGTAAAAAGTGAGGTCTGCAGATGCTGGAGATCAGAGCTGAAAATGTGTTGCTGATTAAAGCACAGCAGGTCAGGCAGAATCCAAGGAACAAGAAATTCGACGTTTCGGGCCAGAGCCCTTCATACCTCTGCATTAACAGTCCAGCAATAATGCCACTAGGCCATTGCCTCCCATCAAACATCAAGGATTTCTCATAGGACAGATGGGCAAATCACAAGGTTGAGCTCCCCAGGCATACCTTAATTAAATGCAGTATTGATCCTTTGCTTTTATTTTATTCTTGCTGCTACTTGGGTATAAACTAGAAAAATCTTATTCTTTTTTATATTCCAAGTCCCATGTAGATCTGCCACTGGTTGTCTACTGCGAGGATCCTTACTTTGTCTACTGATCTCAGAGATGCTGACTACCTACCTCGAGTCTTCATCTCACCTACTCCTCTCATGATGCTGACTGCCCGTCACAGGATACTCAGTCTTCATGAACATAATTTCTATTTCCTTTACCTTGCTGCTTGGCAGGGAGGATGACACACAGGTGATATGGAAAAGGAAAATCTGCTCAAAAAAGGAGGAGGAGAAAGAGGGAAAGGCGCTCTGTAATGGACTATATAAATGTAAGGGTATTGAGGGAGCAATTTTTCTCCTTTACCTCAGCACAAAATCATGCATCAGATTGTTCAACTGTGAGAGGTGTTCACTGAAATCTACCACCCATTGGAGCTTCAAAGCTTCAGCCACAGTGGAGTTCAAGAAGGGATAACCAGTGGCTGGAAAGGTGATCTTGTCTGTTAATCTTTGTGTGTTGAGCTTCATCCAGCTGGAGCAAGTGAGAATTTCAAAACTTCTCAGTTCTTTTCCACTGAACATAAGGAAGTCCATTGAGGCTTTGTATTCAGAGAGAAAGCACATACTGCATCAGAATTGTAGGTGAGCCTTTGGGGCTGGGCATTACTTTAAATGTAAAAGTTGAGATTGTTAAACTACAAATGTGTCACTACTTTAATATCCATTTGATGTGTAACTTAATCAGAGAACCATGCAGGTCAATTCCTGGTATCACAGAGTTGTAGAGTCAGAGAGCATGGAAACAGACCCTTCCTTCCAACCAGTCCATGCTGAACATAACTGATATTCAGGCAGTCCACTGTCCCATCTGCAACTACTGGAAAATTGATAGGTGGACATTGGGCGATAAAGAATATCTGCTAGCCATATAACTCAACATGTTGCATCGATGTAGGATCATATGCATATAACAAAAGCCATGATCAGGATTTTCCTCTCTGTGGAAGTGGTAGGGAAGGTGTTGGGAAGGGCAAATAATTGGATGGGTTATCACCAGGGAGATAAATACCCCTGTCCCACCACCTCAGAAATTAAGGTCTGGATGGGAATGCTCACACAAATACTTCCAAACCACCATCAATTAAGATCCTTCAGTGATTAATTAGCTACATATTGAGCTGCAATTATCTTAGATTATAGTTATGAAAAATATACAGATTGTCTGACTGGTAAACCAGGATGGATAGGCTATTAGTTTGGAGTGTTCCCTCGATCTGCACTAATTTTGCAACATCATCAGGTTCAGCCAAGGGCAGGTGGGTGGCCTCAGAGACCAAGCCCCTTACCTTGCTTCTGACCTCCTGCCTGTCTCTCACAACCCCAGAAATTTAAACTCCCAACATTTAACTTTCTCATCTCTGATCTTCCATCTGGGAATATCCACAATGCTGTCCTAACCTGACGTCAGCCACAGATTTTGTTCTGAAGATGCTGGCCTCTGACTGGCAAGACTTCCTAGGCCAGATTCGTATTCTGATTGGCTGCCAGAAGGCTTTTTATCGGTTGGCTGATTGATGTTAGATCAGGCTTTTTCACAAACCAGAAGTTTCTTCTCACTGAACTTCCTTGCCTTCAGAATAAAAGACTCATGCTTTCACGAAAGTATGAGTTTGGAGATCATAATCAATAGATCTAATGCCTCGTCACTCTGGAGAAGCTCTACTGTACTCATTTGAGCACATGTCACAATTTAGGCAAGGTGCATACTTGCACCACCATGAGGAACAGCCCTTGCCTCTAGATATAATCAGCAGATCTTCCTTCTGCCTAGATTGCCTATGATTAAGTCATCAAACTGCTGTACGAGAGTGCAAACCCAATTTTTCATTCTATTATCCCAAAGCTGACCTCCCTTGCCTGCTAACCTTTGCAGCATGGTCTTAGCCACAATGCAAAAAGCCACCTCAAAATAAATTACTTTCTTGTCAAAAGAATTATCACTAAGATTGTTGTCATCAAATAAGCTGTCTCTGCCTTTTTCTTCCGCTCCCCTAGCCTACCAGATTGGTTAAACTTCCTTTATAGATTTCTCTGCTCCGCCCCTAACCTTACACCTTTAACTGGCTTATCTCCTCATGATGTTTTAAAATTCATGTTGACCATGATTCCCATCTCCTGATCTCTCAACTCTAGTTGCAATAAACATCTGAACACCCTTGTTCATTCCCTCTGTCAGCTGTTATCATTAAAAGCTCTCTTTCTTCATATACTGGCTCCATCTCCTTCAATTCTTGTTGTCACTGCTCTCCTCAAAGACTAACAATGGGTCCATTATCTTTGTAAACTACGGCCCGTCTTCAAACTTCCTTTTCTCTCCCAATTTTGCAGTGCATCATCTTGCCAAAAACTCCATATTTGAATTTCTCCAATTAGGTTTCCAGGGTTCACAATTAATCAAAATCACAATATCATGCTTCGTGAACATAACAAAGGTAAATAATTCCTCCCCATCCTTTCTGAGGTGCTTGCAATCTTTGACATAGTTGATTATATCATCTTCTGTTAATGGTTCTCCATCATCCAGGTGGTGTGACTGCACTCTGCTGGCCTCATGCTTAGCTAGCTAACCAGAGCCAGGGATTATACACAATTGCTTATTTGTGAACTGCTGCACCATTCTCCCTATAGTGTCCTCTCAAAAATATCTATCCTAATATCTTCTGTTGGGAGAACAACTTAATTTCTCTAGGATGTTCCCTGGGGCGTTTCAAAGACATCTAAATACAAGCTGTTGTTTACATCAATTTCCCATCCAACCCAAACTATCAGAGTCTGTAGCAATGACTCTATCCCTACCATGTCGGTCCCCTTTAGTCTGGCCAATGGAGTCCATGGAGTTGGTGAGATATCTCTGGAAACGGTTGGGTGGTCTGGTGTTGACCTGGAGCCCAGCTGCCAGCTTGGCTTTGTTGGCGCTGGTTAGCCTTTTCATGTTGATCAGCAGCTCCGGGTGGTCCTGCTTGAAGCTGGGGTTGTGAAAATGGTGAAGCAGCCCATCTCCTGCCCCCAACTCGCCCGGCACCGGGTGCTCGCCGCTGCCTTGCCCCATCTTTCGGAAACCGTACAGGTTAAGCTGGCGGATGAAGCTGGTGAAGTTGGTGGTTTTGAAGAGCAGGTCGGTGTCGGGCTCCAGGTTGGCCCCGTTGCTGACGTTCTTGATGGGGGTGAGGAGCTCGGATTCGAAGAGTTGCTGGTCGACGATGAGCCCTTCTCCGCGGGGGTCCCAGCGGATCGAGCGGTACCGGGGGCTGTTGACAATACGCCACAGCTTGGCCGGGAAGTTGTTGGGATTGATCGGAGTGGAGAGTAGAAACTCCTCCATTTCATGGCTCACTACGGGGCTCATTGGGGGAATCGATCCTACAGATTGATGAAGCATAAAGAGGAACTGGAGGAGCTGGTTGGAAACCGAGCACTCCTTCTAGCATAGATATCGATCGATGCCAAACACTGTCGGGTTCCGATGCCGATCGATCCCTTCCATGGAACCGTTAGTGCGCGTTCCCGAACTGCTGTTTAAATTCCAATTCGGCCAATCAGTTTCCGAGCTCACGCTCGCGCCCGGCACACGCGGTCCAAACGCCCGCCGCACGCGCCGTCGCACGCAGCCCCAAACACCAGCTCGGCCCATGGCGCATGCGCCCGGCGGCAAAGCTGCGCGATCATGTGGAAGCTGCGTTATCCCCATCCACTAAAGCGCATGCGCCAGGTGTTCCCCGCCCCCAATCCCTCGTGCGTGCAGTGACCGGTGGAGCATGTGCACTAATTGATGGGTCGCATCCGTACACCAGAAGGGCATCCTTCTGAACTCACTACATGAGGTGGACATTAGACAAAGTATCTTCCGATTGAGGATCCACAAGGACAAATAGCTGATGTTCATTGAACAATCTCTTGTTACTGCATTGTCTGTAATAGCAAGATAATTTGTAATAAGTAGACGCATAATAAGTATTTCGATGTGTAGTTCGAGTATGGAAAGTTCGTTCCCATAACTTAAGAAATAGACGATTGAAAGACAAAATTGATGACAAACCCAGACATCTTAGACGTCAGTTTTTAAGAGAACTGGAATAAAAAGATGTCTCAAGTTGTCACTTAAAATTTGACTTGCACTGGAAAGTCTAAAAAGGTGGTAGTTTTCCACAGGAAATTCAATGGAAGGCTATTTGAGTGAGATGTTTAAATTGATTTTCAACCATAGAGATACTTGGTTAGTCGAGCATCTTGTTCAAGCTGAGCGGTTTCCTTTATAAATCAACATTATTTTTTTTATCCATTTCTTCCTGGTATAATCCGACAGAAAATCTTCAGAAACAATAATAATAAGTGGACACTTTTGGGAAGAAGTGAGATGGATTAATCACTTCCTCAGGAAATGATGAAGCAGTCACCTCAGGAGCATTCGGATGAAGGAGCTCATAACTGTCTGAATTGACAGTGTGAAAAAAAATCCCCATAAATCTTTCAAATATACGTGTGGTTGCACCCTTTATTAAAGACGATGTCAATTTATTAATTTAACTGTTAAGACGTTTAAATGATTGTTGCGTGATAAAATTATGACTGATAGTCACGTTATTATTATACTGTTTATTTAATTACAATAATATGCAAGGTCTTTTGTCTACCTGCACTTTCTAAATCTGTCAGTCGGATGATTTAATGGGAGGAGTCTGGAACACCCCGAGGCATGTGCGTAACATACATTTGCTAATTGTTGGCGGGGTGGCAGTGACAATAGGTTTTATGGTGATTGGCAGATTGCTTGGGGGAGGGGGAGTACAGAATTTTAGGGGAGTCCAACAAGATTATCTTGGTTTTTGGAATTGGGATGGAGATGGGAAGAGGTTTGAATAGTTTGGGAGATTAGGGATGGTAGGGAAACTGAATGGGAGAATTGGGATGACATTGGGATTGGACAGAATTGGGAGGAACGGGATAGGACAGGATCTGCATAGTGGACCATCAGAGAAAGGGGAAATCTCATAGGAGGGAATGTTGGACAACATGGTGCGTAGGAGGTAACGGAATGCTTGGGTAAAGTCAGTACCTTCGAGGGCTATGACATATGGAGCTAATGCAAGAGGAAGTGGAGTGTGGTGCTGGAAAAGCACAGTGGGTCAGGCATTCCTGATGAAGGGCTTATGTCCGAAACGTTGATTCTCCTGCTCTTCAGATGCTGCCTGACCTGCTGTGTTTTTCCAACACCACAGTCACGAATCTAATCTCCAGCATTTTCAGTGCTCACTTTTTTTCTCCCTGATGTAAGAGGAAGTAAATGAATGAGGAAGGATTGGTATGGAAGGGACCGGGTAGCTGTCATGGAGGGGTGGGCAGTATCAGAGAGATGGCATGCAGTTAGACATGTAAAAGATTGTATGTAATTCGATGTTATGTGAGGAAGTGAAATACATGGGGATAAGATGGGAGGAGGAGTTGAATTTATGGAGTAAAAGATATGAGGATAGGTTTAGATGGTATGGAGAAAGGGTAGTGACAGCATGAGGAGGGACAATTGTATGGTAAGTGCAAAACATTGACTTTAATGATGGAATTTGGAAAAAATGGTAATAATATGTTGCAAGGGACGCATTAAAGGGATAGAAATTCGGAGTGGGGTTGCAAAAGAAGGTGGGAGTGAAATGGAGGGGATGGGAATGGTAGAACTGAAAGAAATGGCACAGTTTTGAGATCAGAAGGATTGCAATTAAGCATGAACTAGCGTGTAAATAAAAATTCAAAGAAATATTGCTTCAATAAGTATAGTAATTGTTTTACGCGTCACTTCCAATACTTAGTAAATTTTCCTTGCTGAGTATCTAAAGGAAGGTGTATTGTAATATATGAAAATGCGTATATAAATGTAAGGTGTAAATTGAAAATGGTTGTAATATTTATTCTTTTTAAATGAGAAATGCGCTGGTAACGGTATCACTGTGTTGACAATACGTATTACAGTAGTGAGTTCTGAGACAACGTTAGTTAATGACAGCGCCATCCTTTATATTGCGGTCAGTGCAGGTATTTTACGCAACGGTGCGTCAAATCTACGGAAGTGACGTTAACAATATAGCGTAGACGGAAGTTTTTTTGGGGGAGATTGACAAAATTTTCACGTTAGTGATGGCAACGTTAGAGACAGTGCCTAAAGATTTACGGCATTTGCGAGCTTGTCTATTGTGTTCGTTGGTTAAAGTAAGTGTGGATAGAGGGTATGGTGCTCACTACTTCATTTAGATCGCGCTCGCTCGTATTCTGCTTTAATGTCCTCAGCGCGGGCTGATTGTTGGTGAGGCTCGGTTGCTTGCAGCTTCCGTTGTGAGTTGTATGGGGGCGTTTCTAACCATACTTCTTTCCGTACCGTTTATACGCAGTCAGAGGACAGAGTTCCAAACGGCTTCTGTGCGTACCCAAAAAAAGTTCAGCTCCAATAATAATGTACTAATGAAAACTAGCCTCCACTGAGGGCTTGACATTAAATCTACTGCCTCCAAGTAATAAGTAGGGCCTTGGGTATTGTTATAGACCAGAGAGACCTCTGGATTCGTGTAGTTACTCTTTGAAGTTGCATGTAGGCAGGGTGATTAAGAAGTGTAAAAAATGAGGTCTGCAGATGCTGGAGATCACAGCTGCAAATGTGTTGCTGGTCAAAGCACAGCAGGCCAGGCAGCATCTCAGGAATAGAAAATTCGATGTTTCGAGCATAAGCCCTTCATCATATTCCTGAGATGCTGCCTGGCCTGCTGTGCTTTGACCAGCAACACATTTGCAGCAGGGTGATTAAGAAAGTGTTTAGCACGCTTGACTTCATTGCTTGTACCTTTTGAGTGTAGGAGTTGGGATGTCATGTTGAGTTGTTCTGGACATTAGTGAGGCCTCGTCTGAAGTACGGTGTCCAATTTTGATTGCCCTGTTCTAGGAAGGATATTATTTAGCTAGAGAGGGTTCAGAAAGGATTTACAAGGATGTTGCTGGGAATGGAGGATTTGAGTTATAAGGAGAGGCTGGATGTGCTGGGATGCTTTTTCACTGGTGTTTAGGAGGTTGAGGGATGACTTTAAAAGCATATAAGAGTCATGAGGGCATAGATTGTGTGAATAGTCAATGCCTTATCCCCAGGGTAGGGGACTCCAAACCAAGGAGGTGAGAGGGGGGAAATTTAGAAGGGACCTAATCGGCAACTTTTTTTATGCAGAGCATGGTGTGTGTGTAATAGGGTGAACTGCCAGTGGAAGTGGTGGAAACTGGTACAATTACAACATTTAAAAAGCATCTGGATAGGTACATGAATAGGAAGGGTTTAGAGGGATATGGTCAAATGCTGGCAAATGGAACTCGATTAACTTAGGCATGCCTGGTTGCATGGACTGAAGAAAATAATACAACTGAATGAATTATGGATGCGGTAAATCAGAAACAAAAGTAGAAATTGTTGGAAAAGTTCAGCAGCTCTGGCAGCATCTGTGATGCGAAATCAGTTAAAGTTTTGAATTCAGTAACCTTTCCTTGGAGTTAGACCAATTTGCCTGTTTCATTGCTGAATGTCACTGTAAATGTCACTAAATGTTTGGAGGGATATGGGCCAAAGGTAGACAAGTGGAGCTAGTTTACTTTGGGATTATGGTCGGCATGGACTGGTTTGACCAAAAGGTCTGCTTCCATGGTGTGTGACGATGACTCCCTGACTAAATATTGGAGAAAAATTCAGTAGTTGAGTACGTTACTCCTCGAAAATTTGAAGCCAAAGGCCTTGTGTATGGCATAGAATGGAATTGCAATGTGTATGAACTTGCTATTAATTGAAATGCTGCTCTCATTAGCGCTCTAATTGTATTCTTTGTTGCGACTGTTCCTTTTAGTGATAGCACCAGCTTTTCAGTCAAAATTGAAATCGACCATTTTAAGCCTAAAAGGATGGAATGCGTAGGAGGAGACTCATCAATGTCTTTGACCCTTTGATCATTTTATCATTTGCCATTTGATCATTTTAATCTAATGTCTTGAATGTGGATAAATTACCTAGATCAAATGGACTACACCCTGGAATTTTGAGGGAGATAGCTGAAAAGGTAGTGGAGGTGTAAGTGGTGATCTTTCAGGAATTGCTAGAATCAGGAAGGTCCTAGAGGATTGGAAAATTGCTCGCATGACACCTCTCTTTTTAAAAAACAGAGTAAGGCAAAAGATGGAAAATTACCGACCGATTAGTCTAACCTCAATCGTGGGTAAGATCCTGGAATCCATTGTGAAAGATGAGATTTCTGAATACGTGGACGTGTATGGCAAAATAAGGCAAAGTCAGCATGGGTTCATCAAGGGGTGGTCATGCCTGACAAATCTTCTAGAATTCTTTGAGGAACTAATGAGCTGGTTAGACCAAGGAGAACCAGTGGGTGTTATCTACCTTGAATTTAAGAAGGCTTTTGAAATAGTGGCTTCACGGGAGGCGACTGAGTAAACTAAGGGTTCATGGTGTTAGGGGCAAAACGCTAACGTGAATAGAAGCCTAGCTGTTTGGCAGAAAGCAGAGAGTAGGGGGAAAAGGTTCCTTTCCTTTTCAGGATGGTAGACAGTGACAAGTGGTATTCCACAAGGCTCAGTGTTAAGACCACAACTTTTCACTTTATACATTAATGATCTAGATGAAGGAATAAAAAGCACTCTGGCTAAGTTTGCAGATAGGTGGAGGGGCAGCTAGCATTGAGGAGGCAGGAGGCTGCAGAAGGATTTAGACAGGCTAGGAGAGTGGGCAGAAAAGTGGCAAATAGAGTACACTGAGAAAGTGTGAGGTATTGCACTTTGGTAGGAAGAATAAGGCATGGACTGTTTTCTAAATGGGGAGAAAATTCAGAAGTCTGGATTGCAAAGAGACTTGGGAGTTCTAATCCAGGATTCTGTCAAGGTAACTTGCAGGTTGAGTCAGTAGTTAGAAGGCAAATGCAATGTTGGCATTTAGTTTGAGAGGACTTGAATGTAAAAACAGGGATGTATATCTGAGGCTCTGGTCAGACCACATTTGGAGTATTGTGTGCAGTTTTGGGCCCCATATCTCAGGAAGGATGTACTGGCCCTCAGAGGAGGTCCACGAGAGTTGTCCCAGGAATGAACAACTTAATGTACAAAGAGACTTTGGAGTGCAGGTTCATAGCTCCTTGAAAGTGGAGTCGCAGGTAGATAGGATAGTGAAGAAGGCGTTTGGTATGCTTTCCATTATTGGTCAGAGTAGTGGGTGGCACAGTGGTTAACACAGCTGCCTCACAGCATCAGAGACCCAAGTCAATTTCCACCTGAGGAGACTGACTGACTGTGTGGAGTTTGCACATTCTCCCTGTGTCTGCGTGGGTTTCCTCCGGGTGCTCCAGTTTCCTCAGCATGGAAGCAGACCCTTTGGTCCAACCCGTCCATGCAGACCAGATATCCCAACCCAAATTAGTTCCACCTGCCAGCACCTGGCCCAAATCCCTCCAAACCCTTCCTATTCATATACCCATCCAAATGCCTCTTAAATGTTGGAATTGTACCAGCCTCCACCACATCCTCTGGCAGCTCATTCCATACACGTAACACCCTCTGCGTGAAAAGGTTGCCTCTCAGGTCTCTTTTATATCTTTCTCCTCTCACCCTAAACCTATGCCCTCTAGTTTTGGACTCCCCAACCTCAGGGAAAAGACTTTGTCTATTTATCCTATCCATGCCCCTTATAATTTTGTAAACCTCTATAAGGTCACCCCTCAGCCTCCAACGCTCCAGGGAAAACAGCCCCAGTCTGCTCAACCTCTCCCTGTAGTTCAGATCCTTCAACTCTGGCAACATCCTTGTAAGTATTTTCTGAAGCTTTTCAAGTTTCACAACATCTTTCTGATAGGAAGGAGACCAGAATTTCATGCAATATTCCAACAGTGGCGTAACCAATGTCCTGTACAGCCGCAACATGACCTCCCAATGCCTATACTCAATACTCTAACCAATAAAGGAAAGCATACCAACGCCGCCTTCACTATCTTATCTACCTGCGACTCCGCTTTGAAGGAGCAATCAACCTGCACTCCAAGGTCTCTTTGTTCAGCAACACTTATACCATTAAGTGTATAAGTCCTGTTAAGATTAGCTTTCCCAAAATGCAGCACCTCGTATTTATCTGAATTAAACTCCATCTGCCACTTCTCAGCCCACTGGCCCATCTGATCAATCTGAAGTAACCCTCTTCATTGTTTACTACACCTCCAATTTTGGTGTCATCTGCAAACTTATTTAACTGTACCTCTTATGCTCGCATCCAAATCATTTACGTAAATGACAAAAATAGAGGTCCCAGCATCGATCCTTGTGGCACTCCACTGGTCACAGGCCTCCAGTCTGAAAAACAACTCCACCAGCAACCTCTGTCTTCTACCTTTGAGCCAGTTCTATATCCAAATGGCTAGTTCTCCTTGTATTCCATGAGATCTAACCTTGCTTATCTGTCTCCCATGGGGAACCTTGTTGAACACCTTACTGAAGTCCATATAGATCACATCTACTGCTCTGCCCTCATCAATCTTCTTTGTTACTTCTTCAAAAAACTCAACCAAGTTTGTGAGACATGATTTCCCACACACAAAGCCATGTTGACTATCCTGAATCAGTCCTTGCCTTTCCAAATACAAGTACATCCTGTCCCTCAGGATTCCCTCCAACAACTTGCCCACCATCGAGGTCAGGCTCACCGGTCTATAGTTCCCTGGCTTGTCTTTACTACCCTTCTTAAACAGTGGCACCACGTTTGCCAACCTCCAGTCTACTCTCCTCTCTACTGAATGTTGGGAAGATACCTCCATTGGTAGGAGAGACTATTTCCCTTAGAGTGAAGGGAAGAACCTTTTTAGAATGGAGATGAGGAGAAACTTCTTCAGCCACAAAGTGATGAATCTATGGAATTCATTGCCACAGAAGGCTGTGGAGGCCAGATTGAGTAAATTTAAGACTGAGATAGGTGGGTTCTTAAGTATTAAAGGTAAAAAGGAGAAAGTGGGAGAATGGGATTGAGAAACATATCAGCCATGATTGAATGGCAGAGCAGACTCGATGGGCTGAATGACCTAATTTCTGCTCCTATGTCTTATGATATTTGTCTTTATTTTTCTTCTGTTTTAAGACTATAGATCAGTTTGAGTATGATGGTTGCGATAACTGTGATTCCTACCTACAAATGAAGGGGAATCGAGAAATGGTGTATGACTGTACCAGTTCATCTTTTGATGGGTAAGTTAGTTCACACTTGTACAATTTTATAGGTGGGGGAGGGCAAGTAATAGTTTTTTTTAATTTGGGGAATGTGTTGGAAGAGGGTGTGGCATTTATTTGGAAAAGGTGGAGACTAGTCTTAATGAGCTGTTCTTGTTGCATTAATTAAAAGAACCATTGCAAGTATTTGAAGGGGGATGGGGGGTGTGGTGCAGATTAATGTAGTTCACAAAAAAAAATGGGATCTTGGTCTTTACCAATAGAAGATTAGTGCAGACAAAGCTGGAAACTTGCACTGAACTGTTATCAGCTGTTAGTTTGGCCCCAGTGAAGGACAGCATCCATTCTGGATACTGCAATTTAGGAAAGACATAAAGGCTTTGAAAATGGTATAGAACGCTTTCCTTGGTAAATGACTCTAGAACTTGGGCTTGCATCCAGAGTGAGGTAGTTAAGTTGACTACTAGATTTTAAAACGGACAAAACGTTATTCACAAAATTACCCAATGAAACACAGAACAGAAAAAAGAACCCCTACAGAGCTTAGTCTAGCCAACCTAGATTTAATTATGCTCTTCGGAATATACGCAACAGTCCCAATAAGCAAACCCCCTTAAAAACCAGTAATAATGGAACACGTGCTTACAGGTTGAAGTTAGGAGAGAGAGTTAGATAGATGGATGGATGTTCCACACAGCTCACTGTTGAACTCAACCAATTCTGGACTGAACTGCTCAGCTCAGCTAGAAAGCTGACCCCTCCCCTTTTTCATTTGTACAAATCGCTTCTAAAACATGACCACTTTGGCCTGAAGTCTCATCTGGCCAAAAGGCCCCTCAAAATCCTTTTCATCTCTGTACCAAACCAGACTGTTCGGAGCCTGGCCTGGTTTATTACCCCTCTGAAAAAAAAATCAAGGGCACAGTATCCTTGAGCCAAGGAACAGCTTTTAGATTAAAAAAAAGGACTAGCTTTGTGACACACATGATGGTAGTGTGAATCTAAAGGACAACTAAGGTTTTGAATTACTTTTGACTCTTGAGGAAGTAGATAACATTGTTTGTAGATGTTGCAGAATATAGCTGTTCATACTGTTCAAATATTTTTGTTTCTTCCAGGATTATTGCAATGATGAGTCCTGAAGACAGTTGGGTCTCTAAATGGCAGCGGATAAGTACGTTTAGAACGATCTTAGGCATGCTGACATATGATAATATTAAACTTAGGCATCACTTTAGTGGGATGGAGCAATAAATATCTCGGCAGTAGATTATGTACCATTCTCATGGTGTATCACTGATTATCCTGTCCTGTGCAAGTGCGTAAATAACACTTTATCCTACCTAGAAATTGTAAGTATGATTTTAGTAAGCAGCCTTGGTTTGTCAGTTGAATGTAATGCTTTGCTATAGTCAATTAGTGCAGATCTAAAAATAGATGCAAATCATTACCTACTTTTTGCTAAGTGTTCCATAATTCTTGAAAGTTCAGATTCCATGCACAGAAATTCTGTTGGACTTTGAACTACATTATGCTTTTTAAGTTTTCTAAAGCCTCACTTAAATGCCAAAACACTTCACTCTATTGCTCACAATCCTCTAAACTTGGCTGCTGTTGAGCTCCGTAAGGAGAACAGCACTGACCTTTAAGAGGACATTGTTTTCTTTCTTGCCTAATCTTTCCCATTGTCTCCTCTACTATTTTACTGATATAAAATAGCTAGCTGAAATAACTATTATTCATGTATAAACTTTGACTGTGTGAGCATGTGCAAGGCTGGCTGGGTGAGAGGAGAATCATTGTTATATGCAAGAGTCACTACTTAGCAGCCGTGAACAAGAACTGAGACTAATTTGCTACTCTAGTGAGGCAGTTTGAAACACTGCAGTCCATTTAAGGTAAGTACAAACTTGATGCCCTACTGCCCTGTATGGTTCAGCTATTATGAGGAGAATGTGCCTTTTAAAATTCCTTAATGGGTTCTAGGCATTGCAAATGCATGGAAACTTTCAAGTTCCCCTCCAAGCCACTCACCATCCTTACTTGGAACTGTATTGCTTTTTTTCATTGTTGCTGGGTAAAATCCTGAACTCCTTCCCTATTGGCATTGTTGAATTTTATCTGGGATTGCAGCAGTTCAAGAATAACAGCTCACGTCTCTCCAAGGGCAGCAAGGGATAAGTAATAAATGTTGGCTTAGACAACAATGCTCATATTCCATGAATGTTATTTTTAAAAAAATACCAATCTGGCTTGTCTTGCGAATGGTTCAGGTCTTGGGGACAAAGTAGATCAGTTATTCCTCTCCGAATTCCTCGTCTCTGATCTGCTTTTGTAACCTGCAATGCTTATATGGCTGTCCAGTTCAGTTTCTGGTTAATAGTAACCCTGACGATGCTGTTAGTGACGGATTCAGGAACAATACAATTGAACGTCAAGAGATAGTGGCTATGTTGTCTCTTGTTAGAGATAGATAGTTATTGGTAAAAATGTTACTTGCTGCTGATCAGCCCAAAGCCTAATTTTGTCCAAGTTTTGCAGCATATATTGAGGTGTTGCAGATTGTTCAGCACCAATCCCAATTAACAGCAAACTTCTGCCTTTTGAGCATATGATGAAAGAAAGGTCATTGAAACAGTCAAAAATGATTAGGTCTAGGACACTACCCTGTGGAACTCCTGCAGTGAAGTCCTGAGACTGAAATGATTGACCTTCAGTAATCAAGCCATCTTCCTTTATGTGAGGTACAAATCACAGAATCATAGAGTATAGAAGAAGCCCTTCGGTCCATTGAGTCTGCACCAACAAAAACTACTTGAAATCTACATTAGTCTCACTTTCCAGCACTTAACCCATAGCCTTGAATATTATGACATTTAAAGTGCTTATCCAAGTACTACTTTTAAAAGTTGTGATGTTTCCCAGCTCGAGTACTCTACGAGGCAGCGAGTTCTTGATTCCCATCACTTTGGGTAATTTTATTTTCAAATCTCCTTTAAACCTTCTGCTTTTCACCTTATTACAATTCTACCTATTTTTATTGACCTTTCAACTTTGATCCACCTTGTCCATGCCTCTTTATAATCTTCTAGATCTCTATCAGCTTCCCTGTCAGTGTTCTATACACTAAAGCAGGAACCCAAGGTCATCCATCCTCTCTTCGTAGTTGAACTGCTCCACTCCAGTGACATGCTAGTGAGTCTCCTCTGCACTCTTTCCAGTGCAATCACATCCTTCTAGTGACTAGAACTGCACATTAGTGCAGCTGTGCCCTCACCAGTGTTTTGAGGTGATGCCAAAAGACTTGATGGGGTCCAGAGATTCTGCTGAAGACTCCCAGAGCATCTCCTAATTGACACTGTATCACTATGCTGCCAAAGAGGAATGATTATGGTCATGTCTGATACATTGGAACGTATGTATGACTGTCAGGCTGTTGCTTGACTCGGCTGTAGGACAACCATCCCAACTTTCCCATAAGGATGGGTAGACAATGGTGTCTTTGTGATGTTGTTACTGAGCCTGGTTCAATGCCAGGTGTTCTGTTTGATTTCATTCTTGCGACTCTGTAGTGGTTTGATACAACTGAGTAGCTTGTGAGAGCATTTCACAGGTCCGTTTATAGTCATGTATAGGTTAGAGCAGTAAACATGGTAGGTTCACTTCTAGGGAAGTGAAGAGTCACTGGGCTCGAAAGGTTAACTCTGCTTACTCTCAGCAGATGCTGCCAGACCTGCTGAGATTTGCCAGCAATTTGTATTTCTTATTTCAAATTTCTAGTATCCAGAGCTTTGTTTTATTGCTCTGAAAGTACTGTCTGTTTGAGATCTAAGTTTATTTGTACAGGAACCAGTCAGAATGGAAATCATTTATTTTTATGTTGTAATTGTAATGTTCAAGCATTACTTGTTGGAAATTAGTGACCACGATCTGATTTTTAAGCTAATGCAAATGACAGTGACGAAACTTTACTTATGCATCATCTGAAACACTCGTAACTAGTTTACGCAAGGTAGTCCTCTATAACCTTACTTTTGCCTGAGTTGCTGTCTGATAACTTGTATCTATTACTTAATACAAGGTGTACCTACTTGTTTTTCAGGTAACTTCAAGCCAGGCATATATGCAGTATCAGTGACAGGCCGGTTACCCCAGGGTAAGAGATTATGTGATATTGTCATGGTTACATTTTTTTATTGTTTGGTCCTCACAAATATCAATGTATTCAGCTTGTTTCCACCCGATTGGACGAATGGCTTGTTTCTAGGCTGTGAATGTCATGCAATCCGAGAGGAATTTATTTCAAATGAGGCATTTCCAATTAGTCATTGATTCTCATGGATTAGAACTAAAATGTGGCAATTATATTCTGGAGTCTGCATCAACTTTGTAACAATTAGACACAGTATAGTACTGTACGTAACTTTTAATTTCAGGCACCTGTAACAGAAATTTAGCCAGATCGTGGTGAGAGAAGCTCTGCTCTGTGCAGAGCTTTGAAGAAAAGAGATCAGAGTCGAAGAGTGTGGTGCTGGAAAAGCACAGCTGGGTCAGGCAGTATCTGTGGAGCAAGAGAATTGACGTTTCAGGCATAAGCCCTTCATCAGGAATGAGGCTTGTGGGCCAAGGGGGCGCTGAGATAAATGGAAGGGGGGGGGGGTTGCCGGGGCGCAGAGGGGAGAAAGGTAGCTGGGGTTGTAAAGGGTAGCTGATGTGGGGTGAAAGTGGTAGGTCAGAGAGGAGATTAGGAAGGAAGATGGACAAGTAGGATAATTCAAGAGGGTGGTGTTGAGTTGGAAGCTTGGGACTGGGCTAAGGAGGGGGTGGAGAATGGGGAAACTAATGAAATCCACATTGACCCCATGTGGCTGGAGGTCCCAAGGTGGAAGATGAGGTGTTCTTCCTCCAGGCATCAGGTGCTTAGGGTTTGGCAGGCCCAGGACGTGCATGTCCTTAGTGGAGTGGGAGGGGAGTTGAAGTGTTCAGCCACAGAGTGGTGTGGTTGGTTAGTGTGGGTTTCCCAGTGATGTTCTCTAAGATGATCTGCATGTTGGTGTCCTAGTTCCCCAATGTGGAGGAGACCACCTCTGGTGCAACGGGCCACATCTATCCGCCATGACAACGGCCTCCAAGCCCTCCATTTCTTCCTCTCTTGCCAACCGAACCAGTACCCTTCCGCTAACACTCATTAACTGGCTGAACGGGTCCTCTCCCTCAACAGCTTCTCCTTTGAATCCTCTGACTTCATCCAGACTAAAGGGGTAGCCGTGGGCACCCACATGGGCCCCAGCTATGCCTGCCTCTTTATCGGATACATGAAACAGTCCATCTTCCACCGCTGCCTTTTTCCTATGTTACATCAATGACTGTATTGGTGCGAGCACAAGGAGGTTGTAAAGTTCATCAACTTCACCAACACCTTCCATCCTGACCTCCAGTTCACCTGGAGTATCTTAGACACCTCCCTACCTTTCCAAGGTCTTTCCATCTCCATCTCCGGTGACTGACTCAACACGGACATCTACTACAAACCCACTGACTCCCACAGCTACCTGGACTACACCTCTTCCCAGCTTGTCTCCTGTAAAAACACTTTCCTGTATTCCCAATTCCTCTGTTCTGCCGTATCTGTTCTCAGGAAGGCCAGTTTCACCATAGAGTATCCTAGATGGCCTCCTTCTTGAAAGACTGGAATTTCCACTCCCACATGGTTAACTCTGCCCTCCAATGTATCTCCTCCACTTCCCGCACCTCTGCCCTTGAACCTCACCCTCTCCAATTGCTACAAGGACAGAACCCCACCCCAGTCCTCATCTTCCACCCCACCAGTCTCCAACTACACCGCATCATCGTCTGCCATTTCTGCCACCTACAAACACACCCCACCGCCAGAGAGATATTTCCCCCTCTATCCCATCTGCATTTCAGAGAGACCATTCCCTCCAACTCCCTTGTCAGGTCCATGCCCCGTACCAACGCACCTTCCCCTGCCAACGCAAGAAGTGCAAAACCTGCTCCCACATCTCTTCTCCCCTGCCCCCCAATCACCTCTATTCAAGACCCACAAAGGATTCTTCCACATCTGACAGAAATTTACCTGTACTTCCACATGTCATCTACTGCATCCATTGCACCCAATGTGACCTCCTCTACATTGAGAGACAGGACGCCAACTTGCAGGTCATTTCAGAGAACATCTTTGGGACACCCACACTGACCAGCCCCACTGCCCTATGGCTGAACACTTCACTCCACCCTCCCACTCCACATAGACATGCAGGTCCTGGGCCGCCTCCATCAGTAAACCCTAACCACCTGACACCTGGAGGAAGAACATTTCATCTTCTGCATTGGGATCCTGCAATCACATGCAATCATTGTGGATTTCACCAGTTTACTCAGCTCTTCCCTTAGCCCCAGCTTATGCCAGTCCCTGCCCTTTTGAACTGTCCAACCTATCACCTTCACCCCCACCTTCATTGACCTATCGCATTCCCAGCTTCCTTCATCCCCAGGCCCAACCCCTCCCATTTATCTCTCAGCCCCTTTGGCCCACAAGCCTCCGTCCTGATGAAGGGCTTATGCCTGAATCGTTGGTTCTCATGTTCCTCGGATGCTGCCTGATTTGCTGTGCTTTCTGTAGCACCACACTTTGACTCCGTGCATAGCATGGGGTGATCTACTCTGTTGTTGCCGAGTTTAGTTGGAAGGCAGCCTTAAATAGAGTTGCAGGAATCATTGTGTTATACCAGAAATACATGTGCTAGATAATGTCCCAACTGCTGCTATACTCAGAGTTGCCACACAAGTGGATGGGGTTGTTAAAAAAGCATATGATGTTTCGACTTTCATTAACAGGGGGATCGAGTTTAAGAGCTGCGAGGTTTTGCTACAGCTCTACAAGTCCCTGGTGAGAACACGTTTGGAATATGGTGTCCAGTTCCAGTCACCCTACTATAGGAAAGATACAGAGGCTTTGGAGAGGGTGCAATGAAGGTTTACCAAGATGCTGCCTGGACTGAAGGGTTTGTCTTATAAAGAGAGGTTGACTAAGCTCAGATGCTCCTCTCTGAGAGGAGGAGGAAGAGAGGTGACCTGATCGAGGTATACAAGATAATGAGGGGCATGGATGGAGTCAATGGCCAGACACTTTTCCCCAGGGCAGGATTGATTGGCACAAGGGGTCATAGTTTTAAGATACTAGGAGGAAGGTATAGAGGGGACATCGCAGGTAGGTTCTTTACGCAGAGAGTTGTGAATGCCCTGGAATGTGTTGTCAGTGGTGGTGGTGAAAGCAGAGTCATTAGGGACATTTAAGCAACTGCTGGACATGCACATGGATAGCAGTGAATTGAAGGATACATAGGTTAGGTTATTTTATTTTTCATTAGGATTAATCCTTGGCACAACATCTGTACTTTTCCTGTACAGAATAATATCTTGAAACTTTTTCAACTCGTAAAAAATAACCTGGAAAAGCTTAAGAGAAGTCTAAAATTGTTAATTTGCTTTCACATTCTTAAACAAAATAACTTTGACTTTACAGTGTCCTAATGTGTTTGCTGGTTCCACCTTTCCAGAAGATTAGAGAAATACAAATGAGGTCTGATTTCTAGCTTGTGTAGCAAAGTAATGCACTTTCCAGCTTATGATGTCACATGATTAGGTTTCAGCTCATAAAAAAAATCCAGGGTTTTGCTGAAGACTGTCGCCAGTGCCACTGAACCCAGTATCATTATAGGTTGCAAAAATTCCCTAATAAAAGCAGCGCTCACTCCTGATGCGTACCAGAAGCTCAGACTTGGAGTGGGGCTTGAACTCTTGTCCTTCTGTCACTGTGGAAGAAGACCATCTATTGAACCAAGCTGTTTTTTGTTTTTATTCCTAATATCCAGTGATCGATCGAAGCATTTCACAGCATTAATAAAGAAATTCCAATTTTTAAAATTATATCAATTAATTAATTGCATTTAATTTCTGCCAGGTGCCCTGATTGGATTTGAATCCATGTCTTTTGTGCATTAGCTTGGGCCTATTCCTGTGACATTTCCAGTATGTCACCATCTCCCTTTTATAGGGGAGTACAATGACACCTTTGGTGATGTACTCCCGTAATTCTCCTTAGGTTTGGGAGTAGATCTGAAATATCAGTTGGTGCAATTGATCATACAATAAACCTGTTGTTTTGTTCTCTAGTGGCTTGACTTGTGAATCTGCACGCATTCACGGTTTCATCTCACTCTGTTTACAGGTATTGTAAGGGAATTGAAGAGTCGAGGTGTGATCTACAAATCAAGAGATACTGCTATCAAATCTTAATGGCTCGACTTTGCTGTCAAAATTATTACTAATGATTGTTTCCAGCTAGGTTTCACCATTTCTTATTTGTAACTAGACTATTTTAGTTCTTTATTGCAGATATATTGCAATGCATTTATGTATCACTGAATTGTTTTTCTTTTCTCCAAGAAAGAGTACACTAGTTCATATTTTTTAACTTTAATTTGACTGTTTAGTGCTGATTGCAGTGAAATTCTACTATGTAAATGGGAAGTATCAAGTGTTTAGGTATCTACAATCCCAAAACTACTTTGGGGAGAAACGAAAGTTGAAGAATGGATTTGCTAGTATTTATTGAAGAATTGAGAACTCACAAGATGCTGTATAAATTCAAGGATTGTATAAAGATTTGTACTTCAGGTGTCCGTTGCTGTAGTTGTGGGTATGTTAGCTTAACTGGGAAATTGATTTGCCGACATTTTGTTCCCTGTCTAGGTGACATCTTCAGTGCTTTGGAGCCTCCTGTGAAGTGCTGCTCAACTGTCTCTTCTGGAAATTATTTGATTCTGTTCCTGCTGTTTCTGTCTGCCAGTTCCAATTGTTTGTTGTATTGGTTGGTATATGCCCTATGTACTGAAGTACAGCAGCACTTCACAGGAGGCTCCAAAGCACTGAAGATGTCAACTGGACAGGGGATAAAGTCTGCAAATTGACTTCCCAACTCGACGATCGTACCCACAACTATGGTATGTTGTTTAAATTTCAAAGGCTTGCACTCTTCTTTTTGTATGCTGTTTCATGTGCAGCAATACTTTTTGGAGAATATTTTAATAAGGAGGAAAATGAAATAATAAAACAACCCAAAATATTCATCAAGTCTCAACAATAGTTCAGTTGGTAGCTTTCTCACCTATAATGGCTTGAACAGAAAAATCAAGGCTGACACTAGTGAAATACTGCTGAAGTGAGATACTACACAGGGAGTCTGCGTGCTTAAGTGATTGTAAAAATCCTACGGTACTATTTTGAAGTATGGCGAAGTTGTTCCCATTGTCACGGTGAGTGTTTATCCACAAATTAACACCAAAAACAGTTTGTTGGGTCATTATCATTTTGCTGTGTACGGGAATTTCATAGATTACAACAATGTCTACATGTGAAGAGTACTTTTGTGGTTGTGAAAACTGCTATATAAATGCAAGACTCTTTCTCTCTCTAAATAGCACATTTTAATGTGGTGCAACCTTTCAGTTCCCTTCAGAGTACTGTTACTGAGCAAAAATTAATAGTTGCATGAAATATTTTGATCAGAAAGGTAAGTTTTTATTTAAAAGCCTTTTTAAAAAGTGCTTTGAGGCTGAGAGTCTTCAAGAAAATGTCAGATTTAGAGCCTAGGAAACTAAAGGCCTGTGTCAATGGCAGAGCATTTAAATTGCGGATGAGCTGGAGACCAGAAATAGCGGAGTACATATATCTTGAAAGGTTTGTAGGACTGGAGGACACTACAGGATAAGAATAGATGTGGAAACAAGGCTGAGACTTTTTAAGATTAAAGTTTTGGTTAAACAAATAGTTTGTCAGTGGGTATCAGTTTGGGTGAATGAAACGAAGGATGTGGGTAGCAGAATTTCGAGTCTCCTAATGTTTTGTTTCTGAGCTCTTACTTTGTCAGCACAAAAGTTTGTATCTTATCAGTTCATGTTCTCCTTTGAACAATATATTAATTTTACTTGTCTTTGCTGTTTAACCTTTTAAAATCAGCAAAGGATTGTGATGTCATAAATAAAGTATTTATTTTAATCTGGATCTACACACTTGTATTTTCAATTAGAATTATGTCAGAGCATGTGCTGACAACTTGTGTTTATTAAAGAAACTTGAAAGTTCAATGTGGCACCTGTATTTTCAGTACTGCGTGCATCTTTGGGATCCAAAATGATGACTGCTTTGTGCTGCTTCAGTTTGGATAGGTCTTTAGTGTAATTGTTGGGATTGTATACTGCAAATATGCAGCACTGGGGGATTGTGATGTCAGTCGGTGTTTTTACTTCATTGTTGCACATTTCTGTAGAGAAACTGCATTAAATTCAGACTTGAAAGTGGTGGGAAAATAACAAAGGGAACAACTAAGTAGGTGGAAGAGCAAGAGAAAATGAATAACTATGGTCCAAAGTCAGTGGCGTGGAATGGAACAAGAAGAGATTAACCTAGCGGAGGTATGAAGGGCAGGATCACGAACAGTTGCGATCCAGAAGGAAAAAATAACTAGCAAATGAAAAGGAAACTAAATTTGGACAGAGGTTATAATCTCTAAAACTGTTGCATGTAGTGGGCTGGAAAGTAACCTTCTGAATATGAGTTTAGAGATGTTTCAATTTACGTTTTTTTAAATTCACAATTTTGAGAGATTACTATTTTTTAAAAAAAAGCCTTTGCATTCTTAAAATACTTTACAGCCAATAGGGTACTTCTGAAGTATAGTTGTTGTTTGAAAATTGAAAAGAGGCAATTTACACAGCAAGACCAACAAACAATATTAAGATAATGATCAGAAAATGTTTAAAGGATAAAGACGCAGTACAACACATGGACAAAACCAACGCCATCTACAAAATTCCATGCAAGTACTGCCACAAACACTGCACAGGACAAACACTAAGAAAGTTAGCCACCAGGATACACGAACACCAGCTGGCCACGAAAAGATACGACCCTCTCTCCCTTGTAACCCTACACATTGATGAAAAAAAACCACCATTTCGACTGGGACAACACGTCTATTCTGGGACAGGCTAAGCAAAGACATACCAGGGAATTCCTAGAGGCCTGGCACTCCAACCACAACGCCATAAACAAACACGTAGATCTAGATGCCATCTATCAACCCCTCAGAAAACGAATAGGAAATGACATCACCACAAACCCGAGGAACCCCATCCAGGAGAAAGATATAAATAGAAAGCAGGAGACAACAGCTTTGCTTCACTTGGAGGTCGCCACTGATGATGTTACCTAGCCAGGTAATGAAACGTCTGTGTATCAAACCTACAGCTCAGCGAGCAAACCTACACCCTAAATCTCAACCTGAGCTACAAACCTTGCAAAGGATGAATATTGGTTTTGATGCAAGGGAAAGTTACCTGTTGTTCTTCCAGTGTTGTAGGTTTTTTAACAGGGTTAAATAGGATTTTGACTTGATGTCACTTCTGAAAGATAGCAGCTCCTACACTGAAGCAATTTGTTGCACCAATGTCAGCTTGATGAAGAGCTTTTGCTCAAAGCATCGACTCTCCTGCTCCTCGGATGCTGCCTGACTGGCCGTGCTTTTCCAGTGCCACACTCATTCTGACTAGAATGTCAGCCAAGATATGCACTTTACTGGAATAGAGCTTTACAGTAATTATAACCTCGTATCTCGTGAGTGTTATGATTCCTATCCTTTATAGCATGCATAGAAAACTGCGTTATAAGACATCAGTGTCTTCATAGGATTTTAATAATTTCATCATTGTTCAGATTAGAAACGCTCAGTGCTTATTGAAGAGCAGAATCGCACCAAGTGTACTATCTATGATTAGCCACTGGGGGTAGTAGTGGAGCTGTCATTCACACAGCTGAGATGCTTGGCTTTCAAGAACCATAACCAACTTCCTCTGGGCTGTGTATGACTATAGTCAGTGGAGGCGTTTTCCTGGATTCCAGTTAACTTCAGTTTTACTAGGCCTCCTTTCTGTCGCATTCGGTCAAATGCTGCCTTAATATCACCTCATCTCTTTTGACAATGTTTTGACCTAAGGCTGTAATGAGGGCTGGAGCTGAGTAACCTTCCACATTTGGTGAGCAAGTTTTTTTTTTGCTGACTGAGTGCCACCATCAACAATCCTTTCAGTCTGTTTTGAGAGTAGACTATTCTGGCTGTGATTGGCCAGATAGCATTTGCTTTGCTCTTGTGAACATGACATACCAAGGCAATTTTCAACATTGTTAGTAAAAGCTAGTTTGTAGTTGCACTATAATGAGCTTGTGTGGCTGAATGGCTATTTTTGGAGCACAAGACTTCAGTATTCCGCTGAAATGTTAGCAGCGTCCTTAGTCTTTGCATATAATGTTTTCAACCACTTATAAAACTATAGCCTGTCAAAATCCATATTATGTTCCTAACTGAAATTAGAGAACTAAACAACTAGATGGATTAAATGACTGCTGCATTCTTGAGAAAATGCAAAAACCAGTGTCTAGAGATGATAACCTATTTTAGGCTGATAGTTATTCAGCGTAAGTATCATGTTCTTTAGCATTTGGCGTTTATGATTGGAGGCTCCCAAGCACTAAGGATGTCACCTAGAAAGGGGACGAAACGTTTGCAACAAAAACTCCCAGCTCTGCGAACAGAACCACAACAACGAGCATCTGAGCTACAAATCTTCTCCCAAACTTTGAATTTGGCCTTTTGTTTTTGATTCTGCAGTATTTTATTTGTAAATTAACCTAAGTTAACTGTTTTATTTGCATAAAATGTAATCTTGTTGCCTTACCAGATTTTCCAGTCAACAATTTTAAATGAATTACTTGACCTAGGATATGTGAACTCAAATAGCCAAATATGCATTGACAGGTTTCAATTCCATGTACAGAAACTGATCAAACCACTAAGAAAATGCTGAATTTTAAGACACGATTGGCAAATTGCCTGTTTGAATTTTGTTTAGGATTTCAGTTAAAAGGAAATTACAGTTTATTTATTTACAGTACCCTTTTCATGCACTATGTGGCACCATTATTCTAAAAGTCACTGAGTGTTTGCTATAAGTTTCAAGGCATGAGGTGAATGTTTGCAGAAACCTAAAGAAATTATACACAGGAGAGATATGAGAATTTTCTTTTCTTCCCCACCCACCCACCATGCAACCACATAGATATTTTTAAGGAGGAATGTTTTAACTTTGAAGAACAGATGCAAAACAGCCTTCCTAGTATGGTTAAATCGAAAGGAGTCCAAGTTAATTTTTCAGGTGCAAATAAACGCAATGCCCATTCCTCATCTTCCACCAACTCCTCCACACACCCTCCCCCCCCCCCCCCCCCCCCCCCCCAACCCCGGATCCCATCACCACATGTGCAGACCTAATGACAAAAATAAGTAGCATGCACAGCAATCTTTTGAGAATTGAAAAGTAATTATTAAACTCTTCCTTTTGAGAAGGTTTTTGGAAGCATTGCAGGCCTGAAAATTACCTTTGGCTGGCTGAAAGAAAAATAATAGAGGTTTCTTGTGATGAAATCTGATATTGGCACTATTGTAAATTATTCAAAATTTTCAATTCTGAATGTTTTCAGGTACGTTTGCTCTCTATTATCCCTTTTAAGGACATAGCTGTTTTTTTGCAGTAACCATTTGCCAGTTATATGTAGCTGAGAATGAACTTTTGGTCCTCGCTATATCAATATCTAAATTTTCTGTGCTGTAATCTTAAGTGCTTGAAAGTTATTTTTAGTTCCACGTAACTTTGAAGGGTCTCTGGACTCAAATGTTAAGTCTGCTTTCTCTCCGTAGATGCTGCCAGCCCTGCTGAGTTCCTCCAACAATTTCTGTATCTGTTTATCCCTAATTCAATACTAATTGGTAAATACGATCAGATCATAGAATGGTAGGTGTGGAAAATATGTTCTTGAATTTGGAGGAATGTTTTTTTTAATGGTATATTGGGTCAGACTTACAACAGGTCTGGGTTAAACCTTGTGGGAAACGTTTGATGCTAATATAAGTACCAGTGTTCCATTCCTCAGAGATGACATTCTTCACTTTGTGTGCAAAAATAAAGAAACAAGTTCCTCTTCCTGCAACTTGCTTCGAATTATTCATTCTTGTGCATATACAACAATGAGGTTGCAGGCCTTGTTTAAATTTTTCTGTTGGTTGCTCCTTTGGGTTTTGCACTTTAATCCCATGTTCATAATCTTTGGCCGCACAGTAAAGTGTGGGAAGATGGGATGAGCTGGCTTTTGGGTCTGCTCCTGGGCCTGACCAAGGTAATCATTAAGCAGTCCAGGGATGAGGCCACAGAAAGTGTTAGACCTGACTGCTCTCTTCTGAGGTTATGGCTGATATTAGTGTAAATAAAAACAGCTGAAACAGACATAATTGGGTGATAACTTGAACAAAGAGGAAATTGCACTACCCTTTGAGTAGTGTGTATAATTGCTCATTTACAGTGAGACATGGGTGATTTTTGTAACAATTTTACAAAAAAAGTGCTGAGTTCTGAAAGACTCGTATAGTTCTGCCCTTCCTTTGAGCTAGGAGGCCTTGGTTTAAGACCCACTTGCCCCAGAGGTATGTAATGGCATCTCTGAACAGGTTTGTTAGAAAATATATAAACTAACAAATATTGTGGAGGTGGACTCCCAGATCAATTTAAGACATCTGTTCAGGGTGGATGAGTTGGACTGAACGGTATATTTCTGTGCGGTATAACTCTGATTCATCTCCAATCTAGGTAGTGACCCAAGTATGGATGTCCTGGGGAGTACTACAAACCAGTGAATGTTAGGAACAAACTGGGCTGCAGACAGTATTCAAGGTCAAAGCAGAGACTAAGAATTAGAATAACTGAAGGTTTGGAAGATGACTAAATGTGAAATCCAGCCAAGCATTCCAAAAGACAAAGAGACTGCATGAAGATTCTGCAGAGGGATATTGACAGGTTGAGAGTGGGTTTAAAAAAAACCTGATATATGTAATATGATGTGAAGAAATTAGGTTATGCACTATTGACAGGAAGAATAGAGGCATAGAATACTTTAAACAAGAAGACTGCAAAAAGCTATAGAACTGAAGGATTTGGCAGTCCATGTCCAAGCTAGCATTCAAGCTCATCAATAATAGGAAAGGTGAATGGAATGTTGACCTTATTTCAAAGGCAATGGAGTATAAAAGTAGGACGGTTTTGGTAAAATGACCCAAGCCATTAGTCAAACCTTACCCGGAATACTGAATGGTTGGGGCCCCTTATCTAAAGGTAGACTAAAATTGGAGGCAGGCTGATAGTAGGTAGGGAGAGAGTGTCTTTATGGGGAGAAGTTGAGTAAATTGTACTTGTACTTGTTGGAATATGGCAGAATGAGAGGTGACCTTATTGAAACCTAGAGGATTTTTCGGGGATTTGACAAGTTAAACATGGAGAGGTTATTTCCTTTTATAGCGGAGTCCAGGGCCAAAGGGTGTAATCTCAGTAAGGGATTGCACATTTAAGATAGAGATAAGGCGGAATTTCATCTCTTGAGGATAGTGAATCCCTGGAATTCTTTATCTGAGAGCTGTTAATCAAGGGTTATGGGGAAAGGTGGGAAAATGGAGTTGACGGCTATATTAGATTAATTGTGAATATGACCACAGCCATTGGAGGGTGAAGCAGACTTGATGGTCCAAATTGCATACTTCAGCTCTTTCACCTTAATGTTCTATGGAAGACTACACCTGCATCAACTCAAAAGGTAGCACAGATCTACCTGGTCAAACATACACCAGTTTTTTCTGCAGAACCTGTGTAGCAATCAAAAGACTGGAAAGGAGGAGGAAGTTTCCAACCTACTACAGTGAAGGCATAATGGGGCTTACTCAGGAGATCAAGCCAAGATCTGTACGGAATGCTACTTAATTTCTGGGGAGGTGAAGGCATCTTAAGAAGTTCACCTATTTAACAAGGAATGTATTGGCTTTGTAGAGAGTTCAAAACAGATTCACTAAACTGATTCCTGGGATGAAGTAGTTGATTTATCAAGAATAACCATTTAGGTCTTTTTTTTCTGAGTGGCAGACAATGACTGATGGGGGACTGCGGGGATCAATGTTGGTCCCAGGTTTTTATAATTTATTTTAATGATTTTAAATTAGGGAACTAAATGTAATATATCCAAGGTTGCATATGACACAAAGCTGGGTAGGGCGATAAGCTACGAAGAGGATAGAGGTACTTTGCTGTGATTTGGATACGTTGAGTAATTGGGCAAATTCATGCCAAATGCAGTATAATATCTGTAAATATTATCTACTTTGGGAGCAAAAACAGAAAGGCAGATTATTATCTAAACAGATAATAGAGAGGTGGCAATGAGACCTGAATATCTTGTACACCAGTTACTGAAAGTAAGTGCACAGGTGCTAAAAAGGGCAAATGGTATATTAGCCTTCATAGTGAAAAGGATTCAAGTGAAAGAGCAGGGAATGTCTTGCTTTAATTGTCCAGAGCCTTAGTAAGACCATACCTGGAGTATAGGCATTCTTCTATAAAGCCGTAGTTGCATTCCAGCAAAATCAAAAATCGCTTAATATAAATAATAGGGCCAATGGGAAATGTGAGGTTAGGGGCAAACGAGCAAAATATACCACTCTCACTCACTCAAATCTAACAAGTGTTATAGCACAGCCTGAATGAAGGTATAAACCATATTTATCAATGAACCAAAAGTAAATTTGACACAGTACATTTAAAAAATATTGTTAATGCAGGGACAGAGGGTCATCAGGTGCATATGGTAGGCTCCCTCATTTCAGTTTAAGTGAGCTATATTGTGTATTCTCTCCTTATGCTCAAAATGCTTAATAACATTTTAGGCCGCAGGATGGTCCAGTGGTTAGCACTGCCGCCTCAGCACCAGGGTCCCATGTTCGAGTCCAGCCTTGGGTGACTGTGTGGAGTTTGCACATTCACCCTGTGTCTTTGTGGGTTTCCTCCCACAGCCCAAACATATGCAGGTCAGGTGAATTGGCCATGCTAAATTGTCCATACTGTTAGGTGCATTTGTCAGAGGGAAATGGGTCTGGGTGGGTTACTCTAGAGAGGGTCAGTGTGGACTTGTTGGGCCGAAGGGCCTGTTTCCACACTGTAGGGAATCTAATCTAATCAATATCCAGCTTCTCTTCCAGTGTTATCGTCTTTCTTCTGCATTCACCACCTCCAATTTTATCACCAGTATGCTTCTTGCTAAGATTCTTCTTGAAATGCCCTTCAGATTTAGATTACTTACAGTGTGGAAACAGGCCCTTCGGCCCAACAAGTCCACACCGACCTGCCGAAGCGCAACCCACCCATACCCCACATTTACCCCTGCCCCTAACACTATGGGCAATTTAGCATGGCCAATTCATCTAACCTGCACATCTTTGGACTGTGGGAGGAAACCGGAGCACCCGGAGGAAACCCACGCAGACACAGGGAGAACGTGCAAACTCCACACAGTCAGTCGCCTGAGGCGGGAATTGAACCCGGGTACTCTGGCGCATGTGAGGCAGCAGTGCTAACCACTGTGCCACCGTGCCGCCCAAAGCAAAGACAAGAGATTCACATTCCATTAACCTGCTTTTGAACTTGGGTAGGCATTGGGTGCACCATTCCTGGAAACACTGCAATACTAGGCTGATACATGGAGAGGACAGAGCAAGCCCTTAAGCCATCTCCCTGCTCCAAAAATCCATTGAATACAAACACTCCCACCTTCGGGAGATATCAGTGATTTAAACTGATAAGAACAGAAACTACACATATTCTGAGCCAAAAGGCCCGAAAAATCCTCTAGGTTTCAATAAGGTCACCTCTCATTCTGCCATATTCTAACAAGTACAAGTCCAATTTACTCAACTTCTCCCCATAAAGAGACTCTCTCCCTACCTACTATCAGCCTGCCTCCAATTTTAGTCTACCCTTAGATAAGGGGCCCCAACCATTCAGTATTCCAGGTAAGGTTTGACTAATGGCTTGGGTCATTTTACCAAAACCTTCCTACTTTTATACTCCATTGCCTTGGAACAAAGTGCGTCAGTGAGCTGGGGTATTAATAATTCTCTCCTAGCCATCATGATGGCAGGTAAAGGACTATCTTGCTTTGAATGCCAGAAGTTTGCTAGCCAGCAAGGTAGTGAAAAAGAAACAGGACCAAGGAACTGTCTCTCAATTTCAATACTGTCAGCTACTGTTGAAAGGAAACAGGAGCAAAGAATTTCAGCTAACCTGCAGAGCCAGGGGTCCTGAAAATGATTGATCAGCTATCATTGTTTCACTATTCACTTTTCACAAATGATCACACAGATGGCAATTTGTATCTTCATAAACTTTTTAGACTCATTGCTCAATTCTAATCTGCCTGTATGTAAGTGTCGAGTATCTAATAAACTCTGTCTCTTGTTAATTCAAGGAAACCTGAATACATTTGTTCCTTTTTTAAAAAAAACCAAATTGAATTGATTTGGCAGCAAGCTGTCCACAAGAGTGTGAATCCCTTGTGAATTAATCTGGTTGTGACCAGCTGAGGGCTGGGTGAATAAAGAAGGGGAGTCAGTTAAATCCTCCTCACCTGGGATTTTGGCAATTTGGGGTATCCCATCTGGAGCAATAATCAAGTGGGAACCTCAGCCTGTGTCTGCTTATAACAAATTGGATGCTTGTGGCTGTGAATTGACCTTCCATATGAAACAAAAGAATTAGAGTGAGCTAGTTAGTGTAGGAGGTCTGTTGTCAAATATTCTAGACAAGATAATGGCAGGCTGATTGCATAGTACACCTAGGCAGCCTCTTGTCTATCATGAAACATGGGTAAGCACACTGAGACCAATTGGAAGTCCCTTTCTAGACAATGCAGTCAGCTTACGCAGTGCTCCATTTTGCAAAGACCCACCTAGGATGGGTAGTGGTTAAGGCTGTAAAAGTAAAACTGTAGCAAAATTCCCCACTCCCACAGTAAAACAGGAAATTATGAGGTTCATGAGAATATATGGATTGTAGTGAAACTTTGCCTGAAGATTCAGCAGAGTAACTGCACCACTAACAGACCTAATACAGAAAACACAAAGGTAGCATGGACTGGGACAGGTCAGTCAGCTTTTGGAAAAGCTGAAGACTATTTTAATTAGCCACCCTTTTCTTGCAGCTCCAAACTTGAACGAAACACTAAAATACCAAGTAACATTGGGGTAGAACTGTCCTCTTTCAGGAAGTTGAAACTGGGATAGAGAGACCAATCATGTATTTTCTCCAAAATACTAAATAAGCATCAAAATGTTATTCCACAGTAGAAAAGAAAACTTTATTCCTGGCTCTGAAACACTTTGAGATCTATTTCTGAAATGTGTACAAATAGACTACTACAACTACAGATAGTCTATACTGACTACAATTCTTTAACTTTTGTAGAAAGGTTTATGACCCAGAACTTGAGATCATTCTATTCGAATTTGATCCTTCAACCATACCACCAAAAAATCACTTGCATTGTTAGGAAATGAAGATGATTGGAGACCCCCTGTCCAGAAGCTAGAGAAAATGAGTTTCATTTCATTCATGCTCCATGGGTCTTTACTCTGGATCAACTATGGACATCTCCAACTTTAATAGCAACATGTGATTTATTGAATATAAGAGAACTGATACAACCTAAATGATTGAAATTCAGTGGCTGCCTGGGAGGGACACCCTGGAATGTCATGTTCTACCTGAAGAGGTATTAAGGAAGATTAAATAGGATCTGCTTTAAGTGGAGTAATGCAATACAAAATTATCTGTAATCACCTGGGAATTATCTCAGACTGTGAACATGGTGGAAAAAAAGGCAGCACTTTGGGCAAGATACGTGTTTGATATTTTCTCCTTTAAGGAATTCACAAGAACACGGATTAAATACCAGTTCAATTCAGGTCTGTATATCTAAGTGTGCTGGGGTGCTCGTGTATGCCAGTGAGTTAGGGCATTGCCTGTGTTGAAGCACTGGGTATTGTGTGTACCAGCCTGCATTTAAGTACCGTTGAGCTTTGAATAACTTAAAGTAACCACCTACTAACCACCCTGCATTGTAGGTAAATGACTCGCTTGCATAAAATGTTGGAGGTCAGCTAGCCAGTAAGCCCCAGTGATATGAAACGAGACAAGATGCTCTCTCTCCATCACTCTGCAGGCTGCCAGCTAACCACCATCAAAGGAAACAGGACAAAGGAATTTCAATTAACCTGCAAAGCCCAGAATTCCAAAATTGATCACTTAACTATCAACTTTCCCCAATCTACTCTTCACAGATGACCAACAGAGACTGATCTGTTTATCTTTTAACCTTTATCTTTTTTTGGTTTCACTTCTCATTTCTAATCTGTGTTTATGTATATTACATTGTTATGTTTTCTCATGTTTAGTAACGAATCAACTCTCTGTTTTGTTAGCTCAAGAAAGCCTGGCTTCTTTTAAAACATAGATTCCTTTGGTCTGGGAGAAAGAGAATGAATCCTCTGCAAATGAATCTTGTGACTGAGTGAGGTGGTGTTAATACAGAAGGGAAGCCAGTTCATCCTTTCTCACTCAGAAGCTGGACAACTTGGTGCACCCAGCCATAATAAGTTTGGGAACCGCAATAAATTGGGGAACCTTGTCTGGGTCTGGCTGTAACAAAAAAACAGGTAGTTTCACCAGAATAGAGAACACCAAAAGAAGAGTTCAAAATGTTGAAAGGGGAAGTAATGAATGAGTGCATTGGCCAGTGCATTGCTAATGAAGTGGATTAGTATTAGAAACATAGAGGAGGTTAGTGGAAATATTTTCACACACATGATTCTTAGAATGTGAGATCCATGACTACAGAGAAACATAACATTTAAAAGTGAACTAACACAGAGAAGAAATACGAGAAAGTCATGAAGGAAAGGAAAGGAAATGGGATTAAAGTCATTAACTGTGACATGTGGCATTCTACCTGTCCATCTCTCTTCCCACCATTCACTCCACCTTCCCCACCAATTTAAAACAATTACCTCTCACCTGCATCCCCTTACCACCATCCCATCTACCTTCTCAAGCCTCATTCCACCTCTCTATATCTCTCAGCCCCCTTCCCCCTCCACATTCCTGATAAACGTTGGCTCTTCTGCTTCTTGGATGCTGCCTGACCTGCTGAGCTTTTCCAGCACCACACTTCTTGACTCTGACTCTCCAGCATCTGTAGTCTTCACTTTCTCCTACGATAAACAAAGCATAATCGGCCAAATGCCCTTTTTTCTGAGATTTCAGTACACAATGTGGAAAGAATATGTCATTTTATACAATAGTTTCCTGTTAGTGAGGTAAATGCCTGGTGTGCTTGTGAAGATTAAGTGAATTTTGAAATGTCCTTCACTTTCTAGATTAAGTTGGTGCATCTAAAGCTCAAGAATAAACTCACTGTAGCAAGAGCAGAAATACTATTATATGAGGAGTCAGCAATAACAGATTCTTTAGTTCTCTTTCATGTGAGCCATTGTCTGACAGAGGATGGAACTATACAGCTGTACAAAGGGAAATTGACAAGAATCATTTCTCCTGCAGCTACCACAATCTTGAGAAGTAGTTTGACATGAAATTACTCGGTAACTTGGTGAGTCAGCTGTGGCTCAGTTCATGTGTTGCTGGTTAAAGCACAGCAGGTCAGGCAGCATCCCAGGAACAGGAAATTCGACGTTTCGGGCCAGAGCCCTTCATCAGGAATGAGGAGAGGGTGCCAGGCAGGCTAAGATAAAAGGTAGGGAGGAGGGACTTGGGGGAGGGGCGACGGAGATGTGATAGGTGGAAGGAGGTCAAGGTGAGGGTGATAGGCCGGAGTGGGGTGGGGGCGGAGAGGTCAGGAAGAAGATTGCAGGTTAGGAGGGCGGTGCTGAGTTCCATGGAATCGACTGAGACAAGGTGGGGGGAGGGGAAATGAGGAAGCTGGAGAAATCTGAGTTCATCCCTTGTGGTTGGAGGGTTCCCAGGCGGAAGATGAGGCGCTCTTCCTCCAACCGTCGTGTTGTTATGTTCTGGTGATGGAGGAGACATGCAGGTCCTTGGACTCCTCCATCGCCAGGGACATGCAGGTCCTTGGACTCCTCCATCGCCAGAACATAACAACACGATGGTTGGAGGAAGAGCGCCTCATCTTCCGCCTGGGAACCCTCCAACCACAAGGGATGAACTCAGATTTCTCCAGCTTCCTCATTTCCCCTCCCCCCCACCTTGTCTCAGTCGATTCCCTTGAACTCAGCACCGCCCTCCTAACCTGCAATTTTCTTCCTGACCTCTCCGCCCCCACCCCACTCCGGCCTATCACCCTCACCTTGACCTCCTTCCACCTATCACATCTCCATCGCCCCTCCCCCAAGTCCCTCCTCCCTACCTTTTATCTTAGCCTGCCTGGCACCCTCTCCTCATTCCTGATGAAGGGCTCTGGCCCGAAACGTCGAATTTCCTGTTCCCGGGATGCTGCCTGACCTGCTGTGCTTTAACCAGCAACACATTTTCAGCTCTGATCTCCAGCATCTGCAGACCTCACTTTTTACTCGTGGCTCAGTTCATGACAGTCCTGTCTCCTGAGTTACAAAGGTTTGGACTCAAGGCCTACTTCAGGGCTTATGCATGCAAATCAAGTCTGATAGATAGGTGAAGTGTTGATATATGCTAGTTTTGGATGTAGTAATAATCTGAGGTCCTGTTGGCTTGCTTGTGTGTCTGTAAAAGATCCTATGTCACTGTTTTGAAGAAGAGTATGGCAGTTTTGTGTATACTGTAGTTTGAACACTTGATCTCAGGGAGGATCTATTTACTATAGTAGGGGTGCAATGGTTACCAATCTGATTCCTGGAATGTGGATTAGTGGTGCTGGAAGAGCACAGCAGTTCTGGTAGCATCCAAAGTGCAGCGAAATCGACGTTTTGGGCAAAAGCCCTTCATCAGGAATAAAGGAAGTGAGCCTGAAGCGTTGGATGCTGCCTGAACTGTTGTGCTCTTCCAACACCACTAATCCAGAATCTGGTTTCCAGCATCTGCAGTCATTGTTTTTACCTCGCTGACTCCTGGAATGGTGTGATTGTCTCAAAAGAAGTGCCTGAGGAGACTTGACTTGTACACTTACAGTTTGGAAAACTGAGAATTGATCTAATTGAAACATCTGGAATTTTTACAGTATTCCACAGTGTTGGTGCAGGATGAATGACTCCCCTGATTAGAGGTCTAGAATCAGACGGCATAGTCTCAAAATAAGGACAGGCCATTTAAGACTGAAGTGAGAAGGCATTCCTTCATTTAGTGAATGAAAAATCTTTGGAATTCTCTACCATATAGGGCCAGGGAGGCTCGGTCATTGATAGACAGAAATTGATGGATTCTAGATATTAAATGCATTAAATGGAGATATTGTGAAACAATATCTTTGAGGTTAAAAAAAACAGCCATTATCAAGTTGAATGGCAAAGCAGGCTCAAAGGGTAAGATGTTTAATCCTGCTCCTTTTTCTCATGTTATTAGATTACTCACAGTGTGGAAACAGGCCCTTCGGCCCAACAAGTCCACACCGACCCGCCGAAGCGCAACCCACCATACCCCTACATTTACCCCTTATCTAACACTAAGGGCAATTTAGCATGGCCAATTCACCTAACCTGCACATCTTTGGACTGTGGGAGGAAACCGGAGAACCCGGAGGAAACCCACGCAGGCACGGGGAGAATGTGCAAACTCCACACAGTCTGTCGCCTGAGTCGGGAATTGAACCTGGGTCTCTGGCGCTGTGAGGCAGCAGTGCTAACAACTGTGCCACCGTGCCGCCCACAATGTTATGCTGACTAACATTTATCTCACAATTTTTCTTTTGGATGTGGGCATCATTGGCTAGGGCAACATTAATGCTAAAGGTCAACCACATTGTTGTGGGTCTTGAAACACATGTAGGCCAGACCAGGAAAAGAGGCAGTTTCCACCCCGAATGATCATTCGTGAACCAAATGGGGGGTTTCCCAGATTGTCAGCAATAGTTTCATGGTTATCATTAGACACATAATTCCAGATTTTTATTGAATCCAAAGTCCATCATCTGTCGTAGCAGGATTCGAACCTAGATCCCCAGAATATTGCTTGGGTCTCTGGATTAATAGTTTAGTGATAATGTTATTAAATGATCTGGTCAATATCATAGTGCTGTTTGTGGGAGTTTGCTGTGATTTAATTACATACTTACAATCTCAATTACGCTAGTAACTACACTTCAAATGTACTTAATTGACTGTAAAGCACTTTGAGAAGTTTGTTGCTTGTTGAAAGTGTTATTATGAACGAAAGTCTCCCTTTCTTCATTAAGACAAGAATGTTGGAATTTGTGAATTGGAGTTTAGTTTAAGGGCAGGAGGCCAGAAAGGAGTACATTGTTGTATTTAAGCTTTGAACTGACAAATGTAACCGTTTCAGAAAGAGAGGGCCTGCAGTCAGTGGAGAATGTTGAATCAGTGGAAATACTTGTCTTGGTCATGGCTGCAATATTTAAAGCTCAGTTCAGGGTCAACAGGATATACAGGTTTAACACAGTTTGGTACAGTTTGAGTGGGTGACCACAGAGGGAAATAGAATGAATGGAAAGTAAGTACAATTCACAATGCAAACTGAGAATAGTACTTAGAACATACAGCCGAGAATGTTATAGCACAGGAATAGGTCCTTTGGTCCACCATGTCTGTGCGGATCATGATGTCCATTAAAAACCAACTCCATCTGCCTGTACAGGGTATGTATCCCTGTCTTCCTTGCCTATTCATGTCTCTGTCTAAATGCCTTTTAAATGTTGCTATTGTATTCTATCACCTCCCCTGACACCTATCGCCCGATGTATAAAAACTTACCTTGCACATTCCCTTTGAGTTGTCCCCCTCCTTATATATGACATTTCTGTCCCGGGAAAAAGACTTCATCTATCCGCCCGATTTATGTCTCTGATGATTTTATATATTTCTTTCGGATTGCTGTCAGCCTCCAATATTCTAGTGAAAACAATCTAAGCCTACTGAACCTCTCCTATTGCTAGTAAACTCCAATCCAGGCAACATCCTGGTAAACCTCTTTTGTACCCTCTCCAAAGCCTCCACACCCTTATGTAGTATGCCTCAGTGGTTAGCACTGCTGCCTCACAGCACCAGGGTCCCAGGTTCGATTCCAGCCTCGGGCGACTGTCTGTGTGGAGTTTGCACATTGTCCCTGTGTCTGTGTAGATTATCTCTGGGTGGTCCAGTTTCCTCCCACAGTCACAAAGATGTGCCGGTCAGGTGAATTGGCCATGCTAAATTGCCCATAGTGTTTGGTGCATTAGTCAAAGGAAAATGCGTCTGGGTGGGTTACTCTTCAGAGGGTCGGTGAGGACATGTTGGGCTGAAGGGCTTGTTTCCACACTGTAGGGAATCTAATCTAATCTAAAAAGAATTCCCTACCAATGATGTAAGGGTCACCAGCCTATAAGTTACTGCATTACTCCTGTTGTGCTTTTTAACCAAAGGAAAAATATCAGCAATATTCAGGGACCTTGACAATAGCGAAAATAATTTAAAAGCTCATTGTCAAGGCCTCATCAATCTCTTCCCTTGCTTCCCTTACCATCCTCAGGCCCTGGAGACGCATCTAACTTCATATCTTTCAAAGCATGCAACACCTCTTTCTCCTTAATATCAGCATGACCTAGAATATCAACATACCCCTCCCTTATCTAATCATCCACCATGTCCTTCCCCTTGGTAAATACTGATGTGAAGTTCTCATTAAGCACCTCATCCACTTCCTTTGGTTTCACACATAAATTCCCTCCTTTAATCTTGAGTGGACCTATCTATCCCTGGTTTTTGGGATTCTCCTTAATCCTCCTTTCCAAGAATATTTCATGGCCTCTTTGAGCTCCTCTAATTCTTTTTTTAAGTTCTTTCCTGCTTCCTTTTTATTCCTCAAAACCCTTGCCTAATTTCAGTTTCTTAAATCTTACATATGCTTCCTTTTTCTTTTTGACTGAACTTTCAATATCTGTTGTCATCCAGGGTTCTTGTATCTTGCCATCCTTACCTTTAATCCTCATAGAAATACGCTGGTCCTGAACTCTGATTAACTGTCCTTTAAAAGGGCTCCCAGATGTCGGATGTGGGTTTACCCTCAAACAGCTGCCTCCAATCTAATTTCTCCAGTTCCTGTCTAATACTGAAATATTTGTATCATCGATAGTCACAGGTGAGTTGCTGGAAGACTGGATGTTGGCTAACGTGGTGCCACTGTTTAAGAACGGTGGTAAGGACAAGCCAGTGAAGTATAAACTAGTGAGCCTGATGTCAGTGGTAGGCAAGTTGTTGGAGGGAATCCTGAGGGACAAGATGTACCTTTGGAAAGGCAAGGACTGATTAGGGATAGTCAACATGGCTTTGTGTGTGCCAAATCATGTCTCACAAACTTGATTGAGTTTTTTGAAGAAGTAACAAAGAGGATTGATAAGGGCAGAGCAGTAGATGTGATCTATATGGACTTCAGTAAGGCGTTTGACAAGGTTCCCCATGGGAGATTGATTAGCAAGGTTATGGATCTCATGGAATACAAGGAGAACTAGCCATTTGGATACAGAACTGGCTCAGAGGTAGAATATAGAGGGTGGTGGTGGAGGGTTGGTTTTCAAACTGGAGGCCTGTGACCAGTGGAGTACCACTAAGATCGGTGCTGGGCCAACTACTTTTCGTCATTTATATACATGATTTAGAAGTGAACATAAGAGGTATAGTTGGTAAGTTTGCAGATGACACCAAAATTGGAGGTGTAGTAGACAGTGAAGAGGATTACCTCAGATTACAACAGGATCTTGATCAGATGGGCCAATGGGTTGAGAAGTGACAGGTGGAGTTTAATTCAGATAAATGTGAGGTGCTGCATTTTGGGAAAGCAAATCTTAGCAGGACTTATACACTTAATGGTAAGGTCCTAGGGAGTGTTGCTGAACAAAGATACCTTGGGGTGCAGGTTCATAGCTCCTTGAAAGTGGAGTCGCAGGTAGATTGGATAGTGAAGAAGGCGTTTGGTATGCTTTCCTTTATTGGTCAGAGTATTGAGTGCAGGAGTTGGGTGGTCATGTTGCGGCTGTACAGGACATTGGTTAGGCCACTGTTGGAATATTGCATGCAATTCGGGTCTCCTTCCTATCGGAAAGATGTTGTGAAAATTGAAAGGGTTCAGAAAAGATTTACAAGGATGTTGCCAGGGTTGGAGGATTTGAGCTATAGGGAGAGGCTGAACAGGCTGGGGCTGTTTTCCCTGGAGCGTCGGAGGCTGAGGGGTGACCTTCGATAGGTTTGCAAAATTATGAAGGGCACGGATAGGATAAATAGACAAAGTATTTTCCCTGGAATGGGGGAATCCAGAACTAGAGGGCATAGGTTTAAGGTGGGAGGGGAAAGATATAAAAGAGATCTAAAGGGCCAATTTTTCATGCAGAGGGAGGTATGAGTATGGAACGAGCTGCCAGAAGATGTGGTGGAGGCTAGTAGAATTGCAACATTTAAGAGGCATTTGGATGGGTATATGAATAGGAAGGGTTTGGAGGGATATGTGGCCGGGTGCTGGCAGGTGGGACTAGATTGTGTTGGGATATCTGGTTGGCATGGATGGGTTGGACCGGAGGGTCTGTTTCCATGCTGTACATCTCTATGACTCTATGAATACTGTTGTAATTAGTCTTTCCCCAATTTAGCACTTTCACCTGAGGACCAGACTTAACTTTAGCCATAACTATATTAAAACTTACCGAATTACTGTTCCCAAATATTCCCCAACTGAAATGTCCATCACCCAGCCAGGTTCAGTCCCCAGAACAAGGACTAGTATGGTCCCTTACCTAGTTGGGCATTGTTTATGCATCGTCCTGGACATAACTAACAAATTTTGTCCCATCTAAGCTCCTGGCACAAAAGGACCCCCAGTCAACATTGGGGAAATTTAACTCACCCACAACAGCAACCTTGTTATTTTTACATCTTTCTGTGATCTGCTTATGTATCTGTTCCTCTATCTCCAAATGGCTGTGGGGAGATCTATAGTATAACCCATTACTGTGATTGCACCTTTCTTATTCCTAGGTTCTACCCATACAGCCTTGCTGGATGAGCCCTCCAAGATGTCTTCTCTTAATGCAGCTGTGACATATTCCTTCATTAATAATGCAACACCCCACACCTTTTACATCTTTCACTATCAGTCCTGAAAAATCTAAATCCCGGAACACCAAGCTGTCCATCCTACCCTTCTCTCAGCCAAGTTTTTGTAATGTCTCCAGCATTGCAGTTCAATGTTCTAATTCAGGCTTTAAGTTCATCTGCCTTATCTCGTATACTTCTTGCATTAAAATAAATACTTCAGACTGCCAATCCCACTTTGTTTAATAACCTGACTTCAGCTACTCTTCCTACGTACTTAACCCCGTCTTCTCCTCAATTACCTCACATGTGGACCTACTGCTCTAGTTCTAGAACCTCTGGCACAATGGTTTAAACCTTCCCGAGTGGCAGTAGTAAACCTCCCTATAAGGATATTGGTGCCCCTCCAGACTGGGTGCAATGTCATGAAGCCAGTGACTCCAGATTTTGCAACATTATTTCGAAAAATGGTGTGCTTTATTCATAACATTATGCTGGGCAAGCATTATGACTTAACAGATAAAATATAAATTCCTCTGAGTTGGAATTATATCACATGATTTCTGAACTTTTGTGAATTTTGGCAATGTCTGTATTAGCTCACAGCCCTGATTGCAGAACACAATGTGTGGTAGACTGCTTCTTTATTATAACAACACCAACAAATTTTCACCCTGAATGCAAAGTGATAGAGGTCCAATGTGTAATTATTTTTCATGTAATCATTTTTCCAAACTATATATTATGAGCTAGTCTTTATTCAATGGGGTTGAATCTGAAATTTTTGGCTAAGTGTCAGTTTTGTTAAGTTTTGCAGAGTTTCTCTCCATGAGGCCTAGCGAGATCTCTCACCACATTGTACCAAACTCAGGGCTGTAACTCCCTACCATGCCTCTGTGGCACCCCTCTTGCCTGATTCTAGCCTCATCCTACCACTCTCTCTTCCTGGAACGTACAGGTTGGCAATTGTATATTGCCATTATCTGCTCCACCACAACCCCAGTCAAAGCACGGGCAGCATTATATAATTTTTCCGCATCGGTCAGAGGTTGTGCCTGTATAACATGAGTCATAGTCAAGGTGCATAATTCTTGTCCCCAACAACCAGTCTTATAATGCCCCAGAACACTCAAATACAGAAGGTGTATGAGAGAGTTTCAGGATGTAGGAGTAGTGGCAGCTGCCAGGGTAGTAGGCATCCACCTCCAGGAAACAGTGAAAGTGATTACAGATCAGCTGAATATTGATCAGTTGGAATCCTTTCCTGTTGATGAATTCTGCAGTGTTGTATACTGCCCTGTGTATAGTCACTGGTGCCTTGTGCGTTGGGAAGGTCAGATGTGTTTCTGAATTCTACTGCCCGAGCTACAACACAGACCTTGCCACGAGGAAGCAAAGAACTTCAGAGTGCTCTTGCACAAAGGTGTCTGTTTTGTATGTTATGGGGTGTGTGAGTGAAAGATCTCACACAGGTCACCTGTCGCTCCTTGGAAGGAGCCAGTTGCCTTGAAGTTTAAAGAGGCTGTCACTCCTCCCATTCCTGCAACCCTCAGATCTTGTTCTAGCATCCAGCACAGTTCCATCAGTGTGTCCCAGGGCAAATGGAGCCTGTGTCAACAGCACCTTGCCTAACACCAGGAAGGCTCTGGTCTTTCTGTGGAGCCAAAGCATCCTGAGGTGCCCTGTGACTGGGACGTCTGCCTGCGATGGGTGCTTCTTATCCTGTGTGGGAATCTGCCACTGCTCCTGCACTTGCTGTTGCATCTGCTTTCTTCGGAACAACATCCCACTGGTGGTTCAGAACATTGCTCTTGCTGGCAATGACTTATGCTGGGACCATAAGAAGCCAAAAAGGTTCTTAGCTTTGAAAATAGTCATGAGTGTCATACCTTGCAGATGAAGGCTGTACACTCTCTTTCATGCTGTGCAACATATAACCAGGGCCATGTCTCATTCAGCTTCACCTCAGCTAAAAGTGCTGCGCTGGCTGCACAATCCACATTGACAGCAAAAGCGAGTGCCTGCTGTATTCCAATCCATTCTCATTCCAGCTCCACATTAACTTACCCTTCATTCAGTAGAGTCCATCGAAATACTTACATGACAGTTGATGAAGACATTGTCTCTGCATCCCACAACACCCTTAGAGGTTTCTCAATTGATGGGTTGCCTTTGGGTAGCATTCACCTTCTTTAAAGTCACTGCTGCTACTTCATCTTTGGGATGCAAATGGTTATAATGCCAAATGCAAGGATCAATAGCTTGGTGCTAATCACCCTGGACCAGTATTTGAACCCTAAATACACTAACTCTGTATAAATAACAAATTGACAATGAAATGATTGTAAATAAATGTTTAACTGCAGTTTGCAAACCCATCATTTGAGTATTTGTCTCTGCAATGTCCTTGTGTTCAGCAGATAACTCTTTCACCCTCCACCCACTTTAGATATTATCCTAACCATCTCCCAGCTGCAGTTGGTGTCTTGTTTATAGCAAGTGATGGCAGTGATTGCAGTTCACTTTGGAGACTGTCAGCACTGGGATCTACCAGCTCTCTAGCTACGTACCCCCCACAGAGCCTCCACATCCCATTTTAACTTGCACGGCCCTGAGAGCCCATTTCTATCCATCCCCTGCATTGGTGATTTATCACACTTCCACTTCCCTCCCTGCCCCAATGACTGAAACTGGCCAAACCCTTGGACTGTGTGCAGATGGCATAGTGCCCATGACTGATACTACTGGGACCTCTTAACTGACAGTGATACCACCCGACACCAACATGCCCTCACCCCCACTTCACTGGATTGCGGATGAGACCACACCCACTTTTTGACATGGCTATTTGGTTGAATAGACATGCAGTGTGTTGCACATGCTGTTGGGTGTGAGACTGATCTCTGTGTGTCATACAGCAAGTTCCTCACCACCCTAGGATAGATACCTACTGACAAACATGACAAGCACTTTCATACTTCGGTAATGATAACTTGTAGCTCTGGCTGAAGTGTCAACTCACTCACAGACAAAGCATGGATGCTGCGAGCATGTAGGTCATTGCTAAGTGAGTGAGTGCTAAGAGAACAAGTGAGCAGCCTTGAGGTGCAGCCTGGTCCAGTATGTGAGTTGGATCTCTGGCCCTGTGGGCGAAATGTCCCTACTGTAAGCTTTCATTGCCAGTTGCATGTGCAGCCTGTAATGCAGGTCTAGGCATGATCTAGGCAACTTGCAATTGAATGGCGAGGTGCCATGATGAATGGAAGAGTTGGCAATTATCAGCTGACAATGTCCATGGACAAAGGCTCCATGTGATTGATGCCCATGGATCATGCTCTGACATATTGCTGTGTGGTGACCAACTTGGAGGCTCTTCACAGCCAGCAGTCAGCTGAAGTCATCACGTACCCAACCTGACTTCCATGTTCAGCATCTTTGGTGTCTAGTTTGCTTGTGATGCGCTGCTGGATAGGAAACTGCATATTTGTGAGGTGATAATAAGGTTGTTAACAAGCAATAATCCTCTATAATAAGCAATTTGCCAATGCATTCTGACACCCAAACTTGGCAAAAAGTACAATTAGTTGATCCCAATATCAAGAAAGGCCTCACTGGGCTTCCTGCGTGATTCTGACATATTTTTTGCAATTGTCTAGGCCCCAATAAGAATCCGTCCAATATTTCTGATTTCATTATTCTGTTCATTTGATCCATAAGTTATGTCGCAGTACTTGAACTAGTTCAGTTTGAAACTTTGCTATTATCTACTAAATATGCAGTTAATCTTCTTTCTAATTCCAATGGCATTCACATAGCCATGTTCCATTTTATTTAGAGGTTGCACCTGCACCTTACCTGTGGAGATAAAATATAGATATCTTGACTCCTAAAGCAAAGAGAGGAGCATCTTGCATTGCTGGCATTTTAATGGTCACATTTGTGTGTGGCTACGCCAAGCTATGCCCAGATACACAAATACCATCACTAACTGGCCAGCACTTTTCTGCCTTTCCCTACAGTTGGCCAGCTATGAGGGGTCCATATCCATTAGAAATTGTACTTGGCAGGGTTTTGAACACAGGGACAATTGGTCTAGGGGGAATAGTTGCATGGCAGGACCAGTGAAGGGATGAGTGTAGTTTGGTGAAAGGCTGTTCCAGCATCACTCTGTGACATGGATTAAGGGGAAAGGTCTCACTTCTGTCCTCAGAAGTGTTGAACAGTGAGCAAACCTACATCCAGTACTCATCTCTTGATTTTTTTCCAACAGAGATCAGTTAAAAAGCATCACCAGTATCAGTTCTTGAGGAGTCAACTTTTGAGGAAGAGTAGGAGACCTCCGAGAGTGCGCATACTATTCTTGCTTCGTACTTTCCCTCATCTGAGACACACATAACTCGGTGGGTATACACACCTTGTACTGGGCACCTGTGAGCACTAGGTTCAGCTGTTGGAACTTGCACTGATCTGGGTCTTTGGATTCTCAGAACAGTGTGGAAGTTCAGCTTGATGTGAATCCCAAACTGATGATGAGCCTCTGAAATTGTCCATAAGGCAGCAAAAATTGAATGGACAATGTGAAATGCATGAAGATTGATGGGCGATCCCAGGGGATGCTGCTCACTGACAAAAACAGTGGAATTGGCCATCATAGCTGTAATTTTCTTTTCATTGCATGCTTGGTGCTTAACATCCTCGGGAAAGACATTGGTGACTCTCATGAAGAGCCAGACCCAGTAGCAGCTACTATGCAGACCTACAAGCCATCATGTTGTTCTGGACAGTCTCCCTGACAATGGCACACCCTGTCCCAGGTGACCAGAGGACATCTACAAAGTTCATCCCAGGCAAAGGGGCAGTGAGGACTACAGCTGGCAGTGAAGGGACAGCATCACAGCATAGCACAACTAACAGAGAGAGAGAGAGACAGTAGTTTTTATTTGTCATTTCTACCCTATAAAACTGATGCAGTAAAAATGCGACAGTGTTCCTCTAGGACTGAGGGTGCTACATGGGCAGCACAAACTACACGATCATACACAGCATAAAGTGCATTAGAAGTGCAAGAACTTACATTGTAATAGAAGAATGATAAATTACAGACACTTTTCTAGCAACAGTTCGAAGTCGTGCAAAGAATGGCAACATTACAATAAACACACATCAATCGTCACAGTTTTTCATTTAAGTTGGTTCTCTGAGAGATTGTCTTGAGGATCTTTATTAAATAAATGCAACCATATACACATGTATTGTTATTGTGAGGGCTTTCACAGTTAGATCATAGAATAAAAGCAACAAGCAAGCCTGTGCCTGTTTAATAATGTCTGAGGGGCTGTTCCTCTCAGTGGTACCTTCTGCATTGTTCAATGCTGCCTTTTGGGGATTGATTTGGATAACAAATGGTGTCACAAACTGGGAGAGTGCAAACCATTGCTTTGGTGTTGAAAGGCCTCTACGTCTTGAGAGAAGCACCTTGATCTTAGAGCCTCCAATGTCCCTGTGCCATCTCATCCCTTTCAGCCCTCTTGTAAAAATGGCAGACTAGTGTCCAAGCTGGGTGGGCAATTCTTAGAGGTTTGGTATCACAGTTTCCTACTGTCAGCTGGCTGCACAGTTCAGCTTGATGTGTTCAATCTCAGTGAAGCTGTAGACAGTACACCCAATGGGATGTCACTAATGCCTGACAACTGAAGCATCAGAACCTGACCATTGAAATAATTATGAACATTTCTTTAACCTTTTAAATTCATTTTGCACCTAGCTTTCAGTGTTTTACGCCTGCTACCATTAACTGGTCTAGCCTGCATGTGAGTCGAGACCCACAGCAATGTAGTTGACTCTTAACTGTCCTCTGGGCAATTAAGGAAGGGTAATCAGTGCTGGCCTCACCAATATCTCTCACATCATGTGAATTAATTTTTGAAAAAATGCATGGGGAAATGGGGGAAATGAAAAAACTGAATAGAACTCATTAAGGTACAGATGCCAATACATCCTATGCATGAAAAGCTGCCAGTCAATGGTGTGCAGATATACAGTGGTGAAAGAGAATATATCATCAAAGCTGATAAGTCATTGTTACCAAAGTGCAAAAAACAATGAATACTTTTAAAAAGTACCATTTTCACAAAAAACATTTGTCAAACCTATTTTTATCGTTCATGTTGATGTAAAAAGCTTTGAAAGCCCGTTTTACAGAACTTATATGTCATCTTTGAGACCGGAACATAGGTTGCAATTTCTTTATCTCTTCTCTCTTACAAATGATGAAGCAAGTTACCAATATTTTTCATGAAAATGAGGCCCATTTAGCAACAGGGCAGGTTTGCAGACTTCCTTTTTGCTGGCACTGCTGTCCATGTTCAGGCCCTTGCACACCCTTTATTTCTTTTAATTTTGTTTTTTGTAAATAGATAAATCTTGAACAAAAGGCTGCACTCTTAACTTAGTAACATAACTCCTGCTCTCATGATGTAAATTCTTGACTTCTGAGGTTGGCAGAGTGCTATTAGGAGCTGTTTGCAAATCCACTTTAGACAAGACAGTTTCTTTTTCTCTGAATTATCTCTTCCTCACCACTGCATATAGTTTTATTTAGCCTTTGCTGCATAAGTAGATTTCTAAGTTCCGAAACCGTCGTTAAAACTTCCAATAGAAAACAAGGTAGGGCTTGTTCTTTATTTGTGAGATGTTTAAAAATGTTCCTTTTCATTCAGGCTTCAGGCTGAGTCATCTGTCTTTTAGACAAAGTGCAAGTTGCGCTGAAGTTTTTTGCAAAGTTTCTTGTTGTGAGGCTGAGTGAAATTTCTCAGCAAATCTTCCTGAACCCACTTTATTAACTACCTGCCCAACTCTTCAAGTCTAAATTCGGCCCCATCTTAATATGCATTGTTCCCAGAATAACTGGTCATTCAATAGATATTTGCAGAACAGCCAGTTTTCCTGGTGCCTCCCCAATCTTTAAAAGACTGCTGTATACCTGGACAAGCACTGACTCGCTGCCCGGTGATAAACAGAGTCTGAATAGGTTGGAGAAGGGAAAAGTGGCACCAGGATTCTGCACTGAGGAACTGGAGGTCCCAATGGAAAGAGTGGAGAGGAGCCCTTTTCCTGCAGGACCAGTAGAGGAGGTCGTGCCACCAAAACCTGGTCCGAAGTTGCCATTCAGGCCAGTGCTAGCTCCCTGGTCTAGAGGAACAGCTAACAGTGCCATAAGGAGGCAATAACCTTCTCCACCACCAAGATACTCTTCTCTCTGGTACTGCAGACTCACTATGCCTCTGTTTCTGCGCCCACCTCCCCGCAAGGTGTATGCTCTTACCACAGCCTGCAACATTTTCCTTGACGCATTCTCACTTCCCTAACCCCCCCCCCACCCCCCCATCCTCCCCACCACTAACCCTATATGTAGTCTACACTGCCTATTCACTTCTTTGCAACATCTCACCACTTTTCACTCACCCATTTTCAGCTCAATCAATCGCTCTCTTTCTCTAATCACAGTAGAACACAGGCCACAAGATGGCAGAAAGGGCCCAGGTAGGTGGAGGAGTGTCTGACATGAGACTCCTCAGCCCCTAAAAGGAAGGGATCCTGGCCCTCATGGGTGGTACACAAGCTCAGTGGTTAGTACTGCTACTTCATAGCACCAGGGACCTGCATTCAATTTCACCCTTGGGCGACTGTGTGGAGTTTCCATGGTCTCCCCGTGTCTGCATGGTTTTCCTCTGGGAAAACCTTCCTCCCACAGCCCAGAGATGTGTAGGTTAGGTGAAATGGCCATGCTAAATTGCCTCTAGTGTCCAGGGACATATAGGTTAGGTGGATTAACCATGTGGAGTGCAGGGTTACAGAGATAGGGTGGGTCTGGGTGGGGTGTTCTTCAGAGGGTTGGTATGGATTCAGTGGGCCAAATAGCCTGCTTCCACATTGTGGAATTTCTATGATTTCTATGATAAGACTGGGATCACTCCTGCAGGGATGCAACAACATTCATGTCCCACCAAACGAGCAAATACCATTCTTTGTTGCACTGCAACTCTCACAGTAACCCCACAGTCATTGCACACCGCTGCAGGTACCACCAGGTTGTATACCACTTCCATTGAGAAAGAGGGCTACTTCTCCAGAGGCCACGCCTTGATCTTTGAAGGTGAGAGTAATGAGAGTATCAGAAGAATCATGAGCCAATCTACCTCAAACACCCCCACCATTTCAGATACTGATGACTCATGGGGAATGGGTTAGCTTTTAGAGAATGTGGAACTCAACCTGGTGAGCCCCTCACAGCGACAGCTCCACAGCTGGCCAAAGAAGGTACACCCCAAGCTGCTAGGACTTGGAAACCAGCTACCTGCTCAGTCCCAGGCAGGAGAAGGCCCTGTGGTGTCAGCAATCAGAGACCTCGTCCCCATACACAGGAAAGGACAGAAGTGACAGAGACAGGTATCTGGGACACAATGTACCCCATTGCTCAGAGTGCAAGGTGTGCAGCTGCACCTGCCTCCATGAACAGGTGGGAGTTGCATGGAGAGCCAGGCCTGAACACTCAGAATCTGCTGGTGTACTCCATTGACCCAGCCATTTTTCCTCAGGACTGAAGGTACAGTGACTGGGGACAGCAAAACTGGGGTATGCTGAAGGTGCCCTGTCCTCTCAAGGAGGTAGGACAGTGCCAGGGGCACCAGCCAGATGAGAAACCACACACAGAGCCCTCAAAGGTCTCCTCTCAGGATACTTCAATGGTAGCTAGGTTCCGCACCCCAGCCCGTCTGACCCCCTCTGAGCTTTGGAAATTGAAACCGAGTAGGGTCCACTGGCCTCTAACAAGAAGAGCCCTGGCATTCTTGCCAATCCAGACACAAATACCCCGGGGTCTCCTGGCCAACCCTTCCGAGCCTATGGATTCTATGCCATGCAAGTTCTCGTTACCTCTGTCCCAGATCTAGTAAATGCACTAAGACATAATGGGAGGGAGACAAGGAAGAAAACCCAAAAAAGTCACTTTAGAGTCTTAGGGCACTAAAGAGTCTCTGCGTAGCCCTGATTGTAATAGTGCCAAACTGTTGCCAAATATTCTGGCCACACAGGATGAAGTATGGATCAATGTCTGTATTGAGAAGCTGCTGCAATAAATGGAAGCAACAGGAACAAGGTGGATACAAGGCAATGGGTTCTGCCAACACCATTACCCCAAACTCTCTGAATGTGGTCACAACTATCTTCTTTCCCATTGCAGCCTTTCGAATTCCAGTGCAGTGGAAAGTGTTAGTGCTTCCAGCCTGTGCCTCTACGTGTTGGTGAGGCCACACATCCAACCCCCCCCGCTCCCCAGTCCAGATCCCCTCCCTGCGGCCTTTCAGTGAGCCCATAGACTTTGCACCTTCCCAGTTCCTCACTCAACAGTTTGAACCTTCACAAGCCCATCTCCCCCATGATGTGATCTGCTATTGGTTGCATTATCCACTGTATCAGAGTGCATTGACTTGTTAAAGATATTTATGGGATTATTCATAATTAGAATTTCTAAGATGTCAACATTTCTCAGATCGGTTAGCTAAACTGAAAACTAGCTTAACTATTTAAATTAAATGATGCTATTAAACAGACAAGGATTTGCTTGGCAAGTTATGACTGCAGAAATTTTCAAACTTTTGTCTTTACGGACAACAAAAGGTGTACATCACGAAACCTAAGTATAGAGCTAAATGTGCTGTGACCTGGACAGATCCTCATTAACAGTGGCTAACTCATATTGGTTATACTACCAAATCAGTAGCCTATTACCTCTAGATGATGGGTATTGGTTACATGGTCATTTGTTAATTGTTATGACCAGGCTGATGTTTCATGCAATAGTGACATAGGCTTGTTGCCATTAAAAAAAACAGGAAATATGTTTGTGGAGGAATGTAATATTTACAACTACCAGGCTTAAAGGCCTATTTTCCTGAGGAGACAGCAAGAGGGAGGATGTTGTGGAATGTGCACAGACCCCTTTCTACATCAGCAGAAGACTTTAGTACCCTGACACAGAGCTCGTGCTGTAGTGTGCTCCAGCAGATTTAAAATGTGCCAACACTTCATGTACCAACTTCTCCAAACCCCATGTTGGCTGCTTCTTTTAAACAAAAACATTTATCTGGGCTGTAGCTGGTGTTTCCTTACATTGAGAGATCTTGAAATTAAGGAGCTGTTCTGCGAAATTGTTGCTGTCTTTGATGCTACCGCCTCACATTGGTTGGCCCTGATGTTGTGGCCGATAACATATCTCACCTATGTCAGTGGAAAGTTTGTGCAAATACCACAAACTGCAGAAAAGCAGTAGTCAGGCCATGGCTCAGCCAATCACTGCTCACCAACAATGGGTTAGCTTACCACACTTACAGGAACATTTTTCTGTGTTTCAGTGCTGGCTCACATTTGTTTCAACCCTGCAGTTTGACCATAAAATCTAGTGTAGAAGCACCTGCTCAATTCATGAGGATTTATGTCGAAGTGCATGGCACATATTTCCAGTTTAAATAGTAAATATATTCTGCTGCTTGTGTGTTTTTTTTACTGAATGATTGATCACTAATGCCTGACCATTCTGATAATCCTTTTGTGTAAATTAGAGAAAGGCTGATGACAACTGTAACCTGGCCATAACATTTCGATAACAGACCAACTTAACATTTGGAAAGGAGTGCAGAACCATCTTGCACATAGTTGAGCTGACCCTGACAACCACTGACCCTGTCCACCACATTTTACTCTGCTGTTGTAAACACCACCTCATTGCCAAATTACACATGTTATCTGGATCCTTGATTCAGCCTAACCGCCGGCATAGCAGATGTCAAAAGGTATTTTGCAAACAGTGTCCCTATAGTTTCTGTCACCAATTTGTTTGCTGAGTTATATGGGCTCTTAGTTCATCAATGCCTCAAACTTCTCATACTTGTATTCAAATTACTGTATGACCTCAATCTCCTACTATCTCTGTAACCTCTGTCAATCTTTCAACCCTCTCTGTGTTTCTCCAGATTCCTATGTATCTCTGAATTTTTTTTATTGGACTGTTTGTGGCTGTGCTTTGAGTTATATGTGCCTCTGAAATTCCCTCCCTAAACATCTCTGCTTCCTGCATCTTCCTCTTCCTGGAAAATCTCCCTAAAGTCTACATCATTGATCAGGATTTTGATTGCCTGTCCTAATGTCTCCTTCTTTGACTTGAGATCAATTTTAGTTTGATTAGGCTCTTGAACAGGATGGATATTTGACTACGTTACAGGTTCTATACAAGTTGTCAGAATTGATGTTTCATGATTCTTGGTGTAACTTATTGTGGAGTTTGCTTCCATTTCCTTATCAAATTTAATATTCCAAGCTTGTTTAATTGTCCTTTTGAAATCAATGAACTTTTCCTTAATTTTCACTGTCCTATGTTACAGAACACGCTGGCGCAATGATTGAGTTATCTCATATTTGTACCACTCCTGCACTGATCTCAATGGATGTTGTGAATATGTAATGTTAATGTTTCCATCTCATTCCCATGGTTTTAGATGGCCCTGTACTGTACTCATCTCTGTATCAATGCTGGTGGTTTCTGTGGGGTCCACGTGTTTAGCAATGAAACCACATGTTCTGAGCTGCAACGCAGTGCAGTCCCTATAAAGGGATCACGGCACTAAAGAAGATAAAACTGTAAGCAACTCAGGCTGAAGAGAAATATTGCAATTGTAGCACTGACAGACACACACATGCTATAATGTCTGCTGCTCACTATCCTTGTTCCAATTATAAGATGACGCTTCTTGATGTCTCAGTGGAAAGTTAAATGAGGCTCATGAGAGTCTTCCTTGCTACTTCTCAGGTTCTGATTGCTACAAGTCATGGATGTGGGTCTCAGAGCTTGGAGAGCCAGGGAGATTTTGACACTAATCCAGCTGTCTTTTTCCAGCAAGAGAGGTTTATTGAGGTGTCGCACTATGGAAGTGGCAGAGGCAATGTGAAGCATGGGTCAGCAGTCCTCTCTCAGAATGACAGGTTTTGTGCTCCTGTCATGGTCATTCCACCAGTTCCCTTGCTGGTGCATCTCTAATGGTTATCCTAAACACCTGGTCATCCATATCAAGGTGGTGTTGTAAGTCAGGCCTTCAAGACCCAGAGTTGCTGGAAGGTGTCTACAAGGCTATCTGCATCTTTCCCAATAAGAGACAGCCTTGCTGCACCCACTGAGCTAGCTCTGTGCAAGACTATTAGTCCAGGCAAAGACATCTGCAAAACAGATACTAAGGGAGTAAACAGAGTTACCTGTCTGTATAGTTAATATCTGGAAGTACTCTGTTGTTGAGCTGCATTGAATGAAGTTGGCCAAGGGAATGCTACAGTAAGGTACCTGTTATAAATCAACCACAAGAGCATTTCTATGACTTGAAAAATATCTCAGAATACACCTCCTCTCACTCTATGCAATAAAGTGGGGTCGTTGTGTTCGCCACTTTGTTTCCACTTCCTCTTTCTACCTCCCCCTCATTAGCTGGGGTCCAGATCTCAGGAGCTGGTAGTTGGATCCTCAGAATGACTGAGCTGTGGAATGTGTAAGAAGGCCACAAAAAAATGAAATCCTCTCTGGTATGTCCCATAGATCCTGTGAATAGTTTAAGCAGCAAAACTTACTCATTTACATAAATTTGGTACAGGTTGACTCATGATGTACAATGATGATCCTTCAACCTCACCTGACAAGATGGCATGAGGGGGTCATTGGATTTGATTTTATTATTTTCAGACATACTGACATACAGTGAAGAGTACTGTTTTGCTGCTATCCAGACAAATAATACCTTACATAAGTACCTCAGGGTAATAGAACAGAATGCGAATATAGTATAACAGCTACAGATAAGGTGCAGAGAAAGATCAATTTCAGTACATGAGAAGTTATGTCACTGAACAGCCATCCTATAATGTGACTTGAAGACTCAAAGTGCAAACTAGTGCAGAATAAGTATGACATGATGTTGCCAGGATAGGAAGCCTTCAGTAAAGTCAGCTTCTTTGTGTGGTCACACAGTGATTCCAGTAAGAGAGTATTAGTGTTCCTGGTTCCTGAGCCACTTGTCGTTGAATATGCCACCTGTACCCTTTGCTACAAGGAATCCCACTATCCTGCAAATCCAGGCACGCTTTCTTCCTCAGGGAGAACAGTGTGAAACCCCATCTCCTCATCTACAGTGTCTCTGTGCCTGAGGCATTGAAGAACTGTAAACTAGGATAGGTTGTGATGTCACCTGCTTCTTCCTGGAAAAAGCCACTGGTGTAAAATGTTACAGTAATGGTGACCCCTGGGAGGGCTGTCCTCAACCTGTTTTGAGATTTCAGTTTGGTGTGAAGGAGATGGTGCAATTCCATATTGACCTCCTTTCAGAATTGTGGCATGCTCAGTCACCTGTTCTGGCTCATTGCTCAACAGAAATGATGCTGTTTGGAGCAACTTTTGTAGGCAGGATCTTTTACGGAGACCTGTCTGTCCTCTGTCCTTTGTCCTTCTGGAACTTATCCCTCTGCCTTTTCCTCGCCATGTCCTGATCATGAGCCCAAGAATTTTGCAACAACTTCCCACATCTGTGAGGCATTGGCCTTTCCCCCCTTATTATGTGCTGTAACCACTCAAAATAGTTGCAGCAACTCTCCAGAATGCTTCCATTGGCTATAACTTTGATAAATTAAGCCAAAAACACCTCACATTTGATTTGTTAGTGGTTCTTTAAAAAATCCAGACCCACTCCCATCTAGCTTCACAATGTACGTTATTTTAGGAGTGATTAACAAAATACTGTCAGCATACTGTATCAACCAAGTTTGAGATGCTGGTGTTGCATCAGCCAGTTTGACTGTGAGACGGCTGAGTTTCACATCCTTCTGGTGCCCGCTGGGGATGTACCCTCATAAGCCCCACCTCTGCAGTGTACCACATTGGTTTGTATCTCTGTGTGCCCCACCTCCTCAGTAATTCCACAAGGACTTTGTACCGGCATGTGCCCCTGGCACATAATACCAATAATACCACATGGGCTGTGCACCCTTGTGAGCTCTAATCTACTGTGTAGTCATATCATACAGAGTGTATACCCATGGGCGCCCTCTTTTACTGTAATGCTACATAGAATGTGTCGGCACATGTATCCCCCCCGAAATAATGTGATATGGGCTTTGTATGCACATATGCCCATCCTCTGACATAATACCATACAGGCTGCATATCCAGGTGTGTCCCTCCTTTGCAGTAATACCACATGGATTCTCCACACACTATGCCAGTTCTGTGCTGTAATGCCATATCGCTGTGTACCCACGTGGCTTCCTCCTCTGCAGTGACACTATACTGACTTTGTCGCCACATGTGCTCTTCCTGTGTAATAATACCACATGTGCTGAGTATCCAAGTCGGCACTTCTTCATCTATTAAAGCTAGACATAAATCCACATGAACCCACCTTGTGCAGTAACTCCACACAGACTGTGTGCCCCTCCCTTGCAGTAATGCCACATAAACTGTTTACCCATAAAGGAACCAATTGTAACCATACCAGGTGAACAGGGAGTTTTTGCAAAAGAGACAAAGGTTTTGATGTCTGTAAGGTTGTTGCGGAGTAAAAGGGTTGAAACTTTGTCTCAGATATTTCTTGTGAGGTGCAATATAATTTGTGTTCTCTTGTTTTAACAAACTTTTGTTCTTTGGTTTAAAGTAAGCAGCAGCTTCTTATGAATATGTTCAGTGACTGGCCTCCATGGTAAACAAAAAGAAGTAAAACTTGTGATCCAACGAGCAAGTTTTCTCTCCAGGATTTGATTTGCTCAGTATTCCTGTCAGCTGGGATCATGTCAACAAACTGCTCTCCCTGACAATGATCCTTAAAAAATGGTGGTCATGCAACAAGTTGTTGTATTTCTGCCCCTGATCATACTAAGTAACTCCCTATTGGATATGGGACAACAGTAAAAGGCAATTTGTCCCTGGATAAAAAATATGATAGACAGATACTGTGAAATATTGGCGTGGTTTAATCTTACATCTGGCTATCCCACAGGCTGTATCTCTGATTTAAATGTGTTCAAAATGATTCATTCTCTTCTGAATTTAATATTATGCATTCATGTCTAATTTTATACTTAATGAAACTGCTGCTTCCCCACAGCTACTTATTAAACAATTTGTATACTTGTAGAGTTAAAATGTCATTTGACTGGATTTTATGGGTGAAGCAGGAGGTTGCAGATTATTCAATACCCCTTCAGCTGTAAAGTCTGTTAATACTATGGTAACCAGAAACCCAGCTGCCCCACAGTGGTAATATATGGGGAGCAGTTTTAATTGGATCAGAGTGGGATTGTACCCTTACCTAGAGGCCATCCTGCCCAAGGCCAGGAGCTCTGCAGTCCCAGCAACACTAAAATCAAGTCATGTGGTCACTTGGGACTACAGGCTGTCAATGAAGACAAAAGAGTGATGAACATCAGACATTAAGGAAAAAGTCAACTGAAAGCCAGCTGGAAATGTCAAAGGGTCACAGCTGATATTGTCTCAACACAATCACAATAATGGGAAATAATGACTGGAAGTCATTGGTGTCCTCAATGGCCAGCTGGCTTTGACTAGAAATGTTTAAATCTTCCTGGAACTAATTGCTGTTTTGACTGTTTTAATGTATACAACTGGAATAACTGGCAATCATGGCAGCAAACTAGTTGTGATTCCACTTGACTAGTTGACTTCAACTGTAAGCCTTTGAAACTTAGTGGAACCACTTGACTTGTGCTGGAACAAGTTAGCAGATAAACTGGAATTAATTATTTAAACTGGAAACTGCACCAGTTGAAGCTAACTGGATTGATTTAAACTAGAAAACTGCCTGAGTAAATGTGCAAGACAAAAAGCATTGGTGTGACAGTATGCATGTTCACACCTAGTTTGCAATGTGTTATAAAGTACACAGTAACATTTATATCCTCATGTCACATATATAAATATATTGCACAAATATAAATTTATTGATGCTGTATAATCAACCATTACTTTTCTGATTCTCACTGAGTTGTTTCAATATCACTTCTTTTAACATTCATATAACATCTTTATTGTTTCACAGCGTTTTTGCTTAATTCTTTGCCATCTGTCTAAATTTGTCTTTATTTTCCACATCCATCAATTATACATCACGGAGGACCTCGATGACTGTAAGTCCATGCATGGTGTGATAGGTCCCATCAAACATGTTAGACTGCAAGAGATAGAGACTCTAAGCTGCGAATTCAACCTTCAAATTCATCCCCACGCAAACAGGTCAGTTTAAATTTGTGAGGAAATTTTCTTTATTCTAAAAGGGTGTAGACACTTTACCTTGAAACTAAATTTCATCTTTGCATGGTATAATGCCTGAAAGACGAGCCATAAGTGATAGGTCATTTTAATGATAGGTTTAGTATTAACCTTGACTCCATCATTATCATTCAGTGAGATTGACCTATTGAATAATCTCGCATAGAGTCTAGTTTGTCTGTTTGTAGGGTTATCTTCTAGTTTTAGTATAGGATACTGAGTATATCTGATTTTACATACAAGTAAGAATTTCCAGGAGGTTTGAGATACCCGAGGGAGTTTAAAATAAAGCATACAGCCAAAGAACAAATTCATTATGTGTTCAGTCTTTGGTCAATGAACTAAGAAAGCTATTGTATTGCAATCGTAGAGGATAGCAATTTCTCACAGAAAGAGATCAGTTTGGAGGTTTCTTGTCACCTGTCGTCAAAGTCCCTGCTTAATTTCAAACATTATTTTCTCATTGACATCACCTGACCCAAGCGAGCAGGCTTTTAAGTTTTAGTTGAGTGGAGTGGCTAAATTCATTTTCATGATCTCCCCTTTCATTGCTTTTGAATACTTGGCTGCAGGGGACCTCCATACCTTAATGAATTGCCTTTTGACTGTTTGTCCCATAAGGAATGCTCTTTGTCCTGTATTTTCTTGGACAGCCTGAGTGTTCCATGATGAGTATATGTGATTCAGGTCAGACAACAAGTCAGTGAGTTGCCAGCGGATAAACTCAATAAATTGTAAGTTTTAATTGATAACCGATCCCCACATCTCTCAGCTTCCTTACATTACAAAACTCTGCTCTCATGGTCAGGAATATGGTAACCATTCCCAATCCCTGTCCAATAGTGGAAGTGTTCCATTTAGTATGTCATACTATTCCCTGCCTTGGATAGTCTTGAATGGAAGCAGTTGGCTCCGTATATTTAACTAAACACACTAATTTAATTAGAACATCTCAATGTTCAACTGGAGAATATTCAACTGCTTAACCAAAGTCAACTAAACTCCTCAGTTGAGAGCATTAAAACTGGAAGAACCTCAATTAGACACCTAACGCCAGTCAGAATGGGCCAAATGAGGCCTGTTGTAACCAGCTGAATAGTGATTGGGTTCAATTTTCATTGACAACCAGATCTGATGCAATGCATTTGAATCCTTGGAACTGAGAGGATGTAGTCCGGCCTGGCTGGCAGACCCCAGCAAGCTGGGAAGGGAGTAGGAGAGGCAGGGTTTGGGTTTCAGTGACTGGGTGAAAGGATAAAGGGTAGTTATAATTAGATTAGATTCCCTACAGTGTGGAAACAGGCCTTTTGGCCCAACCAGTTCACACCGATCCTCCAAAGCGTAACCCACCCAGACCCATTTCCCTCTGACTAATGCACCTAACACTATGGGCAATTTAGCATGGCCAATTCACCTGGCCAGCACATCTTTGGACTGTGGGAGGAAACCTGAGCACCCGGAGGAAACCCACGCAGACACGGGGAGAATGTGCAAACTTCACACAGATAGTCACAGATAGGCTGGAATTGAACCTGGGACCCTGGTGCTGTGAGGCAACAGGGCTGACCACTGAGGCACCGTGGGGACAGGGGACGACCTAAAGGATGTGGCCTCTCTCGTGAACTGCAGCCTGCACAGTGAATGCTGCTGGGTTACCCAGCTTGCCGCCCCTCATCTTCCTCAACTGCATGTAAAATTACAATGGAGGCAAGTTGAGGCCATTAAGTCATCATTAATTGACTTCAATGAGTCTATTGGTGGGTGGACCACTGACATATTGTGCACTTACTATCATGTAGAAGACAGGGTGGGACCACCAGAGAAAGTAGTCCCCTTTGTGCTGGAGCTGAAACTAAAATTCCGATTTCAGATCATTACAATACAGGAGGCCTTTTGGATTCAAGTCTGTCTGTCCCATTCTCTAAGCTAGGGCCTTGTAATATTATTTCCTTCTAGTGCCCATTCAATTTTCATCTGGAATTGTATTCCATTTGCCGTTTCCTATTTGGTTCTTGAGTTGTCCTAGTGCTTCTCATATATTCTACCAGCTGTTAAACTTTGAACAGAAAGAGTGACAACTGTAAAAGAATGTTTTTTTTCATGTCAGAGAAAAATTTTGCTCTCTGTCACAGCATAGTCACCAAATTTGTTTTGCAATAGGGAGCTGCAACGTTGTATCTAATTCTAGACATCATATTTTAAGATGGTTGTGAGGGCATTAGAGAGGGTGTTCAAAGAGTTATCAGAACTCCAAACAAAGAAGCCAAAGAACTGTGGATGTTAGAAATCAGAAACAAAAACAGAAATTGCTGGAAAATTTCAGCAGTGCTGGCAGCATCTGGAGAGAGAAGGCAGAGTTAACATGTCAGGTTCATGGAGCCTTCTTCAGAACTGGACTTGAAATGTTATCTCTGTTTTTTTCTCCACAGATTCTGCCAGAACTGCTGAGTTTTTCAGTAATTTTGCTACTTAAATTGATGTTGCACACTGCAAACTGAGCAGAATTTCACGATGTAAATGGTATCAGTCTAGGTAATGCTGTATGAAAAACAATGTGGACTTTCACACATATTCTGTATGACACTTACTCTTATAAGAGTTTGTATCATACAGGATATGTGTAAAAGTCCATATCATACATGATTCGGTGGCTGTTAAAATAATAACAAACAATGGAAAATATTTGTTGAAGCAACATAACAATCACCAGTCAACAAAGTCTCAGGAACTTGGCACATCTTTTGCTGCAGAAAGTATTCACATTGCCTTGCCCTGTGTTGAGGGTATTATCTTGGATAAGTCATTCGGTATACATAATTTATTCACTTGTTGCACCTTGATGTTCATTGATCAACTTGTGACAGTCAGCAGGATGTGCAATTTGAAAGTAATTTGTACATTTTTTTTGCAATCAGAATTTATTGCAATAGTTCTCTAACCCATGGGGCTGCTTGCAATTTCTTTTCTTCCTGTTCCCAGAAGTGGATGTTGTAATTCATTCTTTTGTTTTTTTACTAGAATTTTAGTTGCAACATTTGATTGTTTTATTTTCACTATGTGTCTTAGATGCTATTGATTGCACCTTATTGCCTGTGAATCATCAAAGTCATAGACATATACAACCATAGAGATCTACAGTACAGAAAAAAAAGACCCTTCTTTCCATGCCAGTCAAAAACAACCAGCTAAATTATTCTAATCCCATTCTCCAGCACTTTGCCTCAAAGTCTTGTATGCCTTGCATCTCAAGAACACATCTAAATACTTGTTAAATGTTATGAGATTTTCTGCCTCTACCACCTTTATAGGTGATGAGTTCCAGATTCCCACAAACCTCTGGATGAAAACATTTTTCCCCACATATTAAACCTTCTGCGCCTTACCTTAATCTACTCCCCCATTCCTCCATCAAGGGGAAATGTTTCTTCTTGTCTACATATCTATGCCCCTCATAATTTTGCACATCTCAATCATGTCCTCTCTCAGCCTCCTGTGCCTTAAGGAAACCAACCGCTGAGTGTCTAATCTTTCTTCATAACTGAAACTGTCCAGCCCAGGCTCATCCTGATAAATCTCCGCTACACCCTTTCCATTACTATGACATCCCTTCTATAATGTAGATTCCAGAACATTCTATACAGTTCCAGCATAACCTCCCCGCTCCATCTCTCAACTAATTGTGATGACACTATGGCTTTAAGAAGTGTATTTTTTTCCTTTTTTTATGAAGAGAGATTGAGACAGAGTAACTGAGCAGATTGCTCAAAACCTTTAAATAGCTTGTGAGGCTGTGGATTTTTTTAAAGTTGGAACAATAGAAGCAGCCTGAATGGGTGGGGTCAAGCTCCCACAGGACCAGGACTTTTAGGTTTGGCTTTCTTCAGTTCCTGAGGATTTGAAGTTGTATGGAGAAACCCTTATTCCTTTCCCTGTTATAGCTAAAAGCTGGGGTTCTCTTCCTGCTGATGGAATTGGATATGAGACCATCTAATTTACTGAATTTGCCTTTTCCCAGTGTATGTTTATGGGATGATACTGTATTGGAACAGTTAATTTAGTAGTAGTTAATATATATATTATTTTGTTAAACATTTCAATACAGTTATAGTCAAGCCAATTCTTTTATTTTTAATTTGTCTGTATTTTAACTGTAATGTAAAAATAAAGTGTGTTGTGCTTAATGTCAAAAAGCTTTACCAATCAAATTGCATCTGGAACACAATGCCTTACATTTACCTTTAAGATTTTAAAAAAAGGGCTTAGACTATCTTCTTAATATATTTTGAAGGGGTTTAATCTGGTCCATAAGACAATGGAGGCAAGCATCCCATTGACCTTCTTAACCACTTTATCCACCTGTCCTGATATCTTAAGGGACTGATGTCAATGTACGGGGTCAAAATGTGTGGTGCTGGAAACGCACAGCCTGTCAGGCAGCTTTCGAGAAGCAGGAGAGTTGATGTTTCAAGCATAAGCTCTTCATCAGAATATTATTCCTGATGAAAAGCTTATGATTGAAACATCGACTCTCCTGCTCCTCGGATGCTGCCTAAGCAGCTGTGACCTTTCCAGCGCCACACCTTTTGACTCTGATCTCCAGCATCTTCAGTCTTCACTTTCTCCCTGATGCTGATGTACACCAAAGTCCCTCTGATCTTCGGTGCATTCCAGGGTGCAACCGTTCATCATTTATTCCCTTGCATAGTTTGTCCTGCATCACCAAGTGCATCACCTCACATTTATCCGGCATGAATTCCATCTGCCACTGATCAGCCTGTTTGTACTATTTTGTAGTCTAGGGCTCATCTCCTCACTATTTACCATCCTACCAATTTTTGTAACATCTATGAACTTGCTAATCAACCCTTCTACATTCAAGCCAAAATCATTTATATACACCACAAATAGCAAAGGCCCCAATACAGATCCCACTGGAAACAGACTTTCAGTGTTGAAAAAACACTAAAAGGTAACAATTTGGGACATTAGTTACCATTTGGTTCATTAGTCTTGATGAAGTTGCTAGAAATTTTCTTTTACCCAAACAGCATGCATAGACAGATCTAGTTATTCTGATAACTCTTAAATACTGGGTGATAAAGGAACTTGCCAGGACCCCTTTAATATACGTATTTTGTGAAGAAGTTCTGGCTCAGGCAACGCTATCAATACAATCTTCCAAGTGAAGAATTGTGCAGGAATCTGCCTTTGTTCCTTTTTAACCTTTCTGGAGTTGACTCAGACTCAGGCTGAGATACTAACACTACTGGGTTCAGTTACATAGACTCGATTTCTGATTTCACCTGGGCCTGTTACTCTGGAGGTAAGTGATAAGGATGCTGTTCTATAGCAGAGGATTCTTCTTCATCCACACCAAGTATGGCTAAAAGGTTTCACCCGATTTGTCCCAACAGAGATGTTTATATTTGGTCAGTAGCCTTGTTAGGTTTTTGGTTTGTAAATATGACGGCACGGCGTCCTGCTCCCTAACAGTTCAGTGTTAGCTGGACTGATGGTAAATAGTTTAAATTGCAAATTGTCTAGGCCTTCAGCTACCTCATCTATGTCATCTCTTCATCTTCCATTGTCCTTACTACCTGACACATTTGCACTGGCTTAACGCCTTCCCAATAGTGATACTACTTTAACATATTAACACGATCAAGTTGAATGTTTTTCCAGTGATATGGCTGACAATCAGATAACTTATCTTACCAATCCCTTTCACAAACTGAGACTGACCACTGAGCCATGTTTCAATTGTTCAACTTGTAAAGGTGGTCATACTAAGTAATATTCAGTGTTCTGAAGAAGGGTCACTGGAACATGAACTCTGCCTTCTCTCCACAGATATTGCTGCACTTGCTGAGTTTGTAAAGGAATTTCTCTGGTTTTGAGTGTCTGCAGTTCTTTGATTTTTTTTGCAGTAGTACTATCACTTTGTCTCTGAGTTGAAATGTTGAGATTTGGTCGTGTTTGTCAGCTCATTGTTTCACAGTTGTTTGTGACCTCCTTAAGGTACTTTGTAGGTTCCTGTGAACCACAGCACACAGATACAGATATATAGTTGAACATAGATGACTTATCATTCAGCCCAAAAAGCCTAAGATTAGTCTCAGAGATCTTCTTAACTCATGTCCATCAACTAATTTAAAAAGATTAAAACCAGTTGACTCATTTAGGGAAACAGTGTGGGAAACAAACCAAATTCCTTTGTCCCAGTCTTGAGGCTGTTCATGACCTTAGACCCTGATCATTATTTGGAGCATTTGATGGCACTTTTTTAAAGCATCTTGTGTGTGTGACTTGTAGGCTGAAGACTTTAAACTGACTTGTACCCAAACTACTCATAATTTCCTTAAAAAAGATCTAGATATGAATTTCTGACGAATGTGATTGGATCTCAATTGGCAATTCACAATGAGTAAGAACTGGTGTAACGTTCTCTACCACTACCTTAGCTGTGATCATTCTCGAGGGAGTGACCTGTGGGAATGGAGTAGGCACATCCATTATAGTATGGACACAAGTAGTTTTCGGTAAAGGTTTCACCCAGTCTACCAATACTTACTCAAGGGTTCTTGAAAGAATGGCATGGAGATAAAAGGAAGCAGCTTGAATAAGTGTTGTGAGTTTCATGCAACCTGGACCTATAGCATGTTTTCAAAATAAAATATAAAATGTTGAGTCCTCTGTGCTCAAGTCTTCTGGATTCCTACATATCCTACCTCAGGAAGTTCATTGGCTATCCTTTACATTTCTTGATAGTACCATTATCTGGTGGAAAACTGTCTACCCTTTATCTGTAAAGTCTGTAAAGAGATCGCCACATCTTCATCAGAATCCCATCTTAAGACATATTCCACAACTCCCTTGCTTCAACTCCAGTTTGAGCTATTTGGGCTTATCTAATCCTGGATCGGATTGCTGAACCCAAAACAAAGAAGGAGAAAGTGAGGACTGCAGATGTTGGCGAGCCAGAATTGAAAAGATTGGCGCAGGAAAAGCACTGCAGATCAGGCAGCATCTGAGGAGCAGGAGAATCGATGTTTCTGGTACAAGCCCTTCATCAGGAATGTGGAGGGGGGAAGGGGGCTGAGAGATAAATAAGAGGGTGGGGTGGGGCAGTGAGGAAGGCAGTGGGAAGGTGACAAATAGATGCAGGTGGGGCGTAATAGTGATTGGTCAGAGTGGAGAGTGAAGCGGATAGGTGGAAAGGAAGATGAACAGGCAGGATAGTCAAAAGGGCGGTGCCGCAATTTCCCTTCCCACACAATCAACATTGCCCTCCAGCACCTCTCCACTTCCCACACCTCCATCCTTGAACACCATGCCTCCAAGTGAAACAAGGATAGACAAGGATAGACTTCCCCTGGTCCTCACCTTCCACCCCACAATCTCCAGATACAGCACAATATTCTCTGTCATTTCTGCCACCTGCAGACAGACCTCACCATCCAAGACATACTTGCCTTCCCACCCAATCTGCATTCCGCAGAGACCATTCCCTCCATGACTTGCTGACCTCTTGCAAGTGAAGACCTCTTGAACTGACCTACCTGTTCATCTTCCTTCCCTCCTATCCATTCCATCCTCCCCACCAACCTATCAGCATCATCCCCCACATGCAACCACCTATCACCTTCCCAGCTACTTCCCCCACCCCACCTCCAGCCCACCCAAACCCCAGTATTTATCTCTCAGTTCCCTTCCCCCTCCACATTCCTGATGAAGAGCTTATGCCTGAAACATTGACCATCTTGCTCCTCGGATGCTGCCTGACCTGCTGTGCTTTTCCAGCACCAAACATTTTGACTCCAAATCAAAGAAGACTTATTGAATACTTCCTTTGGATTATCTGAATCCACAAAGAAAGCTTCAAATAATCAAATATTTGTCTATGGTGCCAATGTGACTTCTGATGACAGCCTTTGTTTAGCTATTTCTTATGTCACGACACATGAAGTAGATATCCCTGGAACCTTTTCCTACAACTGCTCCATCTCCTTGATTTCATTTGGCCTTTCTGTGACTACTGGAGAAAGTACAAACTTTGTTGATGCCAAAGTATTCCTTAGGAGTAAGTCACCTGTCTTCACTCTGGTACCATTAATTAAAACTTCATGTCACACTCTGGTGAAAAAAACATCATGCCTTTCTCCCATGAAGCAGTTTGAGTGGTTCCTGTATTTCAAAGTTATAATTGTAGATTTATTTGCTTCACTTGAGGAAGAAAATGTTATTTTGCTGTTGACAGGAACTCTCTGTAGCTCTCAGGTATCTTGTTTACTTTCTCTGCATTCAAAGCAATGTTTATAATTGATGTTACAGCTGAAAGCATGTCAACAACTCACCCTCTTTCAGTCTCAGTTGGGCTGCTTTCTCTGCACTAACCATATGCGCCTAAATAAATCTCATGCATTTATCCTGCAACTTCCCCCAACCTGCACAAACGTGTCCCACTTTGTGACAATGGGGACATTTAGGCCCTTGAGCATTGTTTTTATCCTCGGCGTCTCTCTTTTTGGCATGAGGAAGAGATCCTAGGGCTTTCCTGGCTGTCCTTTTATATCCATGGCAACTTCCTTTCTTTCACCTTCCACCTTCTATCCTTCTTGGATTTGTTCGAGTAAGAGAGAAAGGGTTTGAATTTGTTGCCCAGCTGCTAATGGCTTGTCTTGCTGCTCTAACCTTCTGGTTTTCTGTGTGAATTCTTATTAAAATAAGGTGTAACTTTTTACATTCTTCGAATAGAATTATTTCCCCAAGAGCTTGAGACGTAGTCTCTGCCTTTCGTGCTTACATCCAACAGTCAAAATTATTTTGTTATGTCTTCTCAAATTCTGGATAAGTCTGCCCAGGCTGTTTCCCACTTTTCCAAAAACCTCTGTCTGTAAGTTTTGGGGACTAACTCAAATGCATCAAGCAGTTTTTTTTTGCTATTTCATAATCAACAAAAGCTTTCTCAGATGGCAAGGCATAACCTAAATGAGCACTGTCCATTAGCCAGCTTTGTGTAAACAACGCCCACCTTCTTTTTGGCCACCTCATCTGTGGCCAAAATGTAAAACAAAATGTTAGCGGAGTTTTCCTCAGATTTTGCAAGGATGTGTAAACATATAGACAGTTCCCCATTACATTTTGAATTGGACTCTGATCTTGCCACATCAGAATATTCCTTGGAATCTGAAACCTTTTGTTTAGTTTCAACCTTTTGAGCCAGTATTTTCTTCATTTCTCCTTTTCTCTCCCTTGTCTCTTTTCCTTTGTCCATTAGCAACTATAGTTCCAGTTTCTTAAAAGCTGTTGCTCTTCTCTTTCTTTTACCTCTCTTGCAATGCTCTATCCTTTCCTTCTCTGCTGACCAGAAGGCTTCTCTTCCAGCTATTTCATTTCCATTTCCTGTTTGCTTTATCTGGGATTGAATTTCATAACTGACTCACAAACTGGATTGCTTTGCTGTTCTTCCCATTTCAAATGTTGTGCGTTTACCTCAATTACAATTGCTTTCCTAACCCTAATTTAAAATTCTAACTCTAATGTCTCTGTCAATTTGATTAGTCAAAACTTGGTTCCTCTTCTCAATATCTCATGATGTCATTGTGGCCCGATTGCCGGCTTTTTGATATCCAAGGGATGGATGTATAATAGCGTCCATATCTGGAGTGAGTGGGGTAAATGTTTCAATCTCTAATGGAGACCGCTTCGATTTTGACAAATGTGAGGCCTTTCAAAGGATGAAAGCAATATACAGACACCCCTATGCTAAAGATGAAACACGGCCATGGGATTGACATGCTATTTGAACCTTAACAATTAATCAGTCTCCTGTGTACTGGTTGAGAACTCTTAAACAAATCACATAACATCAGAATCAATCCCAACAATGGCTGGAATGCACAAGCAATGTTTTGTAACCTGGAAAGATTCAATAAATTGCCAAGGTAGCAATCACCTTCCAAGTTCCTAAAGCCTGCATATGGAGTAAGAACTGCCCACTTCACACCTTAGAAGTGACATTCACACACACACACACACACACACACACACTCTCTCTCTCTCTCTCTTTCACTCTCTCGCTCATACACACCCATACTCACACAGACACACAGACACACACACTCTCTCTCTTCACTCACACTCATGCGCACACACATACACACTCCCACTCACACTCTCACACATACACACACCCACCCACACACTCACACAGTGATACATACAAACATAATGCTCACACACATACACATGCTCATGTACATGCTTACACACACATGCTTACACACACACATGCTGTCACACACACACACACACACACACACACATGCTCACACATACAAACCTGATGAAGAAAAGTGAACATATATTTACAAATGTGAGAATGTATTTTAATTGACATATCTCCCATGCAGCCTTTCTAGCCTTCTCTCCCACTATGTCTCAGTGCTGGCTTCCGCAGCCAGATTGTGGAGAGCTTACCCATTGGCAGTGGAGTTTTGATGGGGTGATCCTCAGGGCCATTTATGCCTATAGGACCCAGAATTGCTGCGTGTGACCTGCCCAGAGGCAGGTTCTCATCTTGACTTCCCACAGGGTAGAGGTGGAAGGACTGGTCATTTTAGGAATTTCCTGAGAAGGGAGGTACTCTCCAGCTGGGTGCCCTCCTGGCACCAGCCTGGCACCTTGTAAGGAAGGGATGCCTGCAGTGAGCTCAAAGACTCCCATGTCGCTGTTGCCTTGCTGTTGGTGCTGAGCACCAATGTCTGTAGTGACGGGGTGCAAGACAGTGCATTTATCCAGCAGACAGTGTGTGCTGGACCTGGTCTCCAGGGCAGCCATCAACCTGTCCATGGAGGCTGCAGACACTCACATGCCACAGCCAACACAGCCCTCATGGCATTGCTGCCAGCCTGCAACTCTTGGATCAAGTTTGCCCCTTGTCTCTGTCAAACTCACCCACTGCTCCTGTGTCTGTGCAAGTCACTGATGTCAAAATGCGCCGACATAGAGGATCCTTTCCTGCAAGGGGCTGGGCAAGAGCCTGGTGTCTGGTGGTCCTCCGAGTGCCAGTGATATGGAGTGTTTCTTCTTTGATCACCTGTGGAAACGTGATAACTATAACATCCACTGAGGGGTCAGTCCCTGATCTGGGAGAGGTTGCAGGAGTTTGCTTTGCCCGTGCTTCCTCTGAGGGATCAGTGATTTTGTCCTCAGAGGTAGGAGAGGAGGATCTCTGCAGGCTTTGAGAATCCACCTGCAGGAGTTAGAGAGAGAATATGATGTGAACAAGTGTCGAAGTTGTGATGTGTTGAGAAAGCCTTCACAGTGGGGAGTCATGGGGGAGTAGTACGGCAATGACTGCTACTTCCTATTTATTCACTCAGAGGTGGATATTTTGGCATCTCCACAGGACCAGACCCGGTCCTCATTGGTAAGGACCAAGGTTCTCTGCTCTCAGGATGTGACCAGATGAATGTTGGGCACTGCACCTCCTTTCTTCATTCTCACTGCCTGTTATGGGCCATTTCCTCTTGGACTGAGGGAAAGGGAGATGAAAGAGGCTGGTCAGCCATTAGTGCCAGTGCAGAAGGAGGATCAGGATAGGAGGTGAGGGTCCTGAGGCAGCTCAGAGGCAATGCTGTGGGGGAGGGGCATTAGGATGAGTATGAACGAGTGAGCGTCGTAAAGTATGAGACTTGGTGGCAGAAGGTGCATTAACAGAGGAAAAGTGAGTGTGAGGCAAGACAGTGGCACTTACCCTGGCAGAGCATAGAAGGTCATTGAGGCATTGTTGGGCATTTCTCCGGACTGCAGAAGCCACACTGACCCAAGTGGCAACTACGGACCAGGCTGGCAGGTTCTGGTTCTAGATTAGTGGTGCTGGAAGAGCACAGCAATTCAGGCAGCTGTGGGGTCATGGTCATGGGGGCGGTAGGAAGAGGTGTCCTCGAGTTGGCGTTTGGCTTCAGCAGTGTAGATGCCAGTGTGCCATACTACCACTGTGCCCCCTTTATCCGCTGGTTTGATGGTGAGGTTGGGATTGGAGCAGAGGGAGCGGAGGGCTGCGCATTGTGATGATGAGAGGTTGGAGTGGGGGAGGGGGAGTAGACACTTTGAGGCGGTTAATGTCCCGGCGGCAGTTGGAGATGAAGAGGTCGAGGGCGGGTAATAGGCCAGCGCGGGGTGTCCAGGTGGATGCAGTGTGTTGGAGGTGGACGAAGGGCTCCTTGGAAGGTGGGCGGGAGTCCTGATTGTGAAAATACCCTCCTAGCAGAGCGCTTTAGGGAACATCTCCGGGACACCCACACCAATCAACCACACCGCCCCGTGGCCCAACATTTCAAATCTCCCTCCCACTCTGCCGAGGACATGGAGGTCCTGGGCCTCCTTCACCGCCGCTCCCTCACCACCAGACGCCTGGAGGAAGAACGCCTCATCTTCTGCCTCGGAACACTTCAACCCCGGGGCATCAATGTGGACTTCAACAGTTTCCTCATTTCCCCTTCCCCCACCTCACCCCAGTTCCAAACTTCCAGCTCAGCACTGTCCCCATGCCTTGTCCTACCTGCATATCTTCTTTTCCGCCTATCCACTCCACCCTCCCCCCGACCTATCACCTTCATCCCCTCCCCCACTCACCTATTGTACTCTATGCTACTTTCTCCCCACCTCCCCCACCCTTCTCTCACTTATCTCTCCACCCTTCAGGTTCTCTGCCTTTATTCCTGTTGAAGGGCTTTTGCCCAAAACGTCAATTTCCATGCTCCTCGGATGCTGCCTGAACTGCTGTGCTCTTCCAGCACCACTAATCCAGAATCTGGTTTCCAGCATCTGCAGTCATTGCCTGGCAGGTTCTGGTGTAGTCTCTTCTGATGGTCCTGGAAAAGAGGATAGTCCTCCTCTGCATTACCCTGGTGCATCAAGACTAACAGGTCACTATCAGCAAGCTGGGGCATCAAGTTCCCCTTATCCACCATATCCAGGTGAAATGTCACAGACTGTGCAGGGAAGCTCTGGACTAACAGGGCTTGTGAGGATACATAATGGTCATTTAAAGGTATTGGTGTTGCCAGGAATCCTGAGGTTCCCTGGTAAGGACTGTACTGAATGGGAGAATTGATCTAGCATCAGGTATGTGGGGCACTATTAAGCTGCAGCACATTGTTAGTAAAGCAAGTTTGGGAGATTAGTGTGACTAACATGCTAAACTTCACGGAGAGAAATCCCCTCCCTATATTAGGTGACAAGAATGAAACTTCGCTGATTTCGGTAGACATGCAGCCCAGTGTCACTGAATAGATTCAAACCTGAGTTAAAGAGCTTTCTGAGCAACTGAGAAAGCTGGAGTAGAAAGTGTAAACATTTTGTAGAAGAGTATGCTCACGGGTGTCTGAGAAACTGGTCGGCTTTTTAAGTTTCTGTTCTTCAGTTAAGTCACATAAAGAAGTTTCAAGAGCGATTTTGCCAGCTCATACCCACAGATGGAGAAGATGGGGAAGTAGTGCATTATTTTACTGCCTCATCTATTCTTGGACACTGGGTGGCAAGTTATTTGTGGACATACAAATTAGGAGCAGAAGTAAATCATTCAGCCTCTGAACCTGCTCCGTCATTTAATAATTGTTGATCAGTTCATATTCCAAATGCCACATTCCCATTTATTACCTTTGGTTCCCCTACCTGCCTCTGTCTTATAAAGATTCAATGACCTCCACTGCCTTCTGAGGTAGAGTTTCAAAGTTGCACAGTTCTCTGAGAGGAAAAATCTCCCTCATCTCTATCATAGAACATAGAACATTACAGCGCAGTACAGGCCCTTCGGCCCTAGATGTTGCGCTGACCTGTCATACCAATTTGAAGCCCATCTAACCTACACTATTCCATGTACGTCCATATGCTTGTCCAATGACAACTTAAATGTACTTAAAGTGGGCGAATCTACTACTATTGCAGGCAAAGCATCCCATACCCTTACTACTCTCTGAGTAAAGAAACTACCTCTGACATCTGTCCTATATCTATCACCCCTCAATTTAAAGCTATTCCCCCTCGTGCTCACCGTCACCATACTTGGAAAAAAGGCTCTCCCCGTCCACCCTATCTAACCCTCTGATTACCTTATATGTCTCTATTAAATCACCTCTCAACCTTCTTCTTTCTAATGAAAACAGACTCAAGTCCCTCAGCCTTTCCTCGTAAGACCTCCCCTCCATACGAGGCAACATCCTAGTAAATCTCCTCTGCACCCTTTCCAAAGCTTCCACATCCTCCTTATAATGCGGTGACCAGAACTGCACACAATACTCCAAGTGCGGCCGCTCCAGAGTTTTGTACAGCTGTAGCATAACCTCATGGTTCCGGAACTCGATCCCTCTATTAATAAAAGCTAAAACACTTTATGCCTTCTTAACAACCCTGTCAACCTGGGTGGCAATTTTCAAGTATCTGTGTACCTAGACACCGAGATCTCTCTTCTCATCTACACTACCAAAAACCTTACCATTAGCCCAATAATTTGCATTCCGATTACTCCGACTAAAGTGAATCACCTCACACTTGTCCGCATTAAACTCCACTTGCCACCTCTCAGCCCAGCTTTGCAGCTTATTTATGTCTCTCTGTAACATACTACATCCTTTGTCACTATCCACAACTCCACCGACCTTAGTGTCGTCTGCAAATTTACTAACCCACCGTTCTAAAAGGTCAACCCCTAATTTTAAAATAGTGTCCCATAGTTCTGGACTGACCTATAAAAGGAACCGTTCTTTTCACAATCCTCTTGTTAAGACCATTCTGGATCTTATATACTTCAATTAAGTTACCCTTCAGTCTTCTAAATGCCATTAGAAACAAACCCAGTCTTTCCAATCTATCCTCATTGGACAGCCCATTTATCCCAGCTGTTATTCTTACTGGTTTGATGGTGAATGGGAATATATGCATCAATGGGGACAATGGGGGTGGGGCTGAATGGGAATACATGCATCAATGGGGACAAGCTTTCTAATGCATCCCATCTAACAGGTGTACACAATGTCTTACACTTGCACATCTCTCTGCTCTTCAGAGGAGAGTATACAACATCAGGGAGAGCTGGGGAACTGAACATGGCCCTCCATCTATTTCCCATTTTACAAGAACACTGAAAGAAGCATTGGCAATCAGTAGCGTGCAGTCTGGTGAACTTTGAGCTCTCAGGCATGAGTTGACACAATTATATATCAATTGTGTCACTCAAAGAGTCAGGTTGACTAGATTTCAACAATGAGTGAAATATGCTTACTCAATAATGCCACTACTCATTTATGTCTTTTATTTCTGACAGGACCTCCACTTACTGGCTAAGAGTTTCTGAAGTTCATGCATAGTATTTCATTGGGGCTGGGTTGGGCATGGTTACATTAAAAGGTTATTTGTGGGACTGTATTGTGACATTGGAATTTGTGTGCAGTTGAGGAGAGTGTAGTGGGGAGAATGGCTGCTGTATGTATCGGTGTTATCAGTCCACTTGTACAGATCTTGCAAATGTGTGTGATCAAATGTTGGTGCATGAGCATCCCAAGCTTGTTAATCTCTTATCTCTGATCTGGATTTACTGTTAGGTTCAGTAAAGTAGGTAAGGATGGGAAATTTGGTCTGAAAATTATTCTAGATGAAGGCAGCTTCAACAAGGTAAAAGAGAGATGTATGAAGATGGGAAGCTGGGAATTCTGGCCTGAAACTGAGCTTCAACAAAATAAGAGAGAGAGAGATGTATTAAAGCAAGCTGTGACAGGAAAGTAAACAGGGTGTGAATCTAAGAGTGAATCAACAGATGAGGCTAGAGATAACAAAAAGAATAAAAGGCTGAAGCTAAAGATTACATATAAATGCACATAGCTTTCATATAAAAACAGATAAACTGAGAGCACAAATAGAAATAAGGTTGATTTGGTGGTTCTTACAAAGACATGACTACAGATTGACAGGAGCGATACCTGAATATGGAAAGCTAAAGGACATTTAGGAAACTCAGGAAACCCCTGGATAAGGTGGAGGGATCGCTAGTTTGGTTAAAAACAGTATTAGCACAACAAAGAGGGATTGCTTAAGTTCAAGAAACCAGGATTTGGAACCAATCTTGATGGAGTTCTGAAATGATGAAAGCAAGAAGTCACTTGTAGGGGTGGTGTACAGGTCCCCTCACAATAACAGCTCAGTAGTGTTGACCGTTATGGAAGAAATAATGACAGTTTGTCAGAAAGGCATGGTTATGGGAGGTTTTAATCTACACAATCTTTGGAAACGTCAGATGGATAAAGATAGATGAAGAGTTCATGGAATGTTTTCAGGATAACTTTATAGAACAGCATGTTCAGGACCCAGCCAAGGAGCAGGCTGCATTCAAACTGGTATGTGCCACGCAATAGAATTAATAATTTCATAGTGAAGGCATAGGGGAAAGCGAGGACTGCAGACGCCGAAGATCAGAGTCGAGAGTGTGGTGCTGGAAAAGCACAGCTGGGTCAGGCAGCATCCAAGGAGCAGGAGAATTGATGTTTCAGGTATAAGCGCTTCATCAGAAATGAGGCTTGAGGGCCATGGGGCTGAGAGATAAATGGGAGGGGGTGGGGCTAGAGGGAAGTTAGATAGGAGTGTGATAGGTAGATGAAGGTTGGGGGGGAAGGGTAATAGGTCAGAGAGGAGGGTGGAGCAGATCAGTTGGAAGGAAGATGGGCAGGTCAAGATGGCGGTGACAAGTCAGAGGCTTGGGACTGGGATCATTCCTAATAGCAATGATCATAATACGATTGAATTTTAGATTTAGTTTGCGGGAGAGAGATATCAGTGTGAGACCTAAAGAATAGCAATTATGAGGGCATGGAAGCAGAATTGGCTAAGGTTAAAGGATTCAGGAAAGAAGCAGTGGCTAACATTTAAGAGGATGGATCTGAACAAACAGAATAGACACATTTAAAACAGTAACAAAAATGTAATGTATCATTTTGCAAAGATGGGTGGCAGGTTAGAAGATTGAGCAGAATACAAAAAAAAAGTTACTTGTAAAAAATGAGAAAAAAATGCAAGTAGGAAAGAAAGCTAGCCAGAAATATAATAAAAAATAGTTAGGATTTCTATGGTTAAAAACTAAGAGTTAACAAAATGTTCATTGGTCCTTTATTATTTAATTGAGGAATTTAAACCAGGTTGATGTTGAGAATTGATAGTAGAAAATACAAAAATAATAGATGAATTGAAAAGACATTTTGCATTAACTTTCACTACTGAGGATACAAGTAACATCCCAGAAGCAGCAATCATTTAGGAAATGGAAGGGAGGAGGAACTCCAGAAAATCTCTATCACCACAGAAATGCTACTGAGTTAATTGTTAGAGCTGCAGCTAACAAGTAACTGGGTGCTGATGGGCTTCATCTTAGTTTTTCAAAGAAGTGGCCTGTGAGATAACTGAATCATTGACTTTAATTTTCCAAAACTCTCTAGATATTGGATTGAAAAATAGCAAATCAAACTTCTTCATTCAGTGAGGGAAGAAGACAGAAAGCAGGAAACTATATACCAGTTAGGTTCACATCTATTAAAGGGAAAATGTTAAAAGAGTTCATTAAAGTTATTACATCAGGCACTGAGAGTCAAACAGTCATAGAACCCGGAAACAGACCCTTTGGTCCAACTTGTCCATGCTGACCAGAGTTTCCAAATGAAAAATAATTCTATTTGCCTGCGTTTGGCCCATATCCTTCTCAACCATTCCTAATTATGCATGTGTTCAAATGTCTTTTAAATGTTGTAACTCTCCCTACATCTGCCACTTCTGCTGGCAGCTCATTCCATACATGCACCAGCCTCTGTGTGAAAAAGTTGCCCCTTGGGTCCCTTTTAAATCTTTCCCCGCTCACCTTAAAACTGATGCCCTCCAGTTTTGGACTCCATAAACTCTTGGGAAAAGACCTTGCTTATTCACCTTGCCTATATCACTCTTGATGTTATAAACCTCTGGAAGGTTACCCTGCAACCTCCTACACGCCAGGAAAAGAAGTCCTAGCCTATCCACCCTCTCCCTATAAACCAAACCCTCAAATTTTATAAAAATGACTTGAACAAATGGATAGAAATTATAGTTTGCTGTTCACCACAAAATAGCTAGGAAAGTAAGTTGCGATGACAAACTGGGAGGCTATAATAAAATATACAGTAGATAGATTAAATAAGTATCTAACTACCTGCAAATGGAGGATAATGTGAGAAAGTGAGAATTGTCTATTTGGCAAGAAGAATAAAAAAAACAGAATGAGATGCTGGGGGATCTGGGATTATGGTCCATACAATGCAAAAGGCTAGTTTTCAGGTTCAAGTAATCAGGAAAGCTAATAGTATCATTTAGTGGAAGGGAAATTGAATACAGATGTGGGATGGTTATGCTTTGATTATACAGGACACTGGTGAGACCACAACTGATGTACTATCCTCAATTTTGGTCATTCTATCTGAGGGAGAATATAAATATCTTGGAATCTGTTCAGAGAAGATTTACTGGACTGATATCTGGAATGGATGAGTTGTCTTATGAGGACAGGTTTGACCATATCCTCTGGATTTTAGAAAATAAGAGGTAACATGATTGAAACAATCCTGAAGGTTCTTGTCAGGATGGATATAGTGAGGATGTTTCATTTTATGGGAGAATCTAGAACTAAGGGTCACTATTTAAAAGTCAGGTGTTAACCATTTAAAACAAAAATGAGGTGAAATTATTTCTCAAATGTGTCACAAATGTTTGGAATTCTCTTCCTGAAAAGGTGGCGGAAGCAGAGCCTTTAAAGATTTTTAAGGCAGAGGTAGTTAGATTTGTTGTAAGCAAAAGGGTGAAAGGTTAGTGGGGTGGGCAACTCTATGGATTTGAGTTGCAGCCAGACGAGCTATGATCTAAGTAAATGGCAGATCAAGTTTGAGGGGCAGAATGGCCTACTCCTACTTGCTTATAAGTAAATGCGAGCCCATCAGTCATACTCAAATCCCAGGAATGATTTGTTTTTAAATTGCATCAAAGAGGAATTCTTAAACAAAACAAGAGGAAGATGAAGGAAGTAAAAACTCATAAAGAGATTGATAGCAACAGGATAGGGGAGATGATGGCATAGAGGTATTATTGCTGGCCTATAATTCCAAAGACCCTGGTGATGTTCTGGGGTTAAATTCTGCCATGGCAGATCGTGGAATTTCAATTCAATAGACCTCTGGAATTAGGGGTCTAATGATGATGATGATGAAACCTTTGTTGGGGGGAAAACCCATCTGGGTTCAATAATGTGCTTTAGGGAAGGAAACTGCTAGTCTACATGTGACTCCAGCCCTCAGCAATGTGGTTAACTCTTCACTGCTCTCTGGGTAGTTTGGGATGGGCAATAACGTGTTGGCTTTGCTGGTGACACCCACATCCTGTGAGTGAATAAGAAACAAATTTAAGAAAATCACTTTGTCATTCCTTTAGAAACATTCAAAATTGGTTTGCTCACAGTGAGCTACTCTGAAATAGTTGTTGTCCCAGAGATTTACCCAAGAGTCTGCAAGCAACAGGTGGGTGAGTGATTCATTAGTCAGTTGTTGACTGAAGAAAGAATGTTCACCAGCACAACTCCTTGGGATAAAGAGATACTGGAGAGGGCACAGAGAATATCTACAAGGACAATAACAGAATAAGATGCAAATATTTAAGAGAAAATGATTGAAAGACTGAGCCTCTTTTATCCTGATAAAGAATATGGAGGGATGACCTAATTGAGGTCTTTCAAATTTAAAAGCCTTTGAAACAGGATCAAAAAAGAATGTTTCTGCTTGTGAGCAAATGCATAACATTTCAATGTGATCACCTCTGTTTCCCAAACTCCAGAGAATATTGACTGTTGTTACTCAGCTGCTTATATAAGACAAAGCTTTCATTCCAGCGGTAAACTCAGTGAACCTTAGTTCTTCTCTTTCCTATGCAAGGATAAAAATAAAGTTGCCATAAGGCTGTTTCCTTGTTAGAAAGAGAGAGAGAGTTGATGATGTTTGACCTGAGGGCTATACAGCTTTAAGTGAGGAGGGAGGTTTAGAAAGACAATCTTTCATGGTGATCTCAGCTTGTGCAGGAATTGAACACACACTGTTGGCATCACAACCCAGCCACCCAGATAACTGAGCTTACTGACCCCCTTCACCAACAATACACCTTATGTTCCAAACGTGGCCTCGCTAAATTATACCAAGCCTTCTATATTCTTGCACTTTGATCCTCTCACATAAAGGCCAATCTGCAATTTGGATGCCCTTGCACTCTGGAAAGATTGAAGATCTGTGTCCATATCCACTGGTGCTTTTCCACTTTCAGAGACCCACTTTGGAATCAAGTCCCCAAATAAGCTCCAAATGATTATGATGGGCACAGTTTCCTCATTGTGATATTGGTCTTATTTGGCCTTTGACCTGTTATCCCCTATTGCTGAATGTCCCCATTTCCATGCCCATCCTCAACCAACAAGGAGTTGAAACAATGGCGACATTAGGACAGTGGTAGATCACTTCCTCCCCAATCCCCACTATGTTATGTTGTTTTCAGTATGTGATGATAATCAGAACTCTAGATCTATCTTATCTCCAGCATCTTCAAACGTTCCACTTTTTGCGCTGATGAAGTCAGGGCTTCATCCGTGGTTCCTCCTGTCAACAGGAAGTGCCACAGTGCGCAATGTAGAACAGCTAGTGTTGGCGCCTGTAATAAGGACAAGAGCAGAAGATAGTTAGTAAGGTTTGAAACTGCAAATGTGTGGTTTAATAACACTTTTTATTGTATTTTTCTTGTAAAAGTTCACATGACAATAACTTCCAGATCTATATATATATCTAATGTGAAATATTTTGCCAGATTGTTCCTGATATGTAGGCAACTTGGGGACTAGAAATACCTCACATCAATCCTGTTTCTTTTTCAGAACTGAATTCATTACATGATGAAAGGCCTGCATTGTTCTGCACAGATATTTAACTACTTAATCAAATCAGTCTGCAGATGAGGCCATGATCATCATATAGTATGATGATATATCATATATTATCAAATACACCAAGAAAATTATCCCCAGTTTTTCTCCCTCAAGTGCAGCTTATTGTTTATCTACCTGTGAATTGCTCTCCTTTACCTCCTCTGTCTCTAATGTTTCTCGAAATTTATGCATGAATCAATCTGTCAACCTTCCAGTCTGAGAATGTCTTACCTCTCTTTCTTGCTGTAAGTTGCTCAGTGTGATTGGGTGTCTGGGTCTCCCTGTCTTCAGTTCCTGAGGGTCATTGCCCATTCCCCTCGCTCTCAAACAGTGACCCCTAACAGTGTGTTGGCCTCTCTTCCTGACAGCATAACTATATATGTACCTTTCACCGTCTTCAGTCTCTTTGTGTGTGTTTCACTTTTTACCTCTTGAGAGTGCAATGTCTCTATCAATCAGAGTATCTCTCTTTCTGTCCCCATTCTCGTACACAGTATGGGTGTTTTTCTCTCTCTGTACTTCACTATTCTGCTGTCTTTCTCTGCCTTCAGTGAGAGTGTCTAGCCATTGTTTACAGTATCATCTGTTGTCCTAAAGATTCTGTTTCTATTCTGCTGCAGTTCCTCTATTAAACAGAATTTATTCTGCTTAAAGCTCATTGAACCATTTTTGTTAGCTGAGAAGTATATTTAGTTTGATAAGCAGAATTGTCATAAGGTGGTGAATAAAGTATTATTGGACCTTCTTGTAAACAGATACAATGAAATGTTGCAATTGGTGCACTATCCCTGTGGTTTCTGGTACATTGCTAAATTGTGACAGGTGCTATTCATTCTTACACTGCTGTAACCACATTACCAGGTGGTTGCTGAGTCCATGTGCAGGGTTGACTTGCTTCAGTAGCAATGCTTTTATAATTACAGTGTGCATTTTTGAAGTGATTCAAGAGTCTGTTTTTGCACAAACAGCACAGTTACACTGAGAGAATGCTAGAAATATCAGCGTGTGGGGACTCCACTTAAACTATTATTTCTGGTACAGGCTCCATTTTAGAGCTGCCTAATTTAGTGCGGTCCTCACACACATCTTTGTAATTACTTTTTCAATCTAAGTTCTTTCCATACTCTGATATGATTTAACTCGACATTTGGGGTATCATTCTCAGGGAATCCGCCCTTTTTCATCTGTAGCCACCTATCAGGCGGCACAACAGAAAAATCTGAGGTAAAGAAGAATAGATATGCTACCTGTTGCGGGACAGTGGTAGTGTCCCTACACCTGGACAGGGACGCCATGTTAAAGACCCACTCCAGAGTTCTACATAACATCTCTGAACAGGTTGATTAGAAAATTAGGTTAAATTAAAAAAAAATGAAAATATATAATCCAGTTGCAAAGGAATGTCCGAGGGTAAATCTCTGTCAGTCCCAGTTCAGAAAGGCATCTATAGAGCAATGGTTTCTGCTATATAAAGCGCTTTAGCTAATCTCAAAGTCAGTGCTACAGGAGTACCACATGATAGGCTGTCTAATATCACTATTTATCTAAGTACAGCTAGCTATTCATGGCATCTATAACTCCTGAGACCCTGCAAATGTCAAGAAATGCGGAAAGGAATATATTCCATCGACTCTGGGATCCACCCAGGTGTGTGGAAAATGGTATGTATGTCCTGACCACAAGATGTAGGACAAATCCAACCCAGCTAATTATGTCCCAATCATCATTGCTAAAGTGATTCAAGTCATTGTCAACAGTGCTATCAAGCAGCACTTACAAAGGAATAACCTGTTCATGGATGCTCAGTTTGCTTTACTCCAGGGTCACTTGACTCCTAACATCACTATAGCCTTCATTAAAACATGGACAAAAGAGCTGAATGCCAGAGCTGAGAGTGACTGTCTTTGATATCAAGGCAGCATTTGATCAAATATAGCATCAAGGAGTTTGAGCAAAACTGGAGTCAATACAAATTGGGGAAATCTCTCCCCTGGTTATATCATGCATAGTATATGGGAAACTGATTGCGATTATTTGGGTCAATTACCTCAGCTCTGGGACATCTTTACAGGAATTCCTTGGGAAGTCTTAGGCTCAACAACCTTCAGCTGCTTTATCAATGACCTTCCCTCCATCATAAGGTCAGAACTGGAGATGTTTACCGATGATTGCACAATGTTCAGGACCATTCATGGCTCCTCAAGTAATAAAACAATATGTGTCCATATGCAGCAAAAACCTGGACAATGTCCAGGCTTGGGTTGATAAGTGGCAACTAACATTCACACCACACACGTGCTCGGCAATGACCACAAGAGAGAATCTAACAAACATCCCTTTATCATCAATGGTATTACTAATGCTGAATCCCTCCTATTATCATTCTGGGGGTTGTATGATGATACTATGGCTTTAAGATGTGTATTTTGTCTTTTCTTCTTGAAGGAAGGTTGAGACAAAGGTGACAAGCAGTCTACTCAGAATAAATAAACAGTTTGTTAGCCCTTGGGTTTTTGTTTAAGTTGGAACAATAGAAGCAGCCTGAACAGGTGGGGCAGGCTCCTAAAGAACCAGGATTTTTAATTTTAGTTTTTCAGTAGCAGATGCTGATGTCTTGAAGCAGGATGTGGAAGCTGTTTTTCCTCTCTCTGTTACAGCTACAAGCTGGGGGTTCTCTTCCTGCTGCTAGAATTGCATGTGAAACAGTCTGTTCTATTGATTTTGCCTTTGGCAAGGGTGTGTTTACGGGATGTTACTATATTGGAACAGTCCATGTTTAGTATTTAAATCTATTGTTTTGTAAAGGTTTCCAATCGAGTTAAGTCATTCCAATTTCTTCATTCTTTTGCTGTCTTTTAACTGCAGTGTATGAATAAAGTGTGTTTCACTTCAAAACTGTTGGTTTGACCAATTGAATTGCATCTGGGATGCAACACCTGGCACTTGCCTTTAAGAAAATGTTAGGGCCAAAGTTATTTTCTTAATATGCTTTGACGGGGTCTGGTCTCATCAATAATAAATTGGGGGCTTTTGTCAGGATCAAGATCTCTAATTCCAGGTTGGGTTTAGAATTATTGGACTCAAAGATAGTGGGTGATGAGTGTTGGGTTTTGCTTTATTTCAGGCGTTGCATTTAGTTGGTATAAAAGGGATGTGCCTTGTGTAATAATGGCTCTTTCAGTCACGAAGAGTTTCCTAGGGAGTGGAAGAAGCCTCTTTGGGAGCTTTACAGGAAGTGAGTAAGGGAAATTATTTGGAATTGGCAAACTTAATAGAGTTGGAGTTGCCTGTGTTGTGAAGAAAGGGGCAATAATTGTGGCAATCATGCTGCATTTATAATTGTCAGGTCTGCCAGTGGAACCTTTGGAAATGGTTAAAATTCAATTGAAAATGAAGCAAATAGAAAAGGAAATAAAACAGTTGAATTTTGATTTAAAGCAGAACAAAATGAAAAGGAAAGGAAGGCACTAGCAGAAGAAAGGGAGAAAAAGAGAGTTTTTGAACATCAGAAGTTGGAACTGAAAACTCAAAGTCAACTTAAGATGTTAAATGTAGAGGTGAAATGTAGGAGTTGTGAAAATGGTGGAGGTAGAGGTGAAATGTAGGAGTTGTGGTGAGGACAGTGATGGAGAGCAATCCCATCGTAGGGGATTGGTGAGGATCTGTTTAAATATGCCTTACCATTGTCTAAGTTTGGCAAGAAGGATGTTGAATTATTTTTAATTTAATTTGAGAAAGTGGCTAAACAGATGAAATGGCCTGTGACCATGTGGGTATCATTGATCCAAAGAAAGTTGGTAGGTCGAAAACAAGAACAATGCAGCACAGGAATAGGCCCTGTGGCCCTCTATTTTTGTGCTGACAACATTGTGCCATTCTAGGCTAAAACTGGCTTCACTTACAGGATCCGTATCTCTCTGTTCCATTCCAATTCATGTATTTGTCCAGGTGCTTCTTGAATGCTGCTATCGTGTCTGCTTCCATCACTTCCTCTGGCAGCGGGTTCCAGGAAATCACCACCCTTTGTGTAAAACACTTGCCTCACATACGTCTTTTAAATATTCCGCACACCCCTACCACCCTCCCAGCCACACCTTGAACCTGCATCCCCAGTAATTGATCCCGCCTCCCTGGGAGAAAGCCTCATACTTCCTGCTCTATCCACGCCATTCACAAGCTTATAAACTTCTATCATGTCACCCCTCAACTTCCTGTGTTCCAGTGAGATCAAACTCAATCTATCTAACCTTTCTTCATAGCTAAAATCCTCCATACAAGACAATATTCTGGTAATCCTTTTTTATATCCTTTTTGAAACATCCACATCCTCTGGCGGTGTGGTGACCAAAATTGGACACAATATTCCACGTGTGGTCTAACTAAAGTTCTATAAAGCTGCATCATAATTTGTCTATACATATACTCAATGCCTTTTCCAACCAAGGCAAGCATGCCATAAATCTTTTTTACTACCTTACCTACCTGCGCTGCCACCTTCAGCGATCTGCGGATCTGAACACCCAGACCCCTCTCCATATCAATATTCATGAGGGTTCTGCCATTCTCTGTATAATTTCCAATTTGTCTGGACTAAATTCCATCTACCATTTTTCTGCCCATGCCTCCAGCTTATTTATATCCTGCTGCATCCTCTGATGTCTTCCTCACTATCTGCAAGTCCACCAACCTTTACATTGTCTGCAGCTTACTAATTAGATGTTTTCCTCCAAATTATTTATGTCGACCATAAACAGCAGAGATTCCAGCACTGATCCCTGTGGAACACCACTAGTCACAACCTTCCATCGTTATCCTCTGATCCTATGGCTAAGTCAGTTCTGTATCCATCTTGCCAGCTCACCCTTGAATCTCATCATGATTTGCATCACTATCAAAGGAGGTATCTGGGAAGTATGATGAGGTGAAAAACAGTCATCCTGAGTGCATATGAGCTAGTAGCATAAGTGTACAGACGATGTTTCAGGAATCTGAGGGAACCTGGTCAAATGTGCATAGAATCTGAAAGGATCAAACAAAGCCGTTTTGATAGGTGGTTCAGGATATTGAAAATATAGCAAACATATGACACTCTCAGAGAGACAATTACTTTGGAGGAGTTCAAAAGTTCACTTGCTTAGGTAGTGAGAACTCAGTTGGAAGAGTCAGAGAGTTAAGACTAGCAAGATTAGCAGCAGAAATGGCAGATGATTATGAGTTGGTTCGTAAATCAAAGTTTGGCTTACGAGATCAATTTCAATCTGAGAAGGATAGAAATTGGGGAAAAGAGAAATCCTCAGGTGTGGTAAGAGGAAAGGAGATCTAATTGGAAATAGTAAAGATAGCTTACCACAGAGTGAAAAAGAAACCAATAAAAGGGAAAGAGAAGTAAAAAAAGGTCAAGTGTTTTGACTGTAATAATGTAGGCCACATGAAGTTGTAGTGTTGGTGGGTTAGGAAATGCACTGGGAAGACAAACATGTGAAAATAGGACAAGTCAATGGGTTTTGTTGAAGTGGTAAAGAAAAGCACAGTGGAAGCAAAAAAGCTGCAAAAGAATGTACACCTGAACAGGGGTTAGTTGACAAGAAAGTGCCAGATCTCTTTAGCGAATTTATTTGCTTGGGTAAAGCTTACTCATGTGTGCCAGGAGGAGCAGGTAAAGAAATGAACATTTAAAGAGATACGGGAGCAAGTCAATCTTTGATTGTGAGAGACAAGGAGATATGTAATTCAGAAGGAGTAATGCCAAGATGTTGCAATTCATTGTAAGAGCAGTGTTCCATTGTGTATAAAGTATGGTTGGAGAGTCCAGTGAAAGGTGGAGAAGTGGTAGTAATAAGTAATAGGGAAATTCTCAGTTCCAGAAATGGTAATGATATAGCTGGATCACAGATGGGAGTGATGCCTACAGTGGTTGAAAAGCCAGTGGAAAATCAGGCAACTGATGTATTACAACATCCTGGGAACTTCCCTGACAATGTGGTAATAAGTCAGAAAGCCAAGGGTCAGAACAAGAAAGGTAATCAAAGAATAAAGATAAGGAAATTGAAGATCAGTTATCGGAGACAATGTTTGCTCAAATGGTTGAGAAAAGACAAGAGCAGGTGGAGGATGAAGTGGATATTTTAGTTCAGAAAAATTAGCTGAATTACGACAGAAAGCTGAAAAACTAAAGTAATTGTTTCAAAAATTGTGCACCAAAGAAGAATCTGAGTTATTCCAGAATATAGCTATCTTAAAAATGAAGGCTTGATGAGGAAGTTGAGACCATCAAACATTCAGATAAATGAGAAATGGGCAGAAATTCATCAAGACGTATTACTGATGGGTTATATAAAGGTGTTGCAGATAGCTCATAATTTACCAGGAGAAGATCATTTGAGAGTAAGGAAAACTCAGGCCAAAATACAAAATGATTTTTAATGGCCCAAACTACATATAGTAGTGGTTGAATTTTGCCAGACATGTCATATGGATTCCTGATGAAAGGCTTATGCCTGAAACATTGATTCTCCTGCACCTCGGATGCTGTCTGACCTGCTGTGCTTTTCCAGCACCAGACTCTTGACTCTGATCTCCAGAATCTGCAGTCCTCACTTTTTCTAGTCGATTTTAATGTTACTGCGAAGCCTCTTCCAAGGATGCCTATCTTGAAGAAGTTCTCCTCCTCTCTCCACAAGGATCTTAGTGAGTCCCTCTCTCACTGTACCCTTCAAGTCCTTTCCTCTGCCCTGAAGCTCTTCAGCCACGTCCAGAAGCAGACTCGCTACCACAGCCACATCTCCTACCTCAGTGCCTGTCTATGGAACCGTCTGATCCCACATGGACTCTGGACCACATTCAGACCAACACAATTTGGACCTGAACAGAATACCCAGTACATACTGCTAATCTGAGACCTTCAGCAACGATTCTCTTTCTGGATCCTCCACTCCACGCTATCAGCCATGTGCTGCCACCTACTCTCTCTGCAGTCAGCCCTGCCTCAGCTCAGGGCCACACTCTCCCTGACCTGCAACAGACCATTCCTGATGAAGGGCTTATGCCTGAAACGTCGATTCTCCTGCTCCTTGGATGCTGCCTGATCTGGTGTGCTTTTCCAGCACCCCACTCTTGAAACATGTCATACGTGTCTGGTAATTGGAAAACCTCAGGAAGTCAGAAAACCAACACCTTTGACACCTATTCCCGCATTTGAGGAACCTGTTACAAGAGTTAATTGATTGTATAGGACCCCTACCTACTTGGTAACCATAATGAATGTGTCTACTAGATTTCCAGAGGCCATTCCATTCTGCAGTATCACAGTTACTCAATATTTTTACTGCATACAGACTACCACAGAGATAGAATCAGACTACGAGTCCAATTTTATTTTGAAGTTATTCAATGAAGTTATGTATAACTTAGGAATAAAACAATTCAAATTCACTGTATACTATCCAGAATCACAGGGAGTGTTAGAACAGTGGTATCAAACTTTAAAGATCACGCTGAGGACTTAGAGTCAAGAATATCCAGAGGATTGGGGTAAAGGAATTCCATTTATATTTTTTGCAATGAGGGATGCATTAAATGAATCACTAAATAAAGTCAATTTTAAATGATCCATTTTGGGCATGAGGTGTGAGGACCAATTAAACTAATTAAGGAGAGATTGGCGAGTCAGAGTTGAGACCATATGTTTGGACTATGTCTCAAATTTTAGGGAAAGGTTAAATAAAGTGGATGAGTTGGCTAAACAACATTTGAAAGTAGCACAGCATGTGAAGAAACAGGAAACAGACAGAAATCAAAGATTTGTAATTTTGCTTGTGGAAATTAAGTGGTACTTTTACCCCAGTGGTAGGTAAACCTTTAAAGGCAAGGTTTAGTGGGCCTTATCAAGTGAGTTTTTGGTAAAAAATCCAGATAGAAAGAAATTTCACAGAGTATGTCCTGTGAAACAAAAACAAAAATTGCTGGAAAAGCTCAGTAGGTCTGACAGCAGTTGAGGAGAGAAAACAGAGTTAACATTTTGGGACCAGTGACCCTTCCTCAGATCATGTGAATATTGATAGAGAAGGAAAAGAAGTGTGTTACTGACTACAACACAGAGTGAAGAATCAAGTTTATATGATTCTGAATTGGACTCTCCTCAAATTAAATTGTGGAATGAGGAAATTCTGAAAAAATGGGATACATTATTGAATTACCTTCTAGAGGAAAATCAAAATGACCTGAAAGAGTTATTACTAGCACATGGGGTGTTATATGGGAATATGCTGGAAAGTACTAATCTAATTACACATGATTTAGATATAGGAAATGCTGTTCCAATTAAGCAACCTTCTTATAGACTTAGTCCTCTAAAGTTGGCACAGGTTCAAAGAAATATTGAACAAAAGCTCAAAGACAACATCATCGAAGTGATTTGCAGTGAATGGAGCTCACCCATATTGATGATGCAAAATCCAAATAATACCCAATGATTATGTGTAGACTATCGCAAAGTCAAGAATAGAGTGATGCTGGAAAAGCACAGCAGGTCAGGCAGCATTCAAGGAGCAGGAAAATTGATGTTTTGGGCAAGAGCTCTTCATCAGGAATGAAGGGCTGATGAAGGGTTCCTGCCCGAAACGTCAATTTTCCTGCTCCTTGGATGCTGCCTGACCTGCTGTGCTTTTCTAACACCACACTAATCTTGACTCTAATCTCCAATATCTTCAGCCCTCACTTTTGCCTATCACAAATGCAGTTAGAAAATCTGACTCATATCTTATTCCACTTTTGGAAGATTGTATTGAGAAGGTGGAACAAGTAACTTATATTTCAAAGTTGAACTTACTCATAGGATACTGGTAGATATCTTTATCCAAAGGAATGAAGGAAATTTCAGCTTTTGTGATGCTGCATAGACTGTACCAGTTTAAAGTGGTGCTACTTAATATAAGAAATGCACCCAGTCATGTTTCAAAGATGACCCAATAACATCATTTCAGGATTACCCAATTGAGTAGTACACATCAATGTTCCAGTGATTTTTAATCACACATGAAATGAAGATTTGGAGCTTCTATCAGAATTGTCCAATCAGCTTTGAGAGGTGAGCTTGGCGAACAATCTGTCTAAGTGTGCAAAAGCCAAAGACATGTCATTGGATATGGACAGATGGCCTCATGCGATGGTCCCGTACTATCGATAAAGAGCTAAGGACGACTATTCCTGGGACTAAGTGGATTTTATCAGACGTTCATACTGAACTTCAGCAGTTTGGTTGCATCACTGACTGAATTGCTGAAAAAGTGTGGAAAATTTCAGTTGTCAGTGGAATATCAGAAGGTATTTGGCAACCAGAAAGCTGTGTTAACAACTACTCCAGTGTTAGTCACACCTACTTACGCAAAGCCATTCAAAGTGGCTCAGAATGCAAGTGATGTGGGTTTCAGTGCTGCACTCTTATAAGAGGATGACAAGAAGGTAGAAAGACCTATTGAGTATTTTTCCAGGAAGCTGAATAATAATCAACAAACATATTGCGCAACTGAGAAGGAGACCTTGAGTTTGGTGTGAGCGTTACAACATTTCAACATTTATATTGCCAGTAATGCATTTGAGACAATTATATACATTGATCATAGCCTGTTAAATTTTTAACTAAAAATTTAAACATAAAAATACCAGACTGTTTAGATGGGGCATTCAGTTTGAAATCATTCGTGTGGCAGGATGAGAAATGTAATTATTGACTCATTGTCATGACTGTAATGAAGAAAAATGAGGTGTTCAGTGGCAGGGAAAATGGACTGAAATGGACTGTAGTAGTGTATATTTGCATACTTAGAGTCAATGTAATGTAAATGTATTGGAGTATACTAATAACATAAGGCTAAAGGATTTTAAAAATGAAGCCATCATTGTATTTTGATGGTTCATTTTTTAAGTGGGAGGTGTGACAGTACTAGGACTTTAAGAAATGTATTTTGTGCTTTTTTTAATGAATGAAGAAAGATTGAGACAGAGCTGAAAAGCAGTCTGTCCAAAGCCAATAAAGTAAACAGTTTCAGAGGCCTTTGGCTTTTTTTATAAAGTTAGAACAATAGCAGCAACCTGAATGGGTTGGGTCAAGTTCCCACAGAAATGTACAGAATTCTGTCAAAATACACCAGACTGCGCAATGTTAGCAAGACATAATGTGGATGTAGGGGAATCAGTGCTAAACAAAATCCTTCTCATTTAGGCCCAACCAAACAACCTTAGGTAGAAAAGAAGATGCCCTTAAATGAGATTGACTTGTATTCACTGGAGTTTAGAAGAACAAGAAGAATCTCGGACAGGGCAGAGATGAATTCAGGGATGAATTCTCCTAGCTGGTTGGGAGAGGGGATTCAGAACAAAGGGTCACATTCTCAGAATGCACAATAGATAGGACAAATTTCTTCACTCAAAGGATTTTGACCCTGTGGAATTCTCTACCAAATAATACAGTGGAGGAAAAATCACTGAATAAATAGGTAGATTTTTAGATGTTCATGGAGTATGAGGAGACAGCAGGAATATGGTATTAAGATAGAGGATCAGCCAGGATCATATTTGATGGTGGCACTGGTTCAATGGGCCAAATGCTCCTCTTGCTTCTATTTTCATTGCTTCTAAGTCATACAGCGTCCTGACTTGGAACTATATTGCTGTTTGATTTCCTGTTGCTGAGTCAAAATCCTGGAAGTCCCTTTCTAACAGCACTATGGGCAATGTTTCCTCTGAAGCAAAAGTAAGGACTGCCGATGCTAGAAACCAGAGTTTAGATCAGAGTGGTGCTGGAAAAGCACAGCAGGTCAGGCAGCATCCGAGGAGCAGGAAAATCGACGTTTCGGGCAAAAGCCCTTCATCAGGAATCTCTGAGCTGTGTGCCCACTGCTTGACATGTGATTCATTGGCTTCTGTCTTCACAAACCGCACCACACACAGACCTTGGAAATTCACTAACAAATAGAGGGAATGTTGGTTGTGAGGGTTTTTACATCCTGTGGCTTGCCATGGTTCAATATGACAGCTTGCCACCACCTTCTCCAGGGCACTTAGGGATGGGCACGAAATGCTGGCTTAGCCAGTGATGCGCACAGCCTAGGAATGACTAAAGTGAAATAGGCAGTCACGATGGAATGAGTGAATAATCTTAAAGTAGATGAATTAAGAATATTTTGAGTTCAACTTACTTTGCTTTCTAAATGCCACATTAAAAGACTGATTTAAAAAAATGTTTAAAATAGATAAATGTGGACTGGAATTTATTTCGTTTCAGTGGAATGAATGGGAATGTACTTCAAATTAATTGTTTTGGGATGTTGAATGTGGAAGAGCAGAGTTAATTCAAAAGGAAACTGTAGTGGGACAAAAGGGACTAATTCCATCAGATTCAGATGGGATGCACACAGAAACAAGACAGAAAGTGGGAGATGGATAATGGAAATCTTAACCATAATTTTCCAAGTCTCTGTAGAAGTAGGAAGTGTGCCAAAAGATTGATGATGCCAAATATCATTCCACTCTTCAAGAAAAGATAATGGCCTAACTTAGGAATTGAGCAGGCATATAATCCTTCTTCGGTTGTAGGTAAAGCTTTTGGTGGAAAATGGGGGCTTTTACTCAAATCCAGGGTGTCCAATGTTCCACTGTGCGTGTTAGTATTGTGGGCCAATTTCGGGGCCTGAATTCACAGCTGGCACTCCTGCCCTGGCTGGTTCCACATTGGAGATAGGTGCCTCCTAGTCCTTTGCAATTTTCAGGTAGTTGTGGCAGTGTTTTAGTGGAGTTGTGGTTCACAGCACCTCAGATACATGATGCTGGTGAATCACTTCATAACCCCATTCCCCAAACATAAAGTACAGCCAAGTACTACTTCATGTAGTACAGCCAAGTACAGAACCATGACTCTGGGCTATGTGGCAGGCAAAGACTCCAAACTGATGAAAAATGGCAACTCAAAAGCTCTGTCTTTCCAACAGGATTGCAACTACTTAAAATATCTGGTGCAGCACTAAAAATCCTCATTGGAAGCATCCCACTGAGTGTAGCATAGCACGAGACTGCACAATGGTATCCATGTTAACAGGGGAAGGCCTGCACTCACCAAACCAATTACCTCAATCTGGGTAAGGTGCTGAAGATTAATCTGGGATATTTGGAGGAAAGTGTCTTTGCAATCAGTCCTGCCAGTCATGTGGTATCATCTCTGCCCTTTTTTATATGTCACTTGCCTGAAAAATGTTTGACCTCAGCTAAATTTCTTCAGATTATGAAATAATCTTTTTCTGAATTGTGTTAACTTTATTTGTTGTTGTTGTACAGGAAACAACCTGTTGGACACCCCATACCCTAAAGAAAACTGTTTAAAATAACAACAAGAATGTTTTAGCAGCATTTTACAGAGGCGTTTTGTTAGTGAGGGAATGAAAAATCAGTCTGAAACTGACTGACAAGGTTCCATTTGTAAAAGGAGACGTATTACTCATAGAATAGCAAATACTGATTGGCTGATGACTTGCTTTTTGCCTTAAAAGGTGATTGTTCGCTCTGAAGAGCATTTGCAGCTCAACGTACGAAAGCGAGAAAAAAAACCCCTACGCTCTCGATCGCAGCACCCAGAAGTTAACTTTTAATTTCCAGACACTGACTTTGTCAGCTGCAGCAGTTTCTAATTTAATCAGCGTTAAACTGAAACTCTTGTCTGAGCTGTCATGACTTGGGCTAATTCCTCGGTTTTGCAATGAGGCGACAGCAGCCTGCGACATCGCCACAGACAGAAAAAAGACTGGAGAAGGCAGGCGAAGTGAGGTGGAGTGGGTGGTAAAGCCTACAGCCTGGGAATGTACTGAGCACTCAACCACAGCCAGGGGAGGGGAAGTTGCTGTTAGCACAGATAAGAAATATCTGCTGCCTCACAGGAGCCCATAAACTACTCCGATTGCACAGTGACACACACGAGCTCTGTAAAGCTTGTGCTCAACAAGCCAACTTCCTCATTCGGTCAAAGGCGCAGCCAATTAGGCCCCAAGGTCAAATATGGGTTCTCAGCGAAGTTCAGTCCCTTGTTAAGAATCTAAACTGATGCAATGCTCCAGCGAAGTCAGCTTCCTCTTTCTGTCAATAGTAGTTTGTTTCAGTTCTTCAGACAGCTTTATTACAGAAATTCACCAGACTCCAAATTAAAAGCTGTTCTTAAACTGCCACCAACCGTTCATTTCTAACAATAAATAAAGAATAACGGATAACTAGGAGTGGGTTTTAAATCTGGAATCTAATCATGGAAGTTTGCACATAGAATTTCTGAAAGCAAGTTGCCGGCTGAAATCTAATCTGGGGCCTTGGGCGGTTTGTATATAGAATAGTAGACACCTGGGAGGGAGTCTGAGGGTGAAATCTAATCAAGTGTTTCAAATGATTTATGAAAGAGTGACCGAGTGTGCTGGGAGTACAAGTGCTAGTTGAATGAGCATGAAGTTAGGAAATCAGATAAAATGGCTGGATGTCCATGTCTTGATTGCACTACATGGCACCCAATTTCCTACCAAGAGTATTAAATCTGAAGACTGTAAAAGTAATAGGACTCATCCCAGTGACTATCAGTTATGGTGCCCCTTGCTTTTCCTGTGGAACACTCTGTCAGGTCTGTTTGCCCAAATGCAATGGGCACCAAAGAAAAGGCAGCTTCGGTCTCTTTGTTTTGTTTATGCAGTAGGATTTGAAGTGAGTTTATTGAAGTATGTTGGATTCATTTTGTTGTATCTAACCATGGCATTTGGTTCTTCTTTTTCTTGGTTTTCCATTGGTATTCTGTTTGACTTCCCCTCCCACCAGTTTGCTTTACCAGGATATTTTCAACAATGGTGATGTTACATTCTGTAACCAAATGTTTACACACACCAAACATTTCAAATAGCCACCAACAAAGTCTGCCAAGTAAATTCCTTTGCTGTGTATTAATGAATCATGCAGATGACAAAATGTTCTTTGGTAGAAGAGACATTTTCAAAAAAGTATTGCCCTTAGGAGAGCAGCAGCACAAGAGGGCACTCTGCTTTTGATCAGGTGACAGCTTTTCTCAATGCAAGCTGTTATAGACAGCACATGTCTGTTAGTGTCCTACCACCATTCCTCCAACACAGCACACAGAAAGGGTTTCACACAAAAGGCAGTTTCACTCAATAAAAGTGCAGGTGTCTGTGGCTATTTGTATTTGTGACAACGTACCATTAAACGACTGTAACCATGTGCACTATTGATTGAAGGAGGAAGGCTGAACAGATGGTCACCAGGGGTTAAAGTACAGATATTCCTAAAGTCAGTTACTTAAATATTCAATATTTTCACCCATAGGTTTGGTGTCTCTGCATTTTACGTAAACTTCATTACGTTCAACTGGAATTAATGGTTGGAAGCATCACCAAATCAGAGTGGATGGATGATGGGAGAGAAGGAAACTGTTTTCCACTTGTGGCAAACATGTTTTATAAATGCTGACTGTTTCTTGAAATTTTAATAAAGCTGTGTTTACTTAATTTTTAAAATCAAAATCATTCACAGGATGTTGTCATCACTGGCTAGCTATTATCCATCCCTAATTGCTCATGGGGCAGTTAGGAGTCAAAAACACTGCTGTAAGTCGTATGTCACATGTATACCAGACCAGCCATGAACAGTAGATTTCATTCTGGGACATTAGTGAATACATCAGGTTTTAATGACAAGCAACAGTTACCATTAGGTTTGCAGTCTATACAAATTTCATTATCTGCCGCAATGGGATTTGAACTCATTTTCCCAGGCTATTGCCCTGGGGTTTTGGATTGCTAATCCAGTGACACACCACATCCCTTGTTTACCCTTGATGTTGATGATACATACGCAAGCTGCAAACACAGCTTTTGAGAATTGGCTGTTTATCTCAAAGGGATATTTGGGGGAATGCCCAACAATTATTTTTGGTAAGGCCTTATTTTCCTCAAGTCTAGCTTCAGATCCTGCGTTGCGTTAAGGTGCTAGTTCCCATGAATACGTTGAGTGAAATAAAATCAGAAAGTGCTGGAGAAACTCAGCAGGTCTGGCAGCATCTGTGGAGAGTGAAACAGTGTTACTATTTCAAATCCAGTATAACCCTCTGTCAGGAGATCTGATTTCTAGCATCTGCAGTATTTTGCTTTTATTTAATAAATTGAGTGGGTTTATTTCAACTTTCTTGTGAATGCATTGAGAGAGTTATCACATGAAGAAAGCTAAACAGAGAATGAGTTGGAGAGATGTTGAGTCTTACTGAATAAAAATCAAATTCCATTAAGAATGTCATATTTACAGTTTTATTTCCATTTTGACTTTGGTAATGAATTCAATCTGTTTTGGGTGAGCTGTGGTCCCTGCTTATGCTTTATATATTTGAAAGGAGCTACCAGTTTGCTTATGTACTTTCGATAGGGATCTCTTTATAATAATACACCAACAATGGAGGGAGGTGCATACTCTTTATTAAAGCAACCAACATCCATTGCAAATATTAATTCAAAGTGGAATGGAATCAATTGCACACTATAGGCTGGGGGAAGACATTTGGTTTCATGTGATTGTATAAAATTCAGATCCATTTTGTTACAAAGAGAATCACAGAAATGTTATAGTGCAGAAGGAGGCCTTTTGGCTCACACACTTTCTTAATTGAGCATCAACAGATCCTTCTTTTTCCCTATAGCCTTGCCTGTTATTTTTGTTCCAATAGTTGTTCAACGCCCTCTTGAACACCACAATTAGACGTGCCTCTACCACATTTCCTGGTAGTGCATTTTATAACCTAAATACTCAATGTGTGCAAATGTTCTTCCTCACTTCAGCTTTGCTTCATTTATCCATCATTTTAAATCTGTGCCCTTTTGTTTTTGTTCCTTTTACAAGCAGGAGCAGCTTCTCCCTATCTACTCTCTCCAGCTTGCTTATGGTTTTGAAAATTTCTATCAAATCTTCTTTCTGCCTTCTCTTCAGAGAGAACAGTCCCAACTTCTTCAGACTAACCTCCTTATTGAAGTTTCTCATTCCTGGAACCATTCTTGTTAACTGCTTCTGCCCTCCAATGGATTCAAATCTTTCCTGTAATGTGTACAACTGTACACGGTACTTCCGCAGAGATCTAACAAGTGATTGTACATGTTCAACATCACCTCCATGTTCTTGTACTCTAATGAATTACTCTAATTCATAATAAATTTGAGGACAGTGTCTACTTTCCTTATTGCTCTCTCGATCTATACTGCCACTTTCATTGATCTGTGCACATATAGTATTACATACCTCACATTTCCATGTATTGAATCTCATGGTCACCTTTCTGCCCAATTCAACAGCTTGTCAATGTCCACACACTCCTCCTCACATTTTACAATGTTTCCAAGGTTTGCATCATCTGCAAAATTTGAAATGGGGTCCCTTTGTATACCAGGCCATTAATATAAACCAGGAAAAGCAAATATCCCCATACCGACTTCTAGGGAACTCCATTACAAATCTTCCTCCAGCTGGTGAAATAGCCATTGACCATGACTTTTTGGTTTCTATCACTCTGTTAATTTTGTTGCTCCTGTCCTTTTTATTCTATGACCTATAACTTTCCCCTTAATTCTATTGTGTGGCACTGAGTCAAACATCTTCTGGTAATCCAGGTATCCCACATCAACTGTGGTACCCTTATCAAGCCTTTCTGCTTCTTCTTCAACAAAAAATATCAAGTTTGTTAAACATGGTTTCCCCATTAGACATCCCTTAGAAAGCCAGCTCTTCCTAATTCTTCCACCTTTTTCCATGTGACTACTGATTCAGAAGATCTGTGCAGGTTAGTTGCTGTTTAATGATTGCAGCATGCATTGTTACTTGTTTCCAGTAAAATGAACCAAAAGAGCATTGAACTGTGCAGATTCAGAGTCACTAATATTAATTGCAGTGGCTTGGCTAGCTCAGTTGGCTGGATGGCTGGTTTGTGCTGTAGAATGACCCCAAAATTGTGGGTTCAATTCCTGCACTGGCTGAGGTTACCAGGAAAATCTGCCTTCTCAACCTTTATTTGAGGTGTAATACCCTCAGGTTAAACTACTACCAGTCATCCCTCTCTTTAATGAGGTAGAGGGATTATGGTGACTTTATCAACACTGCAGTTTAACACGCTTAAATATTGAAAACATTGTACTGAGGTCCATTTCTACAGGGACAGAACTGAACAAAGGTGAAGTTATTTTCAACCTCTTTCATACTTTGCCTTACACCACTTTTAGACTACTGAGTATTATTCTTTTTATTATAAAAATATAGATGTAATGATAGCATGATGAATGTGCCAAAAAGGATTCAAAACTGTATTGCCAGTTTGGGGAAATCAATCAAGAAAAGGTGCAAACATTTTCTAGGGAAGAGAAAACTAACAGGTCTTGAGAATAATGCAGGAGATTGATAATGTAGATGTGGAGATTATGTTTCCACTTGCTGGGGTGAGCTAAAACTAAGGGCCATAAGTACAATATAAGTAAATAAATACAGGAGAATGGACTCAAAATGTTGTTAGAATGTGGAACTTATTACGACAAGAAATAGTTGAATAGATGAATAGCATGCACACATTTAAGGCAAAGTTACATAAACAAATGAGGGAAAATTAATCAAAGGAAAATCATATACAAAACTAAAGTGCTGTGCATGCTGGTAATTGGAGCTAAACCAGAAAATGTGAGTCAGGCAGCAACTCTGAAGGGAGAAACAGAGTTAATGTTTCAAGTCGATAACCTTTTATCAAAACTGGAAAGTGTAAGAGGTGGAACAGATTTTTGACAAGTGCAGAGGCACGGAAAGGGAGAAAGATGAAAGAACAAAATGAATGGCTGCTAATAGGGTTCAAATGGGAGAGATTTACCTACAGAAGAAATGATAGTTTAAATGCAAGATAAGACAGTAATGACTAGGAAAGAAACAAGAATCAGTCCAGAAGAGAATGGAAATACAGTGTGATCACCAACAATTGTGGCCTTATGTGGCAGAGGTTGTGATCTGAAATGAGAAAACTGAAATGCTATTCCTCAAGATTATGTTGAGATTCATTGGGACAGTTTAAGATGCCAGGTCGAGGGGAAATTGAACAGAAAACTAAAATGATGGGAGGGTGATTGGAAACTCAAGGTCACAGTTATAGACTGGACATAAATATGACCCTGTGCTTTCACTTACCTGTCACTTTTACAGCTCCCCACTCACTCTGACCTCTCTCCGTCCTCAGCCTCTGACACTGATCTATTAATCTCAGGGTAACATTGCTTCTTTCCATTAAGCAAATTACAGCCTTTCAGACTCAATGCACCTTTTATTCACTTACCTGTATTAATACAATCTCCTTCTTCCAAATAACATCATTCCTTTCCTCATTTAATTTCTCCAGCTTTCCACTTTATTACACTTTCCCTTTTGCTCAATCCTCTTTCCCTTCAGTAGTCGTTCAAAAACAGCTGTATCTCCAACATCTTCCAGTGTTGACCAAAGGTCACTGATTCAAAACATTAACTCTGTTTCTTTCTGCCCTGACCTTATGAGTGTTCTCAGCATGTAAGGATATGCTGACAGAGTTAGAGGAACAATGGTTGGAAGAGGCTTGTGTGGACCATAAACATTCACTTAGCCCAGTTTGTTTGAATGGATGGTTTCTATACTGTGTAAGAGTGGGTAGATGCTTTGGGAAGTGGATAAGTGGCACACGGGTAGAGCTATCTGGTGGCAGGTTGTTTGAGTGGCTGTGAGTTGCAGCATGGTAGGGTGGAAGATGGGTAGGGTAGCAAGTAAGCTGTGGGGTATTTGGGTTAAAAAGTGAGGTCTGCAGATACTGGAGATCAGAGCTGAAAATGTGTTGCTGGTTAAAGCGCAGCAGGTCAGGCAGCATCCAAGGAACAGGAAATTCGACGTTTCGGGCACAAGCCCTTCATCAGGAATGAGGAGAGGGTGCCAGGCAGGCTAAGATAAAAGGTAGGGAGGAGGGACTTGGGGGAGGGGCGATGGAGATGTGATAGGTGGAAGGAGGTCAAGGTGAGGGTGATAGGCCGGAGTGGGGTGGGGGCGGAGAGGTCAGGAAGAAAATTGCAGGTTAGGAAGGCGGTGCTGAGTTTGAGGGAATCGACTGAGACAAGGTGGGGGGAGGGGAAATGAGGAAACTGGAGAAATCTGAGTTCATCCCTTGTGGTTGGAGGGTTCCCAGGCGGAAGATGAGGCGCTCTTCCTCCAACCGTCGTGTTGTTATGTTCTGGCGATGGAGGAGTCCAAGGACCTGCATGTCCTTGGTGGAGTGGGAGGGAGAGTTAAAGTGTTGAGCCACGGGGTGGTTGGGTTGGTTGGTCCGGGCATCCCAGAGGTGTTCCCTGAAGCGTTCCGCAAGTAGGCGGCCCGTCTCCCCAATATCGAGGAGGCCACATCGGGTGCAGCGGATGCAATAGATGATGTGTGTGGAGGTGCAGGTGAATTTGTGGCGGATGGAAGGATCCCTCGGGGCCTTGGAGAGAAGTGAGGGAGGAGGTGTGGGCGCAAGTTTTGCATTTCCTGTGGTTGCAGGGGAAGGTGCCGGGAGTGGAGGTTGGGTTGGTGGGGGGTGTGGACCTGACGAGGGAGTCACGAAGGGAGTGTTCTTTGCAGAACGCTGATAGGGGAGGGGAGGGAAATATATCCCTAGTGGTGGGGTCCGTTTGGAGTTGGCGGAAATGACGGCGGATGATACGCTGTATGCGGAGGTTGGTGGGGTGGTAGGTGAGAACCAGTGGGGTTCTGTCCTGGTGGCGGTTGGAGGGGCGGGGCTCAAGGGCGGAGGAACGGGAAGTGGAGGAGATGCGGTGGAGGGCATCATCGATCACGTCTGGGGGAAATCTGCGGTCCTTGAAGAAGGAGGCCATCTGGGCTGTACGGTATTGGAACTGGTCCTCCTGGGAGCAGATGCGGTGGAGACGAAGGAATTGGGAATATGGGATGGCGTTTTTACAGGGGGCAGGGTGGGAGGAGGTGTAGTCCAGGTAGCTGTGGGAGTCAGTCGGTTTATAGTAGATGTCTGTGTTGATTCGGTCGCCCAAGATAGAAATGGAAAGGTCTAGGAAGGGGAGGGAGGAGTCTGAGACAGTCCAGGTGAATTTGAGGTCGGGATGGAAGGTGTTGGTAAAGTTGATGAACTGTTCAACCTCCTCGTGGGAGCACGAGGCAGCGCCGATACAGTCATCGATGTAGCAGAGGAAAAGGTGGGGGGTGGTGCCAGTGTAGTTGCGGAAGATGGACTGTTCCACATGTCCTACGAAGAGACAGGCATAGCTGGGGCCCATGTGGGTGCCCATGGCAACTCCTTTAGTTTGGAGGAATTGGGAGGATAGGAAAGAGAAGTTGTTCAGGGTGAGAACAAGTTCAGTCAGTCGAAGGAGGGTGTCAGTGGAAGGGTACTGGTTGGTGCGGCAGGAAAGGAAGAAGCGGAGGGCTTTGAGTCTTTCGTGATGGGGAATGGAGGTGTACAGGGACTGGATGTCCATGGTGAAGATAAGGCGTTGGGGACCGGGGAAGCGAAAATCATGGAGGAGGTGGAGGGCGTGGGTGGTGTCCCGAACGTAGGTGGGGAGTTCTTGGACTAAGGGGGACAGAACTGTGTTGAGGTATTGGGAGATGAGTTCGGTGGGGCAGGACCAGGCTGAGACAATGGGTCGGCCGGGGCAGTCAGGTTTGTGGATTTTGGGCAGGAGGTAGAAACGGGCGGTGCGGGATTATGGGACTATGAGGTTGGAGGCGGTGGATGGGAGATCCCCTGAGGTGATGAGGTTATGGATGGTCTGGGAGATGATGGTTTGGTGGTGGGAGGTGGGGTCATGGTCAAGGGGGCAATAGGAGGAGGCGTCCGCGAGCTGGCGTTTGGCCTCAGCGGTATAAAGGTCGGTGCGCCAAACTACTACAGCGCCTCCCTTGTCTGCCGGTTTGATGGTGAGGTTGGGGTTGGAGCGGAGGGAGTGGAGGGCTGCACGTTCCAAGGGTGAGAGGTTGGAGTGAGTACGAGGGGTAGACAGGTTAAGTCAGTTAATGTCGTGGCGACAGTTGGCTATAAAGAGATTGAGGGCGGTTAAGAGGCCAGCACGTGGTGTCCAGATGGATGGGGTGTGTTGGAGGCGGGAGAAGGGGTCGTCAGAGGGTGGGCGGGAGTCTTGGTTGTAAAAGTAGGCACGGAGGCGAAGGCGGCGGAAGAATTGTTCAATATCTCGCCGCGTGTTGAACTCATTAATCCGAGGGCGTAGGGGAATGAAGGTGAGGCCTCTGCTGAGGACTGATCTTTCATCCTCAGAGAGTGGGGGGTCTGGATGGATGGTAAAGATCTGGCAAGGCTGGGAGCTAGGACCTGGTGTGGGACTGGAGCTGGGAGTGGAGGTGGGGTTGGGGCAGGGGCGGGGTCTGTGATCCACGTAGGGGCGGGGTTAGATGTGGTGACGAAGCTCGATGTGGGGGCGGTATTTGGGTTAAGAATGGTCGTTTGCTCAGTGGTTAGTATGGTTGGTTTGGCGTTGAGATGGTTGGGGCACCTATATTTCGTCAGGCTGGGTCAGATACAGAGACAGGTATTGTTATCAGGTCAAGGGTGAGGCAGGGATGTAAGGGTGACTGATTTGGTAATCAGTTGTATAGATTAGGATTTTTATGTCAAACACTTATTGGGTAAATGAGAACATACATGAATTGGAACTGTTCAGTTATGTCTAGCTCTAATTAAGATTGGAGGTTAGTGCAGCAGAGAGTCCCTGGGGAGAGGGGAATTGTCTGTCAAAAGTTCAAACTTTTCGGGCAGTTCTCAAACAGGTCAGTGCATTGGGATTTCCACGGGGTTCTGGCAGGCATCTTGGGTTAAAACTACAGCTTCCAACAATCCAAGGACTGGAATCTCTGAGTCAATATACTGGAATGTGACAAAAGGTTAGAAATACACTGTAGTTTTAAGACCATCCAAAAGGGGAGGAAAAATGTTTAATGCTTGGGTGTGGTTTGTTGTCAGCACTCTGATCTGAGGCTCTCTTTTGATTATACTGAGCATATCCTTAATCCTTCTGCAGCTAAAATAAACATTGTTTTTTCAAAAATGTCCAATCAGAACACTTATTTGTTCAGCAAATGTCTACCTCTGAGGTGTCCTGGAGTTAGGGAAGAGGCAGACATGAAATTGAGTTGCTTCGTTTTTACTCACGTGAGGTGTAAGGTATCACAACTGAAAGGTTCTATCTTTATCTGATATTCAGTTGTGTCTCTGTAGTGGCAAGGAACAGGAACCCTTTCTTATTAATTGTTCCTTTAATATGGGACCACTCAGGATAGTTATAACATCCCAGTTGCAGTTTCACTAAAGGACAGCTGGGATTGAACCTGGGAATTGCTCTGCGAAATATTTGCAGGCTTTTGGGACAAACTGCATGGAAATTCTTTAGTTGGATTTATTTTTCTTAGTTCATTAAGAATGTGATAAAATGAGAGAGTTTTTGCACATGAGGAAAGCCACAATCTGCTGTGAGGTTAGAATCCATATGAATAGCAGCTACAACGGGCTGAGTGTGTCTTCCGTACTGCTTTATTCCATGATTCGCTGAACTAAACCACAATTGAATGGTCATTCTGAACCTGCAGCAACAGTGGTAGATCACACCTTAATCGTTTTAGAATAAATAACATAACTGAGTTGTAATGTATGTAAGACCATTGACTCATAATGTGGTTAAAGATGATCTCAGTGAGGCAGAAATCACTGAGGATGCTCAAGATTTTATTGTAAATGATATTTAGAAACATAAAGATTGCATCGCACACAGAAGTTCTCAAATGACAAATTTTACATACAGTCCACAAGATCATTCTAATGAGTGACACATAAAAACACAAAGGTGAGCAAGGAGGAGGAAAGAAAGAAGACAATTTGCTACTTTATATTTAATTAGGGATAGCTACTTCTAGCACTGAACAAGTAGGTGACAAGGTGTCTATGTCTAAAGTCCTCATTAATTGCCCTTCTTTGCTGTGGCTAGGTCACCATGTTTCCCAGAGATAGAACCTTGCCTTTACTTTTAGAGAATGGGAGGAGCCCTGTTGTTGCCGTGATACTGAGGTACATTCAAATTGGACACAGACAGCGAGCTTTTACAATGATGACTGAGTCGCTGGTTACTTGGGATGAGACAATGGTGAAGTAGAACTATCTTTAATCTAATAAACCAGAAACCTGGGTTAGTGCTCTGGGACCTGGGGTCAAATCTCATCACTGATTTGGAATTTAAATGTGTGTCATAAAATCTGGAATTAAAGCAAGTCTCAATAACAGTGACCATAAAACAATGAGCATTGTTGTAAAAGTCTGACCTTGGCTATTTATGACGCCAGATCTACACGACTGTGATTGGTTAATATGTGCCCTATGGAATGGGCAGTTAGTACAATTGAAAAGAAGACTGCTTTTGCAAGTGCCACACACATCTAATGAAAGAATACCTTCAGTAAGTTTTTTATTATCTTTAGAATGAATCTTTTGGGGGGCATTAAGGTCATGGACGACTTGAATGATGCTAACAACAAGATTCAGAATGATGCTAACAAAAAGATACAGAATGATGCTAACAACACGATTCAGAATGATACTAACAACAAGATTCATAATGATGCTAACAGCACAATTCAGAATGATGCGAACAGCATGATTCAGAAAGATGCTAACAGCAAGGCTCAGAATTGTGCTAACAGCATGATTCAGAATGAATCGAACAGCACGATTCAGAATGATGCTAAAAGCAAGATTCAGAATGATGCTAACTGCAAGGTTCAGAATGATGCTAACAGCATGATTCAGAATAATAGTAACAGAACGATTCAGAATGATGCTAACAGCACTATTCAGAATGATGCGAACAACATGATTCAGAATGATGCTAACAGCAAGATTCAGAATGATGTTAACAGCACGATTCAGAATGATGCTAACAACATGATTCAGAATGATGCTAACAGCACGATTCAGAATGATGCTAACAGCACAATTCAGAATGATGCTAACAACATGATTCAGAATGATACGAACAGCATAACTCAGAATGATGTTAACAACAAAATTCAGAATGATGCTAACAGCAAGGTTCAGAATGATGCTGACAACATGATTCAGAATGATACCAACAGCATAACTCAGAATGATGCTAACAGCACGATTCAGAATGATGCCAACAGCATGATTCAGAATAATACGAACTGCAAGGTTCAGATTGACGCTAACAACAGGATTCAGAATGATGCTAACAGCAAAGTTCAGAATGATGCTAACAGCATGATTCAGAATGATGCTAACAGCACGTTTCTGAATGATACCAACAGCACGACTCAGAATGATGCTAAAAGCAAGATTCAGAATGATGCTAACTGCAAGATTCAGAATGATGCTAACAGCAAATTTCAGATGGATGTTAACAGCATGTTTCAGAATGATACTCACAACAAGATTCAGAATGATGCATACAGCACGATTCAGAATGAAGCAAACAGCACGATTCAGAATGATGCTAACAGCACGATTCAGAATGATGCTAACAGCACGATTCAGAATGATGTTAACAACATGATTCAGAATGATGCTAACAGCAAGGTTCAGAATGATGCTGACAACATGATTCAGAATGATACCAACAGCATAACTCAGAATGATGCTAACAGCACGATTCAGAATGATGCCAACAGCATGATTCAGAATAATACGAACTGCAAGGTTCAGATTGACGCTAACAACAGGATTCAGAATGATGCTAACAGCAAAGTTCAGAATGATGCTAACAGCATGATTCAGAATGATGCTAACAGCACGTTTCTGAATGATACCAACAGCACGACTCAGAATGATGCTAAAAGCAAGATTCAGAATGATGCTAACTGCAAGATTCAGAATGATGTTAACAGCATGATTCAGAATGATGTTAACAACATGATTCAGAATGATGCTAAAGCACGATTCAGAATGTTGCTAACAGCACGATTCAGAATGACTCTAACTGCATGATTCAGAATGAGGGTCACAGCAAGATTCAGAATGATGCTAACAGCAAGGTTTGTAATGATGCTAACAGCACGATTCAGAATAACGCGAACAACATGATTCAGAATGATATGAACAGCATGATTCAGAATGATATGAACAGCATGATTCAGAATGATGCTCACAACAAGATTCAGAATGATGCTAACAGCATGATTCAGAATAATACAAACAGCACGATTCAGTATGATGCTAACAACAAGATTCAGAATGATACGAACAACAAGATTCAGAATGATGCTAACAGCACGATTCAGAATGATGCTAACAGCAAGATTCAGAATGCTGATAACAGCAGGATTCAGAATGATGTTAACAACAAGATTCAGAATGATGCTAACAACAAAATTCGGAAAGATGCGAACAGCACGATTCAGAATGATGCTAGCAGTCCGATTCGGAATGATGTTAACAATGTGATTCAAAATGACGCTCGCAGCACAATTCAGAATGATGCTAACAGCACGATTCAGAATAATGCGAACAACATGATTCAGAATGATATGAACAGCATGATTCAGAATGATGCTCGCAACATGATTCAGAATGATGTTAACAGCACGAATCAGAATGATGCCAACAGCAAGATTCAGAATGATGCTAACAGCAAATTTCAGATGGATGTTAACAGCATGTTTCAGAATGATACTCACAACAAGATTCAGAATGATGCATACAGCACGATTCAGAATGAAGCAAACAGCACGATTCAGAATGATGCTAACAGCACGATTCAGAATGATGCTAACAGCACGATTCAGAATGATGTTAACAACATGATTCAGAATGATGCTAACAGCACGATTCAGAATGATGCTAACAGCACGATTCAGAATGATGCTAACAGCACGATTCAGAATGATGTGAACAGCAAGGTGCTGAATGATGCTGACAGTACGATTCAGAATGATACTAACAGCAAGGTTTTGAATGATACTAACTGCACGATTCAGAATGATGCCAACAGCAAATTTTGGAAAGACGCTCACAACATGATTCAGAATGATGCTAACAGCACAATTCAGAATGATGTTCACAACATGATTCAGAATGATGTAAACAACATGATTCAGAATTATGCTAACAACAAGATTCAGAATGATACGAACAACAAGATTCAGAATGATGCTAACAGCACAAATCAGAATGATGCTAACAGCACGATTCAGAATGATGCAAACAACACGATTCAGAATGATGCAAACAACACAATTCAGAATGATGCTAACGGCAAGATTCAGAACAATGTTAACAACAAGATTCAGAATGATGCTAACAACATGATTCAAAATGATGCTAACAGCACGATTCAGAATGATGCTATCAGCAAGGTTCTGAATGATGCAAACAACTAGATTCAGAATGATGCTAACAGCATGATTCAGAAAGATGCTAACTGCACGATTCAGAATGATGCCAACAGCAAATTTCAGAATGACGCTCACAACGTGATTCAGAATGATGCTAACAGCACAATTCAGAATGATGTTAACAACGTTAGGGGCGGCACGGTGGCACAGTGGTTAGCACTGCTGCCTCACAGCGCCGGAGACCTGGGTTCAATTCCCGACTCAGGTGACTGACTGTGTGGAGTTTGCACGTTCTCCTCGTGTCTGCATGGGTTTCCTCCGGGTGCTCCGGTTTCCTCCCACAGTCCAAAGATGTGCGGGTCAGGTGAATTGGCCATGCTAAATTGCCCGTAGTGTTAGGTAAGGGGTAAATGTACGAGTATGGGTGGGTTGCGCTTCGGTGGGTCGGTGTGGACTTGTTGGGCCGAAGGGCCTGTTTCCACACTGTAAGTAATCTAATCTAAACATGATTCAGAATGTTGTAAACAACATGATTCAGAATGATGCTAACAACTTGATTCAGGATGATGTTAACAGCAAGATTCAGAATGATGCTAACAGCACAATTCCTAATGATGCTAACAACATGATTCAAAATGATGCTAACAACATGATTCAGAATGATACTAACAGCACGATTCAGAATGATACTAACAACACAATTCAGAATGCTGCTAACAGCACGATTCGGAATGATGCTCACAACATGATTCAGAATAATGCGAAAAGCAAATTTCAGAACGATGCGAACAACAAGATTCAGAATTTTGATCACAGCACGATTCAGAATGATGTTAACCGCATGATTCAGAATGATGCTAACAGCAAGTGTCAGAATAATGTGAACAACAAGACTCAGAATATTGCTAATAGCACGATTCAGAATAATGGTAACAACACGATTCAGAATGATGTTAACAGCACGATTCAGAATGATGCTCACAACATGATTCAAATGATGCGACCTGCAAATTTCAGAATTTTGCTCACAGCACGATGAAGAATGATGCTAACAGCACGACTCAGAATGATGCGAACAGGACGATTCAGAATGATGTTAACAACATGATCAGAATGATGCTAATAACACGATTCAGAATGATGCTTACAGCATGATTCAGAATGATGCTAACAGCATGATTCAGAATGATACTAAACGCATGATTCAGAATGATGCCGAAAACATGATTCAGAATGATGCCATCAGCACGATTCAGAATGATAATAATAGCGCGATTCAGAATGATGCAAACAACACAATTTAGAATGACGCTAACAGCACGATTCAGAATGATGCGAACAACATGAATCAGAATGATGCGAAAAGCAAATTTCAGTACGATGCTAACAACAAGATTCAGAATTTTGGTCACAGCACGATTAAGAATGATGCTAACAGCACGATTCAGAATGATGTTAACAGCACGATTCAGAATGATGATAACAGCACGAATCAGAATGATGCCAACAGCAAGATTCAGAATGATGATAACAGCAAACTTCAGATGGATGTTAACAGCACGATTCAGAATGATATTAACAACAAGATTCAGAATGATGCATACAGCACGATTCAGAATGATGCTAACAGCACGATTCAGAATGGTGCGAACAGAAAATTTCAGAAGGATGTGAACAGCACGATTCAGAATGATACTCACAACAAGGTTCAGAATGATGCTAACAGCATGATTCAGAATGATGCCAACAGCACGATTCAGAATCATGCGAACAGCAAGGTTCTGAATGATGCTGACAGTACGATTCAGAATGATGCGAACAGCAAGGTTTTGAATGATACGAACTGCACGATTCAGAATGATGTTCATAGCATGATTCAGAAAGATGCTCGCAGCACGATTCAGAATGATGCTAACAGCACGATTCAGAATGATGCTAACTGCACGATTCGGAATGATGCTAACAGCAAGTTTCAGAATGATGCGAACAACAAGACTCAGAATATTGCTAATAGCACGATTCAGGATGATGTTAACAGCACAATTCAGAATGATGTTAACAGCACGATTCAGAACGATGCTAACAGCATGATTCAGAATGATATGAAAAGCATGATTCAGAATGATGCTAACATGATTCAGAATGATACGAACAACAAGATTCAGAATGATGCTAACAGCACAAATCAGAATGATGCTAACAGCACGATTCAGAATGATGCAAACAACACGATTCAGAATGATGCAAACAACACAATTCAGAATGATGCTAACGGCAAGATTCAGAACAATGTTAACAACAAGATTCAGAATGATGCTAACAACAAGATTCGGAAAGATGCTCACAGCACGATTCAGAATGATGCTATCAGCAAGGTTCTGAATGATGCAAACAACTAGATTCAGAATGATGCTAACAGCATGATTCAGAAAGATGCTAACTGCACGATTCAGAATGATGCCAACAGCAAATTTCAGAATGACGCTCACAACGTGATTCAGAATGATGCTAACAGCACAATTCAGAATGATGTTAACAACATGATTCAGAATGTTGTAAACAACTTGATTCAGAATGATGTTAACAGCAAGATTCAGAAAGATGTTAACAACATGATCAGAATGATGCTAAGTACACGATTCAGAATGATGCTAACAGCACGATTCAGAATGATACTAAACGCATGATTCAGAATGATGCCTAAAACATGATTCAGAATGATGCCATCAGCACGATTCAGAATGATAATAATAGCGGGATTCAGAATGATGCAAACAACGCAATTCAGAATGATGCTAACAGCACGATTCAGAATGATGCGAACAACATGAATCAGAACGATGCGAAAAGCAAATTTCAGAACGATGCTAACAACAAGATTCTGAATTTTGCTCACAGCACAATTAAGAATGATGCTAACAGCACGATTCAGAATGATGTTAACAGCACGATTCAGAATGATGCCAACAGCAAGATTCAGAATGATGATAACAGCAAATTTCAGATGCATGTTAACAGCACGATTCAGAATGATATTAACAACAAGATTCAGAATGATGCATACAGCATGATTCAGAATGAAGCAAACAGCATGATTCAGAATGATGTTAACAGAAAATTTCAGAAGGATGTGAACAGCACGATTCAGAATGATACTCACAACAAGGTTCAGAATGATGCCAACAGCAAGATTTTGAATGATACTAACTGCACGATTCAGAATGATGCAAACAGCAAATTTCAGAATGATGCCAACAGCAAATTTCAGAATGACACTCACAACATGAATCAGAATGATGCTAACAGCACAATTCAGAATGATGTTAACAACTGATTCAGAATGATGTTAACAGCACAATTCAGAATGATGCTAACAGCACGATTGATAATGATGCTAACAGAAAGGTTCAGAATGATGCTAACAGCACGATTCATAATGATGCTGACAGCACAATTCAAAATGATGCTAACAGCAAGGTTCAGAATGATACTAACAGCACGATTCAGAATGATGCTCGCAACATGATTCAGAATCATGCGAAAAGCAAATTTCAGAACGATGCGAACAACAAGACTCAGAAGTTTGCTCATAGCACGATTCAGAATGATGCTAACGGCAAGATTCAGAAAAATGTTAACAGCACGATTCATAATGATGCTAACAGAAAGGTTCAGAATGATGCTGACAGCACGATTCAAAATGATGCTAACAGCAAGGTTCAGAATGATACTAACAGCACGATTCAGAATGATGCTCACAAACTGATTCAAATGATGCGACCTGCAAATTTCAAAATTTTGCCAACAACATGATTCAGAATTTTGCTAACAGCACGATTCAGAATGATGCGAACAGGACGATTCAGAATGATGTTAACAACATGATCAGAATGATGCGAATATCACGATTCAGAATGATGCTTACAGCACGATTCAGAATGATGCTAACAACATGATTCAAAATGATACTAACAACATCATTCAGAATGATACTAACAGCATGATTCAGAATGTTGTTAACAACTAGATTCAGAATAGTTCTCCCAGCAATGTTCAGAATGATGCTAACAGCATGATTCAGAATGATGCTGAGAGCACGATTCAGAATGATGCTAACAGCACGATTCAGAATGATGCTCACAACATAATTCAGAATGATGCCAACAGCACGATTCAGAATGATGCTGAGAGCACGATTCAGAATGATGCTAACAGCACGATTAGCAATGATGCTAACAGCACGATTCTGAATGATGTTAATAGCATGATTCAGAATGATGCTCGCAGCACGATTCAGAATGATGCTAACAGCACGATTCATGATGATGCTAACAACATAATTCAGAAAGATGCCAACAGCACGATTCAGAATGATGTCAACAGCACGATTGAGAATGATGCTAAGCACATTATTCAGACTGATGCTAACAGCACGATTCAGAATGATGCTAACAACATGATTCTAATGATGCAAACAGCACGAATCAGAATGATGCTAACTGCACGATTCGGAATGATGCTAACATCACGATTCAGAATGACGCTAAGCACATTATTCAGACTGATGCTAACAGCACGAATCAGGATGATGCTAACAACATGATTCGAATGATGCAAACAGCACGAATCAGAATGATGCTAACTGCACGATTCGGAATGATGCAAACAGCAAGTTTCAGAATGATGCGAACAACAAGACTCAGAATATTGCTAATAGCACGATTCAGAATGATGTTAACAGCACGATTCAGAACGATGCTAACAGCATGATTCAGAATGATATGAAACGCATGATTCAGAATGATGCCATCAGCACGATTCAGAATGATAATAATAGCGCGATTCAGAATGATGCTAACAGCACGATTCAGAATGATGCGAAAAGCAAATTTCAGAATGATGCTAACAACAAGATTCAGAATTTTGCTCACAGCACGATTAAGAATGATGCTAACAGCACGATTCAGAATGATGCGAACAACATGAATCAGAATGATGCGAAAAGCAAATTTCAGAATGATGCTAACAACAAGATTCAGAATTTTGCTCACAGCACGATTAAGAATGATGCTAACAGCACGATTCAGAATGATGCGAACAACATGAATCAGAATGATGCGAAAAGCAAATTTCAGAATGATGCTAACAACAAGATTCAGAATTTTGCTCACAGCACGATTAAGAATGATGTTAACAGCACGATACAGAATGATGTTAACAGCACGATTCAGAATGATGATAACAGCACAATTCAGAATGATGCCAACAGCCAGATTCAGAATGATGATAACAGCAAATCTCAGATGGATGTTAAGAGCACGATTCAGAATGATATTAACAACAAGATTCAGAATGATGCTAACAGCATGAATCAGAATGATGCCAACAGCACGATTCAGAATGATGCTAACAACACGATTCAGAATGATGCTAACGGCAAGATTCAGAACAATGTTAACAGCACGATTCAGAATGATGCTAACAGCACGATTCACAATGATGTGAACAGCAAGGTGCTGAAAGATGCTGACAGTACGATTCAGGATGATGCTAACAGCAAGGTTTTGAATGACAGTAACTGCACGATTCAGAATGATGCCAACAGCAAATTTCAGAATGACGCTCACAACATGATTCAGAATGATGCTAACAGCACAATTCAGAATGATGTTCACAAATGATTCAGAATGATGTAAACAACATGATTCAGAATTATGCTAACAACAAGGTTCAGAATGATACGAACAACAAGATTCAGAATGATGCTAACAGCACGAATCAGAATGATGCTAACGGCAAAATTCAGAACAATGTAAACAGCACGATTCAGAATGATGTTAACAACGAGATTCGGAAAGATGCGAACAGTTTGATTCAGAATGATGCTAACAACATAATTCAAAATGATGCTCACAGCACGATTTTGAATGATGCTAACAGCAAGATTTTGAATGATACTAACTGCACGATTCAGAATGATGCAAACAGCAAATTTCAGAATGATGCCAACAGCAAATTTCAGAATGACACTCACAACATGAATCAGAATGATGCTAACAGCACAATTCAGAATGATGTTAACAACTGATTCAGAATGATGTTAACAGCACAATTCAGAATGATGCTAACAGCACGATTGATAATGATGCTAACAGAAAGGTTCAGAATGATGCTAACAGCACGATTCATAATGATGCTGACAGCACAATTCAAAATGATGCTAACAGCAAGGTTCAGAATGATACTAACAGCACGATTCAGAATGATGCTCGCAACATGATTCAGAATAATGCGAAAAGCAAATTTCAGAACGATGCGAACAACAAGACTCAGAAGTTTGCTCATAGCACGATTCAGAATGATGCTAACGGCAAGATTCAGAAAAATGTTAACAGCACGATTCATAATGATGCTAACAGAAAGGTTCAGAATGATGCTGACAGCACGATTCAAAATGATGCTAACAGCAAGGTTCAGAATGATACTAACAGCACGATTCAGAATGATGCTCACAAACTGATTCAAATGATGCGACCTGCAAATTTCAAAATTTTGCCAACAACATGATTCAGAATTTTGCTAACAGCACGATTCAGAATGATGCGAACAGGACGATTCAGAATGATGTTAACAACATGATCAGAATGATGCGAATATCACGATTCAGAATGATGCTTACAGCACGATTCAGAATGATGCTATCAGCAAGGTTCTGAATGATGCAAACAACTAGATTCAGAATGATGCTAACAGCATGATTCAGAAAGATGCTAACTGCACGATTCAGAATGATGCCAACAGCAAATTTCAGAATGACGCTCACAACGTGATTCAGAATGATGCTAACAGCACAATTCAGAATGATGTTAACAACATGATTCAGAATGTTGTAAACAACTTGATTCAGAATGATGTTAACAGCAAGATTCAGAAAGATGTTAACAACATGATCAGAATGATGCTAAGTACACGATTCAGAATGATGCTAACAGCACGATTCAGAATGATACTAAACGCATGATTCAGAATGATGCCTAAAACATGATTCAGAATGATGCCATCAGCACGATTCAGAATGATAATAATAGCGGGATTCAGAATGATGCAAACAACGCAATTCAGAATGATGCTAACAGCACGATTCAGAATGATGCGAACAACATGAATCAGAACGATGCGAAAAGCAAATTTCAGAACGATGCTAACAACAAGATTCTGAATTTTGCTCACAGCACAATTAAGAATGATGCTAACAGCACGATTCAGAATGATGTTAACAGCACGATTCAGAATGATGCCAACAGCAAGATTCAGAATGATGATAACAGCAAATTTCAGATGCATGTTAACAGCACGATTCAGAATGATATTAACAACAAGATTCAGAATGATGCATACAGCATGATTCAGAATGAAGCAAACAGCATGATTCAGAATGATGTTAACAGAAAATTTCAGAAGGATGTGAACAGCACGATTCAGAATGATACTCACAACAAGGTTCAGAATGATGCCAACAGCAAGATTTTGAATGATACTAACTGCACGATTCAGAATGATGCAAACAGCAAATTTCAGAATGATGCCAACAGCAAATTTCAGAATGACACTCACAACATGAATCAGAATGATGCTAACAGCACAATTCAGAATGATGTTAACAACTGATTCAGAATGATGTTAACAGCACAATTCAGAATGATGCTAACAGCACGATTGATAATGATGCTAACAGAAAGGTTCAGAATGATGCTAACAGCACGATTCATAATGATGCTGACAGCACAATTCAAAATGATGCTAACAGCAAGGTTCAGAATGATACTAACAGCACGATTCAGAATGATGCTCGCAACATGATTCAGAATCATGCGAAAAGCAAATTTCAGAACGATGCGAACAACAAGACTCAGAAGTTTGCTCATAGCACGATTCAGAATGATGCTAACGGCAAGATTCAGAAAAATGTTAACAGCACGATTCATAATGATGCTAACAGAAAGGTTCAGAATGATGCTGACAGCACGATTCAAAATGATGCTAACAGCAAGGTTCAGAATGATACTAACAGCACGATTCAGAATGATGCTCACAAACTGATTCAAATGATGCGACCTGCAAATTTCAAAATTTTGCCAACAACATGATTCAGAATTTTGCTAACAGCACGATTCAGAATGATGCGAACAGGACGATTCAGAATGATGTTAACAACATGATCAGAATGATGCGAATATCACGATTCAGAATGATGCTTACAGCACGATTCAGAATGATGCTAACAACATGATTCAAAATGATACTAACAACATCATTCAGAATGATACTAACAGCATGATTCAGAATGTTGTTAACAACTAGATTCAGAATAGTTCTCCCAGCAATGTTCAGAATGATGCTAACAGCATGATTCAGAATGATGCTGAGAGCACGATTCAGAATGATGCTAACAGCACGATTCAGAATGATGCTCACAACATAATTCAGAATGATGCCAACAGCACGATTCAGAATGATGCTGAGAGCACGATTCAGAATGATGCTAACAGCACGATTAGCAATGATGCTAACAGCACGATTCTGAATGATGTTAATAGCATGATTCAGAATGATGCTCGCAGCACGATTCAGAATGATGCTAACAGCACGATTCATGATGATGCTAACAACATAATTCAGAAAGATGCCAACAGCACGATTCAGAATGATGTCAACAGCACGATTGAGAATGATGCTAAGCACATTATTCAGACTGATGCTAACAGCACGATTCAGAATGATGCTAACAACATGATTCTAATGATGCAAACAGCACGAATCAGAATGATGCTAACTGCACGATTCGGAATGATGCTAACATCACGATTCAGAATGACGCTAAGCACATTATTCAGACTGATGCTAACAGCACGAATCAGGATGATGCTAACAACATGATTCGAATGATGCAAACAGCACGAATCAGAATGATGCTAACTGCACGATTCGGAATGATGCAAACAGCAAGTTTCAGAATGATGCGAACAACAAGACTCAGAATATTGCTAATAGCACGATTCAGAATGATGTTAACAGCACGATTCAGAACGATGCTAACAGCATGATTCAGAATGATATGAAACGCATGATTCAGAATGATGCCATCAGCACGATTCAGAATGATAATAATAGCGCGATTCAGAATGATGCTAACAGCACGATTCAGAATGATGCGAAAAGCAAATTTCAGAATGATGCTAACAACAAGATTCAGAATTTTGCTCACAGCACGATTAAGAATGATGCTAACAGCACGATTCAGAATGATGCGAACAACATGAATCAGAATGATGCGAAAAGCAAATTTCAGAATGATGCTAACAACAAGATTCAGAATTTTGCTCACAGCACGATTAAGAATGATGCTAACAGCACGATTCAGAATGATGCGAACAACATGAATCAGAATGATGCGAAAAGCAAATTTCAGAATGATGCTAACAACAAGATTCAGAATTTTGCTCACAGCACGATTAAGAATGATGTTAACAGCACGATACAGAATGATGTTAACAGCACGATTCAGAATGATGATAACAGCACAATTCAGAATGATGCCAACAGCCAGATTCAGAATGATGATAACAGCAAATCTCAGATGGATGTTAAGAGCACGATTCAGAATGATATTAACAACAAGATTCAGAATGATGCTAACAGCATGAATCAGAATGATGCCAACAGCACGATTCAGAATGATGCTAACAACACGATTCAGAATGATGCTAACGGCAAGATTCAGAACAATGTTAACAGCACGATTCAGAATGATGCTAACAGCACGATTCACAATGATGTGAACAGCAAGGTGCTGAAAGATGCTGACAGTACGATTCAGGATGATGCTAACAGCAAGGTTTTGAATGACAGTAACTGCACGATTCAGAATGATGCCAACAGCAAATTTCAGAATGACGCTCACAACATGATTCAGAATGATGCTAACAGCACAATTCAGAATGATGTTCACAAATGATTCAGAATGATGTAAACAACATGATTCAGAATTATGCTAACAACAAGGTTCAGAATGATACGAACAACAAGATTCAGAATGATGCTAACAGCACGAATCAGAATGATGCTAACGGCAAAATTCAGAACAATGTAAACAGCACGATTCAGAATGATGTTAACAACGAGATTCGGAAAGATGCGAACAGTTTGATTCAGAATGATGCTAACAACATAATTCAAAATGATGCTCACAGCACGATTTTGAATGATGCTAACAGCAAGATTTTGAATGATACTAACTGCACGATTCAGAATGATGCAAACAGCAAATTTCAGAATGATGCCAACAGCAAATTTCAGAATGACACTCACAACATGAATCAGAATGATGCTAACAGCACAATTCAGAATGATGTTAACAACTGATTCAGAATGATGTTAACAGCACAATTCAGAATGATGCTAACAGCACGATTGATAATGATGCTAACAGAAAGGTTCAGAATGATGCTAACAGCACGATTCATAATGATGCTGACAGCACAATTCAAAATGATGCTAACAGCAAGGTTCAGAATGATACTAACAGCACGATTCAGAATGATGCTCGCAACATGATTCAGAATCATGCGAAAAGCAAATTTCAGAACGATGCGAACAACAAGACTCAGAAGTTTGCTCATAGCACGATTCAGAATGATGCTAACGGCAAGATTCAGAAAAATGTTAACAGCACGATTCATAATGATGCTAACAGAAAGGTTCAGAATGATGCTGACAGCACGATTCAAAATGATGCTAACAGCAAGGTTCAGAATGATACTAACAGCACGATTCAGAATGATGCTCACAAACTGATTCAAATGATGCGACCTGCAAATTTCAAAATTTTGCCAACAACATGATTCAGAATTTTGCTAACAGCACGATTCAGAATGATGCGAACAGGACGATTCAGAATGATGTTAACAACATGATCAGAATGATGCGAATATCACGATTCAGAATGATGCTTACAGCACGATTCAGAATGATGCTATCAGCAAGGTTCTGAATGATGCAAACAACTAGATTCAGAATGATGCTAACAGCATGATTCAGAAAGATGCTAACTGCACGATTCAGAATGATGCCAACAGCAAATTTCAGAATGACGCTCACAACGTGATTCAGAATGATGCTAACAGCACAATTCAGAATGATGTTAACAACATGATTCAGAATGTTGTAAACAACTTGATTCAGAATGATGTTAACAGCAAGATTCAGAAAGATGTTAACAACATGATCAGAATGATGCTAAGTACACGATTCAGAATGATGCTAACAGCACGATTCAGAATGATACTAAACGCATGATTCAGAATGATGCCTAAAACATGATTCAGAATGATGCCATCAGCACGATTCAGAATGATAATAATAGCGGGATTCAGAATGATGCAAACAACGCAATTCAGAATGATGCTAACAGCACGATTCAGAATGATGCGAACAACATGAATCAGAACGATGCGAAAAGCAAATTTCAGAACGATGCTAACAACAAGATTCTGAATTTTGCTCACAGCACAATTAAGAATGATGCTAACAGCACGATTCAGAATGATGTTAACAGCACGATTCAGAATGATGCCAACAGCAAGATTCAGAATGATGATAACAGCAAATTTCAGATGCATGTTAACAGCACGATTCAGAATGATATTAACAACAAGATTCAGAATGATGCATACAGCATGATTCAGAATGAAGCAAACAGCATGATTCAGAATGATGTTAACAGAAAATTTCAGAAGGATGTGAACAGCACGATTCAGAATGATACTCACAACAAGGTTCAGAATGATGCCAACAGCAAGATTTTGAATGATACTAACTGCACGATTCAGAATGATGCAAACAGCAAATTTCAGAATGATGCCAACAGCAAATTTCAGAATGACACTCACAACATGAATCAGAATGATGCTAACAGCACAATTCAGAATGATGTTAACAACTGATTCAGAATGATGTTAACAGCACAATTCAGAATGATGCTAACAGCACGATTGATAATGATGCTAACAGAAAGGTTCAGAATGATGCTAACAGCACGATTCATAATGATGCTGACAGCACAATTCAAAATGATGCTAACAGCAAGGTTCAGAATGATACTAACAGCACGATTCAGAATGATGCTCGCAACATGATTCAGAATCATGCGAAAAGCAAATTTCAGAACGATGCGAACAACAAGACTCAGAAGTTTGCTCATAGCACGATTCAGAATGATGCTAACGGCAAGATTCAGAAAAATGTTAACAGCACGATTCATAATGATGCTAACAGAAAGGTTCAGAATGATGCTGACAGCACGATTCAAAATGATGCTAACAGCAAGGTTCAGAATGATACTAACAGCACGATTCAGAATGATGCTCACAAACTGATTCAAATGATGCGACCTGCAAATTTCAAAATTTTGCCAACAACATGATTCAGAATTTTGCTAACAGCACGATTCAGAATGATGCGAACAGGACGATTCAGAATGATGTTAACAACATGATCAGAATGATGCGAATATCACGATTCAGAATGATGCTTACAGCACGATTCAGAATGATGCTAACAACATGATTCAAAATGATACTAACAACATCATTCAGAATGATACTAACAGCATGATTCAGAATGTTGTTAACAACTAGATTCAGAATAGTTCTCCCAGCAATGTTCAGAATGATGCTAACAGCATGATTCAGAATGATGCTGAGAGCACGATTCAGAATGATGCTAACAGCACGATTCAGAATGATGCTCACAACATAATTCAGAATGATGCCAACAGCACGATTCAGAATGATGCTGAGAGCACGATTCAGAATGATGCTAACAGCACGATTAGCAATGATGCTAACAGCACGATTCTGAATGATGTTAATAGCATGATTCAGAATGATGCTCGCAGCACGATTCAGAATGATGCTAACAGCACGATTCATGATGATGCTAACAACATAATTCAGAAAGATGCCAACAGCACGATTCAGAATGATGTCAACAGCACGATTGAGAATGATGCTAAGCACATTATTCAGACTGATGCTAACAGCACGATTCAGAATGATGCTAACAACATGATTCTAATGATGCAAACAGCACGAATCAGAATGATGCTAACTGCACGATTCGGAATGATGCTAACATCACGATTCAGAATGACGCTAAGCACATTATTCAGACTGATGCTAACAGCACGAATCAGGATGATGCTAACAACATGATTCGAATGATGCAAACAGCACGAATCAGAATGATGCTAACTGCACGATTCGGAATGATGCAAACAGCAAGTTTCAGAATGATGCGAACAACAAGACTCAGAATATTGCTAATAGCACGATTCAGAATGATGTTAACAGCACGATTCAGAACGATGCTAACAGCATGATTCAGAATGATATGAAACGCATGATTCAGAATGATGCCATCAGCACGATTCAGAATGATAATAATAGCGCGATTCAGAATGATGCTAACAGCACGATTCAGAATGATGCGAAAAGCAAATTTCAGAATGATGCTAACAACAAGATTCAGAATTTTGCTCACAGCACGATTAAGAATGATGCTAACAGCACGATTCAGAATGATGCGAACAACATGAATCAGAATGATGCGAAAAGCAAATTTCAGAATGATGCTAACAACAAGATTCAGAATTTTGCTCACAGCACGATTAAGAATGATGCTAACAGCACGATTCAGAATGATGCGAACAACATGAATCAGAATGATGCGAAAAGCAAATTTCAGAATGATGCTAACAACAAGATTCAGAATTTTGCTCACAGCACGATTAAGAATGATGTTAACAGCACGATACAGAATGATGTTAACAGCACGATTCAGAATGATGATAACAGCACAATTCAGAATGATGCCAACAGCCAGATTCAGAATGATGATAACAGCAAATCTCAGATGGATGTTAAGAGCACGATTCAGAATGATATTAACAACAAGATTCAGAATGATGCTAACAGCATGAATCAGAATGATGCCAACAGCACGATTCAGAATGATGCTAACAACACGATTCAGAATGATGCTAACGGCAAGATTCAGAACAATGTTAACAGCACGATTCAGAATGATGCTAACAGCACGATTCACAATGATGTGAACAGCAAGGTGCTGAAAGATGCTGACAGTACGATTCAGGATGATGCTAACAGCAAGGTTTTGAATGACAGTAACTGCACGATTCAGAATGATGCCAACAGCAAATTTCAGAATGACGCTCACAACATGATTCAGAATGATGCTAACAGCACAATTCAGAATGATGTTCACAAATGATTCAGAATGATGTAAACAACATGATTCAGAATTATGCTAACAACAAGGTTCAGAATGATACGAACAACAAGATTCAGAATGATGCTAACAGCACGAATCAGAATGATGCTAACGGCAAAATTCAGAACAATGTAAACAGCACGATTCAGAATGATGTTAACAACGAGATTCGGAAAGATGCGAACAGTTTGATTCAGAATGATGCTAACAACATAATTCAAAATGATGCTCACAGCACGATTTTGAATGATGCTAACAGCAAGATTTTGAATGATACTAACTGCACGATTCAGAATGATGCAAACAGCAAATTTCAGAATGATGCCAACAGCAAATTTCAGAATGACACTCACAACATGAATCAGAATGATGCTAACAGCACAATTCAGAATGATGTTAACAACTGATTCAGAATGATGTTAACAGCACAATTCAGAATGATGCTAACAGCACGATTGATAATGATGCTAACAGAAAGGTTCAGAATGATGCTAACAGCACGATTCATAATGATGCTGACAGCACAATTCAAAATGATGCTAACAGCAAGGTTCAGAATGATACTAACAGCACGATTCAGAATGATGCTCGCAACATGATTCAGAATCATGCGAAAAGCAAATTTCAGAACGATGCGAACAACAAGACTCAGAAGTTTGCTCATAGCACGATTCAGAATGATGCTAACGGCAAGATTCAGAAAAATGTTAACAGCACGATTCATAATGATGCTAACAGAAAGGTTCAGAATGATGCTGACAGCACGATTCAAAATGATGCTAACAGCAAGGTTCAGAATGATACTAACAGCACGATTCAGAATGATGCTCACAAACTGATTCAAATGATGCGACCTGCAAATTTCAAAATTTTGCCAACAACATGATTCAGAATTTTGCTAACAGCACGATTCAGAATGATGCGAACAGGACGATTCAGAATGATGTTAACAACATGATCAGAATGATGCGAATATCACGATTCAGAATGATGCTTACAGCACGATTCAGAATGATGCTAACAACATGATTCAAAATGATACTAACAACATCATTCAGAATGATACTAACAGCATGATTCAGAATGTTGTTAACAACTAGATTCAGAATAGTTCTCCCAGCAATGTTCAGAATGATGCTAACAGCATGATTCAGAATGATGCTGAGAGCACGATTCAGAATGATGCTAACAGCACGATTCAGAATGATGCTCACAACATAATTCAGAATGATGCCAACAGCACGATTCAGAATGATGCTGAGAGCACGATTCAGAATGATGCTAACAGCACGATTAGCAATGATGCTAACAGCACGATTCTGAATGATGTTAATAGCATGATTCAGAATGATGCTCGCAGCACGATTCAGAATGATGCTAACAGCACGATTCATGATGATGCTAACAACATAATTCAGAAAGATGCCAACAGCACGATTCAGAATGATGTCAACAGCACGATTGAGAATGATGCTAAGCACATTATTCAGACTGATGCTAACAGCACGATTCAGAATGATGCTAACAACATGATTCTAATGATGCAAACAGCACGAATCAGAATGATGCTAACTGCACGATTCGGAATGATGCTAACATCACGATTCAGAATGACGCTAAGCACATTATTCAGACTGATGCTAACAGCACGAATCAGGATGATGCTAACAACATGATTCGAATGATGCAAACAGCACGAATCAGAATGATGCTAACTGCACGATTCGGAATGATGCAAACAGCAAGTTTCAGAATGATGCGAACAACAAGACTCAGAATATTGCTAATAGCACGATTCAGAATGATGTTAACAGCACGATTCAGAACGATGCTAACAGCATGATTCAGAATGATATGAAACGCATGATTCAGAATGATGTTAACAACATGATCAGAATGATGCTAATAACACGATTCAGAATGATGCTACCAGCACGATTCAGAATGATACTAAACGCATGATTCAGAATGATGCCATCAGCACGATTCAGAATGATAATAATAGCGCGATTCAGAATGATGCGAACAGCATGATTCAGAATGATGCGAAAAGCAAATTTCAGAATGATGCTAACAACAAGATTCAGAATTTTGCTCACAGCACGATTAAGAATGATGTTAACAGCACGATACAGAATGATGTTAACAGCACGATTCAGAATGATGATAACAGCACAATTCAGAATGATGCCAACAGCCAGATTCAGAATGATGATAACAGCAAATCTCAGATGGATGTTAAGAGCACGATTCAGAATGATATTAACAACAAGATTCAGAATGATGCTAACAGCACGAATCAGAATGATGCCAACAGCACGATTCAGAATGATGCTAACAACACGATTCAGAATGATGCTAACGGCAAGATTCAGAACAATGTTAACAGCACGATTCACAATGATGTGAACAGCAAGGTGCTGAAAGATGCTGACAGTACGATTCAGGATGATGCTAACAGCAAGGTTTTGAATGACAGTAACTGCACGATTCAGAATGATGCCAACAGCAAATTTCAGAATGACGCTCACAACATGATTCAGAATGATGCTGACAGCACAATTCAGAATGATGTTCACAAATGATTCAGAATGATGTAAACAACATGATTCAGAATTATGCTAACAACAAGGTTCAGAATGATACGAACAACAAGATTCAGAATGATGCTAACAGCACGAATCAGAATGATGCTAACGGCAAAATTCAGAACAATGTAAACAGCACGATTCAGAATGATGTTAACAACAAGATTCGGAAAGATGCGAACAGTATGATTCAGAATGATGCTAACAACATAATTCAAAATGATGCTCACAGCACGATTTTGAATGATGCTAACAGCAAGATTTTGAATGATACTAACTGCACGATTCAGAATGATGCAAACAGCAAATTTCAGAATGATGCCAACAGCAAATTTCAGAATGACACTCACAACATGAATCAGAATGATGCTAACAGCACAATTCAGAATGATGTTAACAACTGATTCAGAATGATGTTAACAGCACAATTCAGAATGATGCTAACAGCACGATTGATAATGATGCTAACAGAAAGGTTCAGAATGATGCTAACAGCACGATTCATAATGATGCTGACAGCACAATTCAAAATGATGCTAACAGCAAGGTTCAGAATGATACTAACAGCACGATTCAGAATGATGCTCGCAACATGATTCAGAATAATGCGAAAAGCAAATTTCAGAACGATGCGAACAACAAGACTCAGAATTTTGCTCATAGCACGATTCAGAATGATGTTAACAGGACGATTCAGAATGATGTTAACAACATGATTCAGAATGATGCTAATAACACGATTCAGAATGATGATAACAGCACGATTCAGAATGAGGCTAACAACATCATTCAGAATGATACTAACAGCATGATTCAGAATGTTGTTAACAACTAGATTCAGAATAGTTCTCCCAGCATTGGTCAGAATGATGCTAACAGCATGATTCAGAATGATTCTAACAGCAGGATTCAGAATGATGCTCAAAACATGATTCAGAATGATGCTAACAGCACGATTCAGAATGATGCAACAGTACCATTCAGAATGATACTAACAACACGATTCAGAATAATGCTCACAACATGATTCAGAATGATGCTAACAGCACGATTCCGAATGATGTTAACAACATGATTCAGAATGATGCTAATAACACGATTCAGAATGATGATAACAGCACGATTCAGAATGATGCTAACAACATGATTCAGAATGATGCTAACAGCACGATTCCGAATGAGGGTAACAACTAGATTCAGAATAGTTCTCCCAGCAATGTTCAGAATGATGCTAACAACACAATTCAGAATGATGCTAACAGCATGATTCTGAATGATTTTAACAGCAGGATTCAGAATGATGCTAATAGCTCAATTCAGAATGATGCTGAGAGCATGATTCAGAATGATGCCAAGAACATGACTCAGAATGACACAGACAGCACGATTCAGAATGATGCTGACAACACGATTCAGAATGATGCTAACAGCACGATTAGGAATGATGCTAACAGCACGAACCTGAATGATGTTAATAGCACGATTCAGAATGATGCTCGCAGCACAATTCAGAATGATGCTAACAGCACGATTCAGAATGATGCTAACAACATAATTCAGAAAGATGCCAACAGCACGATTCAGAATTATGCTAAGAACATTATTCAGACTGAGGCTAACAGCACGATTCTGAACCTTGCCATTAGCATCATTCTGAATCGTGCTGTTAGCATCATTCTGAATTGTGCTGTTAGTATCATTCTGAATCGGGCTGTTTGCATCTTTCTGAATCATGTTGTTAGCATCATTTTGAATCATGTTGTTAGCATCATTCTGAATCGTGCTTTTATCATCATTCTGAATCATGTTGTTAGCATCATTTGAATCATGTTGTTAACCTCATTCTGAATCGTGCTGTTAGCAAAATTCTGAATCTTGTTGTTCGCATCATTCTGAATCATGTTGTAAGCATCATTCTGAATCATGCTTTTCATATCGTTCAGAATGATGCTGTTAACATCATTCTGAATCATGTTGTTAGCATCATTCTGAATCGTGCTGTTAGCATCATGCTGAATTGTACTGTTAGTATCATTCTGAATCCTGCTGTTAAAATCATTCTGAATCGTGCTGTTACCATCATTCTGAATCGTGTTATTAGCAAAATTCTGAGTCTTTTTGTTCGCATCATTCTGAAACTTGCTGTTAGTATCATTCTGAATCATGTTGTGAGCATCATTCTGAAACATGTTGTTAGCATCATTCTGATTCTTGCTGTTAACATCATTCTGAATCGTGCTCTTAGTATCATTCTGAATCATACTGTTAGTATCATTCTGAATCATGCTGTTTGCATCATTCTGAACCTTGCTGTTTGCATCATTCTCAATCTTGCTGTTACCATCATTCTGAATCATGCTGTTCATATCATTCTGAATCGTGCTGTTAACATCCATCTGAGTCGTGCTGTTAGCACCATTCTGAATCGTGCTGTTAGCATCATTCAGAATCATGTTGATAGTATCATTCTGAATTGTGCTGTCAGCATCATTATGAATCATGCTGTTAGCATCTTTGTGAACCTTTCTGTTAGCATCATTCTGAATCTTGCTGTTGGCATCATTTTGAATCTTGCTGTTTGCATCATTCTGAATCGTGTTGTTAACATCATTCTGAATCTTGTTGTTTGCATCATTCTGAAATTTGCTGAATCATGTTGTTAGCATCATTCTGAATCGTGCTGTTAGCATTATTCTGAACCTTGTCATTAGCATCATTCTGAATCGTGCTGTTAGCATCATTCTGAATTGTGCTGTTAGTATCATTCTGAATCGTGCCGTTAACTTCATTCTGAATCGTGTTGTTGGCATCATTCTTATCGTGCTGTTAGCATCATTCTGAATCATGTTGTGAGAATCATTCTGAACATCGCTGGGAGCACTATTCGGAATGTAGTTGTTAACATCATTCTGATCGTGCTGTTAGCATCATTCTGAATGATGGTGTTAGCATCATTCTGAATCGTGCTGTTAGCATCTTTCTGAATCATGTTGTTAGCATCATTCTGAATGATGTTGTTCACATGATTCTGAATCGTACTGTTTGCATCATTCTGAATCGTGATGTTAGCATCATTCTGAATCATGTTGTGAGCATCATTCTGAATCGTGCTGTTTGCATCATTCTGAATCGGGCTGTTAGCATCATTCTGAATCGTGATGTTAGCATCATTCTGAATCATGTTGTGAGCATCATTCTGAATCGTGTTGTTAGTATCATTCTGAATCGTGCTGTTAGCATCATTCTGAATCGTGCTGTTAGCATCATTCTGAATCATGCTGTTAGTATCATTTTGAATCATGTTGTTTGCATCATTCTGAATCGTGCTTTTATCATCATTCTGAACCGTGATGTTAGCATCTTTCTGAATCATGTTGTTAGCATCATTTTGAATCATGTTGTTAGCATCATTCTGAATCGTGCTTTTATCATCATTCTGAATCGTGATGTTAGCATCATTCTGAATCATGTTGTGAGCATCATTCTGAATCGTGCTGTTTGCATCATTCTGAATCGGGCTGTTAGCATCATTCTGAATCGTGATGTGAGCATCATTCTGAATCATGTTGTGAGCATCATTCTGAATCGTGCTGTTAGCATCATTCTGAATCGTGCTGTTAGCATCATTCTGAATCATGCTGTTAGTATCATTTTGAATCATGTTGTTTGCATCATTCTGAATCGTGCTTTTATCATCATTCTGAATCGTGTATTTTGCATCATTCTGAATCATGTTGTGAGCATCATTCTGAATCGTGTTGTTAGTATCATTCTGAATCGTGCTGTTTGCATCATTCTGCATTGTGCTGTTAGCATCATTCTGCATCGTGCTGTTAGCATCATTCTGAATCGTGCTGTTAGCATCATTCTGAACCGTGATGTTAGCATCTTTCTGAATCATGTCGTTAGCATCATTCTGAATCATGTTGTCAGCATCATTTTGAATCATGTTGTTAGCATCATTCAGAATCGTGCTGTTAGCATCATTCTGAATCGTGCTGTGAGCATCATTCTGAATCATGCTGTTAGTATCATTTTGAATCATGTTGTTAGCATCATTCTGAATCGTGCTTTTATCATCATTCTGAATCGTGTATTTTGCATCATTCTGAATCATGTTGTGAGCATCATTCTGAATCGTGTTGTTAGTATCATTCTGAATCGTGCTGTTTGCATCATTCTGCATCGTGCTGTTAGCATCATTCTGAATCGTGCTGTTAGCATCATTCTGAACCGTGATGTTAGCATCTTTCTGAATCATGTCGTTAGCATCATTTTGAATCATGTTGTTAGCATCATTCTAAATCGTGTTGTCAGCATCATTCTGAATCCTGCTGTTAGCATCTTTCTGAATCGTGCTGTTAGCATCATTCTGAATCGTGCTGTTAGCATCATTCTGAATCATGCTGTTAGCATCATTCTGCACCATGTTTTGAGCATCATTCTGAATTGTGCCGTTAACATCATTCTGACTCATGTTGTTAGCCTCATTCTAATCGTGCTGTTAGCATCATTCTGAACCGTGTATTTAGCATCATTCTGAATCATGTTGCTAACCTCATTCTGAATCGTGTTGTTTGCATGATTCTGCATCGTGCTGTTAGCATCATTCTGAATCGTGATGTTAGCATCATTTTGAATCATGTTGTGAGCATCATTCTGAATCGTGCTGTTAGTATCATTCTGAATCGTGCTGTTTGCATCATTCTGCATCATGTTGTGAGCATCATTCTGAATCGTGATGTTAGAATCATTCTGAATCGTGCTGTTAGCATTATTCTGAATCGTGCTGTGAGCGTCATTCTGAATCATGTTGTGCGCATCATTCTGAACCGTGATGTTAGCATCTTTCTGAATCATTTTGTTGGCATCATTTTGAATCATGTTGTTAGCATCATTCTGAATCGTGCTTTTATCATCATTCTGAATCGTGTTATTAGCATCATTCTGAATCGTGCTGTTAGAATCATTCGGAATCGTGTTGTTAACATCATTCTGAATCGTGCTGTTAGCATCATTCTGCACCATGTTTTGAGCATCATTCTGAATCGTGCCGTTAACATCATTCTGACTCATGTTGTTAGCCTCATTCTAAACATGCTGTTAGCATCATTCTGAATCATGTTTTGAGCATCATTCTGAATCGTGTTGTTAGCATCATTCCGAATCGTGCAGTTAGCATCATTCTGATTCGTGCTGTTTGCATCATTCGAATCATGTTGTTAGCATCATTCTGAACATCGTTGGGAGCACTATTCTGAATATAGTTGTTAACAATATTCTGATCGTGCAGTTAGTATCATTCTGAATGATGTTGTTAGCCTCACTCTGAATCGTACTGTGAGCATCATTCTGAACCATGATGTTAGCATCTTTCTGAATCATGTTGTTAGCATCATTTTGAATCATGTTGTTAGCCTCATTCTAAACATGCTGTTAGCATCATTCTGAATCATGTTGTGAGCATCATTCTGAATCATGTTGTTAACCTCATTCTGAATCGTGCTGTTAGCATCATTCTGAATCGTGCTGTTAGCATCATTCTGAATCGTGTTGTTAGCGTCATTCTGAATCGTGCTGTTGGCATCATTCTGAATCATGTTGTTAACGTCATTCAGAATCGTGCTGTTAGCATCTTTCTGAATCATGTTGTTAGCATCATTTTGAATCATGTTGTTAGCATCATTCTAAATCGTGCTTTTATCATCATTCTGAATCGTGTTATTAGCATCATTCTGAATCATGTTGTTAGCATCATTTTGAATCATGTTGTTAGCATCATTCTGAATCGTGCTCTTTGCACCATTCTGAATCGTGCTCTTTGCATCATTCTGAATCGTGCTGTTAGCATCATTCTGAATCGTGATGTTAGCATCATTCTGAATCATGTTGTGAGCATCATTCTGAATCGTGTTGTTAGTATCATTCTGAATCGTGCTGTTAGCATCATTCTGAATCATGCTGTTAGTATCATTTTGAATCATGTTGTTAGCATCATTCTGAATCGTGTATTTAGCATCATTCTGAATCATGTTGCTAACCTCATTTTGAATCGTGCTGTTTGCATCATTCTGCATCGTGCTGTTAGCATCATTCTGAATCGTGATGTTAGCATCATTTTGAATCATGTTGTGAGCATCATTCTGAATCGTGCTGTTAGTATCATTCTGAATCGTGCTGTTTGCATCATTCTGCATCGTGCTGTTAGCATCATTCTGAATCGTGATGTTAGAATCATTCTGAATCGTGCTGTTAGCATTATTCTGAATCGTGCTGTGAGCGTCATTCTGAATCATGTTGTGCGCATCATTCTGAACCGTGATGTTAGCATCTTTCTGAATCATTTTGTTGGCATCATTTTGAATCATGTTGTTAGCATCATTCTGAATCGTGCTTTTATCATCATTCTGAATCGTGTTATTAGCATCATTCTGAATCGTGCTGTTAGAATCATTCGGAATCGTGTTGTTAACATCATTCTGAATCGTGCTGTTAGCATCATTCTGCACCATGTTTTGAGCATCATTCTGAATCGTGCCGTTAACATCATTCTGACTCATGTTGTTAGCCTCATTCTAAACATGCTGTTAGCATCATTCTGAATCATGTTTTGAGCATCATTCTGAATCGTGCTGTTAGCATCATTCCGAATCGTGCAGTTAGCATCATTCTGATTCGTGCTGTTTGCATCATTCGAATCATGTTGTTAGCATCATTCTGAACATCGTTGGGAGCACTATTCTGAATATAGTTGTTAACATCATTCTGATCGTGCTGTTAGTATCATTCTGAATGATGTTGTTAGCCTCACTCTGAATCATGTTGTGAGCATCATTCTGAATCGTGATGTTAGAATCATTCTGAATCGTGCTGTTAGCATTATTCTGAATCGTGCTGTGAGCGTCATTCTGAATCATGTTGTGCGCATCATTCTGAACCGTGATGTTAGCATCTTTCTGAATCATTTTGTTGGCATCATTTTGAATCATGTTGTTAGCATCATTCTGAATCGTGCTTTTATCATCATTCTGAATCGTGTTATTAGCATCATTCTGAATCGTGCTGTTAGAATCATTCGGAATCGTGTTGTTAACATCATTCTGAATCGTGCTGTTAGCATCATTCTGCACCATGTTTTGAGCATCATTCTGAATCGTGCCGTTAACATCATTCTGACTCATGTTGTTAGCCTCATTCTAAACATGCTGTTAGCATCATTCTGAATCATGTTTTGAGCATCATTCTGAATCGTGTTGTTAGCATCATTCCGAATCGTGCAGTTAGCATCATTCTGATTCGTGCTGTTTGCATCATTCGAATCATGTTGTTAGCATCATTCTGAACATCGTTGGGAGCACTATTCTGAATATAGTTGTTAACAATATTCTGATCGTGCAGTTAGTATCATTCTGAATGATGTTGTTAGCCTCACTCTGAATCGTACTGTGAGCATCATTCTGAACCATGATGTTAGCATCTTTCTGAATCATGTTGTTAGCATCATTTTGAATCATGTTGTTAGCCTCATTCTAAACATGCTGTTAGCATCATTCTGAATCATGTTGTGAGCATCATTCTGAATCATGTTGTTAACCTCATTCTGAATCGTGCTGTTAGCATCATTCTGAATCGTGCTGTTAGCATCATTCTGAATCATATTGTTAGCATCATTTTGAATCATGTTGTTAGCATCATTCTAAATCGTGCTTTTATCATCATTCTGAATCGTGTTATTAGCATCATTCTGAATCATGTTGTTAGCATCATTTTGAATCATGTTGTTAGCATCATTCTGAATCGTGCTGTTGGCATCATTCTGAATCATGTTGTTAACGTCATTCAGAATCGTGCTGTTAGCATCTTTCTGAATCATGTTGTTAGCATCATTTTGAATCATGTTGTTAGCATCATTCTAAATCGTGCTTTTATCATCATTCTGAATCGTGTTATTAGCATCATTCTGAATCATGTTGTTAGCATCATTTTGAATCATGTTGTTAGCATCATTCTGAATCGTGCTCTTTGCATCATTCTGAATCGTGCTCTTTGCATCATTCTGAATCGTGCTGTTAGCATCATTCTGAATCATGTTGTGAGCATCATTCTGAATCGTGTTGTTAGTATCATTCTGAATCGTGCTGTTAGCATCATTCTGAATCATGCTGTTAGTATCATTTTGAATCATGTTGTTAGCATCATTCTGAATCGTGTATTTAGCATCATTCTGAATCATGTTGCTAACCTCATTCTGAATCGTGCTGTTTGCATCATTCTGCATCGTGCTGTTAGCATCATTCTGAATCGTGATGTTAGCATCATTTTGAATCATGTTGTGAGCATCATTCTGAATCGTGCTGTTAGTATCATTCTGAATCGTGCTGTTTGCATCATTCTGCATCGTGCTGTTAGCATCATTCTGAATCGTGATGTTAGAATCATTCTGAATCGAGCTGTTAGCATTATTCTGAATCGTGCTGTGAGCGTCATTCTGAATCATGTTGTGCGCATCATTCTGAACCGTGATGTTAGCATCATTCTGAATCATTTTGTTGGCATCATTTTGAATCATGTTGTTAGCATCATTCTGAATCGTGCTTTTATCATCATTCTGAATCGTGTTATTAGCATCATTCTGAATCGTGCTGTTAGAATCATTCGGAATCGTGTTGTTAACATCATTCTGAATCGTGCTGTTAGCATCATTCTGCACCATGTTTTGAGCATCATTCTGAATCGTGCTGTTAACATCATTCTGACTCATGTTGTTAGCCTCATTCTAAACATGCTGTTAGCATCATTCTGAATCATGTTTTGAGCATCATTCTGAATCGTGCTGTTAGCATCATTCCGAATCGTGCAGTTAGCATCATTCTGATTCGTGCTGTTTGCATCATTCGAATCATGTTGTTAGCATCATTCTGAACATCGTTGGGAGCACTATTCTGAATATAGTTGTTAACATCATTCTGATCGTGCTGTTAGTATCATTCTGAATGATGTTGTTAGCCTCACTCTGAATCATGTTGTGAGCATCATTCTGAATCGTGATGTTAGAATCATTCTGAATCGTGCTGTTAGCATTATTCTGAATCGTGCTGTGAGCGTCATTCTGAATCATGTTGTGCGCATCATTCTGAACCGTGATGTTAGAATCATTCTGAATCGTGCTGTTAGCATTATTCTGAATCGTGCTGTGAGCGTCATTCTGAATCATGTTGTGCGCATCATTCTGAACCGTGATGTTAGCATCTTTCTGAATCATTTTGTTGGCATCATTTTGAATCATGTTGTTAGCATCATTCTGAATCGTGCTTTTATCATCATTCTGAATCGTGTTATTAGCATCATTCTGAATCGTGCTGTTAGAATCATTCGGAATCGTGTTGTTAACATCATTCTGAATCGTGCTGTTAGCATCATTCTGCACCATGTTTTGAGCATCATTCTGAATCGTGCCGTTAACATCATTCTGACTCATGTTGTTAGCCTCATTCTAAACATGCTGTTAGCATCATTCTGAATCATGTTTTGAGCATCATTCTGAATCGTGCTGTTAGCATCATTCCGAATCGTGCAGTTAGCATCATTCTGATTCGTGCTGTTTGCATCATTCGAATCATGTTGTTAGCATCATTCTGAACATCGTTGGGAGCACTATTCTGAATATAGTTGTTAACAATATTCTGATCGTGCAGTTAGTATCATTCTGAATGATGTTGTTAGCCTCACTCTGAATCGTACTGTGAGCATCATTCTGAACCATGATGTTAGCATCTTTCTGAATCATGTTGTTAGCATCATTTTGAATCATGTTGTTAGCCTCATTCTAAACATGCTGTTAGCATCATTCTGAATCATGTTGTGAGCATCATTCTGAATCATGTTGTTAACCTCATTCTGAATCGTGCTGTTAGCATCATTCTGAATCGTGCTGTTAGCATCATTCTGAATCGTGTTGTTAGCGTCATTCTGAATCGTGCTGTTGGCATCATTCTGAATCATGTTGTTAACGTCATTCAGAATCGTGCTGTTAGCATCTTTCTGAATCATGTTGTTAGCATCATTTTGAATCATGTTGTTAGCATCATTCTAAATCGTGCTTTTATCATCATTCTGAATCGTGTTATTAGCATCATTCTGAATCATGTTGTTAGCATCATTTTGAATCATGTTGTTAGCATCATTCTGAATCGTGCTCTTTGCATCATTCTGAATCGTGCTCTTTGCATCATTCTGAATCGTGCTGTTAGCATCATTCTGAATCATGTTGTGAGCATCATTCTGAATCGTGTTGTTAGTATCATTCTGAATCGTGCTGTTAGCATCATTCTGAATCATGCTGTTAGTATCATTTTGAATCATGTTGTTAGCATCATTCTGAATCGTGTATTTAGCATCATTCTGAATCATGTTGCTAACCTCATTCTGAATCGTGCTGTTTGCATCATTCTGCATCGTGCTGTTAGCATCATTCTGAATCGTGATGTTAGCATCATTTTGAATCATGTTGTGAGCATCATTCTGAATCGTGCTGTTAGTATCATTCTGAATCGTGCTGTTTGCATCATTCTGCATCGTGCTGTTAGCATCATTCTGAATCGTGATGTTAGAATCATTCTGAATCGAGCTGTTAGCATTATTCTGAATCGTGCTGTGAGCGTCATTCTGAATCATGTTGTGCGCATCATTCTGAACCGTGATGTTAGCATCTTTCTGAATCATTTTGTTGGCATCATTTTGAATCATGTTGTTAGCATCATTCTGAATCGTGTTATTAGCATCATTCTGAATCGTGCTGTTAGAATCATTCGGAATCGTGTTGTTAACATCATTCTGAATCGTGCTGTTAGCATCATTCTGCACCATGTTTTGAGCATCATTCTGAATCGTGCCGTTAACATCATTCTGACTCATGTTTTTAGCCTCATTCTAAACATGCTGTTAGCATCATTCTGAATCATGTTTTGAGCATCATTCTGAATCGTGCTGTTAGCATCATTCCGAATCATGCAGTTAGCATCATTCTGATTCGTGCTGTTTGCATCATTCGAATCATGTTGTTAGCATCATTCTGAACATCGTTGGGAGCACTATTCTGAATATAGTTGTTAACATCATTCTGATCGTGCTGTTAGTATCATTCTGAATGATGTTGTTAGCCTCACTCTGAATCATGTTGTGAGCATCATTCTGAATCGTGCTGTTAGTATCATTCTGAATCGTGCTGTTTGCATCATTCTGCATCGTGCTGTTAGCATCATTCTGAATCGTGATGTTAGAATCATTCTGAATCGTGCTGTTAGCATTATTCTGAATCGTGCTGTGAGTGTCATTCTGAATCATGTTGTGCGCATCATTCTGAACCGTGATGTTAGCATCTTTCTGAATCATTTTGTTGGCATCATTTTGAATCATGTTGTTAGCATCATTCTGAATCGTGCTTTTATCATCATTCTGAATCGTGTTATTAGCATCATTCTGAATCGTGCTGTTAGAATCATTCGGAATCGTGTTGTTAACATCATTCTGAATCGTGCTGTTAGCATCATTCTGCACCATGTTTTGAGCATCATTCTGAATCGTGCCGTTAACATCATTCTGACTCATGTTTTTAGCCTCATTCTAAACATGCTGTTAGCATCATTTTGAATCATGTTTTGAGCATCATTCTGAATCGTGCTGTTAGCATCATTCCGAATCGTGCAGTTAGCATCATTCTGATTCGTGCTGTTTGCATCATTCGAATCATGTTGTTAGCATCATTCTGAACATCGTTGGGAGCACTATTCTGAATATAGTTGTTAACATCATTCTGATCGTGCTGTTAGTATCATTCTGAATGATGTTGTTAGCCTCACTCTGAATCGTACTGTGAGCATCATTCTGAACCATGATGTTAGCATCTTTCTGAATCATGTTGTTAGCATCATTCTAAACATGCTGTTAGCATCATTCTGAATCATGTTGTGAGCATCATTCTGAAACATGTTGTTAACCTCATTCTGAATCGTGCTGTTAGCATCATTCTGAATCGTGTTGTTAGCGTCATTCTGAATCGTGCTGTTGGCATCATTCTGAATCATGTTGTTAACGTCATTCAGAATCGTGCTGTTAGCATCTTTCTGAATCATGTTGTTAGCATCATTTTGAATCATGTTGTTAGCATCATTCTAAATCGTGCTTTTATCATCATTCTGAATCGTGTTATTAGCATCATTTGAATCATGTTGTTAACCTCATTCTGAATCGTGCTGTTTGCATCATTCTGCATCGTGCTGTTAGCATCATTCTGAATCGTGATGTTAGAATCATTCTGAATCGAGCTGTTAGCATTATTCTGAATCGTGCTGTGAGCGTCATTCTGAATCATGTTGTGCGCATCATTCTGAACCGTGATGTTAGCATCTTTCTGAATCATTTTGTTGGCATCATTTTGAATCATGTTGTTAGCATCATTCTGAATCGTGTTATTAGCATCATTCTGAATCGTGCTGTTAGAATCATTCGGAATCGTGTTGTTAACATCATTCTGAATCGTGCTGTTAGCATCATTCTGCACCATGTTTTGAGCATCATTCTGAATCGTGCCGTTAACATCATTCTGACTCATGTTTTTAGCCTCATTCTAAACATGCTGTTAGCATCATTCTGAATCATGTTTTGAGCATCATTCTGAATCGTGCTGTTAGCATCATTCCGAATCATGCAGTTAGCATCATTCTGATTCGTGCTGTTTGCATCATTCGAATCATGTTGTTAGCATCATTCTGAACATCGTTGGGAGCACTATTCTGAATATAGTTGTTAACATCATTCTGATCGTGCTGTTAGTATCATTCTGAATGATGTTGTTAGCCTCACTCTGAATCATGTTGTGAGCATCATTCTGAATCGTGCTGTTAGTATCATTCTGAATCGTGCTGTTTGCATCATTCTGCATCGTGCTGTTAGCATCATTCTGAATCGTGATGTTAGAATCATTCTGAATCGTGCTGTTAGCATTATTCTGAATCGTGCTGTGAGCGTCATTCTGAATCATGTTGTGCGCATCATTCTGAACCGTGATGTTAGCATCTTTCTGAATCATTTTGTTGGCATCATTTTGAATCATGTTGTTAGCATCATTCTGAATCGTGCTTTTATCATCATTCTGAATCGTGTTATTAGCATCATTCTGAATCGTGCTGTTAGAATCATTCGGAATCGTGTTGTTAACATCATTCTGAGTCGTGCTGTTAGCATCATTCTGCACCATGTTTTGAGCATCATTCTGAATCGTGCCGTTAACATCATTCTGACTCATGTTGTTAGCCTCATTCTAAACATGCTGTTAGCATCATTTTGAATCATGTTTTGAGCATCATTCTGAATCGTGCTGTTAGCATCATTCCGAATCGTGCAGTTAGCATCATTCTGATTCGTGCTGTTTGCATCATTCGAATCATGTTGTTAGCATCATTCTGAACATCGTTGGGAGCACTATTCTGAATATAGTTGTTAACATCATTCTGATCGTGCTGTTAGTATCATTCTGAATGATGTTGTTAGCCTCACTCTGAATCGTACTGTGAGCATCATTCTGAACCATGATGTTAGCATCTTTCTGAATCATGTTGTTAGCATCATTTTGAATCATGTTATTAGCCTCATTCTAAACATGCTGTTAGCATCATTCTGAATCATGTTGTGAGCATCATTCTGAATCATGTTGTTAACCTCATTCTGAATCGTGCTGTTAGCATCATTCTGAATCGTGCTGTTGGCATCATTCTGAATCATGTTGTTAACGTCATTCAGAATCGTGCTGTTAGCATCTTTCTGAATCATGTTGTTAGCATCATTTTGAATCATGTTGTTAGCATCATTCTAAATCGTGCTTTTATCATCATTCTGAATCGTGTTATTAGCATCATTTGAATCATGTTGTTAACCTCATTCTGAATCGTGCTGTTAGCAAAATTCTGAATCTTGTTGTTCGCATCATTCTGAATCGTGCTGTTAGCATCATTCTGAACCTTGCCGTTAGCATCATTCTGAATCGTGCTGTTACCATCATTCTGAATCGTGTTATTAGCAAAATTCTGAATCTTGCTGTTAACATCATTCTGAATCATGCTGTCAGTATCACTCTGAATCATGCTGTTTGCATCATTCTGAACCTTGCTGTTGGCATCATTCTCAATCTTGCTGTTACCATCATTCTGAATCATGCTGTTCATATCATTGTGAATCGTGCTGTTAACATCATTCTGAATCGTGCTTTTATCATCATTCTGAATCGTGTATTTAGCATCATTCTGAATCATGTTGTCAGCATCATTTTGAATCATGTTGTTAGCATCATTCAGAATCGTGCTGTTAGCATCATTCTGAATCGTGCTGTTAGCATCATTCTGAATCATGCTGTTAGTATCATTTTAAATCATGTTGTTAGCATCATTCTGAATCGTGCTCTTTGCATCATTCTGAATCGTGCTCTTTGCATCATTCTGAATCGTGCTGTTAGCATCATTCTGAATCGTGATGTTAGCATCATTCTGAATCATGTTGTGAGCATCATTCTGAATCGTGTTGTTAGTATCATTCTGAATCGTGCTGTTAGCATCATTCTGAATCATGCTGTTAGTATCATTTTGAATCATGTTGTTAGCATCATTCTGAATCGTGTATTTAGCATCATTCTGAATCATGTTGCTAACCTCATTCTGAATCGTGCTGTTTGCATCATTCTGCATCGTGCTGTTAGCATCATTCTGAATCGTGATGTTAGCATCATTTTGAATCATGTTGTGAGCATCATTCTGAATCGTGCTGTTAGTATCATTCTGAATCGTGCTGTTTGCATCATTCTGCATCGTGCTGTTAGCATCATTCTGAATCGTGATGTTAGAATCATTCTGAATCGTGCTGTTAGCATTATTCTGAATCGTGCTGTGAGCGTCATTCTGAATCATGTTGTGTGCATCATTCTGAACCGTGATGTTAGCATCTTTCTGAATCATTTTGTTGGCATCATTTTGAATCATGTTGTTAGCATCATTCTGAATCGTGCTTTTATCATCATTCTGAATCGTGTTATTAGCATCATTCTGAATCGTGCTGTTAGAATCATTCGGAATCGTGTTGTTAACATCATTCTGCATCGTGCTGTTAGCATCATTCTGAATCATGTTGTGAGCATCATTCTGAATCGTGTTGTTAGTATCATTCTGAATCGTGCTGTTTGCATCATTCTGCATTGTGCTGTTAGCATCATTCTGAATCGTGCTGTTAGCATCATTCTGAACCGTGATGTTAGCATCTTTCTGAATCATGTCGTTAGCATCATTTTGAATCATGTTGTTAGCATCATTCTGAATCGTGTTGTCAGCATCATTCTGAATCCTGCTGTTAGCATCTTTCTGAATCGTGCTGTTAGCATCATTCTGAATCGTGCTGTCAGTATCACTCTGAATCATGCTGTTTGCATCATTCTGAACCTTGCTGTTGGCATCATTCTCAATCTTGCTGTTACCATCATTCTGAATCATGCTGTTCATATCATTGTGAATCGTGCTGTTAACATCATTCTGAATCGTGCTGTTAGCATCATTCTGCACCATGTTTTGAGCATCATTCTGAATCGTGCCGTTAACATCATTCTGACTCATGTTGTTAGCCTCATTCTAATCGTGCTGTTAGCATCATTCTGAATCATGTTGTGAGCATCATTCTGAATTGTGCTGTTAGCATCATTCTGAATCGTGCTGTTAGCATCATTCTGATTCGTGCTGTTTGCATCATTCTGAATCATGTTTTGAGCATCATTCTGAACATCGTTGGGAGCACTATTCTGAATCTAGTTGTTAACATCATTCTGATCGTGCTGTTAGTATCATTCTGAATGATGTTGTTAGCCTCACTCTGAATCGTACTGTTCGCATCATTCTGAACCGTGATGTTAGCATCTTTCTGAATCATGTTATTAGCATCATTTTGAATCATGTTGTTAGCATCATTCTGAATCGTGCTTTTATCATCATTCTCAATCGTGTTATTAGCATCATTCTGAATCATGTTGTTAGCATCATTTTGAATCATGTTGTTAGCATCATTCTGAATCATGCTCTTTGCATCATTCTGAATCGTGCTCTTTGCATCATTCTGAATCGTGCTGTTAGCATCATTCTGAATCGTGATGTTCGCATCATTCTGAATCATGTTGTGAGCATCATTCTGAATCGTGTTGTTAGTATCATTCTGAATCGTGCTGTTAGCATCATTCTGAATCATGCTGTTAGTATCATTTTGAATCATGTTGTTAGCATCATTCTGAATCGTGCTTTTATCATCATTCTGAATCGTGTATTTAGCATCATTCTGACTCATGCTGTTAGTATCATTCTGAATGATGTTGCTAGCCTCACTCTGAATCGTACTGTTAGCATCATTCTGAACCGTGATGTTAGCATCTTTCTGAATCATGTTATTAGCATCATTTTGAATCATGTTGTTAGCATCATTCTGAATCGTGCTTTTATCATCATTCTCAATCGTGTTATTAGCATCATTCTGAATCATGTTGTTAACCTCATTCTGAATCGTGCTGTTAGCATCATTCTGAACCGTGATGTTAGCATCTTTCTGAATCATGTTGTTAGCATCATTTTGAATCATGTTGTTAGCATCATTCTGAATCGTACTTTTATCATCATTCTGAATCGTGTTGTTAGCATCATTCTGAATCGTGCTGTTAGCATCATTCTGAATCATGTTGTGAGCATTATTCTGAATCGTGTTGTTAGTATCATTCTGAATCGTGCTTTTATCATCATTCTGAATCATGTTGCTAACCTCATTCTGAATCGTGCTGTTAACATCATTCTGAATCATGTTGTTAGCCTCATTCTAAACATGCTGTTAGCATCATTCTGAATCATGTTGTGAGCATCATTCTGAATCGTGCTGTTAGCATCATTCTGAATCATGTTTTGAGCATCATTCTGAATCGTGCTGTTAGCATCATTCCGAATTGTGCAGTTAGCATCATTCTGATTCGTGTTGTTTGCATCATTCTGAACATCGTTGGGAGCACTATTCTGAATATAGTTGTTAACATCATTCTGATCGTGCAGTTAGTATCATTCTGAATGATGTTGTTAGCCTCACTCTGAATCGTACTGTTAGCATCATTCTGAACCATGATGTTAGCATCTTTCTGAATCATGGTGTTAACCTCATTCTGAATCGTGCTGTTAGCATCATTCTGAATCGTGTTGTTAGCATCATTCTGAATCGTGCTGTTGGCATCATTCTGAATCATGTTGTTAACGTCATTCAGAATCGTGCTGTTAGCATCTTTCTGAATCATGTTGTTAACATCATTTTGAATCATGTTGTTAGCATCATTCTAAATCGTGCTTTTATCATCATTCTGAATCATGTTGCTAACCTCATTCTGAATCGTGCTGTTAGCAAAGTTCTGAATCTTGTTGTTCGCATCATTCTGAATCATGTTGTAAGCATCATTCTGAATCATGCTTTTCATATCGTTCAGAATGATGCTGTTAACATCATTCTGAATCGTGCTGTTAGCATCATTCTGAACCTTGCCGTTAGCATCATTCTGAATCGTGCTGTTACCATCATTCTGAATCGTGTTATTAGCAAAATTCTGAGTCTTTTTGTTCGCATCATTCTGAAACTTGTTGTTAGTATCATTCTGAATCATGTTGTGAGCATCATTCTGAAACATGTTGTTAGCATCATTCTGAATCTTGCTGTTAACATCATTCTGAATCGTGCTGTTAGTATCATTCTGAATCATGCTGTCAGTATCACTCTGAATCATGCTGTTTGCATCATTCTGAACCTTGCTGTTGGCATCATTCTCAATCTTGCTGTTACCATCATTCTGAATCATGCTGTTCATATCATTGTGAATCGTGCTGTTAACATCATTCTGAATCGTGCTATTAGCACCATTCTGAATCGTGCTGTTAGCGTCATTCAGAATCATGTTGATAGCATTATTCTGAATCATGCTGTTAGTATCATTCTGAATCATGTTGCTAACCTCATTCTGAATCGTGCTGTTTGCATCATTCTGAATCGTGCTGTTTGCATCATTCTGCATCGTGCTGTTAGCATCATTCTGAATCATGATGTTAGTATCATTCTGAATCGTGCTGTTTGCATCATTCTGCATCGTGCTGTTAGCATCATTCTGAATCATTTTGTTAGCATCATTCTGAACATCGCTGGGAGCACTATTCGGAATCTAGTTGTTAACATCATTCTGATCGTGCTGTTAGCATCATTCTGAATGATGGTGTTAGCATCATTCTGAATCGTGCTGTTAGTATCACTCTGAATCATGTTGTTAACGTCATTCAGAATCGTGCTGTTAGCATCTTTCTCAATCATGTTGTTAGCATCATTCTGAATCGTGCTGTTAGCATCATTCTGAATCGTGCTGTTAGCATCATTCTGAATCGTGCTGTTAGCATCATTCTGAATCGTGCCGTTAACATCATTCTGAATCGTGTTGTTAGCATCATTCTTATCGTGCTGTTAGCATCATTCTGAATCATGTTGTGAGCATCATTCTCAACATCGCTGGGAGCACTATTCGGAATCTAGTTGTTAACATCATTCTGATCATGCTGTTAGCATCATTCTGAATGATGGTGTTAGCATCATTCTGAATCGTGCTGTTAGCATCTTTCTGAATCATTTTGTTAGCATCATTCTGAATCGAGCTTTTATCATCATGCTGAATCATGTTATTAGCATCATTCTGAATCGTGCTGTTAGCATCATTCTGAATCCTGCTGTTAGCATCTTTCTGAATCGTGCTGTTAGCATCATTCGGAATCGTGATGTTAGCATCATTCTGAATCATGTTGTGAGCATCATTCTGAATCGTGTTGTTAGTATCATTCTGAATCGTGCTGTTAGCATCATTCTGACTCATGCTGTTAGTATCATTTTGAATCATGTTGTTAGCATCATTCTGAATCGTGCTTTTATCATCATTCTGAATCGTGTGTTTAGCATCATTCTGATCGTGCTGTTAGTATCATTCTGAATGATGTTGCTAGCCTCACTCTGAATCGTACTGTTAGCATCATTCTGAACCGTGATGTTAGCATCTTTCTGAATCATGTTATTAGCATCATTTTGAATCATGTTGTTAGCATCATTCTGAATCGTGCTTTTATCATCATTCTGAATCGTGTTATTAGCATCATTCTGAATCATGTTGTTAACCTCATTCTGAATCGTGCTGTTAGCATCATTCTGAACCGTGATGTTAGCATCTTTCTGAATCATGTTGTTAGCATCATTTTGAATCATGTTGTTAGCATCATTCTGAATCGTACCTTTATCATCATTCTGAATCGTGTTATTAGCATCATTCTGAATCGTGCTGTTAGCATCATTCTGAATCATGTTGTGAGCATCATTCTGAATCGTGTTGTTAGTATCATTCTGAATCGTGCTGTTAGCATCATTCTGAATCATGCTGTTAGTATCATTTTGAATCATGTTGTGAGCATCATTCTGAATCGTGTTGTTAGTATCATTCTGAATCGTGCTGTTAACATCATTCTGAATCATGTTGTTAGCCTCATTCTAAACATGCTGTTAGCATCATTCTGAATCATGTTGTGAGCATCATTCTGAAGCGTGCTGTTAGCATCATTCCGAATCGTGCAGTTAGCATCATTCTGATTCGTGCTGTTTGCATCATTCGAATCATGTTGTTAGCATCATTCTGAACATCGTTGGGAGCACTATTCTGAATATAGTTGTTAACATCATTCTGATCGTGCAGTTAGTATCATTCTGAATGATGTTGTTAGCCTCACTCTGAATCGTACTGTTAGCATCATTCTGAACCATGATGTTAGCATCTTTCTGAATCATGGTGTTAACCTCATTCTGAATCATGCTGTTAGCATCATTCTGAATCGTGTTGTTAGCATCATTCTGAATCGTGCTGTTGGCATCATTCTGAATCATGTTGTTAACGTCATTCAGAATCGTGCTGTTAGCATCTTTCTGAATCATGTTGTTAACATCATTTTGAATCATGTTGTTAGCATCATTCTAAATCGTGCTTTTATCATCATTCTGAATCATGTTGCTAACCTCATTCTGAATCGTGCTTTTAGCAAAATTCTGAATCTTGTTGTTCGCATCATTCTGAATCATGTTGTAAGCATCATTCTGAATCATGCCATTAGCATCATTCTGAATCGTGCTGTTACCATCATTCTGAATCGTGTTATTAGCAAAATTCTGAGTCTTTTTGTTCGCATCATTCTGAAACTTGTTGTTAGTATCATTCTGAATCATGTTGTGAGCATCATTCTGAAACATGTTGTTAGCATCATTCTGAATCTTGCTGTTAGTATCATTCTGAATCATGCTGTCAGTATCACTCTGAATCATGCTGTTTGCATCATTCTGAACCTTGCTGTTGGCATCATTCTCAATCTTGCTGTTACCATCATTCTGAATCATGCTGTTCATATCATTGTGAATCGTGCTGTTAACATCATTCTGAATCGTGCTATTAGCACCATTCTGAATCGTGCTGTTAGCGTCATTCAGAATCATGTTGATAGCATCATTCTGAATCGTTTTGTTAGTATCATTCTGAATCATGTTGCTAACCTCATTCTGAATCGTGCTGTTTGCATCATTCTGAATCGTGCTGTTTGCATCATTCTGCATCGTGCTGTTAGCATCATTCTGAATCGTGATGTTAGTATCATTCTGAATCGTGCTGTTTGCATCATTCTGCATCGTGCTGTTAGCATCATTCTGAATCGTGATGTTAGAATCATTCTGAATCGTGCTGTTAGCATTATTCTGAATCGTGCTGTGAGCGTCATTCTGAATCATGTTGTGCGCATCATTCTGAATCGTGCTGTTAGCATCATTCGGAATCGTGTTGTTAACATCATTCTGAATCGTGTTGTTAACATCATTCTGACTCATGTTGTTAGCCTCATTCTAAACATGCTGTTAGCATCATTCTGAATCATGTTGTGAGCATCATTCTGAATCGTGCTGTTAGCATCATTCTGAATCATGTTGTGAGCATCATTCTGAATCGTGCTGTTAGCATCATTCTGAATCATGTTTTGAGCATCATTCCGAATCGTGCAGTTCGCATCATTCTGATTCGTGCTGTTTGCATCATTCGAATCATGTTGTTAGCATCATTCTGAACATCGTTGGGAGCACTATTCTGAATATAGTTGTTAACATCATTCTGATCGTGCAGTTAGTATCATTCTGAATGATGTTGTTAGCCTCACTCTGAATCGTACTGTTAGCATCATTCTGAACCATGATGTTAGCATCTTTCTGAATCATGTTGTTAGCATCATTCTGAATCGTGCTTTTATCATCATTCTCAATCGTGTTATTAGCATCATTCTGAATCGTGCTGTTGGCATCATTCTGAATCATGTTGTTAACGTCATTCAGAATCGTGCTGTTAGCATCATTCTGAATCGTGCTGTTAGCATCATTCTGAATCGTGTTGTTAGCATCATTCAGAATCGTGCTGTTAGCATCTTTCTCAATCAAGTTGTTAGCACCATTCTGAATCATGTTGTAAGCATCATTCTGAATCATGCTTTTCATATCGTTCAGAATGATGGTGTTAACATCATTCTGAATCATGTTGTTAACATCATTCTGAATCGTGCTGTTAGCATCATTCTGAACCTTGCCGTTAGCATCATTCTGAATCGTGCTGTTACCATCATTCTGAATCGTGTTATTTGCAAACTTCTGAGTCTTTTTGTTCGCATCATTCTGAAACTTGTTGTTAGTATCATTCTGAATCATGTTGTGAGCATCATTCTGAAACATGTTGTTAGCATCATTCTTAATCTTGCTGTTAACATCATTCTGAATCGTGCTGTTAGTATCATTCTGAATCATGCTGTCAGTATCACTCTGAATCATGCTGTTTGCATCATTCTGAACCTTGCTGTTGGCATCATTCTCAATCTTGCTGTTACCATCATTCTGAATCATGCTGTTCATATCATTGTGAATCGTGCTGTTAACATCATTCTGAATCGTGCTATTAGCACCATTCTGAATCGTGCTGTTAGCGTCATTCAGAATCATGTTGATAGTATCATTCTGAATTGTGCTGTCAGCATCATTATGAATCATGCTGTTAGCATCTTTGTGAACCTTTCTGTTAGCATCATTCTGAATCTTGCTGTTGGCATCATTCTGAATCTTGCTGTTTGCATCATTCTGAATCGTGTTGTTAACATCTTTCTGAATCTTGTTGTTAACATCATTCTGAATCTTGTTGTTCGCATCATTCTGAATCATGTTGTTAGCATCATTCTGAATTGTGCTGTTAGTATCATTCTGAATCGTGCCGTTAACATCATTCTTATCGTGTTGTTAGCATCATTCTTATTGTGCTGTTAGCATCATTCTGAATCATGTTGTGAGCATCATTCTGAATATTGTTGTTAGCATCATTCTGAACATCGCTGGGAGCACTATTCTGAATCAAGTTGTTAACATCATTCTGATCGTGCTGTTAGTATCATTCTGAATGATGTTGTTAGCCTCACTCTGATTCGGGCTGTTAGCATCATTCTGAATCATGGTGTTAGCATCATTCTGAATCATGCTGTTAGCATCTTTCTGAATGATGTTGTTCGCATGATTCTGAATCGTACAGTTTGCATCATTCCGAACCGTGATGTCAGCATCTTTCTGAATCAGGTTGTTAGCATCATTCTGAATCATGTTGTTAACCTCATTCTGAATCGTGCTGTTAGCATCATTCTGAATCGTGCTGTTAGCATCATTCTGAATCGTGATGTTAGCATCATTCTGAATCGTGTTGTTAGTATCATTCTGAATCGTGCTGTTAGCAACATTCTGAATCATTCTGTTAGTATCATTTTGAATCGTGCCGTTAACATCATTCTGACTCATGTTGTTAGCCTCATTCTAATCGTGCTGTTAGCATCATTCTGAATCATGTTGTGAGCATCATTCTGAATCATGTTGTTAGTATCATTCTGAATCGTACTGTTAGCATCATTCTGAATCGTGCTGTTGGCATCTTTCAGAATTATGTTGTTAGCATCATTCTGAATCGTTCTGTTAACATCATTCTGAATCGTGCTGTGAGCATCATTCTGAATCGTGCTATTAGCATCATTCTGAATCGTGTTGTCAGCATCATTCTGAATCCTGCTGTTAGCATCATTCTGAATCGTGCTGTTGACATCATTCTGAATCATGCTGTTAGCATCATTCTGAATTGTGCTGTTAGCATCATTCTGAATGATGTTGTTGGCATCATTCTGAATCATGCTGTCTGTGTCATTCTGAGTCATGTTCTTGGCATCATTCTGAATCATGCTCTCAGCATCATTCTGAATCGTGCTATTAGCATCATTCTGAATCCTGCTGTTAGAACCATTCAGAATCATGCTGTTAGCATCATTCTGAACATTGCTGGGAGAACTATTCTGAATCTAGTTGTTAACAACATTCTGAATCATGCTGTTAGTATCATTCTGAATGATGTTGTTAGTATCATTTTGAATCATGTTTTTAGCATCATTCTGAATCATGCTGCGAGCATCATTCTGAATCGTGCTATTAACATCATTCAGGTTCGTGCTGTTAGCATCATTCCTAATCGTGCTATTAGCATCATTCTGAATCGTGTTGTCAGCATCATTCTGAATCCTGCTGTTAACATCATTCTGAATCGTGCTGTTGGCATCATTCTGAAATGTGCTGTTAGCATCATTCTGAATTATGTTGCGAGCATCATTCTGAATTGTGCTGTTGTGAGTGTTATTCTGAAATTTGTTATTGGCATCATTCTGAATCGTGCTGTTCGCATCATTCAAAATCGTGCTGTGAGCATCATTTTGAATCATGTTGTTAACATCATTCTGAATCGTGCTGTTTGAAGCTTTCTGAATCGTGCTGTTAACATTGTCTTGAATCTTGCCGTTAGCATCATTCTGAATCGTGTTGTTAGCATCATTCTGTATCATGTTGCGAGCATCATACAGAATTGTGCTGTTGTGTGTTATTCTGAAATTTGTTATTGGCAAATTGATGCTGACAGCACGATTCAGAATGATGTTAGCAACATGATTCAGAATGATGCTAATAACACGATTCAGAATGATGCTAATAGCACAATTCAGAATGATGCTGAGAGCATGATTCAGAATGATGCCAAGAACATGACTCAGAATGACACAGACAGCACAATTCAGAATGATGCAAACAACATCATTCAGAATGATGCTAACAGCGCAATTCAGAATGATGCTAACAGCATGATTCAGAATGATGGGAACAGCAAGATTGAGAATGATGCAAACAGCAGGGTTCAGAATGATGCAAACAGCATGATTCAGAATGATACTAACAGCACGATTCAGAATGAGGTTAACAGCAAGATTCAGAATGATGCTAACAACATGTTTCAGAATGATGCTCACAACATGATTCAGAATGATACTAACAGCAAGTTTCAGAACGATGCGAACAAAAAGACTCAGAATTTTGCTAATAACACGATTCAGAATGATGGTAACAGCACGATTCAGAATGATGCAAACAGCACGATTCAGAATGATGCTAACAGCTTGATTCAGGATGATATTAACAGCACGATTCAGAATGATGCTAACAGCATGATTCAGAATGACGCTCAAAACATGATTCAGAATGATGCTAACAGCACGATTCAGAAAGATGCTAACAGCACGATTCAGAATGATGCTAACAGCACGATTCAGAATGATGCCAACAACACAATTCAGAATGATGCACACAACATGATTCAGAATGATGTTAATGGCACGATTCAGAATGATGAAAACAGCATGATTCAGAATGATGCTAACAGCACGATTCAGAATGATGCTCAAAACATAATTCAGAATGATGCTAACAGCACGATTCAGAATGATGCTAACACAACGATTCAGAATGATACTAACAGCATGATTCAGAATGATGCTAACAGCACGATTCAGAATGATGCTAACACAACGATTCAGAATGATACTAACAGCATGATTCAGAATGATGCTAACAGCACGATTCAGAATGATGCTAACACAACGATTCAGAATGATACTAACAGCACAATTCAGAATGATGCTAACAACATGATTCAAAATGATGCTAACAACATGATTCAGAAAGATGCTAACTGCACGATTCTGAATGATGCTAACAACATGATTCAGAATGATGCCAACAGCACGATTCAGAATCATGCGAACAGCATCATTCAGAATGATGCAAACAACATCATTCAGAAAGATACTAACAGCCCGGTCAGAATGATGTTAACAACTAGATTCAGTATATTGCTCCCAGCAATGTTCAGAATGATGCTAACAACATGATTCAGAATGATATTAACAGCACGATTCAGAATGATGTTAACAGCAAGATTCAGAATGATGCTAACAGCACGATTCTGAATGATGTTAACAACATGATTCAGAATGATGCCAACAGCACGATTCAGAATCATGCGAATAACATCATTCAGAATGATGCAAACAACATCATTCAGAATGATACTAACAGCCCGGTCAGAATGATGGTAACAACTAGATTCAGAATAGTGCTCCCAGCAATGTTCAGAATGCTGCTAACAACACGATTCAGAATGATTCTAACAACATGATTCCGAATGATGATAACAGCACAATATGAGAATGATGCAAATTGCATGATTCAGAATGATGATAAAAACATGGTTCAGACAGATGCTAACAGCACGATTCAGAATGATGCCAACAGCACGATTCAGAATCATGCGAACAGCATCATTCAGAATGATGCAAACAACATCATTCAGAAAGATACTAACAGCCCGGTCAGAATGATGTTAACAACTAGATTCAGTATATTGCTCCCAGCAATGTTCAGAATGATGCTAACAACATGATTCAGAATGATATTAACAGCACGATTCAGAATGATGTTAACAGCAAGATTCAGAATGATGCTAACAGCACGATTCTGAATGATGTTAACAACATGATTCAGAATGATGCCAACAGCACGATTCAGAATCATGCGAATAACATCATTCAGAATGATGCAAACAACATCATTCAGAATGATACTAACAGCCCGGTCAGAATGATGGTAACAACTAGATTCAGAATAGTGCTCCCAGCAATGTTCAGAATGCTGCTAACAACACGATTCAGAATGATTCTAACAACATGATTCCGAATGATGATAACAGCACAATATGAGAATGATGCAAATTGCATGATTCAGAATGATGATAAAAACATGGTTCAGACAGATGCTAACAGCACGATTCAGAATGATGCTAACAGCACGATTCAGAATGATGCTAACAGCACAATTCAGAATGATATGAACAACATGATTCAGAATGATGGGAACAGCAAGATAGAGAATGATGCAAACAGCAAGGTTCAGAATGATGCAAACAGCACGATTCAGAATGATGCTAACAGCATGATTCAGAATGATATTAACAGCACGATTCAGAATGATGTTTACAGCAAGATTCAGAATGATGCTAACAACACGTTTCAGAATGATGCTCACAACATGATTCAGAATGATGCTAACAGCAAGTTACAAAATGATGCAAACAAAAAGACTCAGAATTTTGCTAATAACACGATTCAGAATGATGTTAACAGCACGATTCAGAATGATGCTAACAGCATGATTCAGAATGATGCGAACAACAAGATTCAGAATTTTGCTAACAGCACGATTCAGAATGAGGTTATCAACATGATTCAAATGATGCTAAGAACACGATTCAGAATGATGATAAAAGCACGATTGAGAATGTTGCTAACAACATGATTCAAAATGATGTTAACAACATGATTCAGAATGATGCCAACAGCACGATTCAGAATCATGCGAACAACCTCATTCAGAATGATGCAAACAACATCATTCAGAATGATACTAACAGCACGATCAGAATGATGTTAACAACTAGATTCAGAACAGTGCTCCCAGCAATGTTCAGAATGATTCTAACAACATGATTCCGAATGATGCTAACAGCACAATTAAGAATGATGCTAATTGCATGATTCAGAATGATGATAAAAACATGATTCAGATTGATGCTAACAGCACGTTTCAGAATGATGCTAACAGCATGATTCAGAATTATACTAAAAGCACGATTCAGAATGATGTTCACAGCACGATTCAGGATGATGTTAACAGCAAGATTCAGAATGATGCTAACAGAAAGGTTCAGAATGATGCTAACAGCATGATTCATAATGATACCGACAGCACAATTCAGAATGATACTAACAAGAAGATTCAGAATGATGCGAACAGCACGGTTCAGAATGATGCTAACCGCACGATTCAGAATGATGCTAACAGCACGATTCAGAATGATGCTAACACAACGATTCAGAATGATACTAACAACACGATTCAGAATGATGCTCACAACATGATTCAGAATGATGTTAATGGCACGATTCAGAATGATGCCAACAGCATTATTCAGAATGATGCTAACAACATGATTCAAAATGATGCTAACAACATGATTCAGAAAGATGCTAACTGCACGATTCTGAATGATGTTAACAACATGATTCAGAATGATGCCAACAGCACGATTCAGAATCATGCGAACAGCATCATTCAGAATGATGCAAACAACATCATTCAGAATGATACTAACAGCCCGATCAGAATGATGTTAACAACTAGATTCAGAATAGTGCTCCCAGCAATGTTCAGAATGATGCTAACAACATGATTCAGAATGATATTAACAGCACGATTCAGAATGATGTTAACAGCAAGATTCAGAATGATGCTAACAACATGTTTCAGAATGATGCTCACAACAAGATTCAGAATGATGCTAACAACATGATTCAGAAAGATGCTAACAGCACGATTCTGAATGATGTTAACAACATGATACAGAATGATGCCAACAGCACGATTCAGAATCATGCGAACAACATCAGTGGGCGGCACGGTGGCACAGTGGTTAGCACTGCTGCCTCACAGTGCTTGAGACACGGGTTCAGTTCCCGGCTCAGGCGACTGTCTGTGTGGAGTTTGCACGTTCTCCCCGTGGCTGCGTGGGTTTCCTCCGGGTGCTCCGGTTTCCTCCCACAGTCCAAAGATGTGCGGGTCAGGTGAATTGGCCATGCTAAATTGCCTGTAGTTGTTAGGTAAGGGGTAAATGTAGGGGTATGGGTGGGTTGCGCTTCTGCGGGTCGGTGTGGACTTGTTGGGCCGAAGGGCCTGTTTCCACACTGTAAGTCTAATCTAATCTAAATGATGGTAACAACTAGATTCAGAATAGTGCTCCCAGCAATGTTCAGAATGATGCTAACAGCACGATTCAGAATGATTCTAACAACATGATTCCGAATGATGATAACAGCACAACATCAGAATGATGCTAATTGCATTATTCAGAATGATGATAAAAACATGATTCAGATTGATGCTAACAACATGATTCAGAATGATGCTAACAGCAAATTTCAGAATGAAGCGAACAGCAAGATTCAGAATGATGCCAACAGCAAGATTCATAATGATGCTGACAGTACAATTGAAAATGATACTAATAACATGATTCAGAATGATGTTAACAGCACGATTCAGAATGATGTTAACAGCACGATTCAGAATGATGCTAACAGCATCATTCTGAACGATATGAAAAGCATGATTCAGAATGATGCTTACATGATTCAGAATGATGCGAACAACAAGATTCAGAATTTTGCTAACAGCACGATTCAGAATGAGGTTAACAACATGATTCAAATGATGCTAAGAACACGATTCAGAATGATGATAAAAGCACGATTCAGAATGATGCTAACAACATGATTCAAAATGATGTTAACTACATGATTCAGAATGATGCCAACAGCACGATTCAGAATCATTCGAACAACCTCATTCAGAATGATGCAAACAACATCATTCAGAATGATACTAACAGCACGATCAGAATGATGTTAACAACTAGATTCAGAATAGTGCTCCCAGCAATGTTCAGAATGATTCTAAAAACATGATTCCGAATGATGCTAACAGCACAATTAAGAATGATGCTAATTGCATGATTCAGAATGATGATAAAAACATGATTCAGATTGATGCTAACAGCACGATTCAGAATGATGCTAACAGCACGATTCAGAATGATACTAACAGCACGATTCAGAATGATGCTAACAGCACGATTCAGAACGATACTAACAAGAAGATTCAGAATGATGCGACCAGCACAGTTCAGAATGATGCTAACCGCACGATTCAGAATGATGCAAACAGCACGATTCAGAATGATGCTAACAGCACGATTCAGAACGATACTAACAGCACAATTCAGAATGATGCTAACAGCACGTTTCAGAATGATGCTAACAACGTGATTCAGAACGATGTGAACAGCAAATTTCACAATGATGCGAACAACAATATTCAGAAGTTTGCAAACAGCATGATTCAGAAAGATGCGAACAGCCCGATTCAGAATGATGCTCACAACATGATTCAGAATGATATTAACAGCACGATTCAGAATGATGCAAACAACAAGATTCAGAATGATGTTCACGGCACGATTCAGAATGATGCTAACAGCACGATTCAGAATGATGCTAACAGCACGATTCAGAAAGATGCTAACAGCACGATTCAGAATGATGCTAACAGTACGATTCAGAATGATACTAACAACACAATTCAGAATGATGCTCACGACATGATTCAGAATGATGTTAATGGCACGATTCAGAATGATGTTAATAGCATGATTCAGAATGATGTTAACAGCATGATTCAGAATGATGCTAACAGCATGATTCAGAATGATGCTCAAAACATGATTTAGAATGATGCTAACAGCATGATTCAGAATGATGCAAACAGTACGATTCAGAATGATGCTAACAACATGATTCAGAATGATGCTCACAACAAGATTCAGAATGGTGCTAACAACATGATTCAGAAAGATGCTAACAGCACGATTCTGAATGATGTTAACAACATGATTCAGAATGATGCCAACAGCACGATTCAGAATGATGCCAACAGCAAGATTCATAATGATGCTGACAGCACAATTGAAAATGATACTAATAACATGATTCTGAATGATGCTAACAGCACGTTTCAGAATGATGCTAACAGCAAGATTCAGAATGATGCTGACAACATGTTTCAGAATGATGCTCACAACATGATTCAGAATGATGTTAACAGCACGATTCAGAATGATGCTAACTGCACGATTCAGAATGATGTTAACAGCACGATTCCGAATGATATGAACAGCATGATTCAGAATGATGGGAACAGCAAGATAGAGAATGATGCAAACAGCAAGGTTCAGAATGATGCTAACAGCATGATTCAGAATGATATTAACAGCACGCTTCAGAATGATGTTTACAGCACGATCCAGAATGATGTTAACAGCAAGATTCAGAATGATGCTAACAGAAAGGTTCAGAATGATGCTAACAGCATGATTCATAATGATACCGACAGCACAATTCAGAATGATACTAACAAGAAGATTCAGAATGATGCGAACAGCACGGTTCAGAATGATACTAACCGCACGATTCAGAATGATGCAAACAGCACGATTCAGAATGATGCTAACCCAACGATTCAGAATGATACTAACAACACGATTCAGAATGATGCTCACAACATGATTCAGAATGATGCTAACATCACGATTCAGAATGATGCTAACAGCACGATTCAGAATGATGCAAAGAGCACGATTCAGAATGATGCTAACAGCACGATTCAGAATGAGGTTAACAACATGATTCAGAATGATGCTAATAACACGATTCAGAAAGATGCTAACATCACGGTTCAGAATGATGCAAACAACACGATTCAGAATGATGTTAACGGCACGATTCAGAGTGATGCAAACAGCACGATTCAGAATGATGCTAACACAACGATTCAGAATGATACTAACAGCACGATTCAGAATGATTCTAACAACATGATTCCGAATGATGATAACAGCACAACATCAGAATGATGCTAATTGCATGATTCAGAATGATGATACAAACATGATTCAGATTGATGCTAACAGCACGATTCAGAATGATGCTGACAACATGTTTCAGAATGATGCTCACAACATGAGTCAGAATGATGTTAACAGCACGATTCAGAATGATGCTAACTGCACGATTCAGAATGATGTTAACAGCACGATTCAGAATGATATGAACAGCATGATTCAGAATGATGGGAACAGCAAGATAGAGAATGATGCAAACAGCACGGTACAGAATGATGCAAACAGCACGATTCAGAATGATGCTAACAGCATGATTCAGAATGATATTAACAGCACAATTCAGAATGATGTTTACAGCAAGATTCAGAATGATGCTAACAACACGTTTCAGAATGATGCTCACAACATCATTCAGAATGATGCTAACAGCAAGTTTCAAAATGATGCGAACAAAAACAATCAGAATTTTGCTAATAACACGATTCAGAATGATGTTAACAGCATGATTCAGAATGATGCGAACAACAAGATTCAGAATTTTGCTAACAGCACGATTCAGAATGAGGTTAACAACATGATTCAAATGATGCTAATAACACGATTCAGAATGATGATAAAAGCACGATTGAGAATGATGCTAACAACATGATTCAAAATGATGTTAACTACATGATTCAGAATGATGCCAACAGCACGATTCAGAATCATGCGAACAACCTCATTCAGAATGATGCAAACAACATCATTCAGAATGATACTAACAGCACGATCAGAATGATGTTAACAACTAGATTCAGAATAGTGCTCCCAGCAATGTTCAGAATGATTCTAAAAACATGATTCCGAATGATGCTAACAGCACAATTAAGAATGATGCTAATTGCATGATTCAGAATGATGATAAAAACATGATTCAGAATGATGCTAACAGCACGATTCAGAATGATGCTAACAGCACGATTCAGAATGATACTAACAGCACGATTCAGAATGATGCTAACAGCACGTTTCAGAATGATGCTAACAGCACGATTCAGAATGATGCTAACAGCACGTTTCAGAATGATGCTAACAGCACGATTCAGAATGATACTAACAGCACGATTCAGAATGATGTTCACAGCACGATTCAGAATGATGTTAACAGCAAGATTCAGAATGATGCTAACAGAAAGTTTCAGAATGATGCTAACAGCATGATTCATAATGATGCCGACAGCACAATTCACAATGATACTAACAAGAAGATTCAGAATGATGCGAACAGCACAGTTCAGAATGATGCTAACCGCACGATTCAGAATGATGCTAACAGCACGATTCAGCATGATGCTAACAGTACGATTCAGAATGATGTTCACAGCACGATTCAGAATGATGCTAACAGCACGTTTCAGAATGATGCTAACAACATGATTCAGAATGATGTGAACAGCAAATTTCACAATGATGCGAACAACAAAATTCAGAAGTTTGGAAACAGCATGATTCAGAAAGATGCGAACCGCCCGATTCAGAATGATGCTCACAACATGATTCAGAATGATATTAACAGCACGATTCAGAATGTTGCAAACAACAAGATTCAGAATGATGTTCACACCACGATTCACAATGATGCTAACAGCACGATTCAGAAAGATGTTAACAGCACGATTCAGAATGATGCTAACAGCACGATTCAGAATGATGCTCAAAACATGATTCAGAATGATGCTAACAGCACGATTCAGAATGATGCTAACAGTACGATTCAGAATGATACTAACAACACAATTCAGAATGATGCTCACAACATGATTCAGAATGATGCTAACAGCATGATTCAGAATGATGCTCAAAACATGATTTAGAATGATGCTAACAACATGATTCAGAATGATACTAACAGCAAATTTCAGAATGAAGCGAACAGCAAGATTCAGAATGATGCCAACAGCAAGATTCATAATGATGCTGACAGCACAATTGAAAATGATACTAACAACATGATTCTGAATGATGCTAACAGCACGTTTCAGAATGATGCTAACAGCAAGATTCAGAATGATGCTGACAACATGTTTCAGAATGATGCTCACAACATGAGTCAGAATGATGTTAATAGCACGATTCAGAATGATGCTAACTGCACGATTCAGAATGATGTTAACAGCACGATTCAGAATGATATGAACAGCATGATTCAGAATGATGGGAACAGCAAGATAGAGAATGATGCAAACAGCAAGGTTCAGAATGATGCAAACAGCACGATTCAGAATGATGCTAACAGCATGATTCAGAATGATATTAACAGCACGATTCAGAATGATGTTAACAGCAAGATTCAGAATGATGCTAACAGAAAGGTTCAGAATGATGCTAACAGCATGATTCATAATGATACCGACAGCACAATTCAGAATGATACGAACAAGAAGATTCAGAATGATGCGAACAGCACGGTTCAGAATGATACTAACCGCACGATTCAGAATGATGCAAACAGCACGATTCAGAATGATGCTAACAGCACGATTCAGAATGATGCTAACAGCAAGATTCAGAATGATGCTGACAACATGTTTCAGAATGATGCTCACAACATGAGTCAGAATGATGTTAACAGCACGATTCAGAATGATGCTAACTGCACGATTCAGAATGATGTTAACAGCACGATTCAGAATGATATGAACAGCATGATTCAGAATGATGGGAACAGCAAGATAGAGAATGATGCAAACAGCACGGTTCAGAATGATGTTAACAGCACGATTCAGAATGATGCTAACAGCATGATTCAGAATGATATTAACAGCACGATTCAGAATGATGTTTACAGCAAGATTCAGAATGATGCTAACAACACGTTTCAGAATGATGCTCACAACATGATTCAGAATGATGCTAACAGCAAGTTTCAAAATGATGCGAACAAAAAGACTCAGAATTTTGCTAATAACACGATTCAGAATGATGTTAACAGCATGATTCAGAATGATGCTTACAACATGATTCAGAATGATGCGAACAACAAGATTCAGAATTTTGCTAACAGCACGATTCAGAATGAGGTTAACAACATGATTCAAATGATGTTAACTACATGATTCAGAATGATGCCAACAGCACGATTCAGAATCATGCGAACAACCTCATTCAGAATGATGCAAACAACATCATTCAGAATGATACTAACAGCACGATCAGAATGATGTTAACAACTAGATTCAGAATAGTGCTCCCAGCAATGTTCAGAATGATTCTAAAAACATGATTCCGAATGATGCTAACAGCACAATTAAGAATGATGCTAATTGCATGATTCAGAATGATGATAAAAACATGATTCAGATTGATGCTAACAGCACGATTCAGAATGATGCTAACAGCACATTTCAGAATGATGCTGACAGCACGATTCAGAATGATACTAACAGCACGATTCAGAATGATGTTCACAGCACGATTCAGAATGATGTTAACAGCAAGATTCAGAATGATGATAACAGAAAGGTTCAGAATGATGCTAACAGCATGATTCATAATGATGCCGACAGCACAATTCACAATGATACTAACAAGAAGATTCAGAATGATGCGAACAGCACAGTTCAGAATGATGCTAACCGCACGATTCAGAATGATGCTAACAGCACGATTCAGAATGATGCTAACAGCACGATTCAGAATGATGTTCACAGCACGATTCAGAATGATGCTAACAGCAAGTTTCAAAATGATGCGAACAAAAGGACTCAGAATTTTGCTAATAACACGATTCAGAATGATGTTAACAGCACGATTCAGAATGATGCTAACAGCATCATTCTGAATGATATGTAAAGCATGATTCAGAATGATGCTTACAACATGATTCAGAATGATGCGAACAACAAGATTCAGAATTTTGCTAACAGCACGATTCAGAATGAGGTTAACAACATGATTCAAATGATGTTAACTACATGATTCAGAATGATGCCAACAGCACGATTCAGAATCATGCGAACAACCTCATTCAGAATGATGCAAACAACATCATTCAGAATGATACTAACAGCACGATCAGAATGATGTTAACAACTAGATTCAGAATAGTGCTCCCAGCAATGTTCAGAATGATTCTAAAAACATGATTCCGAATGATGCTAACAGCACAATTAAGAATGATGCTAATTGCATGATTCAGAATGATGATAAAAACATGATTCAGATTGATGCTAACAGCACGATTCAGAATGATGCTAACAGCACATTTCAGAATGATGCTAACAGCACGATTCAGAATGATACTAACAGCACGATTCAGAATGATGTTCACAGCACGATTCAGAATGATGTTAACAGCAAGATTCAGAATGATGCTAACAGAAAGGTTCAGAATGATGCTAACAGCATGATTCATAATGATGCCGACAGCACAATTCACAATGATACTAACAAGAAGATTCAGAATGATGCGAACAGCACAGGTCAGAATGATGCTAACCGCACGATTCAGAATGATGCTAACAGCACGATTCAGAATGATGCTAACAGCACGATTCAGAATGATGTTCACAGCACGATTCAGAATGATGCTAACAGCACGTTTCAGAATGATGCTAACAACATGATTCAGAATGATGTGAACAGCAAATTTCACAATGATGCGAACAACAAAATTCAGAAGTTTGGAAACAGCATGATTCAGAAAGATGCGAACCGCCCGATTCAGAATGATGCTCACAACATGATTCAGAATGATATTAACAGCACGATTCAGAATGTTGCAAACAACAAGATTCAGAATGATGTTCACACCACGATTCACAATGATGCTAACAGCATGATTCAGAAAGATGTTAACAGCACGATTCAGAATGATGCTAACAGCACGATTCAGAATGATGCCCAAAACATGATTCAGAATGATGCTAACAGCACGATTCAGAATGATGCTAACAGTACGATTCAGAATGATACTAACAACACAATTCAGAATGATGCTCACAACATGATTCAGAATGATGTTAATGGCACGATTCAGAATGATGTTAACAGCATGATTCAGAATTATGTTAACAGCATGATTCAGAATGATGCTCACAACATGATTCAGAATGATGTTAACAGCACGATTCAGAATGATGCTAACTGCACGATTCAGAAAGATGTTAACAGCACGATTCAGAATGATGGGAACAGCAAGATAGAGAATGATGCAAACAGCAAGGTTCAGAATGATGCAAACAGCACGATTCAGAATGATGCTAACAGCATGATTCAGAATGATATTAACAGCACGATTCAGAATGATGTTAACAGCAAGATTCAGAATGATGCTAACAGAAAGGTTCAGAATGATGCTAACAGCATGATTCATAATGATACCGACAGCACAATTCAGAATGATACTAACAAGAAGATTCAGAATGATGCGAACAGCACGGTTCAGAATGATGCTCACAACATGATTCAGAATGATGCTAACACAATGATTCAGAATGATACTAACAGCACGATTCAGAATGATGCTCACAACATGATTCAGAATGATGTTAATGGCACGATTCAGAATGATGCCAACAGCATGATTCAGAATGATGCTAACAACATGATTCAAAATGATGCTAACAACATGATTCAGAGAGATGCTAACTGCACGATTCTGAATGATGTTAACAACATGATTCAGAATGATGCCAACAGCACGATTCAGAATCATGCGAACAGCATCATTCAGAATGATGCAAACATCATCATTCAGAATGATACTAACAGCCCGATCAGAATGATGTTAACAACTAGATTCAGAATAGTGCTCCCAGCAATGTTCAGAATGATGCTAACAACATGATTCAGAATGATATTAACAGCACGATTCAGAATGATGTTAACAGCAAGATTCAGAATGATGCTAACAACATGTTTCAGAATGATGCTCACAACAAGATTCAGAATGATGCTAACAACATGATTCAGAAAGATGCTAACAGCACGATTCTGAATGATGTTAACAACATGATACAGAATGATGCCAACAGCACGATTCAGAATCATGCGAACAACATCAGTGGGCGGCACGGTGGCACAGTGGTTAGCACTGCTGCCTCACAGCGCTTGAGACACGGGTTCAGTTCCCGACTCAGGCGACTGTCTGTGTGGAGTTTGCACGTTCTCCCCGTGGCTGCGTGGGTTTCCTCCGGGTGCTCCGGTTTCCTCCCACAGTCCAAAGATGTGCGGGTCAGGTGAATTGGCCATGCTAAATTGCCTGTAGTTGTTAGGTAAGGGGTAAATCTAGGGGTATGAGTGGGTTGCGCTTCTGCGGGTCGGTGTGGACTTGTTGGGCCGAAGGGCCTGTTTCCACACTGTAAGTAATCTAATCTAATCATTCAGAATGATGCAAACAACATCATTCAGAATGATACTAACAGCCCGGTCAGAATGATGGTAACAACTAGATTCAGAATAGTGCTCCCAGCAATGTTCAGAATGATGCTAACAACACGATTCAGAATGATGATAACAGCACGATTCAGAATGATTCTAACAACATGATTCCGAATGATGATAACAGCACAACATCAGAATGATGCTAATTGCATGATTCAGAATGATGATAAAAACATGATTCAGATTGATGCTAAGAGCATGATTCAGAATGATGCTAACAGCACGATTCAGAATGATGCTAACAGCATGTTTCAGAATGATGCAAACAGCAAGGTTCAGAATGATGCTAACAACATTATTCAGAAGGATACGAACAGCAAATTTCAGAATGAAGCGAACAGCAAGATTCAGAATGATGCCAACAGCAAGATTCATAATGATGCTGACAGTACAATTGAAAATGATACTAATAACATGATTCTGAATGATGCTAACAGCACGATTCAGAATGATGCTAACAGCAAGATTCAGAATGATGCTGACAACATGTTTCAGAATGATGCTCACAACATGAGTCAGAATGATGTTAACAGCAAGATTCAGAATGATGCTAACTGCACGATTCAGAATGATGTTAACAGCACGATTCAGAATGATGTGAACAGCATGATTCAGAATGATGGGAACAGCAAGATAGAGAATGATGCAAACAGCACGGTTCAGAATGATATTAACAGCACGATTCAGAATGATGTTTACAGCAAGATTCAGAATGATGCTAACAACACGTTTCAGAATGATGCTCACAACATGATTCAGAATGATGCTAACAGCAAGTTTCAAAATGATGCGAACAAAAAGACTCAGAATTTTGCTAATAACACGATTCAGAATGATGTTAACAGCACGATTCAGAATGATGCTAACAGCATCATTCTGAACGATATGAAAAACATGATTCAGAATGATGCTTACAACATGATTCAGAATGATGCGAACAACAAGATTCAGAATTTTGCTAACAGCACGATTCAGAATGAGGTTAACAACATGATTCAAATGATGTTAACTACATGATTCAGAATGATGCCAACAGCACGATTCAGAATCATGCGAACAACCTCATTCAGAATGATGCAAACAACATCATTCAGAATGATACTAACAGCACGATCAGAATGATGTTAACAACTAGATTCAAAATAGTGCTCCCAGCAATGTTCAGAATGATTCTAAAAACATGATTCCGAATGATGCTAACAGCACAATTAAGAATGATGCTAATTGCATGATTCAGAATGATGATAAAAACATGATTCAGATTGATGCTAACAGCACGATTCAGAATGATGCTAACAGCACGTTTCAGAATGATGCTAACAGCACGATTCAGAATGATGTTAACAGCACGATTCAGAATGATGTTCACAGCACGATTCAGAATGATGTTAACAGCAAGATTCAGAATGATGCTAACAGAAAGGTTCAGAATGATGCTAACAGCATGATTCATAATGATGCCGACAGCACAATTCACAATGATACTAACAAGAAGATTCAGAATGATGCGAACAGCACAGTTCAGAATGATGCTAACCGCACGATTCAGAATGATGCTAACAGCACGATTCAGAATGATGTTCACAGCACGATTCAGAATGATGCTAACAGCACGTTTCAGAATGATGCTAACAACATGATTCAGAATGATGTGAACAGCAAATTTCACAATGATGCGAACAACAAAATTCAGAAGTTTGGAAACAGCATGATTCAGAAAGATGCGAACCGCCCGATTCAGAATGATGCTCACAACATGATTCAGAATGATATTAACAGCACGATTCAGAATGTTGCAAACAACAAGATTCAGAATGATGTTCACATCACGATTCACAATGATGCTAACAGCACGATTCAGAAAGATGTTAACAGCACGATTCAGAATGATGCTAACAGCACGATTCAGAATGATGCTCAAAACATGATTCAGAATGATGCTAACAGCACGATTCAGAATGATGCTAACAGCACGATTCAGAATGAGGTTAACAACATGATTCAGAATGATGCTAACAACCGGATTCAGAAAGATGCTGACATCACGGTTCAGAATGATGCAAACTGTACGATTCAGAATCATGCGAACAACATCATTCAGAAAGATGCTAACAGCATGATTCAGAATGATGCTAACAACATGATTCAAAATGATGTTAACAACATGATTCAGAATGATGCCAACAACACGATTCAGAATCATGCGAACAATCTCATTCAGAATGATGCTCACAACATGATTCAGAATGATACTAACAGCCCGATCAGAATGATGTTAACAACTAGATTCAGAATAGTGCTCCCAGCAATGTTCAGAATGATTCTAACAACATGTTTCTGAATGATGCTAACAGCACAATTAAGAATGATGCTAATTGCATGATTCAGAATGATGATAAAAACATGATTCAGAATGATGCTAACAGTACGATTCAGAATGATACTAACAACACAATTCAGAATGATGCTCACAACATGATTCAGAATGATGTTAATGGCACGATTCAGAATGATGTTAACAGCATGATTCAGAATTATGTTAACAGCATGATTCAGAATGATGCTCACAACATGATTCAGAATGATGTTAACAGCACGATTCAGAATGGTGGGAACAGCAAGATAGAGAATGATGCAAACAGCAAGGTTCAGAATGATATTAACAGCACGATTCAGAATGATGTTAACAGCAAGATTCAGAATGAGGCTAACAGAAAGGTTCAGAATGATGCTGACAGCATGATTCATAATGATACCGACAGCACAATTCAGAATGATACTAACAAGAAGATTCAGAATGATGCGAACAGCACGTTTCAGAATGATACTAACCGCACGATTCAGAATGATGCAAACAGCACGATTCAGAATGATGCTAACAGCACGATTCTGAATGATGCTAACAGCACGATTCAGAATGATGCTAACACAACGATTCAGAATGATGCTAACAGCACGATTCAGAATGATGCTCACAACATGATTCAGAATTATGTTAATGGCACGTTTCAGAATGATGCTAACCGCACGATTCAGAATGATGCAAACAGCACGATTCAGAATGATGCTAACAGCACGATTCAGAATGATGCTCACAACATGATTCAGAATGATGCTAACACACATCGATTCAGAATGATGCCAACAGCATGATTCAAAATGATGCTAACAACATGATTCAGAAAGATGCTAACAACATGATTCAAAATGATGCTAACAACATGATTCAGAAAGATGCTAACTGCACGATTCGGAATGATGTTAACAACATGATTCAGAATGATGCCAACAGCACGATTCAGAATCATGCGAACAGCATCATTCAGAATGATGCAAACATCATCATTCAGAATGATACTAACAGCCCGAACAGAATGATGTTAACAACTAGATTCAGAATAGTGCTCCCAGCAATGTTCAGAATGATGCTAACAACATGATTCAGAATGATATTAACAGCACGATTCAGAATGATGTTAACAGCAAGATTCAGAATGATGCTAACAACATGTTTCAGAATGATGCTCACAACAAGATTCAGAATGATGCTAACAACATGATTCAGAAAGATGCTAACAGCACGATTCTGAATGATGTTAACAACATGATTCAGAATGATGCCAACAGCACGATTCAGAATCATGCGAACAACATCAGTGGGCGGCACGGTGGCACAGTGGTGAGCACTGCTGCCTCACACTCTGCTTGAGACACGGGTTCAGTTCCCGACTCAGGCGACTGTCTGTGTGGAGTTTGCACGTTCTCCCCGTGGCTGCGTGGATTTCCTCCGGGTGCTCCGGTTTCCTCCCACAGTCCAAAGATGTGCGGGTCAGGTGAATTGGCCATGCTAAATTGCCTGTAGTTGTTAGGTAAGGGGTAAATGTAGGGGTATGGGTGGGTTGCGCTTCTGCGGGTCGGTGTGGACTTGTTGGGCCGAAGGGCCTGTTTCCACACTGTAAGTAATCTAATCTAATCATTCAGAATGATGCAAACAACATCATTCAGAATGATACTAACAGCCCGGTCAGAATGATGGTAACAACTAGATTCAGAATAGTGCTCCCAGCAATGTTCAGAATGATGCTAACAACACGATTCAGAATGATGATAACAGCACGATTCAGAATGATTCTAACAACATGATTCCGAATGATGATAACAGCACAACATCAGAATGATGCTAATTGCATGATTCAGAATGATGATAAAAACATGATTCAGATTGATGCTAATAGCATGATTCAGAATGATGCTAACAGCACGATTCAGAATGATGCTAACAGCATGTTTCAGAATGATGCAAACAGCAAGGTTCAGAATGATGCTAACAACATTATTCAGAAGGATACGAACAGCAAATTTCAGAATGAAGCGAACAGCAAGATTCAGAATGATGCCAAGAGCAAGATTCATAATGATGCTGACAGTACAATTGAAAATGATACTAATAACATGATTCTGAATGATGCTAACAGCACGATTCAGAATGATGCTAACAGCAAGATTCAGAATGATGCTGACAACATGTTTCAGAATGATGCTCACAACATGAGTCAGAATGATGTTAACAGCACGATTCAGAATGATGCTAACTGCACGATTCAGAATGATGTTAACAGCACGATTCAGAATGATATGAACAGCATGATTCAGAATGATGGGAACAGCAAGATAGAGAATGATGCAAACAGCACGGTTCAGAATGATGTTAACAGCACGATTCAGAATGATGCTAACAGCATGATTCAGAATGATATTAACAGCACGATTCAGAATGATGTTTACAGCAAGATTCAGAATGATGCTAACAACACGTTTCAGAATGATGCTCACAACATGATTCAGAATGCTGCTAACAGCAAGTTTCAAAATGATGCGAACAAAAAGACTCAGAATTTTGCTAATAACACGATTCAGAATGATGTTAACAGCACGATTCAGAATGATGCTAACAGCATCATTCTGAATGATATGTAAAGCATGATTCAGAATGATGCTTACAACATGATTCAGAATGATGCGAACAACAAGATTCAGAATTTTGCTAACAGCACGATTCAGAATGAGGTTAACAACATGATTCAAATGATGTTAACTACATGATTCAGAATGATGCCAACAGCACGATTCAGAATCATGCGAACAACCTCATTCAGAATGATGCAAACAACATCATTCAGAATGATACTAACAGCACGATCAGAATGATGTTAACAACTAGATTCAGAATAGTGCTCCCAGCAATGTTCAGAATGATTCTAAAAACATGATTCCGAATGATGCTAACAGCACAATTAAGAATGATGCTAATTGCATGATTCAGAATGATGATAAAAACATGATTCAGTTTGATGCTAACAGCACGATTCAGAATGATGCTAACAGCACGTTTCAGAATGATGTTAACAGCAAGATTCAGAATGATGCTAACAGAAAGGTTCAGAATGATGCTAACAGCATGATTCATAATGATGCCGACAGCACAATTCACAATGATACTAACAAGAAGATTCAGAATGATGCGAACAGCACAGTTCAGAATGATGCTAACCGCACGATTCAGAATGATGCTAACAGCACGATTCAGAATGATGCTAACAGCACGATTCAGAATGATGTTCACAGCACGATTCAGAATGATGCTAACAGCAAGTTTCAAAATGATGCGAACAAAAGGACTCAGAATTTTGCTAATAACACGATTCAGAATGATGTTAACAGCACGATTCAGAATGATGCTAACAGCATCATTCTGAATGATATGTAAAGCATGATTCAGAATGATGCTTACAACATGATTCAGAATGATGCGAACAACAAGATTCAGAATTTTGCTAACAGCACGATTCAGAATGAGGTTAACAACATGATTCAAATGATGTTAACTACATGATTCAGAATGATGCCAACAGCACGATTCAGAATCATGCGAACAACCTCATTCAGAATGATGCAAACAACATCATTCAGAATGATACTAACAGCACGATCAGAATGATGTTAACAACTAGATTCAGAATAGTGCTCCCAGCAATGTTCAGAATGATTCTAAAAACATGATTCCGAATGATGCTAACAGCACAATTAAGAATGATGCTAATTGCATGATTCAGAATGATGATAAAAACATGATTCAGAATGATGCTAACAGCATGATTCAGAATGATGTTCAAAACATGATTCAGAATGATGTTAATGGCACGATTCAGAATGATGTTAACAGCACGATTCAGAATGATGTTCAAAACATGATTCAGAATGATGCTAACAGTACGATTCAGAATGATACTAACAACACAATTCAGAATGATGCTCACAACATGATTCAGAATGATGTTAATGGCACGATTCAGAATGATGTTAACAGCACGATTCAGAATGATGTTCAAAACATGATTCAGAATGATGCTAACAGCACGATTCAGAATGATGCTAACAGTACGATTCAGAATGATACTAACAACACAATTCAGAATGATGCTCACAACATGATTCAGAATGATGTTAATGGCACGATTCAGAATGATGCTAACAGCACGATTCAGAATGAAGCGAACAGCAAGATTCAGAATGATGCTGACAGCACAATTGAAAATGATACTAATAACATGATTCTGAATGATGCTAACAGCACGTTTCAGAATGATGCTAACAGCAAGATTCAGAATGATGCTGACAACATGTTTCAGAATGATGCTCACAACATGATTCAGAATGCTGTTAACAGCACGATTCAGAATGATGCTAACTGCACGATTCAGAATGATATGAACAGCATGATTCAGAATGATGGGAACAGCAAGATAGAGAATGATGCAAACAGCAAGGTTCAGAATGATGCAAACAGCACGATTCAGAATGATGCTAACAGCATGATTCAGAATGATATTAACAGCACGATTCAGAATGATGTTTACAGCAAGATTCAGAATGATGCTAACAACACATTTCAGAATGATGCTCACAACATGATTCAGAATGATGCTAACAGCAAGTTTCAAAATGATGCGAACAAAAAGACTCAGAATTTTGCTAATAACACGATTCAGAATGATGTTAACAGCACGATTAAGAATGATGTTAACAGCACGATTCAGAATGATGCTAACAGCATCATTCTGAACGATATGAAAAGCATGATTCAGAATGATGCTTACAACATGATTCAGAATGAAGCGAAAAACAAGATTCAGAATTTTGCTAACAGCACAATTCAGAATGAGGTTAACAACATGATTCAAATGATGCTAAGAACACGATTCAGAATGATGATAAAAGCACGATTTAGAATGATGCTAACAACAGGATTCAAAATGATGCTAACAACATGATTCAGAAAGATGCTAACAGCACGATTCTGAATGACGTTAACAACATGATTCAGAATGATGCCAACAGCACGATTCAGAATGACGCTAACAACACGATTCAGAATGATGCTAACAGCACGATTCAGAATGATGCTAACAGCACGATTCAGAATGAGGTTAACAACATGATTCAGAATGATGCTCACAACATGATTCAGAATGATGCTGACAGCATGTTTAGAATGATGCTAACAACATGATTCAAAATGATGCTAACAACATGATTCAGAAAGATGCTAACATCATGGTTCAGAATGATGCTCACAGTACGATTCAGAGTGAGGCTAACAACATCATTCAGAATGATACTAACTGCACGATCAGAATATTGTTAACAACTATATTCAGAATAGTGCTCCCAACGATGTTCAGAATGATGCTAACAACATGATTCGAATGATGCAAACAGCACGATTCAGAATGATGCTCAAAACATGATTCAGAATGATGCTAACAGCATGTTTAGAATGATGCTAACAGCACGATTCAGAATGATGCAAAGAGCACGATTCAGAATGATGCTAACTGCACGATTCGGAATGATGATAAAAACATGATTCAGATTGATGCTAACAGCACGATTCAGAATGATGCTAACAGCACGATTCAGAATGATGCTAACAGCACGATTTAGAATGATGCTAACTGCATGTTTCAGAATGATGCTAACAGCACGATTCAGAATGATGCTAACAGCATGTTTCAGAAGGATACGAACAGCAAATTTCAGAATGAAGCGAACAGTAAGATTCAGAATGATGCCAACAGCAAGATTCATAATGATGCTGACAGCACAATTGAAAATGATTCTAATAACATGATTCTGAATGATGCTAACAGTACGATTCAGAATGATGCTAACAGCACGATTCAGAATGATGCTAACAGCAAGATTCAGAATGATGCTGACAACATGTTTCAGAATGATGCTCACAACATGAGTCAGAATGATGTTAACAGCACGATTCAGAATGATGCTAACTGCACGATTCAGAATGATGTTAACAGCACGATTCAGAATGATGTGAACAGCATGATTCAGAATGATGGGAACAGCAAGATAGAGAATGATGCAAACAGCACGGTTCAGAATGATGCAAACAGCACGATTCAGAATGATGCTAACAGCATGATTCAGAATGATATTAACAGCACGATTCAGAATGATGTTTACAGCAAGATTCAGAATGATGCTAACAACACGTTTCAGAATGATGCTCACAACATGATTCAGAATGATGCTAACAGCAAGTTTCAAAATGATGCGAACAAAAAGACTCAGAATTTTGCTAACAGCACGATTCAGAATGAGGTTAACAACATGATTCAAATGTTGCTAATAACACGATTCAGAATGATGATAAAAGCACGATTGAGAATGATGCTAACAACATGATTCAAAATGATGTTAACTACATAATTCAGAATGATGCCAACAGCACGATTCAGAATCATGCGAACAACCTCATTCAGAATGATGCAAACAACATCATTCAGAATGATACTAACAGCACGATCAGAATGATGTTAACAACTAGATTCAGAATAGTGCTCCCAGCAATGTTCAGAATGATTCTAAAAACATGATTCCGAATGATGCTAACAGCACAATTAAGAATGATTCTAATTGCATGATTCAGAATGATGATAAAAACATGATTCAGATTGATGCTAACAGCACGATTCAGAATGATGCTAACAGCACGTTTCAGAATGATGCTCACAACATGATTCAGAATGATGCTAACAGCAAGTTTCAAAATGATGCGAACAAAAAGACTCAGAATTTTGCTAATAACACGATTCAGAATGATGTTAACAGCACGATTCAGAATGATGCTAACAGCATCATTCTGAACGATATGAAAAGCATGATTCAGAATGATGCGAACAACAAGATTCAGAATTTTGCTAACAGCACGATTCAGAATGAGGTTAACAACATGATTCAAATGATGCTAATAACACGATTCAGAATGATGATAAAAGCACGATTGAGAATGATGCTAACAACATGATTCAAAATGATGTTAACTACATAATTCAGAATGATGCCAACAGCACGATTCAGAATCATGCGAACAACCTCATTCAGAATGATGCAAACAACATCATTCAGAATGATACTAACAGCACGATCAGAATGATGTTAACAACTAGATTCAGAATAGTGCTCCCAGCAATGTTCAGAATGATTCTAAAAACATGATTCCGAATGATGCTAACAGCACAATTAAGAATGATTCTAATTGCATGATTCAGAATGATGATAAAAACATGATTCAGATTGATGCTAACAGCACGATTCAGAATGATGCTAACAGCACGATTCAGAATGATGCTAACAGCATGATTCAGAATGATATTAACAGCACGATTCAGAATGATGTTCACAGCAAGATTCAGAATGATGCTAACAACACGTTTCAGAATGATGCTCACAACATCATTCAGAATGATGCTAACAGCAAGTTTCAAAATGATGCGAACAAAAAGACTCAGAATTTTGCTAATAACACGATTCAGAATGATGTTAACAGCACGATTCAGAATGATGCTAACAGCATCATTCTGAACGATATGAAAAGCATGATTCAGAATGATGGTAACAACAAGATTCAGAATTTTGCTAACAGCACGATTCAGAATGAGGTTAACAACATGATTCAAATGATGCTAATAACACGATTCAGAATGATGATAAAAGCACGATTGAGAATGGTGCTAACAACATGATTCAAAATGATGTTAACTACATAATTCAGAATGATGCCAACAGCACGATTCAGAATCATGCGAACAACCTCATTCAGAATGATGCAAACAACATCATTCAGAATGATACTAACAGCACGATCAGAATGATGTTAACAACTAGATTCAGAATAGTGCTCCCAGCAATGTTCAGAATGATTCTAAAAACATGATTCCGAATGATGCTAACAGCACAATTAAGAATGATGCTAATTGCATGATTCAGAATGATGATAAAAACATGATTCAGAATGATGCTAACAGCATGATTCAGAATGATGTTCAAAACATGATTCAGAATGATGTTAATGGCACGATTCAGAATGATGTTAACAGCACGATTCAGAATGATGTTCAAAACATGATTCAGAATGATGCTAACAGTACGATTCAGAATGATACTAACAACACAATTCAGAATGATGCTCACAACATGATTCAGAATGATGTTAATGGCACGATTCAGAATGATGTTAACAGCATGATTCAGAATGATGTTCAAAACATGATTCAGAATGATGCTAACAGCACGATTCAGAATGATGCTAACAGTACGATTCAGAATGATACTAACAACACAATTCAGAATGATGCTCACAACATGATTCAGAATGATGTTAATGGCACGATTCAGAATGATGCTAACAGCACGTTTCAGAATGATGCTAACAGCAAGATTCAGAATGATGCTGACAACATGTTTCAGAATGATGCTCACAACATGATTCAGAATGCTGTTAACAGCACGATTCAGAATGATGCTAACTGCACGATTCAGAATGATATGAACAGCATGATTCAGAATGATGGGAACAGCAAGATAGAGAATGATGCAAACAGCAAGGTTCAGAATGATGCAAACAGCACGATTCAGAATGATGCTAACAGCATGATTCAGAATGATATTAACAGCACGATTCAGAATGATGTTTACAGCAAGATTCAGAATGATGCTAACAACACATTTCAGAATGATGCTCACAACATGATTCAGAATGATGCTAACAGCAAGTTTCAAAATGATGCGAACAAAAAGACTCAGAATTTTGCTAATAACACGATTCAGAATGATGTTAACAGCACGATTAAGAATGATGTTAACAGCACGATTCAGAATGATGCTAACAGCATCATTCTGAACGATATGAAAAGCATGATTCAGAATGATGCTTACAACATGATTCAGAATGAAGCGAAAAACAAGATTCAGAATTTTGCTAACAGCACAATTCAGAATGAGGTTAACAACATGATTCAAATGATGCTAAGAACACGATTCAGAATGATGATAAAAGCACGATTTAGAATGATGCTAACAACAGGATTCAAAATGATGCTAACAACATGATTCAGAAAGATGCTAACAGCACGATTCTGAATGACGTTAACAACATGATTCAGAATGATGCCAACAGCACGATTCAGAATGACGCTAACAACACGATTCAGAATGATGCTAACAGCACGATTCAGAATGATGTTCACAGCACGATTCAGAATGATGCTAACAGCAAGTTTCAAAATGATGCGAACAAAAGGACTCAGAATTTTGCTAATAACACGATTCAGAATGATGTTAACAGCACGATTCAGAATGATGCTAACAGCATCATTCTGAATGATATGTAAAGCATGATTCAGAATGATGCTTACAACATGATTCAGAATGATGCGAACAACAAGATTCAGAATTTTGCTAACAGCACGATTCAGAATGAGGTTAACAACATGATTCAAATGATGTTAACTACATGATTCAGAATGATGCCAACAGCACGATTCAGAATCATGCGAACAACCTCATTCAGAATGATGCAAACAACATCATTCAGAATGATACTAACAGCACGATCAGAATGATGTTAACAACTAGATTCAGAATAGTGCTCCCAGCAATGTTCAGAATGATTCTAAAAACATGATTCCGAATGATGCTAACAGCACAATTAAGAATGATGCTAATTGCATGATTCAGAATGATGATAAAAACATGATTCAGAATGATGCTAACAGCATGATTCAGAATGATGTTCAAAACATGATTCAGAATGATGTTAATGGCACGATTCAGAATGATGTTAACAGCACGATTCAGAATGATGTTCAAAACATGATTCAGAATGATGCTAACAGTACGATTCAGAATGATACTAACAACACAATTCAGAATGATGCTCACAACATGATTCAGAATGATGTTAATGGCACGATTCAGAATGATGTTAACAGCACGATTCAGAATGATGTTCAAAACATGATTCAGAATGATGCTAACAGCACGATTCAGAATGATGCTAACAGTACGATTCAGAATGATACTAACAACACAATTCAGAATGATGCTCACAACATGATTCAGAATGATGTTAATGGCACGATTCAGAATGATGCTAACAGCACGATTCAGAATGAAGCGAACAGCAAGATTCAGAATGATGCTGACAGCACAATTGAAAATGATACTAATAACATGATTCTGAATGATGCTAACAGCACGTTTCAGAATGATGCTAACAGCAAGATTCAGAATGATGCTGACAACCTGTTTCAGAATGATGCTCACAACATGATTCAGAATGCTGTTAACAGCACGATTCAGAATGATGCTAACTGCACGATTCAGAATGATATGAACAGCATGATTCAGAATGATGGGAACAGCAAGATAGAGAATGATGCAAACAGCAAGGTTCAGAATGATGCAAACAGCACGATTCAGAATGATGCTAACAGCATGATTCAGAATGATATTAACAGCACGATTCAGAATGATGTTTACAGCAAGATTCAGAATGATGCTAACAACACATTTCAGAATGATGCTCACAACATGATTCAGAATGATGCTAACAGCAAGTTTCAAAATGATGCGAACAAAAAGACTCAGAATTTTGCTAATAACACGATTCAGAATGATGTTAACAGCACGATTAAGAATGATGTTAACAGCACGATTCAGAATGATGCTAACAGCATCATTCTGAACGATATGAAAAGCATGATTCAGAATGATGCTTACAACATGATTCAGAATGAAGCGAAAAACAAGATTCAGAATTTTGCTAACAGCACGATTCAGAATGAGGTTAACAACATGATTCAAATGATGCTAAGAACACGATTCAGAATGATGATAAAAGCACGATTTAGAATGATGCTAACAACAGGATTCAAAATGATGCTAACAACATGATTCAGAAAGATGCTAACAGCACGATTCTGAATGACGTTAACAACATGATTCAGAATGATGCCAACAGCACGATTCAGAATGACGCTAACAACACGATTCAGAATGATGCTAACAGCACGATTCAGAATGATGCTAACAGCACGATTCAGAATGAGGTTAACAACATGATTCAGAATGATGCTCACAACATGATTCAGAATGATGCTGACAGCATGTTTAGAATGATGCTAACAACATGATTCAAAATGATGCTAACAACATGATTCAGAAAGATGCTAACATCATGGTTCAGAATGATGCTCACAGTACGATTCAGAGTGAGGCTAACAACATCATTCAGAATGATACTAACTGCACGATCAGAATATTGTTAACAACTATATTCAGAATAGTGCTCCCAACGATGTTCAGAATGATGCTAACAACATGATTCGAATGATGCAAACAGCACGATTCAGAATGATGCTCAAAACATGATTCAGAATGATGCTAACAGCATGTTTAGAATGATGCTAACAGCACGATTCAGAATGATGCAAAGAGCACGATTCAGAATGATGCTAACTGCACGATTCGGAATGATGATAAAAACATGATTCAGATTGATGCTAACAGCACGATTCAGAATGATGCTAACAGCACGATTCAGAATGATGCTAACAGCACGATTTAGAATGATGCTAACTGCATGTTTCAGAATGATGCTAACAGCACGATTCAGAATGATGCTAACAGCATGTTTCAGAAGGATACGAACAGCAAATTTCAGAATGAAGCGAACAGTAAGATTCAGAATGATGCCAACAGCAAGATTCATAATGATGCTGACAGCACAATTGAAAATGATTCTAATAACATGATTCTGAATGATGCTAACAGTACGATTCAGAATGATGCTAACAGCACGATTCAGAATGATGCTAACAGCAAGATTCAGAATGATGCTGACAACATGTTTCAGAATGATGCTCACAACATGAGTCAGAATGATGTTAACAGCACGATTCAGAATGATGCTAACTGCACGATTCAGAATGATGTTAACAGCACGATTCAGAATGATGTGAACAGCATGATTCAGAATGATGGGAACAGCAAGATAGAGAATGATGCAAACAGCACGGTTCAGAATGATGCAAACAGCACGATTCAGAATGATGCTAACAGCATGATTCAGAATGATATTAACAGCACGATTCAGAATGATGTTTACAGCAAGATTCAGAATGATGCTAACAACACGTTTCAGAATGATGCTCACAACATGATTCAGAATGATGCTAACAGCAAGTTTCAAAATGATGCGAACAAAAAGACTCAGAATTTTGCTAACAGCACGATTCAGAATGAGGTTAACAACATGATTCAAATGTTGCTAATAACACGATTCAGAATGATGATAAAAGCACGATTGAGAATGATGCTAACAACATGATTCAAAATGATGTTAACTACATAATTCAGAATGATGCCAACAGCACGATTCAGAATCATGCGAACAACCTCATTCAGAATGATGCAAACAACATCATTCAGAATGATACTAACAGCACGATCAGAATGATGTTAACAACTAGATTCAGAATAGTGCTCCCAGCAATGTTCAGAATGATTCTAAAAACATGATTCCGAATGATGCTAACAGCACAATTAAGAATGATTCTAATTGCATGATTCAGAATGATGATAAAAACATGATTCAGATTGATGCTAACAGCACGATTCAGAATGATGCTAACAGCACGTTTCAGAATGATGCTCACAACATGATTCAGAATGATGCTAACAGCAAGTTTCAAAATGATGCGAACAAAAAGACTCAGAATTTTGCTAATAACACGATTCAGAATGATGTTAACAGCACGATTCAGAATGATGCTAACAGCATCATTCTGAACGATATGAAAAGCATGATTCAGAATGATGCGAACAACAAGATTCAGAATTTTGCTAACAGCACGATTCAGAATGAGGTTAACAACATGATTCAAATGATGCTAATAACACGATTCAGAATGATGATAAAAGCACGATTGAGAATGATGCTAACAACATGATTCAAAATGATGTTAACTACATAATTCAGAATGATGCCAACAGCACGATTCAGAATCATGCGAACAACCTCATTCAGAATGATGCAAACAACATCATTCAGAATGATACTAACAGCACGATCAGAATGATGTTAACAACTAGATTCAGAATAGTGCTCCCAGCAATGTTCAGAATGATTCTAAAAACATGATTCCGAATAATGCTAACAGCACAATTAAGAATGATTCTAATTGCATGATTCAGAATGATGATAAAAACATGATTCAGATTGATGCTAACAGCACGATTCAGAATGATGCTAACAGCACGATTCAGAATGATGCTAACAGCATGATTCAGAATGATATTAACAGCACGATTCAGAATGATGTTCACAGCAAGATTCAGAATGATGCTAACAACACGTTTCAGAATGATGCTCACAACATGATTCAGAATGCTGCTAACAGCAAGTTTCAAAATGATGCGAACAAAAAGACTCAGAATTTTGCTAATAACACGATTCAGAATGATGTTAACAGCACGATTCAGAATGATGCTAACAGCATCATTCTGAACGATATGAAAAGCATGATTCAGAATGATGGTAACAACAAGATTCAGAATTTTGCTAACAGCACGATTCAGAATGAGGTTAACAACATGATTCAAATGATGCTAATAACACGATTCAGAATGATGATAAAAGCACGATTGAGAATGGTGCTAACAACATGATTCAAAATGATGTTAACTACATAATTCAGAATGATGCCAACAGCACGATTCAGAATCATGCGAACAACCTCATTCAGAATGATGCAAACAACATCATTCAGAATGATACTAACAGCACGATCAGAATGATGTTAACAACTAGATTCAGAATAGTGCTCCCAGCAATGTTCAGAATGATTCTAAAAACATGATTCCGAATGATGCTAACAGCACAATTAAGAATGATGCTAATTGCATGATTCAGAATGATGATAAAAACATGATTCAGAATGATGCTAACAGCATGATTCAGAATGATGTTCAAAACATGATTCAGAATGATGTTAATGGCACGATTCAGAATGATGTTAACAGCACGATTCAGAATGATGTTCAAAACATGATTCAGAATGATGCTAACAGTACGATTCAGAATGATACTAACAACACAATTCAGAATGATGCTCACAACATGATTCAGAATGATGTTAATGGCACGATTCAGAATGATGTTAACAGCATGATTCAGAATGATGTTCAAAACATGATTCAGAATGATGCTAACAGCACGATTCAGAATGATGCTAACAGTACGATTCAGAATGATACTAACAACACAATTCAGAATGATGCTCACAACATGATTCAGAATGATGTTAATGGCACGATTCAGAATGATGCTAACAGCACGTTTCAGAATGATGCTAACAGCAAGATTCAGAATGATGCTGACAACATGTTTCAGAATGATGCTCACAACATGATTCAGAATGCTGTTAACAGCACGATTCAGAATGATGCTAACTGCACGATTCAGAATGATATGAACAGCATGATTCAGAATGATGGGAACAGCAAGATAGAGAATGATGCAAACAGCAAGGTTCAGAATGATGCAAACAGCACGATTCAGAATGATGCTAACAGCATGATTCAGAATGATATTAACAGCACGATTCAGAATGATGTTTACAGCAAGATTCAGAATGATGCTAACAACACATTTCAGAATGATGCTCACAACATGATTCAGAATGATGCTAACAGCAAGTTTCAAAATGATGCGAACAAAAAGACTCAGAATTTTGCTAATAACACGATTCAGAATGATGTTAACAGCACGATTAAGAATGATGTTAACAGCACGATTCAGAATGATGCTAACAGCATCATTCTGAACGATATGAAAAGCATGATTCAGAATGATGCTTACAACATGATTCAGAATGAAGCGAAAAACAAGATTCAGAATTTTGCTAACAGCACAATTCAGAATGAGGTTAACAACATGATTCAAATGATGCTAAGAACACGATTCAGAATGATGATAAAAGCACGATTTAGAATGATGCTAACAACAGGATTCAAAATGATGCTAACAACATGATTCAGAAAGATGCTAACAGCACGATTCTGAATGACGTTAACAACATGATTCAGAATGATGCCAACAGCACGATTCAGAATGACGCTAACAACACGATTCAGAATGATGCTAACAGCACGATTCAGAATGATGCTAACAGCACGATTCAGAATGAGGTTAACAACATGATTCAGAATGATGCTCACAACATGATTCAGAATGATGCTGACAGCATGTTTAGAATGATGCTAACAACATGATTCAAAATGATGCTAACAACATGATTCAGAAAGATGCTAACATCATGGTTCAGAATGATGCTCACAGTACGATTCAGAGTGAGGCTAACAACATCATTCAGAATGATACTAACTGCACGATCAGAATATTGTTAACAACTATATTCAGAATAGTGCTCCCAACGATGTTCAGAATGATGCTAACAACATGATTCGAATGATGCAAACAGCACGATTCAGAATGATGCTCAAAACATGATTCAGAATGATGCTAACAGCATGTTTAGAATGATGCTAACAGCACGATTCAGAATGATGCAAAGAGCACGATTCAGAATGATGCTAACTGCACGATTCGGAATGATGATAAAAACATGATTCAGATTGATGCTAACAGCACGATTCAGAATGATGCTAACAGCACGATTCAGAATGATGCTAACAGCACGATTTAGAATGATGCTAACTGCATGTTTCAGAATGATGCTAACAGCACGATTCAGAATGATGCTAACAGCATGTTTCAGAAGGATACGAACAGCAAATTTCAGAATGAAGCGAACAGTAAGATTCAGAATGATGCCAACAGCAAGATTCATAATGATGCTGACAGCACAATTGAAAATGATTCTAATAACATGATTCTGAATGATGCTAACAGTACGATTCAGAATGATGCTAACAGCACGATTCAGAATGATGCTAACAGCAAGATTCAGAATGATGCTGACAACATGTTTCAGAATGATGCTCACAACATGAGTCAGAATGATGTTAACAGCACGATTCAGAATGATGCTAACTGCACGATTCAGAATGATGTTAACAGCACGATTCAGAATGATGTGAACAGCATGATTCAGAATGATGGGAACAGCAAGATAGAGAATGATGCAAACAGCACGGTTCAGAATGATGCAAACAGCACGATTCAGAATGATGCTAACAGCATGATTCAGAATGATATTAACAGCACGATTCAGAATGATGTTTACAGCAAGATTCAGAATGATGCTAACAACACGTTTCAGAATGATGCTCACAACATGATTCAGAATGATGCTAACAGCAAGTTTCAAAATGATGCGAACAAAAAGACTCAGAATTTTGCTAACAGCACGATTCAGAATGAGGTTAACAACATGATTCAAATGTTGCTAATAACACGATTCAGAATGATGATAAAAGCACGATTGAGAATGATGCTAACAACATGATTCAAAATGATGTTAACTACATAATTCAGAATGATGCCAACAGCACGATTCAGAATCATGCGAACAACCTCATTCAGAATGATGCAAACAACATCATTCAGAATGATACTAACAGCACGATCAGAATGATGTTAACAACTAGATTCAGAATAGTGCTCCCAGCAATGTTCAGAATGATTCTAAAAACATGATTCCGAATGATGCTAACAGCACAATTAAGAATGATTCTAATTGCATGATTCAGAATGATGATAAAAACATGATTCAGATTGATGCTAACAGCACGATTCAGAATGATGCTAACAGCACGTTTCAGAATGATGCTCACAACATGATTCAGAATGATGCTAACAGCAAGTTTCAAAATGATGCGAACAAAAAGACTCAGAATTTTGCTAATAACACGATTCAGAATGATGTTAACAGCACGATTCAGAATGATTCTAACAGCATCATTCTGAACGATATGAAAAGCATGATTCAGAATGATGCGAACAACAAGATTCAGAATTTTGCTAACAGCACGATTCAGAATGAGGTTAACAACATGATTCAAATGATGCTAATAACACGATTCAGAATGATGATAAAAGCACGATTGAGAATGATGCTAACAACATGATTCAAAATGATGTTAACTACATAATTCAGAATGATGCCAACAGCACGATTCAGAATCATGCGAACAACCTCATTCAGAATGATGCAAACAACATCATTCAGAATGATACTAACAGCACGATCAGAATGATGTTAACAACTAGATTCAGAATAGTGCTCCCAGCAATGTTCAGAATGATTCTAAAAACATGATTCCGAATAATGCTAACAGCACAATTAAGAATGATTCTAATTGCATGATTCAGAATGATGATAAAAACATGATTCAGATTGATGCTAACAGCACGATTCAGAATGATGCTAACAGCACGATTCAGAATGATGCTAACAGCATGATTCAGAATGATATTAACAGCACGATTCAGAATGATGTTCACAGCAAGATTCAGAATGATGCTAACAACACGTTTCAGAATGATGCTCACAACATCATTCAGAATGATGCTAACAGCAAGTTTCAAAATGATGCGAACAAAAAGACTCAGAATTTTGCTAATAACACGATTCAGAATGATGTTAACAGCACGATTCAGAATGATGCTAACAGCATCATTCTGAATGATATGAAAAGCATGATTCAGAATGATGGTAACAACAAGATTCAGAATTTTGCTAACAGCACGATTCAGAATGAGGTTAACAACATGATTCAAATGATGCTAATAACACGATTCAGAATGATGATAAAAGCACGATTGAGAATGGTGCTAACAACATGATTCAAAATGATGTTAACTACATAATTCAGAATGATGCCAACAGCACGATTCAGAATCATGCGAACAACCTCATTCAGAATGATGCAAACAACATCATTCAGAATGATACTAACAGCACGATCAGAATGATGTTAACAACTAGATTCAGAATAGTGCTCCCAGCAATGTTCAGAATGATTCTAAAAACATGATTCCGAATGATGCTAACAGCACAATTAAGAATGATGCTAATTGCATGATTCAGAATGATGATAAAAACATGATTCAGAATGATGCTAACAGCATGATTCAGAATGATGTTCAAAACATGATTCAGAATGATGTTAATGGCACGATTCAGAATGATGTTAACAGCACGATTCAGAATGATGTTCAAAACATGATTCAGAATGATGCTAACAGTACGATTCAGAATGATACTAACAACACAATTCAGAATGATGCTCACAACATGATTCAGAATGATGTTAATGGCACGATTCAGAATGATGTTAACAGCACGATTCAGAATGATGTTCAAAACATGATTCAGAATGATGCTAACAGCACGATTCAGAATGATGCTAACAGTACGATTCAGAATGATACTAACAACACAATTCAGAATGATGCTCACAACATGATTCAGAATGATGTTAATGGCACGATTCAGAATGATGCTAACAGCACGATTCAGAATGAAGCGAACAGCAAGATTCAGAATGATGCTGACAGCACAATTGAAAATGATACTAATAACATGATTCTGAATGATGCTAACAGCACGTTTCAGAATGATGCTAACAGCAAGATTCAGAATGATGCTGACAACATGTTTCAGAATGATGCTCACAACATGATTCAGAATGCTGTTAACAGCACGATTCAGAATGATGCTAACTGCACGATTCAGAATGATATGAACAGCATGATTCAGAATGATGGGAACAGCAAGATAGAGAATGATGCAAACAGCAAGGTTCAGAATGATGCAAACAGCACGATTCAGAATGATGCTAACAGCATGATTCAGAATGATATTAACAGCACGATTCAGAATGATGTTTACAGCAAGATTCAGAATGATGCTAACAACACATTTCAGAATGATGCTCACAACATGATTCAGAATGATGCTAACAGCAAGTTTCAAAATGATGCGAACAAAAAGACTCAGAATTTTGCTAATAACACGATTCAGAATGATGTTAACAGCACGATTAAGAATGATGTTAACAGCACGATTCAGAATGATGCTAACAGCATCATTCTGAACGATATGAAAAGCATGATTCAGAATGATGCTTACAACATGATTCAGAATGAAGCGAAAAACAAGATTCAGAATTTTGCTAACAGCACAATTCAGAATGAGGTTAACAACATGATTCAAATGATGCTAAGAACACGATTCAGAATGATGATAAAAGCACGATTTAGAATGATGCTAACAACAGGATTCAAAATGATGCTAACAACATGATTCAGAAAGATGCTAACAGCACGATTCTGAATGACGTTAACAACATGATTCAGAATGATGCCAACAGCACGATTCAGAATGACGCTAACAACACGATTCAGAATGATGCTAACAGCACGATTCAGAATGATGCTAACAGCACGATTCAGAATGAGGTTAACAACATGATTCAGAATGATGCTCACAACATGATTCAGAATGATGCTGACAGCATGTTTAGAATGATGCTAACAACATGATTCAAAATGATGCTAACAACATGATTCAGAAAGATGCTAACATCATGGTTCAGAATGATGCTCACAGTACGATTCAGAGTGAGGCTAACAACATCATTCAGAATGATACTAACTGCACGATCAGAATATTGTTAACAACTATATTCAGAATAGTGCTCCCAACGATGTTCAGAATGATGCTAACAACATGATTCGAATGATGCAAACAGCACGATTCAGAATGATGCTCAAAACATGATTCAGAATGATGCTAACAGCATGTTTAGAATGATGCTAACAGCACGATTCAGAATGATGCAAAGAGCACGATTCAGAATGATGCTAACTGCACGATTCGGAATGATACTAACAACACGATTCAGAATGATGCTCACAGCATGATTCAGAATGATGCTAACATCACGATTCAGAATGATGCTAACAGCACGATTCAGAATGATGCAAAGAGCACGATTCAGAATGATGCTAACAACATGATTCAAAATGATGCTAACAACATGATTCAGAATGAAACTAATAACACGATTGAGAATGATGATAAAAGCACGATTGAGAATGATGCTAACAACATGATTCAAAATGATGTTAACAACATGATTCAGAATGATGCCAACAACACGATTCAGAATCATGCGAACAATCTCATTCAGAATCATGCAAACAACATCATTCAGAATGATACTAACAGCCCGATCAGAATGATGTTAACAACTAGATTCAGAATAGTGCTCCCAGCAATGTTCAGAATGATTCTAACAACATGTTTCCGAATGATGCTAACAGCACAATTAAGAATGATGCTAATTGCATGATTCAGAATGATGATAAAAACATGATTCAGAATGATGCTAACAGTACGATTCAGAATGATACTAACAACACAATTCAGAATGATGCTCACAACATGATTCAGAATGATGTTAATGGCACGATTCAGAATGATGTTAACAGCATGATTCAGAATGATGCTAATGACACGATTCAGAATGATGATAAAAGCACGATTCAGAATGATCCTAACAACATGATTCAGAATGATGCTAACAACATGATTCAGAAAGATGCTAACATCACGGTTCAGAATGATGCTAACAGTACGATTCAGAATCATGCGACCAACATCATTCAGAAAGAAACTAACAGCCTGATCGGAATGATGTTAACAACTAGATTCAGAATAGTGCTCCCAGCAATGTTCAGAATGATGCTAACAACATGATTCAGAATGATATTAACAGCACGATTCAGAATGATGTTAACAGCAAGATTCAGAATGATGCTAACAACATGTTGCAGAATGATGCTCACAACAAGATTCAGAATGATGCTAACAACATGATTCAGAAAGATGCTAACAGCACGATTCTGAATGATGTCAACAACATGATTCAGAATGATGCCAACAGCACGATTCAAAATCATGCGGACAACATCATTCAGAATGATGCAAACAACATCATTCAGAATGATACTAACAGCCCGGTCAGAATGATGGTAACAACAAGATTCAGAATAGTGCTCCCAGCAATGTTCAGAATGATGCTAACAGCACGATTCAGAATGATTCTAACAACATGATTCCGAATGATGATAACAGCACAATATCAGAATGATGCTCATTGCATGATTCAGAATGATGATAAAAACATGATTCAGATTGATGCTAACAGCACGATTCAGAATGATGCTAACAGCACGTTTCAGAATGATGTTAACAGCAAGATTCAGAATGATGTTAACAACATGTTTCAGAATGATGCTCACAACAAGATTCAGAATGATGCTAACAACATGATTCAGAAAGATGCTAACAGCACGATTCTGAATGATGTTAACAACATGATACAGAATGATGCCAACAGCACGATTCAGAATCATGCGAACAACATCAGTGGGCGGCACGGTGGCACAGTGGTTAGCACTGCTGCCTCACAGTGCTTGAGACACGGGTTCAGTTCCCGACTCAGGCGACTGTCTGTGTGGAGTTTGCACGTTCTCCCCGTGGCTGCGTGGGTTTCCTCCGGGTGCTCCGGTTTCCTCCCACAGTCCAAAGATGTGCGGGTCAGGTGAATTGGCCATGCTAAATTGCCTGTAGTTGTTAGGTAAGGGGTAAATGTAGGGGTATGAGTGGGTTGCGCTTCTGCGGGTCGGTGTGGACTTGTTGGGCCGAAGGGCCTGTTTCCACACTGTAAGTAATCTAATCTAATCATTCAGAATGATGCAAACAACATCATTCAGAATGATACTAACAGCCCGGTCAGAATGATGCAAACAACTAGATTCAGAATAGTGCTCCCAGCAATGTTCAGAATGATGCTAACAACACGATTCAGAATGATGATAACAGCACGATTCAGAATGATTCTAACAACATGATTCCGAATGATGATAACAGCACAACATCAGAAGGATGCTAATTGCATGATTCAGAATGATGATAAAAACATGATTCAGATTGATGCTAACAGCACGATTCAGAATGATGCTAACAGCACGATTCAGAATGATGCTAACAGCACGATTCAGAATGATGCTAACTGCATGTTTCAGAGTGATGCTAACAGCACGATTCAGAATGATGCTAACTGCATGTTTCAGAATGATGCTAACAGCACGATTCAGAATGATACTAACAGCATGATTCAGAATGATGCTAACAGCACGATTCAGAATGATGCTAACAGCACGATTCAGAATGATACTAACAGCACGATTCAGAATGATGTTCACAGCACGATTCAGAATGATGTTAACAGCAAGATTCAGAATGATGCTAACAGAAAGGTTCAGAATGATGCTAACAGCATGATTCATAATGATGCCGACAGCACAATTCAGAATGATACTAACAAGAAGATTCAGAATGATGCGAACAGCACAGTTCAGAATGATGCTAACCGCACGATTCAGAATGATGTTCACAGCACGATTCAGAATGATGCTAACAGCACGTTTCAGAATGATGCTAACAACATGATTCAGAATGATGTGAACAGCAAATTTCACAATGATGCGAACAACAAAATTCAGAAGTTTGGAAACAGCATGATTCAGAAAGATGCGAACCGCCCGATTCAGAATGATGCTCACAACATGATTCAGAATGATATTAACAGCACGATTCAGAATGTTGCAAACAACAAGATTCAGAATGATGTTCACACCACGATTCAGAATGATGCTAACAGCACGATTCAGAAAGATGTTAACAGCACGATTCAGAATGATGCTAACAGCACGATTCAGAATGATGTTCAAAACATGATTCAGAATGATGCTAACAGCACGATTCAGAATGATGCTAACAGTACGATTCAGAATGATACTAACAACACAATTCAGAATGATGCTCACAACATGATTCAGAATGATGTTAATGGCACAATTCAGAATGATGCTAACAGCACGATTCAGAATGAAGCGAACAGCAAGATTCAGAATGATGCTGACAGCACAATTGAAAATGATACTAATAACATGATTCTGAATGATGCTAACAGCACGTTTCAGAATGATGCTAACAGCAAGATTCAGAATGATGCTGACAACATGTTTCAGAATGATGCTCACAACATGATTCAGAATGATGTTAACAGCACGATTCAGAATGATGCTAACTGCACGATTCAGAATGATATGAACAGCATGATTCAGAATGATGGGAACAGCAAGATAGAGAATGATGCAAACAGCAAGGTTCAGAATGATGCAAACAGCACGATTCAGAATGATGCTAACAGCATGATTCAGAATGATATTAACAGCACGATTCAGAATGATGTTAACAACATGATTCAGAATGATGCTAAGAACACATTTCAGAATGATGCTCACAACATGATTCAGAATGATGCTAACAGCAAGTTTCAAAATGATGCGAACAAAAAGACTCAGAATATGCTAATAACACGATTCAGAATGATGTTAACAGCACGATTCAGAATGATGTTAACAGCACGATTCAGAATGATGCTAACAGCATCATTCTGAACGATATGAAAAGCATGATTCAGAATGATGCTTACAACATGATTCAGAATGAAGCGAAAAACAAGTTCAGAATTTTGCTAACAGCACGATTCAGAATGAGGGTAACAACATGATTCAAATGATGCTAAGAACACGATTCAGAATGATGATAAAAGCACGATTGAGAATGATGCTAACAACATGATTCAAAATGATGTTAACAACATGATTCAGAATGATGCCAACAACACGATTCAGAATCATGCGAACAATCTCATTCAGAATGATGCAAACAACATCATTCAGAATGATACTAACAGCCCGATCAGAATGATGTTAACAACTAGATTCAGAATAGTGCTCCCAGCAATGTTCAGAATGATTCTAACAACATGTTTCCGAATGATGCTAACAGCACAATTAAGAATGATGCTAATTGCATGATTCAGAATGATGATAAAAACATGATTCAGAATGATGCTAAAAGTACGATTCAGAATGATACTAACAACACAATTCAGAATGATGCTCACAACATGATTCAGAATGATGTTAATGGCACGATTCAGAATGTTGTTAACAGCATGATTCAGAATGATGCTAATGACATGATTCAGACTGATGATAAAAGCACGATTCAGAATGATGCTAACAACATGATTCAGAATGATGCTAACAACATGATTCAGAAAGATGCTAACATCACGGTTCAGAATGATGCTAACAGTACGATTCAGAATCATGCGAACAACATCATTCAGAAAGAAACTAACAGCCTGATCAGAATGATGTTAACAACTAGATTCAGAATAGTGCTCCCAGCAATGTTCAGAATGATGCTAACAACATGATTCAGAATGATATTAACAGCATGATTCAGAATGATGTTAACAGCAAGATTCAGAATGATGCTAACAACATGTTTCAGAATGATGCTCACAACAAGATTCAGAATGATGCTAACAACATGATTCAGAAAGATGCTAACAGCACGATTCTGAATGATGTCAACAACATGATTCAGAATGATGCCAACAGCACGATTCAAAATCATGCGGACAACATCATTCAGAATGATGCAAACAACATCATTCAGAATGATACTAACAGCCCGGTCAGCATGATGGTAACAACAAGATTCAGAATAGTGCTCCCAGCAATGTTCAGAATGATGCTAACAGCACGATTCAGAATGATTCTAACAACATGATTCCGAATGATGATAACAGCACAATATCAGAATGATGCTCATTGCATGATTCAGAATGATGATAAAAACATGATTCAGATTGATGCTAACAGCACGATTCAGAATGATGTTAACAGCAAGATTCAGAATGATGCTAACAACATGTTTCAGAATGATGTTAACAACAAGATTCAGAAAGATGCTAACCGCACGATTCTGAATGATGCTAACAGCATGCTTCAGAATGATGCTAACAGCAAGGTTCAGAATCATGCTAACAGCACGATTCAGAATGATGCTAACAGCACGATTCAGAATGATGCTAACAGCATGATTCAGAATGATGCTAACATCACGGTTCAGAATGATGCTAACAGTACGATTCAGAATCATGCGAACGACATCATTCAGAATGATGCTAACAACATGATTCAGAATGATGCTAACACCATGATTCAGAATGATACTAACAGCCCGATTCAGAGTGAGGCTAACAACATCATTCAGAATGATACTAACAGCACGATCAGAATGATGTCAACAACTAGATTCAGAATAGTGCTCCCAGCGATGTTCAGAATGATGCTAACAACATGATTCAGAATGATGCTCACAACATGATTCTGAATGATGCTAACAGCGCGATTCAGAATGATCCTAACGGCATGATTCAGAATGATGCGAACAACAAGATTCAGAATGATGCCAAGAGCAAGATTCAGAATGATGCTAACAGAAAGTTTCACAAAGATGCTAACAGCATGATTCATAATGATGCTGACAGCACAATTCAGAATGATACTAACGACATGATTCTGAATGATGCTAACAGCACGATTCAGAATGATGCTAACAGCACGATTCAGAATGATGTTAACAGCACGATTCAGAATGATGTTAACAGCACGATTCAGAATGATGTTAACAGCACGATTCAGAATGATATGAACAGCATGATTCAGAATGATGAGAACAGCAAGATTGAGAATGATGCAAACAGCAAGGTTAAGAATGATGCAAATAGCACGATTCAGAATGATATTAACAGCATGATTCAGAATGATATTAACAGCACGATTCAGAATGATGTTAACAGCAAGATTCAGAATGATGCTAACAACATGTTTCAGAATGATGCTCACAACATGATTCAGAATGATACTAACAGCAAGTTTCAGAAAGATGCGAACAAAAAGACTCAGAATTTTGCTAATAACACGATTCAGAATGATGGTAACAGCACGATTGAGAATGATGTTAACAGCACGATTCAGAATGATACTAACAGCACGATTTAGAATGATGCTAATAGCACGATTCAGAATGATGCTAACAGCACGATTCAGAATGATGGGAGCAGCAAGATAGAGAATGATGCTAACAGCACGATTCAGAATGGTGATAACAGCAAGATTCAGAATGATGCTAACAACATGTTTCAGAATGATGCTCACAACATGATTCAGAATAATGCTAACAACATGTTTCAGAATGATGCTCACAACATCATTCAGAATGATGCTAACAGCAAGTTTCAAAATGATGCGAACAAAAAGACTCAGAATTTTGCTAATAACACGATTCAGAATGATGATAAAAGCACGATTCAGAATGATGTTAACAACATGATTCAAAATGATGTTAACAACATGATTCAGAATGATGCCAACAGCACGATTCAGAATCATGCGAACAACATCATTCAGAATGATGCAAACAACATCATTCAGAATGATACTAACAGCCCGATCAGAATGATGTTAACAACTAGATTCAGAATAGTGCTCCCAGCAATGTTCAGAATGATGCTACCAACACGATTCAGAATGATGCTAACAACACGATTCAGAATGATTCTAACAACATGATTCCGAATGATGCTAACAGCACAATTCAAAATGATGCTAATTGCATGATTCAGAATGATGAAGATAACCATGATTCAGATTAATGCTAACAGCACAATTCAGAATGATGCTAACAGCACGATTCAGAATGATGTTCACAGCACAATTCAGAATGATGCTAACAGCATGATTCAGAATGATATTCACAGCACGATTCAGAATGATGCTAACAGCACGATTCAGAATGATACTAACAGCACGATCCAGAATGATGTTCACAGCACGATTCAGAATGATGTTAACAGCACGATTCAGAATGATGTTCACAGCATGATTCAGAATGATGCTCACAGCACGATTCACAATGATACTAACAAGAACATTCAGAATGATGCAAACAGCACGATTCCGAATGATGCTAATTGCATGATTCATAATGATGATATAAACATGATTCAGATTGATGTTAACAGCACAATTCAGAATGATGCGAAAAGCAAATTTCACAATGATGCTGACAACAAGATTCAGAATGATGCTAACAGCACGATTCTGAATGATGTCAACAACATGATTCAGAATGATGCCAACAGCACGATTCAAAATCATGCGGACAACATCATTCAGAATGATGCAAACAACATCATTCAGAATGATACTAACAGCCCGGTCAGAATGATGGTAACAACAAGATTCAGAATAGTGCTCCCAGCAATGTTCAGAATGATGCTAACAGCACGATTCAGAATGATTCTAACAACATGATTCCGAATGATGATAACAGCACAATATCAGAATGATGCTCATTGCATGATTCAGAATGATGATAAAAACATGATTCAGATTGATGCTAACAGCACGATTCAGAATGATGCTAACAGCACGTTTCAGAATGATGTTAACAGCAAGATTCAGAATGATGTTAACAACATGTTTCAGAATGATGCTCACAACAAGATTCAGAATGATGCTAACAACATGATTCAGAAAGATGCTAACAGCACGATTCTGAATGATGTTAACAACATGATACAGAATGATGCCAACAGCACGATTCAGAATCATGCGAACAACATCAGTGGGCGGCACGGTGGCACAGTGGTTAGCACTGCTGCCTCACAGTGCTTGAGACACGGGTTCAGTTCCCGACTCAGGCGACTGTCTGTGTGGAGTTTGCACGTTCTCCCCGTGGCTGCGTGGGTTTCCTCCGGGTGCTCCGGTTTCCTCCCACAGTCCAAAGATGTGCGGGTCAGGTGAATTGGCCATGCTAAATTGCCTGTAGTTGTTAGGTAAGGGGTAAATGTAGGGGTATGAGTGGGTTGCGCTTCTGCGGGTCGGTGTGGACTTGTTGGGCCGAAGGGCCTGTTTCCACACTGTAAGTAATCTAATCTAATCATTCAGAATGATGCAAACAACATCATTCAGAATGATACTAACAGCCCGGTCAGAATGATGGTAACAACTAGATTCAGAATAGTGCTCCCAGCAATGTTCAGAATGATGCTAACAACACGATTCAGAATGATGATAACAGCACGATTCAGAATGATTCTAACAACATGATTCCGAATGATGATAACAGCACAACATCAGAATGATGCTAATTGCATGATTCAGAATGATGATAAAAACATGATTCAGATTGATGCTAACAGCACGATTCAGAATGATGCTAACAGCACGATTCAGAATGATGCTAACAGCACGATTCAGAATGATGCTAACTGCATGTTTCAGAGTGATGCTAACAGCACGATTCAGAATGATGCTAACTGCATGTTTCAGAATGATGCTAACAGCACGATTCAGAATGATACTAACAGCATGATTCAGAATGATGCTAACAGCACGATTCAGAATGATGCTAACAGCACGATTCAGAATGATACTAACAGCACGATTCAGAATGATGTTCACAGCACGATTCAGAATGATGTTAACAGCAAGATTCAGAATGATGCTAACAGAAAGGTTCAGAATGATGCTAACAGCATGATTCATAATGATGCCGACAGCACAATTCAGAATGATACTAACAAGAAGATTCAGAATGATGCGAACAGCACAGTTCAGAATGATGCTAACCGCACGATTCAGAATGATGTTCACAGCACGATTCAGAATGATGCTAACAGCACGTTTCAGAATGATGCTAACAACATGATTCAGAATGATGTGAACAGCAAATTTCACAATGATGCGAACAACAAAATTCAGAAGTTTGGAAACAGCATGATTCAGAAAGATGCGAACCGCCCGATTCAGAATGATGCTCACAACATGATTCAGAATGATATTAACAGCACGATTCAGAATGTTGCAAACAACAAGATTCAGAATGATGTTCACACCACGATTCAGAATGATGCTAACAGCACGATTCAGAAAGATGTTAACAGCACGATTCAGAATGATGCTAACAGCACGATTCAGAATGATGTTCAAAACATGATTCAGAATGATGCTAACAGCACGATTCAGAATGATGCTAACAGTACGATTCAGAATGATACTAACAACACAATTCAGAATGATGCTCACAACATGATTCAGAATGATGTTAATGGCACAATTCAGAATGATGCTAACAGCACGATTCAGAATGAAGCGAACAGCAAGATTCAGAATGATGCTGACAGCACAATTGAAAATGATACTAATAACATGATTCTGAATGATGCTAACAGCACGTTTCAGAATGATGCTAACAGCAAGATTCAGAATGATGCTGACAACATGTTTCAGAATGATGCTCACAACATGATTCAGAATGATGCTAACAGCAAGTTTCAAAATGATGCGAACAAAAAGACTCAGAATATGCTAATAACACGATTCAGAATGATGTTAACAGCACGATTCAGAATGATGTTAACAGCACGATTCAGAATGATGCTAACAGCATCATTCTGAACGATATGAAAAGCATGATTCAGAATGATGCTTACAACATGATTCAGAATGAAGCGAAAAACAAGTTCAGAATTTTGCTAACAGCACGATTCAGAATGAGGGTAACAACATGATTCAAATGATGCTAAGAACACGATTCAGAATGATGATAAAAGCACGATTGAGAATGATGCTAACAACATGATTCAAAATGAGGTTAACTACATGATTCAGAATGATGCCAACAACACGATTCAGAATCATGCGAACAATCTCATTCAGAATGATGCAAACAACATCATTCAGAATGATACTAACAGCCCGATCAGAATGATTTTAACAACTAGATTCAGAATAGTGCTCCCAGCAATGTTCAGAATGATTCTAACAACATGTTTCCGAATGATGCTAACAGCACAATTAAGAATGATGCTAATTGCATGATTCAGAATGATGCTAACAACATGATTCAGAATGATGCTAACAACATGATTCAGAAAGATGCTAACATCACGGTTCAGAATGATGCTAACAGTACGATTCAGAATCATGCGAACAACATCATTCAGAAAGAAACTAACAGCCTGATCAGAATGATGTTAACAACTAGATTCAGAATAGTGCTCCCAGCAATGTTCAGAATGATGCTAACAACATGATTCAGAATGATATTAACAGCATGATTCAGAATGATGTTAACAGCATGATTCAGAATGATGCTAACAACATGTTTCAGAATGATGCTCACAACAAGATTCAGAATGATGCTAACAACATGATTCAGAAAGATGCTAACAGCACGATTCTGAATGATGTCAACAACATGATTCAGAATGATGCCAACAGCACGATTCAAAATCATGCGGACAACATCATTCAGAATGATGCAAACAACATCATTCAGAATGATACTAACAGCCCGGTCAGCATGATGGTAACAACAAGATTCAGAATAGTGCTCCCAGCAATGTTCAGAATGATGCTAACAGCACGATTCAGAATGATGTTAACAGCAAGATTCAGAATGATGCTAACAACATGTTTCAGAATGATGTTAACAACAAGATTCAGAAAGATGCTAACCGCACGATTCTGAATGATGCTAACAGCATGCTTCAGAATGATGCTAACAGCAAGGTTCAGAATCATGCTAACAGCACGATTCAGAATGATACTAACAGCATGATTCAGAATCATGCTAACAGCACGATTCAGAATGATGCTAACAGCATGATTCAGAAAGATGCTAACATCACGGTTCAGAATGATGCTAACAGTACGATTCAGAATCATGCGAACGACATCATTCAGAATGATGCTAACAACATGATTCAGAATGATGCTAACACCATGATTCAGAATGATACTAACAGCCCGATTCAGAGTGAGGCTAACAACATCATTCAGAATGATACTAACAGCACGATCAGAATGATGTCAACAACTAGATTCAGAATAGTGCTCCCAGCGATGTTCAGAATGATGCTAACAACATGATTCAGAATGATGCTCACAACATGATTCTGAATGATGCTAACAGCGCGATTCAGAATGATCCTAACGGCATGATTCAGAATGATGCGAACAATAAGATTCAGAATGATGCCAAGAGCAAGATTCAGAATGATGCTAACAGAAAGTTTCACAAAGATGCTAACAGCATGATTCATAATGATGCTGACAGCACAATTCAGAATGATACTAACGACATGATTCTGAATGATGCTAACAGCACGATTCAGAATGATGCTAACAGCACGATTCAGAATGATGTTAACAGCACGATTCAGAATGATGTTAACAGCACGATTCAGAATGATGTTAACAGCACGATTCAGAATGATATGAACAGCATGATTCAGAATGATGAGAACAGCAAGATTGAGAATGATGCAAACAGCAAGGTTAAGAATGATGCAAATAGCACGATTCAGAATGATATTAACAGCATGATTCAGAATGATATTAACAGCACGATTCAGAATGATGTTAACAGCAAGATTCAGAATGATGCTAACAACATGTTTCAGAATGATGCTCACAACATGATTCAGAATGATACTAACAGCAAGTTTCAGAAAGATGCGAACAAAAAGACTCAGAATTTTGCTAATAACACGATTCAGAATGATGGTAACAGCACGATTGAGAATGATGTTAACAGCACGATTCAGAATGATGCTAATAGCACGATTCAGAATGATGCTAACAGCACGATTCAGAATGATGGGAGCAGCAAGATAGAGAATGATGCTAACAGCACGATTCAGAATGATGTTAACAGCAAGATTCAGAATGATGCTAACAACATGTTTCAGAATGATGCTCACAACATGATTCAGAATAATGCTAACAACATGTTTCAGAATGATGCTCACAACATCATTCAGAATGATGCTAACAGCAAGTTTCAAAATGATGCGAACAAAAAGACTCAGAATTTTGCTAATAACACGATTCAGAATGATGATAAAAGCACGATTCAGAATGATGTTAACAACATGATTCAAAATGATGTTAACAACATGATTCAGAATGATGCCAACAGCACGATTCAGAATCATGCGAACAACATCATTCAGAATGATGCAAACAACATCATTCAGAATGATACTAACAGCCCGATCAGAATGATGTTAACAACTAGATTCAGAATAGTGCTCCCAGCAATGTTCAGAATGATGCTACCAACACGATTCAGAATGATGCTAACAACACGATTCAGAATGATTCTAACAACATGATTCCGAATGATGCTAACAGCACAATTCAAAATGATGCTAATTGCATGATTCAGAATGATGAAGATAACCATGATTCAGATTAATGCTAACAGCACAATTCAGAATGATGCTAACAGCACGATTCAGAATGATGTTCACAGCACAATTCAGAATGATGCTAACAGCATGATTCAGAATGATATTCACAGCACGATTCAGAATGATGCTAACAGCACAATTCAGAATGATACTAACAGCACGATCCAGAATGATGTTCACAGCACGATTCAGAATGATGTTAACAGCACGATTCAGAATGATGTTCACAGCACGATTCAGAATGATGCTCACAGCACGATTCACAATGATACTAACAAGAACATTCAGAATGATGCAAACAGCACGATTCCGAATGATGCTAATTGCATGATTCAGAATGATGATATAAACATGATTCAGATTGATGTTAACAGCACAATTCAGAATGATGCGAAAAGCAAATTTCACAATGATGCTGACAACAAGATTCAGAATGATGCTAACAGCACGATTCAGAATGATGCTAACAGCACGATTCAGAATGATACGAACAGCAAATTTCAGAATGAAGCGAACAGCAAGATTCAGAATGATGCCAACAGCAAGATTCATAATGATGCTGACAACATGTTTCAGAATGATGCTCACAACATGATTCAGAATGATGTTAACAGCAGATTCAGAATGATGCTAACTGCACGATTCAGAATGATGTTAACAGCATGATTCAGAATGATATGAGCAGCATGATTCATTATGATGGGAACAGCAAGATAGAGAATGATGCAAACAGCACGTTTCAGAATGATGCTAACTGCATGATTCAGAATGATATTAACAGCACGATTCAGAATGATGTTAACAGCAACATTCAGAATGATGCTAACAACATGATTCAGAATGGTGCTAACAGCAAGATTCAAAATGATGTGAACAAAAAGACTCAGAATTTTGCTAATAACACGATTCAGAATGATGTTAACAGCACGATTCAGAATGATGCTAACAGCATCATTCTGAACGATATGAAAAGCATGATTCAGAATGATGCTTACAACATGATTCAGAATGATGCGAACAACAAGATTCAGAATTTTGCTAACAGCACGATTCAGAATGAGATTAACAACATGATTCAAATGATGCTAATAACACGATTCAGAATGATGACAAAAGCACGATTCAGAATGATGCTAACAGCATGATTCAAAATGATGTTAACAACATGATTCAGAATGATGCCAACAGCACGATTCAGATTCATGCGAACAACCTCATTCAGAATGATGCAAACAACATCATTCAGAATGATACTAACCGCCCGATCAGAATGATGTTAACAACTATATTCAGAATAGTGCTCCCAGCAATGTTCAGAATGATTCTAACAACATGATTCTGAATGATGCTAACAGCACAATTCAGAATGATGCTAATTGCATGATTCAGAATGATGATAAAAACATGATTCAGATTGATGCTAACAGCACGATTCAGAATGATGCTAACAGCACGTTTCAGAATGATGCTCACAGCACGATTCAGAATGATGCTCACAAAATGATTCAGAATGATGTTCATGACACGATTCAGAATGATGCTAACAGCATGATTCAGAATGATGCTCAAAACATGATTCAGAATGATGTGAATGGCACGATTCAGAATGTTGCCAACAGCATGATTCAGAATCATGTGAACAACATCATTCAGAATGATGCAAACAACATCATTCAGAAAGATACTAACAGCCCGATCAGAATGATGTTAACAACTAGATTCAGAATAGTGCTCCCAGCAATGTTCAGAATGATGCTAACAACATGATTCAGAATGATATTAACTGCACGATTCAGAATGATGTTAACAGCAAGATTCAGAATGATGCTAACAACATGATTCAGAATGATGCTAACAGCACGATTCAGAATGATGCTAACAGCACGTTTCAGAATGATGCTAACAGCACGATTCAGAATGATGCTAACAACATGATTCAAAATGATGCTAACAACATGATTCAGAAAGATGCTAACAGCACGATTCTGAATGAAGTTAACAACATGATTCAGAATGATGCCAACAGCACGATTCAGAATGATGTTAACAGCAAGATTCAGAATGATGCTAACAACATGTTTCAGAATGATGCTCACAACAAGATTCAGAATGATGCCAACAGCACGATTCAGAATCATGGGAACAACATCATTCAGAATGATGCAAACAACATCATTCAGAATGATACCAACAGCCCGATTCAGAATGATGGTAACAACTAGATTCAGAATAGTGCTCCCAGCAATGTTCAGAATGATGCTAACAACATGATTCAAAATGATGTTAACAACATGAATCAGAATGATGTTAACAGCAAGATTCAGAATGATGCTAACAACATGTTTCAGAATGATGCTCACAACAAGATTCAGAATGATGCTAACAACATGTTTCAGAATGATGCTCACAACAAGATTCAGAATGATGCCAACAGCACGATTCAGAATCATGCGAACAACATCATTCAGAATGATACTAACAGCCCGATTCAGAATGATGGTAACAACTAGATTCAGAATAGTGCTCCCAGCAATGTTCAGAATGATGCTAACAGCACGATTCAGAATGATACTAACAGCACGATTCAGAATGATGCTAACAGCATGATTCATATTGATGCCGACAGCACAATTCAGAATGATACTAACAAGAAGATTCAGAATGATGCGAACAGCACGGTTCAGAATGATGCAAACAGCACGAATCAGAATGATGATAACAGCACGATTCAGAACGATACTAACAGCACGATTCAGAATGATGTTCACAGCACGATTCAGAATGATGCCAACAGCACGATTCAGAATGATGCTAACAACATGATTCAGAATGATGTGAACAGCAAATTTCAGAATGATGCGAACAACAAAATTCGGAAGTTTGCAAAGAGCATGATTCAGAAAGATGCGAACAGCCCGATTCAGAATGATGCTCACAACACGATTCAGAATGATGCTAACAGCACGATTCAGAATAATGCAAACGACAAGATTCAGAATGATGTTCACGGCACGATTCAGAATGATGTTAACATCATTCTGAATCGTGCTGTTAACATCATTCTGAATCGTGCTGTTAACATCATTCTGAATCGTGTTATTAGCATATTCTGAGTCTTTTTGTTCGCATCATTTTGAAACTTGCTGTTAGCATCATTCTGAATCATGTTGTGAGCATCATTCTGAAACATGTTGTCAGCATCATTCTGAATCTTGCTGTTAGCATCATTCTGAAACGTGCTGTTAGCATCATTCAGAATCATGTTATTAGTATCATTTTCAATTGTGCTGTCAGCATCATTCTGAATCTTGCTGTTCGCTTCATTCTGAATCGTGCTGTTAGCATCATTCTGAATTGTGCCATTAACATCATTCTGAATCATGTTGTGAGCATCATTCTGAATTGTGTTGTTAGTATCATTCTGAATCGTACTGTTAGCATCATTCTGAATCGTGCTGTTAGCATCATTCTGAATCATGTTTTGAACATCATTCTGAATCGTGCTGTTAGCATCATTCTGAATCGTGCTGTTAACATCTTTCTGAATCGTGCTGTTAGCATCATTCTGAATCGTGGTGTGAACATCATTCTGAATCTTGTTGTTTGCAACATTCTGAATCGTGCTGTTAATATCATTCTGAATCATGTTGTGAGCATCATTCTGAATCGGGCGGTTCGCATCTTTCTGAATCATGCTGTTTCCAAACTTCTGAATTTTGTTGTTCGCATCATTGTGAAATTTGCTGTTCACATCATTCTGAATCATGTTGTTAGCATCATTCTGAAACGTGCTGTTAGCATCATTCTGAATCGTGCTGTGAACATCATTCTGAATCGTGCGGTTAGCATCATTCTGAACTGTGCTGTTCGCATCATTCTGAATCTTCTTGTTAGTATCATTCTGAATTGTGCTGTCGGCATCATTATGAATCATGCTGTTAGCATCATTCTGAACCTTTCTGTTAGCATCATTCTGAATCTTGCTGTTAACATCATTCTGAATCGTGCTGTGAACATCATTCTGAATCGTGCTGTTAGTATCATTCTGAATCGTGCTGTTAGCATCATTCTGAATCGTGCTGTTAGCATCATTCTGAATCATGCTGTTAGTATCATTCTGAATCGTGCTGTTAGCATCATTCTGAAACATGCAGTTAGCATCATTCTGAATCGTGCTGTTAGCATCACTCTGAAACATGCAGTTAGCATCATTCTGAATCGTGCTGTTAGCATCATTCTGAATCGTGCTGTTAGCATCATTCTGAATCGTGCTGTTAGCATCAATCTGAATCATGTTTTTATCATCATTCTGAATCATGCAATTAGCATCATTCTGATGTTGTGCTGTTATCATCATTCGGAATCATGTTGTTAGAATCATTCTGAATCGTGCTGTTATCATCATTCTGAATCGTGTTGTTAGCATCATTCTGAACATTGCTGGGAGCACTATTCTGAATCTAGTTGTTACCATCATTCTGACCGGGCTGTTAGTATCATTCTGAATGATGTTGTTTGCATCATTCTGAATGATTAGATTAGATTATTTACAGTGTGGAAACAGGCCCTTCGGCCCAACAAGTCCACACCGACCCGCAGAAGCGCAACCCACTCATACCCCTACATTTACCCCTTACCTAACAACTACAGGCAATTTAGCATGGCCAATTCACCTGACCCGCACATCTTTGGACTGTGGGAGGAAACCGGAGCACCCGGAGGAAACCCACGCAGCCACGGGGAGAACGTGCAAACTCCACACAGACAGTCGCCTGAGTCGGGAACTGAACCCGTGTCTCAAGCGCTGTGAGGCAGCAGTGCTAACCACTGTGCCACCGTGCCGCCCACTGATGTTGTTCGCATGATTCTGAATCGTGCTGTTGGCATCATTCTGTATCATGTTGTTAACATCATTCAGAATCGTGCTGTTAGCATCTTTCTGAATCATGTTGTTAGCATCATTCTGAATCTTGTTGTGAGCATCATTCTGAAACATGTTGTTAACATCATTCTGAATCTTGCTGTTAACATCATTCTGAAACGTGCTGTTAGCATCATTCTGAATCGTGCTGTTAGCATCAATCTGAATCATGTTTTTATCATCATTCTGAATCATGCAATGAGCATCATTCTGATATTGTGCTGTTATCATCATTCGGAATCATGTTGTTAGAATCATTCTGAATCGTGCTGTTAGCATCATTCTGAACATTGCTGGGAGCACTATTCTGAATCTTGTTGTTACCATCATTCTGACCGGGCTGTTAGTATCATTCTGAATGATGTTGTTTGCATCATTCTGAATGATGTTGTCCGCATGATTTTGAATCGTGCTGTTGGCATCATTCTGAATCATGTTGTTGACATCATTCAGAATCGTGCTGTTAGCATCATTCTGAATCTTGTTGTCAGCATCATTGTGAAATTTGCTTTTCGCATCATTCTGAATTGTGCTGTTAACATCAATCTGAATCATGTTTATATCATCATTCTGAATCATGCAATTAGCATCATTCGGAATCGTGCTGTTTGCATCATTCTGAATGTTCTTGTTAGTATCATTGTGAATCGTGCTGTGAGCATCATTCTGAATCGTGCTGTGAACATCATTCTGAATCGTGCTGTTAACATCATTCTGAATCGTGCTGTGAACATCATTCTGGATCGTGCTGTTAGTATCATTCTGAATCGTGCTGTTAGCATCATTCTGAATCGTGCTGTGAATATCATTCTGAATCATGCTGTTAGCATCATTCTGAATTGTGCTGTGAACATCATTCTGAATCGTGCTGTTAGCATCATTCTGAATTGTGCTGTTAGCATTAATCTGAATCATGGTTATCTTCATCATTCTGAATCATGCAATTAGCATCATTTTGAATTGTGCTGTTAGCATCATTCGGAATCATGTTGTTAGAATCATTCTGAATCGTGTTGTTAGCATCATTCTGAATCGTGTTGGTAGCATCATTCTGAACATTGCTGGGAGCACTATTCTGAATCTAGTTGTTAACATCATTCTGATCGGGCTGTTAGTATCATTCTGAATGATGTTGTTTGCATCATTCTGAATGATGTTGTTCGCATGATTCTGAATCGTGCTGTTGGCATCATTCTGAATCATGTTGTTAGCATCATTCTGAAACGTGCTGTTAGCATCATTCTGAATCGTGCTGTGAACATCATTCTGAATCGTGCGGTTAGCATCATTCTGAACTGTGCTGTTCGCATCATTCTGAATCTTCTTGTTAGTATCATTCTGAATTGTGCTGTCGGCATCATTATGAATCATGCTGTTAGCATCATTCTGAACCTTTCTGTTAGCATCATTCTGAATCTTGCTGTTAACATCATTCTGAATCGTGCTGTGAACATCATTCTGAATCGTGCTGTTAGTATCATTCTGAATCGTGCTGTTAGCATCATTCTGAATCGTGCTGTTAGCATCATTCTGAATCATGCTGTTAGTATCATTCTGAATCGTGCTGTTAGCATCATTCTGAAACATGCAGTTAGCATCATTCTGAATCGTGCTGTTAGCATCACTCTGAAACATGCAGTTAGCATCATTCTGAATCGTGCTGTTAGCATCATTCTGAATCGTGCTGTTAGCATCATTCTGAATCGTGCTGTTAGCATCAATCTGAATCATGTTTTTATCATCATTCTGAATCATGCAATTAGCATCCTTCTGATGTTGTGCTGTTATCATCATTCGGAATCATGTTGTTAGAATCATTCTGAATCGTGCTGTTATCATCATTCTGAATCGTGTTGTTAGCATCATTCTGAACATTGCTGGGAGCACTATTCTGAATCTAGTTGTTACCATCATTCTGACCGGGCTGTTAGTATCATTCTGAATGATGTTGTTTGCATCATTCTGAATGATTAGATTAGATTACTTACAGTGTGGAAACAGGCCCTTCGGCCCAACAAGTCCACACCGACCCGCAGAAGCGCAACCCACTCATACCCCTACATTTACCCCTTACCTAACAACTACAGGCAATTTAGCATGGCCAATTCACCTGACCCGCACATCTTTGGACTGTGGGAGGAAACCGGAGCACCCGGAGGAAACCCACGCAGCCACGGGGAGAACGTGCAAACTCCACACAGACAGTCGCCTGAGTCGGGAACTGAACCCGTGTCTCAAGCACTGTGAGGCAGCAGTGCTAACCACTGTGCCACCGTGCCGCCCACTGATGTTGTTCGCATGATTCTGAATCGTGCTGTTGGCATCATTCTGTATCATGTTGTTAACATCATTCAGAATCGTGCTGTTAGCATCTTTCTGAATCATGTTGTTAGCATCATTCTGAATCTTGTTGTGAGCATCATTCTGAAACATGTTGTTAACATCATTCTGAATCTTGCTGTTAACATCATTCTGAAACGTGCTGTTAGCATCATTCTGAATCGTGCTGTTAGCATCAATCTGAATCATGTTTTTATCATCATTCTGAATCATGCAATGAGCATCATTCTGATATTGTGCTGTTATCATCATTCGGAATCATGTTGTTAGAATCATTCTGAATCGTGCTGTTAGCATCATTCTGAACATTGCTGGGAGCACTATTCTGAATCTTGTTGTTACCATCATTCTGACCGGGCTGTTAGTATCATTCTGAATGATGTTGTTTGCATCATTCTGAATGATGTTGTCCGCATGATTTTGAATCGTGCTGTTGGCATCATTCTGAATCATGTTGTTGACATCATTCAGAATCGTGCTGTTAGCATCATTCTGAATCTTGTTGTCAGCATCATTGTGAAATTTGCTTTTCGCATCATTCTGAATTGTGCTGTTAACATCAATCTGAATCATGTTTATATCATCATTCTGAATCATGCAATTAGCATCATTCGGAATCGTGCTGTTTGCATCATTCTGAATGTTCTTGTTAGTATCATTGTGAATCGTGCTGTGAGCATCATTCTGAATCGTGCTGTGAACATCATTCTGAATCGTGCTGTTAACATCATTCTGAATCGTGCTGTGAACATCATTCTGGATCGTGCTGTTAGTATCATTCTGAATCGTGCTGTTAGCATCATTCTGAATCGTGCTGTGAATATCATTCTGAATCATGCTGTTAGCATCATTCTGAATTGTGCTGTGAACATCATTCTGAATCGTGCTGTTAGCATCATTCTGAATTGTGCTGTTAGCATTAATCTGAATCATGGTTATCTTCATCATTCTGAATCATGCAATTAGCATCATTTTGAATTGTGCTGTTAGCATCATTCGGAATCATGTTGTTAGAATCATTCTGAATCGTGTTGTTAGCATCATTCTGAATCGTGTTGGTAGCATCATTCTGAACATTGCTGGGAGCACTATTCTGAATCTAGTTGTTAACATCATTCTGATCGGGCTGTTAGTATCATTCTGAATGATGTTGTTTGCATCATTCTGAATGATGTTGTTCGCATGATTCTGAATCGTGCTGTTGGCATCATTCTGAATCATGTTGTTAACATCATTTTGAATCATGTTGTTAACATCATTCTGAATCGTGCTTTTATCATCATTCTGAATCGTGTTATTAGCAAAATTCTGAGTCTTTTTGTTCGCATCATTTTGAAACTTGCTGTTAGCATCATTCTGAATGATGTTGTGAGCATCATTCTGAAACATGTTGTTAGCATTATTCTGAATCATGTTGTGAGCATCATTCTGAAACATGTTGTTAGCATCATTCTGAATCTTGCTGTTATCACCATTCTGAATCGTGCTGTTAGCATCATTCTCTATCTTGCTGCTCCCATCATTCTGAATCGTGCTGTTAGCATCATTCTGAATCGTGCTGTTAACATCATTCTCAATCGTGCTGTTACCATCATTCTGAATCGTGTTATTAGCAAAATTCTGAGTCTTTTTGTTCGCATCTTTCTGAAACTTTTCTGAATCTAGTTGTTAACATCATTCTGATCGGGCTGTTAGTATCATTCTGAATGATGTTGTTTGCATCATTCTGAATGAGATTCAGAATGATATGAGCAGCATGATTCATTATGATGGGAACAGCAAGATAGAGAATGATGCAAACAGCAAGGTTCAGAATGATGCAAACAGCACGTTTCAGAATGATGCTAACAGCATGATTCAGAATGATATTAACAGCACGATTCAGAATGATGTTAACAGCAACATTCAGAATGATGCTAACAACATGTTTCAGAATGATGCTCACAACAAGATTCAGAATGATGCTAACAACATGATTCAGAATGATGCCAACAGCATGATTCAGAATCATGCGAACAACATCATTCAGAATGATGCAAACAACATCATTCAGAATGATACTAACAGCCCGATTCAGAATGATGGTAACAACTAGATTCAGAATAGTGCTCCCAGCAATGTTCAGAATGATGCTAACAGCACGATTCAGAATGATACTAACAGCACGATTCAGAATGATGCTAACAGCATGATTCATATTGATGCCGACAGCACAATTTAGAATGATACTAACAAGAAGATTCAGAATGATGCTAACAGCACGATTCAGAATGATGCTAACAACATGATTCAAAATGATGCTAACAACATGATTCAGAAAGATGCTAACAGCACGATTCTGAATGAAGTTAACAACATGATTCAGAATGATGCCAACAGCACGATTCAGAATGATGTTAACAGCAAGATTCAGAATGATGCTAACAACATGTTTCAGAATGATGCTCACAACAAGATTCAGAATGATGCCAACAGCACGATTCAGAATCATGGGAACAACATCATTCAGAATGATGCAAACAACATCATTCAGAATGATACCAACAGCCCGATTCAGAATGATGGTAACAACTAGATTCAGAATAGTGCTCCCAGCAATGTTCAGAATGATGCTAACAACATGATTCAAAATGATGTTAACAACATGAATCAGAATGATGTTAACAGCAAGATTCAGAATGATGCTAACAACATGTTTCAGAATGATGCTCACAACAAGATTCAGAATGATGCTAACAACATGTTTCAGAATGATGCTCACAACAAGATTCAGAATGATGCCAACAGCACGATTCAGAATCATGCGAACAACATCATTCAGAATGATACTAACAGCCCGATTCAGAATGATGGTAACAACTAGATTCAGAATAGTGCTCCCAGCAATGTTCAGAATGATGCTAACAGCACGATTCAGAATGATACTAACAGCACGATTCAGAATGATGCTAACAGCATGATTCATATTGATGCCGACAGCACAATTCAGAATGATACTAACAAGAAGATTCAGAATGATGCGAACAGCACGGTTCAGAATGATGCAAACAGCACGAATCAGAATGATGATAACAGCACGATTCAGAACGATACTAACAGCACGATTCAGAATGATGTTCACAGCACGATTCAGAATGATGCCAACAGCACGATTCAGAATGATGCTAACAACATGATTCAGAATGATGTGAACAGCAAATTTCAGAATGATGCGAACAACAAAATTCGGAAGTTTGCAAAGAGCATGATTCAGAAAGATGCGAACAGCCCGATTCAGAATGATGCTCACAACACGATTCAGAATGATGCTAACAGCACGATTCAGAATAATGCAAACGACAAGATTCAGAATGATGTTCACGGCACGATTCAGAATGATGTTAACAGCACGATTCAGAAAGATGTTAACAGCATGATTCAGAATGATGCTAACAGTACGATTCAGAATGATACTAACAACACAATACAGAATGATGCTCACGACATGATTCAGAATGATGTTAATGGCACGATTCAGAATGATGCTAACAGCATGATTCAGAATGATGCTCAAAACATGATTCAGAATGATGCTAACACAACGATTGAGAATGATGCTAACAACACGATTCAGAATGATGCTCACAACATGATTCAGAATGATGCTAACAACATGATTCAGAATGATGCTAACAGCACGATTCAGAATGATGCCAACAGCACGATTCAGAATGATGTTAACAGCAACATTCAGAATGATGCTAACAACATGTTTCAGAATGATGCTCACAACAAGATTCAGAATGATGCGAACAACAAAATTCGGAAGTTTGCAAAGAGCATGATTCAGAAAGATGCGAACAGCCCGATTCAGAATGATGGTAACAACTAGATTCAGAATAGTGCTCCCAGCAATGTTCAGAATGATGCTAACAGCACGATTCAGAATGATACTAACAGCACGATTCAGAATGATGTTAACAGCATGATTCATATTGATGCCGACAGCACAATTTAGAATGATACTAACAAGAAGATTCAGAATGATGCGAACAGCACGGTTCAGAATGATGCAAACAGCACGAATCAGAAGGATGATAACAGCACGATTCAGAACGATACTAACAGCACGATTCAGAATGATGTTCACAGCACGATTCAGAATGATGCTAACAGCACGATTCAGAATGATGCTAACAACATGATTCAGAATGATGTGAACAGCAAATTTCAGAATGATGCGAACAACAAAATTCGGAAGTTTGCAAAGAGCATGATTCAGAAAGATGCGAACAGCCCGATTCAGAATGATGCTCACAACACGATTGAGAATAATGCAAACGACAAGATTCAGAATGATGTTCACGGCACGATTCAGAATGATGTTAACGGCACGATTCAGAAAGATGCTAACAGCATGATTCAGAATGATGCTAACAGTACGATTCAGAATGATACTAACAACACAATACAGAATGATGCTCACAACATGATTCAGAATGATGTTAATGGCACGATTCAGAATGATGCTAACAGCATGATTCAGAATGATGCTCAAAACATGATTCAGAATGATGCTAACACAACGATTGAGAATGATGCTAACAACACGATTCAGAATGATGCTCACAACATGATTCAGAATGATGTTAATGGCACGATTCAGAATGATGCCAACAGCATGATTCAGAATGATGCTAACAACACGATTCAGAATGATGCTAACAACATGATTCAGAATGATGCCAACAGCACGATTCAGAATCATGCGGACAACATCATTTAGAATGATGCAAACAACATCATTCAGAAAGATACTAACAGCCCGATCAGAATGATGTTAACAACTAGATTCAGAATAGTGCTCCCAGCAATGTTCAGAATGATGCTAACAACATGATTCAGAATGATATTAACAGCACGATTCAGAATGATGTTAACAGCAAGATTCAGAATGATGCTAACAACATGTTTCAGAATGATGCTCACAACAAGATTCAGAATGGTGCTAACAACATGATTCAGAAAGATGCTAACAGCACGATTCTGAATGATGTTAACAACATGATTCAGAATGATGGCAACAGCACGATTCAGAATGATGCTAACAGCAAGATTCAGAATGATGCTGAAACATGTATCAGAATGATGCTCACAACATGATTCAATATGATGGGAACAGCAAGATAGAGAATGATGCTAACTGCACGATTCAGAATGATGTTAACAGCATGATTCAGAATGATATGAGCAGCATGATTCATTATGATGGGAACAGCAAGATAGAGAATGATGCAAACAGCAAGGTTCAGAATGATGCAAACAGCACGTTTCAGAATGATGCTAACAGCATGATTCAGAATGATATTAACAGCATGATTCAGAATGATGTTAACAGCAACATTCAGAATGATGCTAACAACATGTTTCAGAATGATGCTCACAACATGATTCAGAATGGTGCTAACAGCAAGATTCAAAACGATGTGAACAAAAAGACTCAGAAGTTTGCTAATAACACGATTCAGAATGATGTTAACAGCACGATTCAGAATGATGCTAACAGCATCATTCTGAACGATATGAAAAGCATGATTCAGAATGATGCTTACAACATGATTCAGAATGATGTGAACAACAAGATTCAGAATTTTGCTAACAGCACGATTCAGAATGATGCTAAAAGCATGATTCAGAATGATACTAACAGCACGATTCAGAATGATACTAACACGAAGATTCAGAATGATGTTCACAGCACAATTCAGAATGATACTAACAGCACAATTCAGAATGATGCTAACAGCACAATTCAGAATGATGCTAACAGCACGATTCAGAATGATGCTAACGGCAAGGTTCAGAATGATGCTAACAGCACGATTCAGAATGTTGCTAACAACATGATTCAGAATGATACGAACAGCATAATGATGCTGACTACACAATTGAAAATTGTACTAACAACATGATTCAGAATGATGCTAACAGCGCGATTCAGAATGATGCTAGCAGCACAGTTCAGAATGATGTTAACAGCATCATTCTGAACGATATGAAAAGCATGATTCAGAATGATGCTTACAACATGATTCAGAATGATGCGAACAACAAGATTCAGAATTTTGCTAACAGCACGATTCAGAATGAGGTTAACAACATGATTCAAATGATGCTAATAACACGATTCAGAATGATGATAAAAGCACGATTCAGAATGATGCTAACAACATGATTCAGAATGATGTTAACAGCAAGATTCAGAATGATGCTAACAACATGTTTCAGAATGATGCTCACAACATGATTCAGAATGATGCCAACAGCACGATTCAGAATCATGCGAACAACATCATTCAGAATGATGCAAACAACATCATTCAGAATGATACTAACAGCCCGATTCAGAATCATGGTAACAACTAGATTCAGAATAGTGCTCCCAGCAATGTTCAGAATGATGCTAACAACATGATTCAGAATGATGCCAACAGCACGATTCAGAATCATGCGAACAACATCATTCAGAATGATGCAAACAACATCATTCAGAATGATACTAACAGCCCGATTCAGAATGATGGTAACAACTAGATTCAGAATAGTGCTCCCAGCAATGTTCAGAATGATGCTAACAGCACGATTCAGAATGATACTAACAGCACGATTCAGAATGATGCTAACAGCATGATTCATATTGATGCCGACAGCACAATTCAGAATGATACTAACAAGAAGATTCAGAATGATGCGAACAGCACGGTTCAGAATGATGCAAACAGCACGAATCAGAATGATGATAACAGCACGATTCAGAACGATACTAACAGCACGATTCAGAATGATGTTCACAGCACGATTCAGAATGATGCCAACAGCACGATTCAGAATGATGCTAACAACATGATTGAGAATGATGTGAACAGCAAATTTCAGAATGATGCGAACAACAAAATTCGGAAGTTTGCAAAGAGACTGATTCAGAAAGATGCGAACAGCCCGATTCAGAATGATGCTCACAACACGATTCAGAATGATGCTAACAGCACGATTCAGAATAACGTTAACAACATGATTCAGAATGATGCCAACAGCACGATTCAGAATGATGTTAACAGCAAGATTCAGAATGATGCTAACAACATGTTTCAGAATGATGCTCACAACAAGATTCAGAATGATGCTAACAACATGATTCAGAATGATGCCAACAGCACGATTCAGAATCATGCGAACAACATCATTCAGAATGATACTAACAGCCCGATTCAGAATGATGGTAACAACTAGATTCAGAATAGTGCTCCCAGCAATGTTCAGAATGATGCTAACAGCACGATTCAGAATGATGCCGACAGCACAATTTAGAATGATACTAACAAGAAGATTCAGAATGATGCGAACAGCACGGTTCAGAATGATGCAAACAGCACGAATCAGAATGATGATAACAGCACGATTCAGAACGATACTAACAGCACGATTCAGAATGATGTTCACAGCACGATTCAGAATGATGCTAACAGCACGCTTCAGAATGATGCTAACAAAATGATTCAGAATGATGTGAACAGCAAATTTCAGAATGATGCGAACAACAAAATTCGGAAGTTTGCAAAGAGCATGATTCAGAAAGATGCGAACAGCCCAATTCAGAATGATGCTCACAACACGATTCAGAATAATGCAAACGACAAGATTCAGAATGATGTTCACGGCACGATTCAGAATGATGTTAACAGCACGATTCAGAAAGATGCTAACAGCATGATTCAGAATGATGCTAACAGTACGATTCAGAATGATACTAACAACACAATACAGAATGATGCTCACAACATGATTCAGAATGATGTTAATGGCACGATTCAGAATGATGCCAACAGCATGATTCAGAATGATGCTAACAACACGATTCAGAATGATGCTAACAACATGATTCAGAATGATGCCAACAGCACGATTCAGAATCATGCAAACGACAAGATTCAGAATGATGTTCACGGCACGATTCAGAATGATGTTAACAGCACGATTCAGAAAGATGCTAACAGCATGATTCAGAATGATGCTAACAGTACGATTCAGAATGATACTAACAACACAATACAGAATGATGCTCACAACATGATTCAGAATGATGTTAATGGCACGATTCAGAATGATGCCAACAGCATGATTCAGAATGATGCTAACAACACGATTCAGAATGATGCTAACAACATGATTCAGAATGATGCCAACAGCACGATTCAGAATCATGCGGACAACATCATTTAGAATGATGCAAACAACATCATTCAGAAAGATACTAACAGCCCGATCAGAATGATGTTAACAACTAGATTCAGAATAGTGCTCCCAGCAATGTTCAGAATGATGCTAACAACATGATTCAGAATGATATTAACAGCACGATTCAGAATGATGTTAACAGCAAGATTCAGAATGATGCTAACAACATGTTTCAGAATGATGCTCACAACAAGATTCAGAATGGTGCTAACAACATGATTCAGAAAGATGCTAACAGCACGATTCTGAATGATGTTAACAACATGATTCAGAATGATGGCAACAGCACGATTCAGAATGATGCTAACAGCAAGATTCAGAATGATGCTGACAACATGTTTCAGAATGATGCTCACAACATGATTCATTATGATGGGAACAGCAAGATAGAGAATGATGCTAACTGCACGATTCAGAATGATGTTAACAGCATGATTCAGAATGATATGAGCAGCATGATTCATTATGATGGGAACAGCAAGATAGAGAATGATGCAAACAGCAAGGTTCAGAATGATGCAAACAGCACGTTTCAGAATGATGCTAACAGCATGATTCAGAATGATATTAACAGCACGATTCAGAATGATGTTAACAGCAACATTCAGAATGATGCTAACAACATGTTTCAGAATGATGCTCACAACATGATTCAGAATGGTGCTAACAGCAAGATTCAAAATGATGTGAACAAAAAGACTCAGAATTTTGCTAATAACACGATTCAGAATGATGTTAACAGCACGATTCAGAATGATGTTAACAGCACAATTCAGAATGATGCTAACAGCATCATTCTGAACGATATGAAAAGCATGATTCAGAATGATGCTTACAACATGATTCAGAATGATGCGAACAACAAGATTCAGAATTTTGCTAACAGCACGATTCAGAATGATGCTAAAAGCATGATTCAGAATGATACTAACAGCACGATTCAGAATGATGCTAACGGCAAGGTTCAGAATGATGCGAACAGCACGATTCAGAATGTTGCTAAAAACATGATTCAGAATGATACGAACAGCATAATGATGCTGACAGCACAATTGAAAATGATACTAACAACATGATTCAGAATGATGCTAGCAGCACAGTTCAGAATGATATGAGAAGCATGATTCAGAATGATGCTTACAACATGATTCAGAATGATGCGAACAACAAGATTCAGAATTTTGCTAACAGCACGATTCAGAATGATGCTAAAAGCATGATTCAGAATGATACTAACAGCACGATTCAGAATGATACTAACACGAAGATTCAGAATGATGTTCACAGCACAATTCAGAATGATACTAACAGCACAATTCAGAATGATGCTAACAGCACGATTCAGAATGATGCTAACGGCAAGGTTCAGAATGATGCTAACAGCACGATTCAGAATGTTGCTAACAACATGATTCAGAATGATACGAACAGCATAATGATGCTGACAGCACAATTGAAAATGATACTAACAACATGATTCAGAATGATGCTAACAGCACGATTCAGAATGATGCTAGCAGCACAGTTCAGAATGATGTTAACAGCATCATTCTGAACGATATGAAAAGCATGATTCAGAATGATGCTTACAACATGATTCAGAATGATGCGAACAACAAGATTCAGAATTTTGCGAACAGCACGATTCAGAATGAGGTTAACAACATGATTCAAATGATGCTAATAACACGATTCAGAATGATGATAAAAGCACGATTCAGAATGATGCTAACAACATGATTCAAAATGATGTTAACAACATGATTCAGAATGATGCCAACAGCACTGTTCAGAATCATGCGAACAACATCATTCAGAATGATGCTAACAACATGATTCAAAATGATGTTAACAGCAAGATTCAGAATGATGCTAACAACATGTTTCAGAATGATGCTCACAACAAGATTCAGAATGATGCTAACAACATGATTCAGAATGATGCCAACAGCACGATTCAGAATCATGCGAACAACATCATTCAGAATGATGCAAACAACATCATTCAGAATGATACTAACAGCCCGATTCAGAATGATGGTAACAACTAGATTCAGAATAGTGCTCCCAGCAATGTTCAGAATGATGCTAACAGCACGATTCAGAATGATACTAACAGCACGATTCAGAATGATGCTAACAGCATGATTCATATTGATGCCGACAGCACAATTCAGAATGATACTAACAAGAAGATTCAGAATGATACGAACAGCACGGTTCAGAATGATGCAAACAGCACGAATCAGAATGATGATAACAGCACGATTCAGAACGATACTAACAGCACGATTCAGAATGATGTTCACAGCACGATTCAGAATGATGCCAACAGCACGATTCAGAATGATGCTAACAACATGATTGAGAATGATGTGAACAGCAAATTTCAGAATGATGCGAACAACAAAATTCGGAAGTTTTCAAAGAGCATGATTCAGAAAGATGCGAACAGCCCGATTCAGAATGATGCTCACAACACGATTCAGAATGATGCTAACAGCACGATTCAGAATAATGCAAACGACAAGATTCAGAATGATGTTCACGGCACGATTCAGAATGATGTTAACAGCACGATTCAGAAAGATGTTAACAGCATGATTCAGAATGATGCTAACAGTACGATTCAGAATGATACTAACAACACAATACAGAATGATGCTCACAACATGATTCAGAATGATGTTCATGGCACGATTCAGAATGATGCTAACAGCATGATTCAGAATGATTCTCAAAACATGATTCAGAATGATGCTAACACAACGATTGAGAATGATGCTAACAACACGATTCAGAATGATGCTCACAACATGATTCAGAATGATGTTAATGGCACGATTCAGAATGATGCCAACAGCATGATTCAGAATGATGCTAACAGCACGATTCAGAATGATGCTAACAACATGATTCAGAATGATGACAACAGCACGATTCAGAATCATGCGGACAACATCATTTAGAATGATGCAAACAACATCATTCAGAAAGATACTACCAGCCCGATCAGAATGATGTTAACAACTAGATTCAGAATTGTGCTCCCAGCAATGTTCAGAATGATGCTAACAACATGATTCAGAATGATATTAACAGCACGATTCAGAATGATGTTAACAGCAAGATTCAGAATGATGCTAACAACATGTTTCAGAATGATGCTCACAACAAGATTCAGAATGGTGCTAACAAAATGATTCAGAAAGATGCTAACAGCACGATTCTGAATGATGTTAACAACATGATTCAGAATGATGCCAACAGCACGATTCAGAATGATGCTAACAGCAAGATTCAGAATGATGCTGACAACATGTTTCAGAATGATGCTCACAACATGATTCATTATGATGGGAACAGCAAGATAGAGAATGATGCTAACTGCACGATTCAGAATGATGTTAACAGCATGATTCAGAATGATGCTAACAGCAAGATTCAGAATGATGCTGACAACATGTTTCAGAATGATGCTCACTACATGATTCAGAATGATGCTAACAGCAAGATTCAGAATGATGCTAACATCACGATTCAGAATGATGCTCAAAACATGATTCAGAATGATGCTAACTGTACGATTCAGAATGATGCTAACAGCAAGATTCAGAATGATGCTAACAGCACGATTCAGAATGATGCTCACAACATGATTCAGAATGATGCTAACAGCACGATTAGAATGAGGGTAACAACATGAGTCAGAATGATGTTAACGGCACGATTCAGAATGATGCTCAAAACATGATTCAGAATGATGCTAACAGCACGATTCAGAATGATGCTCAAAACATGATTCAGAATGATGCTAACAGCACGATTCAGAATGATGCTAACAGCACGATTCAGAATGATACTAACAACACGAATCAGAATGATGCTCACAACATGATTCAGAATGATGCTAACAGCATGTTTCAGAATGATACTAACAACACGAATCAGAATGATGCTCACAACATGATTCAGAATGATGCTAACAACATGATTCAGAAAGATACGAACAGCAAATTTAAGAATGAAGCGAACAGCAAGATTCAGAATGATGCCAACAGCAAGACCCATAGTGATGCTGACAGCACAATTGAAAATGATACTAACAACATAATTCAGAATGATGCTAACAGCACGATTCAGAATGATGCTAACAGCAAGATTCAGAATGATATTAACAGCACGATTCAGAATGATGTTAACAACATGTTTCAGAATGATGCTCACAACATGATTCAGAATGGTGCTAACAGCAAGATTCAAAATGATGTGAACAAAAAGACTCAGAATTTTGCTCATAACACGATTCAGAATGATGTTAACAGCACGATTCAGAATGATGCTAACAGCACGATTCAGAATGATGTTAACAACATGATTCAGAATGATGCCAACAGCAAGATTCATAGTGATGCTGACAGTACAATTGAAAATGATACTAACAACATGATTCTGAATGATGCTAACAGCACGATTCAGAATGATGCTCACAACAAGATTCAGAATGGTGCTAACAACATGATTCAGAAAGATGCTAACAGCACGATTCTGAATGATGTTAACAACATGATTCAGAATGATGGCAACAGCACGATTCAGAATGATGCTAACAGCAAGATTTAGAATGAGGCTGACAACATGTTTCAGAATGATGCTCACAACATGATTCAGAATGATGCTCACAACATGATTCAGAATGATGCTAACAGCACGATTAGAATGAGGCTAACAACATGAGTCAGAATGATGCTAACAGCACGATTCAGAATGAGGTTAACAACATGATTCAGAATGATGCTAATAACACGATTGAGAATGATGATAAAAGCACGATTCAGAATGATGCTAATTGCATGATTCAGAATAATGATAAAAACATGATTCAGATTGATGCTAATAACACGATTCAGAATGATGCTAACAGCAAGATTCAGAATGATGCTGACAACATGTTTCAGAATGATGCTCACAACATGATTCAGAATGATGTTAACAGCACGATTCAGAATGATGCTAACTGCACAATTCAGAATGATGTTAACAGCACGATTCGGAATGATATGAACAGCATGATTCAGAATGATGGGAACAGCAAGATAGAGAATGATGCAAACAGCAAGGTTCAGAATGATGCAAACAGCACGTTTCAGAATGATGCTAACAGCACGATTCAGAATGACGCTAACAGCATGTTTCAAAGGATGCTAACAGCAAGGTTCAGAATGATGCCAACAGCATGATTCAGAATGATATTAACAGCACGATTCAGAATGATGTTAACAGCAACATTCAGAATGATGCTAACAACATGTTTCAGAATGATGCTCACAACATGATTCAGAATGGTGCTAACAGCAAGTTTCAGAAAGATGCGAACAAAAAGACTCAGAATTTTGCTAATAACACGATTCAGAATGATGTTAACAGCACGATTCAGAATGATGTTAACAGCGCGATGCAGAATGATGTTAACAGCAAGATTCAGAATGATGCTAACAGAAAGGATCAGAACGATGCTAACAGCACGATTCAGAATGATGCAAACAGCACGATTCAGAATGATGCTAACTGCACGATTCAGAATGATACTAACAGCACGATTCAGAATGATGCTAACAGCACGATTCAGAATGATGCTAACTGCACGATTCAGAATGATGCTCAAAACATGATTCAGAATGATGCTAACAGTACGATTCAGAATGATGATCACAGCACGATTCAGAATGATGCTAACAGCACGATTCAGAATGATGCTCAAAACATGATTCAGAATGATGCTAACAGCACGATTCAGAATGATGCTAACAGCACGATTCAGAATGATGCTAACAGCATGATTAAGAATGATGTTCACAGCATGAATCAGAATGATGTTAACAGCAAGATTCAGAATGATGCTAACCGAAAGGTTCAGAACGATGCTAACAGCACAATTCAGAATGATGCAAACAGCACGATTCAGAATGATGCTAACAGCACGATTCAGAATGATGCTAACAACATGATTCCAAATGATGCTAACAGCACAATTCAGAATGATGTTAATTGCATGATTCAGAATGATGATATAAACATGATTCAGATTGATGTTAACAGCTCGATTCAGAATGATGTGAAAAGCACGTTTCAGAACGATGCTAACATCATGATTCTGAATAATCCGAAAAAGCAAATTTCACAATGATGCTAACAACAAGGTTCAGAATGATGCTAACTGCCCGATTCAGAATGATGCTAACAGCACGATTCAGAATGATTCTCAAATCATGATTCAGAATGATGCTAACAGTACGATTCAGAATGATACTAACAACACGATTCAGAATGATGCTAACAGCACGATTAGAATGAGGCTAACAACACGAGTCAGAATGATGTTAACGGCACGATTCAGAATGATATTAACAGCACGATTCAGAATGATGTTAACAGCATCATTCTGAACGATATGAAAAGCATTATTCAGAATGATGCTTACAACATGATTCAGAATGATGCGAACCACAAGATTCAGAATTTTGCTAACAGCACTATTCAGAATGAGGTTAACAACATGATTCAAATGATGCTAATAACACGATTCAGAATGATGATAAAAGCACGATTCAGAATGATGCTAACAACATGATTCAAAATGATGTTAACAACATGATTCAGAATGATGCCAACAGCACTATTCAGAATCATGCGAACAACATCATTCAGAATGATACTAACAGCCCGATCAGAATGATGTTAACAACTAGTTTCAGAATAGTGCTCCCAGCAATGTTCAGAATGATGCTAACAACATGATTCCGAATGATTCTAACAACATGATTCCGAATGATGCTAACAGCACAATATCAGAATGATGCTAATTGCATGATTCAGAATGATGATAAAAACATGATTCAGATTGATGCTAACAGCACGATTCAGAATGATGCTAACAGCATGACTCAGAATGATGCTAACAGTATGTTTCAGAATGAAGCTAACAGCACGATTCAGAATGATGTTCACAGCACGATTCAGAATGATGTTAACAGCACGATTCAGAATGATGTTCACAGCACGATTCAGAATGATTTTAACAGCATGACTCAGAATGATGCAAACAACAAGATTCAGAATTTTGCTAACAGCACGATTCAGAATGAGGTTAACAACATGATTCAAATGATGCTAATAACACGATTCAGAATGATGATAAAAGCACGATTCAGAATGATGCTAACAACATGATTCAGAATAGTGCCCCCAGCAATGTTCAGAATGATGCTAACAACACGTTTCAGAATGATGCTATCAGCACAATTCAGAATGATGCTAATTGCATGATTCAGAATGATGATATAAACATGATTCAGATTGATGTTAACAGCACGATTCAGAATGATGCGAAAAGCACGTTTCAGAATGATGGTAACAACATGATTCTGAATAATACGAAAAAGCAAATTTCACAATGATGCTAACAACAAGATTCAGAATGATGCTAACTGCACGATTCAGAATGACACTAACAGCACGATTCAGAATGATGTTCACAGCACGATTCAGAATGATGCTAACAGCACGATTCAGAATGATGCTAACAACATGATTCAGAATGATGTGAACAGAAAATTTCAGAATGATGCGAACAACAAAATTCAGAAGTTTTCAAAGAGCATGATTCAGAAAGATGCGAACAGCCCAATTCAGAATGATGCTCACAACATGATTCAGAATGATATTAACAGCACATTTCAGAATGATGCAAACAACAAGATTCAGAATGATGTTCACGGCACAATTCAGAATGATGCTAACAGCACGATTCAGAAAGATGTTAACAGCAGGATTCTGAATGATGCTAACAGCACGATTCAGAATGATGCTCAAAACTTGATTCGGAATGATGCTAACTGCACGATTCAGAATGATGCTAACAGTACGATTCAGAATGATACTAACAACACGATTCAGAATGATGCCCGCAATATGATTCAGAATGATGTTAATGGCACGATTCAGAATGATGCTAACAGTATGTTTCAGAATGAAGCTAACAGCACGATTCAGAATGATGTTCACAGCACGATTCAGAATGATGTTAACAGCACGATTCAGAATGATGTTCACAGCACGATTCAGAATGATTTTAACAGCATGACTCAGAATGATGCAAACAACAAGATTCAGAATTTTGCTAACAGCACGATTCAGAATGAGGTTAACAACATGATTCAAATGATGCTAATAACACGATTCAGAATGATGATAAAAGCACGATTCAGAATGATGCTAACAACATGATTCAGAATAGTGCCCCCAGCAATGTTCAGAATGATGCTAACAACACGTTTCAGAATGATGCTATCAGCACAATTCAGAATGATGCTAATTGCATGATTCAGAATGATGATATAAACATGATTCAGACTGATGTTAACAGCACGATTCAGAATGATGCGAAAAGCACGTTTCAGAATGATGGTAACAACATGATTCTGAATAATACGAAAAAGCAAATTTCACAATGATGCTAACAACAAGATTCAGAATGATGCTAACAGCACGATTCAGAATGATGCTCAAAACATGATTCAGAATGATCCTAACAGCACGTTTCAGAATGATGCTAACAGCACGATTCAGAATGATACTAACAGCATGATTAAGAATGATGTTCTCGTCACGATTCAGAATGATGTTAACAGCACGATTCATGATGATGCTAACAGAAAGGTTCAGAATGATGCTAACAGCACGATTCAGAATGATGCGAACAACATGATTCCGAATGGTGCTAACAGCACAATTCAGAATGATGCTAATTGCATGATTCAGAATGATGATATAAACATGATTCAGATTGATGTTAACAGCTCGATTCAGAATGATGTGAAAAGCACGTTTCAGAACGATGCTAACATCATGATTCTGAATAATACGAAAAAGCAAATTTCACAATGATGCTAACAACAAAATTCAGAATGATGCTAACTGCACGATTCAGAATGATACTAACAGCACGATTCAGAATGATTCTCAAAACATGATTCAGAATGATGCTAACAGTACGATTCAGAATGATACTAACAACACGATTCAGAATAATGCTAACAGCATGATTAGAATGAGGCTAACAACATGAGTCAGAATGATGTTAACGGCACGATTCAGAATGATGCTAACAGCATGATTCAGAATGATGCTAACAGCAGGATTCAGAATGATGCTAACAGCACGATTCAGAATGATACTAACGACACGATTCAGAATGATGCTCACAACATGATTCAGAATGCTGCTAACAGCACGATTCAGTATGATGCTAACAGCACAATTCAGAATGATGCTAACAGCACGATTCAGAATGATGCTAACTGCACGATTCAGAATGATTCTCAAAACATGATTCAGAATGATGCTAACAGTATGATTCAGAATGATACTAACAACACGATTCAGAATGATGCTAACAGCACGATTAGAATGAGGCTAACAACATGAGTCAGAATGATGTTAATGGCACGATTCAGAATGATGCTAACAGCATGATTCAGAATGATGCTAACAGCATGATCCAGAATGATACTAATGACACAATTCAGAATGATGCTCACAACATGATTCAGAATGCTGCTAACAGCACGATTCAGTATGATGCTAATAGCACAATTCAGAATGATGCTAACAGCACGATTCAGAATGATGCTCACAACATGATTCAGAATACTGCTAACAGCACGATTCAGTATGATGCTAATAGCACAATTCAGAATGATGCTAACAGCACGATTCAGAATGATGCTAACAGCACGATTCAGAATGATACTCACGACACGATTCAGAATGATGCTCACAACATGATTCAGAATGCTGCTAACAGCACGATTCAGTATGATGCTAATAGCACAATTCAGAATGATGCTAACTGCACGATTCAGAATGATGCTAACAGCACGATTCAGAATGATTCTAACAACATGATTCCGAATGATGATAACAGCACAATTCTGAATAATGCTAAGTGCATGATTCAGAATGATGATAAAAACATGATTCAGATTGATGCTAACAGCACGATTCAGAATGATGCTAACAGCATGTTTCAGAATGATGCTAACAGCAAGGTTCAGAATGATGCTAACAGCACGATTCAGAATGAAGCGAACAGCAAGATTCAGAATGATGCTAACAGCAAGTTTCAAAATGATGCGAACAAAAAGATTTAGAATTTTGCTAATAACACGATTCAGAATGATGTTAACAGCACGATTCAGAAAGATGCTAACAGCACGATTCAGAAAGATGCTAACAGCACGATTCAGAATGATACTAACAGCACGATTCAGAATGATACTAACAGCACGATTCAGAATGATACTATCAACACGATTCAGAATGATGCTCACAACATGATTCAGAATGATGTTAATGGCACGATTCAGAATGATGCTAACAGCACGATTCAGAATGATTCTCAAAACATGATTCAGAATGATGCTAACAGTACGATTCAGAATGATACTAACAACACGATTCAGAATGATGGGAATAGCAAGATAGAGAATGATACAAACAGCAAGGTTCAGAATGATGCAAACAGCACGATTCAGAATGCTGCCAACAGCACGATTCATTATGATGCTAATTGCACAATTCAGAATGATTCTCAAAACATGATTCAGAATGATGCTAACAGCACGATTCAGAATGATGCTAACAGTACGATTCAGAATGATACTAACAACACGATTCAGAATAATGCTAACAGCATGATTAGAATGAGGCTAACAACATGAGTTAGAATGATGCTAACAGCATGATTCAGAATGATGCTAACAGCACGATTCAGAATGATACTAACAACACGATTCAGAATGATGCTCACAACATGATTCAGAATGATATTAACAGTACGATTCAGAATGATGTAAACAACATGATTCAGAATGATGCCAACATCACGATTCAGAATGATGTTAACAGCACGATTCAGAATAATGCAAACAACAAGATTCAGAATGATGTTCACGGCACGATTCAGAATGATGCTAACAGCACGATTCAGAAAGATGCTCACAGCAAGATTCAGAATGATGCTAACAGCACGATTCAGAATGATGCTAACAGCACGATTCAGAATGAGGCTAACAACATGAGTCAGAATGATGCTAACAGCATGATTCAGAATGATGCTAACAGCACGATTCAGAATGATACTAACAACACGATTCAGAATGATGCTCACAACAAGATTCAGAATGATATTAACAGTACGATTCAGAATGATGTAAACAACATGATTCAGAATGATGCCAACATCACGATTCAGAATGATGTTAACAGCACGATTCAGAATAATGCAAACAACAAGATTCAGAATGATGTTCACGGCACGATTCAGAATGATGCTAACAGCACGATTCAGAAAGATGCTCACAGCAAGATTCAGAATGATGCTAACAGCACGATTCAGAATGATGCTAACAGCACGATTCAGAATGATACTAACAACACGATTCAGAATGATGCTCACAACATGATTCAGAATGATGTTAATGGCACAATTCAGAATGATGCTAACAGCACGATTCAGAATGATGCTCAAAACATGATTCAGAATGATCCTAACAGCACGATTCAGAATGATGCTAACAGCATGATTAAGAATGATGTTCACGTCACGATTCAGAATGATGTTAACCGCACGATTCAGAATGATTCTCAAAACATGATTCAGAATGATGCTAACAGTACGATTCAGAATGATACTAACAACACGATTCAGAATGATGGGAATAGCAAGATAGAGAATGATACAAACAGCAAGGTTCAGAATGATGCAAACAGCACGATTCAGAATGCTGCCAACAGCACGATTCATTATGATGCTAATTGCACGATTCAGAATGATTCTCAAAACATGATTCAGAATGATGCTAACAGCACGATTCAGAATGATACTAACAACACGATTCAGAATGATGGGAATAGCAAGATAGAGAATGATACAAACAGCAAGGTTCAGAATGATGCAAACAGCACGATTCAGAATGCTGCCAACAGCACGATTCATTATGATGCTAATTGCACAATTCAGAATGATTCTCAAAACATGATTCAGAATGATGCTAACAGCACGATTCAGAATGATACTAACGACACGATTCAGAATGATGTTAACAGCACGATTCAGAATGGTGCTAACAGCATGTTTCAGAATGATGCTAACAGCAAGGTTCAGAATGATGCTAACAGCACGATTCAGAATGAAGCGAACAGCAAGATTCAGAATGATGCCTACAGCAAGATTCATAATGATGCTGACAGCACAATTGAAAATGATACTAACAACATGATTCTGAATGATGCTAACAACATGATTCAGAATGATGCTAACTGCACGATTCAGAATGATGTTAACAGCATGATTCAGAATGATATGAGCAGCATGATTCATTATGATGGGAACAGCAAGATAGAGAATGATGCAAACAGCAAGGTTCAGAATGATGCAAACAGCACGATTCAGAATGATATTAACAGCACGATTCAGAATGATGTTAACAGCAAGATTCAGAATGATGTTCTCGTCACGATTCAGAATGATGTTAACAGCACGATTCATGATGATGCTAACAGAAAGGTTCAGAATGATGCTAACAGCACGATTCAGAATGATGCGAACAACATGATTCCGAATGATGCTAACAGCACAATTCAGAATGATGCTAATTGCATGATTCAGAATGATGATATAAACATGATTCAGATTGATGTTAACAGCTCGATTCAGAATGATGTGATAAGCACGTTTCAGAACGATGCTAACATCATGATTCTGAATAATACGAAAAAGCAAATTTCACAATGATGCTAACAACAAAATTCAGAATGATGCTAACTGCACGATTCAGAATGATACTAACAGCACGAATCAGAATGATTCTCAAAACATGATTCAGAATGATGCTAACAGTACGATTCAGAATGATACTAACAACACGATTCAGAATGATGCTAACAGCATGATTCAGAATGATACTAACAACATGATTCCGAATGATGCTAACAGCACAATTCAGAATGATGCTAATTGCATGATTCAGAATGATGATATAAACATGATTCAGATTGATGTTAACAGCTCGATTCAGAATGATGTGAAAAGCACGTTTCAGAACGATGCTAACATCATGATTCTGAATAATCCGAAAAAGCAAATTTCACAATGATGCTAACAACAAGATTCAGAATGATGCTAACAGCACGATTCAGAATGATTCTCAAAACATGATTCAGAATGATGCTAACAGTACGATTCAGAATGATACTAACAACACGATTCAGAATGATGCTAACAGCACGATTAGAATGAGGCTAACAACATGAGTCAGAATGATGTTAACGGCACGATTCAGAATGATGCTAACAGCATGATTCAGAATGATGCTAACAGCAGGATTCAGAATGATGCTAACAGCACGATTCAGAATGATACTAATGACACGATTCAGAATGATGCTCACAACATGATTCAGAATGCTGCTAACAGCACGATTCAGTATGATGCTAATAGCACAATTCAGAATGATGCTAACAGCACGATTCAGAATGATGCTAACAGCATGATTCAGAATGATGCTAACAGCACGATTCAAAATGATGCTAATTGCATGATTCAGAATGATACGAACAGCAAATTTCAGAATGAAGCGAACAGCAAGATTCAGTATGATGCCAACAGCAAGATTCATAATGATGCTGACAGCACAATTGAAAATGATACTAACAACATGATTCAGAATGATGCTAACAGCAAGATTCGGAATGATGCTGACAACATGTTTCAGAATGATGCTCACAACATGATTCAGAATGATGTTAACAGCACGATTCAGAATGATGCTAACTGCACGATTCAGAATGATATGAACAGCATGATTCAGAATGATGGGAATAGCAAGATTGAGAATGATGCAAACAGCAAGGTTCAGAATGATGCAAACAACACGATTCAGAATGATATTAACAGCACGATTCAGAATGTTGTTAACAGCAAGATTCAGAATGATGCTAACAACATGTTTCAGAATGATGCCCACAACATGATTCAGAATGATGCTAACAGCAAGTTTAAAAATGATGCGAACAAAAAGACTTAGAATTTTGCTAATAACACGATTCAGAATGATGGTAACAGCACGATTGAGAATGATGCTAATTGCATGATTCAGAATGATGATAAAAACATGATTCAGATTGATGCTAACAGCACGATTCAGAATGATGCTAACAGCGTGTTTCAGAATGAAGCTAACAGCACGATTCAGAATGATGTTGACAGCACGATTCAGAATGATGTTGACAGCACGATTCAGAATGATGTTCACAGCACGATTCAGAATGATACTAACAGCACAATTCAGAATGATGCTAACAGCACGATTCAGAATGATGCTAACGGCAAGGTTCAGAATGATGCTAACATCACGATTCAGAATGATACTAACAAGATGATTCAGAATGATGTAAACAACACAATTCGGAATGATGCGAACAGCAAGATTCAGAATGATGCCAACAGCACGATTCAGAATGATGCTAACAGAAAGGTTCACAAAGATGCTAACAGCATGATTCATAATGATTCTGACAGCACAATTCAGAATGATACTAACGACATGATTCTGAATGCTGCTAACAGCACGATTCAGAATGATGCTAACAGCACGATTCAGAATGATATGAACAGCATGATTCAGAATGATGGGAACAGCAGGATTGAGAATGATGCAAACAGCAAGGTTCAGAATGATGCAAACAGCACGTTTCAGAATGATACTAACAGCATGATTCAGATTGATACTAACAGCACAATTCAGCATGATGTTAAGAGCAAGATTCAGAATGATGCTAACAACATGTTTCAGAATGATGCGAACAGAAAGACTCAGACTTTTGCTAATAACACGATTCAGAATGATGGTAATAGCACGATTCAGAATGATATGAACAGCATGATTCAGAATGATGCAAACAGCAAGTTTCAGTATGATGTAAACAGCACGATTCAGAATGATGCTAACAGCATGATTCAGAATGATACTAACAGCACGATTCAGAATGATGTTAACAGCAAGATTCAGAATGATGCTGACAACAAATTTCAGAATGATGCTCACAACATGATTCAGAATGATGTTAACAGCACGATTCAGAATGATGCGAAAAACAAGATTCAGAATTATGCTAACAGCACGATTCAGAATGAGGTTAACAACATGATTCAAATGATACTAACAACACGATTCAGAATGATACTCACAACATGATTCAGAATGATGCTAACAGCACGATTCGGAATGATGCAAACAGCACTATTCGGAATGATGCTAACTGCACGATTCAGAATGATGCTAACTGCACGATTCAGAATGATTCTAACAACATGATTCAGAATGATGCTAACAGCATGATTCAGAATGATGGTAACCGCAAGATTCAGAATGATGTTAACAGCATGATTCATAATGATGCCGACAGCACAAGATTCAGATGATGCGAATCGCACGATTCAGAATGATGCTAACAACATGATTCAGAATGATATTAACAGCACGATTCAGAATGATGCAAACAACAAGATTCAGAATGCTGCTAACAGCACGATTCAGAATGATGCTAACAGCACCATTCAGAATGATGCTAACAGCATGAATCAGAATGATGCGAACAGCAAGATTCAGAACGATGCCAACAGCACGATTTAGAATGATACTAACAGCAGGATTTAGAATGATGCTAACAGCACGATTCAGAATGATGTTAACAGCACGATTCAGAATGATGTTAACAGCAAGATTCAGAATGATGCCAACAGCACGATTCAGAATGATGATAACAGTACGATTCAGAATGATGCTAACAGCACGATTCAGAATGATGCTAACAGCATGATTCAGAATGATGTTAACAGCATGATTCAGAATGATGTTAACAACAAGCTTCAGAATGATGCAAACAGCACAATTCAGAATGATGCTAACAACATGATTCAGAATGATGTGAGCAACAAAATTCAGAAGTTTGCAAACATCATGATTCAGAAAGGTGCGAACAGCCCGATTCAGAATAATGCTCACAACATGATTCAGAATGCTGTTAACAGCATGATTCAGAACGATGTTAACACCAAGCTTCAGAATGATGCAAACAGCACGAATCAGAATGATGCTAACAGCACGATTCAGAATGATGCTAACAGCATGATTCAAAATGATGCTTCGAACATGATTCAGAATGATACTAGCAGCACGATTCAAAATGATGCCAACAGCACGATGTTGAAAGATGCTAAGAACCTGATTCAGAGTGATACTAACAGCACAATTTAGAATGATGTTATCAGCAAGATTCAGAATGATGCCAGCAGCAAATTTCAGAATGATGCGAAAATCAAGGTTCTGAATGATGCTAACATCACGATTCAGAATGATGTCAACAGTAAATTACAGAATGATGCTCAGAACACGATTCAGAATGATGGTAACAACATAATTCAGAATGATGCTAACAGCACGATTCAGAATGATGCTCAGAACATGATTCAGAATGATACTAACAGTACGATTCAGAATGATGCTAACAACATGATTCAGAATATGCTAACAGCACAATTCAGAATGATACTAACAGCATGATTCAGAATGATGCCAACAGCAAGGTTCAGAATGATGTTAACAACATGATTCAGAATGATGCTAACAGCACGATTCAGAATGATGCAAACAGCACGATTCAGAATGATACTAACAGCATGATTCAGAATGATACAAACAGCATGATTCAGAATGATGCTAACAGCAAGGTTCAAAATGATGCTAACACCATGATTCAGAATGATACGTAGAGCAAATTTCAGGATGATGCGAACAATAAGATTCAGAATGATGTTAACAACATGATTGAGAATGATGCTAACAGCACGATTCAGAATGATGTCAACAGCACGATTCAGAATGATGCTAACAACATGATTCAGAATGATGCTAACAGCACGAATCAGAATGATGCTAACTGCACAATTCGGAATGATGCTAACAACATGAAGCAGAATGATGCAAACAGCACGATTCAGAATGATGCCAACAGCAAGATTCAGAATGATGATCAAAACATGATTCAAAATGATGCCATCAGCACGATTCAGAATGATGCTAGCAGCGCGATTCAGAATGATGCCAACATCACTCTTCAGAATGATACTAACAGCATGATTCAGAATGATGTTAACAACTAGATTCAGAATAGTGCTCCCAGCAATGTTCAGAATGATGTTAACAGCACGATTCAGAATCATGCTAACAACATGTTTCAGAAAGATACTAATTGCACGATCCAGAATAATGCTAACAGCACGATTCGGAATGATGCTAACACCATGATTCAGAATGATACTAACAGCATGATTCAGAATGTTGTTAACTACTAGATTCAGAATAGTTCGCCCAGCAATGTTCAGAATGATGCTAACAGCATGATTCAGAATGATGCTAACAGCAGGATTCAGAATGATGCTAACAGCAAATTTCAGAAGGATGTTTACAGCACGATTCAGAATGATGCTAACAGCACGATTCAGAATGATGCTAACAGCATGATTCGGAATGATGCCAAGAACATGTCTCAGAATGACACAGACAGCACGATTCAGAATGATGCTAACATCAAGATTCTGAATGATGCTAACAGAAAGTTTCACAAAGATGCTAACAGCAAGATTCAGAATGATACTAAAAACATGATTCAAAATGATGCCATCAACACGATTTAAAATGATGCTAGCAGCACGATTCAGAATGATGCTAACAACATGATTCAGAATGATGCCAACAGCATGATTCAGAAAGATGCCAACTTCACGCTTCTGAATGATACTAACAGCATGATTCAGAGTGATGTTAACGACTAGATTCAGAAAGATGCTAACACCATGATTCAGAATGATGCTAACAGCACAATTCAGAATGATGCTAACAGCATGTTTCAGAATGATTCTAACAGCACGATTCATAATGATGCTGACAGCACGATTCAGAATGATACTAACAACATGATTCAGAATGATGCTAACAGCACGATTCAGAATGATGCTAACAGCATGATTCGGAATGATGCTAACACCATGATGCAGAATGATGCTAACAGCATGATTCAGAATGTTGTTAACAACTAGATTCACAATATTTTTCCCAGCAATGTTCAGAATGATGCTAACGGCATGATGCGGAATGATGCCAAGAACATGTCTCAGAATGACACAGACAGCATGATTCAGAATGATGCAAACATCAAGATTCTGAATGATGCTAACAGAAAGTTTCACAAAGATGCTAACAGCACGATTCAGAATGATGCTAACAGCAAGATTCAGAATGATACTAAAAACATGATTCAAAATGATGCCATCAGCACGATTTAAAATGATGCTAGCAGCACGATTCAGAATGATGCTAACAACATGATTCAGAATGATGCCAACAGCATGATTCAGAAAGATGCCAACTTCACGCTTCTGAATGATACTAACAGCATGATTCAGAGTGATGTTAACGACTAGATTCAGAATGATGCTAACACCATGATTCAGAATGATGCTAACAGCACAATTCAGAATGATGCTAACAGCATGTTTCAGAATGATTCTAACAGCATGAATCATAATGATGCTGACAGCACGATTCAGAATGATACTAACAACATGATTCAGAATGATGCTAACAGCACGATTCAGAATGATGCTAACAGCATGATTCGGAATGATGCTAACACCATGATGCAGAATGATGCTAACAGCATGATTCAGAATGTTGTTAACAACTAGATTCACAATATTTTTCCCAGCAATGTTCAGAATGATGCTAACGGCATGATGCGGAATGATGCCAAGAACATGACTCAGAATGACATAGACAACACGATTCAGAATGAAGCTAACAACATGATTCCGAATAATGCTAACAGCATGATTCAGAATGATGCTAACAGCAAATTTCAGAAGGATGTTTACAGCACGATTCAGAATGATGCTAACAGCACGATTCAGAATGATGCTAACAGCATGATTCGGAATGATGCCAAGAACATGTCTCAGAATGACACAGACAGCACGATTCAGAATGATGCTAACATCAAGATTCTGAATGATGCTAACAGAAAGTTTCACAAAGATGCTAACAGCAAGATTCAGAATGATACTAAAAACATGATTCAAAATGATGCCATCAGCACGATTTAAAATGATGCTAGCAGCACGATTCAGAATGATGCTAACAACATGATTCAGAATGATGCCAACAGCACGATTCAGAATGATGCTAACAGCAAATTTCAGAAGGATGTTTACAGCACGATTCAGAATGATGCTAACATCAAAATTCTGAATGATGCTAACAGAAAGGTTCAAAAAGATGCTAACTGCCTGATTCATAATGATGCTGATAGCACCATTCAGAATGATACTAACAACATGATTCAGAATGATGCTAACAGCACGATTCAGAATGATGCTAACAGCAAGATTCAGAAAGATGCTAAAAACATGATTCAAAGTGATGCCATCAGCACGATTCAGAATGATGCCATCACGTGATTCAGAATGATGCTAACAACAAAATTCAGAAAGATGCTAACAGCACGATTTCGAATGATGCCAACATCACGCTTCAGAGTGATACTAACAGCACGATTCAGAATGATGTCAACAACTAGATTCAGAATGATACTATTAGCACGATTAGAATGAGGCTAACAACATGATTCAGAATGATGTTAAGGCAGCACGATTCAGAATGATGCTAAAAACATGATTCAGAATGATGTTAACAGCACGATTCAGAATGCGGCTAACAACATCATTCAGAATGATACGAACAGCACGAGCAGAATGATGTTAACAACTCGATTCAGAATAGTGCTCCCAGCAATGTTCAGAATGAATGCCAACAGCATGATTCAGAATGATTCTAACAGCAGAATTCAGAATGATGGTAATAGCACAATTCAGAATGATGCTGAGAGCACGATTCAGAGTGATACTAACAGCAAATTTCAGAAGGATGTTAACAGCATGATTCAGAATGATGCTAACATCAAGATTATGAATGATGCTAACAGAAAGGTTCACAAGGATGCTAACAGCACGATTCAGAATGATGCTAACAGCACGATTCAGAATGATGCTAACAGTAAGATTCAGTGTAATGCTAAAAACATGATTCAAAATGATGCCATCAGCACGATTCAGAATGATGCTAGCAGCGCGATTCAGAATGATGCTCAGAACATGATTCAGAATGATACTAACAGCATGATTCAGAATGATGCCAACAGCAAGGTTCAGAATGATGTTAACAACATGATTCAGAATGATGCTAACAGCACGATTGAGAATAATACTAAGAGCAAGGTTCAAAATGATGTTAACAACATGATCCAGAATGATGCTATTAGCACGATTAGAATGAGGCTAACAGCACGATTCAGAATGATGCAAACAGCACGATTCAGAATGATGCTAAAAACATGATTCAGAATGATGCCAACATCACGCTTCAGAATGATACTAACAGCATGATTCAGAATGATGTTAACAACTAGATTCAGAATAGTGCTCCCAGCAATGTTCAGAATGATGCTAACAGCACGATTCAGAAGCATGCTAATAACATGAATCAGAAAGATGCTAACTGCACAATCCAGAATAATGCTAACAGCACGATTCGGAATGATGCCAACAGCAAGGTTCAGAATGATGCTAACACCATGATTCAGAATGATTCTAACAGCAGAATTCAGAATGATGGTAATAGCACAATTCAGAATAATGCTGAGAGCACAATTCAGAATGATGCTAACAGCAAATTTCAGAAGGATGTTAACAGCATGATTCAGAATGATGCTAACATCAAGATTATGAATGATGCTAACAGAAAGGTTCACAAGGATGCTAACAGCACGATTCATAATGATGCTGAGAGCACAATTCAGAATGATACTAACAACATGATTCAGAATGATGCTAACAGCACGATTCAGAATGATGCTAACAGCACAATTCAGAATGATGCTAACAGTAAGATTCAGTGTGATGCTAAAAACATGATTCAAAATGATGCCTTCAGCACGATTCAGAATGATGCTAGCAGCGCAATTCAGAATGATGCTCAGAACATGATTCAGAATGATACTAACAGCACGATTCAGAATGATGCTAACAACATGATTCAGAATGATGCAAACAGCACAATTCAGAATGATGCTAAGAGCATGATTCAGAATGATGCAAAGAACATGACTCAGAATGACACAGACAGCAGGATTCACAATGCAGCTAACAACATGATTCCGAATAATGCTAACAGCACGATTCAGATTGATGCAAATTACATAATTCAGAATGATGCTAACAGCACAATTCAGAATGATGCTAACAGCAGGATTCAGAATAATGCTAACAATATGATTCAGAATGATGCTAACAACATGATTCAGAATGATGCGATTAGCACGATTAGAATGAGGCTAACAACATGATTCAGAATGATGTTAAGACAGCACGATTCAGAATGATACTAACAGCACAATTCAGAATGATGCAAACAGCACGATTCAGAATGATGCTAAAAGCATGATTCAAAATGATGCCATCAGCGTGATTCAGAATGATGCCAACATCACGCTTCAGAATGATACTAACATCATGATTCAGAGTGATGTTAACAACTAGATTCAGAATAGTGCTCCCAGCAATGTTCAGAATGATGCTAACTGCATGATCCAGAATAATGCTAACAGCACGATTTCGAATGATGCTAATACCATGATTCAGAATGATGCTAACAGCACGATTCAGAATCATGCTAACAACAAGTTTCAGTATTATGCTAACAACTTGATACAGAATGATGGTAACAGCACGATTCAGAATGGTGCTCTCAGCAACTTTCAGAATTATGCTAACAGCACGATTCTGAATGATATTAACAGCACGATTAAGAATGATACTCACAACAAGATTCAGAATGATGCTAACCACACGATTCAGAATGATACTAACAGCCCAATTCAGAATGATGTTAACTGCACGATTCAGAATGATGCTCCCTGCACGACTCAGTAGTTTAGATTAGATTACTTACAGTGTGGAAACAGGCCCTTCGGCCCAACAAGTCCACACTGACCCGCCGAAGCACAACCCACCCACACCCCTACATTTACCCCTTACCTAACACGACGGGCAATTTAGCATTGCCAATTCACCTGACCCGCACATCTTGGGACTGTGGGAGGAAACCGGAGCACCCGGAGGAAACCCACGCAGCCACAGGGAGAATGTGCAAACTCCACACAGTCAGTCGCCTGAGTCGGGAATTGAACCTGGGTCTCAGGCGCTGTGAGGCAGCAGTGCTAACCACTATGCCACCCTGCCACCCACATGATGCTAACAACATGATTTAGAATGATGCTAACAGCATGATTTAGAATGATGCTGACAACATGATTCAGGATGATGATATCAGCAAGATTCAGAATGATACTAACTGCACGATTCAGAATGATGCTAACAGCAAGATTCAGAATGATGCTAACAGCAAGATTCAGAATGATGCTAACAACATCGGGGAGCATGGTGGCACAGTGGTTAGCACTGCTGCCTCACAGCGCCAGAGACCCGGGTTGAATTCCTGACTCGGGCAACTGACTGTGTGGAGTTTGCACGTTCTTCCTGTGTCTGCGTGGGTTTCCTTCGGGTGCTCTGGTTTCCTCCCACAGTCACAAAGATGTGCGGGTCAGGTGAATTGGCCATGCTAAATTGCCCGTAGTGTTAGGTAAGGGGTAAATGTAGGGGAATGGGTGGGTTGCGCTTCGGCGGGTCGGTGTGAAATTGTTGGGCCAAGGGGCCAGTTTCCACACTGTAAGTAATCTAATCTAATCTAATACAATTCAGAATGATGCTAACATCAAGATTCAGAATGATGCTAACAGAAAGGTTCATAAAGATGCTAGCAGCACGATTCATAATGATGCTGATAGCACAATTCAGAATGATACTAACAACATAATTCAGAATGATGCTAACAGCACGATTCAGAATGATGCTAACAGCAAGATTCAGAATGATGCTAACAGCAAGTTTCAGAATAATGCGAACAACAAGATTCAGAATTTTGCCAACAGCACGATTCAGAATGATGTAAAGAGCACGATTCAGAATGATGTTTACAGCACGATTCAGAATGATACTAACAGCACGATTAAGAATGATACATACTGCACGATTCAGAATGATACTCAGAACATGATTCAGAATGATGCGAACAGCACGTTTCAGAATAATACTAACTGCAGGATTCAGAATGATGCTAACAGCACGATTCAGAATGATACGAACAACACGATTCAGAATGATGCGAACAGCAAATTTCAGAACAATGTGAAAAACAAGATTCAGAATTTTGCTAACAGCACAATTCAGAATGAAGCTAACAAGATTCAGAATGATGCTAACAGCACGGTTCAGAATGATGCTAAATGCACGATTCAGAATGATGCTAACAGCACGGTGCAGAATGATGCTAACAGCAAGTTTCAGAATGATGCTAACAACAGGATTCAGAAAGATGCCAACAGCACGATTCAGAATAATGTTAACCGCACGATTCAGAATGATGCTAACAGCATGATTCAGAAAGAAGTTAACAGCAAGATTCAGAATGATGCTAACAGAAATGTTCAGAATGATGCTAACAACATGATTCATAATGATTCTGACAGCACAATTCAGAATGATACTAACAACAAGATTCAGAATGATCCTCACAGCACGATTCAGAATGATGCGAACAGCACGATTCAAAATGATGTTAACAGCACCGTTTAGTATGATGGTATCAGCAAAATTCTGAATGATACAAACAGCAAGATTCAGAGTGATGGTATCAGCACGATTCAGAATGATGCTAACAGCACGATTCAGAATGATGCTAACAGCACGATTCAGAATGATGCTAACAGCAGGATTCCGAAGATGCTAACAGCAGATTTCAGAAGATGCTAACAGCACGATTCAGAATGATGCTAACAACATGATTCAGAATGATGCGAGAAACATGATTCAGAATGATGTTAACAGCACGATTCCGAATGTTGCTACCAGCTAGTTTCTGAATGATACTAACAGAATGATTCAGAATGATGCTTACAACATGATTCAGAGTGATGCTGACAGCAAGATTCAGAATGATACTAACAGCACGATTCAGGATCATGCTGACAGCAGACTTCAGAATGACACTAACAACAATGGGCGGCACGGTGGCACAGTGGTTAGCACAGCTGCCTCCCAGCGCCTGAGACCCGGGTTCAATTCCCGACTCAGGCGACTGACTGTGTGGAGTTTGCACGTTCTCCCCGTGTCTGCGTGGGTTTCCTCCGAGTGCTCCGGTTTCCTCCCACAGACCAAAGATGTGCGGGTCAGGTGAATTGGATATGCTAAATTGCCCGAAGTGTTAGGTAAGGGGTAAATGTAGGGGTAGGGGTATGGGTGGGTTGCGCTTCGGCGGGTCGGTGTGGACTTGTTGGGCTGAAGGGCCTGTTTCCACACTGTAAGTAATCTAACCTAATCAAACCATGATTCAGAAAGATGCTAACAGCACGATTCAGAATGATGCTAACAACAAGATTCAGAATGATGTTAACAGCAAGATTCAGAATGATGCTAACAGAAATGTTTAGAATGATGCTAACAACATGATTCATAATGATTCTGACAGCACTATTCAGAATGATACTAACAACAAGATTCAGAATGATGTTCACAGCACGGTTCAGAATGATACTAACAGCACGATGCAGAATGATGATAACAACATGATTCAGAATGATGCTAACAGCACAATTCAGAATGATGCAAAGAGCATGATTCAGAATGATGCAAAGAACATGACTCAGAATGACACAGACAGCAGGATTCACAATGCAGCTAACAACATGATTCCGAATAATGCTAACAGCACGATTCAGATTGATGCAAACTACATAATTCAGAATGATGCTAACAGCATGATTTAGAATGATGCTAACAACAGGATTCAGAAAGATGCTAACAGCACGATTCCGAATGATGCTAACATCACGATTCAGAATGATGCTAACTGCACGATTTGGAATAATGCTAACAGAACGTTTCAGAATGATGCTAACATCACGATTCAGAATGATGCTAACAATATGATTCAGCATGATGCTAACAGCACGATTCTGAATGATGCTAATAACACTATACAGAATGATGTTAACGGCACGATTCCGAATGGTGCTCCCAGCAAGTTTTAAAATGATGCTAACAGTACGATTCAGAATGACACTAACTGCACGATTCAGAATGATGCTAACAGCACGATTCAGAATCATGCTAACAACAAGTTTCAGTATTATGCTAACAACTTGATACAGAATGATGGTAACAGCACGATTCAGAATGGTGCTCTCAGCAACTTTCAGAATTATGCTAACAACACGATTTTGAATGATACTAACAGCACGATTAAGAATGATACTCACAACAAGATTCAGAATGATGCTAACCACACGATTCAGAATGATACTAACAGCCCAATTCAGAATGATGTTAACTGCACGATTCAGAATGATGCTCCCGCACGACTCAGTAGTTTAGATTAGATTACTTGATGATACTATCATAATGATACTAACAGCAAGAATCAGAATGATGTTAACAGCACCATTCAGTATGCTGGTATCAGCAAAACTCTGAATGATAGGAACAGCAAGATTCAGAGTGATGTTATCAGCACGATTCAGAATGATGCTAACAGCACGATTCAGAATGATGCTAACAGCAAGATACGGAATGATACGAACAGCACGATGCAGAATGATGCTAACAGCACGATTCAGAATGATGCTAACAGCACGATTCAGAATGATGCTAACAGCAGGATTTCGAAGATGCTAACAGCAGATTTCAGAATGATGCTAACAGCACGATTCAGAATGATGTTAACAGCACGATTCCGAATGTTGCTACCAGCTAGTTTCTGAATGATACTAACAGAATGATTCAGAATGATGCTTACAACATGATTCAGAATGATACTAACAGCACGATTCAGGATCATGCTGACAGCAGAATTCAGAATGACACTAACAACAATGGGCGGCACGGTGGCACAGTGGTTAGCACTGCTGCCTCACAGCGCCTGAGACCCAGGTTCAATTCCCGACTCAGGCGACTGACTGTGTGGAGTTTGCACGTTCTCCCCGTGTCTGCGTGGGTTTCCTCCGAGTGCTCCGGTTTCCTCCCACAGACCAAAGATGTGCGGATCAGGTGAATTGGCCATGCTAAATTGCCCGTCGTGTTAGGTAAGGGGTAAATGTAGGGGTAGGGGTATGGGTGGGTTGCGCTTCGGCGGGTCGGTGTGGACTTGTTGGGCCGAAGGGCCTGTTTCCACACTGTAAGTAATCTAACCTAATCAAACCATGATTCAGCATGATGCTAACAGCACGATTCTGAATGATGCTAATAACACTATACAGAATGATGTTAACGGCACGATTCCGAATGGTGCTCCCAGCAAGTTTTAAAATGATGCTAACAGTACGATTCAGAATGATACTAACTGCACGATTCAGAATGATGCTAACAGCACGATTCAGAATAATGCTAACAACAAGTTTCAGTATTATGCTAACAACTTGATACAGAATGATGGTAACAGCACGATTCAGAATGGTGCTCTCAGCAACTTTCAGAATTATGCTAACAACACGATTTTGAATGATACTAACAGCACGATTAAGAATGATACTCACAACAAGATTCAGAATGATGCTAACCACACGATTCAGAATGATACTAACAGCCCAATTCAGAATGATGTTAACTGCACGATTCAGAATGATGCTCCCGCACGACTCAGTAGTTTAGATTAGATTACTTGATGATACTATCATAATGATACTAACAGCAAGAATCAGAATGATGTTAACAGCACCATTCAGTATGCTGGTATCAGCAAAACTCTGAATGATAGGAACAGCAAGATTCAGAGTGATGTTATCAGCACGATTCAGAATGATGCTAACAGCACGATTCAGAATGATGCTAACAGCAAGATTCAGAATGATACGAACAGCACGATTCAGAATGATGCTAACAGCACGATTCAGAATGATGCTAACAGCAGGATTCCGAAGATGCTAACAGCAGATTTCAGAATGATGCTAACAGCACGATTCAGAGAATGTTGCTACCAGCTAGTTTCTGAATGATACTAACAGAATGATTCAGAATGATGCTTACAACATGATTCAGAATGATACTAACAGCACGATTCAGGATCATGCTGACAGCAGAATTCAGAATGACACTAACAACAATGGGCGGCACGGTGGCACAGTGGTTAGCACTGCTGCCTCACAGCGCCTGAGACCCAGGTTCAATTCCCGACTCAGGCGACTGACTGTGTGGAGTTTGCACGTTCTCCCCGTGTCTGCGTGGGTTTCCTCCGAGTGCTCCGGTTTCCTCCCACAGACCAAAGATGTGCGGATCAGGTGAATTGGCCATGCTAAATTGCCCGTCGTGTTAGGTAAGGGGTAAATGTAGGGGTAGGGGTATGGGTGGGTTGCGCTTCGGCGGGTCGGTGTGGACTTGTTGGGCCGAAGGGCCTGTTTCCACACTGTAAGTAATCTAACCTAATCAAACCATGATTCAGAAAGATGTTAACAGCACGATGCAGAATGATACTAACAACAAGATTCAGAATGATGTTCACAGCACGATTCAGAATGATACTAACAGCACGATGCAGAATGATGATAACAACATGATTCAGAATGATGCTAACAGCACAATTCAGAATGATGCAAAGAGCATGATTCAGAATGATGCAAAGAACATGACTCAGAATGACACAGACAGCAGGATTCACAATGCAGCTAACAACATGATTCCGAATAATGCTAACAGCACGATTCAGATTGATGCAAACTACATAATTCAGAATGATGCTAACAGCATGATTTAGAATGATGCTAACAACAGGATTCAGAAAGATACTAACAGCACGATTCCGAATGATGCTAACATCACGATTCAGAATGATGCTAACTGCACGATTTGGAATAATGCTAACAGAACGTTTCAGAATGATGCTAACAGCGCGATTCAGAATGATGCTAACAATATGATTCAGCATGATGCTAACAGCACGATTCTGAATGATGCTAATAACACTATACAGAATGATGTTAACGGCACGATTCCGAATGGTGCTCCCAGCAAGTTTTAAAATGATGCTAACAGTACGATTCAGAATGATACTAACTGCACGATTCAGAATGATGCTAACAGCACGATTCAGAATCATGCTAACAACAAGTTTCAGTATTATGCTAACAACTTGATACAGAATGATGGTAACAGCACGATTCAGAATGGTGCTCTCAGCAACTTTCAGAATTATGCTAACAACACGATTCTGAATGATACTAACAGCACGATTAAGAATGATACTCACAACAAGATTCAGAATGATGCTAACCACACGATTCAGAATGATACTAACAGCCCAATTCAGAATGATGTTAACTGCACGATTCAGAATGATGCTCCCTGCACGACTCAGTAGTTTAGATTAGATTACTTACAGTGTGGAAACAGGCCCTTCGGCCCAACAAGTCCACACCGACCCGCCGAAGCACAACCCACCCACACCCCTACATTTACCCCTTACCTAACACGACGGGCAATTTAGCATTGCCAATTCACCTGACCCGCACATCTTTGGACTGTGGGAGGAAACCGGAGCACCCGGAGGAAACCCACGCAGACACAGGGAGAATGTGCAAACTCCACACAGTCAGTCGCCTGAGTCGGGAATTGAACCTGGGTCTCAGGCGCTGTGAGGCAGCAGTGCTAACCACTATGCCACCCTGCCACCCACATGATGCTAACAACATGATTTAGAATGATGCTAACAGCATGATTCCAAATGATGCTAACAACATGATTCAGGATGATGATATCAGCAAGATTCAGAATGATACTAACTGCACGATTCAGAATGATGCTAACAACATCGGGGAGCACGGTGGCACAGTGGTTAGCACTGCTGCCTCACAGCGCCAGAGACCCGGGTTGAATTCCTGACTCGGGCAACTGACTGTGTGGAGTTTGCACGTTCTTCCTGTGTCTGCGTGGGTTTCCTTCGGGTGCTCTGGTTTCCTCCCACAGTCACAAAGATGTGCGGGTCAGGTGAATTGGCCATGTTAAATTGCCCGTAGTGTTAGGTAAGGGGTAAATGTAGGGGAATGGGTGGGTTGCGCTTCGGCGGGTCGGTGTGAAATTGTTGGGCCAAAGGGCCAGTTTCCACACTGTAAGTAATCTAATCTAATCTAATACAATTCAGAATGATGCTAACATCAAGATTCAGAATGATGCTAACAGAAAGGTTCATAAAGATGCTAGCAGCACGATTCATAATGATGCTAACAGCAAGATTCTGAATGATGCTAACAGCAAGTTTCAGAATAATGCGAACAACAAGATTCAGAATTTTGCCAACAGCACGATTCAGAATGATGTTTACAGCACGATTCAGAATGATACTAACAGCACGATTAAGAATGATACATACTGCACGATTCAGAATGATACTCAGAACATGATTCAGAATGATGCGAACAGCACGGTTCAGAATAATACTAACTGCAGGATTCAGAATGATGCTAACAGCACGATTCAGAATGATACGAACAGCAAATTTCAGAACGATGTGAAAAACAAGGTTCAGAATTTTGCTAACAGCACAATTCAGAATGAAGCTAACAAGATTCAGAATGATGCTAACAGCACGGTTCAGAATGATGCTAAAAGCAAGATTCAGAATGATGCTAACAGCACGATTCAGAATGATGCAAACAACAAGATTCAGAACGATACTAAAAACACGATTCAGAATGATGCTAACAGCACGATTCAGAATGATGCTAACAGCAAGTTTCAGAATGATGCTAACAACAGGATTCAGAAAGATGCTAACAGCACGATTCAGAATGATGCTAACAGCATGATTCAGAAAGATGCTAACAGCACGATTCAGAATGATGTTAACAGCACGATTCAGAATGATGCTAACAGCACGATTCAGAATGATGCTAACAGCACGATTCAGAATGATGCTAACAGCAGGAATCCGAAGATGCTAACAGCAGATTTCAGAATGATGCTAACAGCACGATTCAGAATGATGCTAACAACATGATTCAGAATGATGCGAGAAACATGATTCAGAATGATACTAACAGCACGATTCAGAATGATGCTAACAGCAGGATTCCGAAGATGCTAACAGCAGATTTCAGAATGACGCTAACAGCACGATTCAGAATGATGCTAACAGCATGATTCAGAATGATGCGAGAAACATGATTCAGAATGATGCTAACAGCACGATTCAGAATGATGTTAACAGCACGATTCCGAATGTTGCTACCAGCTAGTTTCTGAATGATACTAACAGAATGATTCAGAATGATGCTTACAACATGATTCAGAGTGATGCTGACAGCAAGATTCAGAATGATACTAACAGCACGATTCAGGATCATGCTGACAGCAGAATTCAGAATGACACTAACAACAATGGGCGGCACGGTGGCACAGTGGTTAGCACTGCTGCCTCACAGCGCCTGAGACCCGGGTTCAATTCCCGACTCAGGCGACTGACTGTGTGGAGTTTGCACGTTCTCCCCGTGTCTGCGTGGGTTTCCTCCGAGTGCTCCGGTTTCCTCCCACAGACCAAAGATTCAGGTGAATTGGCCATGCTAAATTGCCCTTAGTGTTAGGTAAGGGGTAAATGTAGGGGTAGGGGTATGGGTGGGTTGCGCTTCGGCGGGTCGGTGTGGACTTGTTGGGCTGAAGGGCCTGTTTCCACACTGTAAGTAATCTAACCTAATCAAACCATGATTCAGAAAGATGCTAACAGCACGATTCAGAATGATGCTAACAACATGATTCAGAATGCTGTTAACAGCAAGATTCAGAATGATGCTAATAGAAATGTTTAGAATGATGCTAACAACATGATTCATAATGATTCTGACAGCACTATTCAGAATGATACTAACAACATGATTCAGAATGATGTTCACGGCAAGATTCAGAATGATGCTAACAGAAATGTTTAGAATGATGCTAACAACATGATTCATAATGATTCTGACAGCACTATTCAGAATGATACTAACAACAAGATTCAGAATGATGTTCACAGCACGATTCAGAATGATACTAACAGCACGATGCAGAATGATGATAACAACATGATTCAGAATGATGCTAACAGCACAATTCAGAATGATGCTAAGAGCATGATTCAGAATGATGCAAAGAACATGACTCAGAATGACACAGACAGCAGGATTCACAATGCAGCTAACAACATGATTCCGAATAATGCTAACAGCACGATTCAGAATAATGCTAACAGCAGGATTCAGAATAATGCTAACAATATGATTCAGAATGATGCTAACAGTACGATTCAGAATGATGCTAACAACATAATTCAGAATGATGCTAACAGCACGATTCAGAATGATGCTAAGAGCATGATTCAGAATGAATCCAAGAACATGACTCGGAATGACACAGACAGCACGATTCAGAATGAAGCTAACAACATGATTCTGAATGAAGCTAACAGCACAATTCAGAATGATGCCTGCAGCAGGATTCAGATTGATGCTAACAGCACGATTAAGAATAATGCTAACAGCAGTATTCAGAATGATGCTAACAACATGATTCAGAATGATGCTAAAAGCACGATTAAGAATGATGCTAACAGTACGATTCGGAATGATGCTAACAGCACAATTCAGATTGATGCTAACAGAACGATTTAGAATGATGCTAACAACAGGATTCAGAAAGATGCTAACAGCACGATTCCGAATGATGCTAACATCACGATTCCGAATGATGCTAACTGCACAATTTGGAATAATGCTAACAGAACATTTCAGAATGATGCTAACAGCGCGATTCAGAATGATGCTAACAATATGATTCAGCATGATGCTAACAGCACGATTCTGAATGATGCTAATAACACTATACAGAATGATGTTAACGGCACGATTCCGAATGGTGCTCCCAGCAAGTTTTAAAATGATGCTAACAGTACGATTCAGAATGATACTAACTGCACGATTCAGAATGATGCTAACAGCACGATTCAGAATCATGCTAACAACAAGTTTCAGTATTATGCTAACAACTTGATACAGAATGATGGTAACAGCACGATTCAGAATGGTGCTCTCAGCAACTTTCAGAATTATGCTAACAACACGATTTTGAATGATACTAACAGCACGATTAAGAATGATACTCACAACAAGATTCAGAATGATGCTAACCACACGATTCAGAATGATACTAACAGCCCAATTCAGTTCAGAATTCAGAATGATGTTAACTGCACGATTCAGAATGATGCTCCCTGCACGACTCAGTAGTTTAGATTAGATTACTTACAGTGTGGAAACAGGCCCTTCGGCCCAACAAGTCCACACCGACCCGCCGATGCACAACCCACCCACACCCCTACATTTGCCCCTTACCTAACACGACGGGCAATTTAGCATTGCCAATTCACCTGACCCGCACATCTTTGGACTGTGGGAGGAAACCGGAGCACCCGGAGGAAACCCACGCAGACACAGGGAGAATGTGCAAACTCCACACAGTCAGTCGCCTGAGTCGGGAATTGAACCTGGGTCTCAGGCACTGTGAGGCAGCAGTGCTAACCACTATGCCACCCTGCCACCCACATGATGCTAACAACATGATTTAGAATGATGCTAACAGCATGATTCCAAATGATGCTAAGAACATGATTCAGGATGATGCTATCAGCAAGATTCAGAATGATACTAACTGCACGATTCAGAATGATGCTAACAACATCGGGGAGCATGGTGGCACAGTGGTTAGCACTGCTGCCTCACAGCGCCAGAGACCCGGGTTGAATCCTGACTCGGGCAACTGACTGTGTGGAGTTTGCACGTTCTTCCTGTGTCTGCGTGGGTTTCCTTCAGGTGCTCCGGTTTCCTCCCACAGTCACAAAGATGTGCGGGTCAGGTGAATTGGCCATGCTAAATTGCCCGTAGTGTTAGGTAAGGGGTAAATGTAGGGGAATGGGTGGGTTGCGCTTCGGCGGGTCGGTGTGAAATTGTTGGGCCAAAGGGCCAGTTTCTACAATGTAACTAATCTAATCTAATCTAATACAATTCAGAATGATGCTAACATCAAGATTCAGAATGATGCTAACAGAAAGGTTCATAAAGATGCTAGCAGCACGATTCATAATGATGCTGATAGCACAATTCAGAATGATACTAACAACATAATTCAGAATGATGATAACAGCACGATTCAGAATGATGCTAACAGCAAGATTCAGAATGATGCTAACAGCAAGTTTCAGAATAATGCGAACAACAAGATTCAGAATTTTGCCAACAGCACGATTCAGAATGATGTTTACAGCACGATTCAGAATGATGTTTACAGCACGATTCAGAATGATACTAACAGCACGATTAAGAATGATACAAACTGCACGATTCAGAATGATACTCAGAACATGATTCAGAATGATACGAACAGCACGTTTCAGAATAATACTAACTGCAGGATTCAGAATGATGCTAACTGCACGATTCAGAATGAGGTTAACAGCAAGATTCAGAATGATGCTAACAGAAATGTTCAGAATGATGCTAACAACATGATTCATAATGATCCTGACAGCACAATTCAGAATGATGTTAACAGCACCATTCAGTATGATGGTAACAGCACGATTCAGAATGGTGCTCGCGACAAGTTTCAGAATTATGCTAACAACACGATTCGGAATGATATGAACAGCACGATTAAGAATGATACTCATAACAAGATTCAGAATGATGCTAACCACACGATTCTGAATGATACTAACGGCACGATTCAGAATGATGCTAACTGCACAACTCAAAATGATGCAAACAGCAAGTTCAAAATGATGCTAACAGCATGATTCAGAATGATACTAACAGCACGATTCAGAATGATGCTAACATCACGATTCAGAATGATGCTCGCAACATGATACAGAATGATGCTAACAGCAGGATTCAGGATGATGCTAACTATATGATTCAATGATGCGAACAGCAAATTTCAGAACGATGCGAACAACAAGATTCAGAATTTTGCTAATAGCACGATTATGAATGATCATAACGGCACAATTCAGAATGATGCTAACAGCATGATTCAGAATGATGCTAATAGCACGATTCCGAATGATGCGAACAGCAAATTTCAGAATTTTGCTAACAGCATGATTCCGAATGATCGAACACCACGTTTCAGAATGATACTAACTGCACGATTCAGAATGTTGCTAACAACAAGATTCAGAATTATGCTAACAGCAAGATTCAGAATGATGTTAACAGCACAATTCAGAATGATGCAAACAGCACGATTCAGAATGATACTAACAGCACGATTCAGAATGATGTTAACAGCAAGATTCAGAATGATGCTAACAGAAATGTTCAGAATGATGCTAACAACATGATTCATAATTATTCTGACAGCACAATTCAGAATGATACAAACAACAAGATTCAGTATGATGTTCACTGTACGATTCAAAATGATGTTAACAGCACCATTCAGAATGATGGTATCAGCAAAATTCTGAATGATAGGAACAGCAAGATTCAGAATGATGGTATCAGCACGATTCAGAATGATGCTAACAGCACGATTCAGAATGATGCTAACAGCAAGTTTCAGAATGATGCTAACAGCCCGATTCAGAATGATGCTAACAACATGATTCAGTATGATGTTCACTGTACGATTCAGAATGATGCCAACAGCAAATTTCAGAATGATGCAAACAACAAGATTCAGAATGATGCTAACAGCACGATTCATAATGTTGCTAACAGCACGATTCAGAATGATGTTAACAACAAGGTTCGGAATGATACTAACAGCAAGGTTCAGAATTATACGCATTGCACAATTCAGAACGATGCCAACAACAAATTTCAGAATCATGCTAACAACACAATTCAGAATGATGCTAACAGCACGATTCAGAATGATCGAACAGCATGTTTCAGAATGATACTAACTGCACGATTCAGAATGTTGCTAACAACAAGATTCAGAATGATGCTAACAGCACGATTCAGAATGATGCTAACAGCAAGATTCAGAATGATGTAACAGCACAATTCAGAATGATGCAAACAGCACGATTCAGAATGATACTAACTGCACGATTCAGAATGATGTTAACAGCAAGATTCAGAATGATGCTAACAGAAATGTTCAGAATGATGCTAACAACATGATTCATAATCATTCTGACAGCACAATTCAGAATGATACAAACAACAAGATTCAGTATGATGTTCACTGTACGATTCAAAATTATGTTAACAGCACCATTCAGTATGATGGTATCAGCAAAATTCTGAATGATAGGAACAGCAAGATTCAGAGTGATGGTATCAGCACGATTCAGAATGATGCTAACAGCACGATTCAGAATGATGCTAACAGCAGGATTCCGAATGATGCTAACAGCAAGTTTCAGAATGATGCTAACAGCCCGATTCAGAATGATGCTAACAACATGATTCAGTATGATGTTCACTGTACGATTCAGAATGATGCCAACAGCAAATTTCAGAATGATGCAAACAACAAGATTCAGAATGATGCTAACAGCACGATTCATAATGTTGCTAACAGCACGATTCAGAATAATGCTAACAGCACGATTCAGAATGATGTTAACAACAAGGTTCGGAATGATACTAACAGCAAGGTTCAGAATTATATGCATTGCACAATTCAGAACGATGCCAACAACAAATTTCAGAATGGTGCTAACTGCACGATTCAGAATGATCGAACAGCATGTTTCAGAATGATACTAACTGCACGATTCAGAATGTTGCTAACAACAAGATTCAGAATGATGCTAACAGCACGATTCAGAATGATGCTAACAGCAAGATTCAGAATGATGTAACAGCACAATTCAGAATGATGCAAACAGCACGATTCAGAATGATACTAACTGCACGATTCAGAATGATGTTAACAGCAAGATTCAGAATGATGCTAACAGAAATGTTCAGAATGATGCTAACAACATGATTCATAATGATTCTGACAGCACAATTCAGAATGATACTAACAACAAGATTCAGTATGATGTTCACTGTACGATTCAAAATTATGTTAACAGCACCATTCAGTATGATGGTATCAGCAAAATTCTGAATGATAGGAACAGCAAGATTCAGAGTGATGGTGTCAGCACGATTCAGAATGATGCTAACAGCAGGATTCCGAATGATGCTAACAGCAAGTTTCTGAATGATGCTAACAGCCCGATTCAGAATGATGCTAACAACATGATTCAGTATGATGTTCACTGTACGATTCAGAATGATGCCAACAGCAAATTTCAGAATGATGCAAACAACAAGATTCAGAATGATGCTAAGAGCACGATTCAGAATGTTGCTAACAGCACGATTCAGAATAATGCTAACAGCACGATTCAGAATGATGCTAACAACAAGGTTCGGAATGATACTAACAGCAAGGTTCAGAATTATACGCATTGCACAATTCAGAACGATGCCAACAACAAATTTCAGAATGATGCGAACAGCACGATTCAAAATGATACTAACTGCACGATTCAGAATGATACTAACAGCACGATTCAGAATGTTGCTAGCTACATGATTCGGAATGATGCTAACTGCACGATGCAGAATGATGCTAACAACATGATTCAGAATGATGCTAACAGCATGATTCAGAATGATGCGAGCAACATGATTCAGAATGATGTTAACAGCACGATTCCGAATGGTGCTCCTAGCAAGGTTCAGAATGATACTAACAGCAAGCTTCAGAATGATGCGAACAACATGGTTCAGAATGAAGCGAACAGCATTTTCAGAATGATACTAACAGCAAGGTTCAGAATGATGTGAACAGCAAGATTCAGATTGATGCGAACAACAAGGTTCAGAATGATACAAACAGCACGATTCAGAATGATGCTAATGACATGATTAAGAATGATGCTAACAGCACGGTTCAGAATGTTGCTAACAGCACGATTCAGAATAATGCTAACAGCACGATTCAGAATGATGTTAACAACAAGGTTCGGAATGATAATAACAGCAAGGTTCAGAATTATACGCATTGCACAATTCAGAACGATGACAACAGCGAATTTCAGAATGATGCTAACAACACGATTCAGACTGAAGCTAACAACATGATTCAGGATGATACTAACAGCACGATTCAGAATGATACGAACAGCACGATTCAGAATGATGCCAACAGCAAATTTCAGAATGATGTTAACTGCATGATTCAGAATGATACTAACAGCACGATTCAGAATGATGCCAACAGCAAATTTCAGTATGATGTTAACTGCATGATTCAGAATGACGCGAACAGCACGATTCAAAATGATACTAACAGCACGATTCAGAATGATGCTAACAACATGATTCAGAATGATGCTAACAGCATTATTCAGAATGATGCGAGCAACATGATTCAGAATGATGCTAACAGCATGATTCGGAATGGTGCTCCCAGCAAGGTTCAGAATGATACAAACAGCGTGATTCAGAATGATGCTAATGACATGATTAAGAATGATGCTAACAGCACGATTCAGAATGATGCTAACAGCATGATTCATAATGATGCTAACAGCACGATTCAGAATGATGCTAACAACATGGTTCACAATGATGCTAACAGCACGATTCAGAATAATGCCACAGCAAATTTCAGAATGATGCTAACTCCATGATTCAGAATGATGCAAACAGCACGATTCTGAATGATGCTAACAACATGGTTCAGAATGATGCTAACAGCATGATTCAGAAAGATGCAAACAGCACGATTCTGAATGTTGCTGACAACATGGTTCAGAATGATGCTAACAGCACATTTTAGAATGATGCTAATAACAAGGTTCAGAATGATACTAACAGGACGATTCAGAATGATGCTACAGCATGATTCAGATTGATGCTAGCAACAAGATTCAGAATGATGCTTACAGCACGATTCTGAATGTTGCTAACAGCATGATTCAGAATGTTACCAACAGCAAATTTCAGAATGATGCAGACAACAAGATTCAGAATGATACTAACAGCACGGTTCAGAATGATGCTAACAGCACGATTCAGAATGATGCGAACAGCACAATTCAGAATGATGCTAACAACATGATTCACAATGATATAACAGCACTATTCAGAATAATGCCACAGCAAATTTCAGAATGATGCTAACACCATGATTCAGAATGATGCAAACAGCACGATTCTGAATGTTGCTGACAACATGGTTCAGAATGATGCTAAGAGCACGATTCTGAATGATGCTAACAATAAGGTTCAGAATGATACTAACAGCACGATTCAGAATGATGCGAACAGCACGATTCAGAATGGTGCTAACAGCACGATTCAGAATGATGCTCACAACATGATTCACAATGATATAACAGCACGATTCAGAATAATGCCACAGCAAATTTCAGAATGATGCAAACAACAATATTCAGAATGATGCTAACAGCATGATTCATAATGATGCTAACAGCACGATTCTGAATGAAGCTAACAGCATGGTTCAGTCAGATGCTAAGAGCATGATTCAGAATGATGCTAACAACATGGTTCACAATGATGCTAACAGCACAATTCAGAATGATGCTAACAGCAATGTTCGGAATGATATTAGCAGCATGATTCCGAATGGTGCTCCCAGCAAGGTTCAGAATGATACTAACAACATGATTCAGAATGATGCAAACAGCAAGATCAGAATGATGCTAACAAGACGATTCAGAATGATGCTAACAACATGCTTCAGAATGATGGTAACAGCATGACCAAGAATGATGCTAACAACAAGTTTCAGAATGAAAGTAACAGCACGATTCAGAATGATGCAAACAGCAAATTTCAGAATGATGCTAAAAGCCTGATTCAGAATGATGCTAACAACATGATTCAGTATGATGCTCACAGTACGATTCTGAATGATGCCAACAGCAAATTTCAGAATGATGCAAACAACAAGATTCAGAATGATGCGAACAGCACGATTCAGAATGATGCTAACAACAAGGTTCAGAATGATACTAACAGCAAGATTCAGAACGATGCCAACAGCAAATTTCAGAATGATGCTAACAACACGATTCAGAATGATGCGAACAGCACAATTCAGAATGATGCTAACAACAAGGTTCAGAATGATACTAACAGCAAGATTCAGAACGATGCCAACAGCAAATTTCAGAATGATGCTAACAGCACGATTCAGAATGATGCGAACAGCACGATTCAAAATGATTCTAACAGCACAATTCAGAATAATGCTAACAACATGATTCAGAATGATGCTAACAGCATGATTCAGAATGATGCCAACAACATGATTCAGAATGATACTAACAGCAAGATTCAGAAATCAAGGTTTGTGCGAAGATTTGTAGCTCGGGTGCTCGTTGTTGTGGTTCTGTTCGCCGAGCTGGAAGTTTTTGTTGCAAACGTTTCATCCCCTGGCTAGGCGACATCATCAGTGCTCTGGAGCCTCCTGCGAAGTACTTCTTTGATGTTTCTTCCGGTATTTATAGTGGTCTGTCCTTGCCGCTTCCGGGTGTCAGTTTCAGCTGTCCGCTGTAGTGGTTGGTATATTGTGTCCAGTTCGATGTGTTTGTTGATGGAGTTTGTGGATGAATGCCATGCATCTAGGAATTCCCTGACCGTTCTCTGTCTGGCTTGCCCTATGATAGTAGTGTTTTCCCAGTCGAATTCATGTTGCTTGTTGTCTGAGTGTGTGGCTACTAGGGTCAACTGGTCGTGTTGTTTCGTGGCTAGTTGATGTTCATGTATGCGGATTGTTAGCTGTCTTCCTGTTTGTCCTATATAGTGTTTTGTGCAGTCCTTGCATGGTATTTTGTAAACTACATTAGTTTTGCTCATGTTGGGTATCGGATCCTTTGTTCTGGTGAGTTGTTGTCTGAGCGTGGCTGTTGGTTTGTGTGCCGTTATGAGTCCTAAGGGTCGCAGTAGTCTGGCTGTCAGTTCTGAAACGCTCCTGATGTATGGGAGTGTGGCTAGTCCTTTTGGTTGTGGCATGTCCTCGTTCCGTGGTCTGTCTCTTAGGCATCTGTTGATAAAGTTGCGCGGGTATCCGTTTTTGGCGAATACCTTGTATAGGTGTTCCTCTTCCTCTTTTTGCAGTTCTGGTGTACTGCAGTGTGTTGTGGCTCTTTTGAATAGTGTCCTGATGCAGCTTCGTTTGTGTGTGTTGGGGTGGTTACTTTCATAGTTTAGGACTTGGTCTGTGTGTGTTGTTTTCCTGTGTACCCTTGTGGTGAATTCTTCGTTCGGTGTTCTCTGTACTATCACGTCTAGGAATGGGAGTTGGCTATCCTTTTCTTCTTCTCTCGTGAATCGGATGCCTGTGAGTGTGGCGTTGATGATCCGGTGTGTTTTTTCTATTTCCGTGTTTTTGATGATTACAAAAGTGTCATCGACATATCTGACCCAGAGTTTGGGTTGAATTTGTGGTAGGGCTCTTTGTTCTAACCTTTGCATAACTGCCTCTACTATGAGTCCCGAGATTGGTAATCCCATGGGTGTTCCGTTGATTTGTTCGTATATCTGATTGTTGAATGTAAAGTGTGTAGTGAGGCACAAGTCCAGTAGTTTAAGTATGCCGTCTTTGTTGATAGGTTCCGCCTCCTGTTTTCTGTTCTGTATGTCCAGTAGGTTGGCTATCGTTTCTCTGGCTAGGGTTTTGTCAATCGAAGTGAACAGTGCCGTCACGTCGAATGAGATCATGGTTTCTTCTTTGTCTATGTGTGTATTCCTGATGACGGCCAAGAATTCCTGTGTTTGAATGATGTTAACAGCAAGGTTCAGAATGATGCTAAAAGCACGTTTCAGAATGATGCTAACAGCATGATTCGCAATGATGCTAACAGCACAATTCAGAATGATGTTACCCACAAGATTCAGAATGATGCTAACAGCACGATTCAGAATGATGCTAACAGCAAGGTTCGGAAAGATGTTAGCAGCACGATTCCAAATGGTGCTCCCAGCAAGGTTCAGAATGATATTAACAGCATGATTCAGAATGATGCGAGCAACATGATTCAGAATGATGTTAACAGCACGATTCAGAATGATGCTAACAGCAAGATTCAGAATGATGCTAACAACATGATTCAGAATGATACTAACAGCACGATTCAGAATGATGCGAACAACAAGGTTCAGAATGATACTAACAGCACGATTCAGAATGATGCTAACAGCACGATTTATTATGATTCCAGCTACAATATTCAGAATGATGTTAACAGCACGATTCAGAATGATGCAAACAGCACGATTCTGAATGTTGCTGACAACATGGTTCAGAATGATGCTAACAGCAAGGTTCAGAATGAAGCGAACTGCAAGATTCAGATTGATGCTAACAATAAGGTTCAGAATGATACTAACAGCATGATTCAGAATGATGCTAACAGCACAATTTATTATGATTCTAGCTACAATATTCAGAATGATGCTAACAGCACGATTCAGAATGATGCTAACAGCATGATTCAGAATGATACGAGCAACATGATTCAGAATGATGTTAACAGCACGATTCAGAATGAAGCGAACTGCAAGATTCAGATTGATGCTAACAATAAGGTTCAGAATGATACTAACAGCATGATTCAGAATGATGCTAACAGCACAATTTATTATGATTCTAGCTACAATATTCAGAATGATGCTAACAGCACGATTCAGAATGATGCTAACAGCATGATTCAGAATGATACGAGCAACATGATTCAGAATGATGTTAACAGCACGATTCAGAATGATGCTAACAGCAAGATTCAGAATGATGCTAACAACATGATTCAGAATGATGCTAACAGCAGGATTCAGAATGATACTAACAGCACGATTCAGAATGATGCCAACAGCAAATTTCAGAATGATGCAAACAACAATATTCAGAACGATGCTAACAGCATGATTCAGAATGATGCTAACACCATGATTCAGAATGATGCAAACAGCACAATTCTGAATGTTGCTGACAACATGGTTCAGAATCATGCTAACACCACCATTCAGAATGATGCAAACAACAAGGGTCAGAATGATACTAACAGCACAATTCCGAATGATGCTAACAGCACGATCCAGAATGATGCTCACAACATGATTCACAATGACCTAACAGCACGATTCAGAATAATGCCACAGCAAATTTCAGAATGATGCTAACACCATGATTCAGAATGATGCAAACAGCACGATTCTGAATGATGCTAACAACATGGTTCAGAATGATGCTAACAGCACGAATCAGAAAGATACAAACAGTACGATTCGGAATGTTGCTGACAACATGGTTCAGAATGATGCTAACAGCACGAATCAGAATGATGCTAACATCAAGGTTCAGAATGATACAAACAGCACGATTCGGAATGTTGCTAACAACATGGTTCAGAATGATACTAACAGCATGAATCAGAATGATGCTAACAACATGTTTCAGAATGACGCCAACAGCAAATTTCAGAATGATGTAATCAACAATATTCAGAACGATGCTAACAGCATGATTCAGATTTATGCTAGCAACATGATTCAGAATGATGCTAACAGCAAGGTTCAGAATGATGTTAACAGCATGATAAAGAATGATGCTAACAACATGGTTCAGAATGATGCTAACAGCATGATTTAGAAAGATGCAAACAGCACGATTCTGAATGTTGCTGACAACATGGTTCAGAATGATGCTAACAGCACGATTCAGAATAATGCCAACAGCAAATTTCAGAATGATGCATACAACAATATTCACAATGATGCTAACAGCATGATTCAGAGTGATGTTAACAGCAAGGTTCAGAATGATGCTAAAAGCACGATTAAGAATGATGCTATCAGCATGATTCAGAATGATGCAAACAGCACGATTCTGAATGATGCTCACAACATGGTTCAGAATGATGCTAACAGCATGATTCAGAATGATGGTAGCAACATGATGCAGAATTATGCTAACAGCATGATTTAGAATGATGCGAACAGTACGATACAGAATGATGCTAACAGCACGATTCAGAATGATGCCAACAGCAAATTTCAGAATGATGTTAACAGCATGATTAAGAATGATGCTCGCAACATGATTCAGAATGATACCAACAGCAAGATTCAAAATTCTACGCATAGCACAATTCAGAATGATGCCAACAGCAAATTTCAGAATGATGCTAACAACACGTTTCAGAATGACGTTAACAACATGATTCAGAATTATGCTAACAACATGCTTCAGAATGATACGAACAGCACGATTCAGAATGATGTTAACCACAAGATTCAGAATGATGCAAACAGCACAATTTAGAATGATGTTAACAACAAGATTCAGAATGCTGCTAACAGCATGATTCAGAATTATGCTAACAGCAAGGTTCAGAATGATGTTAACAGCACGATTCCGAATGGTACTCCCAGCAAGGTACAGAATGATACTTACAGCATGATTCAGAATGATACAAACAGCAAGATCAGAATGATGCTAACAGAACGTTTCAGAAAGATGCTGACAACATGGTTCAGAATGATGGTAACAGCATGACTAAGAATGATGCTAACAACAAGTTTCAGAATGATAGTAACAGCACGATTCAGAATGATGCCAACAGCAAATTTCAGAATGATGCTAACAGCCTGAGTCAGAATGATGCGAACAGCAAAATTCAGATTGATGCTAACAACATGATTCAGAATGATGCTAACAGCACGATTCAGAATGATGGTAGCAACATGGTTCAGAATGATACGAACAGCATGATTCAGAATGATGCAAACAGCAAGATCAGAATGATGCTCACAGCACGATTCAGAATGATGCTAACAATATGGTTCAGAACGATGGTAAAAGCATGACTAAGAATGATGCTAACAACAAGTTTCAGAATGATACTAACAGCACGATTCAGAATGATGCCAACATCAAATTTCAGAATCATGCTAACAGCCCAATTCAGAATGATGCTAACAACATGATTCAATATGATGTTCACAGTACGATTCAGAATGATGCCAACAGCAAATTTCAGAATGATACAAACAACAAGATTCAGAATGATGCTAACAGCACGATTCAGAATGATGCTAACAAAATGGTTCAGAATGATACTAACAGCAAGGTCCAGAATTGTACTCATAGCTCAATTCAGAATGGTGTCAACAGCAAATTTCAGAATGATGCTAACAGCACGATTCAGAATGATACGAACAGCAAGGGTCAGAATGATGCGGACAACATGGTTCAGAATGATGCTGACAGCACGATTCAGAATGACGTTAACAACATGTTACAGAACAATGTTAACAGCACGATTCCGAATGGTGCTCCCAGCAAGGTTCAGAATGATACTAACAGCAAGATTCAGAATGATACTAACAGCAAGGTTCAAAATTATACACATAGCACAATTCAGAATGATGCCAACAGCAAATTTCAGAATGATGCTAACAACACGATTCAGAATGATGCTAGCAACATGATTCAGAATGTTGTGAACAGCAAGATTCAGGTTGATGCTAACAACATGATTCAGAATGATGCTAACAACATGATTCAGAATGATATTAACAGCAAGGTTCAGAATGATGCTTAAAGCATGATTCAGAATGATGCTAACGGCACGATTCTGAATGATGTTCACAACAAGATTCAGAATGATGCAAACAGAACGATTCAGAATGATGCTAACAACATGGTTCAGAATGATGCTAACAGCATGATTCAGAATGATGCTAACAACATGATTCAGGATGATGCCAACAGCAAATTTCAGAATGATGTTAACAGCAAGGTTCAGAATGATGCTAAAAGCACGATTCAGAATGATGCTAACAAAATGGTTCAGAATGATACTAACAGCAAGGTCCAGAATTATAGTCATAGCACAATTCAGAATGATGCCAACAGCAAATTTCAGAATGATGTTCACAACAAGATTCAGAATGATGCAAATGGAACGATTCAGAATGATGCTCACAACATGGTTCAGAATGACGGTAACAGCATGACTAAGAATGATGCTAACAACAAGTTTCAGAATGATACTAACAGCACGATTCAGAATGATGCCAGCAGCAAATTTCAGAATGATGCTAACAGCCCGGTTCAGAATGATGCTAATAACATGATTCAGTATGATGCTCACAGTACGTTTCAGAATGATGCCAACAGCAAATTTCAGAATGATACAAACAACAAGATTCAGAATGATGCTAACAGCACGATTCAGAATGATGCTAACAACAAGGTTCGGAATGATACTAACAGCAAGGTTCAAAATTATATGCATAGCACAATTCTGAATGATGCCAACAGCAAATTTCAGAATGATGCTAACAACACGATTCAGAATGACGCTAACAACATAATTCAGGATGATGCCAACAGCAAATTTCAGAATGATGTTAACAGCATGATTCAGAATGATGCTAACAGCAAGTTTCCGAATGATGCTAAAAGCACGATTCAGAATGATGCTAACAGCACGATTCAGAATTATGCTAACAACATGGTTCAGAATGATACGAACAGCATGATTCAGAATGATGTTAACCACAAGATTCAGAATGATGCAAACAGAACAATTCAGAATGATGCTCACAAAATGGTTCAGAGTGGTGTTAACAGCACGATTTAAAATGATGTTAACAACAAGAATCAGAATGATGCTAACAGCACGATTCCGAATGATTCTAACAGCAAAGTTCAGAATGATGTTCACAGCATGATTCAGAATGATGCAAACAGCAAGACCTGACTGATGCTAACAGCACGATTCAGAATGATGGTAACAGCATGACTAAGAATGATGCTAACAACAAGTTTCAGAATGATACTAACAGCACGATTCAGAATGATGCAGACAACAAGATTCAGAATGATGCGAACAGTATGATTCAGAATGATGCAAACAAAATGGTTCAGAATGATACTAACAGCAAGGTCCAGAATTATACTCATAGCACAATTCAGAATGGTGCCAACAGCAAATTTAGAATGATGTTAACAGCACGATTCAGAATGATGTTCACAACAAGATTCAGAATGATGCGGACAACATGGTTTAGAATGATGCTGACAGCACAATTCAGAATGACGTTAACAACATGTTTCAGAACAATGTTAACAGCACGATTCCGAATGGTGCTCCCAGCAAGGTTCAGAATGATACGAACAGCACGATTCAGAATGATGTTAACCACAAGATTCAGAATGATGCAAACAGAACAATTCAGAATGATGCTAACAGCATGATTCAGAATGATGCTAACAACATGGTTCAGAAATATGGTAACTGCATGATTCAGAATGATGCTCACAACAAGATTCAGATTGATGCGAACAACAAGATTCAGAATGAAACTAACAGCAAGATTCAGAATGATGCGAACTGCAATATTCAGATTGATGCTAACAACATGATTCAGAATGATGCTATCATCACGATTCGGAAAGATGCTAGCAACATGATCCAGAATGATGCTTAAAGCATGATTCATAATGATGCTAACAGCATGATTCAGAATGATGCTAGCAACACGATACAGAATGATGCAAACAGCAAGATTCAGATTGATGGTAACAACAAGGTTCAGAATGATACTAACAGCATGATTCAGAATGATACGAACTGCAAGATTCAGATTCGTGCTAACAACATGATTCAGAATGATGTTAACATCACGATTCAGAATGACGCTAGCAACATAATTCAGAATGATGCTAGCAGCATGATTCAGAATGATGCTAACAACCCGATTCAGAATGATGCCAATTGTACAATTCAGAATGATGCCAACAGCATGATTCAGAATGATGCTTAAAGCACAATTCAGAATGATGCCAATTGTACGATTCAGAATGATGCTAACAACACGATTCAGAATGGTGCTATCAGCACAATTCAGAATGATGCAAACAACATGGTTCAGAATGATGGTAACAGCAAATTTCAGAATGATGCATACAACAAGGTTCAAAATGATGCTAATAGCATGATTGAGAATGATGCTAACAGCAAGGTTTAGAATGATGCTAACAGCACAATTCAGAATGATGCTAACAGCACGTTTCAGAATGATGCTAACAGCACGATTCAGAATGATGCTGACAACATGGTTCAGAATGATGGTAACAGAATGATTCAGAATGATGTTAATAGCACGATTCAGAATGATGTTAACAACAAGATTCAGAATGATGCTAACAGCAAGATTCAGAATGCTGCGAACAACAAGATTCAGAATGATACTAACAGCATCATTCAGAATGATTCCAGCGCCACAATTCAGATTGAGTCGAATGGGTTCGATCCCACTTTGGCTGACAGAAAGTGAGTGTCATTCTCCTACCTCTGCCAGCAGAAAAATCACAGCACAAGCCATGATTCAGCATCCCTCAAATAATTCTGGATTAATCTTAGAGAAGAAGTAGCCATCTTTTTATTCCAATGCTCATTGAACAGAAGTCAATCTCAGAAAAGTTAATTTATTACCATGTTGTAATACTATATATTTCTTGCAGGATTAATTAACACTGAGAAATTGAGGTGGATTTGCACAAATCTGTAAACATTTCCTGAGAATGTGGTATTTAAGTGACTGCACCAAAATTTCCAGAGGAAAGAAAACATATCGGATTTTTTTAAAAATATGGAATCGTAATTTGCTATGAACTGAGAACTAAATATAGACAGAATGCTAATTATAGTAACCAAAATTCCTCTGTATTCCATGTCATCTGTCAACAGATTGTACATGTACAAGTAATCATTAATCATATTAAAAGCAGTTCTGTTGGTCTGTACTGGAATGTTAGTGGAGTTACCCTTGTCATTCATATCTGGTTTGTCCACTCTGTCCCGTAATTGCTTACATCAGTTAAACACTTCTAATATTGCTATTCTTAGTGATTCTTTCTAAGTAATGCTTTTCTATTGAAACACTATTGAAATAACTCATTACTTGATCATTTGTCATAACTTGCTGCAGCCTCCCATCCTGCATGTCATTCCTGTTGGTCAGTCTCAGGGTATTATGATGAGTCAAAGTGGTCAAGGGGATGTTTCAGTGAGCCAGTATGACTATGCAAATCTAGGAGAAATTGAGGACTGTAGATGCTGGAGATCAGAGTTGAGAGTACGGTGCTAGAAAAGCAGCAGGTCAGGCAGCAGCTGAGGAGCAGGAAAATTGACATTTCGTGCATAAGCCCTTCATCAGGAATGATGACTCGACTTTTGACTATGCAAATTGTTGGGACAGGAGGTGGCACAGTGGTTAGCACTGCTGCCTCACAGCGCCTGTAGACCCGGGTTCAATTCCCGACTCAGGCGACTGACTGTGTGGAGTTTGCACGTTCTCCCCGTGTCTGCGTGGGTTTCCTCCGGGTGCTCCGGTTTCCTCCCACAGTCCAAAGATGTGCGGGTCAGGTGAATTGGCCAAGCTAAATTGCCCGTAGTGTTAGGTAAGGGGTAATATGTAGGGGTATGGGTGGGTTGCGCTTCGGCGGGTCGGTGTGGACTTGTTGGGCCGAAGGGCCTGTTTCCACACTGTAAGTCTAATCTAAAAAAAAAAAGGACTTCTGTCCCCGTGTTCGTTTGGAGGAGAGAGACACCGGGTCTGATTAAAAGTATAAACAGGTTTAATGAGAGAGAATCGTACACAGTACAGTGAGGTGTCTAGCTCACTTGAGAAGGCGCGTTCTGACTATATTTTTAATTTGTCTATCCTTTTGTTCTCTCACATTCCAGAGTTACATCCTTATTTGGTAAAATGCAGAATTTTAGTATGTCATTGGTTCTCACCTGATAACATTCTATTACCTCAGTTTGAGCTACGTGCATTTAGACACGGCTCCAATGTCCTGTTATCTCTCACCCTCCCTGAGGCCTCTTCAGGCTATGCCATCAGCTTTTCAGTCTGTTCTTAGTGTAACATAATGGCTTACTGTTGTCTAGTGAAGCTAACAAGTTCCAGACTTGCTAATACTACCTTACGTGAGCACTACCTAACAATAAAGTTTCTTACACTACCTAACCTTAATAATGGATCCCAACAAAATCCATCAACAATTCTTCTCACTTCCTGCTTCCATATTGCCCACTTGTTTTGACTGAGAATCAGGTTCAATATCTCCCCCTTACTATGTAAAAGATAACAGCAAGAGTAGGCCATTCGGCCCCTTAAGCCTGCTCTGTCATACCTGGGAGAAGCAAGGTAAGCAATGGGGGTTACAGCTAATTATCCTAACCCATCATAGGTTAGTGGACTGCCTGCATGTTTTATGGGTTTACGTTGTTACCATAAGCTTGAAGGTATGACTTTAGAGGTGGAATGTTCCCCTCCGTGGTGAGGAATGGCAAGTGGGGTGACTAGATGGGATAAGAATGAAGTAAATCATATCCCTAATGATGAGAAAAACCCATGTGCTTTTTCCATGAAGCCTCAAATACTGAATTCAGAATCATGGCCTTGAACTTACTTGCTTCTCAATAAAGATCTAACTCATCCTTTTTACAACACAGTACCACTGAGAAACTAGACTGTGAAAATTCCTGACATGTAAAACAACTGCAGATCACTGAATACCTGTCCTGTCCATTGTGTAGATTAGATTAAATTAATCGTGGAAACAGGCCCTTCGGCCCAACAAGTCCACACCGACCCGCTGAAGTGCAACCCACCCAGACCCATTTCCTTACATTTACCCCTTCATCTAACACTACGAGCAATTTAGCATGGCCAATTCACCTAACCCGCACATTTTTGGACTGTGGGAGAAACCGGAGCACCCGGAGGAAACCCATGCAGACACGGGGAGTGTGTGCAAATTCCACACAGAGAGTCGCCTGAGGCTGGAATTGAACCCGGGTCTTTGGCGCTGTGAGGCAGCAGTGCTAACCACTGTGCCACCATGTGCCACCGTGCTGCCCATAACACTGCTTCTTCTACACAACATCTCTGCATGGTTCATGGCCACCATCATCCTTCATCCATCCAATTCAGAACAGCAAACCACCAGCCTCAGCACATCATCATACCTGCTCTTGAGCCAATTCAGCCACCATTCCAGGCCATTCAATACTTCACTGTTGAGCTGATGGACAGTGATGACTTACAGGCTTCTGCCAGATTACTTTTCAAGCAGGGCAGCTTCACATCACATATGTCTTCATAGAATGCTTTTGCGCTGACATGCACACAAGTATTTTATTGTTCTTAGCTTGCTTTTTTAGCACTCACTCACATTAGCACTGCCTTGGAAGCTGCCAACACTTGCCTCTTCCACAGTGTTTATTTAGTGCACACCAATTTAAATACTGAGGTCCAGGTCACCAGTTTCCATGTGAGTAACAGTGCATTTTTAGCTGACAAGGTCTTGGGTAATGAGCTACTGGCTGTAGTCTGGCTCGCTTTCCACTGCAGTGGGAGAGGCTGCCAGTTTGTGACAGTGGAGACCACTGGGCATTAAAGGGTTTCATCGGGCGGGCGGGAGTTAGGGTGGATGAGTCATTGGAGAGCACAGTGCTACATCGATATGAGGGCTGTGGCAAGTCTAGCAGTTTACGGAACAAGTACTTTGCACTTCTTTCAAGCAAATGGCCATGCGTGAAAATCAAAAGAGAAGAGCAGTCAGTGGGATGAACGTGAACTACAGTGAGCCAAGGGTCCCATCCTACTTGAGTCTGGGGGTTTGGCATGGTCAGTTAAGCAACTGATCCTTGAAGAGTCTGGGTGTCCAAGTCCTTGCAGTTCAGGGTAAGGCCACAGTCAGTCCAGGGTAGGACCACAAACAGTTCAGTGGAGGGCCACAGTCAGTACAGGGTAGTGCCACAGTCAATCCACGGTAAGGCAAAAGTCAGTCCACAGGAGGGCCACAGTCAGTCCAGGGTAGGGCCCAGTCAGTCCAGGGTAGGGCCCAGTCAGTCCAGGATAAGGCCACAGTCAGTTCATGGTAAGGCTACAGTCAGTCCAGGGTAAGCCTACACTCATTCCAGGGTAAGGCTACAGTCAGTCCAGGGTAAGGCTACAGTAAGTGCAGGGTACAGCCACAGTCTGTCTAGGGTAAGGCTGCAGTCAGTCCAGGGTAGAGTCACAGTCAGTCCAGGGTAGGGCCACAGTCAATCCAGGGTAAGGCTACAGTAAGTACAGGGTACGGCCACAGTCTGTCTAGGGTAAGGCTGCAGTCAGTCCAGGGTAGGGTCACGGTCAGTCCAGGGTAGGACCACAGTCAATCCAGGGTAAGCCTACAGTCAGTACAGGGTAAGGCCACAGTAAGTCCAGGGTAAGGCTACAGTCAGTCCAGGATGGGGCCACAGTCATTCCACGGTAGGGCCACAGTCAGTCCAGAGTAAGGCCACAATCAGTCCAGGGTAAGGCCACATTCAGTCCAGGGTAAGGCCACATTCAGTGCAGGGTATGGCCACATTCAGTGCAGGGTATGGCTACAATCAGTCCTGGGTAAGGCTATAGTAAGTACAGGGTAGGGCCACAGTTAGTCCAGGGTAAGGCTATAGTAAGTGCAGGGTATGGCCACAGTCAGTCCAGGGTAAGGCCACATTCAGTGCAGGGTAAGGCCACATTCATTGCAGGGTATAGCTACAATCAGTCCAGGGTAAGGCTATAATAAGTACGGGGTAGGGCCACATTCAGTCCAGGGTAGGGCTACAGTCAATCGAGGCTAAGGTTACAGTCAGTCACAGGTAAAGCTACAGTCAGTCCAGAGTAGGGCCACAGTCAGTTCAGAGTAGGGCCACAGTCAGTAAAGGGTAAGGTCACAGTCAGTGTAGGGTAGTGTCACAATCAGTACGGGGTAAGGCTACAGTCTGTACATGAGAAGGCCACAGTCATTCCAGGGGAGGGACAATGTCAATCCAGGGTATGGCCACAGTCAGTCCAGGGTAGGGGCTCAATCAGTACAGGGTAGGGCCACAGTCATTACAGGTAAGGTCACAGTCAGTCCAGGATAAGACCACAGTCAGGACAGGTTAGGGCCACAATCAGTCCAGGGTAGGACCACAATCACTCCAAGGTAAGGCCACAGTCAGTATAGGGTAGGGCCACAATCAGTTAGGGTAGGGCCACAGTCAGTACAGGGTCAGGCCACATTCAGTCCAGGGTAGAGCCACAGTCAATCCAGGGCAAGGCTATAATAAGTACAGGGCAGGGCCACAGTCAATCCAGGGTAAGGCTACAGTCAGTCCAGGGCAAGGCTATAATAAGTACAGGGCAGGGCCACAGTCAGTCCAGGGTAAGGCCCCAATCAGTCCAGGGTATGGCAACAGTCAGTCCAGGGTAGGGCCACAATCTGTACAAAGTAGGGCCACAGTTAGTACAGGGTAACGCCTCAGTCAGTTCAGGGTATAGCCACAGTCAATACAGGGTAGGGCCACAATCAGTACAGGATAGGGTCACAGCTGCAAATGTGTTGCTGGTCAAAGCACAGCAGGTTAGGCAGCATCTCAGGAATAGAGAATTCGACGTTTCAAGCATAAGCCTCTATTCCTGAGATGCTGCCTAACCTGCTGTGCTTTGACCAGCAACACATTTGCAGCTGTGATCTCCAGCATCTGCAGACCTCATTTTTTACTCGAGGATAGGGTCACAGTCAGAACAGGATTTGTCCACAGATAGTCTAGGGTAGGGTCACAATCAGTATGGGGTAAGGCTACAGTCAGCACAGGGTAGTGCCACAGTCAATCCAGGGTTGTGTCACAATCAGTATGGGGTAAGATTACAGTCAGTCTAGGGGAGGGACGCAGTCAGACCTGGGTAGGCCACAAGCAATACAGGATAGGGCCACAGTCAATCCAGGGTATGGCCACAGTCAGTCCAGCGTAAGGCCACAGTCAGTACAGGGTAGGGCCACAGTCAGTCCAGGGTAAGGCCACAGTCAATTCAAGGTAGGGCCACAGTCAATACAGGTTAGGGCCACAGTCAGTCCAGAGTAAGGCTACAGTCGATGCAGAGTAGGGCCACAGTCTGTCCAGGGTAGGGTCACAATCAATCTAGGGTAGGGCCACAACCAGTCCAGAGTAAGGCCACGGTCAATCCATGGTAGGGCCACAGTCAGTACAGAGTAGTGCCACAGTCAGACCAGGGTAAGGCCACAGTCAATCCAGAGTTGGGCCACAGTCAGTCCAGGGTAGGGCCACAATCAGTACAGGGTCAGGCCACAGTCAATCCAGGGTTGGGCCACAGAAGATCCAGGGTAAGGTCACAATCAGTATGGGGTAAGTTTACAGTCAGTCTAGGGGAGGGCCACAGTCAATGCAGGATATGGCCAGTCAGTCCAGGATATGGCCACAGTCAGTCCAGGATATGGCCACAATCAGTCCAGGATATAGCCACAGTCAGTTCAGGGGAGGGACACAGTCAGACCTGGGTAGGGTCACAATCAGGACAGGATAGAGCAACAGTCAATCCAGGGTTGGGTCTCAATCAGTATGGTGTAAGGCTACAATCAGTCCTAGGTAGGGCCACAGTCAATCCAGGGTAAGGCAACAGTCAGTCCTGGGTAGGACCACAATCAGTCCAGGGGAGGGACACAATCAGTACAGGATAGGGCCACAGTGAATCCAGGGTAGGGCCACACTCAGTCTAGGGTAAGGCCACAGTCAATCCTGAGTAGGGCCACAGTCAGCCCAGGGTTGGCCCGAAATCAGTCCAGGGGTAGGGCCACAGTCAGAGCAGGGTAGGGCCACAGTCATTCCAGGGTAGGGCCACAGTCAATCCAGTGTATGGCTACAATAAGTCCAGGGGAGGACCATAATCGGTCCAGAGTAGGGCCACAGTCAGTCCAGGATAAGGCCACAGTCAGCTGGGGGAGGGACACAATCAGTACAGCATAGGGCCACAGTCAATACCGGGTAGGGCCACAGTCAGTCCAGGGTAGGGCCACAGTCAGTCCAGAGTAGGGCCACAGTCAGTACAGGGTTGGGCCACAGTCAGGCCAGGGTAGGGCCACAATCAGTACAGGGTCAGGCCACAATCAATCCAGGGTAAGGCAACAGTCAGTCCTGGGTAGGACCACAGTCAGTCCAGGATATGGCCACAGTCAGTCCAGGGGAGGGACACAGTCAGTCCAGGGGAGGGACACAGTCAGTTCTGGGTAGGGCCACAATCAGTACAGGATAGAGCCACAGTCAATCCAGGGTTGGGTCTCAATCAGTATGGTGTAAGGCTACAATCAGTCTAGTGTAGGGCCACAGTCAATCCAGGGTAAGGCAACAGTCAGTCCTGGGTAGGGCCACAGTCAGTCCAGGGGAGGGACACAATCAGTACAGGATAGGGCCACAGTGAATCCAGGGTAGGGCCACACTCAGTCCAGAGTAAGGCCACACTCAATCCTGAGTAGGGCCACAGTCAGCCCAGGGTAGGACCACAGTCAGTCCAGAGTAGGGCCACAGTCAATCCAGGGTAAGGCAACAGTCTGTCCACAGTTTGGGCACAGTCAGTCCAAGGTAGGCCCAAAATCAGTCCAGGGGTAGGGCCACAGTCAGAGCAGTGTAGGGCCACAGTCAATCCAGTGTAAGGCTACAATAAGTCCAGGGGAGGGCCACAGTCAGTCCAGAGTAGGGCCACAGTCAGTCCAGGATAAAGCCACAGTCAGCCGGGGAGGGACACAATCAGTACAGCATAGGGCCACAGTCAATACCGGGTAGGGCCACAGTCATTCCAGGGTAGGGCCTCAGTCAGTCCAGAGTAGGGCCACAGTCAGTACAGGGTAAGGCCACAGTCATTCCAGAGTAGGGCCACAGTCAGTCCAGGATTGCGCAACAGTCAATACAGGGTCAGGCCACAGTCAGTAGAGGGTAGGGCCACAGTCAGTGCAGAGTAGGGCCACAGTCAGTACAGGACAGGGCCACAGTCAGTCCAGGGTAGGGCCACAGTCAGTCCAGGGTAGGGCCACAGTCAATGGAGAGTAGCCACAGAAAGTCCAGGGCAGGGTCACAATCAATCAAGGGTAGGGCCACAACCAGTCCAGAGTAAGGCCACAGTCAATCCATGGTAGAGCCACAGTCAGTACAGGGTAGGGCCACAATCGATATGGGGTAAGTTTACAGTCAATCCAGGGTAGGGCCACAGTTAGTCCAAGGTAGAGCCACAGTCAGTCCAGGATATGGCCACAGTTAGTCCAGGGTAGGGCCACAGTCAGTCCAGGGTAGGGCCACAGTCAGTCCAGGATAGGGCCACAGTCAGTCCAGTAGAAGGCCACAGTCAGTCCAGGAGAGGGACACAATCAGTACAGGATAGGGCCACAGTCTATACAGGATAGGGCCTCATTCAGTCCAGGTTTGGGCAACAGTCAATCAAGGGTAAGGCAACAGTCAGTCCAGTGTAAGGCCACAGTCAGTCCAGGGTTAGTCCACAGTCAGTCCACGGTAGGGCCAGTCAGTACAGGGTAAGTCAATCCAGGTTTAGGTCACCGTCCGTGCATGGTAGGGCCACAATCAGTCAGTCCAGCGTAAGGACACATTCAGTCCAGGGTAGGGCTACAGTCAGTCCAGAGTAAGGCTACAGTCAGTCCTGGGTAAGGATATAGTAAGTACAAGGTAAGGCCACAGTCAGTCTAGGGTAGGATCACAATCAGTATATGGTAAGGCTACAATTAGTCCAGGACAGGGCCACAGTCAGTCCAGGACAGGGTCACAGTTAATCCAGGGTAGGGGCACAGTCAACTCATGCGTGGGATTCAGTCAGTCCTGGTTAGGGCCACAATCAGTCCAGGATAGGGCCACAGTCAATCCAGGGTAGGGCCAGAGTCAATCCAGGGTAAGGCAACAGTCAGTCCATAGCAGGGGCACAGTAAGTTCAGGGTAGGGCAACAGTCAATCCAGGGTAAGGCTACAATCAGTCAAGTGTAGATCCACAATCAGTCCAGAGTAGGGCCAGAGTCAGTCCAGGATAAGGTCACAGTCAGTACAGGGTCAGGCCACAGTCAATCCAGGGTAGGGTCACAATCAGTATGGGGTATGTTTACAGTCAGTCTATGGGAGGGACACAGTCAGTTCTGGGTAGGGCCACAATCTATACAGGATAGGGCCACAGTCAATCCAGGGTAGGGCCACACTCACTCCAGGGTAGGGCCACAGTCAATCCTGGACAGGGCCAAAGTCAGCCCAGGGTACGACCACAGTCAGTCCAGGGTAGGGCCAAAGTCAGCACAGGGTAGGTCCAAACACAGTCCAGGATAGGGTCACAATCAGTACGGGGTAAGGCTACAGTCAGTATAGGATAGGGCCACAGTCAATCCAAGATAGGGCCACAGTCAATCCAGGGTTGGGCCACAGTCAGTCCAGGGTAGGGCCACTATCAGTACAGGGTCAGGCCACAGTCAATCCAGGGTTGGGCCACAGTCAATCCAGGGTAGGGCCACACTCAGGCCAGGGTAGGGCTACCGTCATCCTGAGTAGGGCCACAGTCAGCCCAGGTAGGACCACAGTCAGTCCAGGGTAGGGCCACAGTCAGTCCAGGATAAGGCCACAGTCAGTCCAGGGGAGGGACAGAATCTTTACAGCATAGGGCCACAGTCAATACGGGGTAGGGCCGCAGTCATTCCAGGGTTGGGCAACAGTCAATACAGGGTAGGGCTGTAGTCAGCCCAGGGTAGGCCCACAGTCAGAACAGGGTAGGGCCACAGTCAGTCCAAGGTAGAGCCACAGTCGATCCAAAGTAGGGCCACAGTCAGTCCAAGGTAGGGTCACAATCACTATGGGGTAAGGATACAATCAGTTCAGGGTAGGGTCACAGTCTGTCAACGGTAAGGCCACAGTCAATTCAGGGGTGGGCAACAGTCAGTCCAGAGTAAGGCCACAGTCAGTCCAAGGGAGGGGCATAGTCAGTACTGGGTAGGGCCACAATCAGTACAGCATTGGGCCACAGGCAATCCATGGGAGGGCCACAATCAGTACGGGATAAGGTTATAGTCAGCCCTGGTTAGGGCCACAATCAATACAGGATAGGGCTACAGTCATTCCAGGGTAAGGCCACAGTCAGTCCAGGTTAAGGCCACAGTCAATCCAAGGTAGGGCCACAGTCAGTACAGGGGAGGACCACAGTCAGTCCAGGGTAGGGTCACAATCAATCTAGAGTAGGGCCAGAACCAGTCCAGAGTAAGGCCACAGTCAATCGAGGGGAGGGACACAGTCAGTCCTGGTTTGGGCCACAATGGATACAGGATAGGGCCACAGTCAGTCCAGGGATAGGCTACAGTCAGTCCATGGTAGGGCCACAGTCAGTACAGGTAAGTCCACAGCCAATTCAGGAAACGGCCACAGTCAGTTCAGGTTTAGGCCACAGTCAGTCCAGCGTAAGGCTACAGTTAGTCCAGGATTGGGCAACAGTCAGTCTAGGTAGGGCCACAGTCAGTACAGGGGAAGCCCACAGCCAATCCAGGTTTAGGCCACAGTCCGTCCATGGTAGGGCCACAATCAGTCAGTCCAGCGTAAGGCCACAATCAGTTCAGGATAAGGCCACATTCAGTCCAGAGTAAGGCCACAGTCAGTCCAGGGTAAAACTACAGTCAGTCCAGGGTAAGGTAACAGATAGTCCACAGTAGGGGCACAGTCAGTCCTGGGTAGGGCCACAGTCAATCCAGGGTAGGGCCACAGCCAGTCCTGTGTAAGATCACAATCAGTATGTGGTAAGGCGACAATCAGTCCAGGGTAGGCTCACAGTCAGTCCAGGGTAGGGCCACAGTCAGTCCAGGATATGGTCACAGTCAGTCCAGTAGAAGGCCACAGTCAATCGAGGGGAGGGACACAGTCAGTCCTGGTTAGGGCCACAATGAATACAGGATAGGGCCACAGTCAGTCCAGGATAGGGCCACAGTTAGTCCAGGGTAGGGCCACTGTAAGTCCAGGGTAAGGCCACAGTCAATCCAAGATATGGCCACAGTCAGTCCACAATAGGGCCACAGTCATTGCAAGGTAAGTCCACAGACAATCCAGGATAGGGCCACAATCAGTCCAGGTTTAGGCCACAGTTAATCCATGGTAGGGCCACAGTCATTCCATGGTAGGGGCACACTCAGTCCCGGGTAGGACCACAATCAGTACAGAGTAGGCCACAGTCAATCCACCGTTGAGCCACAGTCAATCCCAGGGTACAGTCACAATCAGTATGGGGTAAGTTTACAGTCAGTCTAGGGGAGGGACACAGTCAGTCCATGGTAGGGCCACAGTCAGTCCATGGTAGAGTCACAATCAGTACAGGGTATGGCTACAATCAGTTCAGGGTAAGGTCACAGTCAGTCCAGGTTAAGGCCACAGTCAGTCCAAGGGAGGGATACAGTCAGTCCAGGGTAGGGGCACAATCAGTACAGGGTAGTGCCACAGACAGTCTAGGATAGGGTCACAATCAGTACGGGAGAAGGCTACTGTCAGTACAGGATCGGGCCACAGTCAATCCAGGGCAGGCCCACAGTCAGTCTAGTTTAGGGCCACAGAGAGTCCTGGGTAGGGCCACAATCAGTACAGTGTAACGTCACAGTCAATCCAGGGTAGGGTCAAAGTCAATCCAGGGCCGAATCACAAATAGTATGCTGTAAGGTTTCAGTCAATCTAGGGGTGGGACACAGCCAGTCCTGGGTAGGGACACAATCAATATCGGATAGGGCCACAGTCAATCCAGGGTTGGGCCACAGTCAGTCCAGGGTAAGGCCACAGTCAGTCCAGGGTAAGGCCACAGTCAGTCCAGGGTAAAGCCACAATCAGTCCAGGGGAGGGACACAGTCAGTCCAGGGTAAGGCCACAATCAGTCCAGAGTAGCGTCTCGGTCAGTTGAGGGTAGGGCCAAAGTCAGTCCAGGGTAAGGCTACAGTCAGTCCAGGTTAAGGCCACAGTCAGTCCAGGGTGAGCCTACAGTCATTCCAGGGTAAGGCTACAGTCAGTACTGGGTAAAGCTATAGTAAGTGCAGGGTAAGGCCACAGTCACTTGAGAGTTGGGTCACAGTCAATCCAGGGTAAGGCAACAGTCAATCCTGGTTAAAGCTATTGTAAGTGTAGGGTAAGGCCACGTTCACTCTAGGGTAGGGCCACAGTCAATCCAGGGTAAGGCCACAGTTGGTCCTGGTTAGGGCCACAGTCAGTCCAGGGTAAAGCCACAGTCAGTCCTGGTTAGGGCCACAGTCAGTCCAGGGTAAAGCCACAGTCAATCCCGGGTAGGATCACAGTCAGTCTAAGGTAGGGTCACAATCAGTATGGGGTAGGGCTACAATCAGATCAGGGTAAGGCCACAATCAGTCCTGGGTAGTGTCACAGTCAGTTTAGGGTAGGGCCATAGTTAGTCCACGATAAGGCCACAGTCAATCAAGGGGAGGGACACAGTCAGTCCTACATAGGGCCACAATCAGTACAGGATAGGGCCACAGTCAATCCAGGGTAAGGCCACAGTCAGTCCAGTGTAAGGCCACAGCCAATCCAGGGTAGGGCCACAGTCAGTTCAGGGGTAGGCCACAGGCAGTCCAGGGTAGGCCCACAGTCAGTCCTGGGTGGGGCCACAGTCAATCCAGGGTAGAGCCACAGTCAGTCCTGCGTAAGATCACAATCAGTATGTGGTAAGGCGACAATCAGTCCAGGGTAGGCTCACAGTCAGTCCAGGGTAGGACCACAGTCAGTCCAGGATATGGTCACAGTCAGTCCAGTAGAAGGCCACAGTCAATCGAGGGGAGGGACACAGTCAGTCCTGGTTAGGGCCACAATGAATACAGGATAGGGCCACAGTCAGTCCAGGATAGGGCCACAGTTAGTCCAGGGTAGGGCCACTGTAAGTCCAGGGTAAGGCCACAGTCAGTCCACAATAGGGCCACAGTCATTGCAAGGTAAGTCCACAGCCAATCCAGGATAGGGCCACAATCAGTCCAGGTTTAGGCCACAGTTAATCCATGGTAGGGCCACAGTCATTCCATGGTCGGGACACACTCAGTCCCGGGTAGGACCACAATCAGTACAGAGTAGGCCACAGTCATTCCACCGTTGAGCCACAGTCAATCCCAGGGTACAGTCACAATCAGTATGGGGTAAGTTTACAGTCAGTCTAGGGGAGGGACACAGTCAGTCCATGGTAGGGCCACAGTCAGTCCATGGTAGAGTCACAATCAGTACAGGGTATGGCTACAGTCAGAACAAGATAGGGCCACAGTCTGTCCAGGGTAGAGCCACAGTCAATCCAAGGTAGGGTCACAGTCAGTATGGGGTAAGGCCACAATCAGTCCAGGGTAAGTCCACAGTCAGTCCAGGTTAAGGCCACAGTCAGTCCAAGAGAGGGATACAGTCAGTCCAGGGTAGGGGCACAAACAGTACAGGGTAGTGCCACAGACAGTCTAGGATAGGGTCACAATCAGTACGGGAGAAGGCTACTGTCAGTACAGGATCGGGCCACAGTCAATCCAGGGTAGGCCCACAGTCAGTCTAGTTTAGGGCCACAGAGAGTCCTGGGCAGGGCCACAATCAGTACAGTGTAACGTCACAGTCAATCCAGGGTAGGGTCAAAGTCAATCCAGGGTCGAATCACAAATAGTATGCTGTAAGGTTTCAGTCAATCTAGGGGTGGGACACAGTCAGTCCTGGGTAGGGACACAATCAATATCGGATAGGGCCACAGTCAATCCAGGGTTGGGCCACAGTCAGTCCAGGGTAAGGCCACAATCAGTCCAGGGTAAAGCCACAATCAGTCCAGGGGAGGGACACAGTCAGTCCAGGGTAAGGCCACAATCAGTCCAGAGTAGCGTCTCGGTCAGTTGAGGGTAGGGCCAAAGTCAGTCCAGGGTAAGGCTACAGTCAGTCCAGGTTAAGGCCACAGTCAGTCCAGGGTGAGCCTACAGTCATTCCAGGGTAAGGCTACAGTCAGTACTGGGTAAAGCTATAGTAAGTGCAGGGTAAGGCCACAGTCACTCGAGAGTGGGGTCACAGTCAATCCAGGGTAAGGCAACAGTCAATCCTGGTTAAAGCTATTGTAAGTGTAGGGTAAGGCCACGTTCACTCTAGGGTAGGGCCACAGTCAATCCAGGGTAAGGCCACAGTTGGTCCTGGTTAGGGCCACAGTCAGTCCAGGGTAAAGCCACAGTCAGTCCTGGTTAGGGCCACAGTCAGTCCAGGGTAAAGCCACAGTCAATCCCGGGTAGGATCACAGTCAGTCTAAGGTAGGGTCACAATCAGTATGGGGTAGGGCTACAATCAGATCAGGGTAAGGCCACAATCAGTCCTGGGTAGCGTCACAGTCAGTTTAGGGTAGGGCCATAGTTAGTCCACGGTAAGGCCACAGTCAATCAAGGGGAGGGACACAGTCAGTCCTGCATAGGGCCACAATCAGTACAGGATAGGGCCACAGTCAATCCAGGGTAAGGCCACAGTCAGTCCAGTGTAAGGCCACAGCCAATCCAGGGTAGGGCCACAGTCAGTTCAGGGGTAGGCCACAGGCAGTCCAGGGTAGGCCCACAGTCAGTTCTGGGTGGGGCCACAGTCAATCCAGGGTAGGGCCACAGTCAGTTCTGCGTAAGATCACAATCAGTATGTGGTAAGGCGACAATCAGTCCAGGGTAGGGTCACAGTCAGTCCAGGGTAGGGCCACAGTCAGTCCAAGATATGGTCACAGTCAGTCCAGTAGAAGGCCACAGTCAATCGAGGGGAGGGACACAGTCAGTCCTGGTTAGGGCCACAATGAATACAGGATAGGGCCACAGTCAGTCCAGGATAGGGCCACAGTTAGTCCAGGGTAGGGCCACTGTAAGTCCAGGGTAAGGCCACAGTCAATCCACCGTTGAGCCACAGTCAATCCCAGGGTACAGTCACAATCAGTATGGGGTAAGTTTACAGTCAGTCTAGGGGAGGGACACAGTCAATCCAGGGTAAGGCAACAGTCAGTCCACAGTCGGGGCACCGTCAGTCCAGGATAGGCCCACAATCAGTCTAGGGAAGGGCCGCAGTCAGTCCAGGGTAGGGCCAAAGTCAGTCCAGGATAGGGCCACAGTCCGCCAGGATATGGCCAACGTTAATTCCGGGGAGGACACAGTCAGTCCTGGGTAGGACCACAATCAGTACAGGATATGGCCACAGTCAATCCAGGATAGGGTCTCAACCAGTATGGTGCAAGGCTACAATCAGTCCAGAGTAGGGCCACAGTCAGTCCAGTGTAGGGCCTCAGTCAGTCCAATATAAGGCCCCAGTCAGGACAGGTTAGGGCCATAATCAATCTAGGGTAAGGCCACAGTCAGTCCAGAGTAGGACCACAGTCAGTCCAGGGTAAGGCCACAGTCATTTCAGGGTAAGGCCACAGTCAGTTCATGGTAGGGCCACAGTCTGTCCATGGTAGGGTCACTATCAGTACGGGGTATGGCTACAGTCAGAACAGGATAGGGCCACAGTCTGTCCAGGGTAGAGCCACAGTCAATCCAAGGTAGGGCCACAGTCAGTCCAAGAGAGAGTCACAGTCAGTATGGGGTAAGGCTACAATCAGTCCAGGGTAAGGTCACAGTAAGTCCAGGGTAGGGCCACAGTCTGTCTAGGGTAAGGCCACAGTCAATCTAGGAGTGGGCCACAGTCAGTCCAGGTTAAGGCCACAGTCAGTCCAAGGGAGGGACATAGTCAGTCCAAGGTAGGGCCATAATCAGTACAGGATTGGGCCACAGGAAATCCAGGGTAGGGCCACAATCAGTACATGGTAGGACCACAGTCAGTCCAGGGTAAGGCCACAGTCAGTCCATGGTAGGGCCACAGTCAGTCCATGGTAGAGTCACAATCAGTACAGGGTATGGCTACTGTCAGAACAGGATGGGGCCACAGTCTGTCCAGGGTAGAGCCACAGTCAATCCAAGATAGGGTCACAGTCAGTATGGGGTAAGGCTACAATCAGTTCAGGGTAAGGTCACAGTCAGTCCAGAGTAGGGCCACAGTCTGTCCAGGGTAAGGCCACAGTCAATCCAGGGGTGGGCCACAGTCAGTCCAGGTTAAGGCCACAGTCAGTCCAAGGGAGGGATACAGTCAGTCCAGGGTAGGGGCACAATCAGTACAGGGTAGTGCCACAGACCGTCTAGGGTAGGGTCACAATCAGTACGGGAGAAGGCTACTGTCAGTACAGGATCGGGCCACAGTCAATCCAGGGTAGGCCCACAGTCAGTCTAGTTTAGGGCCACAGAGAGTCCTGGGTAGGGCCACAATCAGTACAGTGTAACGTCACAGTCAATCCAGGGTAGGGTCAAAGTCAATCCAGGGTCGAATCACAAATAGTATGCTGTAAGGTTTCAGTCAATCTAGGGGTGGGACACAGTCAGTCCTGGGTAGGGACACAATCAATATCGGATAGGGCCACAGTCAATCCAGGGTTGGGCCACAGTCAGTCCAGGGTAAGGCCACAGTCAGTCCAAGGCAAAGCCACAATCAGCCCAGGGGAGGGACACAGTCAGTCCAGGGTAAGGCCACAATCAGTCCAGAGTAGCGTCTCGGTCAGTCGAGGTTAGGGCCAAAGTCAGTCCAGGGTAAGGCTACAGTCAGTCCAGGTTAAGGCCACAGTCAGTCCAGGGTGAGCCTACAGTCATTCCAGGGTAAGGCTACAGTCAGTACTGGGTAAAGCTATAGTAAGTGCAGGGTAAGGCCACAGTCACTCGAGAGTAGGGCCACAGTCAATCCAGGGTAAGGCAACAGTCAGTCCTGGTTAAAGCTATTGTAAGTGTAGGGTAAGGCCACGGTTACTCTAGGGTAGGGCCACAGTCAATCCAGGGTAAGGCAACAGTCAGTCCACAGTAGGAGCACAATCAATTCTGGGTAGGGCTATAATCAATGAGGTTAGGGCCACAGTCAATCCAGGGTAAAGCCACAGTCAGTCCAGGGTAAGGCCACAGTCAGTCCTGGTTAGGACCACAGTCAGACTAAGGTAGGGTCACAATCAGTATGGGGTAGGGCTACAATCATATCAGGGTAAGGCCACAATCAGTCCTGGGTAGTGTCACAGTCAGTTTAGGGGAGGGCCATAGTCAGTCCACGGTAAGGCCACAGTCAATCAAGGGGAGGGACACAGTCAGTCCTGCGTAGGGCCACAATCAGTACAGGATAGGGCCACAGTCAATCCAGGGTAAGGCCACAGTCAGTCCAGTGTAAGGCCACAGCCAATCCAGGGTAGGGCCACAGTCAGTTCAGGGTTAGGCCATAGGCTATCCAGGGTAGGCCCACAGTCAGTCGAGGTTAGGGCCACAGGCAGTCCAGGGTAGAGCCACAATCAGTCCAGAGTAAGGCCACAGTCAGTCCAGGGTAGGACTACAGTCAGTACAGGATCGGGCCACAGTCAATCCAGGGTTGGGCCACAGTCAGTCCAGGGTAGGGCCACAATCAGTACAGTGTAACGCCACAGTCAATCCAGGGTAGGGTCAAAGTCAATCCAGGGTTGAATCACAAATAGTATGCGGTAAGGTTTCAGTCAATGTAGGGGTGGAACACAGTCAGTCCTGGGTAGGGCCACAATCAATATCGGATAGGGCCACAGTCAATCCAGGATTGGGCCATAGTCAGTCCAGGGTAAGGCCACAGTCAGTCCAGGGTAAGGCCACAGTCAATCCAGGGTAGGGCCACTGTCAGTCCAGCGGAGGGATGAGCACAGCAGGTCAGGCAGCATCCAAGGAACAGGAATCCATGTTTTGGGCATAAGCCCTTCATCAAGAGGGCTTATGCCCGAAACGTCAATTCCTGTTCCTTGGATGCTGCCTGACCTGCTGTGCTTTTCCAGCAACACATTTTCAGCTTGGATCTCCAGCATCTGCAGACCTCACTTTATCCCCAGCGGAGGGATACAATTAGTACAGGGTAGGACCACAATCAGTCCAGGGTAGGGCCACATTCAGTCCAGGGTAGCCTCACAGTCAGTCCACGGTAAGGCCACAGTCAGTCGATGGGAGGGACACAGTCAAGTCCTGCGTAGGGCCACAATCAGTACAGGATAGAGCCACAGTCAGTCCAGGGTAGGGCAACAGTCAGTCCAGTGTAAGGCCACAGTCAGTCCAGGGTAGGCCAACAGTCAGTCGAGGTTAGGGCCACAATGAGTATTGAGTAAGGTTACAGTCAGTCCAGGGTAGGGCCACAGTCAGTCCAGCGTAAGGCCACAATCAGTTCAGGGTAAGACTACATTCAGTCCTGGGTAAAGCTATAGTAAGTGTAGGGTAAGGCCACAGTCACTCTAGGGTAGGGCCACAGTCAATCCAGGGTAAGGCAACAGTCAGTCCACAGTAGAAGCACAATCAATTCTGGGTAGGGCTACAATCAATAAGGATAGGGCCACAGTCAATCCAGGGTAGGGCCACAGTCACAAGCCCTTTCCTGAAGAAGGGCTTATGCCCGAAACGTCGAATCTCCTGTTCCTTGGATGCTGCCTGACCTGCTGCGCTTTTCCAGCAACACATTTTCAGCTAGGGCCACAGTTAGTTCTGGTTAGGGCCACAGTCAGTTCTGGTTAGGGCCACAGTCAGTCCAGGATAAAGCCACAGTCAATCGAAGGTAGGGTCACAGTCAATATGGGGTAAAGCTACAACCTGTTCAGGGTAGGGCCGCAGACAATCCAGGGTAAGGCCACAGTCAATCAAGAGTAGGGCGACAGTCAGTCCAGGGTAAGGCTACAATCAGTCCAGGGTAGGGTTACAATCAGTCCTGGATAGGGCTTCAGTCAGTCCAGGGTAAGTCCATAGTCAGTCCAAGGGAGGAACGCCGTCAGTCCTGGGCAGGGCCACAATCAGTACAGGTTTGGGGCTCTGTCAATCCAGGGTAGGGCCACAGTCAGTCTTGGGTAGGGCCACAATCAATAAGGGGTAAGGCTACAGTTAGTCTAGGGTAAAGCTAAGGTAAATACAAGTTAAGACCACATTCAGTCCAGGGTAAGGCTGTAGTAAATACAGGGTAAGGCCACAGTCAGTCTAGGGTAGGGCCACAGTCAATCCAGGGTAAGTCAACAGTCAGTCCACAATAGGGGCACAGTCAGTCCAGGGTAGGGCCACAATCAGTGCACGGTAAGGCTACAGTCAGTACAAGGTAGGGCCCAAGTCAGTCCCAGGTAAGCCCACAGTCAATCCAGGGTAGGACCACAGTCAGTCCAGGGTAGGGCCACTGTCAGTACAGGGTAGGGCCACAGTCAGTGCAGGGTAAGGCCACTGTCAGTACAGGGTAGGGCCACAATCAGTATAGGGTAGGGACAATGTCAATCCAGGGTAAGGTCACAGTCAATCCAGGGTAAGGCCACAGTCAGTCCAAGGGGGGGACACAGTCAGTCCTGGGTAGGGTCACCATCGCACAGGATTGGGCCACAGTCAGTCCAGGGTAGGGCTGCAGACAGTCCAGGGTAAGGCTACAGTCAATCCAAGGTAGGGCCACAGTCAGTCCAAGATAGGGCCACAGTCAATCCAGGGTAGGGTCACCGTCAGTCCTGGTTAGGGCCACATCCAGTACAGGATTGGGGCACTGTCAATCCAGGGTAGGGCCACAATCAGAAAGGGGTAAGGCTACAGTCAGTCCAGAGTAAGGCTAAGGTAAGCACAGGATAAGACCACATTCTGTCCAGGGTAAGTACAGGGTAAGGCCACAGTCAGTCTAGGGTGGGGCCACAGTCAATTCAGGGTAAGACAACAGTCAGTTCCACAGTAGGGGCACAGTCAGTCCAGGGTAGGGCCACAATCGGTACAGGGTAAGGCTACAGTCAGTACAGGGTATGGCCACATTCAGTCCCGGGTAAACCCACTGTCAATCCAGGGTAGGGCCACAGTCAGTACAGGGTAGGCTCACAATCAGTACAGGGTAGGGCCACAGTTAGTCCAGGGTAGTGCCACAGACAATCTAGGGTAGGGTCACAATCAGTAGGGGGTAAGGCTATAGTCAGTACAGGATAGGGCCACAGTCAATCCAGGGTAGGTCCACAGTCAATCCAGGGTCGGGCCACAGTCAGTACAGGGTATGGCCCAGTCAATCCAGTGGAGGGACACAGTCAGTCCTGGGTAGAGCCACAGTCTGTCTAGGGTAGGGTCATAATCAGTATGGGGTAAGGCTACAGTCAGTACAGTGTAGGGCCACAGTCAATCCAGGGTAGGACCACAATCAATCCAGGGTAGGACCACAGTCACTCCAGGGTAGGGTCTCAGTCAGTATGGGATAAGGTTTCAGTCAGTCTAGGGGACGGACACAGTCAGTCCAGGGTGAGGCTATAGTAAGTACAGGGTAGGGCCATAGTCAGGCCTGAAGATTGGGTGCAAGCAGTTCAGGGATGACGGGCAGTTCAGGCAGTGTGCTGGTGCGACATCAGTCCAGGGCTGGGTCATGCTCAGTCTCAGGGGTTCAATCAATTATAGTCCAGGGCTATTAATAATCAGAGGCAATCCATAAATGCTGGAAAAAAAATGTAAATCAAATCTGGGGATTCCTTCATCGCACTGGATCATGGAGGAAATGGTCACTGTAATGAGGGGTAATTTGTAGATAGCAGGCTGGCACCTCATATTGAATGATAAGGGACTGGCAGCACTGGAAAGAGGTTTCAAGCAGGTCATGGCAACTTTAGCCTTTACATGGGGAGCAAGCAGGGGTAACATGGCTCTTGGAATTTCACAGTCATGGGCTCTGGAAGTAGGATAGGTGCATATAACAGTGATATCTATGTGGTCAACTACAAGGAGTGAGAGAAATAGAAATGTAGTCATGTGTACTTGAAAATGAAAAAAAAGTACAGTGAAAAGTTTCATAATTCACCCTACACTAATGACAGAAATCATATATAATGATAGAAAAAGTAAAATTAAGACAAAGTTCAGTTAACGGCTCCCGGGGAAAGCTGATTAAGGAACAATGGAATACCCATGGAAGGTCAAAAGAGACACAGGGACAGTGACACAAAACAGAAGATGGACGATGGGGAAACGTGTAGGTCACAGGAGCAGTCTGCAAACCCCTCACACTGAAAAAAAACATTGACGCCTTGTCATGTCAGATCCAATAACATCAAAAGTTGGCGACTGCCTCAGGCAAAGTAATTACTGTTTTTATCTTGAAGTAGGAATTAACAACTTTGAATTTGGAGCTGTCTTTGGGACAACCGTTATAATTGTGCCTTCACTGATTCAATAACACCACCCATTACCCTTCAATTTGTTCTTCACCCCCAAGGTCATTCAATGTGCAGGAATGCAGATTCCAAGGTATGGACTCAAGCAAACATGGGCATTACATTATCCATATTAATTGTGCCTTTATAATATCAGCTACATGAGAATTATGATAACAATAAACTATCAGAGGAATTTGAAAGTGCCAACTACACTCCACAGAAATGAAAGACAATCTGTTACAGCTGCCAGACTTTCACACTGAAGTGTAAAAGTACAAGCACATGGGCTGTGAGGTGGAAGGGAACCTTTGCTTTAGGCAGGACACTTCTGCGATGGCTTACTGGTAGAATTCCACTTCTAGCAAGACATTAAAATGTTGGATGCCCACCATGAAATTGGACATGTTTACATAACTCAGAACTCCTTGTTGAGGCCTGACAATCTCTTCGTTGGTAAGACACAATGTCGCATTGTGTGAGGGGATAACATGAGGCATGGCTATGAGGGTTCAGGAGTTTCTTCAATAACATTGTCTTATCTTTCTGACACTCATATTTGTTCCCAAAGCTCACATGGAAAAAGTTGTCGCCAGAGTCACACCATCCTTGATGATACTCCAAAGCCAAGGTAGAAAGAGACAAAGATTAGAACATCTTCATCAAGTCCAATAAGAACAGCAGTCTTCAGTGCTAATAAACAATAACACTCTATTCGCTTTCCTAAATCCTTATTGTATGTGCATAGTAGCCTAATGCGATTCATGCACGAGGACACCCAGATCCTTCAGTCTCAGAGCTCTGCAATCATTAACCATTGAGATAATATGCTTCCTTTTTATTCTTCCTGCCAAAATGATATTTCATATTTCCCCACATTACAGAACTTTTGTCAGATCTTTGCCCATACACTTAATCTACTTGTATCATCCTTAAGTCATTTTCACAACTCACTTTCCTATATATCTTTCAATCATCTTTAAATTCACAACCACATTTTTACTCTTTTCGTCAAAGTCATTTGTAAACAGTTGAGGTCCCAGAACTGATCCCTGAGACTCAAATTACTCATTATAAATTGCCAAACAGAATAAGACCTATTTATGCCTACTCTCTGTTTCCATTAACTAGCCAATTTTCCGATCATGTCAATTTGCTATTTGCCACATCATGAGCCTTTATCTTCTACGATAAGCTTTGATATGGCACCTTATCAATGCCTTCTGCAAACTATGTACATTACATCTTCAGCTTCTCCTTTATCTGCAGCTTGACTTACTTCCTCAAAGAAATCCAATATATTAGTTAAAAATTATTTCCCTTTTAAACAACCATGTTGTCTCTGCATGATTATTTTCACTTTATCTGCTTGGATTCTGCAAAGTCCCAGAGGATAGCCAACTAACGTCTTTATTTAGAAAAGAAAGGAGTCAAAAGGCAGGTAGCTATAAACCAGTTAGCTTATCATCTGTTATTGGGAAAACATTAGTCAATGGTAAAGCATGTAATAATTGAGCATTGAGAAATGCATAATATGATAAATCAGAATCAGCATGACATCATGAAGGGAAATCATACTTGACAACTTTACTAGAACTTTGTGAGGAGTGACAAGCTGGAGAGATAAAGGGGAAGCAGTTGATAGAGTCATGGAGTCATAGAAATGTACAGCACAGAAACAGACCCTTTGGTCCAACTCATCCATGCTGACCAGATATCCTAACCTAATATAATCCCATTTGCCAGCACTTGGCCCATATCCCTCTAAACTCTTCCTATTCAGATACCCATCTAGATGCCCTTTAAATGCTGTAATTGTATCAACATCCACCACTTCCTCTAGCAGCTCATTCCATACACGCACTACCCTCTGTGTGAAAAAGTTTCCCTTTTACATCCCTTTTAAATCTTTCCCCTCTCACCTTAAACCTTTGCACTCCAGTTTTGGATTCCTCCATCCTGGGGAAAAGACTGGCTATTCAGCCTATCCATGCCCCTCATGAGTTTATAAACCTCTATAACGTTACCCCTCAGCCTCTGGATCTCCAGGGAAAATAGTCCCAGCCAATTCAGTGTCTTCCTGTAGCTCAAACCCTCCAAGCCTGGCAACATCCATGGAAATCTTTTCTGAACCCTTTCAAGTTTAACATCATCTTTCTTAAAGCAGGGAGACCATAACTGAATGTAGTATTCCAAAAGTGCCTAATCAATGTCGTGTACAGCCGCAACCTGACCTCCCAACTCCTATACTCAATGCACTGACCGATAAAGGCAAATGGACCAAATGTTGTCTTTGCCACCCTATATACCTGTAACTCCACTTGCAAGGAAATATGTACTTGCACCTCAGAGTCACTTTGTTCAGCAACATTCCCCATGACCCTACCATTACATGTGTTAGTTCTGCCTTGATTTGCCTTACCAAAATGCAGCACTTTGCATTTATCTAAATTATACTCCATCTGTCATTCCTGGGGCCATCTGATCAAGATCCTGTTGTACTCTGAGGTAACCTTCTTTACTGCTCATTAAATTTTGGCGTCATTTGCAAATTTACTAACATTTCTCCAATATTCACATTCAAATCATTTTTATAAATGACAAAAAAACAGTAGACCCAGCACTTATCCTCGTGGCACACCACTGGTTCATGTTATAATTTGAATTTTCAGAAGGTTTTTGATAAGATGGAATACATTATACTAAATAAGAGAAGTGGCTGTGGTATTGTTGGTGGTACATTAGAGTTGAAAAGTATGGTGCTGGAAAAGCACAGCCAGTCAGGCAGCATCCAAGAAGCAGGAGAGTCGAAGTCTTGATAAAGAACTCATGCTTGAAGCATTGACTTTCCTTGGATGCTGCCTGACTGGCTGTGCTTTTCCAGCACCACACTTTTCAATTCTGATCCCCAGCATCTGCAGTGCTCACTTGTAGAGTATTAGCATGAATGTAGGTTGGCTAACTAATAGAAGACAGAGAGGTGGGGTAAAGGGGACATTTTCAGGAAGGAAACCTGCAACTAATGGAGTGCCATAGGGATTAGTGCTGGGGCCACAGTTAGTTACAATGTTTATTAATGATTTGGTTAAAAAAAGTGAATGTACTAGAGTCAAATTTGTGGATGATGCAAAAAGAGCTGGGAGGGCCATAGGTGAGGATGGCACAAAGAGGCTGCAGAAGGCTATAGGCAGGTTAAGGGAGTTGACAAAAGTATGGCAAATGGAACCTAATGTGAGGCCATGCAACTTTGCAGGAAGAATTTAGGAGCTGATTATTTAAATGGAGAAAGACTGAAGGAAGCTATGGAACGCAGGGATTTGGGACTCATGAATCATAAAAAAACACCATTGACATTCGATGGCAGGCAAATGGAATGTTGACCTTTATTTCAAATAGGTTGGAGTGTAAAAGTAGGGAGGTTTTGTTAAAACAAATAAAGGCACTAGTCAGACCACAGCTGGAATACTGTGAACAGTTTGGTATCCTTACCTAAGATAAATTGGCATTGGACACAGTCAGAGAAGGTTCTTGCTGATCCCAGATATGGAAATACTGACTTATGAGGCGAGATTGAGTAGATCGGACCTGGAACATAGAAAAATGAGAGGTTACCTTATTGAAATATATAAGATTCTTAAGGGAACTATGGGGTAGAGGTGAAAAAGTTGTTTCTATTATGAAAGAGTCTAGGACAAGACAGATAATCTCAGAATAAAGGGTCACAAATTTTAGACAGAGAGAAGGACCCTCATCTCATTGGGGACTGTGAATCTGTGAAATTGTTTACTACAGAGGCCTATAGAGGTTGGGTCATTCAGTATACTCAAGGCTGAGATAGACAGACTTTTAATCAGAAGAGGAACAAGGATTGTGGGGAAAAGGCAGGTGAGGGGAATTATGGTTTCTCAGAACAGTCAATGGCAGGGCAGGTTAAATGGGCTGAATGATTTCTGCTATTACATTTTATAGTCTGATGGTTGAAAGTCCCATTGTTTCATCTTCCATTTTGTTTTCTTTCATAATACCTTCTAAAATTTCCCAGAAATAAAAAAAAAATTGGCAAATGAGACATTCTGGTCTGATTTGCCTTTAATAGTGAAAAATTAAAGTCTGCTATGACCAGTACTACCATTTCCAAATATTTCTAGCTTTTTAATGAGATTTTCCCTCTGGGTTTCCCGACATCAAGTACTGAACTAAATGACCAGGAATTTCCTGATATCTGTGTCTCTCTTTCACTTCTTAAATAAAAAAAGCTTATATTGGCTATATTCCAACCTAATAGGGTCTTCCCTGAACCGAGGGAATCCAAGTACAAGCAACTAACCTTCAAGAAGTTGATGATTCTTTTAAATAGAGTCAGTGGATTTGGGGACAGAGGAGATTCTTCAAATTGGTTACTATTGTATTTAATGCAAGATTAAAATAGGACATCGTTCGAAATGTAAAGCTTCAAATGATAGCACTGGTGTCAAATTGCTGCCAAATAGAAAAATTATGCTTCAATTTATACTGTTGTCTCTCAGAGATGGGCAACACATTCTACTGCCAATCACCTACGTGTATGCTGCCCATGGCTAGTGTCAGAGGAGTGTGGTACTATTAAATATCAATGCTTATGTTGGATAGGCTTATGGCTATCATATACACAAGAGCATCGGTGGAGTTTGAACCTGAATTGGGAGGTTAATGTGAGGAAGAAAATGTCTCTACTGCCACCTAAAAAAAGGCTTTGGTTTGAAAGACATTAATCATTGTTCATGTTCCATAAACATTTATTTCAAAACGCTGCAATTACACATTTCAGAGTCCAACCAGGGGACCTGTATAAAGTTAACACTAAAATACTGTGGAAACTCGACAGGTCTGGCTGCATAAGTGGAGAGACATCAAGGGTTGTAATTCTCCCCTTACAGGAGGTAGAAAGACGAGGAAATAATTGGCAACTTTATCCTGGTGAGAAACTCATCCCACTCCTCAGCACTTCTGCAATCAAGTGCTGGGCCACCTACTACACTTGTTCCCTGATATGTAGAGAGAAAGTGGCAAATCCTGCACAGAATTAACATTGAAATTATTCTGGCTCTTTTGTGGGGTTGTTTCTTCTTCAGACATGGCTATACAAACTTTAATGTACCTGAGTTGGAGTTGCGCAACTGCGCAGTCACTCAACAGGTAGCAGCTACAACCAGTTCCTAATAGAAATGGATGTGTACCTTCAACAGGTTGGAATCTGAAGGATCTTTGAAGTTAAGATCTAATAATGGAAGTTAAGTGATGCTGTAAGCAGTTAAAGGAGCTATGTACTCTAATATGTACTGAGAATAAATCATGACTAGAATGTTATTCCCTCTGAATTTAAAAGCCTGCTGTTTTCATTGTCTAAGCCTACAAATTTGCTAATTGCCATAGCAACTATATTCCAGTATGGGGTCGGAAACAGAAATTGCTGGAGAAACTCAGCAGATCTGGTATCATTTATGTATGGAAAGCAGAATTAACGTTTTGACTCCAGTGACCCTTCTTCAGAACTGGACTCTGCTTCCTCTCCAAGAAGCTGTCAGACTTGCCGTGGTTTTTCAGCAATTCATGTTTTTGTTTCTGATTTCAAGCATCTGCAGCTCTTTGGCATTTGTTTTTGTTTCAGTAAGGGACGATTCCTTTGAGACGTTAACACAAACTTAACACAAGTAAAAACATGGTCTGATGTGTTGAAAAGATGATACCACATTTTGTACACCATTGTACAGACCTGAGGCAACACTAACTCTGAGTCTATGTATTCTGCATTTACTTGCTACTCAATACTTTAGCGCAACATCAAGTTATCATTTTCCGTGAACAAACAAATTTTCAAAAACATGTGAGGTCTCTGTGGAAACAATGTTGAACTTTTAATTGATCAGACTAGGAGATGGTTAGGTACAGAGTTATACTCATGTAATTATCATTTTCAGGAAATTGAGCAGAACATCTCCTTAATTTCTTTGCCGTGCAGTGACTTAGAAAGATTGAAAAGAGCAAAAGTCAGCTAGTAATCCGCAAGTAGCAAAAAGTAGTCAACAGTAGCATCCAAACCACCTACTTGTAGTAACCACAAGAAAGTGGGATTTAACACGAAAGGATAGCTGAATGAAACATCCAGCCTTAGTCAGTACATTATCTCAGATTGACGGTCCTTTGTCACTTTTAGCACACTCTCCCACTAAAATTTTATTTTATGCCACACATTTTGTGTACAAGCAAAACTTTCTGAACAATTCTGTACCTAACCATCTCCCAATCTGAACAATTATACAGGATGTCGGGTCTTAGAATTCTCAAAATTAGCAACTTATTTATGCAAACATATGAAATAGAAGCAGATTCTTGCATTTCATTCTGCACTTCAACCCTACTCTGCCAATCGATACAACCATGGCTTGTGTCCCAAATTCTACATTCTCAAGGATCTTTCATAATCTTTCAGGACATTACAAACTTTAATCAAGTCATTTCACATTTCTTTTAATCCAGTGAAAAGAAGCTCAACCTGTCTAACTTATCATCACAAGACAACCTATTCACCCCATGTCTCAGGAAGGGTGCACTGGCCCTGGAGTGGGTTCAGAGGAGGTTCATGAGAATTGTCCCAGGAATGACAAGCTTATCGTTTAAGGAACGTTTGAGGACTCTGGGTCTATACTTGATGGAGTTTAGAAGGATGAGAGGGGATCTAATTGAAACTTACAGAATACTGAATGGCCTGGATGGAGTGGATGTTGGGAAGATGTTTCCATTGGTAGGAGAGAGTAGGACCCGAGGGCACAGCGTTAGAGTGAAGGGAAGACCTTTTAGAATGGAGATAAGGAGAAACGTCTTCATCCAGAGAGTGGTGGATCTATGGAATTCATTGCCACAGAAGGCTGTGGAGGTGAGGTCATTGAGTGTATTTACGACTGAGATAGATAGGTTCTTGAGTGTCAAGGGTATCAAGGGTTATGGGGAGAAAGTGGAGAATGGGGTTGAGAAACTTATCAGCCATGATTGAATGGCAGAGCAGACTCAATGGGCTGAATGGCCTAATTCTGTTCCATTGTCTCTTGGTCTTATGGTCTTATTCATCCAGGTCTCAAACCAGTAAACTTTATTTGAACTGTCTCCAAAGCACTTACATCCTTCCTTAATTAAGGAAACCAAAACTACGCACAGCATTTGACATGTAGTCCTACTAATGCCCTGTATAACTGAAACTTAACAACCGTACTTTTATGCTCAACTCCTTTTACAATAAAGGATAGTATCCAGTAGCCTGCTTGATTGCAAGATATACCTGTATTAGTGATGCCAACAGTGTGAGTTCAAATCTCAAATTGATTGAGATTACCATGAAAGACTTTCTTCTCAATCTCTCCCATCACCTGAGGCTTGGTGACCCTCAGATTAAGCCATAATTGCCAGCCAGCCATTCTTCTATCCAAGCTAATGTGTTACCCGTGACACCATGAGCTCTATTTTTTGCAATGTCTTTTGGTATGGCACCTTATCAAATGCTTAGTGGAATCCAAGTCTACAAGCTCCCCTTTGTCCACACTTTACTCCTAAAAATCTAATAAACTGATGAAACATAATTTCTCCTTCACAAAACCATGCTGACTCTTCCTGCTTATCTTGAGTTTTTTTTCAAAGTGAGCAACTATAGTCTCTTTAATAATCGATTCTAATACCTACCGTATGTTGGACCCTAAACTGACCAAATTCTTTTTCTGAATAATTTGATGGATCTGAGTTTGCTCAAGGCAAAGTAGCTCTATAGACCGATCCCTGCTTTGTGAATTGGTCAAAACATAAAGTGAACTCATCTCTGCCATAGGCTTCATGATGGAATTCATTCAGGCCCAACAAGTTACTTGTTGGATCAACTGTTGGCTGGTTGCACATAATCCATCAATGTCACAGCATTCACAATAAAATCATTATTACAGCAACCATGTAACACAACCACTTGTGAGTGTACTTTGTTCAGGTATGCTGCTGCATGTTAGGAGTGCAGGAATGTACATTATGCAAACGTATTTTAGTTCTTCAAGGTCGGTGAAACTGAGCCTGTCATCTCGGCAGGGTCCTAAAGAATAAAGTGAGAAAAACTTACATTTATTATTGTAATAACTCATCAGTTCACAGTAAATCAAAGTACAAGTGAGATACATAACTACTAGTAGATACACAAAGGCAAGCTGTCACTAAAATATTGGAAATGTGTTCCATAAATCTCCCATAAAAAGCAATGAAGTAAATGACTAGATTATCTGTTTGAAATGTTAGGAAAGTGATCATTATTGGCCAGAACATGGGGAGAATTCCTTTGCTCTTCATTGAACAGTGTAATAGAATTTCTCATGGGCTCAGCTCAGAACGCAGCTAAGCTTTGGTTTAACGTGTCATCTTAACATCTGAAAGTGAAGTTCCAGCTTCACTGAAGTTCCAGCTGCGATTGACTGGAATTAATCCAGAACCCATAACCTTCTGCCTTAGATCCATGAGTATTGCTATTGAACCTGGGCTGGCAGGATTGGAAAGGGGTTTGTATCTATCCTTATCTCTTGCAGTTATGTGCAACATGCTGTTTATTAGAAATGACTGAAGTTACATTGCTAGTACAAGCATTAAGGTGTCCAGTCTATCTCAAGTAAAGTATTGACATTTAAATAAGCAAGTGATGAATTTCAACAGATGAAGTACAATGCGTGTGCGTGTCTCAGTATAGAGAACCTTATTACACTACTTCCTTCTTTCACAACACTTAGACCACAGAGGTTTAGGTTGCCTAGAGACAAGTGTAAAATAATTCTCTGGGTCAAAGTGGTGAGTTCCGGCTGTGGTTTGCAAAGTTACTACTAGCAGCTAAGAATGACACCAGAGCTACCAAATTTTCCAGAAGGTTTATAATGGTGTTGAATGAGTGCAGGGTTGAAAATGCAACTTTTTAAAAATCAGTTAAGGCATGTTTCTTGAATGAACTCTTTTGAAGTATGAATATATCAGATGTAAGAGAAATTGACTTACGATTTTAATATTTTTGAGTTGCAAAACATTGGAATAAATGGACAAACATTGTTTTCTCAACAAAATCGCCACATTCGTTACATCTATTACTACAACAGTACACTTGAAACAAAAATTGATCTCCTGCCACTTAATCCATATTTCTTCGAGGCCACTTCAGCTCCTGCATACTTTGTGCCACCTCAATACACCTCATGTAATACTTAACTCATGCCAATATAATACCATCTCAATCCCCGTATATTTATACAACTCAACTAATTCCCAACAAATTAATGGTGCCTCAACCAACATCTATCAAATCTCAATTTAGCTCATATTTATCGAATATCATTTGAATCCGAGCTGTTTTAATGCCTTTTCTACAGCCTTCTCTATAAACTTTCTTATTTCTTATGAGTGCTCCTCAACTTCTTTGTCGAATGAAATCTAAATACACAACTATCTAGTACTAGCTCAACCAATTTGCACTTAATGCCTTGACCTATTTTTATCAATTACCTCTGAACATATATGATATTTTAATACGCAAAAGCTTAATGTTCTGTAACCTATTGATCTTTTTGGTCTCACAATCTGCTCTAACCACACTTCCTCCATTGCTCTAGCTGCATTCAAGAAGTTCAGTTTCCTCTTTGATTGCAAAAAAAGTTATTTCCCCTCAACACCTCTTATATTTGTATAAAGCTGGAGTTCATACAAGAAGTGAAGACAGCTCATTTATGGGGAGAATATTTCATTTCTACATCAGACTATTGGTGGGATAATAAAAATAAAACTTCTCATCTGTTAGGCAATCCTCCTTCTCTCTAATGGAATCCCAGCTTCTCTTCCGTGCTCGCTGATGCAACATTTCTCATTTTAATGTTACTGACACAGTTTTTATCAGTGATAGTAAGTGCTTCCTCTTTCCTGGTTTTACACACTCATCTATCCATTTCCCTCAAAGTCTGGTGCACAACTCACACTAATATTAAGGATTCTACAGCACATTCTGGCTACCTGCATACAAGAAATCCTCCAGTAAAGGTATTGAATTGAATTGAGGTATAAAATAGAAATCAAAAATGATTACATTTCATTCAACAAATCTGCTCAAACTGTGCAAGATGCTAATTTTATTGATAAAACATTCACCAATGTCCTTCAGGACTTCAGACGTACATGCCTGTTTACTGAGGAAGGATCTTTCAGATGAGATGGAGAATTGGAGGCCCACATTGGACCTATACGGTGAAAGTAAAATGTCTCAGTGACTGTTTCAAAGCAGTGCAGAGGAGTTAGCCTTGGTGTCCTGCCCAAGATATATCACTCCAACAACATCCCAAAAAATTGACTATTTAATCATGATATCATTGCCGTCTGCAATGCTAGGACGTGCTGTGTTCAAACTGGCTCTAGCATTTCCTACACAGTGATTAAACTTCAGACGTATTTCATTGAAAGGTGGCTAGGGACGTCCGGAAGCCATTTAAGGCAGAGTATCAGTGCAAATCCTTTATCAACATTACCTCTATCCTTAACTGAACACCTATAAATTAATTCCTCAATATGCATTTGTTTTTTTTAATGCAAATCAATCTCTACACCTAGAGACAACAGCAAGCTGGCTTTGTCAGCACTGAGAAGGAATTAAAAAGAAACTAGACCTAGATGTGACAAACGTTTCTGCAACTCACTGCCAGCAAACCTCAGGCCATTCTGCTTAGCTGTTTCTAGCACCTAAGTAAGCAGCGATATACAAGATTGCTGCTCAAGCTTTTTCATGCCTCCATCATTTCCAGCTAATCCAGCAGAAGTCTGGGGCTCCTTCTCTTGTGTTCACATAAATGTTGGAGGAATGTGAATGATAGCATCGCTGTAGTGAGGCCAGTTGCACAAACCCTCCACCGAGCATCCCACCCAGACTCACAACACTATCCCTGCATTTCCCAAGACCAATCCACTTAACCTGCACATCTTAGGACTGTGGGAGGAAACCCCTGCAGACACAGGGAAAGCTGTGAAGTCCACACAGACAGTCACCTGAGGCTGGAATAGAACCTGGATCCCTGGCACAGTGAGGCAGCAATGCTAACCACTGAGTCACTAAGTCACTCATGGATGCTAAATTGTGATAGCAACAAAACCAGAGCAGAAGCAGAAATTAATTTCAAGATTTTTGTCATCTTTCAAAACCTACCAAATCATCACTGCACTATCTGAGAAATTCGAGACTGAATCTTCTGATCCTCTGATTTGATGACTGTTTTGCTTCCTGAATGTTCCACCTCCAGAGAACTATCTTTCACACCTCCCCCATAGAAAAAAATTTCCCAAAATTTCCTTATAGTTGGTCTTCGCTTCCTGCCTTTAAAAATCCATTTTGTTTAACTGTCTTTTCAAATCCTCCAAATCCAATATGACATATCTGATGTCCACAACTCTACTTCATGGTGTGCTTCAAGATGTCTTGTACATGAGGGGTCCAATAAATAACCTAAGCTAGTGAAGTACATATACATATGCATATGAAACTATCACATCTGTATAAAAGTTCAAACATGTACACACACACACACACACACACACACCACACTTTGCTCATTTATCTTTCACAGTTTATTCAAAATATCATCTTGGACCCTTCAGAAACTGTGTTGAAGTGAACTCTTGCAAATCATTTTCTGTATTAGGAACTCGCAACCACAGTTTGACTTTTGTCATCTTTCTCTTTCCATTTGATTGTGCAACTGAGGTTTTATTTAAGGCTGGAGGAATAGCTGAGGCCCAACTGTCCAACGTATCCCAGGAAGGAATACAAAACTACTTCCTGAGGACAGCCAGAAGGAAATGAAAGCATGCAGAAAGATGTGAAAAAAGAGAAAGGAGAACATGATATATATTTATCTTATTTATGTTAAACACTCAAAATTGTTATCAACATGAGGGAAGTACTGTTAAAATAGTGTCATTTGGTTAAGGATGGTCATGTTGTTACTATCACAGGTTAGGGATTGGTTAGCTCAGGGAAAAAGTGAGGATTACAAATGCTGAAGATCAGAGTAAAAAAGTGTGGTGTGGGAAAGCACAGAAAGTCAGCCAGCATCCGAGCAGCAGGAGAATCAATGTTTTGGGCATAAGCCCTTCATCAGCAATGTAGGGGTGGGGAGTTGAAAGATAAGTAGGCAGTTGGGGATGAGGTAGCTGAGAAGGCCATAGCTAGCTGATGACTGGTTTGCAATATAGAGATAGTGCCTTGTGGCATGGGTTCAGTTCCCACATTGGCTGAGGTTACTGTGAATGATTCTCCTTCTCAACCTCTCCTCTTGCTTGAGGTGTGATGATCCTCAGTTTATACCACCACCAGCCATCCCTTTCTAATGAGAGAATAGGACTATGGCGACTTTTACTTACGTCAAGCACTGGCAATATTACACCTAAAATCAGATAAAGCTTGTAAAGCATTATTATTATCATTAGATAAAACAATTAGCATCATTCCTATTATTAAAATAGTGCTAAATTCAATACTAACAACATAAAAGTTGCTAAAAATACTTTAATCCCATTCAGTAACACCATAGGCAGTAATTCTTCTGCTAACTAAAGAATTGTTGGCAGTAATATTACTGTTAGAAAAGAGGAGTGGAATTATTACTATACAATATAATATAGTGTTCATTGTATCAATAGATTTCTTTCAGCCTATTGGATACTTCACATGGCAATATGTTTCAATTCAACTGCTTGTGTTTTATTGAGTGCTGGGTCAGACACAGAACTGCATATCGTACATTAAAGAACATAAAATTAGATGGCTAGTCAAGTTCAATTCAATACATTCTATCAAATAAAAGAACAGAAACCAAAATTGCTAAACAGGCTGAACATTCATACACGAAACAATGATTTTTGGCCCTAGTCCAAACTAATTCCTTAGCTACTGATTCTAACACTCTTCCTGGAAACTGTCAGCGATTTAGACTCTGCTGCCAATGTCTTAACTTGCATAAATCTCAATCCCTTTTCACCCCAATCTGTTCTGACCTACATTAGCAGCTGTTTAAGCAATGCCTTGATTTTAAAATTCACATCTTATTTTCAAATCTCTTCAAATTTCTGTAAGTTGCAATCTGATCCAGCCCTGTAACCATCCCCCCAACTTTGTGCTCATATAATTCTGGCCTCTTGAACATATCATCTTTTTAAACACTTCATCACTAGACCCTGAGCTTTGGAATTGCCTTCCCACACCCTTTGAGTCTACACCTCAGTTTCCTCCTTCAAGATATTCCTTGCAACCTACCAGTCTGACCAAATGTTTTGGCCATTTGACCTAATATTTCCTTATGTAGCTGAGTATGATCTTTATTTTATAATGCATCTGGAAAGCCACTTGGGATGTTTCATTACATTAAATATGTTATAAACGTCGAAGATGTCATTTCTTTTTATCGCTGTTATTGAGGAAAAATAGCCCATGACAGAATTTTGAAGATGTGTTCACATTTCTTTTTACTCTTTATTGCTTCTAGGTTCTATCCAACATGTAAGCAAATGAAAGTTATCATAAACTGCCTCTCTGAACTCCCTTTCTGAATTGCATGGTAATATAACTCAAAATTGTACTTAATCTATTTCACAAATTACTGTAAATTAATAAATGCTAGCACTCAGTCTAGATGGAGAATTATGTAAAGGGACTGGAAACACAGGAGGACAGCTTTGCTGCAGAAACTGCTGTGAGGCTATTGAGTGAATGAGAGGCCAATAAACATCTGCAAGAACCTGATATTTTAGCAGTTAGTTCTTGTACAGGAATTTTTGCATCTATCTCTTTCTGTTTCCTTACAAGGAAAATTGCCTCTAATTTTTCAACAGTTTTTTTGTTTGATCTTTAATGCAAGAACAACTTCATTCCATGACATAACTGTGGGAAGAATTGATTTGTTAGGTCACATTGAATTGTCCAACAAGATCTCTTTTGACAACACTTGCCAAATCGAGAGGTTTGCAGACACAGAGAAACATCACCAGCTGTAAGTTTCCCTCCAAGTCATGCACCATCCTGATTTGGAGGTGTAGTGCTGTTCTTTCTGTGTTATTGGGCCAAAATTCTGGAACTCCATTCAAAACAAACTCTGTACAGGACATGGACTGCAGCAATTCAAGGAGCCAGCTCACTCCTATATCTCAAGGGTAATTGGGGACGGGCAATAAATGCTTGCCCAGTCAATGTTGTATATATCCCATGAATAAAGATGAAAAATGATTATATGATTATTGTTATTGTTATGGCTTCTTTTTGAAGGTAGTTACTTACTACTGCAACACACTGATACCTAAATTGCCGAAGAGTTGATATATTCGCTGAAATTGCATATGAAAGCTTGCAAAAGTTAAAGGTTTCAGCGAGGTAGCTGTTGTCTTCTGAGGTTAGATACTGACAATGTGAATTGATGTCAAGTTTTAATCATCTGTGTGTTGAACCGTTGTATTGAACGTCAATAACTGCTTTTTTGCGGTTCTTTGCTGTTGTATTTTCACAAGTGCAAAAGACATTCATTTGACCTTTATACTGACTTACACGTAAATGTGAAAAATGAACAAGAAGAATTAAGCCTATATTACTGTTAAGTTCTTTTGAATTTCATTCTTTTACTAATCATGAGATATGACTGAATCTGATGCAGTGGCACTTAAATCTATTTTTGTTATGAGCTCAAAGTAATTACTATCTTATCAGAATGACAAAACTTATGAATATTCCTCTGCATTTGCCTTGAATTTTGAAGTGATTACTACCTATATGAGCAACTGAAAGATTTTTATTAATCTTATTCCACCTCTCAGCTGCATTGATCACAAATTACATTGAAGTGCACTAATTGCACTTATTTCTAAGAGGAAAATAAATGGGTGACTATTGTAGGTTGGGAAGAGGCACACAGTGCAGGAAGCCTCCAGGGGTGCAAGATTCTTAAACCAGTTATCAGTTCCGAATACTGCAGTGTTGAAACCTCATGAGAGTATGGATTAGTGCCATCAATATGGCCGGTGATGATGTAGTGACAGGGGGCAATTGGAGAAATGCAGTGACCATAGGAGCTTTAGTAATCAGGGAATAGGCAAGCATCCCTGCACTAACAGGAGAAAGTAAGGACAGCAGATGCTGGAGATCAGAGCTGAAAATGTGTTGCTGGAAAAGTGCAGCAGGTCAAGCAGCATCCAAGGAGCAGGAGAATCGACGTTTCGGGCATGAGCCCTTCTTCAGGAATGGGAGTTGGATAACATGTTGCGGCTGTACAGGGTATTAGCGATGCAACTTGTAGAATACTACACACAGTTCTGGTTGCTCAGGAAAGATGTTGTTAAATTTGAGAGGAAGCAGAAAGGATTTACAAAGACGTTGCTTGGACTGAAGGGTTTGAGTTAAATGGAGAGGCTGAATAGGCTGGAGCTTTTTTCCCTGGAGCGTTGGAGGCTGAGGGGTGACCTTATAAAAGTTTATAGAATCATGAGGAGAATGATTAGTCCAGATCTTTTTCCCTAGGTTGGGGGAGTCCAAAACTAGAGGACGTACGTTTAAGATGAGAAGAGAAAGATTTAAAAAGGAACTGAGGGGTAATTTTCACACAGAGGGTGGTGTGTGCATGGATCGAGTGGTAAGAGGAAGTAGTGAAGATTGGTACAGTTGCAAATTTTAAAGGCATCTGGATGGACAGGAAGGTTTTAGAGGGATATAGGCTAAATAGTGGCAAATGGAAAGAGGTCAGATTGAGATGTTGGACCAAAAGGTCTGTTTCTGTGCTGTATGACTCTATAAAATATTCACCAGGTTTCTATAGTTAACAAGAAAATAACTGTTCATTATGAACAACTTGTCAAAATCATTCCAATAGGAAATGTTAATTAAGCACAGAAAATGCTGAAGAAACTCAGCAGGTCAAGCAGCATCTGTGGAAAGAGAAACAGAGTTAACATTTTGCGTCTGGTATTACTCTCCTGCAGGACTTTGGGAGGTTTACAGAGAGCCGAGCTGAATCAAGCTGAATTCAAAAGGTACAGGGGAGAACTGAAAGAGGCCATTGTGACATACAAGAATAGATTAGCAAGTCACACAAAAAGGAACTTAAAAGCATTTTATATTTATAGATAGTTAAAGAATAGGCAAAGGAAGGGTAGGGACAACTATAGGCCATAAAGAAGATTATCTTGTGGGGGCAGATGGAATTGGTGAGATATTAGTTGAGTATTTTGCACCTGTCTGAATTAAATATGTGTTGCTGCCAGTTTCACAAAAAAACGAGGAAGTTGTAGAGACATATATGGTATAAAAATAAAGAGAAGATAACTAAAAGCTTCAAAGTGCTCTATGCAGAACTAATACCCAGTCAAAATTGGGAGGCAATCAAGGGTGAAATTTATTAAGTATCTGGCCGTAACTTTCCAATTTTCCTTATATATGGGAGCAATGTCTGGGGCTCATGCACTCTCATCTGCTCTCTTTTTATTTTATTTTCACTTCTGCTCTTTTCTTTTTGTTTTTCTTTTCTTTGGTAGGTTAGTTGGCAGCATTGGCATGGCGGTAAGAGCAGGCCGTGAGCGGAGTGGCATCAGACTCCCAGCAGTCGAAGACTGGACTCTTGGTGCAGTGGTAGCCTGGCCCAACCAAGGATGCAGTAGGCCCAGAGCAGGGTCCTGTGGCCTAGCCATGGAGCCAGGGAATCCTGGTTATAGTAGGCCCAGCACGGGGTCTCATGGCCTGGCCATGGAGTAAAGGACTCTTGGTTTCAGCAGGCTCAGAGCGGGGTCTCATGGCCTGGTTATGGAGTCAGGGTCTCCTGGTTGCTGTAGGCCCTGAGCAGAGTCTCGTGGCCTGGCCATGGAGCCAGGGACTCCTGGTTTCAGTAGGTTCAGAGCAGGGACTCATGGCCTGGCCATGGAGCCATGGACTCCTGGATGTGGGGCGAGTGTAGGTTCAACAATGGGACTCAACATCAGCAAGGTGAGTTTAAAGGCAAAGAGATGGTGCCTAAGTCTTACAGAGGTGGGCCTGGCGAGGTGGTGGCGGTGCAGGTATTGCTGGTGAACCAACTCAGGGCACATGGTGAAGGCAGTAGAATAAAGATAGACTCTCTTTCAATCATATCTTTTTACATATTTTATTCTTAAACAACGCGAAGTGGTGTCAAATCCTGGTGACGGTTGACGCTTTTCACTGTATGTTACTGTATTATTCACTACAAAATGCAAGTGACAATCAATCATTCAATTCAATTCATTTAGGGGTGTTACAACACTGTCTTTAAAAAAAGTAAGGCATTACCTAAGCTAATACAAGCTAATAATTGGTGGGCTGAACTCTAAGACGTTAATCCTCGTCAAAATTCATTGTCACTTGCAATAATATGATTTAAGACATGAAAACTTTCATGGATTTGTTAAGTCAAAAACCTTGTTTGAATTTCTTTTCAATGAAGTAATGGAAGGGGTAGTGCAGTTGATGGTTTTCAAAAGGTGTATGATAAAATATTATTTGTTGACATGCTTGTAAATGTGGAGGAGTGATTGATGTAAAATTAACTAAGAGACAGGAAGTGCAGAATATTTGATTTTCAAACTTGAGCATTGAGTCCAGTATTATTCCCCATTATTTAGTGTGAAGACCATTGCTGTTTTCATCAGTACTTTGAAAGTAGACTTCAGATGTGTACATAGATCTGAAAGGCCCTTTAGTAAGCACTGCTGAGATGTCCATAACTCTTGCAGTGTGTAGTATTCTGCCCAACATTGTGCAGCAGTGAAGTCGAGACGTATCGGAAGCATAAGGTTTATCTGTGAGTGATTCCAAGATGGAGGAGGAGCAAGCAGAAAATTATGATGACAATGCAACATCAACTATTTATCTGTTGTCCACGATGTCAGAGATGCATTTATTAACATATATGGGTTATACCGTGCACCAATGCCAGAATTAAATTCACTAAGTACTCTTCCTGCTTTCCCACAAGATGCCACTGATGCAAAGTAGTCTGGCAAACAGGTAACTGTCCTTTGCATATCTCCCTGACAAATCTTCATCAATAATTTAAAAGACAAACAGACACAAATGGCCAAGACAGGAAAATGGTGCAAAGAAGTAAAATTTCTGTGATTCATGCAAAGGACAGAAACTCCCCAATAACATTTTCTTGAACAATCATGTGCATATCTTAGTGCAAACACAAATCTTTATTTTTCCCTTTCCTTCTTGTGATATCTGTGTCTGTGTCATGATACAGAGATGCTTCCTGACTTCTGAAATGCTATTGGTCAATGGCTTGTTGTGGGGTTTTGAACCTGTGAGGACCCTGCGTCAGACAGCTCTTCCTGTGCAGGAGCTACGTCGCGCACTGGGATCGAGGCAGATAGCTGGTTATTGGATAGTGGTGAGCAGCAAACCGGTGAAAAGTGAATGGAGCTCTCACTTTCCCACCTCTTTTTGCCATCATCTTTCTCACATGGTCCAGTTACACTTCACTACTATCAGTTTGTCAGACAGCACTTTGTGGAAGATCAGTATAGCATTGTAAGATCAAAGCTATCTCTCATCCTATTTAAGGCAGATATATAGACAACTGAAGTATTAAGGGCAATGTTCAAAGCACGGATGCATTTGATTGCCAAAGAGTTTGCCACTGTATCAATGTGAGAAGATGTAACTTCAAAGCCAAGGATGTAATGCATCCCCTAAGTCTTTCCACAATCGTGATGATTCTACTTTAATGTTTTGTCAGAATGTATTATGCATTCTTTGCTGTTCCTCAATTATTCTTCTTTTCATTCATGATCCCTGGAGTACAAGATCTGTTTTCAGCTGAGCAAAGCCCAGGGAAAGTGATGCCTCCTAATACTGTGTATCCACTGCCACCACTATCTGATCTTCCCCATCTTTGAAGTATAAGGATTTAAAAGAAAACCCAACTATCTGGTCCCAGTGAATTGCAAGCTTCTGAGCTAATGCTCGAAAAGCATTAGTCCTGTGGTTGTTCATCTTCAAAAGGCATGAGCTCATCTGAGGATCCATTGTTCACATGGTCCATGCACTACAGCAACTGCATGAAGAGAAAATTAGTCCCTAAAAACTATATTGCAAGATATTATTAAGAGTTTGATCATTTGGTGTTGAAAACAAGTTATTGAGCATGTGAGTTGTAGAATTTTAATTCTGTCATTAAGGACTGGGAGCTCTCTATCGCTCTATCAGCAAGGATCAGGGTTACTATATCTCCAGCAGCACTGTGTGTGGGTACACACTACTTGCAACTGACGTCAGAGTGTCTGTTACTAGAGTCTCTGTCTCTTCCCAATGCTGTGTATTTTCTTCTCCTGCAAGGAGTGTAGGAAATGGACTATGTGGAATTGAGGGAACGACTGCAATTGAGGATGGTCACTATCAAGTACAGGTGTGAGAAGGAAAGGGATAAGTGGAAATGTTAGCTATTCAGATGTGCATATGAGAAGGCGCCTGGAGAGAGAAGGATAACTGGACCATGGTGTTTAGCTCTGAGTGGCGCAGCAGAGAATGATACTGTGGCTTAACACCTGAGAGTGTGTCATCACTCACCTTTCTTGCTCTTCTGAGTTCCTGGAATTACATTGTGCATGGTCTCCAGATTGGAATGACTTACTCACTTCCATCCATGTCTGCTTTGCAAGGCTGATCTCCTCCTGACAATCTTTGAGAAAGACCACCTCCCTATAGATTCTCAGATTCCAGAGCAGGACTTCAAGGTAAGAGGCTGAGACTCAGGGAGCAGTCTTCACAGGAGTCCTCCTCATTACTGAGGTTGCTGTAGCCTAAAAAATCCATGATAAGGTAAACCATTTATACCATAGCCAAGGTCCCTTTAATTTGCAATCCTTCCTTTGATAAGGATAGTGTTTGATCACTCTCATTCTCTCTGTTTGTTCAGAAAAGCCAGATGGCAAAGAGTTATGGAAAAGTCTGCTGGAGATTTCAGTGGGCTAGAAATCCTGATGTTTGGCGGGATTAGATGTTCGAAATTCCTCATAGTTAGGGATTCTCTTGGAAGGAGCAATCACAGTATAGTTGAATTTAGAATACAGATGGAGAGTGCAATGATAAAATCCAATACAGGGTCCTGTGCTTAAACAAAGCAGACTACAATAGAATGCGGGAGGACTTGGCTAAAGTTGACTGGAAAGATTTTATGGTGGAACAATTGACGAGCAGTGGAGGACTTTTAAAGCAATTTTTCAAAGCGTTCAGGAAAATAATATCTCAGTGAAAAGGAAAGACTCTAAGAAAAGGGGTAATCTGCCATGGATGTCTAAGGAAAACAGGGAGGCTATCAAATTGAAAGAGAAGGCATACAAAATGGTCAAGGACAGTAAGAAACTAGAAGCTTGGAAAAACTTTAAAAGATCAACAGAAAGCCACAAAAAGAGTACAAAGAAAAGTAAGATAGAACATGACAAAAAACTAGCACAGAGCATAAAGACAGATAGCAAAAGTGTCTATAAATATATAAAACAAAAATGTGGCTAAAGTAAATGTTAGTCCTTCAAAGGATGAGAAAGGGCATTTCATTATGAGAAATGATGAAATGCTGAGGCATTAAATGACTATTTTGTGTCAGTATGCACAGTGGAAGATATGAATAACAAGCCAGTGATTGACAAAGAGATGAAAGTAGGTGAGGGCCTGGAAACAATTATTATGACAGAAGAGGTAATGTTGGGCAAGCTAATGGAACTAAGGATAGACAAGTCTCCTAGCCCTGATGGAATCCCAGGGTACTAAAAGAGATGGTGGGAGAAATAGTAAATGCATTTGTGATAATTTTCTAAAATTTGCTAGCCTCTAGGGGAGTTCCAGCAGATTGGAAAACAGCAAATGTGGTGCCACTGTTTAAAAAGGGAGGTAGACAAAAGATCAACAGAAAGCCACAAAAAGAGTACAAAGAAATGTAAGATAGAACATGACAAAAAACTAGCACAGAGTATAAAGACAGATAGCAAAAGTATCTATAAATATATAAAACAAAAATGTGGCTAAAGTTAATGTTAGTCCTTCAAAGGATGAGAAAGGGCATTTCATTATGAGAATTATAGACTGGTTAGCTTAACTTCTGCAGTGAGGGAGAAGCTTGAGTCTGTTATCAAGGAAGAAATAACAAGGCATCTAGATAGAATTTGTCCCAATGGGCAGATGCAGCATGGGTTCATGAAGGGCAGGTCATGCGTAACAAATCTTTTGGAATTCTATGAAGACATTATGAGCAAAGTGAACAATGGGGGGTCCAGTGGATGTAGTGCACCTAGATTTCCAAAAGGCCTTTGACAAAGTGCCGCACAAGAGGCTGCGACATAAGGTAAAGATGCATGGCATATGGGTAAAGTATTAGCATGGATAGAGGATAGGTTGACTAAAAGGAAGCAAAGTATGTGATAAATGAGTGCTATTCTGGTTGGCAATCAGTAATTAGTGGCATGGCTCAGGAATCTGTGTTGGGACAGCAATTATTCACAATTTAGATAGAAAATTTGGAGTTGGGGACCACGTGTAGGGTGTCAAAATTTGCAGATGACTCTAAGATGTGTGGCAAAGCAAAGTGTGCAGAGAACTGTAAAACATGCAAAGGGACATAGTTACTTTAAGTGAGTGGGCAAGGGCCGTTCAGATGGAATACAATGTTAGTAAATGTGATGTCATCCATTTTGGTGGAGTAACAGTAAAAAAAACAGGGGCATGGATAGGATAAATAGACAAAGTCTTTTCCCTGGGGTGAGGAAGTCCAGAACTAGAGGGCATAGGTTTAGGGTGAGAGGGGAAAGATATAAAAGGGACCTAAGGGGAAACATTTTCATGCAGATGGTGGTGCTTGTATAGAATGAGCTGCCAGAAGAAGTGGTGGCGGCTGGTACAATTGCAGCATTTAAAAGGCATCTGGATGGATATATGGATAAGAAGGGTTTTGAGGGATATGGGCCGGGTGCTGGCAAAAAGGACTAGAATAGGTTAGGATATCTGGTCAACATGGATGAATTGGACCAAAGGGTTGGTGATGAGTTGCCATGGCAGATTCGCCACCGATGATTAGCCAGTTCTCCACCAGCGTTTCTCCACTGGTGTTGTTTGACCTCTGGAGACCATTTGCCACTGGAAATATATATATATATACACACTATATACAATCAGTGTGTGTGTATATATATATATATATATATATATATACACACACACTGATTGTTTTCCCTCCCGCTTGTTCTTTCATTCTTCAGTCTACTTTAATTATACAACTACATAATACATATTGATAAAATAAAGAGGTAAAATAGATATCATTTTATTGGTTTATATATAAAAATGAGTCACAAACTTTAACCAGAAAAAGGAAATTTATTCTAAAAATACAAGCTTAAAAAAATACTCTCCTGTAACAAAAATAAGTTGTTACTGAAACAAGGCAAATTCTATCTTAACCAATATAACGACAAGTTTAGATATGCTTGTTCTCTAACATTTTTATCATTGTTAAATTTTAAAAAAATTCTATTAACAAAAATAAATGGTTATTAAAACAAGTAAACGCTACCACCAATATTCAAACTTCAGTGGTCAAAGGGCAGTGGCTAATCATCGTCGGCGAATCTGCTGTGGCGTATGGTCCCATCCTGGGACCAAAAGGTCTGTTCCATGCTGTAGTTCTCTAAACCACATTTTCTTAGGTTTGGAGACCAGGTCAGGCGAGAATGGTTGATTTTCTCCCTAGAAGAACACAGGTGAAACGTTTAGATTTTTGTACCAATTCAGAAGTTCCAGGATTATTACTGATAAAAATAAAATTTATTCTAGGCTCATTAATTAACTGAATTTAACATCTCCCAGCTGCAGTAGTGAAATTTGAACCAATATTTCCCAAGAAACATATCCAGTGACAATTACTGCTATCACAAGTGAGAACCAGTTTCTCTTTGCTTACTCCAGCAAAATTCACTAATTTCCCTGAAGCCTGACTGAAGGTTAATAAAGTGTGTAACTTTCTTGATTTTGTTCATTATACCCATATATAGAAACCTAAAGAGCTCAGATTTTTTTTAACAAGACTCAACTTGTCCTACTACATTCAAAGGTTCATGTGTAAAACTGACATCATTAACTGTGAAACCAAACTGATCATCTTGCCTCATCACCAGTGTTAGATACCCCTCAAACTGCAGTATCAGTTATCATTCACAATATGTGAGGATATAATTTAAAATTGCCTTCCCTTTGGCAGTGATGTGGCTCAGCAATTAGTTTCTGGTCAATGTGGAGTTACCAATGACTACAGCTGCAGTAGACCTATGGGAGTTATTTACTAAGATACTAGTGCTAAGGGATGTTGCAGTACTGTTTCATTAGCAGGTTATTTCTACAGGGACATTGGTGGAACATTTGCAACTTCCTGTTTGCTATGGGTAGACTGACCTCAGAGTATTAAACTTTGTGCCATCGCAGTTACTGATGCAGGCAATATGCAAATAATAGGACAAAGCTCACTTTTTAAATAACTAATAGAGCAGAATTGACTCTGACTGACTTTATACAAATGTATATTCACATAACCCTGTACATACATATTAATATAGAAACACAGAAATTCTCTTACACACTTTCATGCAAGCTGACTTCCAAACTTATACATGTACAGACATTTACTCATAACCAAAAGTTGTCATGAATTTATTTGCACGTGCACCTACACATGTACGTAAAAGGGAAACTGAGTGAATATATGGAAATGAAGGGCAGAAAAAAGTAAATCTGGTAAATTAAGAATATTCTACACTTGCATGGCACGATTTCTGCATCATATCTGTTGTCATCTCCCCCAGCTCACCCTTGCCCACCTCTGCATCCACACACTTCAGCCAAATATGTTCTGAAAGAGGCAGAAAAGTAGGGAAATCATCTTTGGCCAGTTTAAGAAAAATCTTTCGGCAAGTCCTCTCCAATGACATTGATGACGGAACAAGCCTCAGAAGCTTACTGACTGGGAGGTATAGCTCCCTTGCTAGGAACACATTGACATCAATCATGGTCTCTCTGAGACAGCACTCCAGACTTTCAGTCAGAAAAATCCACTTTCAAGTCCCAAAGTAAAAGACTTGTGGAAAACCTCTAGGCTGACACCACAGCATGCTAATTTGCCTTGCAACGTTTACCTGAAACTTCATTTGCTGTTTAGGTGGAAGTAAAAGATGCCAAGGCAATATTAAATGTAGAACAAGGGGGATCTCTCTAATGTCCTGACCAAAATGCATCTGTCAACCACACTTTTATTATTATTATAGTTACATTTGATTATTAAGACAGATTGCTTGAGAATTATCTCATTGCTTCTGCAGAAACTTGCTAAGTATAAATTCTGTTTCCTACATAACAAAAGTGGCTTCACTTCAGAAATACTACATTGACTGTAAAGTGCTTTGGAAATTCTTGAGGTTGTGAAAACTACACAAAAACAAGTTTCTTTCTTTTGAATATTTGCTCTCTGCAGCACCTGGGTACAGGGGTTGACAGCTCTCAGAAGAAATAATTTTTAACATTTACTCTAACCTGATCCTACTATGTAAGTTAAAATCATTCTGTTTAACCATCTAGCTTAAATAACCTATCCACATGAAGTTGAAATCTTTCCATATCCTAATGCCCTCAAAGAAATCTTATTGAAATCTGTTTTTCTAAGTAAAAAGCACACCTCTTCAAGTCCATTGCAGGAACTAATGCTTACAAACTATTTACAACACAATCAAAAACTCCAGAAGAGAGACTGAGATGTTTTCGGACATCATGTCGTTAGTATCTAATCACTTTGGTAATATAAATTAAGCTTCATTAATAATAGCCTCCCGTCACTATAATTGAGAGGCATAGGCAAATGCTCTTGGGATTGACTTACACAGCAAGCTGGTAGAATTTAGATACAATTAATAAATCTGAAATTCAAACATGATCTCATTGTGACCATGAAACCACTGTTGATTGTCACAAAAACCCATCTTGTTCACTAATGTTCTTTATAGATGGAAATTTGCTATCCTTACCTGGTTTGACCCACATGTGACTCCAGACTTATTGCACATGGACAACTTTGAAATACCCTCTGAAATGGCCTAGCAAACCATTCAGTTGTATTAAACTGCTTTGAAGTCTAATAAAAGGAATGAAAATGGATGGATCACTTGGCATTAGGCTAGGTGCCAGAAATGTTAATGGCAAAGTCATCTTCCTACCATCTGGGAGTTTCTGTCAAAGGTAGGACAGCTGATCCAACAGACCAGTCAAGCAACAGTCATACACACAAAATCATACCATATAGGCAAATTCCAGCCACTGCTATCACTGTGCCTCAGCATGACCTGTCCCACTGGCAGCAGAGACCCACCAGCAGTGGCAACACTGTTACCCAGTCAGGAGGAAGTTACTCTGTGATTCCTCAATGTTGACTCCAAACCCATGATGTCTGGTCAAAAGTGGGCAAGGAGACTTCCTGCTGGTGATCACTGACTGAGCACCCCTGCAGCTGATGAATCAGAAACCACTCTCCCCCACCCCCTGACAGTTGCAGGGGTACAGAATGTATGTCTGGGGAACATCAATTGTCTTGGCAGCTTCATTACTGAGTGGGCTGATTGAGTCCTAAAGGACATGCAGTTCGACTGGGTCTGCAGCACATGGTGGGAAAACTAACAGGAGGGAAAATTTACTTGATCTCACTCTCACGACTTACATGTTGCTTTTACATCTATCCCTTTTCAGCATTGATAGGAATGATTGCCGCAGTCCTTGTGGAGACAATGCCCCTTCCTTCATATTGAGGCAATCTTCTAGCTCAATTTGTGGCACTAGAATCACAGAATCCCAACACTGTGGAAGCAGGCCCTTCAGCCCACCAAGTCACCACCACTCTGAAGACCATCCAACCCAGACCCACATCCCCTACACTATCCCTGTAACCCTCCATTTCCCACAGCTAATCCACCTAGCTACACATCCCTGGACACCATGGGCAATTTAGCACAGACAATCCACCTAACCTGCATCTTTGGACTGTGGGAGGAAACCGGAGCACCCAAAGGAAACACAGGCATGGGAAGAATGTGCAAATTCCACACAGACAGTCGCCTGAGGCTGGAATCAAACCTGTGTCCCTGGCACTGTGAGGCAGCAGCACTAACTACTGAGCCACCGTGCCTCCTTGTTAAATAAGATAGATTAGAAACAAATCTAGTAGTTAAAAACTGAGCATTCATGAGATGCTATGGAACATCATCAGCAGCAGAATTGTAATCAATCACAATCTGTATCCTCATGGCTTGACACATTCCTCACTCTACCATTACCACTGTAGCGGATGGTCAGTGGTTCACTGAAGAGAGAGGATAACATGCCAGCAGCAGCAACAGGCGCAATGAAAAATGAGGTCCAAATGGTGATGCTACAACTCAGGACTACCTGTATGCCAAACAATGAAAGCAGCATGCAGTAGGCAGGGCTAAGTGATCAACCAGCCGACAAATTAGAGCCAAGCTCTGCAGTCCTGTTTTCTCCAGGAAAAGGCAGAAGAGGGTCCACTAACTTCCCCATCTTCATTGACGGGGCAGCCCAGCATCTCAGTGTAAATAACAAGGCTGAAACATCTGAAACCATCTGCAGCTGGAAGTGCCAAATGGTTGAGACGCCTTGGCTGCCTTTGGCAGTGACCAGCAGTGCAGATGCCAGTCTTCAGCCAATCCAATTCATTCCACGTGATATGAAGAAACTACTGATGACATTAGATACTGCAGTGGCTACAGGTCCTGACAACATTCTGGCAACAGTGCTGAAGACCTGTGCTCCTGTTTTTGCCATGCTCCTAGCTGTTTCTGTACAGCTATAACATTGGCATATACTCAGCAATGTGGAAAATTGTCCAGGCATGTCTTTGTTCAAATCCAATCCAGCCAATTTTCCTCCCATCAACCTACTGTCATTCATCAGTAAGATGATAGAAGCAGTCGATGACAATGCTGTCAAATTGCACTTGCTCAACAAAAACCTGCTCAGTTTAGTTTCTGGCAGAGATACTCAGCTTCCGATCCCATTACTGTCTTGTTCTAAACATGAACAAAAGGACTGAATACCAAATTGGAGGTGAAAGCGATTGCTCTTGATCTCAAGGCAGCATTTGACTGAGTATGACGAAAAAGAGACTGAGTAAAATGGAGGGTCATTGGGAATTACAGGACAGATGGTTGTGGTTGTTACAAATCAATCATATCAATCCCAGGACATTACTGCAAGAATTCCTCAGGGTGGTGTCCTAGACCCAACCATCTTCATCAATTTTCCAAGCTAAGATCAGAAGCTAATAATTGCAGTATTCAGAATTCCTCAGATATTTAACGAGTCCATGTCCATATAAAGCAAGAACTGGATGACATCAAGTTTTGGGCTGATAAGTGGCAAGTAAAATTTGCACGACGGAAGCGCCGGGAAATGAACATCTCAAACAAAAGAGAATCTAATTATTTCCCACTGTGATCCTATGCGCATTACCCCACTATCAATATCCTGGGGGTTGTCATTGACCAGAAACTGAATTGGACCAGCTATATAAATACAGTGCCTACAAGAACAGGTAAAAGGCTAGGGATTCTGCAGCAAGCAACTCATTGCCAAATTCCATGAAGTTTGTCCACCATCTACAAGACACAAATCAGGAGTGTGATGGAATATTCCCAACTTCTCTGGATGAGTGTTAACTGCAGCAACACTCAAGAAGCATGGCACCCTCCAAGACAAAGCACTCCATCCACCATCTTGAACATTAATTCTCTCCAACAATGACATACAGTAAGTACCAACTACAAAATGCACAGCATCAACTCACAACTTCCAAACACATAGCTTCTACCATCAAAAAGGACAGGGGTCATGGATAAATCAGGCAGCTTCAACTGCAAGTTCTCCACAAAGCCACTCAGCATCCTGACTTGGAAACATTTTTCCATTCCTTCAGTGGTGCTGGGCCAATGTCCCAGAACTGCATTCCTAACAGTGCTGTATGTACACTGACATTCCGAGAACAGCAGTGATTCAAGAAGACATCTCACCACTGCATTCTCAAGGGAAATTAGAGATGAATAACTAATGCTGGCCTAGCTAATGACACCCATAACATGTAAATGAATAAAAGAAAATGCACCATCAACTTCTAATGATTCATACATTATAACAACTAGGTACTTTTCCTACACCGCAGATTTAAAAATGCTAACATTGCAGTGCACATACATTTTTGGTTTATCTCCAATTAACTTTTAAATTAAAGCACATTTGCTAGGTATGAAGTTTATCTACCAATGCATCTAAAGCTGCCTGTAGTTTAATATTTTCAATTCAGATTCATTCTCTTCATAACTAACAGTTGTCAATGTGAATGCAATGTGATCCTCATCCAATCTGAATGCTGCTTGCTAATCCCATAGGAATGAATCTTATTTCATTGTCTTTTGGACAAACAGAAATATCAGATAGAACAGGGGTAAGTCATTCAACTCATCAAACCTGTACTGCTACACAACATAGTCACGGCTTATCATATGCCACCATCTGCCTGGGCTTCATATTTGTGAATAGCTATGGTTACCAAAAATCTATAAATCTCTAATTTAAAATTATTAATTGAGCTGGCATCTATGCTTTGTTGTGGAAAACCAATCCACACTTCAATCACACTTTTTGTGAAAAAGTATTTCTTCTGAATTTCCTTCTTTAAATGGCCTAGTTCTGATTTTAAAGCTATGGTCTCTGTCCTAGACTCCACTAGCAGACACACAACATTCTTCTTCTCTCCCCTAACAATTTCTTTCAAAATCTTAAAAATGTGAATCAGGTTATGGGAAGGGAATGTGAATCTTGTTTTTATACAATGTTTCCTCACAAAATTTTAACAAAAATCAATATTCAGTATCAGCCTGGCTAGTGTTCTCCATCGGTTCAGTAAATTATTCAACCAGACTGATGACATAGAACCTTTATTTCCAGAAGCTGCTTCAGGGTTCTCTAACAGCCCCATCTCAGTTAATGTATCACCCTGTTAATGTGTTGCCCAGCATATCAATAATGATACTTTCAGCAACTTGCTGATAACCAATGCCAAACTAATGGGATTGTCTGTTCCTGCTTTTGAGCTTTCTCTCTATAAATATTCTTATCACATGGGTTTCTCTCTCTCATTCATGTGAGCACTTTTAATTGCTAGTTAGCTGTTTAAAATACAAGCAGGGAGCTCGTAGGACATAACTCTATCTCCTTGAGCACATTTTTGTGAATATGATAAGGACTAGCTTAATCTTTTTTTGAGATCCTTTATTCTAGCTAGCACTATATCTGCACACATTTTGATATTTGCAATTTTATTATCTGCGTTGTAATATACAATTGATAACTAAGCATCATCTTCTTGAGTGAAGATTGAGTGAAAAATAACTGTTTAAAACCTCTGCCACATCCTGGGAGTCAACCCACATCTGTGGTGTAGCAAGTGATCTCATTTTTTTTTTACTTCCGGGCAATGCATTTAAATCCAGGTCAAACTGAAATAATTAAACTCTCCTTCCTCATCCAGCTCGTTACAAGGTTTAATTCCATTGATAGTCAAGTTCGTACCTTTGTTATCATTTTTTCCATTTAGAAGTCTTCACATACAATTAAGCATTGATATATTATCTGGAAAGGCTAACCCTCCATCTATTAACATAAATGAGTTTCAGCAACATAACTTTCTTGTCAAGTGTTCGTTTAAAATCCTGGTTTGATGTTAAACTACTGTGAAAACAGCATAGGACGATGTTAACATTCATAGATAAATATCAAATGGTTCCAAAAATGACATAGTGCATAAGTTGGTGTGATGATTTTCAGGACAGAAAGACCTGCTCAGAAAAGAACATGCAAGGATACCATATGAAGAAAAATCTTCAGGAATTTCTAACTTCATCTTAGATTGCTTTAAGGTGCATGGCTGCACACAATGAAATATTTTCATTATAAAGCTGCTCAACACACCTCCGAAGTAATCCTAACAAAACAGAAAATGTTGGGAACCCTCAGTAGGCCAGCATCATTTGTAGAGAGGGGAAGAGACTTAGTGCTTTGAGAATAGCCCTTTCATCTGAACTAAGCAAGGTTGTAAATGTAATAGCTTTTAAACAACCAAAATGCTTATGATAAAACCAAGAAATCAGAAACAAAAACAGAAATTGCTGGAGAAACTCAGCAAATCTGGCAGCATCCATGGAGAGAAAGCACAGTTAATGTTTTGAGTCCAGTGACTCTTCTTTGGAATTGATTCATTCTGATAAAGGGTGATTGAATCCAAGACACCAACTCTGCTTTCTCTCCACAGATGGTGCCAAACCTACTGAATTTCTCCAGCAATTTCTGTTTTTGGTGGAACAAGGTTTAGCAGATTTGAACGAGACTCATTAATAATCATGAGGAGAAAGTGAGGTCTGAGGATGCTGGAGTATCAGAGCCGAAAATGTGTTGCTGGAAAAGCACAGCAGGTCAGGCAGCATCCAAGGAACAGGAAATTCGACGTGCCCGAAACGTTGAATTTCCTGTTCCATGAATGCTGCCTGACCTGCTGCGCTTTTCCAGCAACACATTTTCAGCTCATTAATAATCACAGTTGCTACAAGAGCAGGTCAGAGGCTAAGATTCCCCAAAGCCTGTCCACCATCTACAATGCACATGGTCAGGGATGTGAGGACAAAGCAGCCCACTTGATTGCATCACATCCACAAGTATTCACTCCTTCCACCACTGGTGCTCAGTAGCAGCAGGTGTACTATCTACAAGATACATTGCAGAAATTTACCAAAGATCCTTGGACAGCACCTTCTAATACAAGAACATTTCCACCTGGAAAGATAAGACAGCAATTACATGGGAACATGGCCACCTGCAAGTTTCCTTCCAAGCCACTCACCATCCTGACTTGGAAATATACCCCTGTTGCTTCACTGTCAGTGGATCAAAATCATGGAATTTCCTCTCTATAGGCATTGTGGGTCTATCTGGAGCACATGTATTTCAATTGGCAGCTCACCACCACCTTCTCAAAGACATCTAGGGAGGGGCAATAAATGCTGACCCAGCTAATGATACACATTTTCCACTAGTGAATTAAAAACTATTTTAATTACTTCCAGTTCTATGAAAACGTTCTCCGCTTCGAATGCTGGCCATCTTTCTTTCTCCATAGTTGCTGACTAACCTGTATTGTTGTACTGTAGTGTGATATGTATTGGTATATTACTTGTTTCATTTTCAGATTTTCTAAATCTACATTCCTTTGCTATTGTCTGTTTTGATGATGTTGGTTAAGAGCAGAATTTTGGCCAGAATTCCTTTTAGTCATTGGGGTCCAAAGTACTGGGCAGACATGACCTTGATATATTATGCAAGACTACACTAGAGTGTAGACATGGACTAAGTGCTTCAGTCCTGTAGTTGCTAGGCCTCATTGGTGGGATAGCATTTAATGGAGCATTGTGTTGACCCTGTATGGGATGCAGCTATGATTCCAATGATTTTAAATTTAAAAGGACACCAGGAGTCCTAACTGATTATAACTGTGAACTCCAAACAGCCTGCTCAAACCACTGTAAACCTTCAGAGCCATGGTCATTTTGTGGTCTGTAAATTCATAATCTAAAACACAAGGACATAAAGAATTAGGAAAGTTGGATTATGTAGCTAATTTTATGGTTTATTTCCCCAAGTAGGTGCAGTACACACTATAACACGTGATAGCAACAGTCATTCAACTTTCCGGCTCCATAGTGTTAGAAACTGATGATAAGAAATGGTCAAATGAGGCTAAATTTGGGCAGAAAACATGCAAATAATTAAAATATTAATGTTCCATTAAATGTGGAAGGGTAGTTTGTTTGTGAAATGGATTCACTGACTGCAAACTGCTGACAATCATTTTCTCTCTGTAGACTTTATCTGTCAATATCGAAAGCCTCGTACTAAAGTGAACTATCACGACCGATAATTTAAATAAGGCGTTGGATGCGAAGTGTCATTTGTACCGTTACAAATATATTAGTTTGATTCTGTGAGTGGGCCTCTGGGCGGGTTAGAAACCGATTGCACGTTTCCTGTGGTTTTTATCACGTGCGAATGTAGAGTTAAATACGGCAAAGACGTTAAGGTCCTACTTACAGAGACCGAGAGCTTGGGGTGGTAAGATCATGGAGTGAAACTGGGTAATTGAACATTATGCTTTTGTATAATGTAATTTGTGTTCCGTTAAAGCGAGTTGAGATATTACTAATGTATGCAGTTTCAAAGAATTAATATAGCAATTTTAAATGTTGGGGATGTTTATTTGATCGAAATTGTATTTTTCAATTAGACTAGTTGTTATTGCGAGAGGAAATAGATTACTCGATGGCGTTTTGTTCCATATTCATTTAGTATTTTGTTGCTGGTATGTCTGTCTAACTGGTTAAGCTTCGCTTGAGTGAACGGTGGATTGTAACGGTACAGTGTGGACCGCCGGCCCCAGTGGTGGTTCCAAGAGTCACTCCCCACCCCACCCCCAAACTTGTGGAGTTTCTCGGTGTCTCCAGCCATCTCTCGAGTTCTGCTATTTAGTGCAACTCGGGGTTGCTGTCTGGAGGCCGATGGCCCACTCGTTTGGGGTTGGTAGCCAAGTGACCCGTCTCTCTCTCTCTATCTCGTCATGAACATCTTCTTCAGTAAATGTAAAATTGGGTGGATGATCTTGGGCGGGTTGCCACTCCCCTCCAGAAAATAGCTACAATTCTCTTAAAATGTAATGCGTGCGAAGCTCTATTTTGTTGAAACGGGTAAATCCACGTGTTCCCAGCACTTGCCCAGGAGATTTCAGTGGGAGTATTATTCCCCTTCGCTTCTTGAAAGCGGGAAGGAAACTTGCTGTGTAATATAAATGAATTCCATGTTAGTAACTATGTAAAACTGCGTGGTTCGGGAAGATAAGTCGAAGACAGCGCTGGAGAGATGCGGAAGAGGACCTAATGATAGACAGTGCAGTCATCCATAAAGTAGAAAGCACTACTAAACCATTCAACCCAGTGTAGTGTTTCCTACTTTATGGATGAGTGCACTGTGAGCTTCTGAGAGAAGACCAGAACATCGACTCCATCTTGCAAGAACTCTTGAAGAATATGGGCATTGATCCAGTGAGGACCTCAGTCCAATGTATTCCCGTGCCTTTCCTATCGTTGTATTTTGTACAGTTTTTTAAAAAATTATGTTTTTGGATGTTGATCTCTGCATCTAATTAACAAAAGGAGTTGGAATAAAGATTTGTTGCTCTTCTGCTGGTGTCTTATGTGACTTTTTTTTAGGAAAGAGGGGATGTGGGTTGTCTCGAGTTGGTAGGCCCTCTTTCTCTTTTTTTCCCCTTCCACCCATTCCCCCAGAAACGTTGTCCTGCTTGACTGCAGCTTCTCCTTTACTTCAGAGTAGGATCCCCATGTAAGGGATCATTATCCCCAGCCCTTGGGAGACTGCCGTTGAGGTTTCTAAACACCCCCTTTCCCCGGGCTTACAACAAACGCCTTTAATTCCGTGGGTTCTGTTTCCAACCCGAATCTCCCACATGTTTTTTTTTAACTTGGCCCTCTCTGTGTATTGACTCGAGCCTGGTTATGTACCCTCCTGTAGTTACCCCTGTGTACCTGGCTCTGGTATTACTCGTTTTATCACAAATGCATGAGGGAGCCCACTCACAACATGCTTATGGGCTGGGTTGGGCTTTACCCTAGTGCCTGGTGCTTCAGCCTTTACACCCCCAGGCGGCAGATTATAGACACGTCAACTCCACTTAATTAAACGTTTTAGTTCTGGGGAATATATGCTGGGGATCAACGTTAATCCTTGGAGACTTCTCGATCTAGAGACCATAAGCAGAAGTGTTCAGTTATCAAACTGCTGTTAATTAGCTGGGGATAGAGTGTTGGTGGTTCAAGGGAGGGGATTTCCCACAGCAGCGTATGAAGCCAAGGTCCAGGCAATTCCGCCCACGTTTTAACCACAGTTGGGGGTATTTGAGGAGGCGCTACCTTTTAACTGCGTTTAAAACCGAGCAAGTGTAGGTGGGCTTCACCAGTTTACTGTAGGAGGGGGTTAAGGTCTGAGTGAGATGATCCCATAAACTCCTGATTCAGTCCTGCGGTCACATGACAACAAGTGCGAGTCTTGTTGAGGGACCGATTTTCTAATCACTAATTTTAAAAAGAACGAAACTAATGTCAGTCATCATGCTGGAGTCCAGCCCTCCTCCATTCTCAACCGCCAGAATTGGTTGTTCTCGTGTGTTCCAGCCCCTCCTCCACAAGTCGGTGCCTTCAGTTTCCATTGACATTTCACCACTCTTGGAGATCTATGTAAATATGTGGTGGCGTCCGATTATTTAAAAAGATTGACAGGAATCTACCTCCAGAAATTAAAAAAAATCTTTGAAAAAGCTGCCGGGGAGCTATATGCTAGACTTTTAGCTTCCCCACTCCCAACCCAAACATCTTTCTGGGGATAAAGATCTCCAGTTGCACTGAGTTACGCCTTGGAAATAGTTTCCAATCACAAGGATCCGTTACAATCACAATCCAAATCATATAACAATTAGGACATTACCACCAGATCCCCCCCACCATGTATTTAGTTTTCCCCATGGATTATATCTTCCTAACTAGATTATTGTGGCGAAGTATTCACTTTTGTACAACCTCAGCCGATTTGCTCTCCCGGTTCCTAACGTTGTCTCAGCTCTAGTCACTCCAGGTTTCGCTCTGTTTTGATTCAGTAAACTAGTGCCATCTAGCGCAGCATGCAGGTACAAAATACTGCGGATGGTTGTGATCTGAAACAAAAAACAGAAAATGCTGAAATCTTTCCCCGGCAACTGCTTCTGTCGCTAAGTTATTCCATGTTAATTGCAAATGAAACGTCAGCCTTCTTGAAATACCCAGACAGCTCAGAGTTAGTGGGATTTCTCAAACCTGAGATCTATGCTCAATGCCTTATCTCATCCTCTTTAGATTTCTCTCTTTATCAACACTACTTTCTTGTCTCGTGAAGTTATCTAGATCTGGAGATACACTATTTATTGCCTCATCTGGTCTCTACAAAGTATTCTTCATTTCAAGTGTGAAGGGTCACACACTTCAACAACTTATGGATACCAGTGTTCACCACTTTCCTCTGACCTACCACTTCTTCCGCTCTGGGCACTTCTTGCGTGTCTTCACTAGCCCTTCTGGGATTCCCTTGCTTGATAATGAACAATAAGTCCTCAATAAAGTTCCAAGTTTCATACCTATCAGTCTCCACCTCAAAGTATTTCTGATAGAATACAGAACAGTGCAGCACAGGAACAGGCTCTTTAGCCTGCAATGTTGTGCTGAACGTGATGCCAAGTTAAACTAATTCCATCTGTCTGCCCATAACACACACCCCTCCATTCCTTACTTATTTATGTGCTTATCTTAAAGCTCCTTAAACATTCCTATTGTATCTGCCTTCACCACTAACTCCTGGTAGCGTGTTCCAGGCACCTACCACTCTGTGTAAAAACCTTACTCTTCACATTTCCCCCTCTTACTTTAAATGCATGCTTTTCAGTATTAGGCTTTATTTCTGTTGCTTTCACTGTTTTCACTAGGGGTCTTACCCTAAATGGCACGCCCATTCTTTCATCTTCAGACTCCTCATTCCATCTGCATCTCTGCTCCTGGGCCTTTAGCCTCGTTAAATCTTATCCTTGGAACTGTCGGTAATTCTACCCAATTATTTTCTCTCCTCACTCCCTCAAACCATTTCCCTTTGAACTTGTAGCACTCATGTCTCAAGTTGAATCCAAATATTGTCAGCATGACCACTATCGAGTTTGGTGCTGATGTTGTTGACCACTACATAGCAGAGGCTGAATGCCAGCATTGTAGTGCCTCAACCTACCTTTCTTGAACCTCGTTCCTAGCCCTGAACATCAAGCCATTGTTTGTAAAGTTATTATGGACCTCATTTCTGGAGATTCTCATTTAAAGGTCTCCAACCTCATAGCCCTCTTATATAGAACAACTTAGGTTTATTTCTTTCCTAAGGTTGACAAAGGACTGCCCTAGCAGACCCATCACTGTATCACAGAGTTGATTCCTGTTCCTAATTCAACATTATTTTATTCCCTTGTTTAGTATCTTCCCAGCCATGTCTATGACTTTTCCAGTGTATCACAGCAATTACACAGTCTTCAGCACTGTGGCCCAAACTTGCCCTTTTCAGGTTCAGTCTTTCTACACCTCCATCCTTGACCAGGAACAAAAGTCCAACCACTATGCATCTATCATTATCCTTCTCTACCTAACTGAATATGTTTTGAACAACTTCTCCTTTAACTGATTTCCTTTTTGTAAAGGGTAGCACAATAACACCACATGACTCCTGAAATATCTGCTTTTTTATAGGGTACATGGTAAGTTCTTCATTGCTGGCTGATTCAGGTGCTCTCTGCACATTTTTTTGTCCATTACACCATTGACTGTATCAGTTCTGTTTCTACTCTGACAATAAACTCGAAAATGTCACCAGCTTTGCTTTCAATTTCCACTCTGCTCATGTTTTCATATTGTTCATCTTCAGCTCTTCCCTTGTCTTTTTCAGTTTCCCATCTCCAGGTTTGGAGATGATCTATCAATCAATAGCCATCTATGATCAATTGCAGGAAGGTTTGGACAATATCCAGGTTTGGGTTAACAAGTAGCAAGTAGCATTTACACTATACACAAATACCAGGTAATAACTGTCTCCAACAAGAGAGAGTTTGATCATCAATTCTTGACTTCAATGATGTTACCATCACTGAATCCTCTACTATCAGCATCTTAGGCATGGCCATTGACCAGAAACTAGTGTGAATTAATGATATTAATATTCTAGCTACAGCAGTTCAGAGACTAGAAATCCTGTGGAGTGTAACTTATCTTCTGATCTGCAGCACACAAGCCAGAAGTGTGATGAAATACTGCCCACTTAGCTGGATAAATGCTACTACAATAACACTAGAAGCTAAACATTACACAGCATAATGTATCCTGCTAAATTGGCACCACATTCACAAACATTCACTTTCTCCACCATCGATGCTCAGAAGTAGCAGTGTGTACCATCTCCAAATTACACCACAGAAATTCACCAAGGCTCCATAACCATCAACCTCTAAGCCCACAACCATTATCATCTGGAAGAAAAAGGGCAGTAGATACATGGGAACACCACCATGTTGACCTCTAGGCTACTCGCCATTATGACTTATATATATATAATGCTGTTCCTTCAGCGCTGTTGGGTCAAAATCCTGGAATCCCTGCCTAACACCATTTTGGGCCTACCTACACCAAATGCATTCTATGCACAGTGACGTCAGCAGTAGCAAATACTCGGACAGCCCATACCAATGGAATGCAAATGTGCATTTGCCACAGTTCTTTGTAATCATTTGTAGCCAGTGCTTGGTTTTCAGTGGGGCCTCCCCTGGGAAGTTGTTCTCCTTTCCACTGGCTACGGATGAGGAGGTGTTTGTGGAGGAGACTGATAGCAAGGAGGGCACAGAGGCTGTAGTTGAGTGGGTTGGGGAGGTTGAGAGCAAGGTGGAAGTGAAGCCTTAAGGTGGAAGTGAAGCCTTACAAAGAGAATTGTTCCCCCCTGCCCCAGTGTCTTTGCAGCCAGATTTACACAGGCTGCAACATGGCTTTAGGAATTTATAATATAAAGACGAAATTGTGAAAGTAATAAGATACATGGAAATGGGTTTTGTTGACTGCAATTATACTTTTTTATTTGAATGTACGATATCCCATATGATACAGCACTCTTCCTGGTTTCTCCACGGTAGCTTGGATGGCAAATGTGGGACACCCCTGCATCTAAATATCTACTGGTTGAGTATCTAAAGTGGGCAAATTGCTGTGGAAGGACCCCCCATTTGCCCTCAATTCAGGAATTCCCTGCCAGAGCTGCTGTCCCTCAATCTGTCAGCAATTTTCCAGGATCATTGAGGCAAATGGATAGGAGGAAGATCTTCGGTGATACTAACAAGCCGAGAAGGCTTTGATCAGCGAAAACGAAGATCTCCATTCATGGGCAGGTGACAGACAACTTTCTGAGTGAGTGCTTTCATTACTTAACAAAAGATTAACAAGCTTTATGAACTTACGAACATCGAACATAAGAGCTAGGAGCAGGAATAGGCCACTTGGCACCTTGACTGTGCTCCACCGTTCGATAAGATCATGACTGATCACTTCATGGATTCAGTTTCACTCACTAGCCCGCTCACCATAACCCTTCATTCCTTTACTGTTCAAAAATTATTGATAACATTCAATGAGGCAGCCTCAGCTGCTTTGCTGGGCTGGGAATTCCTCAGATTTACAACCCTCTGAGAGAAGAAGTTCCTCCTCAACTTAATCCTGAATCTGCTCCCTCTTATTTTGAGGGGGAATTATTTTATGAAGACATTATACCTCATAGAATCCCTAAAGTGCTGACAGAGGCCATTCAGCCAACCGAGCCTGCACTGATCCTCTGAAGAGCATGCCCCCCAAGTTCAACCACACCCATAACCCCATGTTTACCATAGTGAACCCACCTCGCTTGGACACTATGGGGCAATTTAACCTGGTCTATCCACCTAACCTTTGGATTGTGGGAGGAAATTGTGGGATTGTGGGAGCACCCAGAAGAAACCCACACAGACACAGAGGGAATGTGCAAGCTCCACCCAGGCATCCAAAGCTGGAATCAAACCTGTGTCCCTGGTGCTGTGAGGCAGCAGTGCCAACTATTATGTCACCCCTCTTTTGTGTTTTACTTAGCTGAAGCTTCTCCTTGCTACCAGCTCATCACTATAGTAGCTCCAGCTTATATCTCAGATGAAGAATAAATGGATTTGCAACAGCATCACCACCTATAAAGAGGCAGGATCCATAACATAGGACCTTCAGTCAGACAGTGTTGGCACTCAAGTGCCTCAGGAGGTTTAGGTTTTCATGGCAGGTCATTACTGACATTTACAGCTTCTTAAAACATTACCTATTTCTTACTGAGCCTATGGCAATGTATTGCTAGTAACCATCGAGGTGCCTGTTATTAGAAGGCCAGCTCCCAGGTCCCCTCCTCTTATTGTTACGGTGTTCTCTTTTATAAGGAGAGTTATGAGTGTTTGTGATGCTTTGTGCAGGCAACAGGAAAGGACAAGCACCATATCTGTGGATGATGATGTAAGCCTAAGTCAATCAATTTTGATCTTCTAATCCTTATTTTTGAACGGTTGAGTAACTCCCCACCCTCTGTAAAAGTTCTCCAACTCTACACCCTTGCTCACACCTGCGACTCTAAGGTGTGTAGAATGTAAACAAGAAACAATAATAACAGCTTGTGTTAAAGTAATGCCTTTAACATCATGAAATGTCCCAAGGCATTTAACAGGAGCAATGTAGAACAAAGGTATAAGCCATAAGAGGAAATATTGGGCTAGAGATTAATGTCCCTGCTGGATGTGTTTTTGATGAGGAGGGCATGTAATATAGATCGAGTGGCTAACCCCTACCACCTTACCACCCATTTCCAGTTCATTTCCTTTAGAGAAAAGTGATGCTGAAGTTCACAGCCTGCCCACCATATGTAACTTCATAATTAAGGGTTAACTAAGCTTTATTAAGCTTGACTCCAATGTTACTGCCTATGCCATAAAACAGTTCTACACACAAGTGACAATGGGATTCCTGTTTTTTTAATGACGTGTTTAAGATGGTGGGAAGGAAGGGAGTACTTTCTTTAAGGGATACCCTTTACCCATTGAGACATTCATGCTGATATGATCGTACCCCCTTCATCCTATCCCCATGTGTGGACCACTTGATCCTCACATCTTTCCTGAGATTTAAAATAAGACCTTTGCCTGAAACATCCCCCCATTCCCCCTGCAACTTACCTGACTCTGGAATCCATTGGGCATTTTTGTGGACCTGCCTGTAGTACCAGTAGTGACCGGAGTAGTTCTGCCACAGCAGCTCCAGTGGGTGGGACCTCCTCCCACTGAGGGGCAGCAGTCTTATTAACCAGCAGCACTTTACGAGTGTGGGACAGGCTTGTTGTCGGCATGTCAGCTTGCCACAGACTGCCGCTCTGGAGAGTGTAAGCCATCCCCCCAATAAATTTCTGCCCATTATGTCAAATTTTCAGAGGTTGCTTGAAGAGATAGTTGTTATGGACTGTCTTAAAGTAGGAAAGTGAGACAAAGAGGTAGAAAGGTATGAGGAGTGCATGGAACTTAATACCCAGGCATCTGAAGGCATGACCACCATTGGTGGAGCAATTAAAATTGAGAATGCGCTAGAGGCCAGAACCACCCTGGAGGGAAGTACAGTGATAGGGATGGGTTTGGCTATTAGGGATTTGAAAACAAAGTTGAAAATTTTTAAATCAAGATGTTGCTTGACTTGGAGCTGATGTGGGTCAACGAACACAGGGCTGATAGGGGATTGGGACTGGCTGCAAGAAATGGACAGACGAGTTTTGAATGACTTTATGCTTACAGATGGTAATACGTAAAACATTAGCAGCAGTAATTGGGAATACTTGCGTCTAGAGATAAGAAAGGCATGCATAGGGGTTTGTCAGCTGATGAGCTGAGATGCAGTGATGTCAGGCAATGTTGCATGTTAGAAGTATATTGAAAGACAGGAGGAAAGAGAGAGCCTGCAACACCCTGGTAGTTGTAGTCTGCAGCCTCGTTCTCTCCAATGCTCTACAGCTTCTCTTTGCCAATTGTCCTGAGGTGCTGTTGGAATCATGTCAGGATCCATTCAATGTGGATCTGTCCTTGCTCACTTCAAGATTGTGTGCCAAATACTTCTGCACAAAACAAAATTGATTAATCTTTGCCTTGGTGAAACAATTTCAAGAAGTCTTAGGCAGACTCAAATTGATTGAATCTTTAGTTGCAATAAATTATATTGACAACTGTTGGTGAGAATGAATGAGGTAATAACTAAGGTAGAGTTTGTTGGTGACATTTATTGACTCATGGCCATGATTGACTCTTGGCCTACCTCACTGGAGAAAATGGCACCATTATTTCATTACTCTGCTGAGAGCGTCAAGCAACTACCAACTACCAACTAAAAATGCCAGTGCAGGCATGATGAGCTGAATGCTCTCCTTCAGCCCTATGTAACTGTGAGCTAAAGGAAACTAATTTGCCAAGAGGGCATTAGAAACATTTGAGGGCATGAGTGTAAGAATAAGTGGGGCAAAGAAGTCTCTCATTCCGATTTGAGGAAAGGCATTAAAAGTGGAGGAGGTCGGATTGGTAATGTTAGGACTAATGTAGGACAGTGCTATGTTGTGTGTATGTGTGTGTGTAGGGGGGTGGGGGTGGAGATGTGTGGGGGTTGGGGGGAGGGTGCGGGGCAGGTGGGAGCGGTAGGTGTAAGAGTTGGAGAACAAAGTTCCCTGGCACTGGAAGCAGTCTTACAACTTTGAGCTAATTTGACCCATCCTCAAGAACTTTGTATATTCATTAATTAAACCTGAACAGTAGCATAAGGTTCAAAATGGCAAGTAATTCCTTTAAGACTGATTTAATCTGTGAGACAGTAAAGGCTAAAATTCTGGTATCTTTACATGGTGATGGTGGGTGGGTGAGTTTGAGTTGGGGCACATTTGTACACTGTGTTGAGGTGTGAGGTGTTTTCAATATTTCAATTCAGCTCCTCAAGAGGCACTGCATTCTTTGACTTAAGTTGCATTTCAATCCACTGAACAGTTTAATTCAAAGATTCACTGTGAATTTGAACAGTGGGCACATATCTTGACAATTAAGGCACTTTACCTCTCATTGTCATTAATGATCATCAAACATGATTCCTGGCAGTGACCGTCCAGAGATTTTTCACGATAACAAAATACTAAAGCCAGATAATGTGATTGCTGGAAGTAGAGCCCTGTACTAGATCTCAAAAACCAGGACAATGAGACAGAGACCCCTAATACTGAAACAAATGATGGCATACACATTATCAAACAGCCAGTAGTTTTCCATGGATCAATTATTTAGTTGCTGTTTCTGAAGCCAAAGCTTGAGCTTAGTGTAGGGGGAGAGCAGTAGAAAGGGAACAGGGATCAATTTTCAAACTTAATTTTCAGAGTACAGTGAAAGAGTGAGTGTAGAAAGAGATGAGGAGGAACCTTGAGTACAGAAGCAGAGATATCTTGCTGAAGCTGTATAGACCCTTATTAAGACCACACCTGGTGTACTGTAAAAAATATAGAAGAATGCGGTGCCCTCTTGCCATAGAAGTGCAGCAAAAGTTCACCAGATTGATTCTGAAATAGATTATTGAGTCAGGTGAGAATCAGCTGTTTATGCCTGTAATGAGAAGAGTTTAGAGGAATGATCAGGGATATCATAGAAACATATAAAATTCTGATAGCCAGGACGGACTGAACACACAGATGATATTTTTCCTGCCTGAGGGTCCAAAACAAGGTGTTATGGTTTTATGATATGGGATGGGCCATTTAGAACTGAGATAAGGAGAGATTTTTTTCACTCAGGAAGTGGTAAATTTATGGAATTCTCTGCCACATAGGGCTGTGGAAACAAGGTCCCTGAATATAATTAAGAAATAAATATTAAGAAATAATATGACATGCAGCATATTTTAACTGGTGGAGTGTCACAGAGACCAGTGCCGGAAACACATTTATTCATGGTATATATTACTAACTCAGGTGAAGAAAGTAGAATATATGATAGCCAAGTTTACAGATGACACAAAGATAGATGGGAAGGTAAATGGTGAGGATGATACAAAGAATCTGTAGAGATACATAAGGAAGTCAAATGAGTGAACAGTACTTGGCAGATGGAATATAATGTGAGGTTATGCATTTGGCCGGGAGAAGGGGAGCTGAATATTATTTAAATGGAGAAAGACTGCAGAAAGCTTAAACATAGAGGGGTTTGAGGGCCTTCATTTATGAATCACAGCAAGCAAGCATCCAAGATCAGTGGGTAATAGGGAAAGTAATTGGAATGTTGGCCTTTACTTTAAAGGAGAGAAATTATCAAAATAGATTTGAAGAAGAGTCAAATTTGGCCTTGAAATGCTAACTGTGTTTCTCTCTCGAAACTTGCTGCCAAGCCTACTGAGTTTCTGCAGCATTCTCTGTGTTTGTTTGAAAGAAAAGGGACATCTTGCTAAATCTATATAAAGGAATGTTGGACCACACCTACAATTCCATGAACAATTTTGGTCACTTAATCTAAGGAAAGATATACTGGAACTGGTGGCAGTCCAGAGAAAGTTCACCAGTGTGTTCCCAGGTATGGAGGGATGTTCTTATGATGACAAGTTCAGTAGGCTGGGCCTGTACTCATTGGTGTTTAGAAGAATGAGAGGAAATCTTATTGAAGTACACAAGATTCTTAAAAGACTTGACAGAATAAATGTGGAGAGGTTGTTTCCTCTTACTGGAGATGCTAGGACATAGGACATAATCTTAGAGAGGGCTGCATGGTAGCTCAGTGGTTAGCACTGCTGCCTCACTGCACCAGAGACTCAGGTCTGATTCCACCCTTGGGTGTCATCTATGTTGGGTTTGCACATCCTCCCCCTGTCTGTGTGGGTTACCTCCCACAATCCAAAGATGTGCAGGATTGTGTGGATAGGTGAATTGGTTAGGTGAATTGGCCATGCTAATTGCCTGGAGTATTCAGGGATGTGTAGGCTATGTCATTAGTCAGGGGTACATGCAGAGTAATAGGGTAGCGGAGTGGATCTAGGTGGGTTAATCTTTGGAGGATTGGTTTGGACTTGTTGGGCTGAAAGGCTTGTTTCCGCACTGTCGGGATTTTAATTCTATTCGCATAGTCCTGTTTGAACAGAGATGAGGTGGTATGAGGTGCAACATATGACCGCATGTCAGTATTCACACATATAGTAATCATTAGGCTAACTGGACAGACATACTCAACCAACCTAGGTGACACAACCTCACCTCTACACTTCACTGGGCACATATGCATCACAAACCCAGCACAGAACTACTAGCCTAAGTAGTTTAAACTTGCTGTATAAATGGATTCACCACTGGCCCACCACATACATGTGTATCACTAGCCATCAGCCACATACTCAGTTATAGCCCACACACAGTAAGTACTACCCCAACAGTTACTTACTCACCACAAGCCCAAAACTATTCCAACAGCCACAATAGGAGCTGAATGGTTTGTTTCTCTTTGGTGTTGTTTCGAAGTTGTATTATGAAATTTAACAGAATTGTTCAGATATATATTATCCCAGTGATTCTTTATGAGATGTCTAAATGAATTGAACTGATGGGATGGCTGTCTAGTTCATCATTGTTCAACTGCTTGGAAAAGGAAAGTGCCAACTGTCTCACTGGCATAGCTATGTTTGAGCTAATCAAGTCCCAGACCCCAGACAATAAATAGATTCCAAGTAGTTTAAGTACAGAATGGTTGACTTGTGGAGTGTTCATGAGTTGGCCTTACAATCGAGTGCCCGTTGGGCAATATTGGAGTGTAGGTGAAGAATGTCTATTTGGGTTACAAAGACAGAAATTGCTGGAGACATTCAGCAAGTATGGCACCATCAGTAGCGAGGGAAATAGAGGTAATGTTGCAAGCCTCACGACCCTTCTTTAGAATGATGTATTCGGGTTGCTAAGGAGTGAAGGTTCTGAGAGATACTGACTGTTGTTAATGTGTGTTAAATGCATTTTGAAGAACAGTAAGCCGATGATGTAAAATTTGAGCATGTATGTGACAGGAAAAGCGGTCTGCATGACTCCTAACATGCTTTTGTAATAACTTGTGTACTTACACATGCTTTTGTAATAACTTGGGTACATATATTTGTGACACATTCATATACCAACATCATACTTATCTTTCATAATTCTACATACAATTGGACATAGAACTATACAGCACAGGAATGGGCCCTTCAGCCTACGATATGATACCAGCAAACTGGAAAGTCTAAGTACTGTTGATGAGACTATGATAGAGGATATGGTTTACATGTTGCAAAGCATTCTTGGTTTATTGGGTATTAGTGACATCAATCTCACAGACATTCCTGGTGTTATGTTAGCTCCAATAAAGCTTGTCTATTGGATGTGCTTCTATCTCTTCAATCTATAAATTTGAAACAAAAATGAAGGATAAATGTTATCCAAATCTGAATAGTGAATTTCAGGAAGGGTGGAAATCTACCATTCTCACATGGCCTGGCTTGCATCTACCTCCAGACTCACAGCAATGGTGTTGACTCTTAACTGCCCTCTGGTCAATTAGGGATGGGCAGTACATTCTGGCTGAGCCTGCTACGCCCATGCCCAACAACAAAACAACAAAAGAATTCCATTTCTTTAATAAAGAAAATCCACCATGATCTGTGAATACAGGCCAAACCAGAAAACCAAGAAATTCAAAAAAAGTGTCAACAGCTGTCAAAAGGCTGACAGCTCTAAAATAAAATTGAAATTAATTGCAAATAAGCAGTTGCTGTAATTCATAGATTCACGACTTTACAAAAGGAATAAAAATCAAGAACTATAAATACCTAAGGGACCTTTTGCTCATCTGCAGAATAAAACTAACATGCACCATTCAGCTCAATCAGAATTATTTCCAAGTTGTCATGTTGATATAACTCCATACAATTCATAACGAAATCCAATTGAAGGCCTGAATGAGAGATGTATTTGTTATGGAACTTTGGAGCATGTTTTAGACCCTTTCTTTCTGTAGAAATTATTTCTTTTGAGCTCTTTTACAATTCAAAACTAAAATATTTTGAAGGAAAACAGAATGACACCAAACAGAAGAATGTAACAAATGGGTGGCACAGAGGCTCAGTGGTTAGCACTACTGTCTCAGAGCTCCACACTCCAGGTATGATTCCACCCTTGGGTGACTGTGTGTGGAGTTTGTACATTCTCCATGTGTCTGCACGAGTTTCCTCTAGGTGCTCTGGTTTCCTCCAACAATCCAAAGTTGTGCAGGTTGGGGTGGAATGGCCATGCTAAATTTCCCATATCATCCAGGGCTGTGCAGTCGAGGGGGGTTTGCCATGATAAATGCAGGGTTCTAGGGATAGGTAGAGGTCTGGGTTGGATGCTCTTCAGAGGGTCAATGTAAACCTGATGGGCTGAATGGCCTGCTTGAACACCGTAGGGATTCTATGATAACAGATCATTACATGTTCAGTAGTACCTATTTTGTATCCAAACCTTCACAATCACAGAGGTACTCTACATCTTCCAGACACAGTACACAGAGATTCTGCAGTTATTCAAGTCTCAAATGTTTTCTCAAACATCACAGTTTATGCCAGCATTTGGGGCAGCACAGTGGCTCAGTGGTTAGTACTGTTGCCTCACAGTGCCGGGGATCTGGGTTCGACTGTCTGTAGAATTTGCACATTCTCCCAGTACCTGTGTGGTTTTCCTCCGGGTGCTCTGGTTTCCTCCCACCATCTAAAGATGTGCAGGTTAGGTGAATTGGCCATGCATAGTTGCCATTGTGTTCAGGGATGATGGCTAGGTGCATTAGTCCAGAGTAATTGTAGAGTAATAGGGGAATGGGTCTGGGTGTACTTGTTGGGCTGAAGAACCTGTTTCCACATTGTAGGGATTCTATATTTTCCTGTTTTTCATAAGTAAAGCTTTTAAAATGCTGTAAACTCAGGCCTTTGAGCTTTAATTGCTCCACATTTGTGACCTTGCCTTCAGTTACCCAGGACCAAAGCCCTTAAAATTCCCTCTCTAAACCTCCACACTTCCCTACCCGTCTCTCCTCCATTCAAACTCACCTTAAGACCTACAACATGTTTTGGACATCTGCTCTAACAGCATGTTGTTAGTCTCGATGTCCAGTTTTATTTCTGTAAGCGGCTTGTTTTATTGTGTCAAACATGCTACATAAGTATCAATTATTATTCTACTGCTTCTGAAATATGAGATATACAATTACATGAAAATAATAACATAATCTGAGAAGCAAATAAGCTGCTCCAACTGTTTCAACTCCATTGCAAGGTAGTTGCAGCACAGTGGCTCAGTGGTTAGCACTGCTGCCTCACAACACCAGGGAGCCGGGTTTGAGTCTCACCTCGGGTGCCTGTCTGTGTGGAGTTTGCACATTCTCCCTGTACCTGCGTGAGTTTCCTCCCACAATCCAAAGATGTGCAGGTCAGGTGAATTGGCCATGCTAAATTGCCCATTGTGTAAGGAGCATTAGTCAGGGATAAGTGTAGGGTAGGGGAATGGGTCTAGGTGGGTTACCCTTTGGAGGGTCAGTGTGGACTTGTTGGGCAGAAGGGCCTGCTTCCATGCTGTAGGAAATCTAATCATATTTCTAAACATGAGAACGAACATCATTTCAAAGCAGAATAATTCACTTTTCAGTGATCATCCCCAGGCTGTGAAGTGTCAACCACATTACTGTGGGTCTGGAGGCACATTTAGGCCAGATAAGGTGACAGTTTCTTTCCTTGCATGTGCTGTGATGAAACAATGGTGTGCATTTTAAAGTCTGCTTAAAATAGCACTTGGAATGACAGTTCCTGGAAGAGCTGCTTTTTCTTTGACATCTTCTATGGTCATCCTATACCAGTTCTTCTTTCACTTCTCTCTTTCTCCTCATTCCACTACCTAGCGTTAAGTCTTTGAGTTTTTGTCTCAATGAGTTAAAGCCAGCTTTATCCGAACATGTTTCCCATTCCGTATCCAACCCTCTGGATGGTGTTTCACTTATTGAGAATGTCCAACTTCCTTGACATTGAGATCCTGCTGCTGTACTGAAAGCCTGCATCATGACTGTTATGAGGAGCCGATGTTGTTTCTTGCTATGCTGAGTCTGTACCTACCACCATAACACCTAACCTTTGCTTCATAAAGGAGAAACCAAAAGGACCTCATCTGTTACTAGAGCCTCTGAGGGTTTAACCTGCTCCTTCAGCCTCTGTCCCCACCACCCCACGATTATTTTTGTGGTTCACTAGAATCATAAATGCAACACGAAATGGACAGAAGGCAAACAAGAACAGAGCATACTCTCAACCCCGTAGCTGGTCTGAGACTGCATCTCCTGGCTGCTGTGCCAGGTCACCTGACCTATGTCTTTTAGGGGCTACACCACAACTACATACAGAACACTCCTCTCCCTTTATTTCCGTATTCCCCTTATAAATATACATATAACAATTCCAAATATTACACAAGGATTGTCGCTAACATGATCAGAAATACATAAAAGAAAGCATAGAAAAAGAAAACAACCCTTCCATTGATACATTGACATGATTAGTCTCTCAGGGGGATGGCAATTCTTCAAAGACCATCTCCTCACCTCAGGAACCTTTTCTAATGTAGTCTCCCAGGCTTCCATAAGCTCCTGCTGCTCTGCAGGCATACCCCTTGCTGATTGGTTGTTGTTGCCTTGTGATTATTGTCTCCTCCCTGGGTATGGTCAATCCTGGCTAAGAGACATATTACTTAGTTGACACCAGTGGTCCTATCTGGACTGGTACAGTATTCAGAGTAACATCCTCCTACTGGTGAGGTCCAGCAGCTGGCTGGTCCTTGTCTCTCCAGATCAATTCATCCTTAGCCTGTACCGTATATGGCAACGGTTCTGTTTGAGCCACCACCACCACCACCACTGGGACCCATTTTCCCCAGATGTTTAATTCTGGGCCAAAACAGCTTCTCCTCTTTTTCCCTTGATCACCATGTTCCTCCCTTTCTGACCATCTGCCATTTGGTCTTCCACCTCTCTGATCTCTTCTGGCCGCAGTGAGTCAAACATCGTTCTCAGCTGGTAGTAGGACATTAAGGATGCTAGGAGAAAGTGAGGACTGCAAATGCCGGAGATCAGTGTCAAAGAGTCTGGTGCCGGAGCAATTTTGTGAGATTTAACAATGTCAAGAACATTTCTAGGGCGTGGGTGGTTAGCAGGAGCATTCTAGGTGACAGAAGCCCTGCAGCCTTGATTCCCGCCCCTACTGCGCGGACAGGAGGTTATTACCGAAAGAAAACAGAAAAGGCTGAAAGCTTAATGTTTTGCATTCCACCTTGAAAGCACCCGGGCGTGGCAGATCTCTGTGCCTGGCAATCCAGAGCAATTAATAAAAGACTTAACAAAACAAGAACTTTTTACATGTCGGGGGTGGTGAGCAGGAGCATTGTGTGCCCATGTCCCAGCCCTGAGTCTGGGCACCTACCTGAGGGAGAGCAGGAGGCTATTTCTGAGATGAAAAGACTGCGATGACTATCTGCCCAGTCCACCCCAAAGTCCTACAGGAGTGGCATGGCATTGCTCTGTGACTGACCATCCAGAGCAATTAAAAACCATTAAGGACACCACCCAGCACTGGGTCGTCATCAGTGCTATGTTCCTGTACATGCTTAGGAGCTTGTTGAATTGCTAAGCTAGCAACATTGAGGCCTGCTTTAAGGTTAGGACGAATCTCCCTGCCTGGATGTTTGTTGCAGGGTGATATGGAGTTTATCTCACATGTCTGACTCCATAATCTTTCAGATAATCCTCAAACTCCTGCGCCACAAGCTGTGGAAGGTTGTCACTCATGACTTTGTGAACCTGGCAAACATTTCATCCAGTTGTTCAATTTTTGCTTCTGCTGATATTGATTCCATGAACGCCACCTCAGGCCACATGGAGTGGATATCCATAACCACTAGTGACATGCGACCCTGTACTGATGCTGCAAAATTGACGTGAATCCACTGCCACAGTGACTGAGGCCACTCCCATGGATGAACAGGAGGAAATAGCAAAGCCTTCTTTACTTATAATCAGTATTCGCATGATCCTGCTTTCTCTACAAATATCTCCGCATTCAACCACCAAAAGTAACACCTGGCTATTTCTTTAATTCGCACCATGCTGGGTGTCCTCAGTGCACTTGCTTCAGTACTTTCCTCTTAAATGGGGGATAACAAGTCTTATTCCCCAGACTAAACACCTATCTGATATGGACAACCCCCATCTCTTGGATATAATCTATGCAGTTTCTATGACAAGTCCTTCTTCTCAGTCCTAAAGTCTACCACTAGGCTCAAGACTAGGTCATTCTGGGTAGTATTCTGAGACTGACTCGCTGACACCGGTATCTTGTCTTCCTAGGAAAATTACATAATTTTTCAATTCCAATGAGGAACATTATTTCCTGATAGTGGTACCCTTGACAAAGCATCTGCATTGCTGTATTTCTCTGACTTTCAGTATCTGATTTGACATGAGTAGGCTGACAGAGCCAGTGCTCATCTCTGCAGGTGCCAACATTGATCGTATTCCCGTAAACAGGCCAAAAATGGAGGTTAGCAGCCTGTGGTCTGTTGGTAGCACAAAATGCCTGTTGCAAAAGGAATGGTTGAACTTCTTAATACCGAATACAATGCACAATCCTCCCTCTCCACTTTGGCATACTTCTCCTCTGTTGTGGTTAGTGATGATGCGAATACAATGGGTCGTCCATCTCCATTCAGCAAGATATGTGACAGTACAGCGCCAACCCCATAAAGTGAGGTGATGCAACTTTGGGTTGAAATAAGTCAACACTTCCAACCTTGTTTAGGGCTTGCTTCACCTCCCGGTAGGCCTCCTCACGTTCCTGGGCCCATTTCCACTGTCAGCCTTTTCCCAGCGAGTCATGCAGGTGATTTTGCACTGTTGCCAGATCAGACAAGAACTTGCCATAGTAATTCACAACGCTCAAAAACTATCGCAGCTGAGACACATTCTCTAGTCTAGGGGCCTTCGCAATTACCTCCATCTTCTTGGGAGCCTTTTGTAGTCTCTCACCATTAATTACATGGCCCAGGTACTCTATGGGGTCTTTAAAATACTTGGACTTCTTCCTTTTTTCTTGCAGACTGTGTGTTTGCAACCTTTTTAAAAGTTTTTTTTTCTAGGCTTTTCAAATGCCCCTCTTCAGAGGATTCAGTAACTAGAATATTATCCAGATAATACTAGACACCTGACAATCACTCAAAATTTGGTCCATGGTCTCTGTGATAGAGCTGGCGCTGATGTGATGCAAAAATGTAATTGCTTGCAGCGGAACATGTGTCACTTACATTAGCGATGGCTAATTACTCCTTTTTAACTCCCATCTACAAGTATGCCTGCAACAGATTCATTTTTGAGAATTTTGTCCCCCCCAACCAGTTTACTGAACAGATAAATGCGAGGTGCTGCATTTTAGGAAAGCAAATCTTAACAGGACTTATACACTTAATGGTAAGGTCCTAGGGAGCGTTGCTGAACAAAGAGACCTTGGAGTGCAGCTTCATAGCTCCTTGAAAGTGGAGTCGCAGGTAAATAGGATAGTGAAGAAGGCGTTTGGTATGCTTTCCTTTACTGGTCAGAGTATTGAGTACAGGAGTTGGGAGGTCATATTGTGGTTGTACAGGACATTGGTTAGCCACTGTTGGAATATTGCGTGCAATTCTGGTCTCCTTCCTATCGGAAAGTTGTTGTGAAACTTGAAAGGATTCAGAAAAGATTTACAAGGATGTTGCCAGGGTTGGAGGATCTGAGCTACAGGGAGAGGCTGAACAGGCTGGGGGCTGTTTTCCCTGGAGCATCGGAGGCTGAGGGGTGACCTTATAGAGATTTATAAAATTATGAGGGGCATGGATAGGGTAAATAGGCAAAGTCTTTTCCCTGGGGTCGGGGAGTCCAGAACTAGAGGGTATAGGTTTAAGGTGAGAGGGGAAAGATATAAAAGAGACCTAAGGGGCAACTTTTTCACGCAGAGGGTGGTATGCGTATGGAATGAGCTGCCAGGGGATGTGGTGGAGACTGGTACAATTGCAACTTCTAAAAGGCATTTGCATGGGTATATGAACTGGAAGGGTTTGGAGGGATATGGACCGGGTGCTGGCAGGTGGGACTAGATTGCGTTGGGATATCTGGTGGGCATGGACGGGTTGGACCGAAGGGTCCATGCTGTACATCTCTATGACTCTATGTGGAAGTGGGTATTGATCCACACACAGGGCTGGGCTAGGTTGACTGTGACTTTAAAGTCACCAGAAATCCTCACTGCGCTGTTTTTAAAACAGAAACCATTGGAGTGGTTAGTTTTTTCGATGCTTCCAGGTTCACCAGCTGTTCCAATTCTGCCTCCACTTCAGGCCCATGATGAACAGTAAAGAATGTACCTTCAGACACCTTGAAAGGAGCCTCCTGCTTCAACTGAAGTTTAATTTCTACTCCTTTCATTTTGAGTCATAGAGATGTACAGCATGGAAACAGCTGGTCCAACTTGTCCATGCCGATCAGATATCCCAACCCAATCTGCCAGCACCCGGCCCATATCCCTCCAAACTCTTCCAATTCATATACCCATCCAGAAGCCTTTTAAATGTTGCAATTGTACCAGCCTCCACCACTTCCTCTGGCAGCCCATTCCATACACGTACCACCCTTTGCGTGAAACAATTGCCCCTTAGGTCTCTTTTATATCTTTCCCCTCTCACCCTAAACCTATGCCCTCTAGATCTGGACTCCTGCACCCCAGGGAAAAGACTTTGTCTATTTATCGTATCCATGCCCCTGATGTTTTTATAAACCTCTGTACGGTCACCTCTCAGCCTCTGACGCTCCAGGGAAAACAGCCCCAGCCTACTCAGCCTCTCCTTGTAGCTCAAATCCTCCAACCCTGGTAACATCCTTGTAAATCTTTTCTGAACCCTTTCAAGTTTCAGAACATCCTTCCGATAGTAAGGAGACCAGAATTGCACGCAATATTCCAAAAGTGGCCTAAACAATAGTACAGCCACAACATGACCTCCCAACTTCTATATTCAATGCTCTGACCAATTTCCCCCAGGGTTCCCTTTATACCTGTCCAACAATCTCTCACAAACTTGTTTTGAGCCCACTATTAACCAAGCCCCAATTTAGCTTTAATTTCAATAACCAGGAGCATCCAAATAATACAGGTCAGTCACCATTCACTACATATGGAGGCAGTTTGACATACTGGTCCCTTAGCTGTACTTTTACTAGCACATAGAATAAGTAGTGCCACTGAAAGGCCGTGTATGTCCGTAGAGTAATCTTGACAGGCTTTTACAGCAGTGCATGTAACTTTTCCCCGTATACTGATTTGGGAACCAGAGTTACTGTTGAACCCATATCCATTTTCATCTTTCTGGTCTTACCCTTTAATTCAGGAAGAACCCAGAAATGATTAGCTTCACTCCATACCAACACGATGTTTAACTGAAACTCAGCTGACCCTGGCCTTTTGGCTTCTCCCGGAGACCCAACTGACTCGGAGACTACTCCCTGGCTGGTGGCATGTATCTTATACTGTGTTCTCTGAATCGTCTCCTTTAGACACCCCTTCTCTTGCTTGAGTTGTAATTTTGGGCGAGACTGCCTACTTGCTGACACTTGTAGCACTGGGCTTCTTGAGTCCAACACATTGACTGCTTGTGACCACTCTTGCCACATCTGCAGCATTCTACAGTTAGTACTGCAATCTGCTGAGGTTTCGCTACTCTATGTATCAGATATCCAGATTCAACTGTATTGCTTTGCTGGTGGCCAACTCCATTAAGGGTAGCAATGTTCAACGCTGTCTTGCAATCTAGGTCTCTTCTCGTTAGTAGCTTCCGTTGGGTGGCTTCTTGTTGGGAGTCACAAACCAAAATGGCCCCACAAGGCGCCCTCCAAATTCACTAAACTCTTTAAGGCAGCCACAGATTGGACTATGGACTGTCCTTCATGTTGTATTTGTTCATAAAAGCAGAAATATTCCATGATCATCAGTGGCTTTGGAGCAAAGTAGTTCCCTAACACTTCGCATAGTTCTTAATGTGACTTCTGTGTGGAATTTTCTGGTTGCACTCGACTCGTTAGAATCGTGAATATCTTGCTCCCTATGGTATTCAAGAAAAGTTGTAAAATAATGTCTTTGGCCACCTTATTCACCTTTAAAAATGTGTCAAAACATTTGGTACACAGCACCCAACGGTCTCCTTAACAAATGGTCTAATCACTCCATCAGTTTGTTTTCCCACTAGCAAAATTGTATTCCCCACTCAAGTCTAGTAGCCCTAGTCTCCTCAGTGAATGGCTCTGCATCGGCTGCTCCATCAATATCTGTGTCAACACACTGTACATCTCTAGTTTCGCCTGTAATCAAGCCCCCTTGCGACTGCTTTAAGTGACGACTTCAGTAAGCTCTCGGTTTGGTGCTCCTCTCTTCATCTCTTCATCCTATAGCTCATATCCCCTTACGAGCATTGCCCTCGGCAATACCTCCACAATTCCACGCTATTTTCAAAGTCTGGGTGACGTCCTTCCTCCCAATTTTAAAAAATGCCCCTCACCCACAGTTTGTGGGCCAGATCCCATTCTCGTTATGAATTGTTGCGAATGTGGTTCCCTAGAACCATAAATAAAAAACACGGTAGACTGAGGATAAACTGGAACAGGGAATACTTTATTGTGTGCCCTCTCAGCTCCACAATTAGTTTTAGACTACTCCTCTATCTCTTCCTCTGGCTCACCCAACCCATTGTCTTAAAGGGGCAGCACACGCACAATGACATACATAATACCAACCCTACTCTTTGGGCTCCAACTTATTCTTGGAGCACCATGTTATCTTAGCCTGTCTCTGGAAAGCCTTGCAGCTCTGATCTCTCACATCAGTTCGCTATGTCTAGCCTGCCCTCAACACCCAAATGTTCCAGCTGCTGTTGGAGCATGTGGGGTCCTATCTTGTTAATGAAAGGTAATACGCCTTACATTTAAACTTATGCCCTTGACCCTAGGTTAGATTCTACCATTTCACTGTGTCCTGCCCTTTGTTTCAGCACTGTCTGCTGCCTGTTCTAGAGATTACCTGGACACATTCTAATGTCAAGCTGGTATCCTGAGTTATGCTTTGATCATCCTTTGATTCCTCTACTGAAATCTTTTGGACATGATACTGTAATTATGTTTCTAGACAAAGAGAATTAGGCTATTATTCTATGGGTTAGACATTTAAGTCCTATCAGGGCAGTTTATGAATTAAATTCAATTACATTGAACTAAATCTGGAAAAGAAAGATGGTCAGTAATTAGTATTGTGTGGTAAATAAATGTCAAACCGACTTTCTAGTTAGGGGACGAAACTTGACGTGCTACTGCAACCCAACCTGGTACATGTATGAACCTAGACCCACAGTAATGAGACTGACTCATAACTGCACTGTATAATAGCCTTGAGGAGTTTATTGACCCCTTTTTAGACATTTATAAGAGATGAGCAATATGTGCTGGCCTCACCAGCAATGTCCAATTCCTGAAAACAAAGAGCAAAAAAACACATCAATTTGCACTCCTCCATTGGTGACTTTTCTATTTTTAGTTTCATTCATCATCAATGGGAGGCTCTGACATTCATATTTATGTATATTAGTCAGGTTAGAATCCTGAAGGTGGTATCAATCACTTTGTGATTTGTGTGATTAATGTAAGTTTCAAAGAAGTCAAATAATGCATGTGACAACAATAACTAGGCAACAGTCAGTGAACAGAGGCGAGGCAGCTATCTCATTGAAATGTTGTTTCTACAATGAAATGCCTGCCTTACAAATGGATGACTCAACAACGATGAACAATGCATGTAATGTGTAAAGTTGACTGAAGAATATACCATTTATAATGCATAATTTTACTGCAGATTTGAGGGTGGATCAGATAAAATATTTATGTCTTATCTGCATTTACAAATTACTTAACGTCTTTGTAACTTAAACCTGGAAAGATGAGTATAATGTATTGTGAGGGGCTGCTGTACTTTGAAAGTGACTCTGCATTGCCTGCCTGTTCAGGTGAGAACTGGGGGATTCAAGGGGAGGTCATGTTTGACAAATCTATTTGAATTCTTTGAGGGAGGTAACAAGCAAATTAGATGATGGAAAGCCATTGGATGTGATTGATTTGGGATTCCAGAAGGCCTTTGACAAGGTGCTGCATAGGTGACTGTTATATGAGATAAGAGTCCATGGTGTTAGGGGACAGAGGATTGGCTGACTGGGGATAAAGTGGTCTTTCTCAGGATGGCAGGCTGTGACTCGTGGATTTCCACAGGGTCAGTGTTGGTATCACAGCTATTCATGATATAAATTAATGATCTGGATGAAGGAACTGAGGACATCGTTGCTAAATTTGCAGATAACATAAAAATACATGGAAGGACAGGTTCGGGGAGGCTGCAAAAGGACTTGGACAGGCTATAAGAGTGTGCAATGAATTGGCAGATGGAATACATAGTAGAAAGTGCGATGCTATGTACTTTGATATGAAGAGTAGAGTTGTGGATTATTTTCTAAATGGCTTTGGAAATCTGAAACATAAATGGACTTAGAAGTCATGGATCAGGATTTTCTTAAGGTTAACATTCAGGTTCAGTTGGCAGTGAGGAAGGCAAATGCAACGTTAGTATTCACTGTAAGGGGGCTGGATTAGAAGAACAGAGATGTACTGCTGAGGCTGTATAAGGCTCTGGTCAGAATGCATTTGGAATATTGTGACTGGTTTTAGGCCATTTGAAGAAAGGATATGTTGGAGTTGGAGGGTTTGAGAGGAGGTTTACAAAAACAATCTTGAGGTTGAAGGGCTTGTCGCATGAGGAGCAGTTGAGGAATCTGGGTACATACGTGATGGAATTTAGAAGGATGCGAATACTGAGAGGCCTGGATAGAGTGGACACGGAGAAGATGTTTCCATTAGTAGGAGAAGATAGCACCTGACGGCACAGCCTCAGAGTGAAGAGATGATCCTTTAGAACTAAGCTGAGGAGGAATTTCTTCAGCTAGGGGATGGTTAACCTGTGGAACTCATTGCAGCAGAACGCTGTTGAGACCAAGATATTGAGTGTATCTGAGAAAGATAGGTTCTTGATTAATAAGGGGTTCAAAGGTTATGGGGCCAAGGCAGGGGGAATAGGGTTGAGAAACATATCAGCCATGATTGAATGGCAGAGCAAACTCATTCAGTCAAATGGCCTAATTCTGCTCCTATGTGTTATACCTGTTTGACAACCTCTGTCACTGTTTTGATTTATGAAAAATATGTCCTTAATGTAAACAGTAAAATGTTTCACTGCTGATCTTATTATGAATCTCTGAGGGAATGGATTGCTGTGAAGCAGGCTTCTCCAGACCCTACCCAGTGTTGCTGACACATGCACAAGAAAGTCTCAGTTTTAATACAAGGGCAAGGATTAAGAATTCTCCTTGACAAGATGTATCATGTTTATTTCTATCCTTTGAAAGGTCGAACTCCCTATTAGTTGAGGTGGACTGTTAATAGATTTATGAAAATAAAACCAGATGAACCATTCAACAGTGACAAAGGGACACTCATCCTAGTTGATGTAACAAACTTCTCCATACTAACATTTGAGTGCAAATAACAAGGTTGGGGGAGCTGTACCACAGATTATTTAAACAATAGTCTACCTTAGACATGTTCAAATAACTATATAAATGTTTATATAAGCTAATTTGCCATCTTTCTTTATCTTCATTCTTGGCTCTCTGAGATGTGATATAACAGTCTATATTTGGAATGAAATGGCCCGAGGAGTCCTAAACACTGGAGTCACATGGCTTTCAATCAAACATGGATGTGAGAGGCTTCTGCTGATGATTATCTACTGGTTTTACTTTGTTGATGAGTTGTAGACTTGATGAACATTAATTGGTGGAAGCATTGAGATACACCACAGAGATTAGGTGAATCAGAGTCCATCATGAAGAATGGCTTGGTATTATGATCCACTAACAGAACTTATTCACGTGATTCCAAAATGGTAGACAGCAGAGAATCATGCCTGAAAAAGCTGCACCTTTTTTTGCGTTTCTTTTTAAGTGTTGAAACAGATTTTCTCGTTTTTCTGGAGAAGTAATGCCTGATTTTTTTTCTAAGTTTCTGTTTTGTTTTTGAAACTTTAAAATAAAAACCAAAAACAATAGTATTTTAAATGGGAAGAAAGATAGAGATCAGGAGGTTCAGGAGAGACTGCGGTGAGAGTTTGGAGAATAGCTCGAGAGTACATCAGAAAATAACACCTAGCAGTAAATCTCATGGCTGACTGTGAAAGTACAAGCATCTCTGGAAATCGGTGTGACGCAGTTCAGAGATTAGGTACTTTGTGATGAAGGCCTCAGCACCTGGTTCTTCAAAAGCTTTGCACCAACTATGGATTGCAAGTCTGGAGTATGATGGAATATTTCATATTTGCTAGGATCATTGTAGTTTCAACAACATCAAAGATGCTCATTGCCATTCAGAACAAAGCAATTTGTCTGATTGACATACCAGGCCTGAAGCATCTAGTCTCATCACTATCGATACTTTGCGGCTGGAGTATATATTATTCACAGTGTGTGTTGCTATCTGAATGTTTCAATTAAGTGTGGCAGATAATTTGTGCATTTTACCTTCTCAGTTTGTTATTTATGAGAATGCTGCAATATGATTGGCTGGTTACCCTGCTTGCTGATGTCACAGTTATGTAATCAGGGAAATCCCTTTGATTTGGGAAATATTTATGTTGCTATCAAGAAGGGGGTTGGATTTGTACAGCAGGGATTGTTAAATTCTTTGAGGTTAGTCCTGAATGTGGTATTCACCACCCTTATTTGTATGTGGTATTAAGTATAGTTTGTTTTCACAGTCGCTAATCTTTCTTTGTCTCTGACATCGGCCTGTCTCATTGTGAGAGGTAGAGAGGACATCACTGTGCAGTATCCACAGAAGCGGTAGTGCTCTTGGATAACATGAAGGTTTATTGCATGATAGCAATAAGAACAACTATATTTGATCAGGCATCGTTATGAAGACTCTAGTGAGCTGGTACAGATACGTTGACTCCCTCCAGAAGTTAGAGTAGAACTCCTTGTCTCCACCCAAATATCTGTATACGATATTAGTGGAATGGAAGAAGCCAATGTAATATGAACATAATGCTAAGTATATAAGTTCGCTCGCTGAGCTTGAAGGTTTGTTTTCAGATGTTTCGTCACTATACTAGGTAGCATCATCAATGAGAGTCTCCGGTGGAGTGCTGGTGGAATGGCCCACCTCATGGGCAGCACAGTGGCTCAGAGGTTAACATTGCTGTCTCACAGCACCTGAGTTTGATTCCTGCCTTGGGCGACTGTCTGTACGGAGTTTGTTCATTCTCCCTGTGTCTGCATGGGTTTCCTCTGGGTACTCCGGTTTCCTCCCACTGTCCAAAGATGTGCAGGCCAGGTGAATTGGCCATACTGAATTGACCATAGTGTTAGGTGCATTAGTCAGGAGTAAGTGTAGGGAAATGGGTCTGATTGGGTTACTCTTTGGAGGGTCAGTGTGGACTTATTGGGCCAAATGGCCTGTTTTCACATTGTAGGGAACCTAATCTATTTATAGGTCTTGGTTTCTTAAGGTGGGTGATTTCAGTTCCGGTTCTTTTTTCAAGAGATATAATCTAAATTGATGTGTTTATTGATGGTTTGAATGCCATGCCTCAAAGAATTCTTGAGTGTCTCTTTACTTTTCCTCTGTTAGGATGTGTGTATTGTTCCACATAATGCATTTAGAACCATTACCACATATAGCAGTAAGCACTATTCATTACTGACTGCTAAATCTAGTTCTTAATTGCCATCCTATCAATATAAGTGGGCCAGGTACTTGAAGCTTACAGTACTATGGATATCTATTCACAATCTGGAGGGCAGCAAGCATTTGTTAATTTAGTTCCTGAACTTGCTATACTCCGCATTGTAAAGCGTTTAGAAGAATGCAAGGTGATCTTAGATACGAGATTCTTAGAGGACAGAATCAAGAAGGCTGTTTTCTGTTGGTGGAGAATCTAGCACAAGAGGCTATAATTTCAAAACAAGGAATAATCTGGGTATTCAGAATTCTCTACCCAGAAACCATGAGTACTCTTTGGAGTAAATTCAGGAATGAGATCACTCAACCTTTGGAAATCGAAAAATAAAGTAAAATGGGATAGGAAAATTGGAACCAAGGTAGAAGACAGACTATGATCTTTTTGAACTTGAGGGGGCATGTGGCCAAACTTTCTCCTGTTAGTTATGTTTATTGCCTGTTTTAAACAATGTATTTTAACACTTTTATTATAGTCTTATCAACATTACCAGATCTCCCGATTTGCTTGATTTAATGAGAGTCTGTGGACTATCCAGCAATTTATGCTGGTGGTAGGTATTACCACTTATCAAATAGATCTTGAGAATTTGCAGTTGATGTACTTATAGAACAAAGAACAACACAGCACAGGAACAGGCCCTTCAGCCCTCCAAGCCTGCGTCAAAATATTTTGCCCTTCCATAATAAAGCTGTCTTCACCAACAGGATCCTTATCCCTCTATATCCTTTCTATTCATGTATTTGTCTAGGTGACTCTTGAATGCTCCTATTGTATCTGTTTCCACCACCTCCTCTGGCAGTGTGTCCCAGGCACCCACCACCCTTTGAACTACTTCCCACATCCTCCCCCTATCTTGAACATATATTATGGAAAAACGTAAAGTTATTAAATGATTCATGGCTATTTTAGTAGTGGTAAAGATGCAGTGTATTGATGTTTTAATTATTTTTGTTTGGTAAGTTGCATTGTCAGGAATTCCAGATCTCTGAAGCATGCACTTCTGCAATTTAATGAGTGCGTCATATTTCCACAACTGAAACCTGTGATTAAAAAGAACCAAGTCATGGTATCGGAGCGCATAACTTTTCGAAGTAATGAACTGGGTTATGTTCACAGAATAATCCAGTATGAAAAGAAAAACATCCAGTTTGCCCTTGTATGAGAACAGGTTTCAATGAGAAAGATGTATAGGTTTGATCCCCTGACATGGGCAATATTGACACTTGGCAAAAGAATTGAACAAGGGCCAGAAGATTGATGCTGAGATGAGAGTCAAAAGGTGTGGCGCTGGAAAAGCACAGCCGGTCAAGCAGTACCTATGGAGCAGGAGAGTCGACGTTTCGAACATAAGGTCTTCATCAGGAATGTTGGGGAAGGATGGGGGTGCAAGGGGTCTCATAGATAAGTAGGAATAGGAGTGGGACTGGAATAAAGGTACCTAGGAATGCAATATGTGGATGGAGGTGATGTGATAGGTTGGAGTGGAGGGTGGAGTCGATAGGTGGGAAGGAAGATGGACAGGTAGGACAGTTCAAGAAGGTGGTGCTGATTTGGAGGGTTGGATCTAGCATAAGGTGGGGGAAGGGGAAATGAGGAAACTGGTGAAATTGTCATTGATTCCTTGTGGTTGGAGGCTTCCATGGCAGAAGATGAGGTATTTCTCCTCCAGTCATCACATCTCCTGATGTTGAGATAAGTTTGAAAAGGTTATCCACCCAAATATCATATATCATAGAAAAAGATTGGTATCAAAGGCAACTTCCTTGTGAGTACTCGCACGAAAGCATTGGACTTGTTGACAAATTATTTCAATTAGATAGGGCAGGAAATATCAGATGCTTATAAGTTACACAAAGAATGAACTAGACTCATTGTGGATTTGTTTTCATTTTCCAGAGAAGAAACCAGTTGAACAAATCGGTAACTAAGTTTTAGTTCATTATACCATTTCAAAAGGGAGCATCACCATTTCATGGCTGATCTCAAGAATTAGGTAAAGAACAGTAAAAGTCATTGTTAGTGTGATCTCCTGAAATATTTCAGTGAGGTCTTTTTCACATTTTCCTGTTTAATTGACTTTCAGTTTTTGATCCAGTGTTACATCATCTCAGTAAACTAAACGATAGATAAAGAGTAAGGTGCTTGTTGGTGTTTTTGGTGAAGTATGATAATTATATGGAACAGGCTGGTATTTGCCTGCTAGACCTTTTTGCATAATTGTAAATGAAAAAAAATCAAATTGCCCAAACTGGGTTAACTTATTATAAATCATTATCTTTAAATGACAGCGACAATCAATGAGAGGTGAGAACCCAGAATTCATGTGACTTTATTGTAAATATCATAACATCAGGATTTTGATTTTCATACCGTGTGTTTTTATAGAAATAAACATTTTGAAAGGACAGTTCTACCAAGCTGATGTCTGCAGATGAGTAGCCACTGTGTTCAAAACTGAGCCACGAAATAATTATTTAGAATTCGGCACATTATCCATTTTAGGCCAATATAATTTATACCTACATTAATAATTGGATCCAATTCTGTTCTAAGACCACATGATCAAATCAGAAGAATACCAACCCACTTTACATAGAGACAAAGAATCAATCATCAGTGTTAATGAAGGATCAGCCTCAAAGAAACCAGGAGCAACACACCTCCATCTAATAACTTTCATTCTGTGAGGGGCAAGAACTGTTGATGGAGAATTAGTGAGTGAGGGGCTGGAGCTGAAACCAGCTGAAACTGGTCTGGATTATGAACACATTGTTAACCTGATGATAGGGTATCTGTCACATTGTAAATCTCACCTTGATCCTTTCCAAGAAATACCATCTTTAGATTGTTGGTGGACATGAAAGAGACTTCCCATTGGCCAAGAGCTATCACAGGAATTCAACAGGTCAAAGTCTGACAAACGGGTTCGATGAAACTAGTTTCATGGCAAAACTGTCACAACAATAAACAATAGTAAATATGAATAGATTGATGGCCCCATGAGTGTAGAGTTAAGAACACAAATGAGAACTCTTTTATCTTTCTAATGTTAGACAGCATTTGGGATATAAAGCATCTGTTCCCAATATTCAGTCACTAACAGCACTGAATTTGAATTTGCAGAGTCAGCCTTTAGCAGACACAATGACTCAACATTGTGTCCATTATGAATATTCAATATTGAATTTCATGGAAGAGTCTCTCGATGATCACAATGAGGTATTCTGACAATACAATAGCAAGCATTAACTACAACAAAGTTTGTGAGACGATTTGTAGCTCGGGTGCTCGCAACAGATCAGTAAAAAACCTTCTTTTCTTCAAACTGTTATCACAGTATAATTTGTAATTGACAGTATTGATGATTTGGAGATGTCGGTGTTGGACTGGGGTGTACAAAGTTAAAAATCACACAACACCAGGTTATAGTCCAACAGGTTTAATTGGAAGCACACTAGCTTTCGGAGCAACATTCCTTCATCTATCACCTGATGAAGGAGCATTGCTCCGAAAGCTAGTGTGCTTCCAATTAAACCTGTTGGACTATAACCTGGTGTTGTGTGATTTTTGACAGTATTGATGTTATTGACAGCACAGAAAATGTAGATATTCCTCTAAATGGTTGTTAGTCATGTGTTGTTAGGACATGGAAGATTTACTTGTCTGTTACATTGTTATCGTAAGGTCACATTGAATACTTTTTTCAAAATCTGACACCTATAGGTGGGCCAATCAGTTTGCAATGTCTACAGTTTGGCCCAGGTGAGAATTAATGAGCACAAATTAAACATTTCAATGCATTTCAGGAGTTGCTGAGACTGACAATGTAGCAGAACATTCACAGAGAATTGATGAGTTAAACAGGGAGGTGAATGGTACATGAATGGTACATGAACTTTGACTAGGACTAAAGTTTCCACAATTGTTAAAAATAAATGTATAGTGAATGGGACTCAGTTAGTTGAAGGGGCTTTCGATTGAGAATCATGATGAACAGTCTCACTTCTAATTCATGTACTGAAATTGACAAAGAAGCACAGAAAATGTTGGAATTTCTACCAATGTATTGAAATGCTACAGTCAATTACTCCTTTAAAATTCTCTCAATGGGCCAGATTTTTTTTTGGGGGTGGGGGTGGTGTGTGGAATAAAACAAACCAAAATTCAAAATATTCAGAAAATGAATTGAGGAAATCATGTTTGCTGTGTGATTAAGAAATTGTTTTATATTCATCCATGAAAATATATCTCAGTTACAGGTGGTAAATGTGAAATGGTGAGTCACAGATATACTGGTAACACCTTGATGCACCCAGAAGCCTTTGGTAACATCAGACCTCTGTGCTGAGGATAGGTTTGTTCTACATAACAACCAAGGTAAGTGTTAATAGCAACCTTTGCATTGTAAAGATTCCAGACTGGTGGCTAGGTTTTTGAGCTCAGGTTTCTAAAGATGTCCAGCAATAGTTTGAAGGGGGTTCAGAGGAGATTCACAGGAATGATCCTAGGGTGAAGGACTTGTCTAGGTCTATACTCGATGGAATTTAGAAGGTTGAGGTGGATTCTCAATAAAACGTACAGAATACTGAGAGGTTTGATACAGTGGAAGTGGAGAAGATCTTTCCACTGAAAGGAGAAACATGGACCTGAGGGCACAGCCTCAGAGTGAAAGGAGATGTTTTTGAACTGAGCTGAGGAGGAATTTCTTCAGCCAAAGGATGGTGAATCCCTGGAGCTCATTGCCACAGAGGGCTGTGGGGTTCAAGTCATTCAATGTTTTTATGACAGAGATAGATAGTTTCTTGATTGGTAAGGGGATCAAGGGTTACAGGGAGAAGGCAGGAGAATGGTGTTGAGAAAAAGATCAGCCTTGGTTGAATAGTAGAGTAGACTTGATGGGCCAAGAAGTCTAATTCTGCTCCTTATGGTTACACGGTCTTGTGGATCTTGTGTCTTTAAGAACTCAATTACATTTCTGCTTATTCAAAAATTGATATGCCCCAGATATCTGACAACTGAACATTCCTTTTCCATATTTGTAATCTCTCTGGCTGCAATGAATTGGCTTTCCTTGTTTTTAGTTTGTTGAACAAAAGTTTGATTTTATCTGGATCTTTTGAAATTGTAGGACCGGTTTAAAGCATTTCCAGGTAGGCATTTTTGGTTCAGTGCCACATTTATGTCCTTTCAATGCTATTGGTGCAGTGGGAGTTTGAACTTTATCTGGTCTCGGCTGATTGAGTTCTGAAAGAATTCCGGGGGTGGATCAGCGCTTTTATCTTAAAAGTGAAAATTATTGCAGGTGCAAGAGGTCAGAAATAAAAACAAGTACTGGAGAAGTCAGTTGGTCTGGCAATATCTTGTGGAGACAGAAACAGATTTAATGTTTTGAGTGCAATATGACTCTTTCCCAGAACTGATTGTTCTGAATTACAGTCATATTGGATTCATAATTTTAACCCTATTTCTGCCTTCACAGATGCTGCCAGACCTGCTGAATTTTTTTCAGCATGTTCTGATTTTAAACTGTAACATCTAAGCTTCAAGCTAGTGCTAACATTTACAGAAAGGGAAGATCAATAAGAGATTGGAATGTGTATGATGGGGGACGGTGAAGGAAGGGGGAGGAGGATTTGAGAGGTGACCTCATCACAGATTAGCACTCAGATGATGGCAGTGGCAATTTCTGTTTTTTGTTTTTATTTTTAATCTTTTGGACTCTGTGCCAACCATTGGAAGTCACGATTCACTGGATTCCGTGTCCATTTTTGCAGCCGGGTGGTTCTCGGTTCCACTGCCCATTACTCAGACAGGTTATCGTGTCTCCTCTCACCAGTTCATATCCAGACTTACAGCTATACCTGACTGAAGACTTACAGATGGAGAAGTGGCCGTGGTCAACAAGAGGAACTGAGCCACAAGGAGTCACTGTAGATGGAACAAACAGATATTAATTAGGAGAAAGAAAGCTGAGAGGTATGGAGAATGTTTGAAGCATCACGCACATCACAAAACAATGTTCAGGTTGCTAGAAGCTAAACAGGCAAGTTAGTAAAGAAAGATAAGTGAAGATTCACCATGGAGTGGATGACGTAGAATGTGGAAACAATTTCTACCTCACAGTGTTTGCCACGTATGAAAACAGAAGTAAATGTGAAATGATAAACACCCTTTCAGTCAAGCACAATTGCAATGAGGATTTATTTCGATATCAACCAAGCACATATCTATCCAATCCCCGACTCCCAACTAGGCACATGGAGAAACTGAGAGGAATTTCCTCTTGACTCCTGAAAGTAACAAATGATCAGGACATTGATTGATTTGTATATTCCATCTTCTCAATAATGATCAGTTATACTCTGCACATGATTCACCCACTGACACAGCTTTCAAAGAAACATCCTGTTTATAATGAAATAAAAGTCCACTTTACATCCATAGAAGAATGGTGCGAACCAATATTTCTTTCATTCATCACCAGGAAAATTGGCAAACACAACTTACCAACTGTCCACAGAATGACTACTCACCATGACTATCTATCCTGAAGCTAACTTGCAGAAACTATACCTTGACACTGGATGCCACTGGACTCTGGTTCAGTTGATGTCACCCTCAATGTTTCAGAAAAATGTGGGTGAAGTCAAAAATTCAGACTTGCACTCCAGTGCAGTATTTGGATGAATGCTACACTTTCAACGAGGCTTTGGTGAGGCAGTAAACTGACAATGATTGAAGGGATTAAATAAGAACGGAGATAAACCAAAAGCAGCAAATACATTATCAGAGAAGTGTAAATGGCATAAATGGGTTCAGGAAATAATTAGCTGGTTCTGGGGAGAGGAGGAATTGATCAATTATGGGAGTTGATTCAAGATATATGCAATTCGATGATGACAGTGATTTTAGTGGCAGGTCAAGGAAGTGAATAGATGAGCTGATCTAATAGTTAGGTCTACATTTCCTGCTTCTAATGTTATCGTTCTTAACCTCAGTGACTGTTCACAGTCTCATCTCTGAGCTTTCCTTTGCTCATGTATTACACCAGTACATTTGGTCAGCATTATACACAAAAATAACTGAACCATAATACCAGCTTAATACCATAATGAACGCTGGGCCCAGTCCTAACACCCCATACCTTGTAAATCTTCCTTCCATGCACTCAGGTCGACCTGTGGGATCTCACTGCAGTTTACATATCCAATTGGGAATGGACGGAATTTAAAGGCATTCTGAGGAAGGAACTGAATCCCTGTGTTATCACAGATTATCCTGGACAAGGAGATGTCTTTAAGAGCCTGACGCTGGTGGGCAGGAAATGTTTCATCATTTTCCCACCAGAATCTGAAAAACAAAGGGAGATCATTTAATATTAAGTCTCTGGAATTTTCAGATCAGGGACAACTTGTTGATTAAAACAGTGTCCTGACATTCCTGACTGAATGAGCTGCTGAGAAGGTTGGGAGCATTAACGGATGTTCATTGATCCCATGTAAGATTATGATGAGGGAGAGGGATTTGGATTTCCTGAATTGTTTCTTAGTCTGAAGATTTAATATAAGTAATTGCATTCACTGTAAGATGCAGAAAACACACTTGTCACTTTTTGTCTTGACCATTCTTTAAACTGCAATGTTTTCGATCAAAACAATGCTGATGGTGGAGGATTATTTTTCAGACTGGAGGCCAACAACCAGTACTGTCCCACAGCAAATGGTGCTGGATCCACTATTGTTTGTCATTAATGTAAATGATTTCAATAGGAATATAGGAAGCACGGTTGGTAAGGTTATGGATGACACCAAAATTGGTGGTATAGTGGATAGTGAAGAAGGTTATCTAAGTCTACAACAGAATTTTGATCATAGAATAGAATTCCTACAGTGTGGAAGCAAGCCATTCAGCCTATTGAGTCCACATTGAACCTCTGAAGACCATCCCACTCAGCCCACACCCCAACCCTATCACCTTGCATTTCATATAGCTAATATCTCTGGACATTATGGGAAATTCAGTATGGCCAATACACATAACCTGCACATCTTTGGAGTGTGTGATGAAATGGGAGCACCCAAAGGAAACCCATGCAGAGACGGGGACAATGTGCAAACTTTATATACATAGTCTCCCAAGGGTGAAATTGAACCTAAGTCCTTGGCGCTGAGGCAGCAGTGCTAACCACTGGGTCAAAGGCTGAGGAATGGCAGATGGAGTGTAATTGAAATAAATGTGTGGTATTGCATTTTGGTAAGACGAACAAGAGCAGGTCTCGCACTGTTAAGAGTAGGGCCGTGAGTAGTGTTGTTGAACAGAGGTATATAGTTCCTTAAAAATGGTGTCAAGGATAAACAGGATGGTGAAGAAGGTGTTTGGACGCTGATCTCCATTGGTCAGAGTATTGAGTACAGGACTTGGCTGTCATGTTGTGGCTGTACAGGACATTGGTGAGGCCACTTTTGGAATATTATGTGCAATTCTGGTTGACTTGCTACAGGAAGAATATTATTAAATTGGAAAGGATGCAGAAATGATGTACAAGGATGTTACCAGGACTGGAAAGTCTGAGGTATAAGGAGAGGCTGGATCGGCTGGGACTTATTCCCTGGGGTTTGGGAGATTGAGGGGTGACCTGATAGAGGTTTATAAGATCATAAGGGGAATAGATAAGCTGAATCGCAAATACCTTTTCCCGGTAGGGGTGGGGTGGGGGCAGGGGTGGTTTAGAACTATGGGGCATAAGTTTAAGGTGAGAAGAGTAAGATTAAAAGGGCACTGAGGGGTAACTTTTTCACACAAAGGGTGGTTCATATATGGAACGAGATGGCAGAGGACGTGTAGATGCCAGTACACTTACAATATTTAAAATACATTTGAACAGGCTTAAAGGGATATGGACCAAGCGCAGGCAAATTGGATCATTACAGTTTCGGAAACCTGGTTGACATGAACGAGTTGGACCAAAGGGTTTGTTTCCGTGTTGTGTGAATATAACTGCATGTTGTGACTAAATGCACTAGATGTTAACTCTGAACTTGCAAGGATTGGCTCAATTGGCATTGCTGATGGTAGGATGGCTAAGCCATGTACGAAAGCTGATTACCATGAACACACAAACTAGATGCCCCATGAAATTTGGACAGGCCCAGACCAACTTAATAATAGCTGATGAGGTCGTAAGCTGGGCAGTAGGAGGTTAATTTTAAGTGGGAGCTGCTCACTCCAAGTTCCCACTGAGCGCCAGAAATGTAATTTGGAACTTATCCATCCTGCTTCTCAACTTGGTCTGACTGGGTGGAGTGTGCACATAGCAAGATACACTCTGGAAATTCCAGTGAGGTCCTCAATGCATCATAGGGCCTGGATTGGTACCTAATATAGAGGCTTGTTCCTGAATCTGAGGAGCTCTTGCACTGAGCTTGGAAAGCCTCTGGGGCAGAATAACTGGGATTGGAAGGCATTAACTTTAGCATGGGGACTGTAGGTTTGCTGCTGACCAATTGCTATAACCAAACCAAACATCCCCATCTTTCACCATTGCTACTATGAAGGCATCTCACACTTCTAAATGTTATGAGATATCTCTGAAGCAGATGGCACTTGAACCCATGCCTTCAGGCTCAGAGGTAGGGATACTCCCATTGTGTCACAAAAGCCCGCAACTATGAGGCCCCAAATCAATGAATGTCAAAATTTGTAACTTTTTTTGTTCCTTACCTGTCTCCATCTCTCAGATTCTTGAATTGTTGTCCTATTAAACAAGCCAACAAAGGGCCCACTCTGCCACCTTTTACGAAGGGTTCGGAGATTGCCCCTAACCACACGTCGATATTTTCTGGAGTTCCATACAAGTCAATGAGTTTCTTTGCTAAAGCAGTATTGCGGAGGACCTTAGAGAGCTGATCCTGATTTCTGGGTGCTGAAAGGCCACAGAATCTTCGCCAAGCATTGTAACCTGTGAAGTTCAGAGAGTGTGAAACATAAAATATATCTGTCATATATATGACAGATCTGCTTACTATAAAATATATCTGTCTACTATATGTTACACTGGAAAAAGTTCAATAAATTTTATTTTATTGCTACATAAATGCTGAGGTTCAAATGTTTGGCGAAAGATCAGCTGTTAGGTCTCTGACAAAGACTTTCTGAAGCTAAATGAATGAAGGTTCATAGAATGATACAGTGATACAGACATATATTTTCCTCTCCAGACATATATATTGGGGAGTGAAGTAACTAAATAAGGCAAGAATAAATTGGTCGGATTTTAATATTGAGAAAATCTGGCTTGATTTCCCTCAAACCTTAAATGATGACTTCAGAATCTTGTCCTTCAAAAATGACTAGCCTATTTCCATGCAGTGGCATCTCATTTAAGACCAGAAGACTATAGGACCAGAAATTAGGCCACTCGGCCTATTGAGTCTGCTCCACCATTCAATCATGACTGATAGGTTTTTCAACCCCATTTGCCCGCTTTCTCCCCGTAACCTTTGATCCACTTGGCAATTAAGAACTTATCTATATCTGTTTTAAATACACTCAATGACCTAGTCTCTACAGCCTTCTGTGGCAATGAATTCCGCAGATTCACCACTCTCTGGCTGAAGAAATGTCTCCTTATCTCTGTTCTAAAAGGTCTTCCCTGTGCCTGTGCGTCCTCATCTCTCCGACAAATGGAAACATACTTCCAATGTCCATTCTGTCCAGGCCATTCAGTATTCCGTAAATTTCAATCGGATCCCTCCTCATCCTTCTAAACTCCATCAAGTATAGTCCCAGAGTCATCAAAGGTTCCTCATATGTTAAGCCTTTCATTCCTTGGATCATTCTCGTGAACCTCCCCTGAACCTTCTCCAGGGCCGATTCACCTTACCTGAGATATGGGGCCCAAAGTTGCTCACAATACTCACAATACTCTGGTCTGACCAGAGCCTTATAAAGCCTCAAAAGAACTTTTGCTTTTCTATTCTAGTCCTCTCGAGATGAATGACAATGTTGTATTTGCCTTCCTAACTGCCAACTCAACCTGCAAGTTTACCTTAAGAGAAACCTGAACGAGGACTCCCTTTGCACTTCCAATTTCTGAATTTTCTCCCCATTTAGAAAATACTCCATGCCTCTATTCGTCCGACCAAAGTGCATGACCTCACACTTTCCCACAGTGTATTCCATCTGCCACTTATTTGCCCACTCTCCTAACTTGTCTAAATCCTTCTGCAGCTTTCATGCCTCCTTAATACTACCTGCCCTCCAGCTACCTTTGTACCCTCTGCAAACTTAGCCAGAATGCCCTCAGTTCCTTCATCTAAATCATTAATGTATAAAGTGAAAAGTTGTGGTCCTAACACCGAGCCATGTGAAACACCACTAGTCACTGGCTTCCATCCTGAAAAGGACCTTTTTATCCCCACTCTCTGCTTTCTGCCAGATAGCCACGCTTCTATCCATGTTAGCATCTTGCCTCTAACACCAGGGGCCCTTATCTTACTCAGCAGCCTCTTGTATGGTAATTTATCAAAGGCCTTCTGAAAGTCCAGAGAGATAACATCCATTAGCTGTTCTTGGTTTAACCTTCTCATTACCTCTGCCAAGAACTCTAGTCGGCATGACCTTCCCTTGATGAAACCACGCTGACTTTGCCTTATTTTGCATGCACTTCCAAGTATTCAGAAATCTCATCCTTCACAACAAACTCCAAACTCTTACCAACAACTGAGGTCAGGCTAATCGACCTATGATTTCCAGTCTTTTACCTTGCTCCCTTCTTAAACAATGGAGGGGTTACATTAGCAATTTTCCTGTCCTCTGGGACCCTCTGTGACTCCAATGATCTCTGAAAGCTCAACTCTAAAGCTCCCCCACTATCTCTTCAGCTATCCCCTTCAGAACTCTGGGGTATAGCTCATTAGGTCCAGGTGATGTATCCACTTTCAGATCTTCCAATTTTTCTAACATCTTCTCCTTGGTTACGGCCATCGTATTTGTCTCTGCTCCCTAACGCTCTTGAATTTTTGGGATGTTACTCATGCCTTCTACTGTAAAGAATGATGCAAAGTAATTATTCAGTTCCTCAGCCATTTCTTCCTCAGCCATACCAAACTCACTGTACTGCACTTCCAATTCTCCCCTTCTCCAGAGACAAACTAGATGGTTTAAAAATCCAATAACCTAAAAGAGAGTAGTAGATGGTAGCTGCAGCTCACTGAATACACATACTATCCATTAGATCACAACGTCTTCTCCACCATGTCCCTGCATTGGTCCATGGGCATCATCCTCCCTGATCTTTCATCTGAGCAAGTGGGCATCAGCAAACTGCCATCCTCACCACATCCCCTTGCCCACTCTCGGAGCAACTCAGAAGCCATTAGAGGCCCTCAACACCAATAATACTCATGCTTCTGTTAGGTCTCTTGGCACACAGAGACAGCCACTCCTCACATGCTTCTGTGCAGAATGCTTAAGCAGTGACATGGACACTCGCATTAATTTGCTTTCTTAGTACACCCTGACTTTAGCACTTGGGTGTATTCAGTCTCTATGTGGGTGACATTACTTTCTTAGAGCAAATTGACTGCAATGCTTAGTTTCAGGCTTCCAGCCTCTCTGGAAAGAGAAATAGAGGCTTCCACAGAAAATGCCAGACTTGCTGGTTTTCTCCAACATTCCCTCAGTATTTTTTTCAGCTTTCCAGTGATGGTTGTTATGCTGGACTCTGTAGCTTGCGTTGATATTTTAGTGCATGAGGACCTGAGCATTCAGTTACAGATTGGCAATCATTGCTGTTTAGCTTGTTCTTTTTCAATGTTGGTGGAAAGGCCAATAGCTTGTGATGAAAGAGAACATTAAACATTTATGTTTCAGACAGGTAGGGAATGGCTGTATATCTGTACAATACCTTGCTCCAGCTATCTCAGAGCTGCAGCATGTGCCAGCAACTGACACAGCAAGCGCACTTCAAGTAACTGTTGATGTGTGAAAGACAAAGGGAAAAAATCCTTGGTGGGGTGAAGGGAGATTGCATCAGTCAGAGGGTATTGCCACAGACAAGAGGCTCACCTGACTACAGGAGCCTGACCACAATCAATCAGTCAGGTGCTTGGTCTTTAGTGAATCGAGGGATTTGTGCCCTTATAGGGGAGGCGATGGGATTATTGCTAGACTTTAATCTAGATACCCAGGTGATATTCTGGTGACCTGTGTTCAAATCCCTGCCATGGCAGATGGAGGAATTCAATCAGGCTCCGGAATTAAGTATCTAATGTTGATCACAAATACTTTGTGGATTATTGGATGAAGTCATGATGAAGAGTTAAGCCCGAAACAATAACTCTCTTGCTCCTCAGATGCTGCCTGACCTGCTGGGCTTTTTTCCAGTGCTACACGTTATCGACTCTGACTTCTCCAGCATCTGTATCCTTAATGTCTCCTAATACCCATTCACTAATGTCCTCTACGGAAGGAAACACCCATTCTTACTTGGTCTGGCCTGCATGTGACTTCAGGACCACAGCAATGGGCAATAACTACTGGCCTAGCCAGAATTTAAATGAATTCATTTTTAAAAAAATTCTGAAGGTCAAGTGCAACCAATCTGGGATTTAGATAGGAGCTGCTATTGAGACAGTGTTTGTAGGTTAGCAGTAGTCAGTTGGGCCTGTTCTATTAAGTCTGTCCAAGAGATAGGCCGCAGCCAATCCTAGTGGTTGGGTCCATAATGGGCAGGAGTTTATGGGGTGTAGTCCATGGAGCCATGGGAAAAGCGAACAGCTCTAGACTGGAATAGGATTCATGAAACTGGGTTGATAAGGGAATAGACACTTATAGGGAGCAATTTCAGAGCGTAAGGTAACATTTTTTACTGAGTAAAAGGGCACCAGGAGTCATCAACAGAGACATTCACATAATGCTGGCCTCCACTTTGAGAGGGGATGGCACCAACAAAGGCTTGAAAATTTCCAAAAATCATAAATTCAGATAGTAAAATGGGCACACAAACAATGAAATAAAGGGGCTTAACCAAAATGAGGGGGTGACTGTAAAGTCACTGGGTCTGCAGGGAGGGAAACTGAAAATGAAACATGAAGACTGGAGAAATCTATGGGTGGCAGGTGAAAACTGCAGGTCACCCACATAAACATACAATTGGAACCTTGCCATGTCAGATCACAAGTTAACTATACAGTAACTTCACAAGATGGCTGCCAACACATGAAATCTGGGCAGAGTCAATCACTATTTCTATCCTGAGGTAGGAATTAACAACTTTGAGTTTGAGATTCTTCTTGGGCCAATTGTAGTCAGTATGCCTTCACTGATTCATTACTGGCACTCATCAGAGGTTACTCCATGTCCAAAATACAGATTTCAAATGATGAACTCAAGGAATGTCTCTTGCCTTCTTGCCAAGTCAGCTAAACTATGTCATGAACAACACAGAACCTAAAAGTGGAAACTCCCTTGCTAGGTTTTGGTAGTTTTATTTCTTGTACTCCTTGATAAAGCCCACTTTCCCTTGTAAATGCTCTCTGGCATTTCAGAGAGGAGCTGATGTGCCCTTTCAATTATGATAGCAGCTGAGAAACCTAGAGGTGTGATTCTGGTCCCATTTTCCACAGTCTCTGATGATTGTAAGATGATCGTATAGATTGTTTCTCAATTCATCACCCAATACCTACTCTCTACTACCCAGCACTGGACTTCAGCCTTTCATCAGCCTTTCCATATCATTTCCAACCAGTGTTGAGTGAAATCAGTTTTTCTCAGTGAGTATAACCAATATGTTGCTGCTGGCCTCTTGATAATGTGGCTCCAGACACTGAAATTCTTGTATTAACTCATATTTTTTAAAAATTTGCTTTTCAGAGTCAAACTCTACCCAGTGTTTGCTTTCTGCTTACCTGGGAGTCCATGATCCCGGGAACGCTGCATATTCAGGGAACCCAGGTCCATTCCTAAATGAGCAGTCAGTTCAAAGAGTTTCTCCCGCAATTCGTCTGGTAACATCTTGTCCTGTCTCTGCAGTTTGGCTGGTCTGCCCAACAACCCTCGCATGAGGGGATCGACTCCACCTAATGCACACAGGCACATACACAAAACAAGACCCCTTCATCCATCTCCCAGTTTGACAACACACTGTCTGACATGCAGCTGGTGGTACAGTGACTGATGCTGCACATTAAATATCTCCAACTGAGCAAAACAGGAATATCTGTGAAATGACTATTACCCAATAAAAGCACCATTGAAACTATACCCATAATGTTTTCTTTTATTCATCAGATTGAAGTCTCTAAACCAACACTGACACAAGGATATAAAAAAACCAAAGTTTGTGCGAAGATTTGTAGCTCAGGTGCTTGTTGTAGTGGTTCTGTTCGCCGAGCTGGAAGTTTTTGTTGCAAACGTTTCGTCCCCTGGCTAGGAGACATCATCAGTGCTCTGGAGCCTCCTGCGAAGCGCTTCTTTGATGTTTCTTCCGGTATTTATAGTGGTCTGTCCTTGCCGCTTCCGGGTGTCAGTTTCTGCTGTCCGCTGTAGTGGTTGGTATATTGGGTCCAGGTCGATGTGTTTGTTGATGGAGTTTGTGGATGAATGCCATGCCTCTAGGAATTCCCTGGCTGTTCTCTGTCTGGCTTGCCCTATGATAGTAGTGTTTTCCCAGTCGAATTCATGTTGCTTGTTGTCTGAGTGTGTGGCTACTAGGGATAGCTGGTCGTGTCGTTTCGTGGCTAGTTGGTGTTCATGTATGCGGATTGTTAGCTGTCTTCCTGTTTGTCCTATATAGTGTTTTGTGCAGTCCTTGCATGGTATTTTTTTAAACTACATTAGTTTTGCTCACGTTGGGTATTGGCTCCTTTGTTCTGGTAAGTTGTTGTCTGAGCGTGGCTGTTGGTTTGTGTGCCGTTATGAGTCCTAAGGGTTGCAGTAGTCTGGCTGTCAGTTCTGAAACGCTCCTGATGTATGGTAGTGTGGCTAGTCCTTTTGGTTGTGGCATGTCCTCGTTCCGTGGTCTATCTCTTAGGCATCTGTTGATAAAGTTGCGCGGGTATCCGTTTAGGACTCATAACGGCACACAAACCAACAGCCACGCTCAGACAACAACTTACCAGAACAAAGGAGCCAATACCCAACGTGAGCAAAACTAATGTAGTTTAAAAAAATACCATGCAAGGACTGCACAAAACACTATATAGGACAAACAGGAAGACAGCTAACAATCCGCATACATGAACACCAACTAGCCACGAAACGACACGACCAGCTATCCCTAGTAGCCACACACTCAGACAACAAGCAACATGAATTCGACTGGGAAAACACTACTATCATAGGGCAAGCCAGACAGAGAACAGCCAGGGAATTCCTAGAGGCATGGCATTCATCCACAAACTCCATCAACAAACACATCGACCTGGACCCAATATACCAACCACTACAGCGGACAGCAGAAACTGACACCCGGAAGCGGCAAGGACAGACCACTATAAATACCGGAAGAAACATCAAAGAAGCGCTTCGCAGGAGGCTCCAGAGCACTGATGATGTCTCCTAGCCAGGGGACGAAACGTTTGCAACAAAAACTTCCAGCTCGGCGAACAGAACCACTATATAAAAAAACCCCCAAAGAAGTATGGATTCTGGAAACCAAAAAGAAAATCAAAAATTGCTGGAGAAACTCTCCAGATCTAACAGCATCTGTGGAGTTAATCAGAGTTAATGTTCCTCAGAACTAATGACAGCTCAGAAAAGGTTGGCATTTATGGTAAAGAAGGGGTAGGAGTTGGAGGGGGAAAGAATAAATGATAGGTGGAGTTGGAGTCCTGATGGAAACATAGTTGGACAGACAAAGGAATGGGTAAAGGTTGGCCTGGGAAAATCAAGAGCTGCTACTGCGGACTGTTACTGGCTGACAATGAGTTGTTTGTGGTAGCAATCCTTGTGATGACAGGGCCTGGTATGTATGGGTTGGGTTAAGGAGATGGTGCTCAGACCCTAAAGTTATTGAATTTGGTATGGAGTCCAGAGGCTGCAGAATCCCCGAGCGTATTGTATTTCCAGCTTGTGCTGAATTTCCCTGAAACACTGCGGCAAACCCAAGAACAGACATTGGCCAGGGAACACGATGGTCTGTTGAAATGGAAAGTCAGAAAAAGCTCAGAGTCATTTTTGAGGATAGAACATAGGTGTTCTGCAAAGCAGTCGCTCAGTTTACACTTTGTCTCCCCAATGTAGAAGAGACGGCATTGTGAGCAGTGAATACAGCAGATTAGATTAAGTGAACCTCTTTCTCTGGTATATCAACAACATCATTGGTGCTGCTTCTCTCTCTCTCTTCCAGAATTTGAAAAATAAATCAATTTTGTTTCCAATTTCCTCCCTGCACTCACCTTCATCTGTGTCTTCCTCTCCCTGCGTCCCCACCGGTACCCTTTCCACTGAAACTCATTCGTTTGACTGAACTGGTCCTCATCCTTACCAATTTCTCCTTCAAATCCTTCCACTCCCTCCAGACCAAAGCAGTAGCCATGGGCACCCGTATGGGCCCCAGCTATGCCTGTCTCTTTGTTAGCTACGTAGAACAGTCCATCTTCCATAGTCACACTGGCACTACTCCCCACCTCTTCCTCCGCTACATTGATGACTGCATTGGCGCCACCTCGTGCTCCTGCAAGGACGTTGAACAGTTCATCAACTTCACCAACACATTCCACCCTGACCTTAAATTCACCTGGACCATCTCTGACACCTCCCTCCCCTTTCTGGACCTCTCCATCTGCATCAATGACAACCGACTTGACACTGACATTTTTTACAAACCCACTGACTCCCACAGCTACCTGGATTACACCTCTTCCCACCCTACCTCCTGCAAAATGCTATCCTATATCTTGATTCTAAATGAATCTTGCAAATTTTAAGTTTAAGGTTGTTCTTGTTTCTCTGCAGCTGTAACATTGTACTTCTCACACTGTTCTATTATCATTATTCACTTTGTATGGAATGATCTGCCTGCACTGCATGCAAAACAAAACTTTTCACTACAGTTAGGTACATGTGGCAATAATAAATCAAATCAAATTACAAAAAATAGTTCAACTTATCAGTATCACATTGTTGTTGGTGAGAGTTCGCTGCAGCATGCGTACTGTCTGCTGTATTATCTACATCATAACAGTAACTAGACTTCAAAAAATACTTCCTTGCCTGGAACTAAACTCTATATAGGTTAAAATAACTTTTACAACTGGGACCAGAGGTAATTAAATATTAAGCTTGGTATAATGTCTCACACTCATTTACAGCTAGAACCCAGTTCAAGTCATCATGAGACTAAATGCCCATTACTGCAGTGGAAAGCTGCTCTCAGTCTCACTGCAATCTCTCAGGATGAGATTGCTGCCGTCATATTAAAGATTGTTACCTACCTTCCTTGATCAGTCTCCAGGGAGTGAAGAAAGCCTGGTGCAGGTCAAGGCTTTTGAATTGTGGGTGTTCCTGGTAGTTTTCATCAAGACGGAATAGCTTTGGGTTAATCATGAGATGTCCAAAACGGAAAGCTGCTGTGGAGACAACATTGGCAATACCAGGATCGATAGATTCATCATAGCCTTCATAAGGTGAGAGATATTTCATTGTTGCCTCCTTTCCGATTACCAGGGGAACATAGTCTCTGTGGTTTATTATCTGTAGTGGTGAGAAATTAGAAAGTGAAAAATAATCAGCTTGATGAAACCTAAAAATAATCACTTCAAAAGAGATGAGTAAGTGTTGGGCTTGAAAATGATTTTTTTCTGCTGGATGTTATTGGTTACAGCTCTTGCACAGACAGAAGGATTAAGTTAGAGTAGAGTAGCTTTGTTATTTATCGCTTCTACCGTCTACAGTAAAAACTAGATAGCGTTCCTCCAGGATCGAGAGTGCTACATAGACAGCACAAATACAAAGGGCAGTGTAAAGTGCTTAAGAAGTGCAAAACACGCAAGTTACAGTGTAAAAGTAGAAGAATAATTGATAGACATTGTTCTAGCAGCAATTTGAAGTCATGCAAGGAATTTCAGCTGGAAGAAAGTCCGATCATACTGTGTTAAGGAGCCTGATGCTTGGAGGGGAGAAACTGTTGCACTGTGAGAAACCAAGTGCTCCAGTACCTTCTGCCAGATGGCAGGAGGGAGAACAGGTTGAGTGAAGTGTGTGTATACCACAATGCTCTTAGCCTTTTGGATGCAGCATGTGGTATAATTGTCTATAATGGAGGGGAGAGAGACCCCGATGGTTTTCTCGGCTGTCCTCACTATTGTTGTAGGGTTTTATGATCTGAGATGGTGCAATTCCCGAACCAGGCAGTGATGCAGCAGCTCAAGGTACTCTCAATGAACCCTGTGTAGAATGTAGTACGGATAGTGGGAGTGGGAGGTGGGCTTTCCTCAGTCTACACAGAAAGCTTCTGCCATTGTTGAGGTTTGGGAGTGACAGTGAGAGCAGATTGTCCTTTACCCTAAGACCTGGGTGTGTAGTGAGGCTTCAGGAAGTAACAAGCAGGTATAGGAGCTGAAATTGTTAAGTTCAGCCTTTAACTGAACAAAGGCAGCCCACTGTCTGAACCCAGAACACGGACAACTCTGTCTGAACCCAGAACATGGATAATACTGTCTGACTCCAGAACGTGACAACTCTGTCTCACCCCAGAACACAGACAATTCTGTCTGACCCCAGAGCACAGACAATTCTGTCTGACCCCAGAGCACAGACAACTCTGTCTGACCCCAGAACATGGACATCCTGCTGTCTGACCCCAAAACATGGACATCCTGCTGTCTGACCCGAATTCACATTGCAGCTAAGTCAACGTGCACACTGATTTTATATAGTCCTGTATTCCGCACTATTGGTCACATCCTGGTGCTGAACTGTCCTGTGTCTGATATTTTAAATTTCTCACTGTTTGTAATGCTACAGCCAATATGAGGGAAGGTGTTCATTTTCGAGCACTCACTGACTGAGCTGAATAATGTGATGACATCCAAATGAACAAAATGGTCAACCTATCTGCTTCATTTGGTTAAATATTAGTCAAGAATTCATTTCCGGGGGTGGGTCCAGAATATACTCATAACGAGAGCTGCCCTGAACCCACCTTGTTCCTCTATGATGCCACCTTCAATGATATGCAACATTATCCAAACTTTTATCTAACACCAAAGTTGAGTCAATCAAAAACATTTCCAGGTCAGTATTCACTAAAAGAAAATTCTAGTATTGACCATTATGCCCACACCCTGACTCCTACCAGGCTCAAATATTTGGATAAAGATGTATAATTCTCTACTAGTCAAAAGAAGTTGATTTCATAGCAAAAGGCAGGAAAGAAGGGCATCATGGTTCCTGTACTTTGCATTGGTGCAATATTGGGGATAGCCAATGAAGACAGGGTAATGTGAGTCAGCTCATTCTTTTGGAAAAGCATTGATTGAACATGCAATGTCTTAGAACAAGACAGTGAATGCTACTGAACTGTGCAAAGTTGAACATGCCGAGAAACATCGCCAGTCTAATGGAAATATTGACTGTATTGTAAAAGTTGATAAAGAGCTGCTAGAGGTAGTAGTGGAGGCTGGTACAATTACAGCATTTAAAAGGCGTCTGGATGGGTATATGAATGGGAAGGGTTTAGAGGGATATGGACCAAGTGCTGACAAATGGGACTAGATTAGTTTAGGATATTTGGTCAGCATAGACGAGTTGGACCGAAGGGTCTGTTTCTGTGCTGTACACCTCTATGACTCTAAATCTATTGTGTCTGTTCCAATGGTGAGGGACCTGATATGTGGGTAAACAAAGTGAAAACATTCAGTGGGAATGGTCTAACACTACATTCGATACAAAAATGCTAACATTATATTAAAGCAAATTATCACCATTTTCTAAAAAAAAAGCAATAATCCTTCAAACAAAGCTGCAATTAATTGTTTCCACTTGCAATTTTGAGAAACATTTACTGCTGGGTTTCTGTCAAGATATCCACAAAACACAGAGCGAATTGGAGCACACTAATATTATCCAAAGTCAGAGCTTGTTTGTTTTTGTCTGGTGTTTTAAAATATTAGTAGTCCCTTTACAGAAGTTGATCCAGTGATTATGAAGGAATGGTAATGTATTTCCAAGTCAAGATGGCATATGACTTGCAGGGAAACTTGTACACGGTGGTATTCCCACAGATGGGCTACTGTGGTGTCAGAGATTTTCCCCCGAGATTTATTAAATTCAATCCCACAACTTGCTGTGATGGGATTTGGAATTTAATTAGTGACTTGAGTCACCGTGACGTTACCAGTGACACTTTCTCTGTACCTGTTGAAAAACTCCCAGGATTTTTCTCGCTTCCTGGTAGGTTGTTTCTCCGCTCCAGTGAGGGTTCAGCTTCTTCAACTCTCTCGCTAAACGATTGTGTTCTCGAAGAAATACGGTGTGCGTAGCTGTCAATGCCAGTTGTTCATTGACACGTACATCCCCTGTGAACAGGATCAGTGTTGGCTCACCATTGTCTTGTTAATGATAGAGACAGAGATGGAGAAATACGTAACAGAACAGCCACCTGAATATGGTGGTGCAGTAGAATCAGGAAATCCAGGGTATTCAGGAAGTACGAGAAAGAAGCTCAGAGAGCATTATACATCCCATTTTTAACAGCCAGGTACATGAATTAAGTATGAATTATGAGTAGAATTAGGGGAGCTTTTCTATTCCATATGACCACTGTTGATCTGATTGTGGCTTAAAATGTATTTTCATGCCTACTCATTAAACACAGTGAGCCCCTCATTCGTCAAGAATCTACATAAGTCTGGTTTGAAAGTATTTAATGATCCTGCCTTCTAAACTTGGGGGGGGGGGGGGGGGGGGAGAGGGGGTGCCCCTGTGTATTCCCAATTTTAATCATTCTGCCATGAGTGGCCACTTGAACCAAGCAACAGCACTTTCCTTACATCCCACAAACTCATTCCCATCTTTATTCCACTCCTTCAAACTTACCTCTTTGATTCAGTTCTTCATCATTTAACCCAACCTCTCCTTGTGAGTCATTACAACACTTTGTTGAAGCATCTTGGGGCATTTTGTTTTACTAAGAGATATTAGAAAATTAAGTTCATTTTTAATGTCCTCAGTTTTATATTTGGATTGTACAGGATAGACAGAATTCCACAGAAAATATGTTTTACTGAAATGTCACTTTTGTGAATGCTCCAATGAGAACCCACTGTACAGAGATGCTCAGTTAATTTTCTTATCAAATCTGACTGGTTCTAGCTTGTGCTGTTGATTTCTCTCCATCCTTCCCATGAAATCTGTGAAGGAGCCTGGAAATTCTGGGTATTTCCAAGATGGAGGGAAGGAAAAAAGTTGTGGCCGTAAGACCTGCTCCTTTTTTGAGGTAGTTTAGGTGTTGGAACTGATTTCCTTGAATTCTAGGAGCAGTGTTTACTGTTTTATATTGTTGCATTGGTTTGGAAAATTGGGAAAGAAGAATCAAAACAACAGCATTTTAAAAAGGAGGAAAACAGACAAAGGTAGTGACCACTTGGGTAGTGATTCATACAGAAAAAGAAACCTCCACTGCTGTCTGACCCAGCTGTAGCTGCTGCCTTTGCTGCCTGCTTTCAAGTATGTCTGGACATCGGAGCTTGTTCTAAGAAAAATAAACAAACAGCAAAATGCACAGCTGAACTTGGAGAAACCTGAATGTGGGAGCTCACTGCAGGACAGCAGCTAAATGGCTTTTCAAATCTTACTGGCTTTCTTTTGTCAATCTACAATAGTGAATAGAGTTTTTTAAAAATTATACCTAGTTATCAAGATCTGTCTGTTGCTTAAACTTTAAAAATATGAAAACATAGGTTCTAAACAAGCATGATTTTAGTGCAGCGAAAACTGCGCTATTTTCAAGGTCTTTAGATTGTTAAGGTGCAAAGATGGCCGTTAGCAGAGTGATGTGCTCTTCCTGTCAGATATGGGAGACAGTTTCCATGTTAATGATGATTATGAATCAGTTAGAGTGGCAGCTAGAGGCAATGGGGAATTTACAGGAGCAAGGGGATAGTTGGCAGTTGCAGGGAGGGAGTTAAACTAAATGTACAGTTAGATAAATGGGGTCCTCCAGAAAAGGTAGGAGAGGGAGGCAGATAGTGCAGGAGTCTCCTGGGGCCATCCCCATCTCAAACAAGTGTGCTTATTTGGAAAATGTAGTGGGGTGATGGACTCTCAGGGGAATGTAGTACTGGCAGCCAGGGCTCTGGTATGATTAGCTCTAATGTAACGAGGGATACGCCAGGTTAGAGGTGAACGATTGTGATAGGGACACAGATTCTGTGGCTGACAGCAAGACATCAGAATGGTGTGTTGTCTCCTTGGTGTCCAGATCAAGGATATCTTGGAGAGGGGGCAACATATCCTCAAAGGGGATAGGGATCAGCAGAAGGTCATTGTACAAATTGGAACCAACGACATCAGAAGGGATAAGGACGAGATTCTGAGGAGAGAATATAGGAAGTTAGGCAAGGATTTAAAAAGGAGCCCTCGAAGGAAGTGATGTCTGAATTACTTCCAGTGCTACAAGCTAGTGAGGGTAGGAATAGGAGGATAGAGCAGATGAATGCATGGCTGAAGAGCCAGTGTATGGGAGAAGGATTCACATTTTTGATCATTGAAATCTTTTCTCAGGTAGAAGTGACCTGTATAAGAAAGGCGAATTGCACCTGAATTGGAAGGGGACTAATATACTGGCAGGGAGATTTGCTAGAGCTGCTCAGGAGGATTTAAACTTGTAAGGTGATGGGGTAGAGTGGCACAGGGGGAGGAGGTTTGGTGGCAGGTTCGATGGGTGGGACCCAGGGAGATAGTGAGGAAAGTGATCAGACTGAGATTGGCACAGTTGGGAAATGGAGCAAGTCAAACAGTCAGGGGCAGGCAGGAATAAAATAGATAATGAGGTAGGATTGATAAATTAAACTGCATTTATTTCAATGCAAGAAGCATAACAGGGAAGTCAGATGAACTCAGGGCATGGTTAGGAACACGGAACTGGGGTATGATAGCAATTACAGAGACATGGCTCAGGGAATAACAGGACTGGCAGCTTAATGTTCCAGGATACAAATGTTGTAGGGAATATAGAAAAGGGGGCAAGAGAGGAGGGGGAATGGTGTTTTTGATACGGAATAGAATTATCGCTGGACTTATGGAGGATATTCTTGGGAATACATCCAGGGAAATTATTTGGGTGGAACTGAAAAATAAGAAAGTGATGATCACATTATTGGGATTATATTATAGACACCCTAATAGTCAGAGGGAAATTGAGAAGCAAATTTGTAAGGAGAACTCAGTTATCTGTAAGAATAACAGTGTGGTTATGATAGAAGATTTTAACTTTCCAAACATTGGCTGGGACTGCCATAGTGTTAAGGGTTTAGATGGAGAGGAATTTGTTAAGTGTGTACAAGACAATTTTCTCATTCAGGATGTGGATATACCTACTAGAGAAGGTGCAAAACTTGACCTGCTCCTGGGAAATAAGGCAGGGCAGGTGACTGAGGTGTCAGTGGGGAAGCATTTTGGGGCCAGCGACCATAATTCTGCTAGACTTATAACAGTGATGGAAAAGGATAGACTGGATCTAAAAGTTAAAGTTTTAAGCTGGAGGAAGTCCAGTTCTGACAGTATTAGGCAAGAACTTTCGAAAGTTGGTTGTGGGCAGATGTTCACAGGTAAAGGGATGGCTGCAAAATGGGAAGCCTTCAAAAATGAGATAACACGATTCCAGAGACAGCATGTTTCTGTTAGGGTGAAAGGGAAGGCTGGTTGGTATAGGGGATGCTGGATGACTAAAGAAATTGGGGTTTTGGTCAAGAATAAGCAGGAAGCATGTGTCAGGCATAGACAGCAGGGATCGAGTGAATCCTTAGAAGAGTATAAAGGCGGTAGTATACTTAAGAGGGAAATCAGGAGGGCAAAAAGGGAATACGAGATAGCTTTGGCAAATAGGGTTAAGTAGAATCCAGAAGAATTGTACAAATACATTAAGGACAAAAGGGTACCTAGGGAGAGAATAGAGCTCTTAAAGATCAAAAAGGCAGCCTATGTATGGAACCGCAGGAGATGGGGGCCATACAAAATGAATATTTTGTATCAGTGTTTACTGTAGAGAAGGATATATAAGATATAGAGCTTGAGGAAATAAATAGCAACATTCTCAAAAAATGTCCTTACAGAGGAGGAGGTGCTGGATATCTTAAAACATATAAAAGTGGATAAATCCCCAGAACCTGATCAGGTGTACCCTAGAACAATGTGAGAAGCCAGGGAAGTGATTACTGGGCCCCTTTGTGAGATATTTGTGCCATTGATAGCCACAACGAAATGGCCGAAGACTGGAGGTTGGTTAACGTGGTGCCATTATTTAGGAAAGGTGGTAAGGAATCCTGACGGACAGGATGTACATGTATTTGGAAAGGCAAGGACTGATTAAGGACATTCAACATGGCATTGTGTGTGGGAAATCACTGTACTTCGATACAGAACTGGCTCAAAGTTAGAAGACAGATGAGGTGGTGGAGGGTTGCTTTTCAGACTGGATGCCTGTGACCAGCGGTGTGTGACAAGGATCAGTGCTGGGCCCTCTGATTTTCATAATTTAAATCATTGATTTGGTGTAAATATAGGTGGAATGATTAGTAAGCTTGCAGATGATACCAAAATTGGAGGTGTAGTGAAGTCCATTTGCCTCAGATTCCAACGGGGTCTTGATCAGATAGGCCGATGGGCCGAGGAGTGGCAGATGGAGTTTAATTTAGATAAATGTAAGGTGCTGCATTTTAGAAAGGCAAATCAGGGCAGGACATATACACTTAATGATAGTGCCCCAGGGAATGTTGTGAAACAAAGAGACCTTGGACCTCACAGTTCCTTGAAAATGGAGTTGCAGGTAGATAAGATAGTGAAGAAGGTGTTTTGTATGCTTGCCTTTATTGGTCAGTACATTGAATACAGGAGTTGGGAGGTCACGTTGCAGCAGTACAGGACATTGGTTACGCTACTAATGGAAAACTGCATGCCATTCTGGTTTCCCAGCTATAGGAAGTATGTTGTAAAACATGAAAGGATTCAGAAAAGATTTTCAAGGATGTTGCCAGGGTGGGAGGGTTTGAGCTATAGGGAGAGGTTGAATAGGCTTGGGCTGGTTTTCCTGGGGTGTCGGAAGCTGAGGTTATAGACCTTATAGAGGTCTATAAAATCATGAGAGGCATGCATAGATAAAGAAGGTAAATAAACAAGATTTCTTTCTCAGGATGGGGAAGTTCAGAACTAGAGGGCATTGGTTTAAGGTGAGAGGGTAAAGATTTAAAATGGACTTAAAGGGTAACTTTTTCATGGAGTGGGTGGTGCGTGTATGGAATAAGCTGCCAGAGGAAGTGATGGAGACTGGCACAATTACAACATTTAAAAGGCGTCTGGGTGGGTACACGAATAGGAAGGGTTTAGAGGGATATAGACCAAATGCTGGCAAATGGGACTAGATTAGTTTAGGATATCTGGTCAGCGTGGACAACTTGAACCAAATTGCCTATTTCTATGCCGCACATCGCTACGACTCTATGAGGCTCCCGAGAAGCAGCAGTGACTGATTAGATTAGATTAGATTAGATTCCCTACAATGTGGAAACAGGCCCTTCGGCCTCTGAAGAGTAACCCACCCAGTCCCATTTCCCTCTGACTAATGCACCTAACACTATGGGCAATTTTGCATGGCCAATTCATCTGAGGTGCACATCTTTGGACTGTGGGAGGAAACGAGAGCACTCGAGGAAACCCACGCAGACACGGGGAGAATGTGCAAACTCCACCCAGACAGTCGTCCAAAGTTGGAATTGAACCTGGGACCTTGGTGCTGTGAGGCAGCAGTGCTAACCACTGAGCAGGCAAAGTCTTTTCCCTGGGGTTGGGGAGTCCAGAACTATAGGGCATAGGTTTATGGTGAGAGGGGAAAGATATAAAAGAGACCTAAGGGGCAACTTTTTCACACAGAGGGTGGTACAGGTGTGGAATGAGCTGTCAGAGGAAGTGGTGGAGGCTGGTACAATTGCAACATTTAAGAGGCATTTGGCTGGGTATATGAATAAGAAGGGTTTGGAGGGATATGGGCCGGGTGCTGACAGGTAGGACTAGATTGGATTGTGATATCTGGTTGGCGTGGACGGGTTGGACCGAAGGGTCTATTTCCATGCTGTACTTCTCTATGACTGCTAAGTTCTGCCAAAACCATTGTCAAATTTGTGGGAAAGTATCCTCAAAATGGTTGCCCATTTTTCTACGTTGATCAAGATAGTGGCTGGCACTCTTTCCAGTTCAGAATTTGCAGACATCCACCAAGTTGGAAGCTTAGTGCCCCTTTTAAACCTGTGAAGTTTTAGGCCGATATCTGTCAGGGCAAACTTGGGTAAAGTGAAAGGAATATCCCCTATGAAGGTGGCACGGGACCAGATTTCTTAATCCAGCTGTTACTCACCAGCTATAAAACACGGAGTTGAATTTTCACTGGTGAAACAACTTTCCCCCATACTTCCACAAAGGTTGCTTGAAATGGTGTTAAATGGTAAATATTCTCGCCCATTGTCAGAGTATTCCGTGTTGACAGCCAACAGACCAAGTTCATTAGTGCGGTTTCTGAGTTTCTTGGCCACACAGTCCGTGCTGCCATAGACTTCATTCACATCAATGAAAGATGTAAGTACGTTCATCTGCTGCCGAGTGTTGACACCTCCAAATAATGAGCCCAGCTCACCGCTGCCACATGCAGGAGCTGACCGGATGAACGGCAAGCATATACTCTGGTTCTTGATTCTTGTGTCACCTCGAGGGATCTGTCAGGAAAGGTGCAGAACACAACAGGTCAGTCACAAACTGTTTTACAAACACTAATAAGAAGAGTAGAAAGAAAATTGGGGCTGAGCAAATTAGCGACATTTCAGTTGATTAGAAAGTTAACTACTCTAGGATGGGTACACAGTGCCAAGGTAAACAGAAAAGCCTCCGTAAGATTTGGACTTTTTAAAGATTATTTGCTCACAGAATGTGGACATCACCAACTATGCAGCATTTATTACTCTCATTGTATTTGAGCTGAATGGTTTGTTAGGCTTATTTCAGAAGGCAGCCACGAATCAACTCCAAGGTACACACAGAACAGAGAAAACCAGGCAAGGATGGCAATTTCCTTCTCTACAGAACTTTAGTGAAGATGGGCTTTACAGCAATCAGTAATAGTTACATGGTCAACATCTGGCAGGCTTTTAATTCCACATTTAATTCGCCAACTTTAATTTGAATCAATGACCTCATTGCTGCTTGGGCCATGGTCTTCTTTAATTAGGGAGATAAAACATAGAGTAGGAGATTGTTTTACAGAAAACCTATGATATGTCTGCAAAAAAAACCCTGAGCTTCCAGTTGCCTGACACTTCAGCAAGTCACTGTGATCCCTGACCGATATCTCGGTCTCAGGCTTGCAGCAGTGCTCCAGTCAAGCTCAGTGCAAGTTGGAAAAACAGCACCTCATTTTCCTTTTGGGGACTTTGCAATCTTCAGAACTCAATAAAAAGTTCAATAATTTCAGAACCTGTACAACTTCTTAGATGTCCTTTACTCACCTGAACACCCCTGGCCCTTTCTCTCTCACTCTTTGAGCTCTGTCTCCACCTATTTACTTATTTCTTTCCCCAAACTTCCACTGCCTGTCTTCAGCATATATACCATATTTTCCTAGCCACTAGTATTTCTCACAAAAGTTCACTGGACCCATAATGTTGGTTCTGTTTTCTCTGTACCGATGCTGCCAGACCTGATAAATTTCTCCAGTGATTTCTATTTTTGTTTCTGATTTCCAGCATCTGTAGTCCTTTGTTTTATTATCTCCACAGATTAGCAAGGGTTTCTGGTTGACAAGTCTACTGATAATATCTGTGCATCACACCTACTCTATTATTACTGCTATGCCACTGTCTCTTATTACAAGCTGAGGCCTCCTATCAGTGAAGGCTAAAAATGACAGTGTATATCGCCCATGTCCGAAACAGGCAGCGATTCCCTGCATTTACAAAGAAGAGTCTCCAGTGCTCTTTTGAGAATCCCACTACAGAATTAGTTAACAATGAGACAACTGGATCCCCCACGACTCTGAGAAACCAGGCCTACTTGGAGCTTATCTGGCTGTTAAACTACAAATATCCAAACATGGAACTTAGAGGTGTTCCTCTTGACAGCATATTTGAAAATCACTGTTTTTTTGGAGTACCCAGAATTTCCCCTCATTATTCCTCACTGGTCTTTGCAATTCTCCACTCCTGATGGATTCTTCTGTCCCACAGAATATGGGACGCTAGATTAATTCTGGTGACACTACTAAGACCTGTCTAATGCTCTGCAATACTTGAATGTTACACAATGTTACGGAATTGGTGTAGTCCTCAAGGTTGTGTCTCCTGAAAGTGCTGGCAGACACATTCCTTATGGTTGACCACGGCTGGTCAATAAATATGCAGACAATGTCTCTCTTACTCAAAGTATTAAAGAACAAGATGGACCTTGTTTTTAGGGGTATTTGTACTTCTTGTCAACAAATTGCAATTGAGGTGCTTTGACTACATGCTCAAATGAAGGTTCGTTGGAAACACTGTGGTGAGTTACTGGAGGATTATAGAGTATTTTGCTGGCCACAGGCAGAAAATAACATTCACAGATAAGGGGGCAGTATTTGCAGTGCTACAGATTCTACAATATAAATCATATATGAAGAGGAGGAGAGGGTAACTTTAATGTGAATGGGAGAGTGTTCTTTCAAAATTCCTACCTCCAAAGTGCCTCCTATGAGTATCAACCCTGCACTGATAATGAGCAGAGTCTCAAGAGGATTTTATATGAATCAACAACATGGCCTGGAGTTTTAAATCAGGAGAGGATTGCCCACCCAATGGTTGTGAAGATGGTTGTAGCCTTTGTATTCTACTCAGAGGGACCCCACCATACGCTGTACGTAGTTTGCTGCAGTTTGCTTTTCCTGGAAGAATTGGGCAGAGGACAAGGGTACACATATCAGGGGGAGATGTGGCTGAAAGTGGAACTCCCTTGATGAAAGAGCACCAGTCTTTCCCAGGATAGGGGATTTCCGAAGTCATCAGTTATACTGTGACTCTGCAGGTGCTAGTCCCACCACAGCAGCATGAGCTACCACTCTGTCAATGTATATTTTTACATGAAACATTTCATGCGTAGGGGACCAGTACAATTTTCGAGGAGTGTACAGAAGCTGGTTGTCGTCATACTACACTGAGATGCATTGAATGCTGACTATTTTGTCTTCAATGGCTTAGGCAGCAAAATGATTGTGACCCAATGCGAATAAATGGAAATTAATGAATTTCTAGCTCCTGATTCTTTACACCAAAACGCTGACACCGAAACCAAGACCGATACCAACATCAACACTAAGGCCAAGACAACAACCAATTCACTCTTTTTGAATTTCCTGCTTATGGGAATATTTTGTCTAACAGGACTTGAATAGATTGTTAATGTAAGCTTTCTTTAATTCCATGCTGGACAAAATACAAAAACTCAAAACACTATTTCAGAATGAAGTTGAACAGAGCTCTCACCCGTATTGGGAAACAGGGATTTCTTTGAGCGCAGGTTCTTTCACAGTCAATGCCATCATTGAAGGTCTGCATGCTGCCAGAATGAGGGCTTAAGCTCATATCGTGATCAATCCATTGACCCCACTGCATTAGCATGTGAGAAATTTCTGTATCCATGACTATGGCTTCATTGGGTGTTCTCAGGATTGTATTTGATACTTTGCGAACCTGGATGAGAAATAGAAAATTTTCATGACAAGAAAACAATGCAAAGGCTAATCTATCATCACACCATCTTCATGGCACCCTGATCTGCTCTTTGAGCTGTGTTAGTAAATATGGGGACACTAATGAAGGCTGACATTGCATCTGAGCAGCTCCAGAGATATCCAAAAGGAGATGGCAATGTTCTTTAGACTGTCTCACAAAGGGAACCATTTCACACATCAGTCTGCAGTGTGGTCTTTCCAAATGATGCTCTCTGTTTTGTTCTGTGCCTGTACTCTCTAGGAATTGGGTTCATTCAATGTAGGGATAAGTCATAAAAGAATGTTAAAGGATGGAAAGAGAGAAATGAGCTTCATCCTATCTGACTGGATTGGATTTATTGCTAAGGGAAAGGACACTGTACTAACACACCCACTGCCTGCTCCCAGTAAGGTGGGGTTCTGTACAATTGGCAGTAGATTTTTCAGCAAATCAGATTTATTTCTGCCTCACGTGGGAATAGTTACCAGTGGCAGAGGGAATCTTAATATTCGCTTGTTTGGAGTCCAGCCCAGTGGAAGTGAAAATCCATCCTCATAGCGAGGTGGGAGCCATCGAGTGAGTGCAGTGTGGGATGATCCCAGGCGAGGTTTCATCCTGAAAATCAAAAACAATGTTCATTTCTATATTTTCATGAATGTAAGAGCTGTTAGAAGAGTTTGCCTAGACATCTGGGCGGAATTAATATCTCACAAATGCTTATGTTTTATGCTAAGTTAAGAGTTGGTGATATTAAAAATGATTCTTTGACTCACACGTAGAAACTAAGCTCAGTAAAAACAACTTTAGTGATGGAGAAAAAGTTAGAATTCCATCTGAGATCAAAGGAGGGATTGAAGTGAAGAACATCAATACCCGAAGGAGGACAAAACATAAAAAATGGGAAATGTTTGATTTGATTTATTATTGTCACATACTGAAATATAGTGAAAGGTTTTATTTTGCATGCTAACCAATCAAATCATACCTGAGAAGGTACACCTGGGTAACAGTACAGAATGCAGAATATAGTGTTACATCTATAGAGAAGGTGCAAAGAACGATCAATCCTAATATATGAGGGGTCCATTTAAAAGGTACAATTGCAACAATTAAGAGGCATTTGGATGGGTATATGAATAGGAAGGGTTTGGAGGGATATGGGCCGGGTGCTGGCAGGTGGGACTAGATTGGGTTGGGATATCTGGTCGGCATGGATGGGTTGGACGGAAGGGTCTGATTCCATGCTGTACATCTCTGTGGCTCTGATAACAGTGGGGAATGTTCCTAAATCTGTTGGCATATATTTTCAAACTTTTGTATCTTCTGCCCAACGGAAGAGGGTGAAAGAGATTATAACCAGGCTGGAAAGGATCTTTGATAATGTTGGCTGCTTTGCCAAGGCAGCGGGAAGGTAACCTTGTAAGAAGCAAAAAGTCTTTTGAGTATGAATTCTACAAGGGAATGGCCAGGGACGGAGAGGGCAGGTGTATATACAAATGTGTTAAGCGTGATACCTTCCTTGGATTGCTGAAATTGACCCTTTAAAGTTTTTGGGATACTTGACCAAACTGTTTCTCCAACAGCCAGTACTGGACAAGTACGAAGTCCCTTCGATTAAAATTGGGAAAACCAAAGTCATTGTCTTCAGACCTGTGAGAGATTCTGTTCCCTTACTATCACCTTAATCCTTCTCCATGCAACTGTCTTAAGTTGAAACACACTGTTATGTTTTGTTGCTAACTTTGTCCCTGGGATGTAAATTTATTCACCCATGCTCCTGCTTCAGTTTATCTGTTGCGGAAGCTTTCATGCATGCTTTGCTACCTCTAGTATTAACTATTCCACCATACACCTGGTTAACCTCATACATGATACTCTGGGTAATCTTGAATCCATCCAAAACTCTGCTGCCCATGATCTCACTCATAACAAGGCCCCTTCACACAGTTCTTTTACACCTGCTGAGCTCTAAATTGACTCCTTGTTAAGCAATACTTTGAATTTAAAATTCTCCCCCGGATTTTTCAATTCCTCCATGACCTCTTCCTTTGAGTAATCTCCTCCATCAACCCTCTAAGATATCTGCTCATCTAATTATTCTTGGTTTTAATTGCTCTGTCATTAATGGCTGAGCTTTATACTGCTGAAGTGATAAGCTCTGGAATACTGTCCAAGATTAATTCTTCATCTCGGTCTTTCTTCCATAACTGACTGTTTAAAACCCAACATTGATGTGGTTTATTGGGTAACTACCAATATGATTTGGTCTGATGTCCCTGACATGTTAGCCAAATATATACCTCAAGAACTGGATTCTTGTTAAGTATCTTGAATTACACATAGTATGGGTTCTGAGGTTACGAATGATATGGATAAAAGTTACAGTAACTGCAGTCAGGCTCTTATTATTACTAAACCTTGATGGAAATTATAACATGGTCAACTACACAATTCTCTTCTAATTCCTCTCCTCATTTATCCAGTTTGGTGGGATGTCCACAAATTGGTTCCTGAATCTGAAAATTGTTTCCATTCAAATCCTCTATCATTATCTCTGCAATTCCAACAAACAAATTGTTCAGCTCCCCTCCCAGCATAACAATGTTCCACATTGGTAACATCATCCACAGACATAGAATCAGCTTCCAGCTGCTTGCTGAAGACAGTTAGCTCTGCTTCTTAAAAATATTTCATGGAATACGTACATCGATATGAATATTCCAAATTAGGACTAGCAGGAAACCATTAAGCCTTTCAAGCCACCTCCTTCATCAATAAAGGTCATGGCTGATCTGTTTCTGTTCTGAATTCCACATTCTCATCTACCCCTGATAGCTTGTGTTTTCTTGCCTTTCAAAGGTCTATCTGCGATCTCCTTAAAAGTATTCAATAACCCCAGTTCTGTCACTTTCTGAGGCAGAGAGTTCCAAAGTCACACAATCCTCAGAGAAAAAAAACAATCCTCTCATTTCTGTCCCACCTCTAATTTTAAAAGTGTTTTAAACTCAATCATAAGAGTGAATATCCAATCACCATCATCTTGTCAAGACTGTTCAGAATCTGAACATCTTCAATCAATCTCAACCCCAGCAAAAACAAGCCCAGCTTGTTCACTCTTTCTTCATCAGGCAATCTGCTCATTCCAGGTATCAATCTAGTAAACCTCCTCTGAGCAATCTTAAATTCATTTGTGGTTGTGTATAATGGAAGAATAATGTTCTTCCTTTTACATTCAGTTCCTCTTGTATAAAAGGATAGCATTCCCCTAGCCTTCTCAATCACTTGCTGCATTTACATTCTAGCTTGTTGTGACTCCTGGACTGGAGCATCTAAATCTTTTGGCATTTCAGAATTCTGTAGCTGTTCTTTGTTTAAGTAAGCCTTTTTTAAAAAGTTTACTGCCAATGTAAACACTTTTACATTTTCTCACATTGTACATCATCTGTCAGATTTTTGCCCACTCACTTAGTCTATCCATTTGATATGCATCACTTTTATACTTTCTCACCTATCTGAATGTCACTCACACATTTTAAGGATCCAACATACCTCTGTGGAACACTACTATCATATCCAGCCTATCTAAATATGACCCATTATGCACAGTGCCTGTTTTTTTGCCAGCCAATCAACCTTCTCTCCATGCTAATATGTCGCAACTGGCATCATGAGTTCCTACTTTGAATAATATCTTTTTATGTTGAACCTCGTCAAAAGACTTTTGCAAATCCGAGTACTGTGCATCAGCAAGCTCCCCTTTATCGACAACATATTACTCCTTCAAAAATAGCATCCAAAAACATACAAATTAACTGGCATATATTTTTTCCAGTTTCATCCTTTGTCCCTTCTAGAGTGGACGGCTTATTGCTACTTTCCAATCTGATGGAACTTTGCAAAATCTAACGAAGATTGGAAAATTACCAACAATATAACTACTGCCTCATTAGTCACCCTTTTTAAGACCTTAGAATGAAGCCCATCAGGACCTAGAGACTTATTAACTTATAGATCTATCAATTTGTCCAATACCACTTCCCTCGTGGTTACTGTTTAATCAAGTGCCACTTTTCCTTCAATCTATTTCTTGGTATGAATGAGATGCTCTTTGTATCCTCTACAGAAGCAATAAATTTATTCACTACAGCCATTATTTCTTTTCTATCTAATATTAATTCCCCATTCTCACCCTCCAGAGGACCAACATTCACTTTACTTACTCTTCTCTTTTTCAGATACCTGTAGAAACTCTGGCTATTTGATTTCACATTTCTAGCTAGTTTCCTCTCATGCACCAATTTATTTGTCCTGATTAAGTTTTTAGGCATTCCCTGTTGTTTTTGGGATTCTCATGAGTCATTTAAGGGTGGCTCAGTGGTTAGCACTGCTGCCTCACAGTGCCAAGGACCCAGGTTCAAATCCAGCCTCAGGTGACTGTCTGTGTGGAGTTTGCACATTCTCCCCGTGTCTGCCTGGGTTTCCTCCAGGTTCTCCGCTTTCCTCCCGTAATCCAAAGACGTTCAGGTTAGGTGAATTGGCCATGCTAAATTGCCCAGAGTGTTAGGTGCATTGTCAGGGGAAATATGGGATCTTGGAGTGGGTCTGGGTGGGTTGCCCTTCAGAGGATTGGTGTGGACTTGTTGGACTGAAGGGCCTGTTTCCATACTGTAGGTAATCTAATTTAATTTAACCTGCTACTTAGCTTTGCAGAATGATGACTTTTTCCTTAAATGTGATGCTTTCCCTAACTTCTTTAGATAACCACAGACGTTGAGTTCATTTCTTGGTATTTTTCTCCGTTGTAGTGATGCACCTATTTTGAAATATCTCATTAAGTGTCTGCCACTGCTTCTTTATTGATCTATTCCCCTACCCTAATATCCTTGTTCACTTCAGCTGGCTCAGCTTTCAGGCCCACCTTGTTACTCTTATTTAAATACTCCGATGTTTAACAGTCTGATGTCTACAATTGAATTAGGCAGCAAGACCTTTTAGAGATTTCAAAGGACTTTCTTGTAGATCAATAGTTCAGCACAAAAACCAGTTTCCACGTCTCTTTTCTGGATCTTTCCCTGATTAAAGGCCTTCTCCACTGGGGAAGGAGAAAGCTCCTTTTTCATAAAATAAACCACCACCAAATCACACATGACACTAGATAAAATAACAAATTACAAGCACTACTCAATAGGCCCAGAGTAAAAGAAGAAAACAGGTTCTTTTTTCTTGTTCTTTGTTCCTATATCCAGCAATGCCTTTATGCATGAAAGAATGTCTTTTTTCCTCATCACTAATCTCTCATGTTTCTGAATCATTTGATTTCAGAACGGAAGGAGGAGAATATGCCCACATTTGCGTCAATGGAGCTGAGGTTGAGAGGGTGGAGAGTGTCATCGGACAGATGATAGTTGACAACCTGTCCTAGACTTCCCACATCGATGCCAGAGTCAAGCCTCTGCTTCCTCAGGTGGCTCAGGAAATTTGGCATGACCATAAGGACCCTCACTAACTTCTCCAGATGCACCACAGAATGCATACTCTCCGGGTACATCATGGCCTGGTATGGCAACTGCTCTGCCCAAAACCATAAGAAACTACAGCCCAGACCATCATATGAGCCAATCTTCCATTCTTGGATTCAATTTACATGGTTCGTTGCCATGGAAATGCTACCAAAATCATCAAGTCTCATTGCACCCTGGCAGTGCTCTATAACCTCTTCTGTCAAGCAGAAGATACAGAAGCTTGAGCACACGGACCAGCAGGTTCAGGAACAGCTTCTTCCCTGCCATTATTAGACTGTTGAATGGACTGTCTATTTGGAAGAAGTGCATTGGAAATAATACTCAGTGCTTATGATAAAGGGACCACAATAAACATCAGTGCTTATATATAAACTGGAAAAATCAGTTGGTAATTGTATCTCAATGAAGAATTCATACAATGCTTTCAAGTTTCTTACAGCTACATTGTGTCAAGATTAGTTAATGACATTTTAGTAAGGGTTCCTCTCGATAGCAGTGATCATAATGCGATTGAATTTTACATCGGTTTGGAGAGGAGAATAATGGGGCTAATGTCAGTGTTAGAAATGCAGGTCCTTTTAACAATAAAACAGAATAATTCCAAGGTTCGTTGAAATCATGGTGATGCTCATTAGACTTTATATGTAAGCCTTCCTAACTTCAAAGAATGCTGATCTTGTTAATGTTGAGCTTGCCTAGCACACCTGCTGTGTGACGTAACCAGTATGTCTCTGTCTAAGCTTTCTTTCACCCGATGATCTATATGTCCTTGCTTACTCTGATCTGCCTGTATTGCTCAAAAACCAAGTTTTTCACTGTACTTAGGTACACATGACAATAAACCAAATTAAATCAAATGAAAGACCACATGAACATGACAAACTGGAGCAGGAGTAAGCCATTCAACGCTTTATGATCTGCTCTGCCATTTGTTTGGGTTATGGATGGTCTGATGCTGGACTCAACTCCAGTTATTTTGCTTGCTGCCCGACAATCCTCGATTCTCTAATCAATTAAAAATCTGCCTAACTTGGTGCTGCAAATATTCAATGACTCAGCCTCCTGGGTACTGAATTCCAAAGATCATTACACTTTGAGAAATGAAATTTCTCCTCGTTTCCATCTCAGACTGGATTATACAGTGCAGCTGGGACCCCTAGCCTCCAAAACCCCACTCCCCAGCCTGGCAAGTGAATGGAGATGCTCAAGTTCATCTAACAGTCCAATTGGCCAGTATCAAAGCCAGGTATCTTCTGTCCTGAGAGATTACTTGAGAATGAGGAGATTTGTTAAGCAGTTATTTGCTGAAAGTAGAGTAGACAATAGTCACCTGCAGCATCAGCTCCTACCTGTTGTTGCACACTGAGGTGAAGGTCCTGTATTGGTCTGAGAAACAGTTGTATTTACATATTGGGGACTGACGTATGGCTAGACAGCCTGTGATACTTGCAATTGTGTCTAAGTCATTCGGTGTTAACAAATCTGCAGGAAACACACACTTATTAGCAGTTCTGAACTCTGAGAAATTCACACAAAATTCATTGGTTAAACAAAAATTGAATTTCTTGTCATGGAAGGACCAATGACAGATGCAGTCAGAAATTTCCTGAGACCCTCACCCCTCCAATAATTCTTTGAAGTATTTGTGTTCCTCTAATTCCACTGTCAGTTAGAACTGCTTCACTATTGGTGACTGTTTCCTAGCTCCTAACTGCTAGAAATCCCTGTCTACATGTGTCCATGTTCTAGCTCATTTCTATACTTAAATACACCTTAAATTCTACCTCTGTCATAAAGATTTTGGATATCTAACCTTATACATCTTTCTTTGCTTGTTTCATCATGCTTCTGTGAAGATATTTGCCAATTCATTGCATCAAAAGTGTAATGTTGTTGATTGTATTAGTGAAGTAACCAGAGATACAGGGATAGGGCATGAATAGAAGACTAGCCATGATCTCTGAATGACACAGTAGGCCACAAGGGCTGAATGGCCTCTTGCTACTCCTATCTAATACACTTTATTCTAGTGGTACAGTGCAGATGTTCACAACACTCCATGTTCTGTCTGTTGCTTTGTGCCACTGTGTGGTTTGCTGTTTGCACCACTGGGGGTTTGATCTCTGATCCACATAACTATGTATGAGAGACTTTCCCCAGCTCCCAAACAGGCTGCTTCCGGGGATGTTTATGAGAGTACAGCTTCTCACATTGGTCAACAGCTAGAGCTGTTACCAGGAAATCCACCCTGATCCTGCTCCTGCTGAAAGGATGGGACAGACTGACTGCAGAGCATTGGGGCAGGTATCTGATGCAAGAAGCAAGTCTTGAACTGAGCAATCCGGTAAAATGCAGGGTAAGCTGCTGAAATTCAGACAGGATATTGCCTCTCAGTTTACTGAATTCAATCACCAGTGCTGTTCCGCCCTGGCTCACACTCACCCTGACCCCTGCCTGCACCATCCTCCTGCAAACCCGGCTTTTCTGAGTCATCCTCACATAGCTCAGTTTGTTATGGATTTGTAAAATCACTAGGATTTCTAAAACCAACCCATCATTCACTGGGAACGTTAGAAGGAGGAGACTGGGCCGATGGAAGCCCATCTGTATTTGCTCCAGGTCCCAGTCCCTTGTTCTCTAACTGACCTGTTGCATTCAGTGAGCATTTGTGGACTCGATGGACATGTTGCTGAATGAGGCGCAGTGTGTGTTCCATGTACTCTGCTGACAGCACAGCAACCCTGGTTTTTGCCACTGGGTGTTTGAAGAAACGCAGGAGGTCACCAGCATTTAAGGATCTTTTGCTCAGATGCTGTTTTTGCCTGGAAAATAATAGACACAGATCAGACAGAGATAATGAGGAATTCAGATCCTGACTCAGACTATAGCTATTGCATGTTACAACGCACAAGCTCAGTGATGAATGATAAACAATGAATGATTTTATTGTCACGTATTTTACAGCAGGAATTACAATAAAATCCAGTGAAAAGCTATTCCAATATAGCACCATTTTAATAGTTAAAGTAAAAAGAGAAAAATGAAAAATATCGCATAAAGAGACATCCATCACTCTCCTCGTGCTGGTCTCACTCTCTCCTCCCACACTGGGCTCACTCTCCTCTCTCACACTGAGCTCACTCTCCCCTCCCATGCTGCGCTCACCCTCCCCCTGCACTGGGCACACCCTCCTCCCACACTGGGCTCACTCTCTCCTCCCACACTGGGCTCACTCTCCCCCTCCCACACTGGGCTCGCCCTCCCCCTGCACTGGGCACACCCTCCCCCACACTGGGCTCACTCTCTCCTCCCACACTGGGCTCACTCTCTCCCTCCCACACACTGGGCTCTCTCTCCCCCTGCACTGGACACACCCTCCCCCGCACTGGGCTCACTCTCTCCTCCCACACTGAGCTCACCATCCCCCTTGCACTGGGCTCACTCTCCCCTTCTAACACTGGGCTCACCCTCCCCCCGCACTGGGTTCACTTCCTCCTCTCACACTGGGCTCACCCTCCCCCTGCACTGGGCTCACGCTTCCCCTCCCACACTGGGGTCACTCTTCCCCCCCCCCCCCCCCCCCCCACACACACACACACGCACACACACTGGTCTCACTCTCCCCCTCCCACACTGGACTCACTCTCTCACCCCACTGGGCTCACTCTACCCCCCAGCCCCCTCCCCCACCAACACTGGACTCACTCTCCCCCACACTTCCTATTTTGTCCAACCTACTCATGGTTTTGAAAACCTTTATCAAATTTCTTCTCAGCCTTCTTCTCTCCAAGGAGATGAGTCCCAACCTATACAATCTATCCACATCACTGAAGTTTCTCATCTAGTAAACAATTCTAGTAAACCCTACCTGCACTCTCTGCAGTGCATTCACACCTTACCTGTAGTGTGTTACCCAGTGCGGTATACAATACTCCAGCTGAGGTATCGCAGGTATCTTATACAAGTTCAACATCACTCTTTGCTCTTATACTTTATATTCTTATTAATAAAGCTTATTAATTTCTCTCTCCTTCTGACGTTCCACCTTCTGTGATCTACACACGTGTACACTCAGGTTACTTGGCTCCTGCACCACCTTTAGAATTGTATCCCCTGTTTTATATTGTCCCTCAATGTTCTTCCCACCAAAGTACATCACCTCCACATAAATTCAATGAGCTGATTCTTTGTGGACAAACCAACCTGACAATGTTACAGTGTTGGATGAGATGGTTTAATTACACTCTTCTTATGTTGTGTCCCCTGTAATGCTGTAACAAGGCCAAGGAAGCCATTTTGATATTGATACATGGCCAAATAGGCCATTTTGTATTTTGTACTAATCACATGCATCATCAAAAGATCCTAATTACTGTAATATGGTAGTGACCAGACATGAATCAAATGATTAAATGTTGATTTAGTTACAATTAATTAAGTTTAATGACAGTAGAAACATTGGGTTTTCATTTGAAATTGAAGTTCAACTCTTATAAATGTGTTTGTGTGAGAAAGTGCAGTTTCAGACAAATTATTACAACATTAAAGTATTATGGATCACTGATAAAGGTCCCAGAAAAAAGGCAAATCACAGCCTTTCGGAGTTCAGTTCAACGATTAGAAATGATGCTTAAATTCAGATTAAAAGACTATGTGAAACAAACTTCATTATATTTTTGTATGGTCATCTGACCACTGTCTATTGAGAAAAGTAATATTAAGAAATGCTGTTAAGAAAAGCCAGATTCTGAGGCAGAAGGGGAGTGACTCGGGGGTTAAAAACTGGGCTCTGTAATGTTTTGTTGCAGTGAAGCCCTGAAGCCACTTGAGGTGCGAATCATATTTGCACTTTGGAATATGCCCAAGACTGTAAGCTGCACACGATCAGGAAAGAGATCATGTCAGAGTAAGACATAGACCAAGTGAGTATATAGTTTGGTGGGATTTTAATTCACTGCCAAGGGGAAGAGGTGCTTTTTGCTTGCTTTTTGTTGGTTCGTACTTTGTAAGGTCTTTGTAAGTTATTTTAACAGGATAAATTGAAGCCTAGGATTGGGAACCCAGCACAAAACAAATAGTAACATCACAGGAAATCTATAAATCCATTGACTGGTAAAAGCTATTACTTTAACTATCTGTTCTGGGTCACAGTCAGATTGTAGGTAATTAGGGGAAATGTTGTTTACAACTTAAAATTCCAATAGGAAATGTTTTTAAAAGCATATCACGAATGAAGTCATTAAAATAGAGAGGCAAGCCAGCCGATGTGTTATACCTGCATGATATGGGAGCGGGCGGATCCTATTGTGATCCATAGTGACCACATCTTTATCAAGTGACAGTTGCTGGAGGATCTCCGGCTCAGAATTAATGAGCTAAAGTTCGTGTTTCAAGCAATGTGACTCATCAAGGAGGAAGAGAATTACCTGGACGCTGTGTTCCAGGAGGCAGTCACACCCCTTAGATTAACTACTTTTGAATTCAATCAGTGTTTAGGGACAGGAGGGTGTGACTATGAATGAGGCAGGTTGAGAGATCCAGTGAATAGGGCTGTAGGAACCTCAGTCCTTGAGCTTGTCTAATAGATTGGAGCTTCTTGCTCCCTGTGTGGATGAGAGTGGGGGCAGTAGGAACAAACTGACAGTTGCACCACGGTACAAGGAACCATTCAAGAGAGGGGGGAGAAAAGAGAAATCTAGTTGGAAATCTCGTCTCAGGGATATATAACCAGGGGAATAGACATTATTCTCTATGCCGTGATTGATAAGATGTTTCTCCTGGGCTTCAGAGGAACTTGGAGTGGGAAGGGAAAGATCCAGTGTTGTGGTCCATGTAGGTACTAACGGTATAGATAGAAAGAGAAAAAAAGTTTACTGAGTGTATATGAGTAGCCTGGGGCTAAGCTAAAAATCTGAGCCAGAAATGTCATAATCTCCAGGTTATTACTTGAGGTACGACCAAATTAGGGTCAAAAATGCATGGTTCAAAGAATAATATAGGATAAACAGGTTGAAATTCATGGGACATTGACATGAGTACTGGGGAAGGAGAGAGCTGTTTCAGTGGACTGGGCTCCACTTGACTCAGGCTGGGATCAGAGTACTGGTGAATCACATGACTCAGGTTGTGGATAGAGCTTTCAACTATATAGTTGTGGGGTGGACTCAGTTACATGAAAAATTATGGAAAATGTTAAAGGGCGGGAGGGATCAGTGAAAGTTATTAAAGTTTCCAGGACAAGTAATAAGACAGAGAGTATTGACAAGTAGTAGACTGAAAGGCCTGGGTAAAGTGGATGTGAAGAAGATGTTTCCACCAGTTGGAGATACTAGGACCTGAGGGCACAGCCTCAGAGTGAAGGGACGACTCTTTCGAACTGAGGTGAAGAGGACTTTCTTCAGCCAGAGGGTAGTAAATCTCTAGAACCCATTGCTGCAGAAGGCAGTGAGGGTACTTAAGGCAGAGATAGTTAGGTTCTTGATTAGTAAGGGGATCTTGGTTTAAGGGAAGAAGGCAGGAGAATGGGGTTAAGAAACATATTAACCGTGATCGAATGGTGGAACAGCCTCAATGGGTCAAATGATGCTCCTAAATCTTATCATCTTCTGTTCAAAGACAGTATCTTGTGAAAATTACCTTTAAGTATACCTTTTTGTTTTAAGAAACTTTGTAACATTTTCAATCTACTGTCTTTTCTTAATTAGTTAGGTCTCGTCTGAACAGATATAAATGGATTAAATTCTCGAACAAATTGCTGACAAATTGGTGTGGGTGAATTGAATTAAGTAACAGATAACAAAATCAGAGGGAAATCAGATAAGAAGGTTAAAAACCTACTTAATCCTTGTCTCTGTGTATGCTTTATTCACCTGTTCAATGGCTTCATGTACAGCTGTTTGTACAAAAGGACTGCCCAGGGGTTTGTCATCACCTATAACAGAAACACAACGCCTCTGAATTACTCATGCTGAGAAAGGCCTAGGGCAGCTTCTACCTGTAAGTATTTTTCAATAACAGAGATGGTATAATAGGATGTATTGAAATATTCTTAGAGATTGCAGGACTTTAAAATTGAGTGAGAAGGTCATTAACTGGAACTGGCTGTTATATTGAAACTGAAAACTTTATACAGTTCGGCGGCACTTTTCTTCCTCTTTTACCTGATGAACTAGGTTGGAAGTTGAGACAAAGTGGGAACAAGTGTCTCCATTCCAAACATGATAGAATAATCTTATTGTTATGATCTCAGCTCATGCTAATATTAGAGAAGTCAGATCTAAGAGAGAACCTGGTTTGATGGATCATATGTTGATCTGTTTTGGTTTTAATAAAGTGGTCCCTCACTGAATCAAGCCCACACTTTTGCTTTAGCGATAAAACAACAATTATTACAAAGAAATGAAGATTAAATAAAAACCTTTCAAATTAAGTGAAAAATGATGAATCCCTATTCATGTCAGAGAAAGTCTGGTGATGTCCCCTCCTTGTTATCTGACATTGATTTTTAGCTTCGCTGTTCCCATCTTAGCTGCTCTAAGCTCACTCAATATTTGACTGCAAGGAATTTCCTCTGGCATATCCTGTTGAAAAGAACTGTGCATTTGTTTAATATTGGCTATTAAGAAATTTTTTGGTATCATTAACAAGATAATGGGCGACACAGTGACACAGTGGTTAGCATTGCTGCCTCACAGTGCCAGAGATCCAGCTTCAATTCCCACCTCAGGCAACTGTCCCAGCACATTCTCCCTATGCCTGCGTGGGTTTCCTCCGGATGCTCTGGTTTCCTCCCACAGTCCAAAAATGTGCGAGTTAGGTGAATTGGCCATGCTAAATTGCCCATAATGTTAGGTGCAGGGGAATGGGTCTGGGTGGGTTTCTCTTTGGAGGGTCAGTGTGGACTTGTTGGGCCGGAGGGCCTGTTTCCACACTGTAGATAATCTTCTTAATCTGTTTATCTTATTCTGCCTACACTCGCCTTACATTGTAGATAATACCATTAAAATGGTAAGATTGGAAGGAAGTACCAATGCACCATGTCACAGAAAGCCTACTCTGCACCTCAACAAAATTGAGGAGACACTCTTGGTATCATCTAGTCTGTGGTGAGGTCAGAGAGGTAGAACCACAGAACCATGGAAATGATACAGCAAAGACGGTGGCCATTTGGTCCATCTTGTCCATGCTGATAGAAAGACATCCAAGTGCCCTTTCAAATCACATCTTCCTGCTCACAGCCATAGCCCTGTGGCTTATAGCAGTTAAGGCGAGGTTCAGGTACTTTTTAAATAAGTTTAGTGTATCTGCCCCCAGCACCAACTCGGGCAATCAATTCCATCTGTGTAAAAAAGTTTTTTCCACAAGTCCCCTCTAATCCTTCTGCTACTCAGCTTGAATCTATGAGGTAAAAACAATGACTGCAGATGCTGGAAACCAGATTCTAGATCAGTGGTGCTGGAAGAGCGCAGCAGTTCAGGCAGCATCCAATGAGCAGCGAAATCGACGTTTCAGGCAAAAGCCCTTCATCAGGAAGGGCTTTTGCCCGAAACGTCGATTTCGCTGCTCGTTGGATGCTGCCTGAACTGCTGTGCTCTTGAATCTATGACCCCAGTTTTTGAACTCTCTGTCAAGGGAAACAGTTCTTACAGTCTACTCTATCTCTACCCCTCACAATTTTGTAGACCTCAATCATGTCCTCCCTCAGCCTTCTTTGTTCCAAGGAAAGCAATCCCAACCTCTCCAACTTCTCCTTGAAGCTATAATTCTCCAGACATAGTAACATCCCAGTAGGTCTTCTCTGCACTCTCTCTAGACCAATTACGTCCTTCCTGTAATGTGGTGACCAGAACTGCACACAATGCTCCAGTTGTGGCCTCAGCAGTGTCTTATATCGTTTCATCATTATATCTTTACTTTTGTTTTCTATATCTCTGCCAATGAATGAGATTATTCCATATGCCTTCTTTACAACCTTATCTACCTGTCCTGCTAACTTTAGGGACCGGTGCACATCAAGAACTGGAGAGTCAGATTCAACCTCTCTTACTTTGCCAGGTTATATGAGAAATGTTGGTCTCATTTGTCTCTCACTCAGTGAAGTTAGGCAAGATGGATCTGGGGAGTTAGGTTCAGTCTCTTACCTGCACAAACTCCATCAGTTTGAAGTAGGAACAATCCTGTGAGGAGCACACTGAGTGACCACAGAGGTGCCATTCTGCAAGATTGACATGCAGTACATGAGTCAGGGACTGGACAGAGAGATCACTAATATAGTAAATCTAGAAAGCTGACAGTTCAAACAACTAGGATATAAATATGAAAAGATCATATATGTAGGTGGAATTGTAGACTCTATAGATGATAGCATAAAATTACTATATTGATAGACAAAGTACAATTTTTTTCATTCACAGGATGTAGGTGTCACTGGCTAGGCCAGCATTTATTGTCCATCCCTAACTGCCCAGAAGGCAGTTAAGAGGCAACCCCCATATTGCTGTGCGTATGGAGTCACATGTAAACTAGACCAGGTAAGGATTGCAGATTTTCTTCCCTAAAGGACGTTAGTCTACCATATGGGTTTTTCCTGACAACTGATACTGGTTTCATGGTCATCATTAGACCTCTAGCTCCAGATTTTAAATGAATCCAAATTCCACCATTTGCCATGGCAGGATTCAAACCCAGGTACCAATCAGTACTGGCCCTGGATATATCACTAGGCCATTGCCTCCCCTGAATGGACAAAACTGTGGCAGACAGAGTTCAATGTAAGCAAGTCTGAGGTTATCTAATCTGAACTGTAAAAGGATTTATCAGAGTACTTTCTAGATTGTATGAAGTTAAATGCAATAGATGTCCAAAGAGATTTGGGGTTTCAGGTACATAAATCATTAAGAAGTCACAAAGAGGTTTAGAAAATAATCAAAAATGCAAATGAAATTGTGGCGTTAATTTTAAGAAGACTACAATACAGGGTGCAGAAGTTATGTTGGACTTATACAGAATCCAGGTCAGACCCCACTTGAATACTGAGCAGATCAGGGCATCATATCTTTGGAGGGTAAATTAATTCCTCAGAGGCCAGTATCCCATCACCAAGTCACCATTGCTCTACACATGGAGAGTCCTTGACACTGATCCAGCTCTCTCAGAGCCAGCCCTCTGAGTGAGCAGAATCTTTGACACTCCTGTTCTTATCTGTCAGCCAGGGCTTCGAATGGACCAGATTAACAGCCCCAACCAGGGAACCCTATGAGGTCCACGTGACTTACCTCATTCTAATCACTACAGAGATCTGATTTGGAGATGCCGGTGTTGGACTGGGGTGTACAAAGTTAAAAATCACACAACACCAGGTTATAGTCCAACAGGTTTAATTGGAAGCACTAGCTTTTGGAGCGACGCTCCTTCATCCACTATCACCTGATGAAGGAGCGTCGCTCCGAAAGCTAGTGCTTCCAATTAAACCTGTTGGACTATAACCTGATGTTGTGTGATTTTTAACTTACTACAGAGACAGTATAGCATAGGTCTACAAGAATGATTCCTGGACTTTAGGATTAAGTTATGAGATGAGATTACACAAATTAGGCCTCAAGAATTTAGAAAGTTATGGGGTGATCATATCAAAGCCTTCAAGCTATTGACAGGAAAAGGACTGGTTGATGAAGATAAATCCCGAACCAGTGGAAATAGTTTGAGAACTAGTAGCACAGTCTGAGAATTAGGGTCAGACCATTCTGGAGAGATGTTATAGTCTGAGAATCACAGAGTCATCCAGCATGGAAACAGGCCCTTCAGTCCAAACAGTCCATGCCGACCATAATCCCACACTTAACTAGTCCCGCCTTCCTGCATTTGGCCCATATTCCTCCAAACATTTCTTATTCCTGTGCCTACCCAAATGTCTTTTAAACATTATAACTGTACCTGTATCGTCTGAAAGTTCATTCCATATACAAATCACTCTTTGTGTAGAGAGGTTACCCCTCATGTCTTTTTTAAATCTTTCTCCTTTCACCTTAAAAATATGCTCCCTAACCTTGAAATCCCTAAATTCAAAGAAAGGACATCTGCCAAACACCTTATCTATAACCCTCATGATTTTATAAACCTCTGTAAATCATCTCTCAACCTTCTAAACTCCAGTAACAAAAGTCTCTCCATTCCCAGCAACATTTTGGCAAATATTTTTTGAACCCTCTCTAGCTTAATAATATCCTTCATTTTATACACAAATGATAATAGATGGTTGCACCTCTCTTCCACAAATCATAGTGGAATGTGGATCAGTTTTTAATTTTAAATCTGACATAGGTTTTTTTTGTTAAGCTAAGGTATTAAGGGATAGAGACTAAAGGTAAGTATTATTGCAGGAACAGACAGACATATGTGCAGACACATAACAGCACTGTCACAGCCATGAATAGAGAGAAACACACACCAAATCCATAACCTATGACAGCTGCACAAAACCATCTTAAACTTTTCTCTAGTAGTATCCAGAAATAGAAACCGGAACGTGCTGATCCTACTAAGTACTAAAATCTTGAAGGTAGTGATAACAGTAAGGTCCTGCACAGGTGTGATGGTGCTCCCATCGAAGTTATTGGACAAAGATAAAATGCAATATCCTGTCAATTACTAGAATAATATATTCACACTGAACTATAACGAAGCGATGAGCAATGTCATTTATATACAAACTGTTCAACATTAACAAAGAATGGGGTTTATATAGAAAGTGTTTTTATGTTCAGAGATGGTGTGATTTCATCTACAATTTGCTTGTTATTTTCTTTCCTTTAATTAATAAAGTAATTCATATACAAACTATACTGTCTGTCAAAGTGTCAGAGAAAGTTCCCTCACAACGCGTGGAAATTATTGGAGATATTGGTACATATGGTGATAATGTCAAATCATACCAAATTATTTATTTGAGGCATAAATCTGGATGAAGTTTTACTGTTATTTTGGTATATACTTCACTCTTTATCACAATCAAAAACATTTTGCTAGATTGATCTTTGTTGCTCTTAATGTATTTGAATGCATTTCTAAATAGCTTGATGGAAATCAGGTTCAATGTGATTTGAGAGACAGACAACAAATATCACTGTAATGGTCAAGTATTTAACATTAAAAGAACTAAATTTAAAGATTGCTTCAGACTAGAGCTGTGACTTAATGGAAAGTAGAATCCCTTTCAGAGATGTAGGCTAGCTATGTAAATTTACTCACTGATAAGCAACATAAACTCAAATATACGTGGTTTAAATAGACTTTTACAAATATAGGGGAAAGAATATTGGATGGCTTAAATAACTGGTGTACTGAAATATATTGAAGTGGGTAGTCACAAAAGCTAAACTGAAAATGGGAAAAGGCACAACAACAGAGACTAAACAGAAGAGTAACTATGTAGTGCATACAATAAACTACAAGACAAAAATATCAATCTTTAAAAGATGCAATGTGCTTGTAAGGAGAATAAATACTAATTAGTAAATATTCTGAATGTCAATCCATCTAAATATTCAAAAGGGAAAACAGAAGTAGCATGTTCTTTTCAGACAGATCCAGCCTCAGAAATCAGATGAAACTTACCTTAAGACTTCCAACATCTTCTATTACAATATTCCTGAAACTTGCATTTAATAATATTGATGTAGTTTAAATATTTGCATAAAATGTTGACATTTCCAGTTTGACCAGATTCTGTTTAAAATAATAACCTAACTGAATCTAAAAGGTGTAATCAAGATAATTATAATCATACAGGTGCAATATTACATCATAAATAGTCATGCAAGAATTCTCAATTATTCTTAATACTTTTAGAAATAGACTCAACACCTGTCTCCTCTGGATAAAAAGAGTAACTACTTTGACTACTTTAAAGGGGTTGAAGCTCCTCAGGGTATTATAATTTTAATTAAAATGTGAGAATCATATTGACTGGGTCTCCTCCAGTGCTGATATAGTTGATGAATTTATGGGGTCAATGATAAAGAATTTAATTCATAAATTAAATGTAAACAATGTAAATTACAGTTAGAAGCTCCAGAAACTTCCTCTGTCATGATGGCAGTTCAAGTTGCTAAATTATTCCTAAGAATCTTGGCCACATCTCCCTCACCATCAGAGCTAAGTTTAGACAGGGGCAGTAGATCTATTCAATGTCAAAAACCATTAAAATACCTAGGAATATTCAAATACAGGGACCAAAGTGGAAAACCATCAACACTGAACATGGACAAAATCTCTGAGGGGCTATTTCCCCAATCACAGACTGTTTCTCTTTGCTCCTCTAGTGACCTCATCAGTAGCAAACATGAGAGAGAACCCCAGCCCATGACGGGAAGAGCAGATAAGTTGCTGTAGCCAGTGTGTCACTCGAGTGGACAGTGTTTGGACAGGGAGAAGGGGCATGCAGGAAACAAAGGCTGTGGGGGGTTGAAGAAAGAGGAATGGTGCTGCGATGTATGGGGAGATGATGAGTGCTGCAAGGGAGGACAAGAAGGAGGAGAGTGATGAAGGGAACTGGGGGAGGTGTTAGAGAGAGGAAGAGGACTGCAAGTGAGGAAAGAAAGGGATTGTGGCGGGTGTGGAGGATAGGTTTGTAATGGGGAAGAGAAGACGGGGCTTTGTGACGCTGTATGGGTCGGAACAAATCTTTGGGTATGAGAAAGAAGCTGAAAGTGGAAGGGATTCAGAGAGAGAGGCCGCAAAGCAGAGATGATTAAATCTGTCAATAAGGAAAGACTCAGCTGACTCAGAACCAGGAAAACTTAAATTATTGAAATAGTGAATGTCTTAAAAATAAACGTAGCTTAAACTAGCTTAAGGCTGAATATTCTGGATCTATTATATTGGGGGGGAAGTATGTAATAAATACTATCGTAATTAACAGTGGATCAATTGTTAAATTTAAATCTGGGTTTGAGATCAGTGATGCAGTAAAAAAGGTAGTAAAAAAGGGGCGGCACGGTGGCACAGTGGGGGGCGGCACGGTGGCACAGTTGGGGCGGCACGGTGGCACAGTGGTTAGCACTGCTGCCTCACAGCGCCTGTAGACCCGGGTTCAATTCCCGACTCAGGCGACTGACTGTGTGGAGTTTGCACGTTCTCCCCGTGTCTGCGTGGGTTTCCTCCGGGTGCTCCGGTTTCCTCCCACAGTCCAAAGATGTGCGGGTCAGGTGAATTGGCCAAGCTAAATTGCCCGTAGTGTTAGGTAAGGGGTAAGTGTAGGGGTATGGGTGGGTTGCGCTTCGGCGGGTCGGTGTGGACTTGTTGGGCCGAAGGGCCTGTTTCCACACTGTAAGTCTAATCTAATCTAATCTAATTACAATGTTCCAAGTTTGTGTATTTATGCTGTAAACACATAAACTGTGACTGTACCAGTTTGCAGAAGATGTGTTTAGAGTGATGGCTTTTTGTGTACAGAAGTGTGTTAATTATTTTGAAAAATAAAGTTTTTGTTGCTAACTTGTATCTACTTTTTATGCTAAATTCAATACTGTTACTTAAATTATATTAATGTTCTCCTTGTGTGTTGTGGTTTCAAGTTTAGTGAGTGAGGACATTGATAAATTGTTCTAATTTTTTTCTTTGTGAGTCCAGAAGTTGCAAATATCTATTTATATACAGAGGAATTGTTACTAGGTTACTGTATCATTTAATAATGAGTTAAAGTGAATTTTAAAAATTCCAGAAAACAAAAACTTAGCTGCTGAAAATCAAAAAGTAGCTATTGAAGAAATCTCAGGAAAAGCCCTCCAAAAAAAAAAATATTTTGGCTTCTCTTCACTGCCTTGTAAAATGAGGTTGATTGTAAAATCTTGGACAAACTTTTTTGACAGTTCTTAACTGCACTAGTCTGGATCACTAGCGTCAGAGACAGATCTGCTGTTTTAGCAATCAGGCCAATTTCATTCATTCACTGATCTCAACAATGCTCACGTGTGGTGAGTTTTGACATATGGTGTTGAATGTTCACTCGGATGTGAAAATATAAACTCTCAAGCATGGAGAATTACCTCAAAGGGTCTGCACAGTTTTAGAGGAGGATCTGTTGGAAGTGGAGGCAAAAATCCCAGAACTCCCAATGAACCCTTAAATACAGTTTATTTTTGTATATTAAAGATTCCAGCTATGGTTTACCCAATAGCACTATCACCCCTGAGGCAGCTGGTTGTGGGTTCAAAATCACATGACCCTGCTGTTTTCATCCTCCTGTTCCTGGCTGACAGCCCAGTGCTGTGCTGAGGCAGCCCTGCCTTTCAGATGAGATATTAAGCCGAGCAAATGTAAGAACTGATCTGGTGATATTTCAGAAAAACTCAGTAGAGCTGTCTACAGTATCATAATATAATGTCATAGGTGCAAGCTAATAGAGTCTGAGTGGCATGGGTAAAGGTGGGATTTGTGGCAAAGTAACAAAAGAGTCCAACAAGGCTGATCTTCATGTTGGGAGCATCTTGTTCCATCTTTTATGCTTTTCATGAGTAATTTGGTGAATTTTTAACTGGGTAGTGACAAGTTTCGAAATAATGGGAATCATTGCTTTGTAGATGGCTCAACGTGCCTCATTAACACTCAACTTATAGCTTCCCAGACATATCCAACAAGTTAAATGACAAGAAAACTCAATGTGGAAACCAGAGTGAGTACCTGGCAGATTTATCTTGTCACTGACTGCAAAGGAAACCAGTACCTCAGGCATATTCCATGGCACTGGCTGCAATTATCTCACACCCACAGACATTGGCATCCAACGCATGCCAGCTCTCACAATCCTCATGGCGTTTCTACAATCCACGTACAGGATATTTCCACAATTCTATGTTGCACTTTGGGCTGTGGCGGGCACTATCGTTGCAAAACTGCAGTAAGGACATTGAGTGTTCAGGGACGTATACCCAGCTCATGCACTGGTCCAGCTGTGTCTCCTGGCTTTTCACTTTTTCTCTTGGTACTCACTCACTCAGAACCTACCTGGCTGCTCACAACATTGCTGTCTTACATTAGAACATAGAACATAGAAAAATACAGCGCAGTACAGGCCCTTCGGCCCTCGATGTTGCACCGATCCAAGCCCACCTAACCTACACTAGCCCACTTTCCTCCATATGCTTGTCCAATGCCCGTTTAAATGCCCATAAAGAGGGAGAGTCCACCACTGTTACTGGCAGGGCATTCCATGAACTCACGACTCGCGGAGTAAAGAATCTACCCCTAACGTCTGTCCTATACCTACCACCCCTTAATTTAAAGCTATGCCCCCTCATAATATCTGACTCCATACGTGGAAAAAGGTTCTCATGGTCAACCCTATCTAAACCCCTAATCATCTTGTACACCTCTATCAAGTCACCCCTAAACCTTCTTTTTTCCAATGAAAACAGCCCCAAGTGCCTCAGCCTTTCCTCATACGATCTTCCTACCATACCAGGCATTGTCTTGCCTTTTTGCACTTTGTTCCTTCAGTCACAGATCCCAGGCTCATGGTACTTCTGCCTCACCTTTCCATTTAGTACAAACACAAAGGCAGAGCTTGTCGTGTTTGTTAAGTTGAAGGAGTTAGGTTTTGCTCAAGGGGATTGGCTCAGTAAGTAAAGGGAAACCTTCAATACCAGTCCAGAGGCTTAGACACAATCAGTCAGCTACTCGGGGCAGTCAGAATCAGGATAATCTTTTGTAACAGATAAGAAACAGGCCCACCACCTGCCTTAACACTTCCTGCCCTATTGTGGGCTGTTTTCCTCCTGGAATGAGAGAGAAGCAAATATGAAGAAAGGGAAAATAGATGGCACAGTCACCATTTTTCATGGATGTGGAGTAGTATCCGAAGTGAGTGAGTAGCTAGCCTATCCAGTCTGTCTTCTTAGTTGAAGCACTCCAGCGCAGACACCAGTCTGGTGAAATGTTTCTGCCCCCTCTTTATTACAATTATTGTGTGGTGACCAGCACTGCTCTACTCCAGCTATGGCCTAACTAAACATCTTTTCCAGCTCCATCATAACATCTTAACTGTTGCTTTCAATGACTTGACTAATAAAGATAAATATCCCATACATATCATTTTAACTGCCTTATCCACCTTGTCGTTTACTTCAAAGATCTATGGACATACACAAGAGGAACATCTGTTCTTCTGTACTCCTCCGGGTCCTACTCTTCATTATCTACTTCCTTACCTTGTTAGTCCTCCCAAACTGCATCATCATACACTTTTCAGGATTAAATTCTATTTGCCACAGACATTATTTATCCCAAACTGGAAGTGACTAAAATACATTGCTTGGTTGTCATTTCATGATATTGATGATACCTTCCTTCACCAAAATTGGCTGCTGTGTTTCTTAGTTTGTGACCACATATCAAAATATACAGCATAGAAACAGGCCGTTCAACTCAACTAGTCCTTCCTGTCACTCATGCCTCCTTCCATTCGATCTTGTTAAATTCTATCTCCATAACCCCCTGTTATCTTTTCCTTCATGTCCCCTTGGCGAATCTATATTATTTAACACCTTCACTTCCTGTATTGGTGACATCCATGTTCTAAAGGGAATTAAATTTCCTCTGAATTCTGGATTTGATTTCTTGATGAGCCACTGTACGAACGGCCTCCAGGCTTGTTTGTCCCCACAAGTGGAAACTTCACAATTTTCCTTTTGTAATTTTATGGACTTCCATAATGTAATGACAGGGAATGTTAAAAGACTATTTGATTGGAGAGACATTACAAAACTCAATTCTCACCCTGTAACACCCCATACGTATATACAAGCCTCAATTCCAATTCTATATAGATAAATGCTTTATTTTAGATAAAGTCTCACCTATGACATCCAGCAGGACTCTGTCCACTCTTTCTATTACTTTTCAGGAATATCATGATGACAGGCTGTTACAACCAACTTAAATTGCTGTTTCAGCCCCCGGACCCTACTCCTTCCACCCCAAAAACCTATCAATGCTCCAGTCTGGGAGAGGTGAAAACACCAGTCTGGAAGGCAAACGCTCACTTTCATATAAGCCCCACCCCATCCAAGTCAGCTCAGAGTGTGTGTCTTTAGAATTAAATGCAACCTCAGTGTTACATAAACTCAAACCTGGTGAATGGTCAAAAGTGCAGATTCTCCTCAATGCTATTCTTAGGCGCTTTGTAAGTAGTGAATTATTTCTGGTTTGGGGGTGCTAGTGTTGGAATGGGGTGTACAAAGTTAAAAATCACACAAAACCAGGTTATAATCCAACAGGTTTATTTCTAATTAAACCTCTTGGGCTATAACCTGGTATTGTGTGATTTTTAACTATGAATTATTTCAGTTTTCTTGTCACTTGATATGTATCACAACAAATGGAAATGACATAAGCAGAAGTTGCGTTAGTAATACAGAAAGTAATCCAATAGCTTCCATGAGTTTGAGATTTACTAGCGTTGAAATCTTTCGATGTTATGCATTTTGTGTTGGTTTTAATATTTGCAAATTTCATTTCATGTGAGAAATGGGCATCTTCACAGAATTTTCTTGGAAAACAAAATGCTCAAACAACATTCAATGGGATTTATGATCCAGTCAATCTCAGCTGGACAATTTTTACGTTTACAGAATCTTTGAAAATAACCGGTAATGGGGAATGGGTTTAGATGGGATACTCTTCGGAAGGTCAGGGTGGGCTAGTTGGGCCAAAGGGCTTGTTTCCACACTGTAGGGATTCTATGATTGGATTCTAACTGGTTAAATAAATGCACTAGAACAGCACACACTTTTAGAGAAGCACCAGTACATTAGTTTTAAGTGAAACTGAGCACTTACAACAAAGACTGTAAATGCTCTGGCTGAGCCATTTCAACTCAGAGTCATTGTGCTAGAGAGTGAGTTGGAGATGCACCAGAATGCATGGAAGGTTGGGGATGAGGGGCAATGGCAGAGGTGGTTGAAGAAGAATTTCTGCATAGTTTTCTCCAGATCACAGTAACACGTCAGAGAAAATCCCATGATCAAGATAGGAGAAGAGATAACTGCCAGGGAATTTGGCATTGGGGATTTAAGGAAGTTTGGGAAGGATAAGTTGTAAATGTGGCTGCTGTCCAGTTCCCTATCTGTGAGGACAAAGGGAATAATGTGAGGAAGGCAGCCACAATACCATGTATATCCTAAGGCACTGTGACTCAGAAGGTTATCTAAAATAAAGGAGGAGATGGAGAAAAACGGAATAGAAATCTTGTAGTGATGGGGCAATTCTGTGATCAAGAGATTAAATTGTGTATTCTGCCACAACAAACAAGAACACTGAAGGATAAGCAAAACCTACCTGATGCCAGGGTGAGGAATATCTGAAGGCAACAGAAGAGTAATTTGAGAAAGAAAGGGAAAAGCTGGGTGATCTGAATCCGAGCAGATCACAGAGAATGAGGCCCTGTTGGTGGAGAAGTAGGAGCTAAGTCATAAATAAGCATGTCAAACATAATTATCTCTGGATTATTACCCAAACCACATGCAAATTAGCATATAGACAGATTTGTGGAGAGAATTAGCATTTAGCTGAAGGGCATGTTTAGGCAAGATGGGCTCCTTTGCATGGCACATCGCCAAGAGCTAGAAGAACGAAGTGAGCAATGGGACAAACATTCCCTGAAGCAGAATGAGACATGCCCAGCTGGGAAAACAGTAAAAGCCTTATGCTGTTAAGACTGGGGAGAGAGCTATAGAAAATAGGTGAAGCACAATATGAAACAGAAAAGAAGTGCTGTGAACAACATCATACATGGAGAACTTAAATGGCCAGGGAATAAATAGAACTAATGTGTTCAAATGTGGTCAAAAGTGAAGTGAGAGAATTGTTAATAGAATGCCTACATAGTAAAGTGTAGAATGAGCATAATGAGAAAAGGGAACGAGTGAAATCACATTGTAAGGAACTAGACATTTCAAGAATTGCTGGCAATTAAACTACGTAGAGTATAACATGTTTAAAAAAGAGAGGGAAAACAAAGAGCATATCACAGAGAATGAGGCCCTGTTGGTGGAGAAGCAGGAGCTAAGTCATAAATAAGCACATCAAACATAATTATCTCTGGATAATTTTTTAAACAGATAACATAACAGATGGCATTGGCCATCAGTAAGACAGAATACAATCCATATACATTGAAGTAAAAGTAACAAAGAATCATTCCTATTAATAGGGGTAGTTACTAATAAAATAATGAAAAGCGAAAACAGAAATTATGAAAGAAAACAAGCATGAAGTAAGCAAGTTTTGAGAAACTTTGTAGCTCAGGTTGAGGTTCTGGATGCAGGTTTGCTCACTGAGCTGGAAGGTTCATTTTCAGATGTTTCATCATCATACTTGGTAACATCATCAGTGAGCCTCCAGATGAGGCTCTGGTGGGTATGGCCCACTTTCTATTTACCTGCTTGGGTTTCCATTAGTCAGTGATGTCATTTCATGTGGCAACATCATTATCTGTGGTGATGTCATTTTCTGTTCTTTTTCTCAGGGGGTGGTAAATGGGATCCAAGTCAATGTGTTTGTTGATAGATTTTCGGTTGGAATGCCACGCTTCTCAGAACTCTTGTGCATATCTCTGTTTGTCCTGTCCTACAATGGATATGTTGTCCAAGTCGAAGTGGTATCCTTCCTTATCTGTATGAAAAGATACTAATGAGAGTGGGTCATATCTTTTTGTGGCTAGTTGATGTTCATGACACACGCAGAAAAGATTTACAAGGATGTTGCCAGGGTTAGAGGGTTTGAGCTACCAGGGGAGTCGAAATAAGCTGGGGCCATTTTCACTGGAGCTGAGGGGTTACCTTTTAGAGCTTTATAAAATCATGAATAGGGTGAATAGACAAGGTTTTTTTTCTCAGGGAAGGGGGAACCCAAAACTAGAGGGTATAGATTTAAGGTAAATGGGGGAGGATTCAAAAGGTACCTAAGGGGCAACTTATTTGCATAGAGGGTGGTGTGTGTATGGAGTGAGCTGTCAGAGGACATGGTGGAGGCTGGTACAGTTACAACATTTAAAATGAATCTGGACGGGTACATGAATAGGAAGATTTAGAGGGATATTGGCCAAATGCTGGCAAATAGGACTTAATTAATTTAGGATATCTAGTTGGCATAGATGAAATAGGCAGAAGGGTCTGTTTCTGTGCTGTATAACTCTATAACTATATAACTCGATAAAAAACGATAGTGAAAGTTTTATATATATATAAAAGGGAAGACAATAGCAAAAATGAATGTTGGACCCTTAGAGAATGATTCTGGGAATTAATAGTTGGGACCATAGAAAGAGGGAGACACTAAATCCATAGTTTGCCTCAGTTTTCAGGATGGAGGAAGCTATAGCATTCCAATAGTAACAGGTAATGCAGAGGTTATAGAAAGGGAGGAATGCAGAACAATTATCGTCACTCAGGAAAAAAATGCCGAGCAAACTATTGGGAAGAAGGCAGATAAGTCCCCTGGTCCTGATGGCTTCCTAATGTCTTAAAGGAAGTGACAGCAGGGATAGTACTACTTGTTATAATATTCCAAATTTCCCTGGATGCTGGAAATGTTGTAGTGGATTGGAAATATGTTTGTATAATCTACTTATTGAAAAAGAGGGTGAGGCAGAAAGTCAGAAACTATAGACCAGTTAGTTTAAGATGTATTGGGAACTTGTTAGAATCTTATTACTAAAAATGTAACAATAGGTTGTTTAGAAAGTTAAAACATAATGCATCAGAGTCAGCATGGTTTTATCAAGGGTCAATTGTCTTTGGTTAATTTGCTACACTTCTCTGAAGATGTTGCAAGTGAGATGGATAATTGTGATTCTGTCGATGTTGTAGCTATAACTGGACTTCCAGAAGGCTCTTGATAAGATGTGCACAAAGTGTTGGCATAGTGTAATTAGTGGGGGCCATAGAGTTCGGCCCCAAATCTTTACAATCTGTATTCATGACTAGGATGAAGTGGTGGAAAGTACTATTGCCAATTATGCAAATGAAACAAAAAGTACAAAAGTAAGTTGAAATGACAAAATAGAAAAAGTATAACTGGATATAGTTAGATTAGGTGAACAAGCCAATGTTTGGCAGATGGAGTTTAACATTGGATAAGTGTGGAGTTATTTACTTTGTTTAGTGGAATTGAATTGAATTTATTGTCACGAGTACCAAGGCACAGGGAAAAGCTTTGTCTTGCAAGCAATACAGGCAGATCAGACAGTTCAATAGCATAGATAAGTAAATAATAGGTAAACAATGGCAAAAACAAAAACACAAGTACAGGAAAATGCTAAGAGTTTGTGAGTCCATTCTGTATTCTAACAACAGTAGGGCACAAACTGTTGCAAAACCGGCTGATGCGTGTGCTCAGGCTTCTGTACCTGGTAGAGGTTATAGAAAAACATTGCCAGGATGGGATGGATCTTTGAGAATGCTGGCGGCCTTTCCTTGACAGCGGGCCTGGTGGATGGAGTCTTCAATGGGAGCTTAACCTTTGTAATTGTCTGGGCCGAGTTCACCACTCTCTGTAACCATCTCCAATCTTGAATGTACAGTTGCCATACCAAATAGTGATCCATCCAGACAGAATGCTCTCGATGTGCACCTATAAAAATTGGTGAGGGTATTTGCCATCATGCCAAATTTTTTCAGCTGCCTGAGGAAGAGGAGACGTTGTTGGGCCTTTGTAACCAGTGCATCCACATGAAGAGTCCAAGAAAGCTTATTGTTGATTACCACTCCCAGGAGCTTGACACTTTCCACTCGTTCCACCTCTGTTCTGTTAATGTGTAGGGGGACATGAGTAACATCCCGCCAAAAAGTCAATAATGAATTCCTCGGTTTTTGCTGGCATTGAGAGCTAGGTTGTTCTCAATGCACCATTTTTTCAGGTCTTCTACCTCCCGTCTGTAGTTTGTTTCATCGCCATCTGAGATTTGACCGACTATGGAACAGTAAAACAACTTATCATTTAAATGAAGAGAAACAGTCTGCAGTAATTTGCTTTTATTTAGAAACAGAAGCATGTTTCATGCAGAGGAATGTGAATGTCCTCTTGCATGAATCACAGAAAACTAGTTTGCAGGTATAACTACTCATAAGGAAGGCAAATGGAATTTTACTATTTATAGCTAAATGAATAGATAATAAAATATTGGAAGTGTTGCTGCAACTGCACAAGACATTAGTGGAACTGCACCTGGAGTATTGATCCCTTTACTCGAGGAGGGATGTAATTGCTCTGGAGGCAGTTCAGGGGAGATTCACTAGATTGATTCCTGAGATGAGCAGTTTGTTTTCCGAAGAACAGTTCAGTAGTTTAGGCCTATGCTTCCTAGAGTTTGCAAGAATGCGAGGAAATCTAATCAAGAAATAAGATATTAAAGGGAATTGACAAATTGAGCATGGAGTGGATACTTCGCCTTGTGCAGCACTGACCTTGGACAAGGGGTGTGAGTGGCCATTGGCAACACAGTGTGTCCTGAATTGATGGTCTGAAATGAAGGTCTGCAGAAACACGTGGTGAGCAGGAGTATCCACTCTGACTTTCCTGTCAGGAATTTTTAGCATTTAGCTTTTACCCTGCCAGTGGTAAAATGGAAGTCAACATATTAATAAGGTGAGATTAAGTGGTAGCAGGGGGTGATAATGAACCATAACCCATTTTATGGATCTCTCCTGCTCATGAACAAGAATCTCACCCTGATGAGCAACATTTGATTGCAAAATGGGGCTTTTTGATCTCAACATCAAGCCTTAAAGGCTCTACATTTCTCTATTTTTTTTTATTTTATCTTCCCACTCACTGGCTTTGACCCTCCTTTGTGGGCCTCGATCTGTCCTGTCCTTTTTGAAAACCTTATAATAACCCCTCACTTGTTGATGGGCAGAATTCAATGTTGCCCTCTGGTAACTCTTAAAACTGTCTGCTTCACAAATGTTATGGATTGCCGGCATGTTCAGATCATAAGATAGGTACCATTAATACAAATCCAGTGGTCAATGAGATGTGCAGAACAGAGGGGCAACAAGCATGAATTTTTAACTTTGTAAGGATACAATACCTTCTACATAAGCTAAAGAAGCACATCATATAGAAGACAAAGGAGTTTCACAATCAAAAAATCACATTAAAGCTCTGAAAACTTGGCACAGGAATGTGGGCAAATTGGACAATTAATATGAGGAAGAGGACATTCAATCATTGATATGAAATTAAATTCATAACCATTTTCCACCACAGGTATTGAGTGAACGTGTCATACTGATGTCTTATTTTGATTCCAACTGTCACAGATGTCAGCCTACAACCTATTCAATTCATTCCACATGATGTCAAGAAAAGCTGAGAATTCTGGGAACAGTAAAGGTTAACATCCCTGAAGACCAGTGCGTCAGAATGAGATGGCATTGTTAGTGTTATCAGTCTGCGGTCGTGCTTGGTTTGGGTTCCATCGGGACAATTTATCTCCAGGCTCCAGAATGGTCTTTGTTTAAATGAAGACAAAAGAGCTAAATTGTACAGATGATGTAAAACTCACTGCCCTTGACATCAGCGAGGAGTAGCATTTGAGTAATGATGACACCAGGGAGACCTAGGAAAACTGGAAGTGATGTGATTGAAGGAGAAGTCACTACTGGCTGGCATCTTCACTCACACAAATGAAGATTCTTATGATTGTTGGAGGCTTGTTATCTGAGCCACAAGATATTGTTGAAAGAGTTCTTCAAGGCAGGATCCTATCAACTATTTTTAGCTCCAAGCTTCTCTCCATCATAAGGTCCGAAGTGGATCTGTGCTTGTGCTGACTGCATAGCGTTCAATTCCATTTGCAACATTCATGCAGCCCACCTTTTTGTTCAGAAAGGTCTGGAAATCATAAATAGCACTCAGCTTAGTGAAGTCCAAGTCAACCAGTTTGTTCAACAAGCGACAGTCTAACCGCTTTCCCTTAGCCTTCAATGGCCATCATCAAATCTTCTATTATTAACAACCTCAAGGGCCATCATTGATCAGAAATTGAAAATCAAATGCTGGGATTTGCCAGTGATGCACACAAATTGTGTTTAGAAGTTGGATCTTGGATGCTTACTGTGTTCCACTGTTGCATGGGAAACTATTATTTGACCTCCCATGTAGCTCATTCAGTTAGTGCAGCTGTGTCTGGCGATGGGCAAATGAAAGACTGGCTTGAAGGGTATTAATCGTTAAAATTACAGGTATTCCTAAACATTGACATCACTACTGAATGTTAGTTTGGAGGGCTTTGTTGCTAATTGTTTATTTCCTGTCCCTACTCCTTGAAACTATTTTCTGGAATTCCCCAATTCTGAATTCATCAATAGTATCAAGAACAACAGCTTGCAGCCACCAAGCCCAGAATTTCAAGGTAGGACCAATGGAGTGAGAAGTCAATGCTGCAGGCAGCAATGTGAGAGCATGGACCAGGCAATGACATAAAATCCAGGCAGCAGCCTGTCCCTGCCTGCATCCAGAGCTGAAGTTCACCTCAGCAGGAAGTTCCTGCCCTGACCTGCAGTCACTTAACAGCCAAACGTATAGAAGATGCTTCTCCACATGTTGGCAGGATCAATTGAATGATATTAAAAGATTTTTGGACATAGGGAAGACAGTGGTAGATTGGGAATGTTGAGTTGAAGTTGATGATCAGCTGTTATCTATTAAACAGTGGAGTAGGATTATAAAGCGTTACAGCTTAGGTCTGTGCCCATTTTCTTTTTATGCCCTAATAATGTTCAATACTTACATTTTAATCTTAATGACATAATCAGGTATCTCTTCAGGGTTCTGTTAATGACTTGTGCTCACTATCTAGCATGTGCTATCAGTATTGTTTTATTCTTGACAACAGAAAGCTTTCAAAACTCGAATTCACTGTTAACAAGTAACCATATTCCAATTTATCTCATCTTCTCCACTTCAAACTTCAGAGCAGTAATCCCTGCAGCTAGTTTGCTTAATCTAGGACAACACAAGATCATGAATAAAGATAATGTTCCAGCCCCTTTGTGAATAACTTCCAATTTTATTACAGCTTTGTATCCATCAATAACTATCCACCAAAACCAAAGTAGAAATGTACTATCAAAAACTGTGGATCTGCTTGGGCTTGTGAAACTAATGTTGCCCCACAGGTTTGGAGTAAGTCCTTTGCTCTTTAATATTTATTCGAACGGTTGAAACAAAATTATTTCGATTATATAAAATATGGGGCTGAATCTAGTATTTTCTTTTGGCAAAGTGCAAGTTATATTGTGTTTGGCTGAGTGATTCTTACCAAACTCGTCACAATTATTGGCAATCCAGCTCTCATGTCCAATTTCCACCGCATGTGCCATTACCAGAGCAACACGTCACTCACCAGAGATCCGACCTATCACCAGCACCCCTTGCAACCATGCCATCTTCCTAAGCTGCTGTTCACCAGCAGGAGCACTGGTATCTGAAAGCTTTCCCACTCGGTCGGGGAAGATGTCTGAGATGGGGAATCTGGAATACACCCCCCCTCAGGGAGGGACTGGAAGTCAGGTCCCTTGTAGACAGGGATTGTTGGGAAGAGGGAAGTCATCTTCCGGGATGATCAGCTGAAGAGGCCACGCTACCAGATTGTGTCGACCTAGTCAGAATTTGCTACCTGGGTCAGTGCAACCTCCAAGGGGAGGAGGATTGCAAGAAGAAGGTGAATGACTTTCTCCACCCTGCCAGGCAAAGTGCCATATACTTCTCTTTGCTACCTCCCACTCACTGTATCGCTGCCACTGCACCCATTTCCCACCAAGTCTCACCCACTGTATTGCATGAAACACCTTCCCTTGCTTGCTCTCATTTCCCTTCATCCTCCCTCACCACTAATCCTGCATACCCTCCACGCTGCCTCCTCACACCCTAGGAACACCTCAACACCTTTCCCACACAAGCCCTAACAGGTATACCACTTACATAACACCAGTTACCCAGGGAGGAGCAGCAGTGACAGGCAGGCAGACAGGAGGCACCGGCCTTTATTGGGGAGAAATGCAGGCAGTTCACTGACACATTGCCTGTACACACTGAGATACTGCCTAAGTGGAGGCAGTCCTGCAATTGGCTGTCTGTATCATTGGACTGGTTGGTGGCAGTCATGGACAGAGAGGCCTTGTGTCCTCAGAGAATGCTGGAGAATTGTCAACATCTACACTGCATCCTAATCCTCTCAGGCATGTTCCATTGCTTGCTATTTATGCCATGTGTTTGTCATGAATGCTGCTGCCATGTGTAACAGCTGCAAGGCTGGCATGGCACACTGATGTAAGATAAGTGCCGTTGATTGAGGACTGCTGCTCAGATTGGCCACTTGCCTCTTGCTGTGACTGTGCTAATTGCCAATGCAAGAGAAGGTGTGCAGAATAAGGGCATGGCACGAGGAGAATGCGTGCTGAGACAGCAAAGGAGTGCTCCTGGGAGGCAGCCTTATCCACGCTACAGACTGGGTTCCTGATCCTGTGCAGTACCTGTACCCAATGCAGCCTACACTGCTGATTGCCATTCTGCCTTGTTGGCAGATCTGCTTTTACAGGGTGTGCTGCCAGTGCATTGGAGAATCCTAGACAAGCTGGAGCAGGTGAACTTTAGTCTGCACAACTGAACGTAGACAGAAGAAGGGTCTTTCTCTCTCTCAAGAAACAAGAAACAAAATATCCAGTGACAACACCGATCAGAAAGAAGTTTCAGAGAGCCAAGAATTTTCAAGGTAACTGCAACATTTGCTAATACTTTGAGTCTAAGAAACCGATGTCTCAAGTTGAAACCTTAGCCTCAAAGACATCCAAACGACTTTCAACAATGTATTCTTTTATCTTCTTTCATGATGATCCCCATTTTGATTTAACTTTGTATTTGTGTGTGGTCCATGTCTTAATGGTGTCTTTATTATTTAGCAGTTAACAAACCTGTTCACTCTTAAACTCATGGAAGTCCTGAAATTAGCTCCTAATTGCTTATAATTAAAATATTTAGCTATATTGTAATTGCAAAAGCGTGTCATCTTGTGCTAAATGAAATACTTAAACCTCTGTTGCAACTGGAGAGATGTTAGTTAGATTAGATTAGATTACTTACAGTGTGGAAACAGGCCCTTCGGCCCAACAAGTCCACACCGACCCACCGAAGCGCAACCCACCCATACCCCTACATTTACCCCTACCTAACACTACGGGCAATTTAGCATGGCCAATTCACCTGACCCGCACATCTTTGGACTGTGGGAGGAAACCGGAGCACCCGGAGGAAACCCACACAGACACGGGGAGAACGTGCAAACTCCACACAGTCAGTTGCCTGAGTCGGGAATTGAACCCGGGTCTCAGGCGCTGTGAGGCAGCAGTGCTAACCACTGTGCCACCGTGCTGCCCACAAAATCAATGCAACGGGGATCGAAGCAGTATTTTAACAAGCTGCAGCAGTGGAGTTGATCAGAAGAAATGGCAGTGGTGGGATCAGTTAGTTCTGAGAACTGATCATAATAGGGAATGACCTACAATTTTACAGTTTGCACTAAGATTCGAATAGTGTTCACTTACTAAAGGAAGTTGATCTCAAAGCGTTGATGAAATATGTCATCATTTGTTCAACTTACACTACTGTAATGTTATGCATGTGAGCAGCACCAACAAAAGCATAGTTCCATCTCAGATACTTGCAAAATCTTTAGTGCAAAGTACTGAATAAGAGCTTCAGGACCCTAGAACGCTCTTACAATGAGATCCCAAAATTGCCTCCCATATGACATAAATAACTCAGTGTGGGAGGAGTTAATTAGATTGGAAGTGGAATAAAGCCAGAAGCATAAGTAGCTTGCAGTCCCTTAACAAATAATAAATAGCTCTGAACCTGGTATGTCTCAGTTTACCATATATAGTTGTGTTTAGTATTAATAGGCAATCAATAGAATTCTACAGACTCCTAAGCCTGAAAACTTTTGTTGATTTTGCCTTCTCCTCAACCTGTCAACTCAACCTCAAACTCTCAGGTATGACCCAAAAACCACATGACAAAAAAAAATAGTGTCAGTGATAGGATTCCATGCTTACAAAATTACAGCAGAACTGAAGTTACGGACCAGACCAGAAATTGACTGGAACAGAATACAAATGTTGAGGAAGAGAACTTAAGAAAAACACTTTTCCAAAACAAAATCATAACAGCTTTTAGATCAACTAACAGCCATAACAGGTACAGAGCTAAACAGCAGGTTTGAAGGTAAAATTCCTGCAGAAAACCCTATACAGAATTCATCAAGTAAGTCAATGGCAACTTTTACAAACAGTAAGAGGGGATACAAACTTCTTGGAGAAAAGCAGTGAGAACAATAAAAGCCCATTAACAGACAAGGGGGTAAATCCAGTCTGAGCAGCCACACAAAGAGCCTGATTACTGGACACACAGAATAGATTCGATCCTATAGAGGAAAACCTCAAAAGAAAACTAGGCTGGGAAGTTGAGTTAAGACCATTGGACATTACAAGTCCCACACAAGTATTGAACCTTTCTTTCACGGCCCCCATCTACCATAAAATATAACAGTGCATGCAAGAACATTTTATATTATCAACACATATCAAGTTGAGACTGAACCAGTTTCATACTCTCTGTAGCCTATAAGACTTGCATTATCCTTGTGTTTTGGGGTCTCTTTTAAGGTTTCCTGAGATTACCTCTCCTTCACAGTGATACCTATCTTCAGTCTGAATGGACCAGTGAGGTAGGAAAGATTGCTCGCAGCAATTACACCCTATACAGGTGTACACTGTGAGCATTTTACAAGCACGATGGTCTAATTGGAAATGACTTCAAGCTGCTCTCTACAAATGTATGACTGCTGTAATTGCCTCTGAAGGGGCTCCCATTGCTCAGAGATGGAGCCCTCGTTTTGGCCCAGAGACAAAAACACTACCCAATCTTGGTATGATCACAACCATTTTCCATTTGAAGGGTTTGATAGGATTAGAAATTGATAAATAACAGAAGGCAATACAAGACACACTTAGCCTCAGCTCCATGGGTGCTAGGCTCAGCCTAATCATAATCATCCCAAAGCTCCATATATTTTTCTACCTGGCATTTCATAGACCACCCATCATTACTGATCCACTACATGCTTCCACTACCACTTGGAGTTACACCTGCAAATTAAATCTTTATTTCTGAAACCCCACAGTTTAGTGCTCACCACCATTGTGAAATGTGGACTCCCTGTTGAGGCCACAGTGATTATATCAACATTTAACACACTGTTGCAGCATCCCATGTATTCCTGGCTCTTGTTCTATATTTTGAATTTCTCCCATTCACTGTCCTTATCCCCTCAGCATTGATGTTGCTGCCTCCAATCTCCAGAATTCATTCCCCCCCATTTCCCTATGATAGCCATGTCATCAGACAGCTCCTTCCTTAATGTTCATTGAACAGAGCCTAAAGGCTGACCATGGCCCACTACCCTGACCAGAATGGACAGACAGCTCTGACTGAGAACTGACTGGACCCCTGACTATGATGGGTTTAGAGTTCAGCCTTTGGCTAACCCTGTTTCCATTCAGCTTCCTGACAAATTTGTGAATCCCCTGACTGCTTGCACTGGACATACAGACTCACATCTCAGACTGCAGTAAAACAGAACCCCTAACCCTGATCATCTGACCAGACAACTGACCCCTGGACAGTGAACAAATATTGCATGCCCTTGACTGACTGTGCGGGGATCCCCTGACTGCTGGCAGGCCTCTTGACTTGACTGAGGCCTTCTGTGTTGGAGGAAAGGCTATTTGGGTGAGGTCCATGCAGTGTCTTTGCTGCTTAAACTGCTGGCATATCCTGTATGTGTGAAATGAGTGCAGCAATGTGCAGTAGAGCAACATGTTTAACCCTTTTGACAAGTAAATGCTGAGAACCATAATAAGCTGCCTTGCTTTGTGTCTGCATCAAAAGACGAGGCAAAATAAAAGCATTCCGAGCCTTTGAAGTCTGTCTGAGGGGACTGAATACAAAAATACAAGACAACACCAAGGCAAGACAAGAAGAGCTTCACTAGACTGATTCCGGAGATGAGGGGTTTGTCTTATGCAGAGAGATTGAATTCATTAGGCCTACACTGAATTGACTGCTCCCTTTTCTATTTGTAAAAACAATATGAAGCAGGAATGCTGGGATTGTTCAGGTGGATGCAAAGAGCAAAGAGAGTGAGCAAGCAGCCCTGAGATTCTTCTTGGTCCGATTTATGAAGTGATACTTGTCCCTATGTGACCATGGTGTCCTGTCAGTAGCCTTACACTCAGAGGCACTGGCATTGTCCAAAACACGACACTGAAGTGCAGAAGTGGAATGGAGAGGTGCAACGATGAAGCAGTAGTACCTGTCAGGTACCAGTGTGGCTGCTGCCCTGGGCATGCTCTGGGATGTTGGTGCCAGTGTCTAAGATGGAGGTTCAGAGCAGCAGGCTACTTGATTAGATTCCTTACCATGTGGAAACAGGCCTTTCAGCCCAAAATGTCCACACTGACCTTCCAAAGAGTAACCCACTCAGACCCATTTCCCTCTGACTAATGCACCTAACACTCTGGGCAATTTAGCATGGCCAATTCACCCGACCCACACATCTTTGGACTGTGGGAGCAAACCGGAGCACCCAGAGGAAAGACACGCAAAGGGAGAATGTGCAAACTCCCCACAGGCCGTCGCATAAGGAAGGAATCGAATCCAGATCCCTCGTGCTGTGGGGCTGCAGTGCTAACCCTTGAGGACGCATCTCCCTGCTCCTGAGCAAGAATTTTGCCATGACATCTGGAACTTGGTTGGAAGCTGCAACTTGGTGCTGAGAAAGGCCTCACTGAACATGTCATGCTATTTTCCCAGATTGTCACCACATCATTCAGGGCCTGGGAAGGTTCTGCCCAGAATTTAGAAAATGGTAGATGTCAGAATCAATTTGTTTGAGGTGCGTAAAAGAATCAGGGGACTGGATTATGCACTTTTAAAAAATTCATTCATGGTACATGGACCTCAATGTTTTTGCATATCCTAAATGCCCAGAAGGTCCCACAGTCCAAAGATGTGCAGGTCAGGTGAATTGGCCATGCTAAATTGCTCATAGTGTTAGGCAAGGGGTATATGGAGGGGTATGGGTGGGTTGCGCTTCGGTGGGTCGATGTGGACTTGTTGGGCCGAAGGGCCTGTTTCCACACTGTAAGTAATCTAATATAGATCAGACTGGGTAAGGATGGCAGATTTCCTTTCCTGAAGGACATTAGTGAACCAGTTCTTGCTGGCAAATTATATCAATCAGATAAGTTGGAGAGCATTCGGTGACACGGCTTTAAATTATAGAAAGATGAAATATGTTTGAATAAAGGTGTTTTATGTTTTAAGGAAGCTTGTCTATTTCATGGCACAGACAGAGGTAACACCATACAAGAAATAGGAAGAAACTATTCAAGATCATTATCAGTGTTGTAGCCTGTCAATAAGCAAGATTGATGAGAAATTTTCCAGAATCTCTTGCCAATTTGGCCAAGGCAGATTGAGAGGTCCCTTTCAGCATAATGCATGAGGTAACACAATTGTTTGAGGCATACCATCCTTTTGTTAACAGATATCGCATACAATTAATTGAATAATTAAACACACAGAGAAGGAAACCTGTCAGACCATACTGTCTGTAATTTTGAATTACGATGATCCAATTCCCCTTTGAAAGCCTTCTTTGATCCTTCCATCACCACACTGTGCATTCCTTATAACCACTTGCTGGCTGAAAATGCTTTTCTTCATGTTGTTATGTGTTCTTTTGTGAAATCCTTTCAATCTGCGCCCTCTTGTTATTGATCCTTCCACTGATGGGAACATTTTCTCACTAACTGATCTCGTCTGACCCCCTCATTATCTTGAGCAATTCCATCAAATCTCCTATCAACCTTCTTTTATCCAATAAGGAACAGTTCTCTAATCTTCCTACATAATTAAGTTTCTCATCCTTTGAAAATTCTCTTGAATCTTTTCTGTAATGTCTGCTGTGCCTTCACATGCTTCCTAAAGTATGGAATCCAGGATTAAATGCAACAAACCAGTTGAGGTTAAAGACACATTTTTACACAGCTTTAACTTACATTCTCCTCTCTTATACTCTGCACCTCTATTTATAAAGTCCATAATGCCAAGTGTATTTTTAATGGCTCTTTCATTGCCACCTTCAGCGATTTTTGCACCGAAACATCCAGGTGGTGCTGCTTCTGCACTCCCTTTAATATTGCAGCCTTTAGTTTATTTCGTCTTAGATTTAGATTTCATTGTCCTGTGTATTTAAGTACAGGAATATAGGAGTACAGTCACCATTCTCTGGTGCATCTTAGGATAAAATATTCAGAATTTCAGACAGAAGCAGAAATAAAAGGAGCAGCCAAAAGAAAGTGAAACGTCTAGTACATCACTCCCCACCCCTTGTCTCCACCATGAGTCCTTGCTGACAGAAAAAGCACAAAGTCCATCGCTCGATCTGCAAACACTCAGGTGTTCCCAAGATCCCGCACAGCTCTGCAGCTGGAATGCCAATGCCTCCTTCATCTGGTACCCGGGCCCAGGCATGGCCTGGAGCTGTACCGCCCCTGTTGGCTGATTTCTCCATAATACAACTCCTGATTCAGGGTGGGATGTAGATACAAAGCATCCCATCCTACTTCTGACATAACAGCCGAACAGATGAGGGGCCTCCTGAAAAGATGTTTCTGACGCTTGGAACAATCTGTACAGAATGTACGATATAATCATTGTACAGTGTGTCCTGCACAACTGGAATAGACAGAGATGGCATGTGATGGACACTGCCAACCTGCGAGAGCAGCAGCAACAGCGAATAAACGACACGGAGGTAATACAGTCAGTGTCCTTGTGAATTTATTGTAAGTTCCATGCAATTGAGATCTCACACTTCACCATTTAAGCTTTCATTGAAATAAACAATTTGAAAGCAATTCGTCACATTATATCCAGAAAATTCAGACATGATTCATTACATCACTCAGTGTGATTAGACATTTTCTAGTTAATATATTAAATTTTATGCACACATTAATAATTGAACCCAATTAACAACAAGTGAGAAGAGATTAAGAAGGGGAGTCTTTCATACTAACCTCAGTAAGTGTAGGAATTGAACCCACAGTGTTGCTGTCAAATCTGCATCAGAGACCAGCCGTCCAAGTTAACCAGCCCCTCTCACAGAAGTACCCATAATTAGATATTCTCACTGCCATCCATTGTCAAAAATAGATCTTTGCTACATGGCTCGTCCAAAATGTGCTACAGGTAGAAATGTTAATTGTGAAAACATGGGCTTCCTCCCACAGTCCAAAGATGTGCCGGTCAGGTAAATTGGCCATGCTAAATTGCCCATATTGTCAGGTACCTTTGTCAGAGGGAAATGGGTCTGGGTGGGTTACTCTTTGGAGGGTCGGTGTGGACCTTTTGGGATGAAGGGCGTATTTCCACACTGAAGGTGAATCTAATTTGATAACTCAGATTTGTTGGTAATATCTCAGCTCTTTGACTGAATCACTCTGGGGAGCCCTGAAATAATATTGGGAAAAAGAATCTGTGACTGAGCCAGATCCCAAGATCAGACCAGAGGATGGATTTGCTCTACACATGAGAATTATGGAAATCAGCTTGTCTATTATAAAGATTCAGGAGTGGCTCCTGATTACCCAGCTCAGTTTCTAAGAAACCCCAAAAGCAAATTTTGCTAACAATTTACTTGGAAAGATCTTTATTTATGTCTGGAAGGAAAGCAAAGTAAAGTAATTAAACTATAAAGTAAGCAGGCCAGGAAAAAGTTGGTAATAGATTAAGGAACCAGCTCAAGCTCAAATCAAGCTTGATCACCAGAATTTAGCTGAAGGATGCTATTTCCCAAAAAGTAATTCTCCCATATTTGACATCCTGCCCTGAGACACTCAATATAGCCCAATTTTATTTTATAAAGGTACACAATGATGCCTCTGCTCACTTCACAGTATTAAGAAAATCGATAAACCCAGGTATCTGACAAGTAAATATTTCTATTTGACCTTTGTAACCTCTCTAGCCATTGTTCTTCTTTCCAGATAGAATTGCATCTTTTATTTTCGCATTCTTTTCATTGAGTTGAACCTTTTCCACCTCATTTTGTGATGCAGATTGAATACATTCTCCATTAGATCCTTTTGATACACAACTACCTTTGCCTCCTTGTATTACTTTAATTCGAACATTGTGATATCCAGTTGACTGGGGATCTGAAAGATTTGAAAGACAAGATCATCATTTTTATTTGCATCAAAGATTTATTTAATAATTCTCATTAAAGCATTTGGAATAAACATACATGTTCACAGAAAGAGAGGGGTAGCCGGAGGTAACAGTACAGGGGTCACAGGTGGAGGATTCGAAAGGTGACCGCTTATCACAGGTCAGTGCTCAGATGATGGAGGTGAAAATTTCTGTTTCTATGTTTAGATTTAACTTTTTACTCCCGATGCCAACCATTGGCAGTCCTAATGCAATCCACTGGAATTCGGCTCTTACCTACACAGCCAGGTGGTTCTCGGTTCCACTGTCCATTACTCAGACAGGTTAATGTGTCTCCTCCCACCAGTTCGAATCTGGACTCGCAGGTATATTTGACTGAAGACTTACAGATGGAGAAATGGGCATGCTTAACAACAGGAACAGAGCCACAGGGGGTTACTGGAGACAGAACAAACAGACACTAATTAGGAAAAAGGAAAAAGGAAACCTGGAGCTATCCTATTTTACCCCCAGTTCTGAAGAAATGTCACCAGATCCGAAATGTTAACTGACTTCTTTCCAAGGTGCTGCCGGACTTAGTCCCTAGTGCAGATGGAAAATTTTCCAGACGAAATAAATATATTTGAATAAAACATTAGAATCAACAAAGAGAGAGAGAATGTTTCAGGTACTTGAGAAACTGAGCTCTCACATTCCTTTTGGCCTTTTATTATACCATCAGAGTTTGATTGTTTCATACTCAAACATAACTGATTGATAATGCCAGCTTTCTGCAGACTGGGTCCAGTCCAATCATCTCATACCTTGTGTATCCTCCCTCCAGGCACTCAAGTCGACCTTTGGGATCTTACTGCAGTGAACGTATTCTTGTGAATTTTGATGGAATTTAAAAGCATTCCGAGGAAGAAGCTCAATCCCTGTGTTATCACAGATTATCCTGGACATGGAGATTTTTTGAAGAGCCTGACGTTGACTACCAGTAAAAACGCCATCATTTTCCCACCAGAATCTGAAGAACAAAGGGAAGTTTCATTGTTAAACACCTGACATTTTCAGATCAAGACCTAAATTGTGTTGGCAGATGGGCAAGATGGCAGGTGAACTATCGGAGCTGGACAACAGAGAGGGTGATAGGGGAAGATATTTACTCACCCCTATACAGTAAACTTGCACTTTTCACCATTGAAGGAATAGATTCAACCTAAAGATGTAACGCGGACTGTTCATTGTGTTCAGAGTAAGGATGGATGCCATTGTTGTCTCCTTTCCTTTGGCATCATTTTTACTCCTCTCCATATGTAAGGTATAGACAGGATAGTTCGAGTGAATCCTTAGAAGAGTATAAAAGCAGTAGGAATATACTTAAGAGGGAAATCAGGAGGGCAAAAAGGGGGACATGAGATAGCTTTGGCAAATAGAATTATGGAGAATCTAAACAGTTTTTACAAATACATTAAGTACAAAAGGGAGAGAATAGGGCCCCACAAAGATCAGCAAGGCGGCCTTTGTGTGGAGCTGCAGAAAATGGGGGAGATACTAAACGAGCATTTTGCATCAATATTTACTGTGGAAAAGGACATGGAAGATATAGAATGTAGGGAAATAGATTGTGACATCTTGAAAAATGTCCATTATACAGAGGAGGAAGTGCTGGATGCCTAGAAACGCATAAAGGTGGATAAAACCCCAGGACCTGATCAGGTGTACCCGAGAACTCTGTGGGAAGCTAGGGAAGTGATTGATGGGCCACTTGCCAAGATATTTGAATCACTGATAGACAGTGGCACCACGTTTGCCAACCTCCAGTCTTCTGGCACCTCACCTGTGACTAAGAAGGGTGGTAAGGACAAGCCAGGGAACTATTGACCAGTGAGCCTGATGTCGGTGGTGGGCAAGTTGGAGGGAATCCTGAGGGACAGGATATACATGTAATTGGAAAGGCAAGGACTGATTAGGGATAGTCAACATGGCTTTGTGTGTGGGATATCATGCCTCACAAACTTGATTGAGTTTTTTGAAGAAGGAACAAAGAGGATTGATGAGGGCAGAGCGGTAGATGTGATCGATATGGATTTCAATAAGGCATTTGACAAAGTTCCCTATGGGAGACTAGTTAGCGAGGTTAGATCTCATGGAATACAGAGAAAACTAGCCATTTGGATACAGAACTGGCTCAGAGGTAGAAGACAGAGGGTGGTTGTTTTTCAGACTGGAGGCCTGTGACCAGTGGAGTGCCTGAAGAATCAGTGCTAGATCCACTACTTTTCATCATTTACATAAATGATTTGGATGAGAGCACAAGAGATATAGTTCATAAATTTGCAGATGACACCAAAATTGGAGGTGGAGTGGACAGCGAAGAGGGTTACCTCAGATTCCAACAGGATCTTGATCAGATGGGCCAATGGGCTGAGAAGTGGCAGATGGAGTTTAATTCAGATAAATGTGAGGTACTGCATTTTGGGAAAGCAAATCTTAGCAGGACTTACACACTTAATGGCAAGGTCCTAGGGAGTGTTGCTGAACAAAGACACCTTTTAGTGCAGGTCCATAGTTCCTTGAAAGTGGAGTCGCAAGTAGATAGGATAGTGAAGAAGGTGTTTGGTATGCTTTCCTTTATTGGTCAGAATATGGAGTACAGAAGTTGGAAGGTCATGATGCGGCTGTACAGGACATTGGTTAGGCCACTGTTGAAATATTGCATGCAATTCTGATCTCTTTCATATCAGAAAGATGTTGTGAAACTTGAAAGGGTTCAGAAAATATTTACAAGGATGTTGCCAGGGTTGGAGGATTTGAGTTATAGGGAGAGGCTGAAGAGGCTGGGACTGTTTTCCCTGGAGCGTTGGAGTGACTTTGTACAGCTTTACAAAATTATGAGGGGCATGGATAAGGTAAGTAGACAAGGTCTTTTCCCTGGCGTGAGGGAGTCCAGAGCTAGAGGGCATTAGTTTAGGGTGAGAGGGCAAGATATAAAAGAAACGTAAGAGGCAACCTTTTCACGCAGAGGGTTGTACATGTATGGAATGAGCTGCCAGAGAATGTGGTGGAGGTTGGTACAATTGCAACATTTAAAAGGCATTTGAATGGGTATATGAATAGGAAGGATTTGGAGGGATATGGGCTGGGTGCTGGCAGGTGGGACTAGATTGGGTTAGGATATCTGGTTGGCATGGATGGGTTGGACCGAAGGGTCTGTTTCCATGCTGTACATCTCTATGACTATATGACTCTAATATGTTTATCATACAAGAGTGAAGCAGCTGGTTATTTTACAATTAATTTCTAAGATTGTCTTTACTCTATTTTCTCTCTCTGACACTTTGCTGTGAGACTTTCCACTTCCAAACAAAGATCATCAATCCAAACTGTTTTTTCTAAAAAATTCTTTCCTGGGTCTTGGGCTTCACTGTCAACATTTGTTTCCCCCCCCCTAACTGTTTGAATGGAATGGTTTGCTCAGCCATATTAGAGAGCATTTAAGATTCAAGCAACATGGGACTTGGGTCACCTGAAAGCCAAACCAGTTAAGGATGGCAGATTTGCTTCCCTCTAAGACATTGATGAACTAGATGAGTTTGATGATAGTTTCTTACTTGATTTTGGTTTTTACTGATTGGTTGTTCGATTCCAGGTTTATTAATTGAAATCAATTCCCATGTGCTGCAATAGTGGGATTTGAACCCAGAGCAACAGTCTGATCCTCTGGATTATTAGTTTAATGCTATCATCTCCCTTTGTCAACACCTGCACTGGACAGGTATTGCCTCACCCAGTGAGTGTTTTCAGGGAGAGATGCACAGGAGAGAAGGCAGTCAAGGGGAGATCTAATCGAGAAGTCAAAGCCTTGAGCAGGGCTGGATAGAGTATTTAGGGAGAAGCTGTTCCTATTTCTAAAAAGAACAAGATCATGATGGTATAGATTTAATGTGATGTGCAAATGAAGCAAGGAAGATGTGAGAAAATGAAACTTTCTCACAGTTGGGGTACAGAATGTGCTGCCTGGAAATGTTGAGGAGGCGGGTTCAATTGAAGCACTCAGGATGGACATTGGGTGGTTATTTGGATGAAAATAATGTGCAAGGGTGTGGGAAAAAAGCAGGAGATTGGCATTAGTCATAGAGATGTACAGCACGGAATCAGACACTTGGGACGAACCCGTCCATGCCAGCCAGATATCCCAACCTAATCTAGTCCCACCTGCAAACACCCGGCCCATATCCCTCTAAACCCTTCCTATTCATTTACCCACCCAAATGCCTTTTAAACGTTGCAATCATACTAACCTCCACCACTTCCTCTGGCAGCTCATTCCATACACACACCACCCTCTGCATGAAAAAAGTTTCCCTTTAGGTCTCTTTTATGTCTTTCCCCTCTCACTCTAAACCTATGCTCTCTAGTTCTGGACTTCCCCACCCCAGGGAAGAGACTTTGTCTATTTACCCTATCCATGTCCCTCATGATTTTATAAACCTCGATAAGGTCACCCCTCAGCTTCTGACGCTCCAGGGAAAACAGCCTCAGCCTATTCAGCCTCTCCCTATAGCTCAAATCCTCCAACCCTGGGCAACATCCTTTTAAATCTTTTCTGAATCCTTTCAAGTTTCAGAACATCCTTCCAATAGGAAGGAGACCAGAATTGCACATAAATTTTCAAATGTGGCCTAACCAATGTACTTTACATTGACAAACTATACCTCTTATGCTCACAACCAAATCATTTATGTAAATACCAAAAAGTAGTGGACTCAGCACCAATCTTTGTGGCACTCCAGTGGTCACAGATCTCCAGTCTAAAAAACAACCCTCCACCACCACCCTCTGTCTTCTACCTTTGAGCCAGTTCTGTATCCAAATGAGCTAGTTCTCCCTGTTTTCTGTGAGATCTAACCTTGCTAATCAGTCTCCCATGGGGAACCTTATCGAATACCTTACTGAAGTTCATATCGATCACGTCCAATGCTCTGCAGTGGACCCTTTTTGTTCCTTCTTCAAAAACCTCAATCAAGTTTGAGAGACATGATTTCCCCCACACAAAGCCATGTTGACTATCCCTAATCAGTCTTGCCTTTTCAAATACCAATACATCCTGTCCCTCGGAATTTCCTCCAACAACTTGCCCACCACCGACGTCAGGCTCACTGGTCTATAGTTCCCTTGCTTTTCCTTACCACCCTTCTTAAACAGTGGCACCACGTTAGCCAACCTCCAATCTCACGGCACCGAATCCGTGACTATCAATGATACAAATATCTCAGCAAGTGGCCCATCAATCACTTCTCTAGCTTCCCACAGAGTTCTAGAGTACACCTGATCAGGTCCTGGGGATTTATCCACTTTTATGCATTTCACACATCCAGCACTTCCTCCTCTGTAATATGGACATTTTTCAAGATGTCACCATCTATTTCCCTTTCTATTTATAATAAAAATAAAGCATGAATCAACTGCATTGCTTCGCCCGGAACCCCGCTGAAGATGTTACCTAGTAGGGTGACGAGACGCCTGGAAAAGAACCTTCCAGCTCAGCCAACAAACTTACATCCAGAACCTCAACCTGAGCTACAAATCATCTCAAACATTGCTATGAATATAATGTCTTTGGACTCTTGTTATCTCATTTCTGAAGGCTTCCCATTTTCCAGCCATCTCTTTCCCTGTGAACATCTACCCCCAATCAGCTTTTGAAAGTTCTTGCTTAATACTGTCAAAATTAGCCTTCCTCCAACTTAGAACTTCAACTTTTAGATCTGGTCTATCCTTTTCCATCACTATTTTAAAACTAATAGAATTATGGTCGCTGGCCCCAAAGTGCTCCCCCACTGACACCTCAGTCACTTGCCTTGCCTTATTTCCCAGGAAAGGGTTCAGAAAAGATTTACAAGGATGTTGCCAGGGTTGGAGGATTTGAGCTATAGGGAGAGACTGAACAGGCTGGGGCTGATTTCCCTGGAATGTCGGAGGCTGAGGGGTGACCTTATAGAGGTTGACAAAATTATGAGGGGCATGGATAGGGTAAATAGGCAAAATCTTTTTCCTGGGGTCGGGGAGTCCAGATCCAGAGGGCATAGGTTTAGGGTGAGAAGGGAAAGATATAAAAGAGACCTAAGGGACAACTATTTCACACAGAGGGTGGTTTGTGTATGGAATGCCAGAGGAAGTGGTGGAGGCTTGAACAACTGCAACACTTAAGAGGCATTTGGATGGGTATATGAATAGGAAGGGCTCGGAGGGATATGGGCCGAGTGCTGACAGGTGAAACTAGACTGGGTTGGAATATCTGGTCGGCATGGACAGGTTGGACCGAAGGGCCTGTTTCCATGCTGTACATCTCTAAGAGTCTACGAGTCTATGAGTAGGTCAAGTTTTGCACCTTCTCTAGTAGGTACATCCACATATTGAATCAGAAACGTCTTTTGTACACACTTAACAAATTCCTCTCCATCTAAACCCTTAACACTATGGCAGTCCCAGCCTATGTTTGGAAAGTTAAAATGCCCTACCATAACCACTCTAATTCCTACAGATAACGGAGGTCTCCTTACAAATCTGTTTCCCAATTTCCCTGACTATTATGAGGTCTATAGTACAATCTCAATAAGGTGATCATCCCTTTCTTATTTCTCAGTTCCATCCAAATAACTTCCCAAAAATACCACTCCCCCTCCTTCCTTGCCTCCCTTTCTATCCTTCCTGTAGCGTTTGTATCCTGGAACATTAATCTGTCAGTCCTCTCCATCCCTGAGCCATGTTTCTGTAATTGCTATGATATCCCAGTCCCATGTTCCTAACCATACCCTGAGTTCGTCTGCCTTCCCTGTTAGGCCTCTTACATTGAAATAAATGCAGTTTAATTTATCAGTCCTACCTTGTTCTCTGCTTTGTCCCTGCCTGCCCTGACTGTTTGACTCACTTCTTTTCTCAAATGTACCAGTCTTAGATTGATCTCTTTCCTCACTATCTCTGAGTCCTCCCCCTCCTTCTCCTATACACCAGCTCCTCAGCCATGCATTCATCTGCTCTAACGTCCTATTCCTGCCCTCACTAGCTCGTAGTCCCAGGAGTAATCCGGATATTACTACTCTCGGAGACCTCCTTTTTAAATTCCTGCCTAACTCTCTGTATCCTCCTTCAGAATCTCATCCTTTTCCCTTCCTATGTCGTTGGTTCCAAAGTGTCCAATGACCTCCTGCTGGTCCCTCTCCCCGTTGAGAACATTCTGCACCCTCTCGGAGACATCCTTGATCCTGGCACCAGGGAAGGAACATACCATTCTGATGTTTCACTGCTGGACACAGAAATGTCTGCCTGTGCCTCGGACTAGAGAGTCTCCTAACACACTTGATCTCTTGCAACCCAATGTACCCCTCATTGCATTAGAGCCAGTCTTGATCCAAGAAACTTGACTGTTTTTGTTACATTCCCCTTAGAATCCATCACCCTCTACATTTTCCAAAACAGCGTACTCGTTTGAAATGGGGATAGTCACAGAAGACTCCTGCACCACTTGCCTACCTCTCTTATCTTTCCTGGAATTAACCCGTCTATATGACTGTATCTGAAACTTTTTTCCTTCCTATAACTGCCATCCATCACATCCCCCTGCTCTTGAACTGGCAGAGGCACGATCTGCCAAATGGCTTTCTTCACCTTTCCAGTGAACCCAGGCCCAGACATTTCCATTAATGTTGTTTTGCATGTTTTTAACCCTTACATTTCCTCAGGGGACTAAGTGATTGAAGCTACTTGGGGTCCTCATGGTCTGTTGGGTTTTCAATTGGCTGTTATACAACACAATTATGGAGAAGAAAAAGTCATTGACAATCTTTCAGCACTCCCTCTATCTGCTTTATCCAACAACATAAATTAATGACTGAACCTACTAGTGCCCAGGCTGGTAGCTCTGTATCTCTGAACTGCAGTGCTTTTATTGTGAAATATAAACTCTCACCTCAATGAATGTTAACGCTTTTAAGTTTTATTTTGCTGCTACTATTGTTCCTTACCTGTCTCCATCTCTCAGGTTCTTGAATTGTTGTCCTATTAAACAAGCCAACAAAGGGCCCACTCTGCCACCTGCTTCAAAGGGTTCGGAGATTGCCCCCAACCACACGTCAATATTTTCTGGAATTCTATACAAGCTAATGAGTTTCCTCACTAAAGGAGTATTGCGGAGGACCTGAAAGAGCTGACTGTAATTTCTGGGTGCTGAAAGGCCACAGAATCTTCGCCAAGCATTGTAACCTGTGAAGTTCAGAGAGTGTGAAACATAAAATATATCTGTCAGCAACTAAATGTTACACTGGACAAAATGTGCACAATAAACTTTATTTTCTTATGACATAGACACTGAGATTCAAAGATTTGGTGATGAGCAGATATTCTCAGTACCTTATTGCCTTTATAGTTACAAGAGATCACAGTGCAGACTAAAGTTTCGTTCACATCTTCAGCTGCATCATCCCACCAGTACCACAATTAACTTTGACCAGCTAACCATCAGATAATGGCAATGCCTTTCTGAAGCTTTGTAGAATGTTCTGGAAGTACTCTTCTTGTTATATCTTACCATAACTCATTCAAGATGGATTTGTGGATATGAATGGATGCTGTCTCATGTCTCCATCTAGTGGTACTAGCTCAGACTAAGGACTCAAGCTGGGGGAGTTGGTGTGATTAAAAAACTTTGCACTTCCTGAGACGCATGAGTACCAACAATTGTAACCATCTTCCTTTGTGATAAAAATGATTCCTAGATTCCAACATTCAATACATTTCAAAAGTAACTTATTACTTTTGGGTCCTTTGGGAATTTAGGACATCCCAAGATGCTGCAAACATTTTCTGGTAAACATTCTTTTAGCCATTTCTTGGTAAATACACCCTGGAAATAACAAATGCTAAGTATTTTTCCATAAAATCTATTTGAAAAATATTCTTTTATAAATAAATCAATCATTAAATATTCACCCATAAATTATTCAACCACAGTGAATCTCTAGTAAATACTATCACAATGACTTAGAACCCCAAAATATTATGGACATTTTTAGTCTTTAATTCAAAATCTTTTTTTTAAAAAAAAGACGATTGCTGCAAAAAAAGTGCAGGTGTACATTCACCTGGTTTGGCCTACATGTGACTCCAGACCCATAACGTGGTTGCCTGAACTGTCCTCTGGAATGGTCTACAACCTTCTCAAGGCCAACTAGAGATGGGCAATCAATGTTGGCCAGCTGGTGAATGCTGTGTGCTTGATTGATGGGATGATTCATCTAAAGATGTGAAGGAAACTTCAGTCTGCACTATGACCTCTTGTCACAGTGGCAATAAAGGCAATAAAGGACTGAGATTAACTGCCCATTAGCAAGCCACCTCTGCAAATTATGCCCCAAACTGTAGACAATGTTGTGTTTTGCTGTTTGATAAATGCACAAAAATAGAGATTACTAAGCCAATTTCAACTCTGTTGGTGTGGGCTGAACATTGACATATGTACCAGCCTGTGTTTGAGTGTTAACTTGTGTGAAAGTATAGTTGAAAACCTATCCCCTAGTCACCACTGTATTGCAGGTAATGAATGCTTTCATCCAGATAGCTCCAAGTCAGCTACCTAGTAGCCAGCCAAAAACAACTGATCATGCCTCACAAGCCTTGTTGAGTTCTTTGAGGATGTGGTGAGACAAGTTGATGAAGGTTGAGCAGTGGATGTGGTGTATATAGATTTCAGTAAGGCATTTGGTTCCCCACAGTAGGCTCATTCAGACAGTTAGGAGGTATGGAATACAGGAAATTTGGCTATCTGGATACAGAACTGGCTTGCTGAAAGATGACAGCAAGTGGTAGTGGATTGAAAGTATTTCTGCCTGGAGGTCGGTGACCAGTGATGGCCCACATGGATCTGTTTTTGGTCTCTACTCTTTGTAGTTTTTATAAATGACTTGAAGGAAGAAGTGGAAGGGTGGATTAGTAAGTTTGCCAATGACTCAAAGTTCAGTGGTGTTGTAGATAGTGTTGAGGGCTACAACAAGACGTGGCAGGATGCCGAGCTGGGCTGAGAAGTGGCAGATCTAGTTTAACCTGGATAAATGCAAAAAGTGATTCATTTTGAAAGATCAAAGTCAAAAGCTGAATACAGGGTTAAAGACAGGATTCTCGGCAGTGTGGAGGAATAGCGGGATCTTGGGGTCCATGTACATACATCCCTCAATGTTGCCACCCAAGTTGATAGGGGTGCTAAGAAAGTATATGGCTCTCATTAGCAGGGGCACTGAGTTTGAGAGCTATGAGGTTTTAATGCAGCTCTATCGAGCCCTGGTTAGACCACATTTGGAATATCATGTCCAGTTCTGCTCGCCTCACATAGGAAGGATGTAAATGCTTTACAGAGGATGCAGAGGAGATTTACCAGGATTGGAGGGCATGTCATATGAAGAGAGGTTGAGTGAGCTAGGGCTTTTCACACTGGAGAGAAGAAGGAAGAGAAGTAACTTGATAAAGATGTACCAGGTAATGAGAGGCCTAGATAGAGACATTTCCCTAGGGCAGAAATAGTTGTCACACGGGGTCATAATTTTAAGATGACTGGAGGAAGGTATATGGGAGATGTCAGAGGTAGGTTTTTTACACAGTGGTGGAATGCACTGCCAGTGGTGGTAGCAGAGTCAGATACATTAGTGAATTTAAGCGACTGCTGGGCAAGCACATGGATGGCAGTAAATTGAGGGGTATGTAGGTTAGGTTGATCTTAGATTTAGATGCTCAGCACAAAATCGTGGGCCGAAGGACCTGTACTGTGCTGTACTGTTCTATGTTCTATGTTCTAACTCATTTTTGCTTTTTCACTCGTGGGACCTGAGCATTGCCAGATGGCCAATATTTATTGCCCATCCCTAGTTAGCCTTCAGAAGGTGACGGACCATTTCAGAGGGTAGTTGAGAATCAACTACAGATCTGTAGGTTCAGAGTCGTAGCTAGGCTAGACATGGTGAGGACAGTGGATTTCCTTCCCTGAAAGACATTGTGAGCCAGATGGGTCTTTTTTTGCCCTGACAAATGACAATGATTTGATAGCCAACAGTAAGTTCTTAATGCCAGATATTTTCAGAATTCAAGCTATACCACCAGTTTTGGCAGGATTTTAATCCAGGTGCCCAGAACTTCAGCTGAGTTTTTGGATTAATAGTCTGTCAATAAAATCATTTTCTTTCCCAATTCTTTACAATGAGAACATATTTCCACATATTGCTCTCTACTTCTTTGCAGAATTCATGGCATGAATTCCAGCAAATCATCTCTGGTCAGTACATATCAATTAATAGTCTTTGGTAAATATTTCATGGCTGATACTTCTCAGCAAACATAAGTTACAAGTACTCACTGGTAAATATTGGCAAGTGAATAACCTTAATTTATCTTTATTGTTTAAAACAAAACTCCTCAGTCAATACTCTCCTAATGATCATCCCTCTGATAAAGTCTCCTGACTGAATCCATCCTGGCAAATAATCCCAGGAATAATTCAGAGGGAATTATTGCGAGATCTCAGACATGTATCATATAACAGCAGATAAGATACCCAGAGGTGTGATTCTGATCCCATTTTCCGCAGTCTCTGATGATTGTAAGATGATCCCACAGATTGTTTCTCAGTTCCTCACTCAGTACCTGCTCTCTACTACCCAGCACTGGACTTCAGCCTTTCATCAGCCTTTCCATATCATTCCCAATAATGCTGAGGGAAATCAGTTTTTCTCAGTGAGTATGACCAATATGTTGCTGCTGGTCTCTTGATAATGTGGCTCCAGACACTGAAATTCTTGTATTAACTCACATTTTTACAAATTTGCTTTTCAGAGTCAACCTCTACCCAGTGTTTGTTTTCTACTTACCTGGGAGTCCATGATCCCGGGAACGCTGCATATTCAGGGAACCCAGGTCCATTCCTAAATGAGCAGTCAGTTCAAACAGTTTCTCCCGCAATTCGTCTGGTAACATCCTGTCCTGTGTCGGCAGTTTAGCTGGTCTGCCCAACAACCCTCGCATGAGAGGATCGACTCCACCTAATACACACAGACACATACACAAAACAAGACCCTTTCATCCATTTCCCAGTTTGACAACATACTGTCTGACATGCAGCTGGTGGAACAGTGACTGATGCTGCACATTAAATATCTCCAACTGAGCTAAACAGGAATATTGTGACAATGACTATTACCCAATAAAAGCACCATTGAAACGATACCCATAATGAGTTATTTTACCCTTCAGGTTGAAGTCCCTAAACCAACACTGACGCAAGGGTAAATGGCAATGCTAGACAGCTGTTCCTCTTGACATGAGTAAAACAGAGGATAGACCGCTGTTCATTGCATTAAACTGTAACTATCTGTTATCAGGTATCACCCTGCATTAACATCCGGAATAAATTGAAGAGAAAGTGTAGGACTTCACTTGGAATAATCTCCTGAATTCTGATTGTGCTGAACATTCTCAATAATCTACAGTTGCCCAGAATGGAGATAAAAAGTTCTTCACTACTGAACACAGACTGGAATCCTATCCTTCTCTATAGGGAGAAGTTAGTCGTTGATGAATGGTGAATGAATAATGCAAACAACGCAGATCAGAGTCATATTCAGGCACAGAAACCAACCCAACCCAATAACAGTAAGAGTTTGTGAACAAAAACAGAACATTGTGGAAACAGTGAGTTTTGAGAAGATTTGTAGCTCAGGGTGAAGTTGTGGATACAAGTTTGTTCGCTGAGCTGGAAAGTTTGGTTTCAGACATTTCATCGCCATACGCAGTAACATCATCAGTGAGCCTCTGGATGAAGCACTGGTGGGATGCCCACTTTTTATTAATGTGTTCAGGTTTCCTTGAGTTGGTGGCATCATTTCCTATGGTGATGTCATTTCCTATTCTTTTTCTCAAGGGGCGGTAACTGGAATTCAAGTCAATGTGTTTGTTGATAAAGTTCCGGTTGGAATGCCATGCTTCTAGGAATTCTCACGCGTGTCTCTGTTTGGCTTGTCCAAGCTAGATTTCTGACTGTTTGTCTGAACAGGTGGAAAACTAGCCACCAGGATATATGAATACCAACTAGCCACAAAAAGACGTGACCCACTCTCACTAGTATCTTTAATACAAATGAGGAAGGACACCATTTTGACTGGGACAACACATCCATCCTAGGACAAGCCAAATAAATTCATGCGTGAGAATTCTTAGAAGCATGGTATTCCAACCTGAACTCTTTCAACAAACACATCGACTTGGATTCCATACCACCAGTGCTTCATCGAGAGGTTGTTTGATGATGTTGCCTAGTATGGTGACGAAACATCTGTAACTGAACCTTCCAGCTCAGCTAGCAAACCTACATCCATTGTGGAAATACCCAACAGGTCAGGCAGCATCTGTGAAGACAGAAAAACAAAATATTCACTCAGTTTCTCTCTTTTGACATACTGCTAGATCTGCCGAATATTGCAGCATTTTCTGCTTTGCTTTCCAATTTCCATCATTCAGAATAATCTATTTGTAATTTATCAACAGATATAATTGTACATTCCATGAAGAATGTGACCTGGCAGGTTCAACCAGTCTTGAGGGGCAAGGTGTGAGACTTGTCAACATTCAGATAACATACTGAAGGCAGCACTGGTAGTAACTAGCTATTATAGAGAGCAAGTGACAAACTTCTGGACTTGCTGAAGTAAGAGGATTTTAATCCAAATCCTTAGGTTAATAAACGAAAAAAGGATGAATTGATATTCCAAGGGTTGATATCCAAACCAAAATGTGCAGGATTTGTTTGAAGTGTGAACAATATGCCTTATACTGACTTCAGTATTTAAGTGACTGACTAGAATATTTGTCCATTGCATCATTTTATCAGCACCTGAATGTGAATTCTGGGACAAATTCATCAGCCACAGTGAAAGTGATTCTCCTGGTCTTCTGTCAATCACTTTCTCCTGTATCTGCCTGTGCAATACAGCTGGAGAAGAAATAAATCACTTGAATCGCAAAATTGCACACACTGACGTTGCCTATATTCAATAACTACTTGGTCACTAGGGTAATGAAATCTCTGCATGTTGAGGCAACTGATGGGAGCTTTCAGACTGTGGCCTTCATCTCAACAAAACTGTACTATTCATATCCTCCCTTTGGTGTTTCCATCCACATTGGTGTTTCTGTCTGCTTCCCTAAGGAATTCGATTAACTCCAAGCCATTCCTGACCATGTATTCAAGACATGTCTAAGGCGACAATCAATGGCTAACCAGCCAATGTAACTCATGTCACTAACTGCTACTTGGAAACAATTAAATGAATAAAATTCAAGAGTTGTCTTTGCACTTCTGGATGCTTTATGCCTTGGAATATGAAGAGGTGACATACATCAGTTTCTAACCCTGAACTAGATTGTTCTGAAGTGTCTGCATCAGAAGAATCCACTTGCACCTTTCAGTTTTGTTTCTCTCTCAGTCACCACAACCCAACTTGACTAATAACTAAGAAGACAAGAAGCAATGTACAATTAACTTCTGACACTTCAACTTTTCTCTCTTGTAAAACTAAAAGATCTCATCATAAATTAAACAATCATAAACAAAAATATATGTACATCAAGTCTTTCATTAACACTTGAGTGTCCTTTCTCATAATTGACATATGAAGGTTGTCCATGTTAGAGATTCATGGATTGGAGGTTGTGATCATCTTTCAAGATTCTACACTCTCTGGAACAGTTCCTATTGATTGGACGGTAGCTAATGTAACTGACTATTTTAAAAAGGTGGTAGGCAGGAACAGAGTTATGGAACAGTTAGCCCAATATTGGCACAGTGGAAAATGCTACAGTCCATTCTCAAAGATTTAGCAGCAGAGCACTTGGAAAACAGTGCTAGGATTGGACAGATTCAGTTTGAATTCACAAATGGAAAATTATGCTTGAAAAAACCTACCAGAATTTTGAGGTTGTAACTGACAAGGTGAATAAGGAGGAGTCAGTGGATGTGGTTTGTTTAGACTTTCAGAAGGCTTTTGATAGGGCCCCTCATAAGAGGTTAGCATGTAAAATTAAAGCATATGTGACTGGAGTAATGTACTGGCATGGATTCAAAACTAACTGGTAGGCAGCAAACGATGTGTAAGAATAAATGGGTAATTTTCCGAGTGGCAGTCATTGACTAGTGGAGTGTCTTCGGGATCAGTGCTTGGGCCTTAGCTATTCACAATATATTAATGATTTAGATGAGGGAACTAAATGTAACATCTCCAAGTCATCCAAGACTCAAATCTGGGTGAGAGGGTGATCTATGAGAAGCATGTAGAGAAGCTTCAATGTGATTTGGCTAAGTTGACCGAGTGAGTAAATGCATGGCAGATGCAGTATAATGTGGATAACTGTGAGGTTATCCACTTTGGTAGCAAAATCAGGGAGACAGGCAGGAGGCTGGAAGAATACAGCAAGCCAGGCAGCATCAGAAGGTGGAGAAGTCCACGTTTTGGATGTAACTCTTCTTCAGGACTGGGGTGTTCAAGTTGATAGACTTTGCGATTGATTGGGAAGGGGAAGGTACAATGAATCCTTAGTGCCCTTGAGCACTAGTCATTGGAAGCAAACATGCAGGTACAGCAGACAGTGAAGTTGACAAATGGTACATTGGCATTCATAGTGCCAGGGTGAGAATTCAGAAGTACACATGTCTTTCTATACAAGGCACTTATATAGGGCATTGCTGTGACCTCACTTGGTGTATTATGTGGAATTTTCCAAAATCGAAAAGCAATGGTCCTTCACATTCAGTGTGGGTAGTGGGTGTTATCACCCAGATTTGAATCTTGGATGACTTGGAAATATTACATTTAGTTCCCTCATCTAAATCATTAATATATATTGTGAATAGCTAGGGTCCAAGCAATGATCCCAAAGACACTCCACTAGTCAATGACTACCACTCAGAAAATTACCCATTTATTCTTACACATCATTTCCTGCCTACCAGCTAGTTCTGTATCCATGCCAGTACACTACCCCAGTTGTATACTCTTTAAGTTTATAGTTTATCACAGGCAGCTTTAACTACCCACATTCATTCCCCAATATGTTGTAATGGCTTCCATGTTTGCACAGTAGTTCTACATTAACTGATGTCACACTTCTGCTCTGGAGCTGGACATGATGTGGTGAACCGATGAGTTTATCCGTGATCAGTCACTACACTTCACTGACAGCTCAGAACAGTGAAACGTCAAACAAAATACATAATCAAATATCAGACAATTGAACAATTAAAAAACACAATCTTCATAGCCAAAGACAGTGCAGCACCACTTGTGGACAGAGGCTACAAGTCAAGTTCCACCAATTCCTGAAGAAGGGCTTATGCCCGAAACATCAATTCTCCTGTTCCTTTGATGCTGCCTGGCCACAACACATTTTTCCAGCAACACATTTTTAAGCTCTGATCTCCAGCATCTGAGGTCCTCACTTTCTCCAAGTTCCACCAATTGACATGAATAGTGTAGAGGGAAGACCGACATCTAGGAAATGTCCTTTGTTTTCTGTAGAAGCTGTGGCGCACATATTTACAGGTTAGGTGTTGCCTTGTGCACTCTTTTTCTCCTTCATGCCTACATCAGCCTTTCCCAAAAAGCACGGGAACAAATGAATTCCAGAAGGGACATAGGGGGCATATCTAATTGCATATCAAATTCAGATGACAGATTTGGATGATAATGGGGTTGTGGGAAGGAAGAATGTAGCATTTATTTCTCAGGGTTGAGTTTGGGAAATAGAAAGTTTTTTTGGCAACTTAGCATGACCAATTCATCTAACCTGCATATCTTTGTGACTGTAGGAGGAACCCCACATAGACATGGGAAGAATGTGCAAACACCACACAGACAGTCGCCCGAGGGTGGAATCAAACCCAGGTCCCTGGCGCTGTGAGGCAGCAGTGCTAACCACTGGACCAGTGCTAACCACAGTGCTGTGAAGATGTGCAGTGACGTGAGGCAGACCAAAGAAACCAAAAGTAAAGGCTTTTCCTTCTTTCAGTTCCCCTCTTGCCCCACCCCAAATCCCCCCCTTCCCCCCCCCCCACATCCCCACCTTCATGATGATCCCTTGATCCTCTGGGAGGTGAGCAGTTAAATGGACCCAAGGTTGAGACTGTATCTGGGAGATGCTGGAGATCAGAGTTGAAGAGTGTGGTGCTGGAAAAGCACAGCCAGTCAGACAGCATCCGAGGAGCAGGACAGTCGACGTTTCAAGTATAAGCTCTTCATCAGACATTGATGCTGATGAAGAGCTTATGCTCGAAACGTTGACTCTCCTGCTCCTCGGAGGCTGCCGGACCGGCTGTGCTTTTCTAGCACCACACTCTGAGTCTGTATCTGATGGATATTTCCCTCTCCCTTTGACCAGCTCAGTTTCTTATGCAACTGCCTTTCTGTTGTGTCCATGAGAATATGTGTCCCCAAATTAAAAACCTGGAAAGGAACAGTTTACTCTGGATGTGTTATTCCTGCCTATGGCTGGGGCAGATATAGCAAGGAAAAACATTCAGCTCAAAAAGAAACACAGGACTTCTTGGTCAGTTGAAAGCTGCTCTCAGACTCACTGCAATCTCTCAGGATGAGATTGCTGCCGTCATATTAAAGATTGTTACCTACCTTCCTTGATCAGTCTCCAGGGAGTGAAGAAAGCCTGGTGCAGGTCAAGGCTTTTGAATTGTGGGTGTTCCTGGTAGCTTTCATCAAAACGGAATAGCTTTGGCTGAATGCTGAGATGTCCGAAACGGAAAGCTGCTGTTGCGACTACATTGGCAATACCAGGATCGATAGATTCATCATAGCCTTCATAAGGTGAGAGATATTTCTTTGTTGCCTCCTTTCCGATTACCAGGGGAACATAGTCTCTGTGGTTTATTATCTGTAGCAGTGAGAAACGAGAACATTTTCAAAAATTAGTACAACGAGATGCAAAAATAATCCATTTAACAGGGACCATTAAGAGCATTAACAAATGAACTATTTGCCACTGGATATTAAATACTTAGAGCTCTGGCACAGAGAGAAGGATTCGTGTTTTCACCATTGCTGAGGTGTGGGAGTGAGAAGGATTGCAAATTGGCCTTTACCGCAAGATTCTCATGTGAATCAGTCTCATTTGGTTAAATACTTACCACAGTACGAAGCAATCATCTGAATTTAACACGCTGTGTGACCCCAGATCAGGGCCTCACCACTGTCCGAACATGAGGGTGTGCACAGGGCCTCTCCGCTGTCTGAACATGGAGGGGTGGGGGTGTGGAGGGGGTGGGGTGGGGGCGGGGGAGATCAGGGTCTCCCCACTGTGTGAACATGTTGGAGGGTGGGGGTGGGTGGGTGGGAGAAGATCAGGGCCTCCATAGAGTCTGAACACAGGGTGGGTGGGAGGTGGGGAGGGGGTCAGACATCCTTACTGCTAGAACAAGCGTGGGTGGGGGAGGGGTAGTGTGGGGAGGGTACTCCTTTGCTCCCCCTTACATTCCTTCCTGTAGGAATTTTAGCCAAAACCCACTGACCATTTCTCACGGCTTTCCTTCTGACTCTTCACGGTGAAGAAACAGCTCCTCAGGTTTCAACATTTCAACAAGATGAGCAGCGTGCTTAGCTGAGTTTTGCCAATTCTGTTCATATTTCTCAGCTGTAGCAGTCTTCTTTCAAAGTGAATGAACGTAACTTCATGAATCAAAATCGGAAATTGCTGGTAAAACTCAGCAGGTTTGGCAGCATCTGTGGGAAGAGAGCAGAGTTAATGTTTCAAGTCCAGTGATTCTTCATGAGAACTCAGTCAAAATGTTAGCTCTGCTTTCTTTCCATAGGTGCTGCCAAAGTTTCTATTTCTGTTTCAGATCTCCAGCATCCGGCGTTCTTTAGTTTATATTATTAACTTCATAAATCTTCTTTCTTGATTGCTTTCCTTGCAGCTTCCACCAATGTCCAGGTGACCATAGTTTTCAGTACGGAGTTAGATCAAGATGTAGGCAAAACAGGCATGGCAGCATTACAACCCTTTGTTAAAAATACAAAGATCCATCCACTGGTGGACAGGGCAGTGAGGAAGGCTTTTGGCACACTGGCCTTCATCAGTCAAGGCACTGAGTATAGAAGTTGGAAAGTTATGTTGCACTTGTACAGGACATTGTGAGGCTGCTTTTGGAGTATTGTATTTAGATTTGCTCACCTGGTTGTAAGAAGGATGTTACTAAACTAGAAAGAGTGCAGAAGAAATGCACAAGGATGTTGTCAGGACTCAATGGTCTGAATTATAGAGAGACGTTGGACAAGCTAACACTTTTCTCTTTAGAGCCTAGGAGACTGAGGGGGTCCTTCTGAAGTGTATAACGTCATGAGAGGCATGCACTCAGTCTTTTCCCCAGGGCTGGGGAATCAATGACCAGGGTAACCAGAGGTTAGAGGGGAAAGAATGAAAGGGAACCTGAGGAGCAATGTTTTTTTACACAGAGGATGGCATGAGTATGGAATGAGCTGCCAGCTGAAGTGGTTGAGGCAGGTAGGTGAGCAACATTTAAAAGGCATTTGGACAACTATATGGATAGGAAAGGATTAGAAGGATATGGCAAAACAAAAGTGAGGACTGCAGATGCTGGAAATCAGAGTCTAGATTAGAGTGGTGCTGGAAAAGCACAGCACGTCAGGAAGCACTCAAGGAGCAGGTAAATCAACGTTTCAGGCAAAAGCCCTTCATCAGGACGGATATGGGCCAAGTTCAGAGAAATGGGGCTAGCATGGGCAGACATTTTGGTCGGCATGGACCAGTTTGGGCCAAAAGGCCTGTCTCCGTGTTGGAGGACTCTCTGACTCTACGACGTGGCGTTGGGCTATTATCACATGTAGTTCAACCTTGGAGAAGGAAACAGGATTGCTTTTTGATGGATAGATTTTAAAAATAAAAATAGTGTCTGCTGTTTAGAACAAATATATTAAATTCAGTCCCACAACTTGCTGTGATGGGATTTGGAATTTAGTTAGAGAGTTGAATTACCGTGGTGTTACCAGAGATATTTTCTCTGTACCTGCTGAAAAGCTCCCAGGATTTTTCTCGCTTCCTGGTAGGTTGTTTCTCCGCTCCAGTGAGGGTTCAGTTTCTTCAACTCTCTCGCTAAACGATTGTGTTCCCGGAGAAACACTGTATGGAAGGTTAATATCCCCAGTTGTTCATTGACACGTACATCCCCTGTGAACAGGATCAGTGTTGGATTTACCATTGTCTTGTTAATGAAGGAGACAGAGACATAGAGAAATATCCAAAAGAACAGTCACTTGAGTATGGATTAGATGGTCAGGAAGATCAAGAAATCCAGGGTTTTAAGGAAGCACAAGATTGAACCTCAGATAGCATTATACATTCCATTCTAACAACCAGATGGTGCTACCCATTCAATAGAACAACAATGAATCATCCTTAGCAAAGTTTAAGGTGGGTTATCCCATCTGTTTTATGATGTGGCTTACTCAACCTCAGTAACAATCACAGTTGCTTAGAAATCCCCTGTTAGAAATCACTCCCTTTCTTTCCTCTAGTTGAGTCATCTTTCCTGTTTTTATTGTCATTAGGTGTCATCCCTTCCTTTTCTTTGGCATACAGTTTATTCTCCACACCAGGCTACCACATCACTTGTTTCTTCACACTGCTATCATTGCACTCAGAAAGAAAGTACTCTGCTGTGGGATTGAGACTGGATATATCTTGGAGAAATGTAGAATTGACATTTGATCTTTAGACCCTCTCGGTGTAAAGTGTCATCACAGCATTCATGTTAAAGCATCAGACCTAGGTCCTAACAGTGTCACAACATGCTTGATGCCAGATTAGCTTGGAATCTGTAGATGTTCTCTTGATATTATCCCAATACTGACATTAGATTCCTTAAATATACAAAAAGGATGTGAAATGTCTGTTTGCAGTCCCTGTCGCAAAGTAGTGAAGAATCAGAATTATTTTTAGTCAATGTGCACAAGCGTTATGACACACCCAGAACTGTTAGGATTTGAACCCAGACGTTTTGGCCCTTTTTGCCACAAAGCCCCGCTATCCCTGTATAACCTGCAGCTAATTGTTTTGGTGTTAATGCGTAGCAATGAGGAATAGGTATGCTACTGTTGCTAATGTCATTCCTGGCCCTGCCCTCAATCCACTCCAGAGTATCTGCCTTACCAACATCTAGCTGAGGCAATTTCTGATACCTCAAAGTTTACTTACTCTGCAACAGATTGGCTGACTTTTTAATCACTTGAGGAAGACTCATGCAGTGGGTATTTCTGAGAGATTCTACACAGGCTACTAAGACATAGTTTTTAAACTATATATATATATATATATATATATAAATAAAGAGAGAACAGCAGAACTACTGTGGAACTTTGGGGACATATCCTAGAAATTGATGCCTCTATCTGTATCTTTGTCAATATGGTGACTGCTGTTCTTGAAGCTCAGTAAGTGCACACAATCATCAAGTTGGAAGCTTTGGTGTTCATTTCTAGTTAATCAACCAACTTTTACATCATTATTGCCTAACACCTTTATATGTAAATTCCTGTGATGTGTGTTAAACAATAGTAAAGCTGGAGCTGTGTATGTAAAAAGTATGTCCCATACAAAAGTGACTTGAGGCAGGATTTCTAAATCCAGCTGTTACCCACCAGCTATAAAACACGGAGTTGAATTTTCACTGGTGAAACAACTTTCCCCCATACTTCCACAAAGGTTGCTTGAAATGGTGTTAAATGGTAAATATTCTCGTCCATTGTCAGAGTATTCCGTGTTGACAGCCAACAGACCAAGTTCATTAGTGAGGTTTCTGAGTTTGTTGGCCACACAGTCCGTGCTGCCATAGACTTCATTCACATCAATGAAAGATGTAAGTACGTTCATCTGCTGCCGAGTGTTGACATCTCCAAAGGATGAGCCCAGCTCACCGCTGCCACATGCAGGAGCTGACCGGAAGAATGGCAAGCATATACGCTGGTTCTTGATTCTTGTGTCACCTCGAGGGATCTGTCAGGAAAAGTGCAGAAATCTGTCAAACATAGTTAATTATAAATACATCCAGAGGAATAAAAAAATCCAAGAGGAGCACTGGACTGCTGACTCATCACAGAGAGAGATGACTGGGAGTGAGTATAACATGTGAGTTCCCACAGCGCATTGAAGGGAGGACCTTTATGGTTGTCAGCCTGACAACTGAACTCATGCTGTTGGTATCACTTGCTTTCAAAAACCAGACAAATTATGGAACTGATCCCTGAGTTTGGAACACATTGTGAATGTAAATTGGAAGAAAATAATCTGTCTGGAGTCAGTAAGTTCAGACATTCAGAAAGTTTCTTCTGGTGCAAAGCTTCAATATGGCAGACATTTACTACCTGCTGGAGGTATACTGACCATTATAGGTTGTAAATTTTAAATTCTGTCCACAGTGCCCATTCCTCAAAGTGGCATTAAACCTTCACCATATAGAAATGAGAGTCTCTCTACCTCTCTGTCATTTGGCTAAGACACATCACATGCCCTCAGGAAACAGAGGCTTGTAGTTGGTTTATCACGCTAGCAAGCTGCAAATGACAAGGTGACTTACTTTGAAGTAAATAACACTTGGGGGGTCCTGCATAGAGTGGATAAGAAGGATCAGTTTTGTTTTACAGAGAGGTGACTAGCCAGTGCCAAATGATGATGAGAAGGCAGTTGAGGAGGGATCTGCAGCCCCGCAGAATACTGGGGATGTGGAACATACTGTCTGAAAGAGCGGTAGAGGCAGAAAACACGCACTGTTCCTCTTATAAAATGTGTGCTTGAAGGTGAAAAAATGTAGAATTGGAAAATGTGATAATGCAATGTTACTTTTTTTGACCAGGACAGATATGACAACTAAATAGCCTCCCTCTGGACTGCCCATTTTTAATGTTTCTAAATTTCTAAGACAATACATTATTAAAGGTGTCTTTCTGAAATGTGAAGCCTGGAAACATATCTGGTCCCCTGACTGCACAGCTAAAGTGAAACATCACGCTCCAAACCAATCTTCACTGATCCCTACTGCTCTCCCTTCCTGATTCAAATCCAATTGCATAATCTTCTACCAGCTTTGACAGATGAGTAAAAAGTCGAGGAACTCATCTTGAGAAAAATAAAATGGGATCTTCTTAAGATATAGTATAATTCAACACTGTCTCCTTAACAACACAAGGAGAAATTTTAAGCCCATTTCATCCTCTCACCTAATGAAAATAATCCTTCAACTATTCCCATAAAAACATACAATTTGGTCACGGGTGCGTTTTGTGTTTGTGGGACAATTTTGTCCAAGAATACTTGGATAGATTATTGATCCAGGACTTTCATTGTGGTCAGGAAAACACAGTAAAAATTCAAACACTATTTCAAAATGAAGTTGAACAGAGCTCTCACCCGTATTGGGAAACAGGGATTTCTTTGAACACAGGTTCTTTCACAGTTAATGCCATCATTGAAGGTCTGGATGCTGCCAGAATGAGGGCTTAAGCTCATATCGTGATCAATCCACTGACCCCACTGCATAAACAAGTGAGTGACCGTTAAATCATTGACCACATCTTCATTGCGTGTTCTCAAGATTTTATTGGACACGTCACGAACCTGGAGAAACAGAAAGTGTTCATTACAGGAAAACAGGACAAAGGTTAATCTATCATCACACCATTTTTATGTCATTATGTTTGCCCCTCTGTGGTATGTTTGCAACTAAGGGGGCATTGATTAAACATGCTGTTCTTTCTGGTAATAAAAATATAAAAATTGCGAACAGGCAATTCAACCTCAAGCCTGCACTCTCATTTAATCAATCATGGCTGGTCTCATTTTGTGCCCACTGCCCATAACCTTTTAGCACATTACTAATTAAAAATGTGTCCAACTCTTCCTCAAATTTGCAGTGTTTTAGCAACCACGGCACTCTGGTTAGTGAATTCCACAGATTCATGACACAGAGAAAAGCAATCCACATTGTTTTTAAATCTGCCACAGCTTAGCCTAAAACTATGAACTCTCATTCTTGTTTGTCCCACAAGGGGTGAACATCTACTTTCCCATCTTATAGATTGCCTCTCAGTCTCCTAAACTCTGGTGAATAAAGGCCTAAATTGCTCATTGTCTCTTTGTAAGACAAGTCTTTCATCACTGGAATTAATCTAGCCAACCCTCTAAAGATACAGCTCCAAAGATAGTTCACAGTTGGCTTTTATTCAAGGTCATTTGTGCATCTCTTCATTCAACAGTCTTTCTAAGTGTGGCTACAAACCTGCAGCTAGTTTGCACTGCATTAAGGAACAGCACTTTATTTTGTGGCTGTGCCCTTTAGGAACTGGGCTTTTTCGACAACTTGTTAAAGGATGCTAAAAGATGAAAAAAAATTAGCTTCATTCCATCTGACTGGATTGGTTTTATTGCTAAGTGAAAGGACACTGTACTAACACACCCACTGCCTGCTTCCTGAAGGTGGGGTTCAATATATTTGAGAGTAGATTTTTCAGTGAACCCCAGATTTATTTCTGTTTGATGTATGAATAGTTACCAGTGGCAGAGTGTATCTTGATACTGGTCTGTTTGGGGTCCAGCCCAGTGGAAGTGAAAACCCATCTTCATAGTGAGGTGGGAGCCATCGGGTGAATGCAATGTGGGATGATCCCAGGCGAGCATTCTTCCTGGAAATCAGGAAAACAAAACATTCATTTCTTTACATGCGGGCACCTGATCCAAAAGAAGAAATTAGTTTGAGGGGAACTGGCACAAACAATATCGCAGTAAAGGACTGACAGCATGTGGCTGCTCGATGTTTCTGCAGGAATTTTCTTTCAATTAACGTAATAATTAACAAATAATGGCATTAAGTAAAAGTCATAAATGATTATTGTCCCTGATCTAAACAGCTCAGGGCCAGTTGTTATTTTGGGAAGGATTACCCACCTCACCTACCCTCCTTTTCCACTGGTTTCATTAAAAAGGGCAGTCACCTTGGGTGGAGAACAGGGAATCAATTAGCAACTAGTCCTTTCCAGCCACTGACAAACTGCTACTCAAAACAGAGGGATCCAAAACTCACCGCATGGGGAATATTGGCCACAGATAGAGTGATAGAGATGTACAGCATGGAAACAGACCCTTCGGTCCAACCCGTCCATGCCGACCAGATATCCCAACCCAATCTAGTCCCACCTGCCAGCACCCGCCCATATCCCTCCAAACCCTTCCTATTCATACACCCATCCAACAGCCTCTTAAATGTTGCAATTGTACCAGCCTCCACCACTTCCTTTGGCAGCTCATTCCATACACGTACCACCCTCTGTGAGAAAAAGGTCTCTTTTATCTCTTTCCCCTCTCACCCTAAACCTATGCCCTCTAGTTCTGGACTCCCCCATTCCAGGGAAAGACTTTGTATATTTATCCTACCCATGTCTCTCATAATTTTGTAAATCTCTATAAGGCCACCCCTCAGCCTCCGATGCTCCAGGGAAAACAACCCCAGCCTGTTCAGCCTCTCCCTATAGCTCAAATCCTCCAACCCTGGCAACATCCTTGTAAATCTTTTCTGAATCCTTTCAACTTTCACAACATCTTTCTGATAGGAAGGAGACTAGAATTGTACGCAATATTCCAACAGTGGCCAAACTAATGTCCTGTACAGCCACAACATGACCTCCCAATTCCTGTACTCGATATGCTGACCAATAAAGGAAAGCATACCAAACACTTTCTTCACTATCCTGTGACTCCACTTTCAAGGAGCTATGAACCTGCACTCCAAGGTCTCTTTGTTCAGCAACACCCCCTAGGACCTTACCATTAAGTGTTTAAGTCCTGCTAAGATTTGCTTTCTCAAAATGCAGCACCTCGCATTTATCTGAATTAAACTCCATCTGCCAATTCTTAGCCCATCTGATCAAGATCCTGTTGTAATCTGAGGTAACCCTCTTTACTGTCCACTACACCTCCAATTTTGGTGTCATCTGCAAATTTATGAACTATATCTCTTATGCTCTCATCCAAATCATTTAAGTAAATGACAAAAAGTAGAGGACGCAGGCCTCCAGTCTGAAAAACAATTCTCCACCACCACCCTCTGTTTTCTATCTTTGAGGCAGATCTGAATCCAAATGGCTAGTTCTCCCTGTATTCCGTGAGATCTAACCTTACTAAATCAGTCTCCCATGGGGAACCTTGTCGAACGTCTTACTGAAATCCATATAGATCACATCTACCGCTCTGCCCTCATCAATCCTCTTTGTTACTTCTTCAAAAAACTCAATCAAGTTTGAGACATGACTTCCCACGCACAAAGCCATGTTGACTATCCCGAATCATTCCTTGTCTTTCCAAATACATGTACATCCCATCCCTCAGGATTCCCTCCAACAACTTGCCCACCACCGAGGTCAGGCTCACTGGCCTATAGTTCCCTGGCTTGTCCTTACCACCCTTCTCAAACAGTGGCACCACGTTTGCCAACCTTCAGTCTTCTGGCATCTCACCTGTGACTATCGATGTTACAAATATCTCAGCAAGAGGCCCAGCAAACACTTCTCTAGCTTCCCACAGAGTTCTCGGGTACACCTGATCAGGTCCTGGGGATTATCCACCTTTACCCATTTCAAGACATCCAGCACTTCCTCCTCTTTAATCTGGACATTTTGCAAGATGTCACCATCTATTTCCCTACACAGTCTATATCTCCCATATCCTTTTCCACAGTAAATACTGTTGCAAAATACTCATTTAGTATCTCCCCCACTTTCTGTGGCTCCACACAAAGGCCGCCTTGCTGATCTTTGAGGGGCCCTATAATCTGCTTGGGGATAGAGATAGACTGAGCAAGTGGGCAAAAACTGGCAGATGGAGTCCAATGTAAGGAAGTGTGAGGTCAGTCATTTGTGAGGAAGAGCTGAAAAGCAGACTGTTACTTACATAGAAGACAGAGAGAGACATCAGAAAAGGTTCAGTGCAGGGCTGGATGGGGCGATCTGGATGTTCTCAAACATGAAATACAAGTTAGCATGCAGGAGCCAAAAATACTTAAGAAAGCAAATGGAATTTTGGTCTTTATTGCTGAGGGGTTGGAGTTTAAAAATAAGGTAAAACTTTTTTATAAGCATACAGCATTCTGTTGAAGCCACACCTGATATGGCAACTGTACCATTCAAGATTGGACATGGTTACAGAGAGTGGTGAACTCGGCCTGGACAATCACAAAGGCCAACCTCCCATCTATAGAATCCATCTAACAGGCCCGCTGTCAAGGAAAGGCCGCCAGCATTCTCAAAGATCCATCCCACCCTGGCAATGCTTTTCTACAACATCTACCATCGGAGAGAAAGTGCAGATGCCCGAACACACGCCCCAGATGGTTTCGAAACATCTTGTACCCTACTGTTGTTAGAATATCGAATGGACTCAAACTCTTAGCATTTCCCTGTACCTGTGTTTTGATTTTGCCGCTGATTACCTATTATTTACTATCTATGCGACTTAACTCTGATCTGCCTGTATTGCTTGCAAGACAAAGCTTTTCACTGTGCCTCGGTACACGTGACAATAAATTCAATTCAATTCACCTAGAGAACTGTGTACAATTTTGGTTCCCATTTTTAAGGAAGGAATTATTGGTACTGGAGACAATTCAAAACAAATTTAACTGGCAGTTCCTGGGATGAATGGGTTGACTTATCAGGAATGACAAAACATGTTAATCATTACTATTTAGGAGAATGATCTTATTTAAATATACAAGATTCTGAGGGGGTCTTGACAGAATGGTTGGAGAGAAAATCTTTAACTAGGCAATATGTTTACAGAATAAGGGAAATCATATAAACTAAAGTGGATGTAAAGGAATTTTTTCTCCTTGACAATAGTGAATGCATGGAAGTCTCAATTGCAGAGAGCTGTTGAGACAAAATCCTTAAGTATTTAAAGAAGGATTGGATGGAATTTTGTAATATCAGGAGTTCAGGGCAATGAGAACTATGTTAGAGGAGTTGAGGCTTGAGATATATCAGTCATGACTTTTTTGAATGGTTGACAGGCCTGAGGAAACAAACAGCCTCCTCTTGCTTCTGCTGCATATCTTTTATAGCTGTTAATTTGGGAGAGGCAAAATACATTTTATATGTTGCTTATCCTTGGGATTAAGGTATTAAGGTAAAAGTAACCCTTGTCACAAATGTGGAAGGCATCATTTGTAAAAACAACTGCAACAATAGAGATAATATTAGATATTCGAGAGGGAGAGAGAGAGAGAGGGAGAGAGAGAGAGAGGGGGAGAGAGAGAGAGAGGGGGAGAGAGAGAGAGAGGGGGAGAGAGAGAGAGGGAGAGAAAATGTTAGGAGATGAAAATAAAGTATAAATGGAGACTGCGCAGCTCAGAAGGAGGAACTATTCAGTGGCCTAGCACTTCCATATCCTAGGCTCAATATTTCCAGAGTCCCCGAAGAATCTCTTCTTATTCACTGAGATGTTGCTGATTAATATGATTGTCAACAAACATAGGGATATCAGCTAACTTTATTCTTGTATCTAGATCTGGTCAGCTTGGAGGAGTTGTTTCCATGCCGTACAGCTCTATGACATATGCTTGCTTTGTTTCCATGAAAGCAGGCCCCTTGTCTGGCTTCAATGGTCTGCCTTTGCCCAGAAAAGCCTGAGGAACTTTGAATCTATATTTTTGAAACTTGTCTTCACAATGACAAGCCACTCTGCAATATTGTCTGTCTTTTCCCCTCTATCTGTTCATCTGCTGCTGAAAGGATGTTGTTATCTCAGAATCCATGCTTGAAACATACTCTTCAAATTGACAATACTTCAACCTCAACACATTTTATCCATTTTCTTTCAGTATACTTCTATGCGACACTTTGGGATAGTTTTCCATGTTAAGGCCACTATATCAATGCAAGTTGCTTTGTCTGAAGCCTGAAGTATGGCAGAGTCTAAAGATTCCTTCAGTCTGCAGCTTGTGGAGGCTGAAACCTCTCATTACTTTGTGCTGGCTTCTGAAGCTGCTGCTAACCAGTTGTAGGCCTGTCCTTTGGGAGTGTATGAGAAAACATCATCCAATCACTACATGATAAAAGAATATTGACCATCCTCTGCAGAAATGACAGAAATGGAACACACTCACTTCCTTTATTCAGAAGAGTATAGCTTTCTTCATGGTTTTTTTGTGTGTGCTCATAATTCAAAGTTTATCAACACATGTTAATTAGAATGGAGATAAAGAAATGTAGACATTCATCAAATGCCTCCCTCAGGTGTTGCTATTGCATCGTCAGCTGAATCCAGATTTCTATTTCACACATAATTTGTAGATCTTCGACTGATGTTATCTCTGGTGCATTGTTTTGAAGAGTTGATCTGAATGTCTTTTCCACACTACAATGTCTCTTGTCTATAGGGGACCAATCCAGTGTGTACATTTGGTGGACTGTCCCTTTAAAAGTCCACTCATATGACATACTGATGACATCATTGAACATTTTGCATGGGAGCAGGGTAGTTTAACCTTGATACCTTTAAAATAAACATCTCCTTCATAAAGCTCCTTCATTAAACACTTTGGCCATTTGTCAATTCAGTACCTTAGTGAAGAATAGCACAACACTGTTCAAACATTCAGTGGTCTCAGGAAAAGGACAGTGACAGATGATGTCTAAGTCAATGAGAAAAGTAAATACACACATGAAGAACACTGACAGCCATAAAGGAATTGACATCTTCTAGAACATCTTACCTACCAAGTGTGGTATACACGATTGTCAATATCGTGGATATTTTCATTCCAGGAATCTCTAATGTGAAGTGGGGTGTGTGTGTGTGTGTGTGAGGGGGGGAGCGTGGAATGTTGTATGTTTGTGTGTGTTTGTTGGACTGTCACTTTAAGAGTCCATTCATGTGATATAATGATGTCATCTGCCATTTCGGGTGAAAAGAGTTTGGCCTAACTTTACTGTCTGTTGAGTAAACGGACAGCAAGGTTAGACCAGATGGCATCATTACGTCATATGATTGGATTCACATGTTCAGCTCCACCTGTTAAACATTTTGACTTCCTGGTGCTTCTTGGAACTTAACAAAGTGGTCAGGTAGCAGCATCAGTTCCTACCTGTTGTTGCACACAGAGGTGAAAGTCCTGTATCGGTCTGAAAAACAGTCATATTTACATATCGGAGGTTGACGTATGGCCTGACAGCCTGTGACACGTGCAATGGTATCCAGGTCAACTTGTGTTAATAAATCTGCAGGAAACACACATTCGTTAACCAGTTATGATCTCTGAGAAATTCACTCATTAATTCTACCAGTTAAATAACCAGTTCAATAGGAGTCCCCGTATTTATAGTTGGTAAATTCTTGGTTAGATAACGGTGCAGACATTCACAACACTCCATGTTCTGTCTGTTGCTTTGTGCCACTGTGTGGTTTGCTGTTTGCACCACTAGGGGTTTGATCTCTGATCCACATAACTATGTATGAGGTACTTTCCCCAGCTCCCAAACAGGCTGCTTCCGGGGATGTTTATGAGAGTACAGCCTCTCACATTGGTCAACAGCTAGAACTGGTACCCAGGAAATCTACCCTGATCCTGCTCCTGCTGAAAGGATGAGACAGACTGACTGCAGAGCATTGGGGCAGGTATCTGATGCAAGAAGCAAGTCTTGAACTGAGCAATCCAGTAAAATGCAGGGTAAGCTGCTGAAATTCAGACAGGATATTGCCTCTCGGTTTACTGAATTCAATCACCAGCGCTGTTCCGCCTTGGCTCACACTCACCCTGACCCCTGCCTGCACCATCCTCCTGCAAACCCAACTTTTCTGAGTCATCCTCACATAGCTCAGTTTGTTATGGATTTGTAAAATCACAGGGATTTCTAAAACCAACCCATCATTCACTGGGAATGTTAGAAGGAGGAGACTGGGCCGATGGAAGCCCATCTGTATCTGCTCCAGGTCCCAGTCCCTTGTTCTCTAACTGACCTGTTGCATTCAGTGAGCGTTTGTGGACTCGATGGACATGCTGCTGAATGAGGCGCAGTGTGTATTCCATGTACTCTGCTGACCGCACAGCAACCCTGGTTTTTGCCACTGGGTGTTTGAAGAAACGCAGGAGGTCACCAGCATTCAAGGATCTTTTGCTCAGATGCTGTTTTTGGCTGGAAAATAATAGACACAGATCAGACAGAGATAACGAGGAATTCAGATCCTGACTCAGACTATAGCCATCGCACGTTACAACGAACAAGCTCAGTGTTTAACGTCAGTGATGGAGATCCACTCACTGACTAATGGCTTGGATAAGAGCATGTGTGCACTATGTGCAAGTTTTCTGATGATACAAAGCTGGGCACTAAAGCAAGCTGCAAGGTGGTTGGAAATAAGGCAGCAATAGGTAAAGCAATTGTATAAGGCTTTGTGTTAAAAGGTGAGAATTATGTTGGCACTCAGAGGGATTTAGGTACCCGAGAGAATGACAAATAGAAAGTACAACAAGCAAGTTGTGAGGTTTTTGACTGATTTGGGATTCTTTGGACTTGAGAGAGATGAGCATTTAATATTGTAGAATTAAACAATCTAGATATTTTAGTGATAGCTTTTCTAATCTAGCTCCAGCTTTTCTTCTATCTCCATCTACTGGTGCTGCTCAATATGGCAGTTTCAAGTGAACGCTACAAATTGCAGCTTTAACGTAGTACTGTTTCAACACTATACAATAGAGAAGGGAAGTTGTATGCTGGCATTTTGTCCTAAGGGGTTGCATTATAATATTGTAGAGGTCTTGCTGTAACAGCAGCTGGAGAACCATGCATTTTTCACTTCATTAACGATGTGGGCGGCACGGTGGCACAGTGGTTAGCACTGCTGCCTCACAGCGCCGGAGACCCGGGTTCAATTCCCGACTCAGGCGACTGACTGTGTGGAGTTTGCATGTTCTCCCCGTGTCTGCGTGGGTTTCCTCCAGGTGCTCCGGTTTCCTCCCACAGTCCAAAGATGTGCAGGTCAGGTGAATTGGCCATGCTAAATTGCCCGTAGTGTTAGGTAAGGGGTAAATGTAGTGGTATGGTGGGTTGCGCTTCGGCGGGTCGGTGTGGATTTGTTGGGCCGAAGGGCCTGTTTCCACACTAAGTCTAATCTAATCTAACCAAAAACAAATGTCTGTAATAAAGACACGCTAATTTGATTCCTAGCACGTGCTTTGAGAAGAAGGTGAGTAGAATAGGTACGTTTTGACTTGGTCATGTATGAATGTAGCATGATATTACAAACATGTGTATCGTTCTCTAAAGATTGCAAATAAACTGTTTCTGCCACTTGGAGTGCCCAGAGCTCAGGTTTATAGGCCCAGAATAAGGTTAATCAATTAGCACAATACCAGATCTTTGAGTGAATTAGCACACCAAAAAACTGATCAAAGATGGCAGACATGAAATATTCACTTTTTCTCTGTACAAAAGCTGCCATACCTGCTGAGTATTTTCAACATGTTCTTTATTTCAAATTGACAGTCTCTACTGAAATTTGCTCTTCACAAAATAGATGTTCTTTGCATTGCGAATATGATAACCCTTGTTCCATATAAATTTAAGGAGTTGAGCTCTTTATGGAGAACCCAACCGGACACTGCTACATTAACAAAGAACCCACCTCACTCTGGTCTCCTTGTACGCTTTGTCCACCAGTTCAATGGCTTCCCGTACAGCTCTTTGTACAAATGGACTGCCCAAGGGTTTGTCGTCATCTACAGTAGAAACACAACACCTCTTAGTCACAGTGTCAGTAGGGACATAAAAGCATTCTTCAAATAAAAGGGATGGAAGGATTGAGTGAAAAGCTGAACACATGGAAGTATTGCAAAACTGTTAAAGTGAAACTAACAACCTGTTAATGTACTGAAATACTTTTACTTTCTTCTTTAATCTACAGTGTTAGACAATGAAACTAAAGTAATTTGGGAACAATCTCCATCATTTAAAGAAAATGGTAGGGTACATCTTAAAATCCTATTGAGAGAGGGACAGGAGAGGATATAGACACACAAGGTTAAATAGAAGCTTTGTACATATTAAGCCATATCCTTCACCAGTATTCTCTGCTACAACTACTTTCCCAAAACACCAATTGCCTCACTCTCAACAATTATTTATGTATTAGAATCATTAAAATGACACAGCCCAGAAGGAGAGCATTTGGATCATCTTGTCCATGCCAACCCAAAGACACCCAGGTGCCCTTTCTAATATCATCTCCCTGCACACGGCCCAAAGCACTGCAGTTTACAGCAGGTAAAGTGCAAATCTGGGTTACTCTTTAAAAGAGTTTAGGGTGTCTGCCATCACCACTAACTCTGCAGTGAATGCCAAATACCCACCTCCCTTTACATAAAGAAACTTTCACCTCACATCCCCTCGGATCCTTCTGCCACTCAGTTTGAATCAATGACTCTGGTTGTTGAACTCACTGGGAAGGGAAACAGTTTCCTCTAGTCCATTCTACTTTTCACAATTTTATATATCACCATCATGTCACCCCTCAGTCTTCTCTGTTCCAAGGAAAGCAATCCCAAACTCTTCAATCACTCATCATAGCTACAATTCTTCAGCCCTGACAACACATTAGTAAATCTTCTCTGCACTCTCTCCAGGCAATTACGTCCTTCCTGTAAGTGGTGACCAGATCTGCACACAATACTCCAGCTGTGGCCTCAGTAGTGTCTTCCATAGTTTTGTCATTATATCCTGACTTTTGTATTCTATATCTCTGCTAATGATGGAGATCATTCCATATACCTTCATTACAACCTCCCACAGCCTCCATTAGTGACGACCTTCTTGACACTGACATTTTTTACAAACCCACCGACTCCCACACCTGGATTACACCTCTTCCCACCCTACCTCTTGCAAAAATGCCATCCCGTATTCCCAATTCCTCCGCCTCTGCCATATCTGCTCCCAGGAGGACCAGTTCCACCACAGAACACACCAGATGGCCTCCTTCTTTAGAGACCGCAATTTCCCTTCCCACATGGTTAAAGATGCCCTCCAACGCATCTCGTCCACATCCCGCACCTCCACCCTCAGACCCCACCCCTCCAACCGTAACAAGGACAGAACGCCCCTGGTGCTCACCTTCCACCCTACCAACCTTTGCATAAAGTAAATCATCCGCCGACATTTCTGCCACCTCCAAAAAGACCCCACCATCAGGGATATATTTCCCTCCCCACCCCTTTCTGCCTTTCACAAAGACTGTTCCCTCCGTGACTAACTGGTCAGATCCACGTCCTCCTACAACCCACCCTCCCATCCTGGCACCTTCCCCTGCCACCACAGAGGAACTGCAAAATCTGCGCCCACACCTCCTCCCTCACCTCCATCCAAGGCCCTAAAGGAGCCTTCCACATCCATCAAAGTTTTACCCGCACATCCACTAATATCATTTATTGCATCCGTTGTTCCCGATGCGCTCTCCTCTACATTGGGGAGATTGGACGTCTCCTAGCAGAGCGCTTTAGGGAACATCTCCGGGACACCCGCACCCATCAACCACACCGCCCCGTGGCCCAACATTTCAACTCCCCCTCCCACTCTGCCGAAGACATGGAGGTCCTGGGCCTCCTTCACCACCGCTCCCTCACCACCAGATGCCTGGAGGAAGAACGCGTCATCTTCCGCGTTGGACCAATTCAACCCCAGGACATCAATGTGGACTTCAACAGTTTCCACATTTCCCCTTCCCCCACCTCACCCCAGTTCCAAACTTCCAGCTCAGCACTGTCCCCATGACTTGTCCTACCTGCCTATCTTCTTTTCCACCTATCCACTCCACCCTCCTCCCTGACCTATCACCTTCATCCCCTCCCCCACTCACCTATTGTACTCTTTGCTACTTTCTCCCCACTCCCATCCTCCTCTCACTTATCTCTCCACACTTCAGGCTCTCAGCCTTTATTCCTGATGAAGGGCTTTTGCCCGAAACGTCAATTTTACTGCTCCTCGGATGCTGCCTGAACTGCTGTGCTCTTCCAGCACCACTAATCCAGAATCTGGTTTTCAGCATCTGCAGTCATTGTTTTTACCTCGTTGATTTTAACCCTACTGCGAATCCTCTTGCAAGGATGCCTGCCTTGAAGAAGTTTTCCTCCTCTCTCTACAAGAATCTCAGGGAGTCCCTATCCCACTGCAACTCCCAGGTCATTTCCTCTGCCCTGAAGCTCTTCAACCATGTCGTGAAACAAACTCGCTCCCACAGCCACATTTGCTTCCTCAGTGCCTGCCTCCGTAACCAACTCATCCCACACGGACTCCGGACCACCTTTAAACCAGCAGAGTTTGGACCCGAACAGGACAAACAGTACAGACTACAGATTCAAAAACACCTGCAAGAGTTCTCTTTCAGGATCCACCGATCCACGCTTGCAGCAATGCGCCGGCACCTAACCTCTCTACAGTCAGCCCTGCCTCAGCTGAGGGCCACACTCTCTCAGAATTGCAAAGGGCCCACTCTGTACTACATCCTCAGAAGAATTCATACTCTCAACAAACAGTATTTCAATCTCAAACATCAAAAACTGTAAGTACAACAAGCTTTTATCCACCCACCTCCATAACCAGCGCTCCTCAAACATTCCAGAAGATTCTCCCGGCCTCTGGAACTGCTCAGATGCCATTAGCCATAAGACCATAAGACATAGGAGTGGAAGTAAGGCCATTCGGCCCATCGAGTCCAGTCCGCCATTCAATCATGGCTGATGGGCATTTCAACTCCACTTACCAGCGTTCTCCCCGTAGCCCTTAATTCCTCGAGACAACAAGAATCCATCAATCTTGGCCTTGAAGACATTTAGCGTCCCGGCCTCCACTGCACTCTGTGGCAATGAATTCCACAGGTCCACCACTCTCTGGCTGAAGAAGTGTCTCCGCATTTCTGTTCTGAATTGACCCCCTCTAATTCTAAGGCTGTGTCCACGGGTCCTAGTCTCCTCGCCTAATGGAAACAATTTCCTAGCGTCCACCCTTTCCAAGCCATGTATTATCTTGTACGTCTCTATTAAGTCTCCCCTCAATCTTCTAAACTCCAACGAATACAATCCCAGGATCCTCAGCCGTTCCTCATATGTTAGACTTGCCATTCCAGGGATCATCCGTGTGAATCTCCGTTGGACATGTTCCAGTGTCAATATGTCCTTCCTGAGGTGTGGGGACCAAAACTGGACACAGTACTCCAAATGGGCCTAACCAGAGCTTTATAAAGTCTCAGTAGCACATCTCTGCTTTTATATTCCAACCCTCTTGAGATAAAAGACAACAGCCATGTGGCTGGTGCAGCTACCACCCCCATGCTGATTGATGCTGTCACTTCTGTCCCCATCATGGCCACTCCCACAACCACTTCTGCCCCTCACAATTCCTCATGTATCACACGCGACATCACTTCCGCTCCTCACATCATCGCTAATGCCACACGCTCAGTGACTTCCCCCACCCCTACTTCTGTGTCTGCCACCACTTCCACCCCCACCAACGCCACTCACCTGCATTCGGCTGACACGCCTCCCAACAGATCCCACTGTCACCATTCCCGGCCCCCTAAATCCTGAGGGGAGCACCACCCCTGCACATGACTCCACCCCCATTCCCCCCACCATCACATCTACTCCAGTTACCAGTGCCGCCCCCACTCCCAGCTCCACACCTACATCAGATCCCAGCTCCCAGCCCTGCCGAGTTTTCACCATCCCTCCAGACCTTCCCCTCACTGAGGGCAAACGATCAGTCCTCAGCAAAGGACTCACCTTCATCCCCCTCCGTCCACGCATCAATGAATTTAATACATGCCGTGACGTTGAACATTCTTCCTCCGCCTTCGCTTCCGAACTCACTTTCACAGTCAGGACTCCCGCCCACCTTCCGAGGACCCCTTTGCACACACTGCATCCACCTGGACACCCCCCGTTGGCCTATTACCTGCCCTCGACCTCTTCATTTCCAACTGCCGCCGGGACATTAAACCGCCTCAACCTGTCTACCCCCTCCCCCACTCCAACCTCTCACCCTCACAACACGCAGCCCTCCAATCCCTCTGCTCCAATCCCAACCTCACCATCAAGCCAGCAGATAAAGGGGGCACAGGGGTAGTCTGGCGCACTGACCTCTACACTGCTGAAGTCAAACGCCAACTCGAGGACACCTCTTCCTACCGCCCCCTCGACCATGACCCCACCCCCCATCACCAAACCATCATCTCGCAGACCATACAGAACCTTATCACCTCAGGAGATCTCCTACCCACAGCTTCCAACCTCAGTCCGGGAACCCCGCACTGCCCGGTTATACCTCCTTTCCAAGATTCACAAGCCTGACCACCCTGGCCGACCCATTGTCTCAGCATGCTCCTGCCCCACTAAACTCATTTCTACCTACCTCGACACTGTCCTATCCCCCCCAGTCCAGGAACTCCCCACATACGTTCGAGACACCACCCACTCCCACCACCTCCAAGACTTCCGTTTCCCCTGCCCCCAATGCCTCATCTTCACCATGGATATCCAATCCCTCTACACCTCCATCCGCCATGACCAGGGCCTCAAGCCCTCCGTTTTTTTTCTCTCCCGACGTCCCCAACAGTACCCTTCCACCGACACTCATTCATTTGGCCGAACTGGTCCTCACCCTCAACAATTTCTCCTTCGAATCCTCCCACTTCCTCCAGACCAAGGGGTAGCCATGGGCACACGTATGGACCCCAGCTATGCCTGTCTCTTTGTTGGCTATGTAGAACAGTCGATCTTCCGTAATTACACTGGCACCACTCCCCACCTCTTCCTCCGCTACATTGATGACAGCATTGGCGCCACCTCGTGCTCCCGCGAGGAGGTTGAGCAATTCATCAACTTCACCAACACATTCCACCCTGACCTTAAATTTACCTGGACCATCTCTGACACCTCCCTCACCTTCCTGAATGTCTCCATCTCCATTAATGATGACCGACTTGACACTGACATTATTTACAAACCCACCGACTCCCACAGCTACCTGGATTACACCTCTTCCCACCCTACCTCTTGCAAAAATGCCATCCCGTATTCCCAATTCCTCCGCCTCCGCCGTATCTGCTCCCAGAAGGACCAGTTCCACCACAGAACACACCAGATAGCTTCCTTCTTTAAGACCACAATTTCCCTTCCCATTACCTGCACATCCACTAATATCATTTATTGCATCTGTTGCTCCCGATGCGCTCTCCTCTACATTGGGGAGACTGGACACCTCCTAGCAGAGCGCTTTAGGGAACATCACCGGGACACCCACACCAATCAACCACACCGCCCTGTGGCCCAACATTTCAACTCCCCCTCCCACTCTGCCGAGGACATGCAGGTCCTGGGCCTCCTTCACCTCCGTTCCCTCACCACCAGACGCCTGGAGGAAGAACGCCTCATCTTCCACCTCGGAACAGTTCAACCCCAGGGCATCAATGTGGACTTCAACAGTTTCCTCATTTCCCCTTCCCCCACCTCACTTCAGTTCCAAACTTCCAGCTCAGCACTGTTACCATGATTTGTCCTACCTGCCTATCTTCTTTTCCACCTATCCACTCCACCCTCCTCCTGCTCCCGACCTATCACCTTCATCCCCTTCCCCACTCATCTATTGTACTCTATGCTACTTTCTCCCCACCCCCACCCTCCTCTCTCTCCACGCTTATCTCTCCACGCTTCAGGCTCTCTGCCTGTATTTTTGATGAAGAGCTTTTGCCCGAAACGTCGATTTTACTGCTCCTCGGATGCTGTCTGAACTGCTGTGCTCTTCCAGCACCACTAATCCAGAATCTGGTTTCCAGCATCTGCAGTCATTGTTTTTAACCTACCTTTGTTACAACCTTACCTACCTGTCCAGTTACCTTGAAGGACCTGTGCACTTGCATGCTCAAGATCTTCCGCTTCATCAACGCCTCTCAGTATATTTCATGATTTGGTGATGCCGATGTTGGACTGGGGTGTACAAAGTTAAAAATCACACAACACCAGGTTATAGTCCAACAGGTTTAATTGGAAGCACACTAGCTTTTGGAGCGACTCTCCTTCATCAGGTGATTCATCAAACAGTCACCTGGTGAAGGAGCGTCGCTCCGAAAGCAGGTGTGCTTCCAATTAAACTTGTTGGACTATAACCTGGTGTTGTGTGATTTTTAACCCATTTAATTGTGTATTTCTGGTTTACTGCTTGACCTATCTCACACTTATCCGAATTGAGCGCCATCTGCCACTTTCCTGGCCTCTCCACTAATCCACCTATATAATTTCGGAGCAATTTCTCTGTAGTCTGCAAATTTCCCAATTGTGTCCCTTATGTCAAGTCCAAATCGTTAATGTGTAAAACAAACAGCAAGGGTGCCAACACTGAGCTCTATGGAGCACTATTTGAAACAGCTTTTTATTTGCAAGGGCAGCCATTGAACATTATTCTTTTTTTCTCTGTTATTAAGTTGAATTGAATTTTAATTTAAGTTGACTTTGGATTCAATTACTGTTTGTTCTGTGGGCTTTTACCTTTATGGCCAGTCTGCCATGTTGGACCTTGTCAAATGCTTTACTAAAATTCATTTCTGCACAACTCTCATTGAATTCTTTGTGTGTGTGACAAGGATGATCGATCAGATTTATAAAGCATGACCTTCCCTTCACAAGAGCTGACTAGTCCATGCCTTTCTAAGTGATAGTTTATACAATCTCTCAGGATTGATTCTAACAATTTGTCCACTGCTGAAGTAAGATTAAATGGCTTATAATTTATTGGCATTTCCATTGTACCTTTTATAAACAATGGAACACATTTGCATTCCTCCAGTCCAACACCTCACCTGCGTGTATTGAAGTTTAGAAAATAATCCTCACAGTATCTGTTATTTCCTTCCTTTCCTTCAATATTCTAGCAATAATCTATTCAGCCGTGGCAACTTATCCACTTTCCAGGATTCCAATTCCTTTAACACTTCCTCTTGCATTATTATTACCTTGTCCAATATTTCACAGTACTCCTCTCGGATTACCATATCTGCATCATACATTTCCCTTGTGAATACAGAGACAAAATATTGGTTTAAAGTTCTTCCCATAATCTCTGCATCTTCACACAAGTTTCCTTCTTCATCTCTGATAGGTCCCACTTTTTCCTTAACTATCCTCTTGCTCCTTATATGCTAATAAAACATCTTTTTTAGGTTTTCATTTATCTTGATGGCTAATATTTTTACATGCCCTTGCTCTGATTTACTTTTCTTTAAACTTAATCCCTGTGCTGTCTGTATTCCTATAGGCTTTCTGCAGTGTTAAGTTTTTTTTGTGAATACCATAGGCTTTCTTTTTCTGTTTAATCTTGCCCTGTATTTTTGTCATAGCTTTCAGAACTAACAAACGTCCAAAAGACATAAGTGAAAAGTGTGATGGAATAATCCCCATTTACCTGGATGGATGCAGCTCTATAAACACTCAAGAAGCTCAAGACTATCCACACCAAAGCAGCACACTTCATTGGCACTACATTCACAACCATTGATGTTCATTTCCAATACCACTGATGCACATTAGCAGCAGTGTGTGCCGTCCACCAGATGAACTTTAGAAATTCACCAAGGCTTCTTAGACAGCATCTTCCAAATCTATATCCATTATATCTAGAAGGACAAGGTCAATAGATACAGGGGAACACCATCATCTGAAAGTTCCAGTCCAAGCCACACAACACCCTGACTTGGAAATTCATCACTGTTCCTTCACTGTCATTGGGTCAAAACCTGGAAATAACTTCCTTCACCAAGAAAGCAGCTCACCATTACCTTCTCAATGGTAATGGAAGATATATCCTTTCCTCAGCAAAATCCACATCTCATGACTGAATAAAAAACATTACAACACCTCTTGCCTGCACTGCTGATTGGTGAGCTTCTTCTCTCATCTAACAATTATAGCCTCACTGTCTCCCCCTCAATGTCAGTCCCAGTCTCACCCTCTAAATGACAGCTCCACCCTGTCAATGACAGCCTAGTTCCTCCGTGTACTGTCAGTTAAAGCCCCTTCCTGGCTCACTATCAATCGCAACTGTCTCCCTTTTACACTATCAATCACAATTCTTCCCTTCTGCACATGTTCCTCTCTCCTGCAGAATACAACTTAATTGAACACATTGGCCCATGATTGTAGCATTTGCTGTAAATTCATTCAAAATTAATTTGAATTTAGTTAATTCGTAAGCACTGGATATATCAAGCAGGTAACCCACAGTCATTGAAGTCATGCAAACAATTCCTGCTGTGTTATAATAATTAATTAATTGACCAGCAGTCACTTGAAAACAGAAGAAATGAGCAATGCATTAAAGCGTTCAATTGATCTGCTGCCTTTCTATGAAAGTTCTGATAAACTGTTTGTTTCCTGTGAGTCATATTCTGTCATGATGTTGGAGGTTAACGTATTGAAATAACTAATCAATTGGCGATTTATATTTATTATCTCATCATGAGTTATGATCTTGTTCAGCTTGTTTGGTAACTTCAGTGTAATTTCATCTTGGCATATCCATTTCATCTTCCTGGAGACTTGCAGTGCAGTTATATCCTCACTAGAAAGTGAGGATTCAAGGGTTCCCTCTCTTGTACCAGATCTATGTCTGAATAAGTTGATTAAAAATATCAATCCTTCACATACTGGGTACATATCACTTTTGCTTGCAGAAAGAAACTCCAAGCTTGAATGTAGCTTACATTTTACTTTAGTGAAACATCTAATGGATCCGAATTTTGCAGAAGTTAATATGACTCATGACTAAACTTATCAATGCCATAAATATCTTTATTTAAAACCTTTTAAATTTAAGAAATAAGTAATGAATATCATTAGAGTCAGATTAAATCCCTTTATTATTATGTATTATTTTTGGTGTAACTGTTCATGTCTTTGCTTCAAGCTTACTTATGGGGAGAAATTTCCATTAGCATGTCCTGTCAAGAAAAGCTTTGCATTTATTTAATTTTGATTATTAAGAGGCTATTCTATACCATTAACACAGGAGTCTTCTTACATTTGCTTGTTCACTTCCCTAAGCCATTTCCCACAGGACACAAAAACTTTTGCACACCTGATTTAGCCTGAGGCAAATATGAAGAATTGGGCTCAGTTTAGAACATAGAATGCAGAAACGTACTGCACAGAACAGGCCCTTCGGCCCACAATGTTGTGCCTCGGATTAATCCTAATCTAAAATAAAATGACCTAACATATACATCCTTCAATTCACTGCTGTCCATGTACACGTCCAGCAGTCACTTAAATGTCCCTAATGACTCTGCTTCCACCACCACCGCTGGCAACGTGTTCCATGCATTCACAACTCTCTGCATAAAAAAAACACTATCTTCCTCCTAACACCTTAAAACTGTGATCCCTTGTGACAATCAATCCTGCTCTGGGGAAAGGTCTCTGGTTATCGACTCTGTCCAAGCTGCTCATTACCTTGTATATTTCAATCATGTCACCTCTATTCCCCCTTCTCTCCAGAGAGAAAAGTCTGAGTTTAGTTAATCTTTCTTTGTAAAAGAAGCCCTCCAGTCCAGGCAGCATCCTGGTAAACCTTCTTTGTACCCTCTCCAAAGCCTCCACACCTTTCCTATAGTAGGGCAACCAGAATTGGACACCATATTCCAAGTGTGGTCTCACCAGGGAGCTGCAGCAAAACCTCGCAGCTCTTAAACTCGATTCCCCTGTTAATGAAAGCCAAAACACTATATGCTTTCTTAACAACCCTATCCACTTGAGTGGCAACTTGGAGGGATCTATGCACTTGAACACTAAAATCACACTGTTCCTCCACCTGCCAGGAATCCTGTCTTTAATCCTATATCCAGTATTCAAGTTCAACCTTCCAAAATGCATCACTTTGCATTTATCCAGGTTGAACACCATCTGCCATTTCTCAGCCCAGCTCTGCATTCTGTCAATGTCTTGTTATAGTCTGCAAAAGCCCTTGATACAATCAACGGCACCTCCAATCTTTGTGTCATCGGCAATTTGCCCGACTGTACCATGCTAAATGTTAATGATGTGAATTGTTAGTTTAGACTCTTACCTGCATGAGCTTTCTCATTCTGAAGCAGGACAAATGCAGTGAGGAGCACGGATAGAGACCATAGAGGTGCCATTCTGAAAGATCCACATTCAGACAATGTGTCAGGGATTGTACATACAGATCAATGATATAGTAAAACTTGAAGATATAAAGTGAACATTTCTGCAAGGCCATCCATATTTCCCAGTGCAGACTGATATTTTTTAAGAACCCCAACAGTGTGGAATCAGGACAATTAGCTCAATAAGTCCACATTGGAATCTAGAGGGGAATCCACCCAGACCCATTCCCTTAATCTATTATAATACATTTCCCCTGGACTAACCTACAAAGCAATCTTTCATGGCCAATTCCCCTAACCTGCATATGTTTGGAGTGTAGGAGGAAAGCCACACAGCCAAAGGAGAACGTGCAAACTCCACATAGACCCCATCACCCAAGGCTAGATTTGAGCCCAGGTCTGTGGTGCTATGTGCTAACAGGCAACAGTGCTAACCACTGAGCCACCATGCCACCCTTTAGAAGCAGACACACCACAGCACACACATACATAGAAACGTGTCAAGACAAATAGGTACAAACATATACACACGCAACTTGGATTACTTGCAAAGCACTGACATTTCATTTTTAGCTATTTATCTCCAGAAATAGAGAATATATTTTTTCAACTAACTACACTTTAACAATATTAGTAATAGAGAGCTTCAGTAAAATGGTCACGGAGTTCTCTTCCAAATTAAATGACAAGAATGAAATGTCAGGTCTACCAATTACTGGATTAGAAGTCTGAAAACTACTTGACAATGTCAATGACATTGACATTGTACTCTATTGACAAACCTTTGAAAACTCAGATTGTGTAATTAAAGTTCATTATTTTTCTTTCTAGCTTGTGAATAGGAAAATATGTCTGGCATCAACATCAACAACCCCACCTAATTCCAACTCCTTTCAAGAGCATACTTTCATGCTATCAATCAGAGATATTGTCACTGTTGAACAAAGATTTCGAGCCGTTGGGGACAGCAGTAAATATAGCAGTGACAAATCAGATCAAATTACTTAAAAAAAGAGACCCCGGGCAAGGTTTAAGGTGAGAGGGGAAAGCTATAAAAGAGACTTAAAGTGCAACTTTTTTACGCAGAAGGTGGTCTGTCTAAGAATGAGCTGCCAGAGGATGTGGCAGAGGCTAGTACAATTGCAACATTTAAGAGGCATTGGGATGGGTATATGAATAGGATGGGTTTGGAGGGATATGGGCTGGGTGCTGGCAGGTGGGACTAGATTGGGTTGGGATATCTGGTCAGCATGTATGGGTTGGACCAAAGGGTCTGTTTCCATGCTGTACATCTCTATGACTCTAATAGAACATTTTATGACAATTTGTAAAACTAACTGATTTGCACAAGCAGCATCCTTTCTTTGAGCATTGTCTCTTTCAACATTGTTCTGCACATTCTCACATTTGATCATCCCCTTCCCAAACAATTTGCTTCAAGACTTGGAAGTTGTCCCACCCATGGGGGAAGCACGTTCAAAGATTGATCAAGTTTGAACTTGACTGGATAGTCAGAGGCACCTAAGACCAGGAGCTAGGTATTTAACATTAAAAGGGTAAAACTCAAAAAAACTATTAAAAATGCTTCTAGGGTTTAATGATGAGTGCAGGATCTTTTAATATATAACTCTGAGTATGCAGGATAAATAAATTTCTCAGCAAATAATTTCCTAAATGCATGATCAAATTACAAGAGAAATCAAGAGTAAAATAGACTTTTCCCAGTTCTGGAGAGAGAAAATACAAACATTTCCTCAGATGATTCCAAGACTAAACAGTAACATGTAAAGGGTGATCAGAAGACTGAAGGAGAACACAACAAAAGGCACTGGCTAGGTGAAGAATAACAAATAATTTCTGTACTTAAGAGTAAAAACATGCTTAAATGAAGAATTAATTCAGAATAGTAAGTATCTGAATATCAAATCTTCAAATATTCAAAAGGAAAATGACAGGCAATCAGAGTTTCCCAAATAGAACAAATCTCTTATAATCAGATGACACTCACCTTCAAACCTCCAACACCTACTGTTAGGATAGTTCTGAAACCCTGGTTTATAAATCATTCCTACTGTTTAACTATTTGCATAAAAGGAGGACACATCCTAGTTTGACAAGATTCTAAGCAAATCTAAAATTAATTTCAACTGCGAAAGATATGTTATCATTGATCTCATTGGAATGAGGATGTTTTTTTTCTTTAAACAGATGCAATTCATCAAAAAAAATTGTAGTGAAATGCCAAAGATCCTTAACACTTGCAGTACCAACATTTAGTAGATTAGGTATAATTGGATGGCTTGGATCTTCCTATTGTAGCAATCTAGACAGGAATTGCCAATCAGTAATGAAGTTTAGCTGTTATTAATGTGATAGCAGCACGCTTAAATAAAGCAGGAATTGTGAAAGGGAAATCCTATTTTTTCAGTTCGGTCATGGAATGTGGGCTCGCTAGCATTTATTGCCTGACCCTTGAGGAGGTGGTGGTGAGCTGCCTTCTTGAACTGCTGCAATCCATTTGTTTTAAGTAAACCCACAATGATATCAGGGAGAAGTTCCAGGAGTTTTACCTCATGAAAGTACTGATGCAACTGACTTCTTAGAAATTAACAGAGAAATTGAAAACTTTTTTGGGTAGTTACTGGCATTAGCAACCTGCCCCATAGGTCCGGAAGTCTGATTTACGGTTTAACACTTTGGATAGTTCGAACTAATGGTTACCCGGGAAAAACTAGAGGAATTAGCTTAATTCCTGAGTAACTGTTAAACCAGCTGACAACAACTGCTACACACCCCCTACATCCTCACAACAACCCTCCAATAAACACATCATACTGACTTCACTCAGGTCTACCCTCTTCACTCCTCTCCTAGATCCATAACCCCTTCCCCAACTCCTCTGACACCCTCCAACATAGTTTCACCTGGTCCAATACCTCTCCACCAGATCCTGACACCATCTCCCAGAACTCCTCCTCTCCACAAAGACCTGATTCCCAACTCCCTGATAATTACATCCTATGCCCCAACCAATCCCCCAAACGCCCTCCTCCCTGAATGCCTCCAGGCCAGACCCGACTTACACTAACTGCCTTACCCATCCAGAATATCACCTTAACCCTTATCTACTTAACTATTACCCTACCCATTCTGCTACCTTCCCCACCTGCAACTCTACCCATTTGCCAGGCTATCCTCCTACTCAATTTCCTCGCTCACTTGTACTCATTTACTAGAAATCATTAAATAACAAAACTAATTCTAATTGCAAAATCATTAACATTTTACAATATGCTTACAATTAATCAGTTAATATAACATTAAATAGTTAACAGAAACAAAACAAGAATAAAAAGCTATGTAATAGCATATGGGCGGCACAGTGGCTCAGTGGTTAGCACTGCTGCCTCACAGCACCAGGGACTCCGTTTCAGTTTCAGCCTCAGGCGACTGACTGTGTGGAGTTTGCACATTCTCGCCTGCATGGGCTTCCTCCCACAGTTCAAAGATGTGCAGGTTAGGTGAATTGCCATGCTAAATTGCCCATAGTGTTCAGGGATGTGCAGGTTAGGTGCATTAGTCAGGGGCAAATGTTGCATAATACAGTATGGAATGGATCTGGGTGGATTACTGTTTGGGGGGGGGGGAGGGTCGATGTTGACTTGTGGGGCTGAATGGCCTGTTTCCACATTGTGGGGATTCTATGAACTAAAAACTGCAACAGAAATTTCATCACTGATGATCTTAAGGGCCAATCCCGGGCCTTTTGGTATCATAATGAGCATGCCTTCACTTCCCTTGCACAGTATCAAGGCCTAGACAGCAAGCTCTGATGGAGGTTTTGGGATTGGCCCAACTCACTGGCCTAGCAATACAGGTTAAGACAGCTATTCATAGAGTCATACAGCATGGAAGCAGACCCTTCAGTCCAACCAGTTCATGCCAAACATAATCCCAACTAAACTAGTCCCACCTGCCTGCTCCTGGCCCTAAACCTTTCCTATTCATGTACTCTCTCTGTATAAAATAATTGCCCCTCATGTATTTTGTAAATCTCTGTCCTCTCACCTTAAAAATGTGTGTCCTAGTCTTGAAATCCCCCATCTTAGGGAAAAGACATCCACCGTTAACTCTATCTATACCCCTCATTGTTTCATAAACTTCTATAAGGTCACCTGTCAACCTCCTATGTTCCAGCCTAACCCGCCTTTCTTTCTAACTCAAACTTTCTATACCTGGCAACATCCTGGTAAATCTCTTCAGAACTCTTTTCAGCTTGATAATATCCTTCCTATAACTGGGCAACCAGAACTGGACACAGTATTCCAGAAGAGGTCTCATCAATGTCCTGTACAAATTCAACATGAATTCCTAATTCCTATACTCAAAGGACTGAGCAATGAAAGCAAGCATGCCAAATGCCTTCTTAACTATCCTGTCTCCATGTGACACAAACTTCAAAGAATTATGAACCTGAATTTCTACATCTATCTGTTCTACAACCTGTCATACTGATCTTATCAATACCACCCACAACACAGGGATGAATGATAAAAATAAGTCACAATTATTAAACAAGACACTTATGTATCCTGTTCCTCCCCCAAATCTAAATGTTGATCAAGTACCACAACGTTCTACCTTGTACTGTATTGTATGCCTGGGAGAATGGTGCTGCTGTCATTCGCTAATAATCCAGTGCAAGTTTCTCATGCCAACTTCTGTATTTTTAAGATCAATGATTCATCAAGTGTGAAGATACTATGGCTTTTAAGAGGTGTATTTTGTCCTGTTTTTGTTTTGAACAGAGGTCTTCAGACAGAGGCAGTGAGCTGTCTATTGGTGGCCAATAAAGTAAACAGCTTGTGAGGTCTGGGTTTTTTTTAAACAGTGAACAATAGAAGCATCCTGAATGGGTGGAGTGAAGCTCCCACAGAATTAGGATTTTTAATTTTAGTTTTTCAGTAACAGATACTGAGATCTTGAAGCTTGATATGGGAGTTATATTTTTCTGTCACGGTAACACTAAAAGCTAGAGCCAATCTAATTTACTGAATTTGTCTTTGTATAAGGGTGTGTTTATGGGATGTTATTATGTTGGAATAGTTACTGTTTATTAAATAATCTATCTTCTTGTTAAGTATTTTAATGGAGTGGTTATTCCAATTTCTTTTTTCTTTTGTTGCATCTTAACTATAGTGTTTGAATAAAGTTTGTTTTGCTTAGCATCAAGTAGTTTGGCCAATTGAATTGCATCTAGAGCACAACATCTTCTACTTCCCTTTTAAAATAATAAAAGGTTAGTGTCTATCTTCTGAATATATTTTGAGGGTGTTTGGTCTTGTCCATAACACAAACTATTGCCTAACAGAGTCAGACTAACCAAATTATACCTATCAATATTTCAGACTCCTCCATCACTATCTCTGTGTTCATCCTGTTTCACCACCAAAACAGACCAACTTGTTTACACTGGCACCTCCAAATCAGACCTACTTAAGGTTGCAGAGTGAGTTTCAACACTTGACTGTGTTGGGGCCCCATGGAATCTCATGGTGACAGGTCAAATCGAATTGTCATTTATCACCTTCTCCTGGCTGTTGATTTGGTATTCCTCCATTTGTACCATTTGGAAGGACACAGCCTAATCTCTGAATGTAGACCTGTGATGCCCATCACCCAGATTAAATTAATGATACCACACCTACTGAGTCCTGAAGCATATTGTTTTTACCAAAATCTTTGCAATGCAATTATAGATTCATAATCGCAATAAACAAAGACACGGAAAGGGAAATGGGGCCTGATCAATTTATTACCTTTTAAAATATGTAGTTGCTAGAGGTAAATAAACAACAAGTCGTGGATGTAACATATTGGATTTCCAACAGGCAAACGTTAATTTTTTAAAAATTGACTCATGTAATTGCCAGCAATATTTCAGCACAGGTCGAACACTCATTAATTGACAAGAATCAGACATTAGAGATCCATTGCAGGCTGCAACTAGTGAAATGCCAAAAGAATCAAGGCTGGGGACTCAACAATTTGCAAGCCATGCTAATGACTTAGACAAAGAAATTCAGAGACCAATTGTATGTAAGTTTGCTGCTGACGCAGAGTTAGGTGGAAATATGAAAAGGTCTGTGAATCTTTAGAATTCTTTATTCTAGAGATCTGTGCATGTTCCATGAATACATTCAAGCTGATCTTTGGTCTCTTAAATGTTAAGAGCAGGTCAAGACCAAGTGAAACTTCACTGTTTTCAACTTCTTGGTGGTTGTAACAAGTACTTAAATTACTTCATAGCCCTCACCCAAATCTTTTCCAATAAAATGTCATTTACTCTCTTTAATATAGCAGTAAACAGCCAAATACAGTGTTTCCTTGGGTTAAAAATGAATAATGTTATTATCCTGAGTGAAATTATAAAGATACAGCATCAAGTATAAGGCTCTGTGAAATTACATAGGGCTTCAAATGTGCAAAATACAATGTGTTCAATATAAATCTACAACTTAAAGCCATGAGGATGTCCTGAAGCAAAAGGTTTTATCCTGAGAACACATTTATTTAACTGGTGCCTTGAAGCAACAACAGTTGTGAATATTGTAGTTATTGCTTGAGTTCTCATGAGAGAAAAAAAGAGTTCAGACCTATAATCTTCGTTTTATCTCCAACGTGTGGGCATACTTATAACTTATAAATTAAAACTTGAACACCTTTTTGTACCTCCTAAGACATGCTTGCTGGCTGGTTTAATTGGTTTTAGGTAAAATGTTGATTTTAACTCACCTATTGGCCGGGGGGTTGGGGGTGGGGTGTGGGGTGGGGGGTGGGGTGGGGGGGTGGAGGCGGGAGAGGTTGAGCCTTGCGAGGTAAGCATGGTACTTAAGGATTGTAGTGTTGAACTGTTTCCTGTGTTTCTTTGTTTTTCAACATGTTAGTAAGAAGGAGTAAAATGTTTAATTTCTTAACTTTCTTTTCTTTTTTTTTGCTTTGTACCAAGATTCTTTACAAAGGTACCTAGGCACTGGAAGCAATGACTTGTAAATTTTCACTATACTCACAAATTAGAAACAGAACTAGAATCCCTACAGTGTGGAAACAAGCCCACACCAACCCTCTGAAGAGTAACCCACCCAGACCCATTTCTCTACCTTTATCCCTGACTAATGCACCTCACCTACACATCCCTAAACTATGGAACCTTTTGCTACCCTTCTCCCCTGTTTTCCATTTTGCCTCTGCTTCATCCCTCCCCCCCCCCATCCTCCACGTATTTTGTCGCACAGCACTGGCTTCAGTCTTCGTCATTCACAGCTCCTAATCGCCCTATAATCGCTCTATGCACTGTCATTATCATCTCTTTATTGCTACCTTTACTTCTGGAGCCATGACTCACCTTCTCCCTGCTTCTCCCCTGTTTTTAGCTTTGACAAAGGCTCAGTTAGACTCGAAACATCAGCTCTTTTCTCTCCTTATAGATGCTGCCAGACCTGCTGAGATTTTCCAGCATTTTCTCTTTTGGTTTCAGATTCCAGCATCTGTAGTAATATGCTTTTATAGAATTGTTGGACATATTGGTCAGCTTGCTAGAGAGCCTCTTGTCTCTGCTCTGAAGCACCATTTACGCACAGGGCTTAGTTCACAACTTCAAGCATGTTCTTTCCAGGGAGAAAGTATTGATCAGCTCCATGAGAACTCTGATCGACCCAACCATGATGAAATCAAGGTCACAGCTTCCATTGGTGCTCAAGAAGCAGACACACATTTCAGGTACCATTGCTGCGCAAACATTGGAAAAAGGGCACAAGGGATAAAATTGGAGCTTCAGCCAAAGAAAGAGAAGATGAAAGAAAACAAAAGCATAGCATCTGTGTGTTGCTGAATCTCCACACTGAGTAGCTTCATGAATGTGACACTACAAGTCCTTTACGCATTGGTAACTTTTGCAAAAGACAGGGAACATCAGGAAGATCACAACAATTATCGATGTGAGTTTAGGTTCTTTTCCAAAACAAAGGATGGAGCTTTTTCATCACTGCACAACAGGATAATTGGAAACAAGAGGTTGCACCGAGTGAAGGCATCAGACCTGTCTGAAGAGTACCAAAGAGGTCATGTTAAAGGCTGAACTTCTAGGGCTAGATCATTGTAGACAAGTAGTTGTTGCAGGCAGCACTCACAAGAATCAATTGATCAATTCATCAGCAGCTGTTGTGACAAGGCCAGCGAGTGTGATTTTTTCGACAATAAACTGTCTGTGGGGATAATGGAGCTGCTAATAACTTTAATGCCCATTAAAGCTTCCCAAAAATATCCTCTTCAAGAAAAAGATAGATCATGACATTAAAACATTGTTAAAAGGTGACAGAAAATATGAAACTATTCAAACCAGACAATTTCTGTAAGCATTAGGTGCAACTATCATCCTTGGGATGAGAGACAGGGCATACAAAGCAAACCAACCGTTAGGAAGTGCATTCTGTTATACACAACATAAAGCTGCCCGATGTTCTAAGATTTTTGAATTCTAAAAAGATTCTAGGCTTGCCTACACATGAAATTGGTTTTAAAGTTACGAACAGAGGTTCCAGTCAAACTTAAATAAAAACATGTGCAAAATGTTGGCTTCACCAACAGGGAGTGAGCCAAAAATCTGCATAAACAAAAGCCCATCTATGAAGTTAACAACATGACATGCCAGGGTCAAGATTTATTGTGGAAAATAATCAGAAAGTGAACAAACTTCCACATTGTGAATGTGACATGCTGTATGAACAAAGTCAAGAGTAGAAGTTTTTGCCACTGCTAATATCAGCACGGTGGCACAGTGGTTAGCATTGCTGCCTCACAGCGCCAGAGACCCAGGTTCAATTCCCATCGCAGCCAACTGACTGTGTGGAGTTTGCACATTCTCCCTGTGTCTGTGTGGGTTTCCTCCAGGTGCTCCGGTTTACTCCCACAGTCCAAAAATGTGCAGGTTAGATGACTTGGCCATGCTAAATTGCCCCTAGGGTTAGGTGAAGGGGTAAATGTAGGGGAATGGGTCTGGGAGGGTTGCGGGTCAGTGTTAGGACTTGTTGGGCTGAAGGGCCTGTTTCTACACTGTAAGTAATCTAAAAGAAAATTGACAAACACATTCTCAAAAGGCTAAAGCTGATATGGGAGCCAGTGCAAACATCTTCCCAATCGGAATTCTGAACTAATTGGAATTCTGGATCATCGGAAGTATGGTCTGACATGATACAAGAAATGCAAGACACACTCAGGTATTTTGGGTAATATACAAATGAACTAAATAGCTTAAGATATACATTTTTAAAGAAAGAACAACTACTTGTCTACAATGATCTTCATTAAAAATTCTGTATTGTAGACAGAAATAAAAAACGTAACTGAGAGGAAATGGAGGCATGCTCGAGTCACAGCAAAACAAAGAGCTTGTCCACTGGGGGTCTTCAACATGCCCCAGGATCTTGAGTGAATTTATGGGCTAATATTCCTGTGTTATGAGGTCCAAGTCTATAACATATGCTGAGGAATATTGGGATTTAAGCTGTATGATATTTTAAAATATCAGTTGCTGTGAATTTTGTTTTCTAGTTTTTTTAAATTTATGACTTGTGAGTTTTCTGAAATTAATAATTAATTTTTAAGTATTCCTGTAGCAATGGTGATTTTTTAAAAAACAGTTTCTGAGACTTGGCTTTAGAATGAATGGGTTTAACTGTGCCACTGATGGATTTTTTGTTTATTTTAGATTGCTGAGACCCAGAAAGATAAAGGATGCAGCCTCAAGCTTTGTTAGAGACGTCTGAAAGTTTTATTTTAAACTTAAGTGAAACATCCATTGTTTAGCGAGGAAGATTTTTGCTTTCAGGTTTCCTTTGAATTTTGGGTAGTCATCTAAAGTCTTTGGAATAGATAACTGCACAGAGCCATGCTCCTGAGAAGAGAAGTGAAACAGGTTACCTTACAGTGAAGAATCAGTGTCAGGATAAAACCCTGAAGAGGTTATTTAAAGATGAATACATTTAACCTCAGGTGGATTATTGCTGTCTGCTATTCTGCAGGAAGAAGCTGCCTGCAGTTCTATTCTAAAAGTTGAACTCACAAGTGACTTAAACATAGAAAGAAAGAAAATAGGGGTAGGAATAGGTCAAGGTATAGATTTGCTCGCTGAGCTGTAGGTTTGATATCCAGACTTTTCATTACCTGGCTAGGTAATATCATCAGTGGCAACCTCCAAGTGAAGCAAAGCTGTTGTCTCCTGCTTTCTACTTATATCTTTCTCCTGGATGGGGTTCCTGGGGTTTGTGGTGATGTCATTTCCTGTTTGTTTTCTGAGGGGTTGATAGATGGTATCTAGCTCTATGTGTTTGTTTATGGCGTTGTGGTTGGAGTGCCAGGTCTCTAGGAATTCTCTGGCATGTCTTTGCTTAGCCTGTCCCAGGATAGATGTGTTGTCCCAGTTGAAATGGTGGTTTTTTTTCATCCGTGTGTAGGGCTACGAGGGAGAGAAGATTGTGTCTTTTTGTGGCTAGCTGGTGTTCATGTATCCTGGTGGCTAACTTTCTTCCTGTTTGTCCTACGAAGTGTTTGTGGCAGTCCTTGCATGGAATTTTGTAGATCACATTGGTTTTGTCCATGGGTTGTACTAGGTCTTTTAAGTTTGTTAGTTTTTGTTTGAGAGTGTTGGTGGGTTTGTGTGCTACTAGGATTCTGAGGGGTCTCAGTAGTCTGGCTGTCATTTCTGAAATTTCACTTCACTTCCGCTCAGCTCTCACCGCTCCCTGATACGAAAAGACCGTTGGCGTCGATGTAAGTTCTTAAATAACAATCACTTACCTTCCTGACCAGCTTTGCGCTCCGGCTTCACTTCCGCCCAGCTCCTGTCGCTCTCTGATGCGAAAAAAAAGATAGATAGATCTAGATGCCAACTATCAACCCTTCAGAAAACGAACAGGAAATGACATCACCACAAACCCCAGGAACCCCATCCAGGACAAACATATAAATAGAAAACAGGAGACAACAGCTTCGCTTCACTTGGAGGTCGCCACTGACGATGTTACCTAGCCAGGTAATGAAACGTCTGGATATCAAACCTACAGCTCAGCGAGCAAACCTACACCCTAAACCTCAACCTGAGTTACAAACCTTCACAAACCTTGCAGGAATAGGTCATTTGTTTCTTCGAGCCTGATTTATCATTCAACATGATCATGGCTGATCATCCAATGCAGTGCAGGCACATAATCCTTTATCTGAAATTCCAAAATCAAAAAAGTTCTGAAATCTGAAATTTTTTAAGTGAAGTGTGGACTGTCATTTTGGTGTGTGAACAGGTGACCCAACTCCACACTCACTTGAACCACGACACAGATATGACGTGGCGGCGTGGCCACTGACAGGTGTCAATTGTGTCTCAGCACTTGTACTATTCACACATGTGTGTTTGCTGTTAGCTTTTAAAAATTTCATTGACTCAAATCCGAAAGATTCCAAATTCTGGAAGACAACTGGGGCCAAGGATTTTGGATAAAGAATTGTGTATCTGTACTTTGTTTAAACTTTCACCACATATCCTTTGACCGCTTTCACCCTAAGAGCTATAGAATTCCCCCCAATTGTTCTAAACTTGAGTAAATATAGTCCTAACTGATCCAATCTCTCTTCATATGTCAATCCTGTCATCCCAGGTATCAATCTGCTAGACTTTTGTTGCACTCCCTCCATAGCCAGAATATTCTTCCTCAGAAAAGGTGGCACTGTGGTTCAGTGCTTAGGACTGCTGCCTCATAGTACCAGGAACCCGGGTTCGATTCCAGCCTCAGATGATTGTCTGTGTGGAGTTTGCACATTCTCCCTGTGTCTGTGTTGGTTTCCTCCCACAGTGCAGGTCGGGTGTATTGGCCATGCTAAATTGTCCATAGTGCTTAGGGATGTGTAGGTTAGGTGCATAACATAGGGCTTGGGTCTGGATGGGTTACTCTTCAGAGGGTCAATATGGACTTGCTAGGCCAAAGGGCCTGTTTCCATACCGTAGGGATTCTATAAAAGTGCATACAATACTCCAGGTGTGGTCTCATCAAATCCCTGTACAATTGCAGCAGATATCCCTGATCCTGTACTTGGATCCTCTTGCTGTGAAGGCTAACGTAACACTTGCTTTCTTACACCAACAGAGTTGTCAGATACAGGGACTTTGGTAAGAGTATTGTATGAGCATTATTTTGTGTACCATACAAAAGCTGATGTTTTTTCTTTGCAATTTATAAAGAACAAAGAACTTTGTGTATGGAAGCGGGAGAAGTGGGCGAGGTCCTTAATGAACACTTCAGATCAGTATTCACCATGAAGAAGGACCTGAAACAGTAAGATTAGGGAGAGCTATGTTGATATTCTAGGACAGGTCAATATAAAGAAGAAGGAGATATTGGCTGTCTTACAAAATATTAATGTAGATAATAAAAACAGAAATTACAGGAAAAGCTCCGGAGGTTTGGCAGTATGTTTGGAGAGAAATCAGAGTCAACGTTTTGAGTCCAGTGACTGAGGAAGGGGTCGCTGCACCTGAAATGTTAACTCTGATTTCTCTTCACAGATGCTGCCCGACCTCCTGAACTTTTCCCATCAGATTCTGCTTTTGTTTCTGATTTCCAGCATCCGTGGTTCTTTTGGTTTTTATTAATGTAGATGAGTTCCCATAGGGGTTAATGGGACCCATCCCAGGATACTGAGGGAGGCAAGGGAGGAGATTGCTGGGGCCTTGACAGAGAGCTTTCTATCCTCTTTAGCCACAGGTGAGGTCCCAGAATCGCCAATGTTGCTCTTTTGTTGGGTAACAAGGATAATCCAAAAAATTGTAGGTTAGTGAGCTTTATATCAATGATAGGGAAATTATTGAAGAAGATTCTTAGGGACAGGATTTACTTGTATTTTGAAGTGAATGGACTTACTAGAGATAGTCAGCATGGCTTTGTGCAAGGGAGGTCTTGTCTCACAACTTTAGTTGAATCTTTTGAGGAAATGGCAAATATCATTGATGAGGGAAGGCAGTGAATATTGTCCACATTGACTTTAGTGAAGTATTTGACAACGTCCCTCATAGTAGGCTTGTCCAGAAGCTTAAGTCACATGGGGTCCACAGTAAGTTGCATACAAACTTGACTTGGCCAGACGAAACAGAAAGTAGTTGTGAAATGGTGATTTTCTGACTGGAGGTCTGTGACCAGTGGTGTTCCATAAGGATCAGTACTGGGACCTCTGTTGCTTTTGAGTTGAGGTTCTGGGTATAGGTTTGCTCAGGGAGCTGCAAGGTTCATTTTCAGATGTTTCATCACCATACTGGGTAACATCTCCACTGAGCCCAAGGAAACCCAAATATATAAATAGAAAGCAGGAAATACCAGTGGCTGTTACAACTGAGTGACTTGCCAGATTATTTCAGAGGAACTTAAGAGTCAACCGCTTTGCTGTGGTTCTGGAGTCACATATTGGCCAGATCAAATAATGGTCACAGTTCCCTTTGCTGAAGCCCATGAGTGAACCAGATGGGTTTTTACAAGATTTGATAATGGTCTCAAGGACATTTAATTCCAGATTTTTCTAATTCCACCATTTTCGGTCATGGGGTTCCACCCCAAGTCCCCACAACACTACCTGAGTCTTTGGATTATGAGTCCAGTTATAATACCATGGGGCCAGTACCTCTCCCTAAGGTAACGGGAATCAGTGCAGACCAGAGCAAAGGACAGAAGAGCCTGCCTAATTTCTAATTGAGATTGTACTCTGGCATATGAGTACAAAGAAAGTGTTGCAATGTTTCAAAAAGATAAAGCATTCTCCTGAGGTCAGGACTATGTCTGTACTATAATTCTAATTGTCCACATATGTTACTGCAAAGACATTCTTCCTCAAATCTATCAGGTTCTCTTAGGCCTGACTACATTGTCTCAGGACTGTTCTGGCCTCTTCAGCATCCTCAGCGTTAACATTGACTCTCTCAGCATCTCCATCGGACTCTGCTTCTTCCTTATCTGGGGAGACAGTCCGCTGCCAATTCTGGAGTGCCATCCCTCCTTCACTGCCTTAAAATCCCCCCAGGCCACCCATTCAACAGCTATCTCTGAATTGACCAACTGGCTGGCATTTCCTTACTGTCCTGTAACTGGACAGGAGCTGGCAAGGCATGAACTCCCGTTACTGCACAACCTGGCATGAAAGTTCAGCAAGGGACAAACATGAGTAAGGCAAAAAGACCTTTCGAGCACCTTATCAATTTACTTCACCATCTCGAAGGGTCAGTTTATATTAACAAAAAGGTTTCTTTGTTCATTTACATTTTCCATACGTCATTCATCAGTTGGATGTGGTCAACAAACACTTCTGATCATTTTTAATCCCAATGTAAACATACTGTGATGTATAATAGATTAGCTAACCAGAAGGGAGCAGCAAGAATTCTTGTAAATCAAGGTGAGGTATAGCTCAGACCCATGACATGTCTGAACTTACCGCAAATGAAATGGTAGCTAAATATTCATGAATGATGAGGACATTGTTAAGACACCAGTTTAACAAGTTAGTGATTTAAAAGCTTCCTGCTGCAGATTTATCAGTAAAAGTACATAATTTAAGGAATGGTCATGTTTCCCAGAATCAGTGACACAGTTGTAGAAATGACAGATGAAGGAATTTGATGCGGACAAGTGTGAGGCATGCATTTTGGGAGATATAAAGATAAGGGAAGTATACAATAATAGCATAATACTTTGTAGCATCAACATACAGAGGGATCTAGCCATTCAGGTCCATCGTACCCTGCAAATGACAACACAGGTAGATAAGGTGGTCAAGAAAGCATATGGCATTAATGCCTTCATTGGTCAGGGCAGAGAGTATAAAAATTGGCAAGTCATGTTGCAGCTGTATAGTATTTTAGCTTGGCCATATTTGGAATATTGCATGCAGTTCTGGTCACCACACTACCAGAAGAATGTGGAAGCTTTGGACAGGCTACAGAAAAGGTTTACTGGGAAGTGGCCTAGTTTGGATGGCATTAGTTATGAGGAGAGATCGGACAACCTTAGTTTGTTTTCACATGAACGTTGAAGGATGAAACCTGATACAGATTTACAAAAATATGACAAACATGGATAGAATGGATGGGCAGAGTCTTTCTCCCATGGTAGAAATGTTAATTACTGGGTTTAAGGTAAAAGAAGGCAAGTTTAAAGGAGATGTGAGAAGAAATTTTTTTAACACAGAGGATAGTAAGTGTCCAGAATGTGCTGACAGAGAAGCTGGTGGAAGCTGATACAACAACAATGTTTAAGAGGCATCTCTGAATTGGCATAAATAAGCAGGGATTAGAGGCCTACAAAGGTAAAAGGTTTTCAGTTTAGAAAGGTAGGCTTGGAGGGGCAAATGGTCTAATACTATGCCATACTGTTCCTTATTCAATGTTTGTACTCAAAATACTAAGAGAAGCATTAATATTCATCTCATTTATGGGTTACATTTGGTTCACTTTATTTCTGTCAATGGAAATAAATACTTGCCCTGATTTTCCGAAGGTCAGATAATTGTTTTTGAAGTGCATATGGGGATCTTGCAGAATTCCCTGAATACTCTGAACAAAATGCCCAGGACGTTGAAAATTCCATTGAATAATTACTCTGTACCTGCAACTCATTGAAAATATCTATTTAAATCAGGGAATTTGGAGACTTCTGCACCAGTGAAGGAAATACTTGCTCAGTTACAGGTAGACAGTGACAACCTTGTCTAATTCCTCAACAACAGCTACCCAAATCTGCCCAACATCCCCCGGAACTTGATCCAACATCATCCTGCTCCTTTGAGACCCACTTCCTGTTCGCTGGACCTGCCCCCACCCACCCCTCGCTATCAGACCAGATCATTTCACTATGAATCCGAGCACCGCCCCCACAGGATCTGCTGCACCCATCCTGTCACTGGAGCTAAAGTCCCCACCACCATACCCAAATGCATCCCAACCCATCACCCCCGATCCTCCTTCCCCTGGGGAGGGGGCTGTTTCCTTATCTCTGTCATAAATGGATGATCCTTTATTTTTAAACTATAATCTCTAGTTCTAGATTTCTCACAAGTGGACAGATCCTTTCAATTTCCACCCAGTCAAGTCCCCTCAGGATTGATATCTTTCCATTAGGTCCCCTCTGGCTCTTTTACGTTCCAGAGGATACAGACCTTGCCTGTCTAGCATTTCCTCATGAGGCAATCTGCCCATTCCAGGTATTAGTCTAGTAAACCTTCTCTGAACTGCTTCCAATGCATTGACATCCTTGTGGAAGTACACAGACACACAGAAAAATCCATATGTGACTCATTCTAAATGCAAAAGTCCAAATTTAAAAATAAATAGAGTTTAAAAATTGCACATCCTACATCACAAAATGTATGAATTGATATGGGAAAGTACGTGAAGGTGAATTTGAAGTATATGTTAACTTCTTTTTATAACTTCTTCTCTGTTACTATGTTTCTAAATACATAAGTCCTGTTCGCTGGACCTGCCCCCACTGGGGCAGATTATGAGAAATCTGCTGGTTTTCTCATAATGTATATGTCTTGTTTACATTATTTTATTGTATTCCTTACTTTTAATTTAGACTTTCTTGCAAGTCTGAGTCATCGCACTCCCTTCTTATCAGATTAAAACTTTTTAAATGTCAGATTGTCATAACAAGACCAAAGCATCCCAATGTTGCCCCATTCTCCCCTAAACATCAGTGTTCTGTGCCAACTGCAATGGTTCTGTGACTTGTTTACTTACTCTAGAACATCCTAACATAATGAATGCAGTTAATTTTGCAGGTATGTTTTAAATCTTGCATCATGTATGCCCAGTGTACATGAATGACTATCTACCAATGCAGAGGACAAACATTTACTATCAATAGAAGTATGTCAGCTTGGATTCCAATTAGAGTCAAAAACGGAAATTTCTGGAAAAGCTCAGCAGGTCTGGCAGCATCTGTGGAGATAATGTTGGTCAAGTGACCTTTCCTCAGAGCATTCTTTACTTAAAATTAAATGAAATTTTTCAAGCAGCAGGTATTTGTCACAGCAGAGATATATTGTGACTGTGTACAATAGCTGCTGTTTGTGGAATGCAAAATATTGGATTTAAAAACTATTTGCACTTTTCATTCTAATTCTTTATTCTAATAGCATAAAGTTAAAAACTGAGGTTGGAAGAAATTGTTCGTAAATTTTACAAGAGAGAATTCCTTGCATGTCCATCGTACGTGAACTAAATGTTAACTCTTTGCCTTCTGGTTTGCATTTGTTTTTGATAGTTGGCTGTTAAATGTCATTTTGTATAACTTGTGTTTTCTTTTCATGGAGCTTGATATCTGGAGATTTGAAATTGTGGTGTGTGCCTTTGTTATTTTTAAACTTGTAAAGTTCAGTTGTGATCCAGATAAAGTATTTGATTTCACCCAGAGAAGGAAGAGGATTCCAGGGAAATGCAAATTGATTAAAGGAATATGTGGTTTGATTAGATTCCCTACAGTGTGGAAACAGGCCTTTTGGCCCAACTAGCTCTTCAAAGAGCAACCCATGCAGATCCACTTCCCTCTGACTAATGCACCCAACACTATGGGCAATTTAGCATGGCCAATTCACCTGACCTACACACCTTTGTGACTGTGGGAGGAAACCAGAGCAGATGTAGACACAGGGAGAATGTGCAAACCTAACACAGACAGACGCCCAAGGCTGGAATTGAACCTGGGATGCTGGTGCTGTAAGGCAGTAGTGCTAACCAATGAGCCACCACGCTTGTACTACTATTTTCCTTTCAAGAAAATATTAATTGTCTGAAGATAGAAAACCTGTTATGAAATGTTTATTTGGGATCTGTTACTCAAATTCTCCGTTGAATATATCTCTTAGAATTAATTAAAGTCATATCAACCCAGTTGAAGAAAGAAGAATTGAGTGAATCGACGTAACTTATTTCCTTTTTCCTTAAAATGCTGCTGTATTGGTGTTATATTTCGTTTGAGGAAAGAGTTTTGTCGAAATGATTAACTTCAGAACTTTTATGGTTCAATTATCATGTTTGGAATTTCATTTTCTGGCCAGAGTGAAATTCCAAATATTATTTAACAAATGGGTGAATCATCAATTCTGATGATAAGATCTGTTTGCATTAAATGTTCATTGGGGTGAATTGGTGCATTAGAGAAAAGAATGGAGAAAAGTTTGAATTTTGAATCATCAGAAGAGAAATTTTCTTTGACCAAATTATTTGAAGAGACGTTCTTAAATCTGAGAAAACCGATATCAGAGAGTTGAAAAAAAAACCAGAAAATTTCAATAAAGGACATAGGCTGAACAAAAAACCCAAAGAACTGTGGATGCTGAAAATCAGTCACAAAATCAGAAACAAATTTGCTGGAAAATTGCTGGAAAAACTCAGCATCTGTGGAGACAAAGCAGAGTTAACATTTCGGATCTAGTGACCCTTGTTCAGAATTGACGTAAGTTTTCCCTTTGTTCAGAAAAGAGCCTGAACACATTGCTTTTACCTTTGTTGATATAGTTATGTCCATGAACCTTTACTCCCTTAGTCTTGGATCAACAGTACACTATCTGCATAGCTTGGAGAATTTATAATACTTAATGTATTTTTTTTTATTATAGAGATGATTGAAGTAATTAGCCCATTTTTCCTGAAGAGGGGTGGATGCATACTGACTTGTTTTTCAGATAATTGCAGATACAGACGGATTCTTCAACAGCTTTGAATTTCTGAAATAAAAATAGAAGTTGCTGGGCAAGCTCAGTAGGTCTGGCAGCATTTGTGAAGAGAAATCATCATTAACACTTCGGGTCAGGTGACCCTTCTTCAGGACTGATGGTACTTGTCACTTTAATGCAGAAGATTTTGTGTGTGTTTGTATGCACATGTGTATGTGTATTTGTGTGTGCACACGTGTCTATGTGTGTGTGTGCGCACGCGTGTGTTGAGTGGTAAGGCATAAATAATAGGTGGGGATGGAGCCCAAACAGAGAGAAAAACCATTGGACTGACAAAGAAGTGGGTAGCAATCTGGCTAGGGGAGTGAATAGCTGTTAATGGAGACCGTTAGTGACGACCGTTAGTGGCGTTAGTGTGCAATGCTGAGTGTGATAACAAGGCCTGGTGTGTGGAATAGGGGACTAATTATTGAAGTCCATATTGAGACCAGAAGGCTGCAGGGTTCACAAGTGGAAAATGAGGTATTGTTCTTCCAGCATGCGCTGAGCTGTGCTGGAACACTGCAGCAAACCTGAGAGAGATGTTGGCCAGGGAACAGGGTGTTTTTTTAAAAATTGGCAGGAAATTGGAAGCTCAGTGTCTTTTTTGCAGACAGAACATACGTGTTCTATGAAATGGTCACCAGTCTAAACTTTGTTTCCCCAGTATAGAAGAGACCACATTGTGAGCAGTCAATACATAGTCATAGACTCATAGAGATGTATGGCACCGAAACAGACCCTTTGGTCCAAATCGTGCATGCTGACCAGATATCCCAACCTAATCTAGTCCTACTTGCCAGCACCTGGCCCATATTCCTCTAAACCCTTCTTATTCATATACCCATCCAGATACCTTTTAAATTCTATAATTGTACCAGCTTCCATCCTTCCTCTGGCAGCTCATTCCATACACATAGGGGGATGTCAGGGGTAGGTTCTTTACCCAGATAGTGGTGGGGGCATGGAATGCGCTGCCTGTGGGAGTGGCAGAGTCAGAATCATTGGTGACCTTTAAGCGGCAATTGGATAGTACATGGATAGGTGCTTAAGCTAGGACAAATGTTCGGCACAACATCGTGGGCCGAAGGGCCTGTCCTGCGCTGTATTGTTCTATGTTCTATACACATACCACCCTCTGTGTGAAGAGGTTGCCCCTTAGGCACATTTTATATCTTTCCCCTCTCACCCTAAACCTATGCCCTCGTTCTAGACCTCCCCACCCGAGGGAAAAGACTTCGTCTATTTATCCGATCCATGCCCCTCATGATTTTGTTAATCTCTATGAGGTCACCCCTCAGCCTCCGACGCTCCAGGGAAAACAGCCCCAGCGTGTTCAACCTCTCTCTATCGCTCAAATCCTCAATCCTGGCAACATCCTTGTAAATCTTTTCTGAATCCTTTCAGGTTTCACAACATCTTTCCAATAGGAAGGAGACCAGAATTGAATTCAATATTCCAACAGTGGCCTAACCAACGTCCTGTATAGCTGCAACATGACCTCCCACCTCCTTTACTCACTGTCAAGAGTGTGGTGCTGGAAAAGCACAGCAGGTCAGGCAGCATCCAAGGAGCAGGAAAATCGACATTTCGGGAAAAACCCCTTCATCCTGTACTCAATGCTCTGACCAATAAAGGAATGCATACTAAATACCTTCTTCACCATTCTATCTATCTGCAATTCTACTCTCCAAGGTCTCTTTGTTCAGCAACACTCCCTAGGACCTTACCATTAAGTGTATAAGTCCTGCTAAGATTTGCTTTCCCAAAATGCAGCACCTCACATTTATCTAAATTAAAGTCCATCTGCCACTTCTCAGTCCAATGGCCCATCTGGTCAAGATCTCATTGTAATCTGAGGTAACCTTCTTTGCTGTCCACAACACCTCCAAGTTTGGTGTCACCTGCAAACTTACTAACTATATCTCCTATGCTCACATCCAAATCATTTATATAAATGATAAAAAGTAGTGGACCCAGCACCGATTCTTGAGGCACTCCACTGATCACACGCCTCCAGTCTGAAAAACAATCCTCCACCACCACCCTCTGTCTTCTACTTTTGAGCCAGTTCTGTATCCAAATAGCTATTTCTCCCTGTATTCTAACCTTGCTGACCAGTCTCCCATGGGAAGCCTTACTGAAATCCATATAGATCACATCCACCACTTTGCACTCAACAATCCTCTTTGTTACTTCTTTAAAAAACTCAATCAACTTCGTGAGACATGATTTCCCATGCACAAAGCCATATGGACTATCCCTAACCAGTCCTTGCCTTTCCAAATACGTGCAAATCCTGTCCCGCAGGATTCCCTCCAACAAATTGCCCACCACCGACGTCAGGCTCACCAGTCTATAGTTCCCTGGCTTGTCCTTACCACCTTTCTTAAACATTGGTACCACGTTAGCCAACTTCCAGTCTTCTGGCACACCACCTGTGACTCTTGATGATACAAATATCTCAGCAAGGGGCCTAATAATCACTTCCCTAGCTTCCCATCAAACTGGATTGTGTGAAGTGCAGGCAAAGTGCTGCTTCACCTGGAAGGTAAGTTTGGACCTTTGGATACTGCGGAGGGAGGAGGTAAATAGGCGGGTGTTACACCTTCTGTGGTTGGAGGGAAAGCTCCCATAGGGCTGTGGGGGTTGATGGGGGTTGATGTTGGGAGTGAAGGAAAAGTAGAACCAGGTGTCCCAGAGGAAATGCTTCCTGCAGAAGGCTGACAAGGGAGGGGAGGGGAGGGGAGGGGGATATGTGTCTGGCAGTGGCAGCTTGCTGGAGGTGATGGAAATGCAGCTGATGATCTGGATAAGGAGACCCTGAGCTTCCAGTTGGCTGCCACTTTAACACACTACCCTATTTGTTGGCCAATGTCTGTGTCTCAGGTTTGCTGCATTGCTCTAATGAAGCTCAGCACAAGCTTGAAGGACAGCCCTCATTTTCCACTTAGGGACCCTGCAGTCCTTTGCACTCAATACCGACTTCAATAATCTTAGAGCCTGAACTGGTCTGAGACCTATGTCCAAGCCCACAACCCCCCCACACCAAGCTTTGTTATCGCATATCGAGTCAGAAAGTGTGGTGCTGCAGGTCAGGCAGTATCCGAGGAGCAGGGGAATCGGGCATCAGCCCTTCATCAGGAATGTTGGTGGGAGGGCACGCAGAGAGTTAAGTGGGGAGGGGTGAAGCTGAGGGGAAGTTAGCTGGGAAAGTGATAGGCAGATGAAGGTGGGTGGGTGATGGTGATAGATCAGAGTGGAGGGTGGAGTGGATAGGTGGAAAGGAAGATGAACAAGAAACACAGTTCAAGAGGGAAGTGCTGAATTGGAGAGTTAGATCTGGGATGAGATGTGGGGAAGGGAAATGAGGAAACCGGGGAAATTAACATTGTTGCCATGTAGTTGTAGGGTCCCCGGGCAGAAGATGAGATGTTCTTCCTCTGGGCGTCAGGTGAGTGGAGTAGGTGGTGGGAGGAGGCCCAGGACTTGCATGTCCTTGGTGGAGTTGGAGGGGAGTTGAAGTGGTCAGCCACAAGGCAGTGGAGTTGTTTGCTGCATGTGTTCCAGAGATGTTCCCTAAAACGTTCTGCGAGTTGGCATCCTGTCTCTCAACCTAGAGGAGACCACATAGTTATCCTATTTTCTGCCATTACACACTACCTCTTGTTAGCCACTAACAGTCTCCATTAACAGCTATTCACTCTCCTAACCAGATTGTTATCCATTTATTTGTCTGTCCAATGGTTCTTATCTCTCTTTGGGCTCTATCCCTACCTATCATTTACTCATTAACCCCTCCCCCCACCTTATCTTCTGCATACAAACTGCCATTTTCCCAGCTATCATCCCTCCGGACCCGAAATGTTTCCTCTGATTTCTCTACATAGAAACTGCCAGACCTGCTGAGCTTTTCCAGCAACTTCTGTTTTTATTTTGGATTTAGGGCATTCACAGTTCTTCAGCTCTGATTCAGATTTCTGAATTTTCTGCAGACTTTCAATGTCACAGCACTGTGATGGACAAATCATCCTTAAGCCATTAAACCATTTGTTAATAAAGTATACAGGATCCATCGTAAAAACATTAAATACATTAACCATCAGGCGTTTTAAAATGACAAAACCTGAAAACACTAAAGAAATTATATTCAGACATTCTAAAGCATTTAAAGGGATCAGTTACCTGAAATTTAAAAGGATTATGGAAAATAATAGAGAGTGTGCAGACAGTCTCAGTGGTTTCAATTCACAGAAGTAAAATGAATTACACTGCAGTGTCTTTCAAAGAAATAAATGAAATATTGAATTTGGATAATTCGATATTTTTAAAATATATCCAGAGTGATTTATCAAGTAACTTTTTTTCAAAAAAAGGCTTCTAAGGGAAAGAATGAATGTAGCATGCTGTTACTGAAATCAAACATGTCTGTTTGATTTCAGTTTTTAAAATATTATCAGAATATTTCATTAGACTTTAAATTTTTCCAGGGCTTAGGAATGAGATAGGTTGGTAATTAGTTGAATCACAAAACTGGATAAAAGAAGATGATTATAGGTGGAGATTGGTGACAGGAAAAGCTCAGTGGCAAAAAAAATTGGAATTAAGTAACAATGTCAATTGAGGTTAATACACATTCTAATGAAAGTGAAGTTTAAATGAGAAAACTAAACTGATAACTTTCTCCTTGACATGTTTGTGTCCTTTTCTTTCCTTTGAAGAGAAATTAATTTGACAATTGTGCTAGTGAATGCCTCGGGACTATATATGGAGAGGTAATTTAAAACCCTCACAGATCTTTTGATACGAGAGTCAAGAATATGTGACATTGTATTGGGATGTCTGTGTAAGTGTGCAAGACTGTGCCAAAACCAGGCTCAGGCGCAAAGGCTGGGAAATATTGAAGATTGTCTTTCAATCGTCTGCACCCACTTTTCAAAAGCTTCATATGAAATGGCGAATGAGGCCAGGAAACTAAGTGAACATGTTTATCAATAAAACATTGACACTTACTCGTTAGGAAACTGACTTTAAAACAACTGGGATAGTGCTAAACATATTGTTACCTATTTAACTGACCAACATTGCGAAAAAGAAGGAAACATTTAAATTTGAACAACCAAGAGCTTTGGAATTGGAACACTATGTGGACGGAGACAGAGGAAGGAGAGCTGGTGAATTTTAAGTACAGTACATATCTGATGTTATTTTACAGTTACTGAGTAAAGGGATCTGCAGATAGTGAACTGGAGATTAATGAACCAAATTAAGGAGCATAAATCTGACTCTATATTATTCAGAGGCAAAGCACAGTACAGTGTAATGAAGATTGGAACAAATTACAGAAATCGATAAACTGAAAAAAAATACAAGTATAGAGCCAAAAACAGCTATTGCTGGAAACAATCAACAGGTCTGGCAGCATCTGTGGAGGGACATCAGAGTCAACGTTTCGGGTCCTGTGACCCTTCTTCAGGACTGATGGTAGCTAGGAAAAAAATGTTTTTATGCTGTCATTGGGGTCAGGGCAAGGGGAAGGAGTAAACAATAGGTGGAGACAGAGCCTAGCTAAAGAGAAAAATAACTGGACAGACAAAGGAGTTGATGAAAGACTGCCTTAGAAAATGTATTGCTGCTAATGGGGACTATTGGTAGCTGACAATAGGTTGTGTGTGAGTAGCAGCCCATGAGATGCCAAGACTTGTTCTGAGGGGCTGGGGAAAGCATTGGGATAGGTGGTCAAGTCCAAAAATTGTTGAAATCAGTATTAAATCCAGAAGACTGTAGAGTTCCTAAGTGGAAAATGAAGTGCCATTCTTCCAGCTTGCACTGAGCTTAGCTGGAACACAGCAGCAAGCCTGAGACAGAGATGTTGGCATGGGAACAGGGTGGTGTGTTAATGTGGTAGGCAACCAGAAGCTCAAGGTTTGTGAAGAAAATATAGGTGTTCTGCAAAGTGGAGGCCACATTGCAAGCAGTGAATACATTGGACTAGATTATGTGATGTGCAGGTAAAACATTGCTTCACCTGGAAGGTGTGTCTGTGGCCTTGGATACTGAAGAGGGAGGAAGTAAACCAGCAAGAGTTACATCTTCCACGGTTGCAGGGGAAGGTGCCATGAGACTCTGGGGAGGTTGTTGGGAGTGAAGGGGGTGTAGACCAGGGTGTCCCAGAGGAGATGATCCTTACGAAAAGAAAGTGCTCACCTTCCATCCTACCAACCTTCACATAAACTACATCATCCAAAGACATTTCCATCACCTCCAAACGGACCCCACCACCAAGGATATATTTCCCTCCCCACCCATTTCTGCTTTCTGCAAAGACCATTCGCTCTGTTACTACCTGGTCAGGTACATGTCCTCCAACAAACCGCCCTCCTATCCTGGCACCTTCCCCTGCCACCGCAGGAATTTCAAAACCTGTGCCCACACCTCCTCCCTCACCTTCATCCAAGGCCCTAAAGGAGCCTTCCACATCCATCAAAGTTTTACCTGCACATCCACCAATATCATTTATTGTATCCATTGCTCCTGATGCGGTCTCCTCTACATTGCGGAGACTGGACACCTCCTAGCAGAGCGCTTTAGGGAACATCTTCGGGACACCTGCACCAATCAACAACACCGCCCTGTGGCCCAACATTTCAACTCCCCTTCCCACTCTGCCGAGGACATGCAGATCCTGACATGCAGATCCTGGTCCTCCTCCACTGCCGCTTCCACACCACCCGACGCCTGGAGGAAGAACGCCTAATCGTCCGCCTTGGAACACTTCAACCCCACGGCATCAATGTGGATTTCATCAGTTTCCTCATTTCTCCTTCCCCCACCTCACCCCAGCTCCAATCTTACAGCTCAACACCACCCTCATGAACTGTCCTACCTGCCTATCTTCCTTTCCACCTATCCACTCCACCCTCCTCTCTGACCTATCATCTTCATCCCCACCCCCATTCACCCATTGTACTCTTTGCTACCTTCACCCACCCTCCTCTCTGACCTATCACCTCCATCCCACCCCCATTCGCCTAGTGTACTCTATGCCACTTTCTCCCCACCCCACCCCACTTTCATTTATCTCTCCACTCTGCAGGTGCTCTGCCTGTATTCCTGATGAAGGGCTTTTGCCCGAAACGTCGATTTTCTGCTCTTTGGATGCTGCCTGACCTGCTGTGCTTTTCCAGTACCACTCTAATTTAGACTCTGGTTTCCAGCATCTGCAGTCCTTGTTTTTACCCTTGTGAAAGGCTGACAGGGAAGGGGATATGTGCATGGTGGTGGCATCCCACTTGATGTGGATGCCGGTGGGATGGTAGGTGAGGATAAGGGGGACCCTATTACTGTGGTGGGAGGGAAGATAAGGGTGAGGGTCAACGTGTAGGAGATGGATCAGACTCAGCTAAGGGCTCTGTCAACCACAGTGGCTGAGAATCCTGGTTGAGGAAGGATGTGGATATTTCAGAGGCCTCCTTGTCAAAACTGGCATCAACAGAGCAGTTGCAATGGTGATGGAGGAACTGGGAGAATGGAATAGAGACTTTACAAGAAGCAGGCTGTGAAGATGTATTGTCAAGTTAACTAGGAGTCAGTGCGTTTGTATTGGTTAATAGTGGTTAGCCTATCCCCAGAAATGGTAACAGAGGTGTCGAGGAAGGGAAGGGAGGAGTAAGAGATAGGCCAGGTGAAGGTGAGAGTGGAGTGGAAATTGGAAGTGAAATAAATAAATGTTTCCATTTCCAAAAGAGAGAAGGAAGCAGCATCTATGACGTCAAAGATATGCTGGACAGAGCGTTGTGGGTGGGGCTCAGAGTAGGACTATACATGTATAAATCATTTGACGAGAACATCTCACTCAAAGATCAAAGGAAGAATGACAAAGAACAATTATAAAAGAAAATTAAAACAACTCATAGAAATTATCATACCATATAACCTTCTGCATTACCTTCGTCAGGAAGACAAACTGCACAGTAGAATCAAACCAGGGAAAAACAAACTGTTAGTGACAAGAAAGTGACATCTGATTTGATGGGAACTTCACCAGCTAAGCTAAGACTGAGACATGAGGCTCCCCAAAAGCAGAGTGGTGGAAGCAGCTTGGGAACAAAGACCTGGCAGTAGATTCTCGACAGATAAATGAGAACATGGAACGGCTCAGGGGAATTGTGAAAGAGCTCACAATCAGAGGAGAGGAGACCAGGAGGATCAGGCTGGTTTGGGACGGAGAGCAATGGGAATGAGTAATTGCTAAAGTGATTAACCATCTGTTTGATCGAGAATGGGAGGATATTAGGAAGTTTAGGCACGGATGCTAGTGACATGCATATGGACTATGGATGATAGTTCAGATGAAGCACAATCTTAAGCAGCTGCAAATGGTGAAGGTACTTGTTTGGATCAACAGTACACAGCTAGCTGAGCTGATTAGAAATAAAGGGGACACTGGGTGATTGTACCCTAAAAGACCTAACAAGGGCCATCTTGTAGTTCCCAGCTGCAAGGTAAATGAAATCACCGGAACAGGGATGGTTCTGATGATTCCAGAGGTAACTGCAGAAATGAGGTCCTACCTTCACTACCAGATGGAAATGTAGGCATTCTAAGGAGACACCTCACTACAATACCACCTCACCAATATTTATGTGACATGGAAAAATGACATCTTATGTGGGATCTCCCTCAAAGGATGGAAACAAAAGGGGCAGGATCACCAGATGCCCAGTACAGAGGAAGCAAGGAATAACAGCAGGATAAAGTGGCAAACAGGTCGGTTAATAGGTCTAAGGTTGGCCATTCCTGAAAGGGTGGAATTGCTGTGGCAATTTATAGCAGAAGTGGCAACAAAATGGCTGAATTGCAGAATATAGCAATAAAATAGCTGAAGGAAGAATTGTGCTTAAGAAGCAAGATTATTATCAACTACCCTTGACAAAAAGATGACTTCAGATGCAGTAAGTAGTTGTTTTTGTTGTCGTTGCAGAAGTACAGTGATATAATATACAAACTAAACCCTGTGAAGGCCAATAGACCAGTTATGGCAAGAAGTGAAATAAAATCTGTGAGGAATAATTTTAAATAAAGTGACTAGTGCCATTCTGAAAGTTTGTAACAACAACTTTACATCCCTCCCAGACAGTAAACATTTCCCTCATAGCTGATACTTACCTTCCCTTTGTAAGTGTTAGGGATACCCATTTTTCTCAGTTAACATAAAATGGCTGCCCATGATCTTGACATAAAAATGGCTGAGAAGATTGTTAGCTGAGACAGTAATTTACACAGTCACAATTGTGACCATTGTATTCATGCCAACCAGATTAATGTCTACTCGAAATCGCATAATAAGGTCTTATTACGAAGATATAAAAAACATAGCCACTATTTACACCAAGAGGGCTCTGATAAGGTAAGCACTGATGAAAGCCCTCGTCACAATCTAATTTCAATTGGTCTTCAATATAGAATAGAAGGTAAAAAGTTTGACTCACATTAGTTAAGACCTTTGAGGTGATTGTAGTTGCATATTTGTATACACATGTATATGCATAATGTGTTCACCATCAAAAGATTTCTGTAGATGGTCAGCTTTAGACACTGAGATTGTTGTGATCATGAACATATCATGAGATCAAGGGAAAACATAGGGTTATCCATAAAGTTCCCATCATTAACCATGTAGTCAAATGATTAACTTGATTGGATATGTATGTAATCAATTACAAGTGTGACTAGTCAAAGGCAGGCTGAAAATATTTGTGTAAAAGTTTATGTCTTTCCTTTGTTCAGTGAAGAAGCAGCACAAGTCCCCAGAGGTTTCTCCCCACCGGTCTAACATCAATAAACTCTTTGCAAGTGGTCACCGGGTGTCAAATGATTTGTTTTGTCATTCCCCTACAACATTTTGATGTATATGGAGGCATGGACCACTGGTGAGTGAGACTGTGGGAGTACACCATATTTGTACTGGTCTATATCCCTGGCTTGATTGGATCCAATGAAAGATTCAGATATAGGATTGTGACAGGACACCACTCAGTTTGAAAGGGTGAAGTATACCAGGATAACAAGTGCTGTGGCTCGTGAATGATGATGATTACCTAGAGTGTCATCCTGATGTAGAACCCTCTGGGATGGTCAAGTTAACTGGGCACATAGCTAAGAGACCTTCGAGTATGGTTGTTTTGTAGTAGGACTGAAATGAAAAGGTCAAATCATGGCCGCGATTTGATGTAATCCTTACGCTAGCAGATAGTCACAGTCACTTGGAGCTCTGGCGGGCGAACAGCCAGTGAGTGGCATTCCATGACCCACTGAGCAGGAGCAGTGTGGAAGAGTGTCTGAGTTTTGCTGCCTGCAGAATGAGCCATGCTGATGTGTTTTCTCTGTTATAATGTGCACCCAGTTTTAGGAACACAGTGGCAGTGTTCCAAGTCACGCCTCAAGGATGGGATAAGGGGCCTCACAGATCCAGCCACTTGCGAGTCCACTACTCTTATAATCAATAATGGCCACCGCAGTAAGGCTGGGGTCTAGAGGGATCCCAAACACAATTCTGGGCAGACAAACATAAGAAATTAATTGACTGAGTGGTTAAAGTTAATTGGAACCCCATCAACCCACCTGGTTTGCAAAGAGGCTGGTTAAAAGAAGTGAAACATAGAAGCTGAAGCCTTAATATTACTTCTTCAAGCTCATGTAGAGTTAACAAAACACCTGAAACAATTGATAGAGAAGTAAAAAATGTCTCAAGTATATAGCTGAGCCTGTATTTGTAACTTAAGGTAGTCATCTTGACAATGTGAAATAAAAAAATTCTGGGATTTACCTATTAAAGAACGGAAACCAGCAAATCTGTTCTAAAAGATTAAAGATTTTAACAATCTAGGTTTGTTCACTGTATCATTTCAGCTGCATGAGACTGTGAGCTTTTGCTATAAATTCTTATGGTCTTGCTTCACAACCAGCTGATGAAGAAACAGCGCTTCAACAGATGGCGTTTCCAAATAAACCTGTTGGACAATAACCTGCTGTTGTGTGATTTTTAACTTTGTCTACTCCAGTCCAACACTGGCTCCTCCAAATCATAGATATTAAACTGTTTACTGCAGCTGTGTGGTGAGATTTCTTTACTAATTGCTGGTAAGAGTTTCTTTCATTCGTGCAATTTCATGCAAGTGCTGTTTTGTCAGTTAATTTCTTAAAGGGATAATGGCCCAGTTAAAAGGTAATTAGCAGGTACTTAATCTACTCAGGTCCAGGAGATGGTTGGTAATGGCTGATTAATACTATAATGTTTTGTGGAGACTTGATGGGGATGGTATTGTTCTGTATGCCGATAAGGTGTAGAAATGCACTAAGGGGTTTGAAAGAATTATTTTTTTGAATTTGGATGCAACAGAAAAACAGTTTTATGAATGAATGGATGAAACCTTGTTATTGTAAATAATAGGTTAGTAAAGGGTTATGAATGAATGAATGATCGGAACCTGGTATTAATGAATAAAGCAAGCTGATGAGTGAGTTAATACCAATTCTGTGAGATATGTTTTTTTCTTATGCACACACATCACAATGAGTCAAATTTTCTAACTATGTTAAACCGAATTACAGTAATTTATTGCAATCATCTGTAAAGGGTAGAAGAAATGGAACAGAAATTGAGTGACACTGAAGTGAACAGAATGCATGCAACTTTATTGTAAATTCATATAATCAACATTTTAATTTTTGATACTTTTGAGCGAAATAAGCATTTGAAAGAGATTTTAAAATGGTGATTCAAATAATCTATCTTACAAATTGTTGACTAATTATTTCAAAATGGATTCACTACAATTTCTCAGAAAATAAATGAAACATTTTCAACATCAACCATACTAATATAGGTCTACATAAATCAAAGTGATTGTCATAATTGACTTCAATTTTTTTTAGAACAAGTGATATATGTTTGAAAGCTGAAGAATATAAATCAGGTGCTTATGAAGAAAAATGATCAATCTTCAGTGTTCATGAGGATCTGTCTCGAAGAAACTATTCACAGTCTACCTACGATAAATGGATCTTACTGTCAGAGGAATGGTCAGTGGGGACTTGGGTAATGAGTGGGCTGAAGCTGCAGCTTGTATTGTACATCATTGTTAACCTAATGACAGGGCAAATAGTCTTTTCAACCTGTTCAGTGATGAGATTACACGCCTCTGAAGTTCTGAAGAAGGGTCACTGAACTCAACATGTTAACTCTATTTTCTCTCAGTTTCAACAACAATCTGCAAGTGTTTGATTAAGATTTTCAGCATCCACAGTTCCTTGTTTTTTCTTTCTTCTTGTTGGGAATTAGAGACCCTAACACTGTGCCACAAGGTTTGATGATAGCATATTTATCTCACTTTAAACCTTAACTTCTCTCTTCCAATAAATACCATCTTCAGATTGTTAATGGGCATGAAGGAGAATTCTTGTTAGCCAAGAGCTATCACAGGGCATCAACCAACGTTTGACAAAGCAGTACTATGAATCTGGTTTGATAACATGTCAAAGGAGAACAGACAGAATAATCATAAATAGGAACAGGTTAGTAACACTATGAAGCTAAAGAATTCAAATGAATGCCTTTATCTCTTTAATGTTAAACAGCAGCTGGCGATATAAAATTCACCAGATTCAGTTTCTCCCACAGTATTCAATCACTAACAATGAGTGATTGAAGTACAATTTCACCATGAATATAGAAGTCAGATTAGAGCAGATACAATGACTAACTATTTTTGTCCTTATTATTAATATTAGATATTCAATCTCACAGAAGAGTCTGTAAATGATCATAACTAGATATCCTGACCCAATATCATGATTATCATTAACTATAACAGATTCACGAAAAACATTCTGTTCTAGAAACCGGTCATGTCAGTGCATTGTGGTCAGTATTTACAGCCCAGGATATATAACAGCTCTTATACAGGATGGCTATAAAGTCATACATGAAAATTTATTGTCCTATTAACATCTCCATAGAATTGCATTCTCGAGACCAGAAAGTCAACCATCATATTGTAACCAGATGTTTATACCGTTTTGCAGGGCCTAGAGTTTGGTCCAGGTGAAAACTATCAGGCACAAATTTAACAGGAAATTTTAGATGGTTCATTCCTTTGTTACAGAAACAGATGGAGTAACTAAGACAGAGAATACGCCAAAAACTTGAAAGAGTACTATTGAGCACTCAGGAAGCAATACAAGTTTTCATGGTGACAATATTTGCATAATGAAAAGTTTGTAGGGACTTAGATTCAGCTGCAGAACAGGCTTTTAAAAAGGAGATTCTGGCATAGTGAACCAGTCACTTCCAATGTCTGCTCAATGTACTGAGATAATCTCAAAGGTTAATACAATGCTAAAATATATAACTAGAGAAACAGAAAATTAAGAGATTACACTGTGACTTAACAATGCACTGATAAATTGGGGATTGTATTCAGTTCAGGTCTGTGTACGATAATTACTAACACTCTGGAGCAAGTGCAAAGAGGTGTGATGTTAGTAATCCCAATGTTGATACAATGACAATAAGAATCAGGCCTATATGTACACACCTTGGCACATCTATGACGTATGCTGCAGCATACTGGAATACAGCTGTGAGGGATAGAGACAGATTGAATTCTGCGGCCGAGAGAGAGCACAGTTGTAGGAAAGTCTTGGTAATATTACCAATTTTAAAGATAGGACATTTTAATGTTGAGAAGGTTTTACAAATTATTTGAAATAATTTCTTCACTGACAATGTGAATCTTTTGGAGCCATTCCCCATGCAGTGTAAAGGAATAAATCGGGAACATTGAATATTTTGCTAGGAAGAATTAGGAGTGAGTTAATGTTAAGACAATTGGTTTCCACAGGGATTCTGAAGTATTAAGGTGATTGAAAATGGTGTGATAGTTACTGTATTAAAAGGATGTCCTTCAAATTGCCAATTAAAAGTGTGAAAGAAATGAGCATCAAATGTGACATTATTGTATTAATGAGACCTGTTAGAATTGACTGAGAGCATTTTCACTCAACCTGTTTATTTGAGTTCAAGAAAGCTGATAAATGTCTTGCTTAGCATTTTATTGTGGATTATTCTTTTACGATTCCCTCAACAGAACAAATGATGGGCTGCAGATAATATAAAACAGAATGCATAGTGCTGAGAGAATGAATTAAACAATTAATGTTTGCTGTGTGTTTCATATCTGTGAGTGTATTTCAGTGAGAAATGATGCTTGTGAAAATGTAATCTTCAATTGCACTGTTAACATATCAGCTCTTTGGTTGAATAATCCCAGCATTATCTTGGTATAATCTTGGGCAGGGGAGTTAGAGACTGAACTAGATCCTGAGATCAGACATCTGCAACAAGGATAGCTTTGTTCTATACATCAATCAGGAGGAGAATGGAGAGCAGCTTGTCTGTTGTAAATTAGGCTTCTGATTGCCTAATTCTGGTGACTGTGGAAATCCTGGAGCAGATCCTTCTACCAATGTACACGTAAAGATTGTTATATATGTCTAGAAGCAAAGGAAACACACTAATGCAACATACAGCCTGAAAAATAACTGAAAGGTGACATTATACCATTCTCAGTCACTAACCAAACTCGATCACCAATACTTAGCGAAATAATGGTGCTTCCTGATACAATACTTATCCTAGTTCTTTGTTCCAACAGATCTGTTCTATATTCTGTTACATTAGTTTTTTGAAGAGCAATTACTGCATTTCGACTCATTTCACAGTGAAATAAAAATAGATAAGCACCAGGTATCTGACAAGTGAAGATTCCAGTTTTACAGTTGAAAACTCCTTGATTATTGAAGATCTCCCTCACTCATGGAATTGATGTGCTCTTTGTCAGATTGGCTGTTTGTGGTTCGACAGAAAAGGCGGGATTTTCAGTTTTAACTTCATGTTCCATTGATCCACTGTGGTGTGGAGCTTTATAACTTTCATGGAAAACTGAAAGAATTGTAACAGTAGATCACCATGTTTGTTTGGATAGCATAAAATTCAACATTGATTTAACATTGCAACATTGATTCTCTGGAACCAGTATCAACGTTTACAGAACTAGAAGACCAATGAGAGATAATTTGTCAGGTGATCTGTTAGGTTGATAGTGAAAGTTATACATCTGCTGTGTCTATATTCAGAAGTTACATGGCACCAGCCTATATTGCACTGGACCTGACAAACTGCACTCCGAAAGCTTGTGTGATTTCAAATAAACCGGTTGGACTATAACCTGGTGTTGTGTGACTTCTGAATATAGTCCAACCCGTTCCAACGCTGGCATGTCCACATTGTGTCTATATTTAACATTGTTCACTCAATACCGTCCAATGGTACTCCCTATTCTGAGGCTCTGGATTTCAGCACTTACCTATACAGCCAGGTGGTTTTTGGTTCCACTTTCCATTACTCAAACAGGTTATCGTGTCTCCTCCCACCAGCTTAAATCCAGACTCACAACTATACTTGACTGAAGACTCACACATTGAGAAAAAGCCATGATAAACAACAGGAACTGGGCCACAGGGGGTCACTGTAGAGGGAGCAAACATATTAGATTAGATTCCCTACAGTGTGGAAACAGGTCCTTCAGCCCAACAAGTCCATACTGACCCTCCAAAGAGTAACCCACCCAGACCCATTTTCCTACATTTACTCCTGACTAATGCACTTAACATTATGGGCAGTTTAGCATGGCCAGTTCACCTGACCTGCACATCTTTTGTAATATGGGAGGAAACCGGAGCATCAGGAGGAACCCACGCAGACACGGGGAGAATGTGCAAACTCCACACAGACAGTCGCCAGAGACCAGAGTCGAACCTGGGTCCCTGATGCTGTGAGATAGCAGTGCTAAACACTGAGCCACCGTGCTGCCAATTAGGAGAAAGAAAGCCTAGAACTGCTGAGAATATTTGAAGCACTGTATACATCACAATACCCTTTTTAGACCAGAATCAGAGAATTAATACAATGCTGAAGATGGGCTCAAAGTGCTGAATATCCTATTCTCTTTGATTACACTGGCAGATTTAGTCAGCATTATGCACAAAAAAAACTGACTGATAATGGCAGCTCTCTGAAGACTGAGCCCAGTCCTTTTATTTCATACCTTGCACATGCTCCCTCCACGCACTCAGGTCGACCTGAGGGATGTTGCTGCAGTTTACAAATCCTATTGGAAATGAATGGAATTTAAAGGCTTTCTGAGGAAGGAACTGAATGTCTGTGTTATCACAGATTATTCTGGACAAAGAGGCGGCTTTAAGAGCCTGACGCTGGTGGGCAGGAAACGTTTCATCATTTTCCCACCAGAATCTGAAAAACAAAGAGAGATCTTTCATTGTCAAATCTCTGAAAGATTCAGATCAGAGCTAATTTATTGATTACAAACAGTATCCTGGCATTCCTGACTATAGGAACTGTAGGTAAAGCTGGGAGGGTTACGGATGTTCAATGAGCCCATGTAAGATTATGATGAGAGAGAGGGATTTGGATTTTCTGAATTGAAGGCACAGATTCAGTTTCTCAGTCTGGAGTATTAACAAGGGTACTTTGTTGTTATATTATGAGAGAATTGTTTTCCAAATGTATATCGTCAATTTCCCTGCTGCCTTGCAGTCAGTAATTTATTTAGTCTAGCAACCACATGGTAAGCAGCAAGTATTTTAGAGGCTAAATGTGATTTCTAACCTATGGGAACTAAAAACCATAACATTCTGAACACTGTTGTAATCTAATCTTACAAGACATTACTCTCACTCCTGTCATTATATATCTCCTGTTCTTAACTTAATCAGGTCCTATTAATGCCTAAAACTCTCTTGCATTTCTTGCTTTACTGCCCAGCACAACTAGATGGAGAGTGAATGATGCGTATTCCACTCTCCAAAGTGCTTCAGTGTCTGATCTGAATTTTATGAACTTGATTTTCACACATTACAGGGTTCACTTCTGAATGAAAGGACGCCTGAATTTCTCTTGAGAAGCTTCTAGGCAAAATGAGGGTGAACGATTTTGGGCAGGAATGCAGCAGTAATTGCAGAGCTGGGATTAAGCCCAACATTACCATATTTCCAAAGGCAGATCATATTAAAATCAACATCAACATCTCCAACATTTAAAATCATTCCTTTGGAAAAAGTTGTATAAATTATATTTGTTTATCCTCCCAGTAAATTTGGGTCTAGTCCTTTACCCCAATCATTTTAGTCTCTCTTTGCCTTCAAGACATATTCATCTTCATGTCCTTTTTCTTCTCATTATAATTTTGCACAATGATGGAAATCCATCACCATAATAAATCACAAATTTGGCTGCCAGATGGCAATTTTTGGCAGCTCTAATCCCTGATCTACAATTGTGAAGTGTAAACCCACAATGCGATGAATGTGAAAGCTTTCATTTGTTCTTGCACTGGTATTATTGTTCCTTACCTGTCGCCATTTCTCAGGTTCTTGAATTGTAGTCCCACTAAACAAGCCAACAAAGGGCCCACTCTGCCACCTTTTACGAAGGGTTCGGAGATTGCCCCCACCCACACGTCGATATTTTCTGGCGTTCTATACAACCTGATGAGCTCATCTGCTAACGTCCAATTCTGGAGAATTCGCCTGAGACCACCCCTACCCCTAGGTGTTGGAAGGCCACAGAATCTCCGCCACTCATTGTAACCTGTGAATACAAAGAAAGTTAAATGTAAAGTACAAAAGTCAACATTTTTTTCCTTCTTTTCATTCCTGGGATGGGGGCATCTCTGTCTGAGCCAACAGTTATTGTCCATTCTCAGTTACCCTAGAGAGGCTGGTGGTGAGCTGTCTATTGAACAGATGCAGTCCATTTTGAGTGGGTAGAACCATAATACCATTAAGGAGCGAGTTCCAGGATTTTGACCCAACCCATCCTATCAGAAGGATGTTGTGAAACTTGAAAGGGTTCAGAAAAGATTTACAAGGATGTTGCAACGGTTGGAGGATTTGAGCTATAGGGAGAGGCTGAATAGGCTGGGGCTGTTTTCCCTGGAGCATCGAAGGCTGAGGGGTGATCTCATAGAGGTTTATAAAATTATGAGGGGCATGGATAAGGTAAATGGACAAAGTTTTTTTCCCTGGGGTCGGGGAGTCCAAAACTAGAGGGCAAAGGTTTAAAGTGAGAGGGGAAAGGTATAAAAGGGACCTAAGGGGCAGAGAGTGGTGCATGTATGGAATGAGCTGACAGAGGAAGTGGTGGAGGCTGGTATAATTGCAACATTTAAAAGGCATTTGGATGGATATATGAATAGGAAGAGTTTGGAGGGATATGGGGCGGGTGCTGGCAGATGGGACTAGATTAGGTTGGGATATCTGGTTGGCATGGATGAGTTGGACCAAAGGGTCTGTTTCCGCGCTGTACATCTCTCTGACTCCATGACTCTAAAACTGAAGTGGTGATGTGTTTCAAAGTCAGGACAGTTATGCCAGAAAAAAAAAATACACAACAAACTTTGGTTTATGGGTGCACAATGCCTGAGGTTTGAATGATCTGCTGCTAGTGCTCTGTCAATGCCTTTCTGAAACGAAGTGAGCAAAGTGTCATTGAAAGTAAAAACTTGTTACTTGTGTCTCACCATAACCAGAAAGAGATGTGTGTATTTGAAATGTTTCTACTTAGTGTCTGTCTATTATGGTAATTTCTGAAGATAAGTATCAACAATACTGCAGCAAGAAAATGGCCTGAATGTGTATACACATAAATAATTATTGTAGAAAAGTGGCATTGTGCTAACATTATACCATTGACCAAGGAAGACTGCCAGCAAGGTAAAAGCATATTACAAAGATCATATTGAACCCAGCTTCGGAGGTTATATTGTACAAAGGCTCACTTATACTGGGCTTCTCTTAGAAATGGATCACGGTCAAAATAAGGTGAGAAATGCAAATGAAAGAGGATTAGACATGGTCAAATGTACAAGACTACTTAAAAGAGATAACCAAACAAAATGAAAATGAGAAAGGAAAGAAAAGGTAGAAGAGAAGAAAAATATTTTGATGAATTTTACACAGCATTGAGGGATAAATGTTGACTGAAATTTTTAATGAGGGGATAGATGTTAAAAAAATGGGCGGCACGGTGGCACAGTGGTTAGCACTGCTGCCTCACAGCGCCAGAGACCCGGGTTCAATTCCCGCCTCAGGCGACTGACTGTGTGGAGTTTGCACGTTCTCCCCGTGTCTGCGTGGGTTTCCTCCGGGTGCTCCGGTTTCCTCCCACAGTCCAAAGATGTGCGGGTCAGGTGAATTGGCCATGCTAAATTGCCCATAGCCTTAGGTAAGTGGTAAATGTAGCGGTATGGGTGGGTTGCGCTTCGGCGGGTCAGTGTGGACTTGTTGGGCCGAAGGGCCTGTTTCCACACTGTAAGTAATCTAATCTAATCTAAGTACTCAGCTGGCAAATGATGTGTGAATACAAGAGTTGCCAGTTCATACACCATGGGCTACCATATTCAATTTATGACTGATCCTTGGAAGTTCTTTTGACAAACAGCCACATTTTAAAGCACTCATTTTGCAATGCCATCAGCTGCTTCCTTCACTGGCACCCTCTGGAACATGTACTGGAAACAGACTGGAATTACTTAGTCCAGAGCCTGAAGTAATTACTCTGGTATGATGACACAATCTATAATAGTTCATCTGCAGAGAACAATGGACTAACAAGTGGCAAGGGACTCTTGTACCACCCAAGTACGAGGCAATGACTGTTTCCAAAAGACAGGAATTTAGTTATCTCCCCATGACATTCAATCACATTATGATCGCCTAACAGTCAGCAACTTCGTGGGAGATTACTATTGACCAGAAACTGAATGATGCCAGCCAGGTAAATACTGTCATTAATAGCAAATCAGGGGCTGACATTTCTGAGGCAAGTACCTCACTTCTAACTCCCCAGCGCTTGTCAACCACGTACATAAGGCACAAATCACAAGTGTGATGAAATACTTTCTACAGGCCTGGATGAGTGCCGCTCCGGCAACAATACTCTAGGAGATGAATACAATACAGAACAACTAATCCACTTGATAAGCTCTTTGAAACATTTGTGCTCTCTGTAAACAGCACATATGGACAGCAATATGTATCATACACAAGATGGAATATATTAACTAAGTTGGCCCCCTTCACCAGCAGTTTCCAAATCTATAATCTATATTACCTGTAAGGACAAGAAAATACAGGAAGGAATTCAAACAATCAAAGGTATTATTGTCCCCGAGAATGGAACATTGAAGCAATCTCTAATGATTAAGGACTGCACTCAGACTGGAGGGTTCATCTGAACCTTCACAAAATGTGTAGGATTGGTATATAATCCTGGATTTGGCCTTGGAAAAGCGGCAGAAAGTCCACCAACAGAGATGTTTCACCCAAGAGGAATGATGTCCAGGTGCTGGTGTTGGACTGAGGTGGACAAGGTCAGAAGTCACATGACACCAGGTTATAGGTCCAACAGGTGTATTTGAAATCACAAGCTTTTGGAACATGGTCCTTTGTCAAGTGAAGTGTCTTCACCTGATGAAGGTGCAGCGCTCCAAAAGCATGTGATTTCAAATAAACCTGTTGGACTATAACCTGGTGTCGTGTAACTTCTGATCTTCTGCAGAGGAAGACTGACATAGAGAGATAAAGAAAACCTTGCAGGCTTCACCAACCCATCCAAGTTCAAATATGAGAGGTAGATCTGGTGGGTCTTGAGACAACCAGAGAAGATATTGTAACTAAATGTTGACTGGCTCGCTTCCTTGAACGATAAAAGTTGTGACTGTTTTACTGGTTGTTCAACTTCTGTTTGTTTGTTGGCCTTGATGCTGCAAGATAGCTGGATAAATATGTTTAAGTGACATATAGATCAATGTGTTTGGATGTAGTGTTTTTCCACAGACTAGATTGCTCTCCGCTAACCTGCACTGGACACCAATATTCGCATCTACCTTTCCACATCATTGTTGAGGGAAATCAGTTTATCTCGAGGAGTGTAACCAATATGTTCCTGCTGGCTTCTTGATAATGTGGCTCCAGACACTGAAATTCTTGTATTACTTCACATTTTTACAAATTTGCATTTTGGAGTCTACCCAGTGTTTATTTTCCACTTACCTGGGAGCCCGTGATCTCGGGAACGCTGTAAATTCAAGGAACCCAGGTCCATGCCTAACTCGGTGGTTAGTTCAAACAGTCTCTCCCGCAATTCGTCGTGCATCATCCGACCTTGTACCTGCAATTTAGCTGGACTACCCACCAATCCTCGCATGAGGGGATCAAGTCCACCTAGTACCAGACAGCAAACAGTCAAACAGAACGTCTTAATCCATTTCCTAGTTCTAATCCTACTTTTTAATGTGCAATTGAGCATCAGTATTTAAAAGCATAAGAAATAGGAGCAGCCTCTTTAAACGGTTCAGTTAGTTCTATTATTCAATGATTAGGAGATGCCGGTGCTGGATTGGGGTTACAAAGTTAAAAATCACACAACAGCAGGTTATAGTCCAACAGGTTTAATTGAAAGCACTAGCTTTCAGAGAACTGCTCCTTCATCAGGTGGTTAATCAATCGTGATCCTGGGAACGCTGCGTATTCAGGGAACCCCAGGTCCATGCCCATGGTGGTTCATCAACCACCTGATGAAGAAGCGACGCTCTGATAGCTAGTGCTTCCAATTAAACCTGTTGGATTATAACCTGATGTTGTGTGATTTTTAACTATTCTTCAATGTAATCATGGCTGTCTTTTCGTATGAGTTCCATCTTCCTATACTAGCCCCATATTCTTTTGTTCACTGGCATTAGGCCAATTGATTTAAGATTTTCAAGGCCTCCAATATGGAGTCAGTAAATCTGGGGGTCTCAAGCCTGTTCCTACCTTTGCTGCCTTTAACCTTACAGTATAGGCAATTAATAGAAGCTTTGTATGTGAATGCAGCTCTTTGCTGAGCCCTTTTGTAATATTCAATCAACCAACAGTATAGCTCATGCCTATTTTGTTGTTCTATTCATTTAAATGAGGAGGCAGCACAAAGGTTACTTGCTGTTTGCCCTACAGGACTGAGCATAAACAGACCAGAGAAGCACACCAGCTATACAAAGGGACAGTGGTCAGTATCTCTTTCTCAGGTTTGAGGCAGTGCTTCAGCAAAGCAAGCTGGAAGAACAGCACCTCATTTCTGCTTGGGGTCTCTGTTGCCCTCTGGGCTCGATATTGAGCTTGAGCTCTCCAATGTCCTTACCCTGAACCCCACACCAGGCCTTGTTATCACATATTCTGCTAATATGCACAATCCATTGTTAGTCACTAACTGTCTCCATGAATAGCTATTCACCCTCCTAGCCAGATTGTTATTCACTCCTTCGTCTGTCCAATTATTCTCTCTCTTTGGGCTCTATCCCCACCTATCCTTTACTCCTTACCCCCTCCCCACCCCCTCCTCTGCATATATCCTGACATTTACCTCGCTGCCATCAGAATGGTTACTGGACCTGGAACATTAACCCTGATTTCTCACCCCAGATGCTATCAGACCTGCTGCGCTTTTCTGGCAATTTCTGTTTTGTTTCATTTTTTACTCTACCTTCCCATCTTCCAGAGCTCTGGACATAAACATTAACTGTTGGAGGTGCTGATTTTTCCAGGATTAAACTAATCCACTTACAGCTAGAAACTAGTTATAGTGTAATCATGAGACTATTTGCCCATTACTGCAAATGAAAGCTGCTCTCAGCCTCACTGCAATCTCTCAGGATGAGATTGCTGTCATCATATTAAAGATTTTGCCTACCTTCCTTGATCAGTCTCCCAGGAGTGAAGAAAGCCTCGTGCAGTAAAACGTTTCCGAATTTAGGGTGTTCCTGGTAGTTTTCATCAAGGCGGAACACCAGTGGTTTAATCATGAGATGACCAAGACGTAAACATGCTGTTGAGAAAACATTGGCAATACCGGGATCGACAGACTCATTATAGCCTTCATAAGGTGGGAGAAATACTTTTGTTGCATTATCTCCAATTACCAGGGGAAGATATTCTTTGTAGGTTATTATCTGTAGCAGTGAGAAACATGAAATAGAAAAGTAATCATTATTATGGGATCTAAAAATAATAACCTGAAAAGAGATGAGTAAATGTTGGGCTCAAAAATGATCTGTTTGTCACTGGGTGTTATTGGTTATAGCTCTGGCATAGACAGAAGGATTAAGGTACTGGCACTTTTAAGGTTTGGGAGTGAGAGTGAGAGCAAATTGCCGTTTACCTGAGACCTGTGCAGATACTGAAACTTCAGGAAGTAACAATCCGGTTTAGGAGATGCAATTTTTAAGTTCAGCCTTTTACCGCAACAAGGAGAACTCACAGAACACAATAGGCCATGTGATGCCTGAACAGGGACATTTCCTGTCTGACCTCACCTGGCAACCACTCTCAGTTTCAAGTTCCTCCCAGGTATCTTAGTCCCCAACTCCATTTATCTTTATGTTGAAATCTTTCACACAACAGGACTTGTTTGTCCTAGTATTCTTTAATATTAATTTTGAGTTTCCTGTTGTGATTTGCAACCTTATGCACAGTAAATAAGTTGCCTACATGGACCTTTGCCATAATTTTCATTAAACTCACCTTGACCTGTCTTCGTCCCCCAAAGAAAACACATTTTGCTTCCTTAAACTTTGGAAGATCACAAGGTAGATCTGGAATCCACTCAATTGTTCTCTCTGTGACTATTATCATCAATATCCAGTGGTTTCCAAGTAGTTATGGTCCTGATCTAATAGTTCGGACTAATGCTCTGGAGATTTGAGTTCATCCAATGACAGTAGATTATTTAATGTACTTAGTAAATAAATCTAAAAATATGTTTGATATCAGTAATGGTGACCTTGGATGGATTTACTGATGGCAATAGTAGTCTTGCCTGCTGATGGAAAACTGGTGGCAGTCCCAATTCGCTCTTCCTTTAGGAATGTTGAATTCATGAACTTAACATGGCATTAGTGGGTTTTCACTGGGATATTGGACCTGGGCTTGGAAAACACTACTAGCCTAGAGCTCCCAGTCAATTAGAGATCAATATCATGTCATTGTTGCTAATACCACCAGGAACAGGGCCAGTTGCCAATCAATGCCCAGGATCAATTATTGAACCCACACCAAAGGTGAGGGCTAAAAGTGGGCTGACAGATAATGAGATAAGGAAAAGGGGGCAGAGGAGTTGTAAGTGAGAATAGAAGACTTGTCTTCAGGAAACAACTCTTTCAGTGATGTTAGGTCCCCTGGAAGGGCCTGAAATGCCACTGAAGGAGAACACATATGGTTTCTCCACCCCCTTATCACCTCCAAAAAACTGTAGGCAAGCATGTACGTATGAGACAGCAGTGCTACTTAAACTTAATTCTTGAGGCAGCAGGAAATTCTGTCGGCCTCATGATAATTGGTGCCAATAGCATCATTTATGAGCCTAATTGATAACCCACCATGATTAAGCAAAGTTCATTCATGGGTCTAGTTTGTCAGGCATCTTAAATGTGGGAGATGTGGGAGATTGACATACAATCCATTCTTTGAATTGGTGGACCCTAAACCTAACCTTAAACCTTAACCCTAACCCTATCACAGACTTCATTAAATCCTACCTAAGAGTGTTCCCCTGGGAAAATGAGATGTTGCATGCATGCATGCCAGAACTGGTCAGGGTGAAAGGGTTACTTTTCAAAATCTGATGATACTGCAAACTTATACATTTTTAAAATACATTTCCACAACTTGCTGTGATGGGATTTGGAATTTAGTACGTGAGTTGAATTACCGTGACATTACCAGTGACACTTTCTCTGTACCTGCTGAAAAGCTCCCAGGATTTTTCTCGCTTCCTGGTAGGTTGTATCTCCGCTCCAGTGAGGATTCAGCTTCTTCAACTCTCTCGCTAAACGATTGTGTTCCCGGAGAAATAATGTGTGCATAGCTGTCAACCCCAGTTGCTCATTGACACGTACATCCCCTGTGAACAGGATCAGTGTTGGGCTCACCATTGTCTTGTTAATGATAGAGACAGAAGCATAAAGAGATATCCAACAGAGTAGATCCCCGAGTATGGATTAGATGAAGCAGTATGAGCAGGAGAACAAGGGGTTGAAGGAAGCATGAGAATGAGCCTTAGAGAGCATTCTCACAACTGGATAGTGCTACCCCTTCTATATAGCAACAATGAATCATCCTTAGCAAAGCTTAAAGTGGAACTCCACATCTGTTTTTAACAACTGTGGCCCAACACAAAACATGACTGCACTTCTTGATGAGAAATTTTCTCTTCCCAGTTTTCAAAAATGTAGCTGTCTTCTGTCTTTTCACTCTCTTACCATCTATCATCTTAGCTAACAGGATCTTTCCTCTCATTCATTTCACTTTTCATGTGCAACAAACCAGGTTTTACCTCTGTTTTTTGTCCTACTCAAGATAATCCATTGGTCTCCTTCTGGACATCAACAGTCCGTATCTGTCCTTCTGATTTTTAAGGTGAAAGTGAGCACTGCAGATGCTGGAGTTCAGAGTTGGGGGTGCAGTGCTGGAAAAGCACAGCAGGTCAGACAGCATCCGAGGAGCAGGAGAATCGACGTTTCGGGCGAAAGCCCTTCATCAGGAATGAAGCTGTGAGCCGAGGAGGTGCATCTCATCCACTTCCTGCACCTCCTCCCTTGAACCCCACCCCTCCAACCGTAACAACGACAGAAACTCCCGGTCCTCACCTTCCACCCCACCAACCTCCGTATACATTGCATCATCCTCCACCATTTCTGCCACCTACAAACAGACCTCACCACCAGAGATATATTTCCCTCCCCACCCCTACCTGGTTTCGTAAAGGCCTTTTCCTCCATGACTCCCTCGTCAGGTCCACACCCCCCAACAACCCACCCTCCCCACCGCCACCTTCCCCCGCCACCACAGGAATTGCAAAACCTGTACCCACACCTCCCCCCTCACCTCCATCCAAGGTCCTAAAGGAGCCTTCCACATCCATCAAAGTTTCACCTGTGCTTCCACACATGACATTCACTGTATCTGTTGCACCCGGTGCAGTCTCCTCTACATTGGGGAAACAGGACACCTACTTGCAGAACGCTTCAGAGAATACCTCTGAGACACTTGCAACAACCAACCTCACTGCCTCATGGCCGAACATTTCAAATCCCCCTCCCACTCCGCCGAGGACATGCAGGTCCTGGGCCTGGAGAAAGAATGCCTCAGGACCCTCCAACTCCATGGCATCAATGTGGGTTTCACCAGCTTCCTCATTTCCCCTCCCACCCTCCTTATGGCTGTTCCAACCTTCCAACTCAGCACTGCCCTCATGACCATGTCCATCTTCCTTTCCACCTATCGGCTCCACCCTCCTCTCTGAGCTATCACCTTTACCCCCACCTCCATCTACCTATCGCACTCTCAGCTACCTTCCCCCACAGCCCCACCCCGTCCCATTTATCTCACCACCCCCTTGGCCCAAAGCCTCATTCCTGATGATGGGATTTTGCCCGAAACATCGATTTTCCTGCTCTTTGGATGCTGCCTGACCTGCTGCGCTTTTCCAGCACCATACTCTCGACATCTGATTTATAAGCCAATCCTGCATTTCCTTTTAAATCTCATTAGGATACTTCAGCTGTTATTTCTCCCTGACACATATTAATATTGAGTCCATAAACAATGAACCATGTATTAGAGATGCTACTAAGATGTGTGGTTCTGAGAATTAGGGGGGGAAGAAATTAATTTATTATTCCCAGTTTTTAGGTGCAGAAAGGGGCTTGGGGCTTTAAACAGTCATAAACACATTTCCCAGTAACTTCTGTAACATTCAACTGCAAGCAAAATAACTGCAGATTCTGGAAATCTGAAATGAAAACAGAAAGTGCTGGCCTAACTAAGTACTGCTGTTAGCATTACCCATTTTCAACCTCAATGGTTTGTTGATCTGCCTAACTTGCCCATGACTACTAGGAGAAAAGGCAGCACAGGGCTGCACAGTAGTTTTAGATTTCTACACGGACTCTGGACATACTGCAGAAGCAGGCAAAAGCTGTATTATACAGAGACTGGCAGAACCACTTACAATTCTGGGAACATCAGCCCAGAATTTGGTGCTTTTATCTGTACGTTTGTCAATATGGCCACTGATGTTCTTCCAACTCAGACCGTGCACACACCCACCAAATTGCAAGGTCTGGTGTACAGTTCTTGCTGTTCAACCAAATTCTTACAACAATATTGCCTCACACCTTTCTAAGTAAATTCCTACAATGTGTGTTAAACCATTGTAAGGCTGTGTATATGGAAGGAATATCCCATTTGAAGGTAGCATGGGACAGGATTTCCTGCTACTCACCAGCTAGAAAACATGGAGTTGAATTTTCACTTGTGAAACAACTTTCCGCCATATTTCCACAAAGATTGCTTGAAATGGTGTTAAATGGTAAATATTCTCGTCCATTGTCAGAGAATTCCTCATTGACAGCTAATAGGCCAAGTTCATTAGTGAGGTTTCTGAGTTTGTAGGCCACACAGTCTGTGCTGCCATAGACTTCACTCACATCAATGAAAGATGTAAGTACGTTGATCTGCTGACGAGTGTTGACATCTCCAAATAATGCACCCAGCTTACCAGTGCCACACGCAGGAGCTGACCGGAAAAATGGCAAGCATGTGTCAGTATCTGTGATCCTGGTATCATTTTCAGGGATCTGTTAGGCAAGATGCAGAGTACTTTCAGAAACAGTTAACCACAAACTGTTCTATAAACATTAATAAGAGGAATAGAAAGGAGCTTCGGGTTGAGCAGATTAGTGATATTGCAGCTAGTTAGGCAGTGAAATCATTTAGCTGTAGAACACAGAGAATGAATGAAGTTTCTGTCTGGAGTTACAGGGTAAAAATTTTGGCCACGCAGCAACAATTCCTCTCCTGCTAAAGTTTAGTATGGTATAGTATGGTACAAACTGGAGATATCGGCCATCAGAATAGTAAAGGCTAAAGGAATAGACCCGGAATTTTGCACTCCTGAAGAAGTGGGGTATAAAATCTGCCATGTCTATTACTCCCATAGTGCTACTGGCATTTTGCTGTGGATGGATGGATAACGGGATTGATAGTGAACAGCTTGTGCTTCCTTGGGACCTTTGGGGTCCCTAAGTAGCCAAATATTGATTAATTGAAAGCCTTTCTCTGTTGGCACATGAGCACTCAGTCACATCCAGCCATGCTACATAGCCTTCCAGTGAACTTGAATGAAGGGGAGGGAGGGGTCCCTTCTATCAGCTGCCCTATACTGCACAGAGGGACATCCTTCTGGCACAGCCATGGCTCCTCAAGCGCCCAACTCCTGCAATCATGATCACCAGCATACCCAACATTACCTTTCTTATTGAATTTGTTGAGTCCTACCCTATCTATGATATTCTATTCAGGGATTGGCTGCACTCCCATCAGTCAACACCATTCTTAGTGTCGCTGCAAGGACTGAAGAACTATTGCCCCTTTGATTTTGGTGGGAGAGGTTTTCTGTGGGAGGTATCTGTTGAACTTAACAATGTGCAAAAATAGATTTGATGAAGTGGAGACAACAACTTGAGGAAATTAATTCCCTGCACAATGTAAAATTCAGTTATGTTTACCAAGGCTGGTAGAGCCAGGGGCAACCCCAGACATTCACTTCAGGAAAGGATGGTGGGAAACATACCACTGCCATGTAAAATCTCAGCCTTGAAGTGCAGTGTATTCCTGTGTTGGATCCTCTGCCCATGCAAATAAGGGATCAAAATATTTTCCGCTGCAAATTTCATCTGCCAGGAGCTAGTTGTCCACAGGAAACTGAGCCGACAAGTAATCTATTAACTTGTTAGTTATGTTGACCTTCGATCCAATAGGGTACCATCAAACATTAATTACAGCCAATCGATTTTCATTGATTTCTACAGCTCTCACCTTCAACTGGACTCTGATTCAATTGGAAGAAAGTGAGGACTGCAGATGCTGGAGATCAGAGTCAAAAGGTGTGGTGCTGGAAAAGCACAGCCAGTCAGGCAGCATCCGAGGAGCAGGAGAGTCGACATTTCGACCAAAAGCCCTCCATAAGCTTTTCAAACACCATACTTCTTGACTCTGATTCAATTGGAACCCCATCAGCTAACTCAGATGGATAAGAAAGAATCAATGGCCATTTTTTAAAGCGAGAACTAGTGAGTTTCTTAGTGTTCTGGGAGATGTCTATAAATTAGGACTCTCCTCTTTAATTGCTTCAGAGAAATTTTAGCCCATTACATACATGTCTTGAAAAACATAATTTGCCAAATTATTATCATCAGATAATTTGGCTATGGGTGAATTTTGTGTTTGTTGGATGATTTTGTCCAAGAGTACTTGGATAGATTATTGATCCAGGATTTCTTTCATTCTATTCAGGAAATCAGAGTGAAGACTCAAAACACTATTTCAGAATGAAGGTGAACAGAGCTCTTACCCGTATTGGGAAGCAGGGATTTCTTTGAATACAGGTTCTTTCACAGTCAATGCCGTCACTGAAGGTCCGGATGCTGGGAGAATGAGGGCTTAAGCTCAAATCATGATCAAGCCACTGACCCCACTGCATTAGCATGTGAGAGTTGTCTAGATCCATGACCACGGCATCATTGGGTGTTCTCAGGATTACATTTGACACTAGGCGAGGCTGGATGAGAAATAGAATACCTTCATTACAAGAAAACAATACAAAGGTTAATCTATCATCACACCACCTTTTCGGCATGCTCAGCTGCTATTCTCTGTGCTGTGTTAGTAAATAAGGGACTACTATTGAAGGCTGGAACCTCATCACAGCAGCTCCAGAGGTAGTCAAAAGAAGATGGAAATGATCTTCGACTGTCTCACAGACAGACCATTTCACAATTGGTCTGCAGTGTGGTCTTTCCAAATGAAACTGCAAACCTGCAGCTGGTTTGGCACTACATTAGGGAACAGTATTTTGTTCTGTGCCTGTACTCTCTAGGAATTGGGTTAATTTGATGCAGGGATAAGTCATAAAGGAATGTTACAGGATAAAAAGAGGTAAATGACCTTCATCCTATCTGACTGGATTGGATTTATTGCTAAGTGAAAGGACACTGTACTAACACACCCATTGCCTGCTCCCAGTAAGGTGGCGTTCTGTACAGTTGACAGTAGGTTTTTCAGTGAACCAGATTTAATTCTGCCTGAAGTGTGCATAGTTACCAGTGGCAGAACAGATCTTAATATTCGTCTGTTTGGGGTCCAGCCCAGTGGAAGTGAACACCCATCTTCATAGCGAGCTGGGCGCCATCGGGTGAGTGCAATATGGGATGATCCCAGGCGAGGCTTCTTCCTGGAAATCAGGAAAACAAAACATTCATTTCTTTACACGCAGGACACCTGATCCAAACGAAGAGTTTGAGGGGAACTGGCACAAGTGGTATTGCGATAAGTAAAGGACTAACAGCAAGTGACTGCTGGAAGTTTTCTGCAGTAATTTCCTTTCATTTAACATGGTAATTAACAAAATGCCTTTAAGCAGGATTCATAAATGATTATTGTCCCTGATCTAAACAGCTCAGGGCTAGTTGCTATTTTGGGAAGAATTGCTCACCTCACTTGCTCTCCCTTTCCATTGCTTTCATTAAAAAGGGAAATCACTTTGGGTGGAGAACAGGGAACCAATCAGCAATTGGTCCTTTCAGCCATTTACCAAACTAATGCTCATGGCAATAACAAACATGAAGCTCGTTTAAATGTAACTGATGGCCTTTATCTGTAACATCAGCACATTTATTGGTGTTCAGAGCCATTAGTTTTAGAATATTAGAAAATGTCAACAGTCAAGTCAATCATCATTGAGGGCCTCAAGTTCAGTTCCAAAGTCCACACAATAATCCACACCAAAACTGAGAAGAAGTGGAGATGGGTTGAGACAATCCAAGAAATTGTCATAACTTAATTCCAAAATGGATTTTATAATTGGGGAAAGAGTAAAAAGACTTCATCATTTTGAATCCAGGCTGATTTCACTGAAGTGTAAGTGTAATAAGGAAGAAGAGTTGGGTAGATGCTGAATTTGGAACTCTGACCAAACAAGAAGAAAGATTAAAAGAACCTTGAGTGTTGTATTGGTAAAATGAAAAGCAGCTGGAAAAATTATGAGCCCAGCAGAGGTTCAAAAGGTGCCTTGAGAGAAGGAACATTGACCAGTAGTGTGACAGCAGTTTACAAAGACCTAAGTTTTATGGAAGGTCAAGACTTAAGAAAGTTATTCTTGGCACAATCATGGAAGTTATGCTTTGTAAAGAAAACTTCAGAAATGGAAGAAATGTTGGACTTGTGTTTGAATGTGGAAAAATGCCAATAACTGAAGAACAATTAAAACAAATTCATCATAGATGGAAGTTATGAAAATTTTTGTTAGTTTTATTAGAAAGACAAAGAAGCTGCAGCCTGAAATCTCCAGGAGCAGGTGAATAAAGCAGGGAAAAATCTCCAAGCTGTGGAATTCCCCTTCCTGAATCTTCCTGTCTCTACCCCTTCTTATTTTCCATTTAAGATTCTCCTTAAAACTTAAATTCTTGAATAAGCTTTTGGTCATCCAGTTTCTAACTTTGCTTTCATAATGTTCCTGTGAAGGACCATGTGACGTTTCTGTACACATTGCCTTTAAGAGAATTCATCTTTAAAGATTCCATGAGCTGTTTGTGTACAAAATTGCAACCCTGCCTGACAATTTATCACCAAAATCAATTGTTCATCTATAATGTCTGCTTTTTAACTTACAATGTATTTTACTGCTTTAAATAAACAAGCCCATTGAGTTAATCAATCCCTGACAAGCCATTGATATTTAGACTATCATTAATTTTACATTTTTATGATATTAAACATCTAATATGAATTATTGGAGTACATTGTGAGTTGGTTTAAGTGCACTAGAATTTACTTAATTGTTTTTTGAGTCTCATTCAAAGTACATTGACTGTGGAATCTGCCACAGAATGAATTGATTTAAGAGCTACACCCATATTCATTTATTGACATTTTAAAAATTAATTCTTCAATTATTTAGGAACTTGGGCTTTTTGTAAAGGACCCATCCTAACTTCTTTGAGGTCCTTTGACATTATTTAAGACCAAGGCCAAATCTCACTACATCAGGAATTCTGAATGAATCATTCCATGAAAATGCACAGAAACATTGTCTTTAGAGAAGTGTGTATCTGTCCTTTCCTCACTGGGATCTTGAAAAGAATTGGCTGTGTTATTTTATAGACTCAGCTTATAGCTTGATTATAATAAACATTACAATGAAAACGGATATAGTCAAGTTTTACAATTGGTAGTTGATTGCTGAAATAGAAAAAATAGACAGCTGTCAATAACCTGTTGTTGCACACAGAGGTGAAGGTCCTGTATCTGTCTTCAAAACAGCCGGTTTCACATTTTGGGGGCTGACGTATGATTAGACAGCCTGTGACACGTGCAATGGCATCCAGGTCATCTGCCCTTAATAAATCTGCAGGAAACACACAATCATTACCCAGTCTGATCTCTGAGTTATTCACACACAAATTACACTCGTTGGACAATATTCTGACTTTTTGATGCAGCAAAGGCAGATACAGGTACAGTTAACAAATTCTTGAACCAATTGTCTTGCTACTGATAATAACCATCACGTCCAGACCTGGTAATATACCCACGCTGATGTTCCATACATCAGATTTCCTGATTATGGGCTTCATGCTGTGGAGGAGCCAGTATTGGACTGAGGTGGACAAAGTTAAAAATCTCACAATACCTGGCTTCAGCAACAACATGGTGATGTTTCAAAGTTAAGTGTATAGCTGGTTTACCTAAGTACCTCACTTCCATGAATTTTTAATTAGACACCAACCCAGCATCTCAATTACTTCTTCTTTCATAGTGATATTGGCATAAATTTTGTTTTAAAGGTAGATGCATACAACTCAATCATGCATTCTAACTAGCTGTAAATTCTGTCTTTACCTCATATTATTATCTCAGTGTTCATTGAAGAGTTTGGGGTAGTTTTTTTTTGTTGGCTACCAATCTCTCCTCATTCTAACTCTTTGCTTCTGTGATTTCCTTTTGCCATTTGCACATTTTTCCATTTCATTTCACTCTATCTTTCACTTTCTGTTAAGTTTTGCTTTGCTTGTTCTAGCTCAGTTGGCTGGACAACAGGAGTGCAATGTAGTGTGAAATGAACAGTATGGGTTCAATTCCCACACTGGATGAGATTACTTTGAAAGATTTTCCTTCTCAACTTTTCCTCTTGCCTGAAATGTGGTGATCCTCACCACCAGTCATCTCTCTCCAGTGAGAAATCAACGCTATGGTCTAGTTCTTTGTTCTGTTTCCTCTACCCTCGGTTTTTGGAACTGTTAGAGGTTACGACCTCTGACTGTCCACTATTCTTCTATCCCCTTGGATGGGAGACCCTCCCCAGCTCCCAAACAGGAGATGTTTATGAGAGTACAGCCTCTCACATTGGTCAACAGCTAGAGCTGGTACCCAATAAATCCACCCTGATCCTGCTCCTGCTGAAAGGATGGGACAGACTGACTGCAGAGCATTGGGGCAGGTATCTGATGCAAGAAGCAAGTCTTGAACTGAGCAATCCAGTAAAATGCAGGGTAAGCTGCTGAAATTCAGACAGGATATTGCCTCTTGGTTTACTGAATTCAATCACCAGCGCTGTTCCGCCTTGGCTCACACTCACCCTGACCCCTGCCTGCACCATCCTCCTGCAAACCCGGCTTTTCTGAATCATCCTCACATAGCTCAGTTTGTTATGGATTTGTAAAATCACAGGGATTTCTAAAACCAACCCATCATTCACTGGGAATGTTAGAAGGAGGAGACTGTATCTGCTCCAGGTCCCAGTCCCTTGTTCTCGAACTGACCTGTTGTATTCATTGAGCGTTTGTGGATTCGATGGACATGCTGCTGAATGAGGCGCAATGTGTTTTCCATGTACTCTGCTGACCGCACAACAACCCTGGTTTCTGCCACTGGGATTTTGAAGAAACGCAGGAGGTCAGCAGACTTCAAGGATCTTTTGCTTAGCCGCTGTTTATGGCTGGAAAATAATAGACACAGATCAGACAGAGATAATGAGGAATTCAGATCCTGACTGAAGTACTATAAGAATTAGAAATGCAAGCTAGTTGTCTGTACACAGCAATTGGAGTTTACTTGCTGTTATACAGGACTTTAGTGAATTCACACCTGGCTAACTGGTTGTAATTTTGGTCTCCTTACCAAGAAAAGATGTATTTGCCTTGGAATGATTGCAGCAAACATTCAATAGATTGATTCTCTGGATAAAAGGTCTGCCCTAAAACATGAAGTTGAGTGCATATTCATATACTCTGGAGTAGAGAGGTATGAAATGTGATTGCTTCAAAACGTATAAAACTCTTCATGGGTCTGACAGACTAAATGCTGAGAATTTTTTTTAACTGTTGCAGAGCAGAGAACTAGGTATCAATGTCTCAGAATAAGGGGTGAACCATTTCGGAATGAGATGTCTTTTCTCAGCAAATTGTGAATCTTTGAGATTCTCTACTCTGGAGACAGTGGATGCTCAGTTGTTGAGACATTTAAGACAGCAACCTGCAGAGTTTTAGACATGGGTAATCATGGAATATGGAGAAGCACTTGAAAGTGGATTAGATTTGGAAGTTCAGATTAGTGAATTGTAACGTAGACTTGAAGAAGCATATGGCCTCTCTGGAATCTAAAAACTTCCCAACACCAGGCATGCAAGAAGAAGTACATGCCTATAATTCCTCTATTGCACTACCATGATGAACAGAGTTTATGTTCATAAATAGGACTGATGAATAAAGAAATAGCAATGCTTTCTGATCAAGGCAGAATGATCTCTCCAACCAATTCCAGTTTGTACAGAATACTACGATGGTAGCAGAGCAACTTCCCGATTTACTGAATAATTAATCAATTATTATTCTGGCTGGGAATAGTGGTGTCATCATACACAGCCATAAATACTTAAAGAACTTTATTCTTTGAGTGAAGTTGGGATAGGTTGAACTGTAACTGAGCAAGTGTCCCTCATAATGCAGAGACTCATGTACCATTAACATAGAATGAGAGTCTGCCTCGGAGGTCAGTATGCCCAATTTATAGTGTTCTTGTGATAAATAAATTAATGTTTATTGCTGGAAAGTCAGCAATGTTGAAAATGAATCTTTCTGATTTCCTTATCTCATGGAGCATCATTCGATGCCAAAAAATAATCACCTCAGCAAACCTTCTTTACCATGTAAATTGTTTTCAGAACACTTCCCTATCAAGCCAAACTTAATTCTCTGGCCAATATGGGCCAATTCACAAAATTGACCTTTAATGAGTGTTAGCAGATTATTCAACAGTGCAGGCATTTTTTACAGGCCTTTTCATACCAAATATCTTCAATATTCTCAATATTCCGGTAGCTACCAGAAATGGAAATCCTAGCTGGTTAATGACTACCTGAGTTAGAGTCATTGTGTTGTTTGTATTTCCTGTATTGTAATGTCAACAGTTGTGCTGGGGCCTTCCTGCTCAGGACCCTTTCATGATTCAGGTAAACAACCTTTGGAGTTCATTCTCTGCAAATGTCCCTAATCCGTGACAGTATTCCTTTAAATCTTTAATGTCAATATAGAGAGAAGGACATTAACTATACACCACACCCGATCTTTGAACAAACTAGCAGAAAACAAAAAGTGTTCTCATCATGAACATGATAGCTCTTATTCCATGCAACTTCAACGAGTTGAGCTTTCCATGGAGAAGCCAACATGACACTGTTACAGAATCAAAGAACCTACATAATTCGGGTCTCCTTGTATGCTTTGTCCACCTGTTCAATGGCTTCACGTAAAGCTGTTTGTACAAATGGGCTGCCCAGGAATACGCCATCACCTACAATAGAAACAACAACTTTCAGTCAGACATGCTGAGAAAGGCCAAAGGCGGCTTTAATCTGAAATTTATTTCAAAAAGAGAGTGATAAAGCAAATGGAACCAAGTAATAGAGGCCTGTGACCAGCAGTGTGCCATAAGGATTGGTGCTGGGTCCACTGCTTTTTGTCATTTATATAAATGATTGGATGTGAACATAGGAGGCATAGTTAGTAAGTTCGCAGATATCAGCAAAGAAGGTTGTCTCAGAGTACAACGGGATCTTGATCAGATGGGTCAATGGACTGAGGAGTGACAGATGGAGTTTAATTTAGATAAATGCGAGGTGCTGCATTTTGGAAAAGCAAATCTTAGCAGGACTTATACATTTAATGGTAAAGTCCTGGGGAGTGTTGCTGAACAAAGAGACCTTGGAGTGCAGGTTCATAGTTCCTTGAATGTAGAGTCACAGGTAAATATTGGTCAGAGCATAGATTATGGAAGTTGGGAGGTCATGTTGCAGCTGTACAGAACATTGGTTAGGCCACTGTTGGAATATTGTGTTCAATTCTGATCTCTGTCCTATTGGAAGGATGCTGTGAAACTTGAAAGGGTTCAGAAAATATTTACAAGGATATTGCCAGGGTTGGAGGGTTTGAGTTGTAGGGAAAGGCTGAATATGCTGGGGCTGTTTTCCCCAGAACGTCGGAGGCTGAGGGGTGACCTTATTGAGGTTTATAAAATCATTAGGGGCATGAATAGGATAAATAGACAAGGTCTTTTCCCTGGAGTGGGGGAGTCCAGAACTAGAGGGCATAGGTTTAGGGTGAGAGGGGCAAGATTTAAAAGGGACCTAAGGGGCAACAGAAGGTGGTGCGTGTATGGAATGAGCTGCCAGAGGAAGTGGTGGAGGCTGGTAAAATTACAGCATTTAAAAAACATCTGGATGGATATATGAATAGGAAAGTTTAGAGGGATATGAGCCAAGTGCTGGCAAATGGGACTAGATTAGGTTAGGATATCTTGTCAGCATGGATGAGTTGGATTGAAGAATCTGTTTCTGTGGTGTACATCTCTATGACTCTAGATGCATTAACATTTTCTGGAGTGAGAAACAAGGTGGATTGAGCAAAAAGGTCAGTACGTGAAGCCACCTATAATATTGCTAAGCAGCTGACTTTTACTGTTCTCAAATATTATTACATTTTCCTAATATACACTTGGACGGAAAATGAGAAAAAGTAGCTTGTAGACGAATACATCACTTAAAATGGTATAGTATTTCTTACTCTTTACAGGCAGAGAGACAGGAGAGACTGAGACAATTAATCAAGATGAAAAATAAGGTTTCTAAAGACTGAGCTACATCCATCAACAGTATTCTTAACTTCATGCACCCTCCAAAAGAATTGCAATTCACTCAAACTGAAGTATTTCTTCCAGGGTAACTGTTATAATTTGCACAACTGAAAAAAAAAACTTTTCAAAGACAGAATGGTTCCGAGGAAGAGTCAACAAACTTGAAAAGTTCCTTTCTTCCAACAGATGCTGCTAGATCTACTGAGTTTCTCCTGCAATTTCTGATTTTGTTTCAGATGTTCACCATCTGCAGTCCTTTGTTTTGAAAAAGCTTTACTTTGTCTAACTTTAATACAAGGAACTTGCAGGAGGAGATCAGCCATTTTAATGACATCGAGCTCCACAAGACCCTGCTACTCATTTACCAACACTGTTATGGCGTCTTAACCATGTCAGTCTGGTCAAAGACACCCATTTTGTCGGAAGTTGCCTTTTGCAAAAGTAGTGATACTGGGTAAAACAACAACTGCTAATTAAAATGTGAAAATGGGAGTGGACATGTGTTATTCCTCAGCGTAAGGCCTACACTGAGAAACCGAGCAACTCAAATATCAGGGACCCATGAGCAGGCTATCAGTTCTTCAGTTAAATGTAAGAAGTCTTCCAGTTTAGGAATAAATAGCATTCTTTCTCTTTTTTTATCTGGTTCCATTGGGTTAATATGATTTTTGAAACTCTCCTTAACTTCCTGACAGCCTGGTCAGCTGCTGCCTAACTAAACAAACAAATTGGAAGATGTTGCTTGGAAGCAATCAGGAACAAAAAGGTTTGGATCAGTGTTGACTTTGACTGGTGCAGGCAGTACTGTTCTCTAATTTATAAATGACATTAAAGCCTTCAGTCAGCAGATGATAGTTTTCCCCATCAGCCTCCAGTGAAGACATAGCCTTCACAAAATAGACTGGCTCATCTGAGATTTCAGACTAGGATGATCAAATCCAGTAAAGGGGAGGTGATGGCCTAGTGGTATTATGACCGGAATATTAATCCCAAGACCCTGACAATGTGCTGAGGGCCTGAATTGGAATCCTGCTTTGGCAGAAAATGGAATTTGGATTCAACAAATATCTGTAATTAGGAGTCTAATGGTGATCATAAAATAGATGTCAGGGGGAAAAAAAACAGTTGTTCACTAGTGTCCTTTAATGCCTTCCTTGACTGGTGTGGGCTACAGACTCACAGTAATGTCGTTGACCTTAAGTTGCCCTCAGGGCCTTTAGAGTGTTTGGTAATAAATGCCGGTTCTGGCCTTTCGCATTGACACCCTGAGAATGAATAAGAAAAAATGCTTCCAGGTTCTCACCACTTAATGAAATGCAGGACAAAAATAGCAGCATTCTCTTTGAGCAATTCCAGTGGTGTTACCAGGAGAAAGGTTGTGGCAGTTAAATAGAAACAGCCTTACATTTCTTCACAATTTCTACTTTCCTGTCTGTAAGTTATTGCATCTCTCCACTCTAAATTATGGCTCCACCCACCTTTACTGGAAAATGCAGTTTCTCACCCACCTCCTTCAAAGATTCCAGTTCCCCTTCGCCCCATTGTACAGTTCAGATCCTCTCCTCCTCACTTCCAATTCTATCTGACCCCCTCTTTATGATCAATTATATCTTGTTCCATTATCAATTACAGTTCCCCCTTCAATTGCTCTCTCTCTCAGTGTTCAGCAAATAATTGAAACTGCCTACCCAGATGTATTTCTCCTACTGTAGTAATTAGATTAAATTCAATTAAAATTAACTTAGATTCTACTAATTGATCAGCACAAGGAATGTAAAATTTGAAGCCAATCACTATTGAAGCTAACAAACTAGTGAAATCAAGAATGTTGCATCAGTCAGTGTCCTGCTTTATCTGGCTGCCGACGAATTGTTTGTCAATATTTGAACTAATTAATTTCCTGGTAATCTATCTGGTGTAGTGTTAGAGGTTCTGACTGTTCTAATATTTGCATTGAATCATGGGAAATTTTATCTTCATTATTTTCATCATGACACACGATCCTAATGAACTTGTACAGAAACTTCAGGATAACTTCACCTTAACAAAACCGGTCCAGTCTCCATTACACCCAGAGTACTTTTTATCATTAGCCTCAGCTGAAACTCTCTGCCTATACTCATTGTTTGCAGCTTGTATTTATTTTAGAATTGATCTGATTTTTTTTTGCTGCAGATTTTAACATGATTCATTAACCAACCTAAGGATAAAGTCCAAAGAAATGTGATACTCGATTCAGTTTCTGTCTCCACAGATGTTGCCTGACCTGCTGGGTTTTTCCAAAACTGTTTATATTTGAAATTTTGAACAACTGCAATATTTTGCTTTTATCAACGCAATCAATTGACTTAAGGAAGATGTTTTTAACCAAAAAATAAATGATGAATCCATTTGAATGTTGGAGAGAGTCAGGTGAAATTCCCTCATTATTACCTAACATTAAATTCCTGCTTCGCTGTTCACACCTTTGTCCAAAACTCACTCAATGTCTGACTGTGAGCAATTTCCTTTGGCATATCCAGTTGAACAAGATTGTGCATTTGTTGAATATTGGCTATTAAGAAGTTCTTCTGTATCATTCTGTATCTGTAGAATAATTTTCTTATTCTATTTATCTTACTCTGTCTATAAACAACCTACAATGCTGGGACAGATAGTAAGGATGGAAGGAAGCACCAATGCACCATGCCATAAAAAGCCTGCCCTGTACCTCAATACAATTGGGGAGCCAGCCTCAGTATCATCTGGTCTGTGGTGAGGTCAGGCAGGTCTGGAGAGTCAGGCTCAATTGCTCCTTCTCTGCCAGGTTATATGAGAAAGATTTGAATTGCCAGTTTAGTCTCTTACCTGCACAAATTCCATCAATCTGAAGCAGAACAAATCCAGCAAGGAGGACACCGAAGGACCACAGAGAGGCCATTCTGAAAGAAGTGCATTACATGAGTCAGACATAGATTGAGAAGCCTTAAACAGTGATCATCAAAGTTCCAGAAGGCTATTATTATGGAATCTGATAGGAAGCATGAAAATACACAGCTCTGCACCAAATTAAGGTGATTGGTAAAATTCTTTGTGATTTCCATGTTGATTGGTAAAACAACCAGGGGGTGACGTAAGGAAGCCCTGTTTTATGCAGCGAGTAAGTTAGGATCTGAAAGGTACAATTTGAGACGATGTTGGAGGCATGTTCAGTTGCAGCTTTCAAATGGAAGTCAGAAAAGCAGCTGGAGACAAAATTGCATAAGGTTATAGGGAAGGAGCGGGGGAATAGGACTGGGTGAACTGGAAACAGTTGGCAAGGCCACGCTAATCCAAATGTCATCCTTTTCATGACTCTATGCAACTCTTTCATGCAACTCTTCTCTGACTCTATGACAATTAAATAACTGAACACATCAGATTTTGAAATAAGACTTGGGCCTGGCCAAACTTTTACCACAGTTTGTATTGTACTCTTACATTTTTTTTAACCATTCTGATTAAGGAGCATATTAACTCTGAGATTCCCCTTCCCCGTCAGCATAATCTGGCCGTGTTCATTCTCAGCCTCATCCCCAGTCTATTAAATGCTACAAGGCAAGAAGTTGCAAGATCTCTGGAAGTGGTATTCATGTTAGCATGATTTGAGAGGCAGATATACCTAAAACCAAGAGTCATATATTTGAACAGAACAAAAGAGCTAAATTAAAAAAAAATAAAACATGCAGTGAAGAAGCTATGGCTGAATGATAAGGATAAGAATGAATTCTACCTTTCTAAATAAGCAAGTTTAAACTGCTGAATGAAGTCTTAAATAAACAAATCAAAAAGGAAACATAGAGCAGAAGTAATTCCACAAATTCAGGAGGCAGTAAAAAAACACTTAGCCTGGATGATTACAAAGAGAGATAGAAAAAGTGATCAGAAAAGCAAAGTCAAACATCAATAAAAGTGCCAGAACAGAAACTAAACAGAGAATAAGGAATTATTTCTGTACCCCATCAGCCAGAGGGAACCACAGAAAAATAAATCCTGAAAAGATAGAAAAGACTTAAAGCTATGCAAACTTTCATCTCTCCAAATGTTCAAAACAGAAGGCATAACTAGCAGGTTTACCCCAAAAGGAGAAGCTTGTCATACTGACCTGAGGACCTTCTATTCCTTCTGCATGAATACTTCTGTGGATGCAGGTTTATATACAATTTCTTTAAGTTAAACATTTGCATAAAATGTTGACACTTTCCAGTTTGACTAGGTTCTAAATTAACTTAGAAACTATATGAATTAATTAAAATATGTACTATTACTTGTGTCAAATGGAATGAGGATGCTTCTATTTTAGGCACACATATAATTATCGGAAACATATATTCTGCACGAAAACACATGCAAGGATTATGTATTATTTTTAACACTTTCAGCTTCAGAACCTTGCATTTGCCACCTCAGATTAGGGAAAAAAGCTTATTGTCTAAATATAAGAGTGGAAAAATGGTGAAGGGCTACTGGTTATATGAGGATTATTCTTATTGGTTTCTCTCCTGTGTTTATGTGTCTTCAGTTTATGGGTACTTCTGGAGAGAATCTAATTCAAATGGGGAAAGTGGGCACAAGAACCCTTGATATGGTCTGTTTGGTGTTCAGCAAAGCTTTGACAAGATTCCAAGTTGCAGTTTGGTCAGAAAGATAAATAAGTGGGATCTCATGGGAAGTATCAAACTGAATTCAAAATTGACTTGGTGCCAGGATATAAGGGGTGATGGTCAACAAGTGAATTAGTCACTTGAAAGCAGGTCCATTGAGGTTCTACAATGGTCAGTACCAGACCCCTCACTTTATATTTAAGGTTTAGGACAAATCTAGGGTTCATGATCCACGGTTTGGGGGCTAAACAAAATTGGCTTATGTGATTCATTGTGGAGAAGAAAACTATAGACTGCAGGAAGCTGTAAGAAATCTCTAGACTGGCTAGGAGTGGGGGAAATGAGATGGGTAGGTCTGAGTGGTCATCCACCTACACTAGGCCTGGTCCCTTGATCATGCACAAATTGGTGCAGGTTGAGGAAGCCAATGCTGCCAAACTGACAACCTATGCACGCTAATTTAGTAGTCAGGTATTCAGACATTTTCTCATTTATCCTGGAACTGAAACAAATGCAGTCCAGAGGAAATGAACGACTAAAGTGCTCATTAATTGAAAACTTAAGGGCATTGATTGGCAGTGGGGTGAGAAATTTGAGCCTGGGCAATTCCAACCAAACCTTGACTTGGGAAGGCTCAGAGGTTTGTACAGCTTCTGGTCTGGTGCCATTGCTTATAATTAACTTCTCTTCCTGTTTCTAATCAAGTTTCCTCCAAGGCAGGAATATTGCATCAATTGATTAATGTGAGATTCAGCACATGAACTTCCTGTAGATTATAGAACAGAGATCGTTTATTCCACCAACTTGAAATCCTTATTAACTTTAAGGGAAGCACTAAATTTCAAGAAATGAATAGACATTCATGGCTGATGCTCCAGAACAGTTGTCAAAATCTTAACTTCTGATATTTACTGGAGAAGGTTCTGTTGGAAGAGTTCCTATTGCTCATTCCCATTAACATAAACCCAGATTTTAGAAATTACAGGCACAAACACAGAAATTGCTGGAAAACCTAAGCAGGTCTGGCAGCATCAGGGGAGAGAAAGCAAAGCTAACATTTCAGGCCCAGTGTCCCTCGTCAGAACCAATTTAGAAATTACTGGTTAGGGCACACCTGAAGTACAGTTCTGATAACCGTCATACAGGATAACTGCATTCTCATTTGGATAAGTTACACAGTTTGATATATCCCTGGTGGGAAGTTTATCTAAATTAAAATTCATCTGCCTATCCACTCCTCAGCCTATTGGTCCATCTGATCAAGATACCGTTGTAATCTGAGGTAACCTTCTTCGTTGTCCACTAGACCTCTAATTTTGGTGTCATCTGCAAACTTGCTAACTATACCTCCTATCTTCATATCCAAATAATTTATGTAAATGACAAAAAGTAGAGGACCCAGCACTGACCCTTGTGGCACTTCACTGGTCACAGGCCTCCAGTCTGAAAAACAACCCTCCACACAACCATCTGTCTTCTATCTTTGAGACAGTTCTGTATCCAAATGGCTGGTTCTCCTTGTATTCCATGAGATCTAATCTTGCTAACCAGTCTCCCATGGGGAACCTTGTTGAACGCCTTACTGAAGTCCGTATAGATCACATCTACCGCTCTGCCCTCATCAATCCTTTTTGTTACTTCTTCAAAAAATTCGCTCAAGTTTGTGAGACATGATTTCCCACGCACAAAGCCATGTTGACTATCCCTAATCAGTCCTTGCCTTTCCAAATACATGTACATCCTGCCCCTCAAGATTCACTCCAACAACTTGCCCACCACAGACATCAGGTTCACTGGTCTATAGTTCCCTGGCTTGTCCTTACCACCTTTTTAAAATAATGGCAGCATGTCAGCCAACCTCCAATCTTCCAGCACCTCACCTGTGACTATCGATGATACAAATATCTCAGCAAGGGGCCCAGCAACCACTTCTCTAGCTTCCCATAGAGTTCCATTTTCTGATTTAGATTTCCAAATAAAATATATGTGGTCCTTACTTTTAGTTAAGAACACACGAGTTTGGAGCAGAAAGGACTGGATGGAGTTACCTTTGAAATAGAATCTATTATGAAGGGGTCAAGATACTATATATCAGAAAAAATAAAGCCAGAAGCCAGAAGTCACTCTTCAACATGAACTGTCAACTTCATTTGTCATTCAGCAGAGAATTATGGAGAAAATATTTGCCCAAAAAATAGTGGAGTCTGGGACACATTGCCTGAAAGGGTTGTAAGGGCAAAAGTTTTCACTGAATTTCAAAAAGTCTTGGATCAGAACTTGAAGTGCTGTAAATTCCATTTCTAAGAGCTTGAAACTGGAATCGTGTCCGTGAGTATCACAGAGCTGTTACAGAGCAGAAAGAGCATTGTTCAGCACTGACTCATTCTCACATTGACATGATTGGCTTAAATGCCTCCTGTGTGCTGTGAGTGTTCTATGAGTCCATGCTGATTTGCTCCTTCCAGCTGCATTAAACCCCAGAAAGTGGGAGGAATTTTAAATAGATATTACATGTTCATTTTTACTGGCGAGAAAGAAATGGAGGCGAGAGAATTCAGGGAAGTAAATGTTGATGTTTTAAAAACAGTTCACATTACGGAAGAGGAAGTTTTGGAGGTCTTAGAGAATTAAAGGATAGGTTTCCGGGGCTTTTTCTAATGTATCCCTAGACTTTGTGGGAAGTTAGGGAGGCAATTGCGAGGTCCCTTGAAGAAATTCAGAGTGAGCTTGCCAATAGGACACATAATTAGCTTAACGGAGGGAGACAGAGAGGGATGGCAGAAGGTTGCTATCCAGACTGGAGGCCCAATACCAGCCGTTCCAGAAGGATTGGTTCCGGTTCCTCTTTTGCTTGTCATTTATATAAACTACCTCGATAACAATATACAGAGCATGGTTAGTAAGTTTGTGGATGACACCAAAATGACAGTGAAGAAGCTTCTCTAAAATTACAGAAGGATCTTGATCAAATGGATTGATTGGCTGAAAAGTGGCAGATTAAGTTCAATCTGAATAAATGCAAAGTATTGCACTTTGATACAACAAACAGGGACAGGACTTATACAATTAATGGTAGGGCCTTGGGTGGTGTTGAAGAACAGAGATATCTAGGGGTTCAAGATCATAATTCTTTGAAGTTTGCATCATATATAGACAGAATAGTTAAAAAGGTGATTAGCACATTTGCTTTCATTGCTCAGTCCTTTGAGTCTAAGAGTTGGGAAGTCATGCTGAGGTTATACAGGCCAATGGTAAGGCCTCTTCTGGAATATTGTGACCAGGTGTTACCCAGTGATAGGAAGGATGCTATTAAGCTTGAGAGGGTTCAAAAGAGATTTGCCAAAATGTCGTTGGGTATGGAAGGTTTGAGTCATAAAGGAAGGCTGGTTAGGCAGGGATGTTTTTCACTGAAGCATAGGAGGTTGAGAGTTGCCCTTATACAAGTTTATAAAATCAAAAGGAGTATAGATAGAGTTAATGGTAATTGTCCTTTCCCTGGGATGGGGGATTTCAAGACTAGGGAGCACATTTTTATGGTGAGAAGAGACATATTTAAAAAAGGCATGAGGATACATTTTTGATACAAAGGGTGGTTCGCATTGGAATGACCTTCCAGAGGAAGTGGTGGGCACAGTTATAATGTTTATAAGTCACTTAGGTAAGTACATGAATAGGACAAATTTGGAGATATATGGGCCAGGACCAGGCAGGTGAGACTAGTTTAGTTTGGGATTATGTTCAGCATGGAATGGTTGGACTGAAGTATCTGTTTCTGTGCTCTATGACTCTATGCTCTAGGTTGGTTTTTCCAGAAAGAAAATCTCTGGTTTTGACGGTCCTGGAAGCTGGAGATTTGGCAAGGCAATCTGGAGATCCTTTCCCAACAACCCTGCCACTTTCCCCTTTGTGGCCTGAAAAGTAGCGTTACTTGAAAAAGTCTATAATAAGGGTTAGTTTAGAATTCTTCCAAGACCAAGTGTGCTGCAATGGACCCCAGTGGTTCAATGCACCTCACCCTTGGTAGAGATCAGTTCACTTCCTAAATTCCTGAACAGCACTGATGTACAGAGGGATCTTCGGGTTCAAGTTGATAGCTCCTTGAAAGTGGCTACACAAGTGGATAGGGTGGTAAAGAAGGTGTATAGAATGCTTCAGATTTTGGGTTGGGGAATTGAGTACAAGAGTCAGGATATCATGTGGCAGCTTTATCAGATTTTGGTTAGGCTACACTTAGAGTATTGTGTTCAGTTCTGGTCGCCATATTGCAGGAAGCATGTGGAGGCTTTGGAGAGGGGGTCAGAAGAGGTTTACCAGGATGCTGCCTGGATTAGAGGGTATGAGCTATACGGAGAGGTTAGAGGATGTGAATTGTTTGCTTTGGAGTGGAGGAGGTTAAGAGGAGACTTGATAGAAGTCTATAAAATTAAGAGATGCACTGATAGGTTTGACAGACAAAATCATTTTCCCAGAGTTGAAATATTTAATACTAGTGGACATGCATTTAAATTGAGACGGGGCAAGTTCAGCATCATGGGCCAAAGGGCCCTTTCCTGAACTGTACAGTTCTATCTATAATCTAAATCATGCTATTGACAGAGAAGGGCAGACTTACCCCTTGAATACAGAAGTGGCTACTCTAATTTCAAGTCAGAAAACCTCTTGGGTTGCCAGTTTAATGTGAAGTGCAGTTTTCAAAGGTTCCCTTTAGTGGCCATTCTGCAATTGGCAGCACAGGAAGGTTAGAAATGAAGGCATGACACCAGGGGAGTGTGTCACATTGTGGGCTCAGTCAGCAGTCATTTCTGAGACTATTGGCTGTGCATGGTCTTTAAAACTGGAGAGGACGTTCATGTTCAGGAGGGGTGTGTGCAAAGGCACCGGGACCCAGGTCAGGGAAAGCTTGCTTCCTGAATTGTTACCACTGCTCTGCAACTTCTTTTGCTGATGTTTCACAGATATTGCACTCCATTAAAACATTTCCCTGCTGCTAAACTAACTACACTGCTGTAACGGCCCTTTGCCATGATGTTGCCGCTGGCACAAAGTGTTGTCACTGCCCGGCACTGTCTCGCCTCCATCGTGAGTTCAGGCTGAGCAGACCTCGTCAGTGCAGCTGCTGGCGGTGCCGCAGGGTCCTACACAGGGATCAAACCTTCTGTTGTTGCTGCCCCTGCAGCAGGCTCCCGGGCCTAGCCACTGACCTGAAGCCTCGTCTCAGACTACGAATCTGGACCAGAAAGGCTAGTTGGCACCTGCTCCTCTCCTAATGGTAGGCCTCGAGCTGAGGTGGGGCCATGTCTAGCTCAATCTGGCGTTGCTGCCTCTGCCACTGGACACCTTCAACTTCGTCATTTGGCCTTGTGGCTCCCCGGGCCTGAGCTGCCATTTTTGTCCGCCGTTCCACGCAGTGCTCACTCTCGCTGAAGCTGCTGCAACCAGGGCAGATAAGTAAAAGAAAAGATTTTTTTAAAAAGCCAAAGTAAAAAGCATAAGTAAAAAGAAACAAAAAAAAACAAATTAGACAGAAGTGGGCAAACCTCCAGGCTGAGTAGTCCAACTGCTGCCAACACACCACTGCCATCTAATGAGCTCACTAACTGCCTCAATCCACCTTCATGCACCCGGGTGGCTAGTTTTCTGCCTGTTTGTCCACTGTAGTGTTTGTTACAGTCATTGCATGGTATTTTGTAAATGACATTAGTTTTGCTTGTTGTCTGTATAGGGTCTTTCAAGTTCCAAGATGAAATTGAAAATGACTGCCAAACTATTCAGATCCCTTGGCATCATGTTAGCCTACAAACCCACCAATGCACTAAAACAGCAGCTAATGAACTTGAAAGATTCTATACAGACAACCAGCAAAACTAATGTCAACTAACTGGCAACATCTGTGGGGGAAGAAATAGAGTGAACATTTAGAGTCCAATAGGGCTTTTCTGCAGAGTCTCTGAAGTTAGAACATCACAAAGTCGTTCCTCATTAACTGTTGCATAATTTTGCAAAATAAATTTCTCAAGAGCACATTTCCTCTGGTGATATCGTAATGTGGTAAATTCACTAAAAAATGGTCTCTCTCACTCCCTTGTACATAAAATAAATTTTGCATTGTAGAAGCCTAACTAGTTCACTAAGATGCTTTCGAGAAGGAAACGTGCGAATGCACTTGACTCTTACCTGTTCTCCAACGTGACTTAGCAAGCAATACAATCAACATAAATATAAATATTCAGTCATTACCAAACTTGTCAGCATTATAATTAGCCAAAGAATTAATATCAAAAAGCAATTGTGACAAAAACGTTTTGTTTCTTTCCCAAAGGTCAAGGCAAGTCTACTCCTACAATACTGCACCATGTCTGACATTTTATGCTAAGGAAGTTTGTCTTTATGTAACTGGAGCAGAAATGCAGAAATCTAGACTAATAACCTAGAGATTTGAGTTTAAATACCACATGATGCTTTGTGAATTTGAGTTCGCTGGCTAGTCAAGCAGAAGCTTAGCAAAGTCACGTTCACAGAAACTGACCTATTAGCTAAAGTCACAATCCGCTCAATTACCTCCTTGGTTTCATTCAGTCTGATCGGCAGGCTGGGCAGATGGCGGGCTTCCTATTGATTCTCTGAGAATCAATGTTGACTCTTGACCCAACAAAATTTCAGAATAGCAGGCCAAAATGAAACCCTGATCACCATCTGTCATCAATCCGCTGATGGATCAGTACTGCTCCATTTTTATCACTACAAGGGGGGACACTCTGAATGCAGAATGTTTAGGTCCATCGCTGAGAGCTGCCTAGGACAGCTTCTCCACACACACACACACACACACACCCCTAACTGGATTGTGAAGAACATTACTTCCAGAATGGACTTGCACAGATGGTGAAAGTATTCCAAAAGTGGCCTAACCAATGTCCTGTACAAAGGCAACATGACTTCCCAACTCCTATTATCAATGCATCGACCAATAAAGGCGAGCATACCAAATACCTTCTTCTCTATTCTGTCTAACTGTGACTCTAGTTTCAAGGAGCTATGAGCCTGCACTCTTTGCTCGGCAACACTCGCCAGGACTTTATGTGTCCTGCCCTGATTTGCCTTACCAAAATACAGCATTTCATGTTTATCTAAATAAAGCACCGTCTGCCATTCCTTGGTTCATCGACCCATAAGATCATAAGACCATTACACATAGGAGCAGAAATTAGACAATTCGGCCCTTCAAGTCTACTCTGCTGTTCAATCAAGGTTACTAGGTATCTCAACTCAATTTTCCCGCTTTCGCACCATAGCCTTTGATCCTCTTGGCAATCCTCTTTTCTATCTATCACTGTTTTAAATATGCCAACTGGCCTCCACAATCCTCTGGGGCAATTAATTAAAATGAAGGTACCCAGCCTGGTCAAGGTACCAAGCTAACCTTCTTTGCTGTCCACCAATTTTGGTGTCATCTGCAAACTTACTAACCATACACTAATATTCACATCCAAAACATTTATATACATGACAAAAGACAGTGGCCCCAGCACCAATCCTTGCAGCACACCGCTGATCACAGGTCTTCAGTCCAAAAGACAACCCTCCACCATCACCCTCAATCTCCTAACTCCAAGTGACTAGCTCTCCCTGGATTCCATGTGATCTAACCTTGCAAACCAGTCTACCATGTGCAACCTTGTTGTGCCTAAGTTCATATAGTCAACATTCACCATTCTGCCTACATCCATTTTCTTTGTCCCTTCTTCAAAAATCTCAGTCAAGTTAGTGAGATCTGGTTTCCCATGAACAAAGCCATGTTGACTGTCCCAAATCAGGCTTTGCATTTCCAAATATGTGTAAATCATGTCCCTCGGAATCCTCTGCCATCAACTTATCTATCTCTGACGTCAGGCACACTCATCTATACCTCCCTGGTTTTCCTGGCCACCTTTATTAAATAATAGCACTGTATTACCCAGCCTACAGTCTTCCAGCACGTCATCCATGTCAAATGATGATAGAAATATCTCAGCATTAGGCCAATCAATCATCTCCCTAGCATCCCTCAAAGTTCTGGGATGCACATGATCGGGGGATTTATTTGTTTCAATGTGTTTGATTGTGAGATTTGATCTCATGTCTGCAAATCATTGTTCCAGGCCTGACGATTCCTCCTAATATATAACCACTTTTTAACACCCCGACCAGGAAATAAGAATTCAACAGGAGGGCTCTGAGTATGTTGCTGGTTTGCACCAGTACCTGTAATATCTAATTTCAGCACCTCATGTAAAAAGGAAGAAAAAGTTAATGATAGAGGTCAGGTTTAACTGGTATAACGAGGATATTTTATGTACTAAGTGGGAGTTTCCTGGCACAGTGGTGGTGCTGCTACCTTTGGTCTAAAAAGGCCTGAGTTCAAGTCCTCCCTATTCCACAGTTGTGTCATAACATCTCTAAACAGATTGTCACTGTTCTGTGAAGTTATTTTTGATCAATGACTAATTTTTGCCTTATCCACTGAAGATCCCACCCACTGCTATGCCCTCAGTTTTATTGTTAATGTGAATGTAAATGACAAAATGCAAGTTGGTATTGTCAAGCTGCCAACTTCTGGTTGTGCAGCCTCACTTGCTGCTACACTCACTAAACACAAGCAGACAAAATCAATGGTGCGAGACCTTGAGCTTGCAGGCATCAACATATTAGCTACAGAGCAGACAGACCGAGCCGACAGCAATTGTCCCCCATCCTTGCAGCACTTGCCTATTCCTTTTTTTAGTTACAGGAAATAAGGACGTTGTGAAACTTGAAAGGGTTCAGAAAAGATTTACAAGGATGTTGCCAGGGTTGGAGGATTTGAGCTATGGGGAAGAATAGCTCAACAGGCTATTCCCTGTTGAACAGGCTGGGGCTGTTTACCCTGATGCATCAGAGGCTGAGGGTGACTTTGTAGAGGTTTACGAAATTATGAGGAACATGGATAGGATAAATAGACAAAGTCTTTTCCCTGAGGTGGGGGAGCCAGAACTAGAGGGCATTGGTTTAGGGTGAGAGGGGAAAGATATAAAAGGGACCTAAGGGGAAACTTTTTCATGCAGAGGGTGGTATGTGTATGGAATGAGCTGCCAGAGAATGTGGTGGAGCTGGTACAATTGCAATATTTAAAAGGCATTTGGATGGGTATATGAATAGGAAGGGTTTGGAGGAATATGGGCCAGGTGCTGGCAGGTGGGACTAGATTGGGTTGGGATATCTGGTTGGCATGGACGGGTTGGACCGAAGGGTCTGTTTCCATGCTGTACATCTCTATGACTCTATGAGTCTAAGTGCATCCTTGAACTTCTAAATCAGCTTCATGCTTTGTTCAGTAAGTGTTTTCCAAACCCTTTGATGGTCTTATTTAATGAGGGACAAAGAATCAAACATTGCAGTCATCGATGGTGAGGGCACGGAAAACTGTGGCAGAGTAGATGGCGAGAAATGGAAAGTTAGAACCTGGTGAAGGGAGAGGAAGTAACAATAATGACAGCTCACTTTTATTCCAGTCTTCTACACAGAAACAAGATCAAACAATGCAAACAGTCGGGTCAGGAACTGAAAGAGAGACAATTTTTTAAAAAAAATTATTTGAGAAATTAAAGAATGAGTACTCAAATATTGAGACTTTTTAAAAACTCTTAACATTGATTATGAGGAAGTTTGAATAATTTGAGAGAATATTTTGTGTGTGCACGTCATACTCACACATGCCATGAGTCAGCACAGTGCATTATGAAAAAAATGGTACAGAAGACAAGTTTGTGACAAAGAGAAAATTTAAACTTAGCAAGAGGGTTGGTGTAATAATGGACAAAAAATTACTATGGTGAGAACTGGTGCTTTCAAGCTCACAGTGTCTAAGTTTATAATTCCCTAACCCCATACAGCCTGCTTCTTCCCAAAATGCACAACTTTTCGAAGATTGTGTGCAATTCTGGTCTCCCTCCTATGGAAGGATGTTATGAAACTTGAAAGGGTTCAGAAAAGATTTATAAGAATGTTGCCAGGTTGGAGGTTTTGAGCTGGAGGGAGAGGCCACATAGGCTGGGGTGCTTTTCCTTTGAGTGTCAGAGGCTGAGGGGTGAACTTATAGAGGTTCATAAAATCATGAGGGGCATGGATAGGGTAAATAGACAAGGTCTTTTCCCTTGGCTGAGGGAGTCCAGAACTAGAGGGCATTGATTTAGGGTGAGAGGGGAAAGACTTAATAGGAACCTAAGGACAACATTTTCACGCAAAGGGCAGTGTAAGTATGGCATGAGCTGCCAGAGGAAGTGGTAGGAGATGGTATAATTGCAACATTTAAAAAGCATCTGGATGGGTATATGAATGGGAAGGGATTACAGAGATGTGGGCCAAGTGTTGGCAAATGGGACTAGATTAGGTTAGGATATCTGGTAGGTATGGATGAGTTGGATGAAGGGTCTGTTTCCGTGCTGTACATCTCAGTGACTCTATGACGCTATGTTTCGGCCTACTCCTGCTCCACAGAACTCATCTCTTCAACCACCTCAACTCGATTTTTTTCCTCTCCTTGTCTGGGACCTTCACACTTACATCAGCGATTCCTCTGATATTTCATGTGTGTTTGAGAATTTCTAGCTTGTGGGGATTCTAGCCACCTCCTCTTTACCATGCCTCTGTAATCCCTTTACATGCCACTCCCCCATCAGGGTGGTCTCAGGGTTCGCCACTTCTTCCTGAAAAAAAGGCCTGAAGCAAACCTATCAACCAGAGGTGGGACGGTGGCACAGCAGTTAGCACTGTTGCCTCACAGCGCTAGAGACACGGGTTCAATTCCCGCCTCAGGCGACTGACTGTGTGGAGTTTGCACTTTCTCCCCGTGTCTGTGGGTTTCCTTCAGGTGTTCCGGTTTCCTCCCACAGTCCAAAAATGTGCAGGTCAGGTGAGTTGGCCATGCTAAATTGCCTATAGTGTTAGGCAAAGGGTTACATGTAGGGGAATGGGTCTGGGTGGGTTGCGGATCAGGATGGACTTGTTGGGCCGACGGGCCTGTTTCGACCCTGTAAGTATCTAATCTAACCACCATCCTCCAGCAGGCTGAGCTCGTCCTCACAATGAATAACTTTGCTTTTAACTCCCCTCACTTTCTTGAAGTCAAGGGTGTGGCCATGGGCACCCATTATGAAGGGATCCCTAAAGTGTGGAAGCAGGCCATTTGGCCCATCAAGTCAAAACTGGCCCTATGAAGAGCATCCCTCCCAGACCCACCCCCTTACCCTGCATTCACCAGAGTTAACCCACCAAGCATAGATATCCCTGGACACTAGCTTGACACATCCACCTAACCTGCACAACTTTAGACTGTGAGAGGAAACCAGAGCATCCAAAGAGAACCATGTAGACATAGGGAGAATGTGTAAACTTCACACAGACAGTTGCCTGAGGGTGGAATTGAACCCAGACCTGGTGCTGTGAGGCAGCAGTGCTAAACCACTGAGTCACTATGCACGCCAAAGTGTTTGTGGAAACATGGAACATTCTTGTTCCAGACCTACACAGATCCAACCCCACAATTCTTTGTCCAGTACATTAGTGACATTATAGATGTTGGTTCCTTCTCTCATCCAGAAATGGAAAGATTTATCTATCTCACTTGCAATTCCCATCCCACCCTTACCTTCATCTGGTCCATCTCTGACTCCTCCCTTCCCTTCCTCAACGTCTCTGTTTCCATGTACAGGGATGGGCTTGCCACTGATATCCATTACAAAATGACGGACTCCCACAGTCCGCTTCCTCCAAAGCCTCTATTCCATTCTCCTAGTTCCTCCATTGCTACCATTCTGATGATGCCAACATTTGCTGGACGATTTACAAATGTCCACCTTCTTGCTCAACCTAGAATTCCCCACCACTGTGGTTGACAGGAGCCTCAGGTGTATCTGACCCATCTCTCACAATTTGGCCCTCACCACCACCTCCCCCCTCACCCCCCCCTTTCCCTCATACAATACAAATAGCATCTTCCCTGGTCCTCACTTCCCATTATACCAGCATTCAAATCCAAAGGATAATTAGCCACCATTCCTGTTACCTCCATCGGGATGCCACCACCAGACACATACTCCCCTCCCTGGTCAGCCTTCCACAAGGATTGTTGCCTCCAGTACACCTTGGTTCTCTCCTCCGCTCCCATATTCCCACAGCACCTTCCCATACAATGGCAGAAAGCGTAAAACAGTGGCACAGTGGTCAGCACTGCTGCCTCACAGCTCCAGGGACCCAGGTTCAATTCCTGCCTCCCGTCTGTGTGGAGTTTGCACGTTCTCCCCGTGTCTGCATGGGTTTCTTCCGGGTGCACCAGTTTCCTCCCACAGTCCAAAGGTGTGCAGGTCAGGTGAATTGGCCAGGCTAAATTGCCTGTAGTGTTAGGTGAAGGGGTAAATGTAGGGTTGCTCTTTGGAGGGTCGGTGTGGACTTGTTGGGCCGAAGGGCCTGTTTCCACACTGCAAGTAATCTAACCTAATCTAATCCAGTCAAAACTGCCTGTTTACCTCTGCCCTCCTCAGTATGTAAGGGCCCAAATACACATTCCAGGTGAAGCAGCGCTTTATCTGCATTGCAGTCAATCTCAGCAACTGTATTCACTCTTCACACTGGAAGGATGAAACACAGACTGGGTGACTGCTTTGCAGAACACCTACACTTTGTGCCTAAAAATGATCCTAAATTTCCATTTCCTGCCTCTTCAAAACTTCACGCTGTTTCCTTGGCCAACATCTCTATCTCAGGCTTGCTGCAGTCTCTAGTGAAGCTTGGAGTGAACTGGAAGAACACTATCTCATTTTCCACTTGGGAGACCCTGCAGTCTTTAGAACTGAATATCAAGTTCAGTAATTTTAGGGCCTGAGCATCTTCTCTCATGTCCTTAACCTAACCCCCGCACACCCTTGACGTTACATGGGCGACTTTCATCACACCCAACCCAGTGTCGCCCTCTAATGGTCCCATTTACCAGCTCTTCTTTCTTTTCCAGCTCACCATTATCTATTCCTGATGAAAGGCTTTTGCCCGAAACATCAATTTTCCTGCTCCTCGGATGCTTCCTGACCTACTGTGTTTTTTCCAGCAATACTCTGAACTAAACTCTGGATTCCAGCATCTGCAGTCCTCACTTTTGCTTATTATCTATTTCTTGTCTGCCCAACGGCTGTTCTCTCTCTCTGGGCTCCATCTCCACCAGTCTTTTACTCCTTCCCCTTCCCTCCCTTACCCTTTCTTCAGATATATACTAACCTTTTCCTAGCTACAATCAGTTCTGAAGAAGGGCCACTGGATCCAAAATGTTGACTCTGCTTTCTCTTCACAGATGCTGTCAGACCTGCAGAGTTTCTCCAGCAATTTCTGTTTTTGTTTTAGTTTTCCAGCATCTGTAGTTTTTTTTGTTAACAAAAGTTTCATATTTGGTTGAAAATAAACAAAGTAGCAGGTGAGGACAGACTAAATATTTTGCTCAGTAATGGAGCCAAATGCTTTCAGAGTGGTGCCTCACAAATGAATGAGAGTCCAGGAGCTTGGACTATTCTGAAAATTCTGGACTCATTAAATGGCATAACTAAGAATGAGATTGAGAAATTCATTTCTTGATAGAAAGCAGTTATTAAATGATGCATCTGTCAATGTTGTAAATTGCATTCTTGAACTTGAAATTCTCTAGCTTTGAAAGTATGGCACACTCATAGAAGGCACCCTTAATGATAAGGAGGTTCCTTAGAGGTCTAATAAGCCATGGCCCAGTTCTTTCAACAAGAAGATTCTCATTCTTGCTGGCATGGGCAGGAGACAGCACGGAAACAGACCCTTTGATCCAACCAGTCCATGCCGAATGTAATCCCAAACTAAATCCGTCCAACCTGCCTGCTCCTGGCCCATATCCCTCCAGTCCTTTCCTATTCAGGTACTCATCCAAATGTCTTTAAAAGTTGTAATTGTACCTAAATCCACCACATCCTCAGGAAGTTCATTCCACACATGAACCCCCTATATATCAAACATTTGCTCCTCATGCACATTTTAAAATCTGTCTCCTCTCACCTGAAAAATGTGCCCCCTAGTCTTGAAATCCCCCATCCTAAGGAAAAGCCAACTAGCATTAGTTCTATCTGTACCTCTCATTATGTTATAAACTTCAGTAAAGTTGCCTCTCACCTCCTATGCTCCAATGAAGCAAGTACCAGCCTATCCAGCCTTTCTTCATAACTCAAACCTTCCATACCCGGCGACATCCTGGTAAACCTCTTCTGAACTCTTTCCAACTTGATAATATCCTTCCTATAACTGGGTGGCCAGAACTGGACACAGTACACCAGAACAGGCCTCACCAATGTTCTGTACAACCTCAACATGACTTCCCAACTCCAATACTAAAAGGACTGAGCAATGCAGGCAAGTGTGTTACTCACCTTTTTAACCACCCTGCCTATATGTGTCACAAACTTCAAAGAATTATGTACCTGAACCCCTAGGTCCCTCTACTCCAAAAACAGTATCCAGAGCCTTACCATTAATGTATAAATCCTGTCCCTGCTTTCCTAAATTACAGCAGTCACCTTATTTCAAATGTACTTAATTGGCTGAAAAGTGGTTTGATATATCTGACTTTTGCAAACCAAACATGTTATATAAATTCAAGGCTTTCCTTATTTTTCATTTATTTCTCTTCCAAGTACTCAGCCGATAATTTTGCTTTTCAATGAAGATTTCCCAAGTACTACTCCTACAAAATGCTTCCATTGTGTCTTGAGCAGAGCTGGCAAGAGACTACATTCCTCAAGTCAGGATCCTCCAGATGGATGAGGCTGGTGACTTCTTGCTGTTTGACCCTGTGAATATTGGCTGTAGACTGCTGCATCCTGCCTCCTGACAGAGCACTGTGACCAACTCACTCAATGTGAACATGGTGAGAGAGAAGATCATTGGGCATCAAGAGAGAATTCTGAGTGCACCATTGCCACCATTCCACTCAGCCCCCATGGAGCTGGCTGTGTCTGCTCGCATTATTCATGCGACAACAGACCATAGAAGCTTGAAATCCTCTATCTCTTTGATCCACTCATCTGCACAAGGTGGACAATCGTCTCTCCAAGATTAAGCTTAAAACCTAAATTACTCAATTTGAGTGAGACAAATAGAGAAGTACTTTTCAAAATTTCCAGAGTCAAACAAACTACACATTAAATGTTGACACTAATTTCAGCCAATGAACAGGAGGCGGGACATGATTTATAAAAATAAAAATGCCACTCTCCCTCTTCTCTTGCATCCCTTTCTATCCTTCCTATAGCATCTATATCCCAAAGCATTAAGCTGCCAGTTCTGCCCTTCCCTGAGTCACGTTTCTGTAATTGCCATGATATCCCAGTCCCATGTTCCCAACCATGCCCTTAGATCATTTGCCTTATCTGTTAGGCCTCTTGCATTGAAGTAAATGCAGTTTAATTTATCAGTCCTACCTTGTTCTCTGTCGTGCTCTGGCCAGCCTTGACTTGATCCCTTTATCTGCCATACCAGCCTCAGACTTATCTCCTTACTCACTATATCTTGGGTCCCACACCCCCATCCATTACTTGTTTAAAGCCTTCTGAATAGCATAAGCAAATCTCCCAACCAGGACATAAGACCATAAGACATAGGAGTGGAAGTAAGGCCATTCGGCCCATTGAGTCCACTCCGCCATTCAATCATGGCTGATGGGCATTTCAACTCCACTTACCAGCATTCTCCCCGTAGCCCTTAATTCCTCGAGACAACAAGAATCTATCAATCTCTGCCTTGAAGACATTTAGCGTCCCGGCCTCCAATGCACTTCATGGCAATGAATTCCACAGGCCCACCACCCTCTGGCTGAAGAAATGTCTCCGCATCTCTGTTCTGAATTGACAGATGCAACCTTAGGTTCATGGCTAAGGATCTGGTGTAAGGAACAAAGATTCACATTTTTGGACCATTGGAATCCCTTTTGGAGGAGATGTGACCTGTATAAGAAGTATAGGTGCAATCTGACTGGACGTGCAGTTTTTCTATCTTCCTGAAAGCTGCCATCCATTAATCCTTGCTACAAAAGTGAATTTAATGCAAAACATGCCACCAATGAAGCAATGGCAACCTATATGACTTCTCTCTAGATTTTATTGAATGTTTGCCTTCCAAAAGATGTTTTCTGGTCTTTAAAAACAGGGAAGTCTGCTGGATGACCTTCTGATTCAGTGACATTTGTTATCTGTGGTAATTTCATTTTCTAATGAACAAAACATAGTTAACATTGTGAAACAAAATATTAGATAGCTAATGAAAGAAAGTATGCATTCCTAAATTACCTGTAATTCTTGGAATAATGCTAGTTCATTAGATGCTGTATTGTAGATGCTGAAGTGTTATGTATTGTTAACCATTAACTAATTTATCTCGTCTATTAATATCCTCATTGTATGATATGTCATTATATTTTTGTAAAGCCTTTGAAAAGAAATGAGGGCTTGAGTTGCGAACACTTCTTGATTGAAAATTGCCCCTTAGTTTTAGAGACAAGAATATAAGATGAGGGTGAACTCTCTCTCTCTCTCTATCATCTCCCTCAGCCTGTTAATAAATTTCTTGCCCTCAATCCTAGAGCAAAGTTTTGCTTTGGAATGTCTTTTATCTGTGATGCTGTTGAAGCCAACATTTAATGCACATCCCTAAATTCTCTCGAGGATACAGTGGTGAGCTGCCTTCCTGTGATGCTGCATGCCTTTGGTACATCCGCAGTGCTGTTTGGTAGGGATTTCCAGGATTTTGATCCAGTGACAGTGAAGGAATGGTGTGTGGCGTGGAGAGGAACTTGTAGGTGGTGGCATTCCCATGCATTTGCTTCTCTTTCTTCTATGGGTCAGTTTTGAAAAAGGAAGAATGTTGATTGTGGTGAGTATCAAGTACGTTTCTTTGTCTCTGATTCTGTCGAATTTCATGTATATTGTCGGGCGCTCATCCAGGCAGGAGGGGAACATTCCATCACACTCCTGACTTTTACCTTGAAGGCTTTAGGTAGACAGGAGGTGAGTTACTTGCTGAAAAAAACCTAGACTCTGACCTTCTGTTATAACTACAATATTTGTGTGGTTGCTCCAGTTCAGTTATCCTGGCACTGGTAACACAAATGTTACTTGCCTCTTTTCAGCCGTAGCCTGGATGTTGTGTGGGTCTTCCTGCAGACTATATCAGGTATCTGAGAAATCACAAATGATGCTGAACATAATGACATGAATCTAGGGCAGGTATAAACAGGATTGCTAGGTGGTCTGCTCACTCTTAGGCTTGGTTGTGAGGGAGCTTGATCAGTGTCAAATACTATGCACCTTTAAATAAAGGGTGACTTGGTGAGCGGATACTCAACTGCATGGAGTTATTTCAGATTCAACATGCCTTTTAATGGTGGGAACTGCCCATATCAAATGTCATTTCCTGTTAGGTATTCCCCAGTATTGCTGACTTTTTATAACTATGGTACCACAACATTTACTCCCATATTGTCAATGTTACTGCCCAAAAATGGTTCGACTGCTGTTTTGAGTCTAACACCTGCAGTCTGTATGGTGACATGAAGCCAGGAGCAGAAAATGGTGCTGTCAATGTCTACCTTTGGAAATTGACAGATGATCTTTTTTCATTTAACTAAACAATTCAGCTTTTACACAAACAAAACATTTTGAAAGCATAGTTGTAGCAATTCATTTTTTAAAATCTCTCCACTCTGGAGGCTTCCTGCCTCTATTCCTGATGAAGGGCTTTTGGCCGAAACATCGATTTTCCTGCTCCTTGGATGCTGCCTGACATGCTGTGCTTTTCCAGCACCACTCTGATCGCAATTCATTTTCAGTCCAATGATTCAACTCGTGTGTTTAGAATTAATTCTTTTCAAGTGCTTGTTTAGAATGTAAATTACAATTACATTTATTATTTAGCAGATGCATATTGATCCCTTTATGCCATTGGTAATAATTGACTTGAATCAAAACTGCATGACTGTTCAAAAAATTATAGTTTGAATCCAAAGGTAGAATTAATATGGAGAGGAGACTTTATTCAGTACTTTACTTTCTTCATGATTTGCTATGAGTAACCTAGACCAGCCCTCTAAAGCAATGGGCACATTGGAAGGAGTGGCTAATGGAGATTCGAGATAAAAAGGGATGGTTCCTATCACCAAAGAATTCCCACACAAGATGCAGCCATTAGGTCATTTGTCACAATGACAGTTTGAGCTTATTCACTTATTCTAGGATGTAGACAATGAATAATGGAAGAAATTTGGATTGATCAAGAATTGTCTTAGTGTCTCAGCCAAGTCTCAATCTGCTGCCATAAAGCTTGTTCAGAGAAATATCAAAGCAGAAAATATACATCCATAGATGACAATAAATAAAAATGAGCACGTCACCCAATAAGAGTGATGAATTTAAGTAAGAGGATTTTTAAAACATGTATTTAAGAGCTGGAGTGTAAACCTATCAGATTTATTACCAGCTGACAGTGTCCAGTTACGGACAAAACACGATTGATGCTGAAACTTGATGGATGATGAATGATAATTGTAGATTCATTATCAACAATTAGGTCTCAGGTCATTTTAATTTTTCTGGCATTTCCTCCTATAAAAACTTATATTTTGATTAATTAATCTTGTTTAAGAAGCAAACACAAGAATATATTACAGGTAGAACATTTATTTTTCAAAATAATTGAATAGAACAGCATTTCTTGTCATTGACTGATCATATTTGATATGGATACAAATTGAATTTTAAAAAAAATTATTCACAGGGTGAGGGTGTCATTGGATAGGCCAGCATTTATTGCCCAGAGGGCAGTTAAGAGTCAACCATATTGTTGTGGGTCTGGAGTCACATGTAGGCCAGACCAGGAAAGGATGGCAGCTTCCTTTCCCAAAGGGCATTTTTGATCTAGGTGGATTTTTCCAACAATTGGCAATGGTTGAGTGGTCTTCATTAGACTCTTAATTCCAGTTTTTTATTGAATTCTACTCTCTGTCATGGCGAGATTTGAACCCAGGTCCCCAGAACATTATCTGGGTCCCTGGACTAGTAGTCCAGTGGTAATACTACTAAACCATCACAGATAAGATAAGAATGCATGATAAAATTAAATTAATTCTCCCTCAAGATTGAATTTCTTTGGTTCCAAGAAGGGCTAGTGCAGTCACATCCCCAAATCCACCAAGGTACCATTGTGCAGAATTTAATCAAAATGCATTTATAGCACTGTTTTAGTAAAAGTGGTGAAATTGATGAATCATTCAGCTTTAAGCAATAATTAGACAAATCGTGAACTGTGACATGAATTGTGAATAAGGTGGATATAAATCTTTAAAGCTTATCTTCCAAAGCCTCCAAGTATCATTGTGAATAACTGAAGCAAATTCCATTGCTAATGCCCAGTCAAGAATGCAGCTGAACTCTGAATCATTTCTTTGCAATTAAAAGAGGAGTTAATCACATTTTAAATCATTTATTTATTTTGTGATTATTTTGATGCATTCCCACGGTTATTCTGTAACCCATCATTGATTTCTTTTTTGGAATAGATGTACTGTCATGAAATTTCCGCAGTGGAACGTGTTCCTATTCGCATCTTGAAGTTACTGAAGAGAAAAGAAAGAGGATTACACTCCTCATTGAATAAAGGACAAACGCAACAGGAGAACAACATGTTGGGATGTGAGTTACATATTACCAAGTATTAGAGACAGTGGATTGTATTAACAACAAAAACAAAATATGGAAGAAATGCTAATCAAACTATTGGGGTGACACAGTGGTTAGCACTGCAGCCTCATAGCACCAGGGACCTGGGTTTGATTCCAGTCTCACGTAACTGTGTGGAGGTTGCATATTTTCCAAGTGTCTGTTTGGGTTTCCTCTGGATGCTCCAGTTTCCTCTCACAGTCCAAATATGTGAAAGTTTAGGTGGATTGGCCATGCTGAATTGTCCATAGTGTGCAGGTGAGGTAGATTAGCCATAAGAAATGCAGGGTTGTGGGGATAGGGCAGGGAGAGGGCTTATGATACTCTTCAGCAGGAATGGCCCAAGTGGCCTCTATCTCCCTGAGGTAACAGTGGCTGAAGGACCTGAACTTAAGAGAATTTATATTTGCCAGGAATTGGTGTTGGAGAGACTGTTAGGTCTGAAGGTTGATAAGTCCATGGGGCCTGATGGTCTACATCCCAGGGTACTGAAGGAGGTGGCTCGAGAAATCGTGGATGCGTTGGTGATTATTTTCCAGAGTTCGATAGATTCGGGATCAGTTCCTGCAGATTGGAGGGTGGCTAATGTTATACTACTTTTTAAGAAAGGTGGGAGAGAGAAAGTAGGAAATTATAGACCAGTTAGTCTGACCTCAGTGGTGGGAAAGATGCTGGAGTCAATTATAAAGGATAAAATTATGGCACATCTGGATAGTAGTAACTGGATAGGTCAGAGTCAGCATGGATTTATGAAGGGGAAATCATGCTTGACTAATCTTCTGGAATTTTTTGAGGATGTAACTCTGAAGATAGATGAGGGAGATCCAGTAGAAAGCTTTTGATAAAGTCCCACATAGAAGGTTAGTGAGCAAAATTAGGGCGCATGGTATTGGGGGCAAAGTACTAACTTGGATTGAAAATTGGTCGGCTGATAGGAAACAAAGAGTAGTGATAAACGGCTCCATTTCGGAATGGCAGGCAGTGACCAGTGGGGTACCACAGGGATCAGTGCTGGGACCGCAGCTTTTACAGTATATGTTAATGATATAGAAGATGGTATTAGCAATAACATTAGCAAATTTGCTGATGATACTAAGCTGGGTGGGAGGGTGAAATGTGATGAGGATGTTAGGAGATTACAGGGTGACCTGGACAAGTTAGGTGAGTGGTCAGATGCATGGCAGATGCAGTTTAATGTGGATAAATGTATGGTTATCCACTTTGGTGGCAAGAACAGGAATGCAGATTACTACCTCAATGGAATTAATTTAGGTAAAAGGGCAGTGCAGAGAGATCTGGGTGTTCTTGTACACCAGTCAATGAAGGTGAGCATGCAGGTACAGCAGGTAGCGAAGAAGGCTAAGAAGGCTGGCCTTCATAACAAGAGGGATTGAGTACAGAAGCAAAGAGGTTCTTCTGCAGCTGTACAGGGCCCTGGTGAGACCACACCTGGAGTACTGTGTGCAGTTCTGGTCTCCAAATTTGAGGAAAAACATTCTGGCTATTGAGGAAGTGCACCTAGATTCACAAGGTCAATTCCTGGAATGGCGGGATTACCTTACACTGAAAGACTGAAGCGGCTGGGCTTGTATACCCTTGAGTTTAGAAGACTGAGAGGGGATCTGATTGAGACATATAAGATTATAAAGGATTGGACACTCTGGAGGCAGGAAACATGTTTCCGCTGATGGGTGAGTGCCGAACCAGAGGACACAGCTTAAAAATACGAGGAAGACCATTTAGAACAGAGATGAGGAGAAACTTCTTCACCCAGAGAGTGGTAGCTATTTGGAATGCTCTGCCCCATAGGGCAATGGAGGCCCATTCTCTGTATTCATTTAAGAAAGAGTTGGATAGAGCTCTCAAGGATAGTGGAATCAATAGTTATGGAGATAAGGCAGGAACAGGATACTGATTAAGGATGATCAGTCATGATCATATTGAATGGTGGATGGTGCAGGCTCGAAGGACAGAACGGCCTACACCTGCACCTATTGTCTATTGTCTATTGTGTATCCTGGAGAATGCGCCACAATTCAAATCGTGCCTGATGTCAACAGTTGCCTTATTTTCTCAGTGTTCCTATAATCCTGGAGAACATCAGATTTCTTGACTATGCCATTGCAATGGCTGAGCATCCTCAGGGACTGCTTCCCCTGCTGGATATAAATAAATCCTTCCCTTCTCTGCCTCTTACAATTAATTCAGATTAAGCTCTAGCCTGGCCTGGCTACAGAGATTGCAGCCAGCTAAAGCTCTTTCCCTCTGACAAGGCATTCAGATTTCTCCTGTGTGTATATCATTGGTTGTGTGCTGTTTGCGATGGTTTTATCCCAGTCCCAGTGGTCCTCATAACGGCATTAAAGTTAGTGCTCTTGAAATCAACCTAGAGGGCCTGGACCACAAACCCCAAATGTTGGCTTTCTGCCTCACTGGGTCATGAGAATAACTTTAACCTCAGCACAATGATGTCAGACAATCAAAGGAAAGTCAGTGTCGCCTTCTGATGGAGGAAAGTGCTGCATTCCTTTCGCTTTGAACAATCATGTCAGCACCTTGGGGTGGAATGAGACTACTGCAAATATGACAACAGTGCAGACATCTATAATATTTACCATGTGTTTCCAGACATGCAGCTTAGGTCCATGTAATGAACACCTGTGCTATCCAAATGCCCTCAAAACATTTTTTTCTTTGCCTACCACTGAGTCAAAGTGGTGCCCTGACACTCTGACTTGAAGCGATGGTGGGAGACTGCTGATTGCCCTACCATGTGATGGCATTGGTGAGCATCCTTTAGGGCCTGGGATCCTGGAGAGCCCTGGCCGACTGAGAGAGTCTCATGGACAGATACATTTATCCTGACCTTGGGCTGACCTGCTGCAGGAAAAGGGGTTGCTGCAAAGGGGAAAGCTGGAGAGGTTGGGCATCGTAGTAGTACCCAGAAGTGTTGCTTTGGAAGTGCTTGGCCAGGGCTCCGGGTCCTTGTAGCTGGCTGCTGGCATCTCTCCATCTCCCTGAGGAGGTGAAGGGCCACACTGAGTGAGAACCTTCTCCTCTCTGACCTAATGGTGTAAGACCGACAGCTTTCCAGGCAGTGACTGAGCATTTGGCAGTCAGCTTTCCAAGGCAAGTCATTGTCTGCGTTCCAGTGCCATGCAGCAGATAGCACTTGGCAATGATTCCTCTGTATTTTGCTCTAATCTAGTGAGAGCCACTGGCATCACTGCTTGTTCCAATGCTTGTTGCAGTATGTTCACCATGTTATGGTGGCTCGGTATAGGAGCACATCATCTCCACAAGGCTGAGCAGACTCTGGTCTCCTCAACCGAATATCAGAGCCTTGGGCCATGACTGCTTTGATTGGCTGAGAGCCTGTGCCCGTGATATGCCCACCAGCCTGTGACCCTGAACCCACTCTCAATTCTGGACCCACTGAGCTGATGGACTCTGTTGTGGTAGACGGGACAGGTGATCACTGTTTCCGTGCCTCCTCTGAGGACCTCATCGTCCGCAGAGGATCAGCTGGTGGTGCGACAGTGGGGAGATGCTTCTTCCTCTTCTGGTGGGCACTGGTACCCTTAGTGGGGAAAGAAAGGATTAGTTGGAGTGGATGCATCATGTCTAATGCAGTGTCAATAACTGTACATCCAATAAGAGTAGACTGTAATTTTTCTCACTGTGACATTGCCTGGTCCTCTCCTGGCAGCTTTGTGAACTGCTCTTCGAAAGGATTGAGGACTGAAATATCCAGCATCCCTCTGTGGGTCTGCGCCCACTCTCTCCTGCACAGGTTGTCTTGTCTTGCCTTGCAAGCGGAAGAGAAGATGGATTGAGTGCGATAAAAATGGATGCACTTTGTGAGCATTCAGAGGCAGGCCAGGTCCTGAGGCAATGATTATGTCCAGGGAACTTTGAAGGATTGAGAACATTCGATGGCTGTGACATGGATGTGGTGCTGAGTCCTATGATTTGCACATGCCTCTGATGATTTATTCAGCAACTCACATGCATGTACATAATGAGCTGGAAAGCACATTGACCATGTGGGGAAACTCATTCAAGGCCCTGCTGGAAGTGACCATTTCAAACACACCTGATGCTATACATTTAACTCCAAAAAGGAAAAAGCCCAGCCCACATCTTTTTGAACCATGCTGACCACTTGCTATGTCTCCTCAACAAAATAATTGAGGAAATGCATACCACTATCCCATTGCTCATCTACTTATTTTGTGTTTAACAAAAGCTCACTTGCATGTTACCAGCGTTACCTGGGAGTTTCTGATCTTCAGGCATAATGTGAGTGTATTTTGTTACCGAATAAACAAATCATTAAGGAAGGAGCCACACCAACCTAGTGCACCGCCTTGAGCTCTCAGGGATGCACTTGAAACAGCTGGTCAAATAAGGTCAGTTCATTACACACAATACACACAATAGGTGTTGCTATGGAAAGCACAGTTTAAACAGACTAGTTCACAGTAAACATCTTCCAACTCAACTTGAAGAACAGCACAGAACTTTAGGACCATAACACCATAAGATAGTGGAGCAGAATTGGGCCATTTGGTCCATCAAGTCTGTTCCATCATTCAATCATAGCTGACACGCTTCTCTACCCACTCTCATTCCCTTCTCCTTTAACCCTTGATCCCCTTATCAATCGAGATCTTATGTCTAAAATATACTCAATGATTTGTCCTCCACAGCCTTCTGTGGCAATGGGTTTCACACAATAACCACCCGCTGGTTAAAGAAATTCCTCCTCATCTCAGTTCTCAAAGGTCTTGCCTTTACTCTGAGGCTCTGCCCTCGGGTCCTAGTCTCTCCTTGTAGTGGAAACCTCTTCTCCACGTCCACACTGTCCAGACCTGTCACTGCCCAATGACTTTATCACACCCTAGGAAATGTATTGAATATTATTGGAATCTTCTGCCTATCCTATGCAGTTTTGTGGTTTGACAAATGCAGGAAATATTAATTCTAAGAAAATGTATCTCCAGTTTGAGATCTCTATTTTTGAGGCATTAAGATCAGCAGTAAACTAAAATGCTCAAAGGGCTGGTGCAGGCACAGTGTGCTGAAAGGCCCTCTTCTTCACTGTAACAATTCAGGAAATGCTGAAGGAAAGGGCCTGAAACAAGCATCTTCACCCTGACAGCTCGTGAGTTACAAATCTATGTGTTAATAAAGTGTCCAAGAAAAATGTACAGGCTTTCAGTCCTGTTATCAACTCTGCTTGTTATATCCGCAAAGAACTCGAGTAAATTTATCCAATCTGCTTTCCTTTTCAAAACCCACTTTGATTCTGTTCGATTGCATTAAGCTTTTCTAAATGCCCTGCTATTTCTTCTTTATCAATGGACGTAGGCATTTTCCCAATGACAGATTTTGAGCTAATTGGCCTATGCATCTGACCCCCTCTCTTCTTGAACATTGGCAGCTTCTTAATCTACAGAAATCTTCCCGGAATCCAGTGAGCTCTGGAATCTTTCAAACAATGTCTCCACTATCCATGTAGTCAATTCCTTTAAAACACTTAGATTAGATGGAACAAGAGGGAACAACTACACATGTGGGTTACCTGTAGATGGTGAAAGTCACTCGCTTGATAACTATTAGGATTGAGGTCTTCTGGACCTTGCTTTCGGTCATGAGGTTTTTGAAAGGAATTGTTGAGCTACAAGCAGACTCTCAGTATCAAATTGTTTGTGGATTTGTGTTCTATATGCCCCTTCTGTAGAACTTGAGGAAAATGAAAATAAGTCCACAGAGGCCGGAATCCTGTCACTAAGTCCCCCTTTATTTACATGGGGAGGGTCCTTGATACTGATCCAGCTCCCTCAGTGAACTGAAGTTGCACCCGCCACCTGTAAAGGTTCTGCAGTATAGGCTCTCAGTCTAGCTGATATCTTCTGTGAATGTAATGGTTGGAGTCCAGAGTGAATTTTGTTAAAGACTAGGTTTGCAATCACTGAAACAGCCCGTGTTGGTATCGACCTCCGTTAGAACCAGGTGACCATATAACCAGACGTTTATTTTGATTTGGATATTGCTAAGCAACTTAACTGTTTCAAACCAGATGTAGGTGGACTTTCCAAAGTGAAGATGTTGATGAGAAGTTATGTCTGGTAGGACTCTCCCAGATACCAGCTTGTGAGTCCTCTTACTCCATTTAGATCCAGTGGGACTGTTTGGCTGAGGCTTGGTTTTGTTTTGTTTTGGGGTTTTGCTGTGGATTAACCTGGAGTCCCTCTGTTCAGGATATGTCCTGAGTGAGGCAAGGCAATTGCTTTCACTCAAGTGGTGTTCCCCAAGCTCAATCGGACTGGTGAGGGTGTCACTTCCATTGGAAAACCCCATAACTCATATGGTCCATTTGCTGCATTTTCTTAAGCAAGGTGGTCAAGAAGGTACAACCCCTTCATCCTCAGGCAGCTCAGAAAATTTGGCATGACCATAAGGACCCTCACAACTTCTACAGATGCATCATAGAAAGCACACTATCCGGGTGCATAATGGCCTGGTATGGCAACTGCTCTGCCCAGGACCATAAGAAACTACTGAAGGTGGTGTGCACAGCACAGACCATCACAGAAGCCAACCTCCCATCCATGGGCCCCATTTACATGTCTTGTTGCCACGGAAAGACTGCCAACATCATCAAAGACCAATCCTATTCCTCTTCTACAACTTCTTCTGTCAGACAGAAGATACAGAAGCTTAGACATACGCACCAGCAGGTTCAGGAACAGCTTCTTCCATGCCATTATTAGACTGTTGATTGAACTCTCTAACTTCAAATAATGCTGATTTTGTTAATGTTGATCTTGCCTACCACACGCCCTGACATTGTAACCTGTATGTCTCACTCTGTCCTTGCTTATCAGAATCTGCCTCTACTGCTCGCAAACAAAGCTTTTGACTGTACTTCGGTACACGTGACAATAAATCAAATCAATCAATCAGTTGTAGTACCAGTTTGAAGTCCAGTTGGGTTGCAGCTGGTAGAAACTGTCAAATGGTTACATCACTAATCCCACATACCCATTAGTCTCTCAGCTTCTCACTCAGGGTTAAAGCTGCCTCTGCCAGTCATCATAACATCGTCAAAATATGGATTTCCCTAGTCCTCAAATTGCTGAGTAAAACTGATAATGCCTCAGAATTAGAGGAGGCTTGAGGTCTTTACATTCCTTAACTAAATCTGTCAATTCTTGAAAGGTGCCTCAGGAAAGGGGGGTACCTCATAACTGAGAAAGCTGCAGATCCACAGGCTCCCAGGATAATTACTCATTGTTTTTCATCTACCCCAATGTCATTTGCCTAGAAGAAATAATGCATTCTTTCCACTTACTGGGCCTAGTCTTTGACTCCAGTGAACAGAACCTCTGACACTCCTGTTTGTATCTGTCAGCCAGATTAACAGCATCAATTCGGGAACTCAAATTCTATGAGGCCCACTTGGCTGAGCAGAATATGAGGACTGCAGATGCTGGAGATCAGAGTCAAAAAGTGTGGCACTAGAGAAGCACAGCAGGTTATACAACACACGAGGAGCAGGAGAGTTTGGTTATAAGCCCTTTGTCAGGAATGGAAAGTACCATTTTGGGGTGGGTGTGGAGGGGCTGGAAATCAGCTGAGTGGGGATCAGCATGACATAGAGCCATAGAGTCAGACAGCATAGAAACAGCACTTTTGGCCCAACTTGTCCATGCCAACCAGATTTCCCAAACTAAAGTAATCCCATTTGTCTGCATTTGGCCCATATCCCTGTAAATCTTTCTTATTTATGTACCTGATCAAATGTCCTTTTGACCCAGAGGCCTTTTACTTCACTTAGATTCATTAAAAAAATTGTATTTTCTTACATTCATTTAGTTCTGCTCAGTTGAACAAAATGTTTAATAGACAGTACAATGTTTGATTAATGATACTGTACCATCACATCTTTCCAAAAGTTCAAGTTTATCTTTGGAATCCAGCGGCAGTTCAGAAATGGATTTAATACAAATACATCAATCGGGAGAAATTCAATCTTGCTGTTGTCACAGATTATCCTTGCCAGTGAAACCCGAAGAAGAGTTTGGTGTTGTTCTTTAGAAAATATATTTTTCTGTTCATGCCAGAATCTAGAAAGTAACCAAATGTAATTATCAGACACTACCAAATGGGTGTAATATATTTGAACAATATTCTGTGATAACCTGTTACACACAAGACAATGCACAATAAAACTGAGAAAATGTCAGTGGTGTGAATGCAAGTTATTGAAATGCACATGTTCCCATGAGTTGGCAGGGTGAACTCAGTGGTTAGCACTGCAATCTCACAGCGCCATCGACTTGGGTTTGATTCCAGCGACTGTCTGTGTGGAGTTTGGACATTCTACTTGTGTCTGTGTTGGTTACCTCTGGGTGCTCTGATTTCCTCCCACAATACAAAAATGTGCAGGTTAGGCGGATTGGCCATGGGAAATTGCCCTGGAAGTGGTTTAGCCATGGAAAATACAGGGTTACAGGAATAGGCCGGGTTGGGGGAGGGAGGGGATGCATTGGCCAAATGACCTGTTTCCACACTGTAGGGATCCTTAAAAAAAAAATTAATTGTTCTTATAACTGATTTAGTTTCAGTTTCTCATGTACTCATAACAATTTTATAATTTCTCAACTGCTTTCTTGGTTTCTCTGAGCCAGTTGTTTTATTAAGGAACAGGAATCAGAGCATATCTCACATACTGATGAATTTCTACAATATAAAACTTGCTCTGTGGTCTGCCCATTACGTCTTGGTTTAGGGAGTTCAGATTCAATTTGAGTCAAACAAAAAGCCTGAATAAGGTTGCTAAGTTATGTTAAATTCTGAACAACTTTGTCTTGTAGTAACTGAAAATTAGTTACAATTAGCTGAATTTATCTTATGTTGTAATAGTATCTTCATAAGAGAATTCAATCCATATAGCTTCTGGGACTTTACATTGATTGTAAAATTATTCAAGTATGGTAACATTTCAGAACATGAAAGAAATGCATGCAATGCAGGAAAGTGGATAGGCTCCTGATGATAAATTAAAGATGAGAGAGGCTGCCAGGCTAGAACAGAGAAAAGGACAAATTAGCAGCAATACATCCTTCCAAAAGTTGCTTCTTCTCTTTGCAAGAGAGTGTTCTTTAAGGGGAAAAAATTACCAATCACTGGTAATAATATGGAGCTGCTTCATCTTACATCTCCCTGTAATACTGACATTTTCAGCATTAAAGTTTCAGAAATTGTCAGTGAGTTAGGAGTTGAAAGGACACACCCAGTCCCTAGGCTCCAGCACATACTTTTGTGTACTCTATAAATTGATATTTAGCACGAATGCATCAGTGGCATGAACTGCAAATAATGAACTGCGGAGGCTGGAAACCTGAAACATAAGCAGAAATTGCTGGAGAAACTCAGCAGGTCTGGCAGCATCTATGGAGAGAAGACGGAGATAATGTTTTGTGTCCAATGAACCATTTTCAGAAGAGTCCTGAATCGAATCAGGTTCTGAAGAAGGGTCACTGGCCCCAAGCGTTAACTTTGCTTTCAGTAGCTATTGAGCAATTAGTTGCTCACATGTCCCGCCTGCTTATTTTTTGCTGTTCCAGTTCCACCAGAAACTGGTAGAGAAATTCCTCTACAAAGGATCAACATGACATGCTTGCACAATTACTTCTTACTTTGCTGTGGTATGTTCTGCATCAGAGAGGATAGCACTCTCCACCCTCCAACAATAATGGTTCAGCTCCAAAATCATTGCCACAAAGGTCTGCTCAATACTTTATTACACTTCATAAAAAATTTAAACTCTTGTGAAAAGAATCAGAGAGATAAGTTGTTTAAGTAGACAGCAGATAAGCAAAAAGACAAGTTTCCTTTTCAATTCTCCAGTTACCAAAGACTTGGAAAACATACTGTTTCAGGATCAAATTTAAGGCGGTCACTAAATGAGGTACATAACCATGTTCAGTTATCAATTTTCTTCATGGAAGTGGGTTGATTACTCAATTCAATTCTCAAACATCACCCCGTTTCTGTTAAGAATAGAAAATGCTGGATTGAAGATCGATTGGGGTTGGTATCCAAATTTTTAATGTACTGATTTCCCACCTGAATCAAACCTTCCCATATTGGGGTGATATACATTCCCCCAGCACCACTGTGCTGTGGCAACTACACACAGAGTGAAGCTCAATGGAAAATCCATATTTTTGCAGCACAAGCATCACAAGATTTTTTGTTGATACCGTTTTCCATTACCTGTCTCCATCCCTCAATTCTTGGAATTGCTTTCCTATCAGACAAGCGAACAACTGGCCTACTCTTCCACGCTTCACAAAGGGCTCAATGATTCCTGCCAGCCACAAGTCAATGTTTTCTGGAGTTCCATACAGTTTGATGAGATTATTTGCCACTGTTGGGTTTTTGAGAACTTTGCTGAATTCCTCCTCATTTTTCGGTGCACTAAGACCGCAGAATCTTCTCCAGGAATTGTATCCTTTGTGATATTTGGTAAAAAGAAAAGGAAATGTTAGTTTATAGCAATGATGGAAATGGCAACCAATCAACTGCCAATTGAAACTGTAATGAAGCAAAGGCTATGATTGGCATCTGAGTTTAAATAGAGTCATAGAGTCATAGAGAAGGACAGCACGGAAACAGGCCCTTCAGTCCATGCTGACCAGATATTCTAAATTAATCTAGCCCCATTTGTCAGCACTTGGCCCATATCGCTCTAAACCCTTCCTATTCATATACCCACCCAGATGTCTTTTAAAAACTGTAATTGTACCAGCTTCCACCACTTCCTCTGGCAACTCATTCCATACATGCACCACTCTTTGCGTGAAACAGTTGCCCCTTAGGTCCCTTTTAAATCTCTCCCTTCTCATCCTAAACTTCTGCCCTCCAGTTCACGACTTCCCGCCCCAGAGAACAGATGAATTTAAAAAAATGTTAGTAATATATATTTGTTGAACTGAAATTATACTTTATAAATGTCATAAATATGCAAGCAAGATGAAATGATGGAATGGGTTGCAATGCAATAATCTGACTGTTTTAGGAGAGAAGGAAGCCAATGATTCCGATTGAGTGCAGTATTGGAGTATACCTTCAGCCTCAAAGAGGATCTCTCAGCTAATAAGGCTGTTGTGTTATTCATAGTGGTTTACTGAATGATAGAATAGAATCATAGAATCCTTATAGTGTTGAACCTGGCTATTCAGCCCATCGAGTCCACACTGACATCCTAGGAGACCAATCCCACCCACCCCAACCCTTGTTGAATGTTTTGAAGGCAAAGATAGATGGATTTTCAAAAGGAATTAAGGGCTATGGCGAGCAGGTGGATAAGTGGCGTGAGTCCAAGAGAAGGTCAACCATGCTCTTATTGAATGAAAGGGTAGGCTTGAGGGGCCAGGTGGCCTACTGCTGTTCCTATTTGTTTTTCTTACCTACCCTACCCCTTTGGCATGTCAGCAGTAAGTTAGCATTGGAGATATAAAGGGTCCTGGGGATAATGGGGGAGGAATATGGGTTGGTGTAGAGCTTATGGAGAAAGATTGGCTGCAGGGGGTTACTAGGGAACATGGGGTGAGTAAAGGGATATCATCTGGCCTGGATGGTATGGAGAGTAATGAGGGTAATGGGCATGGGAACAGGGCTACAGTGAATAGGGGTTGATATGGAAGTGGCAGTGGCAGTGGCAGTGTGGGTGGGAGAGAGGGGTTATGAAGTATGTGGGCTAGAGGGCTGTTTTGGTTTCATTAGTTTTCAATCTTCCACACTGTGCTGGTGCATGGTGGAGACTTGTGGCCAATTTCCTCTCTCAATCTGGGATCAACCCGACCTAACTCCCAGTGAATTCCCTGAACCTGGAATGTAAACTCAACCTTCTGAGTAAGTATTTTCCTGGTTGCATCTACAGAGCCAGAAAACATTTCATCTCTGCCCCAGAGTGAAAATCCAGTCTGACTGGAATCAAAACTGTTTGTCAGTACCCCAAAGTGCACATCAATTGCCAAATTTGATCTTGGATTTCTCAGGAATTTTTCTCCAGACCTTAAGACGTGGTGGGTCATCAATTCTCATTAAACTTCATGAGATAGCAAGAGTCCAGAGAAAGTATATTCCTGTTAGGGTGAAAGAAAAGGCTGGTAGGATAAGGAAAGCTGATGATGAAAGAAATTGAGGGTTTGGTTAAGAAAAGGAAGGAAGCATATGTCAGGTATAGACAGGATAGATCGAGTGAATCCTTAGAAGAATATAAAGGCAGTAGGAGGATATTTAAGAGGGGAATCAGGAGGGCAAAAAGGGGACATGAGATAGCTTTGGCAAATAGAATTAAGGAGAATCCAAAGGGTTTTTACAAATGCATTGACAAAGGCTAAGTAGGGAGAGAATAGGGCCCCTCAAAGATCAGCAAGGCGGCCTTTGTATGGAGCTGCAGGAGATGGGGGAGATACTAAACGAGTATTTTGCATGAGTATATACTGTGGAAAAGAACGTGGAAGATAGAGAATATTGGGAAATAGATGGTGACATCTGTCCATATTACAGAGGAGGAAGTGCTGGATGTCTTGAGTTAAAAATCACTCAACACCAGGTTATAGTCCAACAGGTTTAATTGGAAGCACACTAGCTTTCGGAGCGACGCTCCTTCATCAGGTGATACATGAAGGAACATCGCTCCAAAAGCTAGTGTGCTTCCAATTAAACTTGTTGGACTATAACTTGGTGTTGTGTGATTTTTAACTTTGTACACCCCAGTCCAACACCGGCATCTCCAAATCTGGATGTCTTGAAACGCATAAAAGGGGATAAATCCCAGGCCCTGATCAGGTGTACCCTAGAACTCTGTGGGAAGTGAGGGAACTGATTTCTGGGCCTCTCACTGAGATATTTGTCACAGGTGAGGTGCCGGAAGACAGGAAGTTGGCTAACATGATGTCACTATTTAAGAAACGTGGGAAAGACAAGCCAGGGAACTATAGATTAGTGAGCCTGATGTCAGTGGTGGGCAGGTTGTTGGAGGGAATCCTGAGGGACAGGATGTACATATATTTGGAAAGGCAAGGACTAATTAGGGATAGTCAACATGGCTTTGTGCGTGGGAAATCATGTCTCACAAACTTGATTGAGTTTTTTGAAGAAGTAACAAAGAGGATCGATGACAACAGAATGGTAGATATGATCTATCTGGACTTCAGTAAGGCATTTGACAAGGTTCCCCATGGGTGACTGGTTAGCAAGATTAGAGTTAATGGAATACAGGGAGAACTAGCCATTTGGAGACAGAACTGGTTCAAAGGTAGAAGACAGAGGGTGGTGGTGGAGCGTTGTTTTTCAGACTGGAGGCCTGTGACCAGTGGAATGCCACAAGGATTGGTGCTGGGTCCACTACGTTTCATCATTTATATAAATGGTTTGGATGTGAGCATAAGAGGTATCGTTAGTAAGTTTGCTGATGACACCAAAATTGGAGGTATAGTTGTCAGCGAAGAAGGTTACCTCAGATTACAACAAGATCTTCATCAGATGGACCAACGTGCTGAGAAGCGGCAGATGGAGTTTAATTTAGATAAATGTGAGGTGCTGCATTTTGGGAAGCAAATCTTAGCAGGACTTATACACTTAATGGTAAGGTCCTAGGGAGTGTTGCTGAACAAGGAGCACAGGTTCATAGCTCCTTGAAAGTGGAGTCACAGGTAGATAGGATAGTGAAGAAGGCATTTGGTATGCTCTCCTTAATTGGTCAGAGTACTGAGTACAGGAGTTGGGCGGTTATGTTGCAGCTGTACAGGATGTTGGTTAGGCCACCGTTGGAATAGTGCAATTCTGGTTGCCTTCCTATTGGAAAGACTTTGTGAAACTTGAAAGGGTTCAGAAAAGATTTACAAGGATGTTGCCAGGGTTGAATGATTTGAGCTGGAGGGAGAGGTTGAATAGGCTGGGGTTGTTTTCCCTGGAACGTCAGAGGCTGAGGGGGGAGCTTATAGAGGTTTTTAAAATATGAGGGACATGGACAGGATAAATAGACAAAATCTTTTCCCTGGGGTTGGGGAGTGCAGAACTAGAGGGCATAGGTTTAGGGTGAGAGGGGAAAGATACAAAAGAGACCTATGGGACAACCTTTTCACACAGAGGGTGGTACATGTATTGAACGAGCTGCCGGAGGAAGTGGTGGAGGCTGTTACAATTGCAACATTTAAAAGGCATGTGGATGTGTATATGAATAGGAAGGGTTTGGAGGGATATGGGTTGGCTGCTGGCAGGTGGGACTAGATTGGGTTGGGATATCAGGTCGGCATGGACAAGTTAGACCAAAGGGTCTGTTTCCGTGCTGTAACGTCTCTATGTTTCTATGACTTTAAGAGATCATAATTCTTCATGTTTGCAGAACCAGAAAAATGCAATTTCATTGGAGAAGTTCAACAACAAGAAAAAAGAATTGAAATTAATGTTTTGGGAAATTGGAAATATGTGGACATTACAGACAATAAACATGATGATGGGAGCCTAACATCATGTGAGAGAAGTCCTGGGTAGTGGAGTTTGAGGTTGGCAGGCTGTTGAAGAAAATTACCACAAAGGCTTAATGAGTCAGAAATGAGTGAATGTAGAATTGAGCTGAATGTGGAAGTTCAAGGTCAAGACAAAAATTGGATTGCTGATGGTGATGTCAGCCCGAATGGACTGACAGACAAATGAAAGGAATCAGGGAAAAGGTGGAATATTTTTGTGAGGGAATGAAAGAGAATGGTTTTGGTCTTTCCAGTGTGGAGTGAAGGAGTAATTTATTTATCCAATAAATTGACCTGGACGTTTGAGAAGGGCAATGGAATCATAGTCCCTACATTGTGGAAGTAGGCCATTCAGCCCACAATGTCCCTCCAAAGACCATCCCACTCAATCCCTGTAACCCTGCATTTTCCATGGGTAATCCATCTAAATGGCACATTCCTACTCACTATGGGCATTCTAGCATGACCAACATCTTTGGGTAATTAGCCAGACTACCCAGAGGAAACCCACACAGACACAGGGAGAATGTGCAAACTCCACACAAACAGTTGCCTGAGGGTGGAATTGAATCCAGGGGCCTAGTGCTGTGAGGCAGCAAACCACTGAGCCATCATGCCATCCTAATGGGAATTGGGAAAATTTCTGGCTTGGCTCAATTGCCTCAGGAGAAAATGCCAGAGAAGACAGGCTCTTCATTGTTGATGAGGGGGGACAATCAGGCACATCAATCTCTAAGGAGGTCTGAGGGAGCCATATGGGTGCTGAGGCAGGCTGTTCAAAAAGACTCACTTGGTCCTAGAGGAATCATCCCAGCTATGATGCAAAGGTTAGTGTCCTTCAGCCCTCACTATTCATGGTTTCCCCATGGCTCTTCCTATGCCCGTGCTAGGGAGGTACTGCTTTCAGTCTCATCACCCACTGTTGATTGTATAAACACAATGCATCCTATTGTCACAACATGTTCTTTTTAAGAGTTATTCATGCAGTGCTAACAAAAACTCCTTCTTATACAAAATAATAAATATGTCAGTTATTCAGATCCTGTGAATTATCAACAGCAGAATTTGCAGGCCTTTGAAACTTCTCCACCTCACAAATAAACACTGTGAAATTGTCAGCAGAGATTGCAAAATAGATCTGTCAGTCAGACAGGGGTCAAGTAATTCAACCTTTATGAATTGCCTGGATTTTCAGCCAAGTTAAATAGCTGAACAAAACAAAATTATTAGAAGAACCAGGGGCTGCACTTTTCCTACAGAACTCTCTTCTGGTGTAAAACTGACTGGAGTTTAGATTTTGGGAGCGGTGGAGGACAATGAGGCTGTAAATAGAACGGAAATGTTCAATTAAAACAGCTGTGAGAACAATGCAGGCGAGCCAGATGAAATGGGAGCTGGAAATGTGTTGCTGGAAAAGCGCAGCAGGTCAGGCAGCATCCAAGGAACAGGAGATTTGACGTTTCGGGCATGAGCCCTTCTTCAGGAACCTTATGCCCGAAACGTCGAATCTCCTGTTCCTTGGATGCTGCCTGACCTGCTGCGCTTTTCCAGCAACACATTTTCAACTCTGATCTCCAGCATCTGCAGACCTCACTTTCTCCTCCCAGACGAAATGGGAAACTTGCTCATGTACTGATGGCAGTCTTCACTGAGACTTTCAGCAACTTTTACTGTCATCATCGTTAAAAACCTCCATAATCCTTGATTCTGGAGAAGACATGTCACTGACAACTGAAGCACCTGAGAGGCATCTCATACCAAAGGGCCTTCTCAGGGGACAGAATGTGTGTCTCTTTCTGAGTCTGTAGTCTCAAGACAAAACTTAAAGTACCACCAAAAAATTCCCACCTGAACGACGGACCTTCTGGGCGTCATTACACCCAGTGGGTTAGAGAATTGGAGAATTTCCCTCACATTACTGGAACATTTCACAGGTATGAAGAGTGGAATGCACTCTTTAAAGCTGCTGCTGAAATCTGTCCCAAACAAACTGCACCTGAAATCTCCGCCCAAAACTACATCTGTGCCCCTTAAGCTGTTCAAGATTCCAGATACATAGCATCATTGAGATGAGTGCATGGTCAGTCACTCAAAGTAAGTGATGTCTTTGAAAATGTGTTGCAAAAGAGTATTGCTATAATCGATACAACCTGGTGAAGGCCATTTTTCATCTTTATGCTGAAACGTGGACTGTCTCTGCTTGCAGTGTGCTCTTAAATGCACTTTGCAAGGTATAATAAGAATTTCAGAAGAAGGGTCACTGGACCTGAATCTCTGCTTTCTCTGCACAGATGCTGTAAGACCGGGTATGTCTCTTCAGCAATTTCTGTTTTGCTCTAGTCAAAATTTCTGTTGCATCCTCTGTACATTACTGCTTCAAAATTCATGATTGGAAATTGGCGTTAACCATCACTGAAGCCCCTCACTTTCAACATCCTGTAGGTTATGACTGATCAGAAATTGAACTGTACTAACCACACTATTGCTACAAGTGGAGATCAAAGGCTAGCAATCCTGCAGTAAGTAACTCATTTCCTCATCCCCCCAATGCCTGTCAACTATCTACAAGTCAGGGGCGCGATGGAATCCTCCTCACTTCTCTGGATATATGCAGCTCCAACAAACTCAAGAAGCTTTGCATCATCATTTATGTGGGTGACATGATGGCTCGGTGTTTAGCACTGCTGCCTCACTGCTGACTCCAACCTTGGACAACTGTCTGTGTGGAGTTTCCACATTCTCCCTCTATCTGTATGGGTTTCCTCCGGCTGCTCTGGTTTCCTCCCACAGCTTTAAGATGTGCAGGATTAAGTGGTTTGGCCATGCTAAATTGCTCTGCAGAATCCAGAGATATGCAGGCTATGCAGATTAGCAATGGGAAATGTGGAGTTATGGGGATAGGAAAGAGGCCTGGGTCTGAAAGCTATGCTCTTTGGACAGTCAGCGCAGATTTGATTAACTGATTGGTCTCTTTCTGCAATATAGGGATTCTAAGATTCTGTGATTATCCAGGACAAAACAGCCTGCTTGATTAGCACCACATCCATAAACATTGACTCCCTGTATCATTGATACTCAGTGCAGCAGTGTATACCATAATGCACTTCCATGTTATTCACAGGATCTTTCCCCTCCCCTCATTTATACTCTATTTGGTCCCTTGGATGAAATACAAAAGGTACTAAAACTGCATCACTTCACACTTGACTTTGCATTCTCCATTACCTGGAAGTCCATGATCCCGGCCTCGTTGCATATTCAGTGAAGCCAAGTCATCAGCCACTTGACTAACATTTTCAAACAAATGATCATACAAGTCATTCACAAGAACGATATCTTGCTTCATTAGTTTGTTTGGATATCTAATTAATCCACGAAGAAATGGATCAATTCCACCTAAAATGCAAGGAAGAACGTTTTTTACTGAAATTTTCTAAGCATTTCGAGGACTATTTATCAATCTGTGGTGTTGCACTTGGGGAGACAAGGCAAAGTCCGCACAATTATGGGCTAAAGGAGAGGGAAGGGAAGTAGAAAAAGCATGAGAAGAATGAGGTGCCGTGTAAATATAAAGGCAAGATCAATCCTTTAAACTTTAGGAGGTAAAGAGTTAACAAAGGTCGATGAGATTAGGAATTATCAATGAGTGGAAAGAGGTACAGGCGCCAGGTTACAGACTCCACCTATGCTTCCATTTATCTGTTACTAAAATCTGTCTCCATATCTTTGTTACCTCTAGATCTTATTATTACAATTCTCTCTTGACTGACCTCCTACCTTTGACTCTCCATAAACTTGAGCTCATTCAAAACTCCACTCCAAGTCCCAGTTATCAATCACCACAGTGAGGCAGTGGGGTAGGCAAGTGGTTTTTACAGGTAATGGGACTCTCAATGCTGTAGCAAGGCATCAATTTTATGGGTGCCGCATGTTAGGAAGGTATGTTGGAACAGCCAGGGTTAGCATACCCTTAGCATGTATATTGGCTACACTTGTGCCACAAGATATCATGCCAATTTCATCCTGCACCAGTTGGCCACTCGCACCATATGCAAACCATTAGGACCTACCAGTGTTTGTCAGCCTGGTAAGAAGGGCTCCCTACTCAATGCTTTCCTCTGCTACCTGACATTGTGTGCATAATTAGAGCTATGCAGACCACCAGGGGATGTTGTAGAGCAAATCATCAGCATTCTGATACATTAATCCTCAGATATGTAGATCGTTGGGGAGAACTTCAGTAATCACTGCAGCATGTCCCCAAATTCAAGGGCATTGTATGATATGATGGCACAAGATTGTAGCTTTCTACTAGACTTTGCAAGGAGCAAGAGGAGGCGGACGAGGAAGAGGGGGAGAAGGAAGGATGGAGGCATCCAGGATTCTAATCCTCCAGACAGGCCATCAATGAGCAATTTATTAGATTTTGGTTCAGTTAAAATCTTAAGGCTACCACAGCTTCTCCACAATTTTTCCATTCCTTTGGACTATCTAATCTTCTTGGTCAAAAATCCTGAAATAAAAATCAGCACTAACAGTAATAATTATGTAATAAATTCATTCTAAAATATATCCAACGATACATACAGAATCGTATATTCTTTGTATATTCCCATAGCACTCAGCCTGTGATGCCAAACCTTAGTCGAGAGCTTTTACTAGGTACTGTTGGGAAAACAATTACCTTTCATTGAGTGAGATTGCCAATGGTCTTGCCAGATGCCCTTATGAAGCATTGGGCTTTGAGAGTCAGCCTTCAGATTGCAACAGCTCACAAAAGGTGGCAGCAATCAATCTTAGCTGAGTTGTCTGGGTGGCTGGTTTGCGATGGAGAGTGATCCCAACAGCATGTGTTCGATTCCTGGACCAACTAAGATTACCATGAAAATCCTACCTTCTCAACCTCACATCTTGTCTGAGACATGGTAATGCTTAGGCTAAACCGGCCATCTGTCTCAAATGAGGGCACTGCCTTATGGTCCTCTCAGACTAATACAGAGTGTAAACTGTCAGTAATTGTGCTGCACTGTATTTGGGTGGTGTGCCTGTCAGAGCCAAATAGTTGGAGAGACAAAGCAGCGTTGAAAGGATGTGGCATGCTGCTGTCATTGGATGGTGTGTGAAGGCGAGATGGAGAATCTGTATGTTATGCCTGAGATCTAAGTTTCAGTGAGGGCTAAGGTTTGTGTGATCAGCATGGGCTACTTTGGGCAGTGTGCAAGGGTGATGCTTTATGGATTGGAGATGTGACTTGAAGAGGCAGTCATTGACCTCTTTTTAGAAATGTGAAGTCATTGAACATGTTTCGGCAAGTACCAGACTCCATGCGTTGACATCCTTTACTTTCTACTCCCATTCCTTTCAGCTGGCCTTCTTTAAGGACATCCTGACCCCTCTTCTTCTGGCTACCATTTAATTACCCCAAGCACCCTCTTCCTGATATGCTATTCCATATGGATATCACTTTTACTACTGCATTCACTTAAGTGTTGTCTCAGACTCTGATGGCACCTCTGTATTTCAGCTGTTTGGTCAATGTTTGGACCAAGGCCAAAATGAGGTGTGGAGATGGGTGGTCCAAGCAGAACCCAAACTGAGAATCAATGAACGTGTCATGGCTGAACGATTTAATAGAACTACCAGTTATGCCCTTTATTGATGGTTGTGATTAGATTGGCTTGGCACTAATTTGATGGATTAGAATTGTTCTGCTGTTGACAGGAAATATGTGAGCAAAGGGCTATTGTAGTGTAGTGGCAGTGTCTGAGTTCAAGTGTTACCTGTCCCTTACATATGTCAAAACATGTCTGTCATTGATAAAGAACATCAAGATCATTCTGAGTATTAGAATAAATATACTTGGACAATGGCCCTAATATTGAGAAGATCCCAGTGTTTGCAGCTGTACTGGAATTGCTTGGGCAGACAATTGCTTGGCTCGCTAGTTCTGGAGCATAAATCTTCAATACTATAGTTATTGGGAGGTTGTGAGGGCCTAAATAACCCCTTCTCATCCCTTCCAGTCTCTATAACTTTCCCTAGCCGTATAGATCTGAAATCTCTGCTATCCAATTTGGGTCGAAAGTTGCAGATCTCCAACTTTATTCAATCCATGATGTGGAGAGGCTGGTGTTGCTGGGGGGTACAAAGTTAAAAATCATACAACATCAGTTTATAGTCCAACAGGTTTATTTGGAAGGACTAGCTTTCAGAGTGGTGCTCCTTCATCAGGTGATTGTGGAACATAAGACACAGAATTTTTAGCAAAGGATTGACAGTAGCATGCAACTAAAATGATATATTGAACAAAGCTGGATTGTTGTAAAGTCTTTCATCTTTTAGAATGGGTTCCAGGTTTTGGTTCATTAATATGCAAATCCCAAAACTTCTTTTAAGTCACCTTCTCGAGATAACTTAAGATTTGATAACAAAAGGTGACATCTTTAATTTTTTTATTCAGTCCATTATTGGTGGCCACCCTTCATTTAGCTGGACACTAAATTCTTAATTCCCTCTCTAAACCTCCCTGCCTTTCTACCTCACTCTCCTCTTCTATGGCAATCATCCTGATATTACTTTACTAGGCTCAATGCGAAGGCCAGCAATATAAAAAATGAAATGACAATATTGTATCAAATGAACTGTACCCATTCAATACATCAACACCTAGGGTAGTCATGTTACAGTGTACTTCTTACCTTGGTATATCAATTTCCCTGGAGTGAAGAAGGAATTACGCAGCAATAGATTGGGAAATTTGTGATGTTCCTTGTAACTTTCATTCAGACGTGGCACTATTGCATGAATCGTACCATGTCCAAATCGGAAGGCTGCAGTGGCAAAAGCATTCTTAATACTTGGATCAATAGAACTATTATAACTTCTGTATTTGGGCAGGTATTTCCTCATTGCTCTTGGGCCAATTATTTTGGGCAGGTAGTCTCTGTAGGTAATTATCTGTATGTGAAGAAAGGTGAGAAAACAACTCACTAAGCGAATTAATCTGGAAATCAATAATAATGTCAGAAAGTTAAGCGTATAGTATTCCTACCACAAAAGGGGAAGAAATATTATTTTGGCAATAAGGAATTAAGAAGTGCACTGCAGCTGCCATTTACCCTCTAATTTTAAGATTGAGTTCAAATTTACATCAGCACATGGAACAAAGATTTCATTTATTTTAAATAAGGAAACTGTCATGCATCAAAACAGAATATTCCTGCCTTCTCAGAGATATAACCTATAGGCAATTATCAGAAAAATGTGATCACCCATTTGATATTCAACCCCTTTTTTTGCCAGTTCTTCTCCAGATCAGTACGACTTTTAACTTAGAATATTTCTCCTCAAAAATACAAAGAAACCAGAGATTTGAAAGTTATGAAATAATGCGGAGGTCTGGGTGTATCTGTTGGAGAATGTAACAGGGTAACATTTTTGCCTTTTGATTAATGGCAGGCAGTCTGACTTGCTCTCAGTGGGGATGATTGTCGTGTTAACAAGATTAAGTTGTGCTAAAGAGACTCTGTGCTGAATTCTCTCTTTGTTGGCAAAGATAGTAGAGCTATGCTGTCAGCATGTATCTGTTGCCAACCTGCTGCAACTTCCTTTACATACCATGATTTATTTTACAGGATAGGTTTGGAAGTGTGAAAAAGGAAGCGTAGTGTTTATACTAGGTAGTGAGAAAGAAGGGAAGATGGATGAGTAAGTGAGCAAAGGTGAAGCAAATGATGGAAAATGTATATCAGTACTGATGCTTTAATTTCCCTTTTAGGTTATTCGTTGCAAGGATGAAAGCATCTCTGGCTTGATCAGCATTTAAAGTCATAGAGTCATAGAGATGTACAGCATGAAAACAGACCCTTCGGTCCAACCCGTCCATGCCGACCAGATATCCCAAACCAATCTAGTTCCACTTGCCAGCACATGGCCCATATCCTTCTAAACCCTTCCTATTCACGTAGCCATCCAGATGCCTTTTAAATGTTGCAATTGTACCAGCCTCCACCTCTTCCTCTAGCAGCTCATTCTATAGCTGGACCACCCTCTGTGTGAAAAAGTTGCCCCTTCGGTCTCTTTAATATCTATCCTTTCTCATCCTAAACCTATGCACTCTAGTTCTGGATTCCACCAACTTAGGGAAATTTGTGATGTTCTATTTATCTATTTGTCTAATTATCCTATTCTTGCCCCTCATAATTTTCTAAACCTCTATAAGGTCACCCCTCAGCCTCCGACGCTCTATGGAAAACAGCCCTAGCCTATTCAACCTCTCCTTACTGCTCAAATGCTCCAAGCCTGGCAACATCCTTGTAAATCTTTACTGAAGCCTTTCAAGTTTCACAACATCTTTCTGATAGGAAGGAGACCAGAATTGCACACAATATTCCAACAGTGGCCTAACCAATGTCCTGTACAGCCGCAACATGACCTTCCAACTCCTGTACTCAATACTCTGACCAATAAAAGAAAGCATACCAAATGCCTTCCTCACTATCCTATCTACCTGCAACTCCACTTTCAAGGAGCTATGAACCTGCACTCCAAGGTCTCTTTGTTCAGCAAGACTCCCTAGGACCTTACCATTAGGTGTCTCAGTCCTGCTAAGATTTGCTTTCCCAAAATGCAGCACCTCGCATTTATCTGAATTAAACTCCAGCTGACACTTCTCAGCCCATTGGCCTATTTGATCAAAATCCCATTGTAATCTGAGGTAACCTTCTTCGCTGTCCACTCCACCTCCACATTTGGTGTCATTGGAAAACTTACTAACTATACCTGTTATGCTCACATCCAAATCATTTATATAAATGATGAAAAGTAGAGAACCCAGCGCCAATCCTTGAGGCACTCCACTGGTCACAGGCCTCCAGTCTGAAAAACAACCCTACACCACCACCCTCTGTCTTCTACCTTTGAGCCAGTTCTGTCTCCAAATGGCTAGTTCTACCTGTATTCCATTAGATCTAATCTTGCTAACCAGTCACCCATGGGGAACCTTGTTGAACGCAATACTGAAGTCCAGATCGATCACACCTACCACTCTGCCCTCATCAATCCTCTTTGTTACTTCTTCAAAAAACTCAATCGAGTTTATGAGATATGATTTCCCATGCACAAAGCCATGTTGACTATCCCTAATCAGTCCTTGCCTTTCCAAATATATGTACACCCTATCCTTCAGGATTCCCTCCAACAACTTGCCCACCACCGACGTCAGGCTCACTGGTCTATCATTTCCTGGTTTGTCCTTACCACCCTTCTCAAACAGTGGCACCACATTAACCAACCTCCAGTCTTCCGGCACCTCACCTGTGACTATCGATGAGACAAATATCTCAGCAAGAGGCCTAGCAATTGCTTCCCCAGTTTCCCACAGAGTTCTAGGGTATATCTGATCAGGTCCTGGGGATTTATCCACTCTTATGTATTTCAAGACATCCAGTCCTTCCTTATTTATTTCCCATTTCTAGGTAACCTGGAGAAAGTGGCAGTTAGCTGTCTTGAACTATTGCAGTTCATGTGCTACAGGTACACCCCCATTGTTGAAAAGGATCTCCAGAATGTTGACCTAGTGGAAGTAAAGGGAGAGTAATATAGTTCTAGGTCAGGTTGTTGTGAGACTTATTGGAAAATGTTTCCCATGTATCTGTTGTCCTCATTATTTTCGAAGTCATAGATTTGAAAGTTGCTGCTAAAAAATCCTTAGTGAGTTGTTGCAGTACATCTTATACATGGTATGCACTCCCAGTGTTTAACTACTTTGTAAGAAAATGGGACCTCATCCTATACTGTGCCATGGTGGCTTTCTCGGTGGATATTGCCATGCCCAACAACAGAAACCTGTTTGGCAATGTTTCAATTGAAAAACACTGCATTTTTTCTAATTATTTTATACACTTCAAGGAACAATGAAATTTATTCAAATAAGTTAATAGGGTGGCACTGTGGCTCAGTGGTTAGCACTGCTGCCTCACAGTGCCAGGATTCCGCATTTAATTCCAGTCTCGTGCAACTATCTGTGTGGAGTTTTCACATTCTCCCCGTGGCAGCGTGGGTTTCCTCTGGGTGCTCCGGTTTCCTCCCACAGTCCAAAGATGTGCAGGTCAGGTGAATTGGCCATGCTAAATTGCCTGTAGTGTTAGGTGCATTAGAGTGGGTTAAATGTAGGGGAATGGGTTTGGGTGGGTTGCTCTTCAGAGGGTCAGTGTGGACTTGTTGGGCCGAAGGGCTTTTCCACACTGTAGGGAATCTAATCAAATCTTAATATAAACAATTCACCCTTAAAAACAACTTGCTTGACAGTTATTAATTGTGCTTTTTAAGTTGGGTTAGGCCCACTATAAAGATTATATGTGTTGGTGTAGTCTTAGTGGGCCTCAGGGCCTGTTCCTGTGCTGCACGGTTCTTTGCTCATTGTTAACTATTTAACTAGGGGCACAGTTACAGATGTGAGCATGTTCACTGGTCTCATCCATGGATCAGGAGATGATCACACATTTAGTCCACCTGGTGAATTGCTGCAATGATTTTTCTCGCCTCCTGGTAGATTCTTTCTCCACTCCAATGTGGGTTCAGTTTCTTCAGCTCTCTTGCCAAGCGATTGTGTTCCCGGACGAATATTGTATGGAGCACCGTGACCCTGATATGCTCATTTGCACGCTTGTCACCTGTGTAGTTAAAAGAGGCAAGACAAATTCAGGAACCTGAAATAAAAATAGAAAATTTTGAATATCACGAAGACGTTAATTAAATTCTGAGAAGACAAAGTAGTGGTTAAAGTTTGGCTGGAGATTTTTTATAATAAAAGTGGCAGCCTGCTCCATCATGCAACACGATCGTGGCTGTTCTGTTTGTCTTCCTAACTTCTCATTCTCATCACCCCTGATAATGATTGACTCCCTTGCCTGACAAGAATCAATCTACATTCCCTTGAAAATATTCAACAAGGCTGCTTCCCCTGCCTTCTGAGGCAGGGTTCCAAGGTTATACAATCCTCAGTGAAAATAATTCTTATCATCTCTGCCCGAAAAGGGTTTCCCTTCATTTTAAACGGTGTCCTTCGTTCTGGACTTATCCACAGAAGGCAACATTCTTTGTATTTCCACCTTGTAAAGGCTGCTCAAGATCTTATAGATTTTTCTCATCTACTTGTTCAGATTTGTCTAGCACTGGAGAGGTAGGATTTGAACTCAGGCCTCTGTCACTACTTCTGAGCCGCAAGATACTGCTCAAGATGTTATATCCTTGAATCATGATCTCCCTCACTATCATGATCACCCTGGAAACAAGCCTAGTCTGCCAAACCATCCCTGATAAGACAGCCACTCATTTCAGCTAACAATGTATGAACCTCCTCTGAACTGCTTTCAATACAGTTACACTGTTCCATAAATCTGTGCATGGTATCTGAGGTGTGATGTTTAACTGAAGCATGACTTCCTTACTTTTATAAAATAAAATGACTGGAGATCTGAAATCAAAGCAGAAAGCTCTGGAGAAACTCATTCATTCTGGCAGCATCTGCTGACAGAGAAACTGAGTTAATGGTTTTGAGTCTTATATGACTCTTCAATGGTCATATCAGACTCAATATGTCAGTTATGCTCGTAAGTTTTGAGAATATTTGTAGCTCAGGTTGAGCTTCTGGATGTAGGTTTGGTTGCTGAGCTGGAAGGCTCATTTTCAGACATTTTAACATCTTCAGTGAGCCTGTGGACGAAGATGATTACTGCTTTCTATTTATATATTTGGGTTTCTTTGGGTTGGTGATGTCATTTCCTGCGTGATGTCATTTCCTGTGGTGATGTCATTCCCAGTTCTTTTTCTCAGGGAGTGGTAAAAGGGGTTCAAGTCAACGTGTTTGTTGATAGAGTTCCAGTTGGAATGGCATGCTTCTAGGAATTCTCGTGCGTGTCTCTGTTTGGCTTGTCCTAGGATGGATGTGCTGTCCCAATCGAAGTGGTGTCCTTCTTTATCTGTATGTGAGGATACTAGTGAGAGAGGGTTGTGTCATATTGTGGCTAGTTGTTGTTCATGTATCCTGATGGCTAGTTTTCTACCTATTTGTCCAATGTAGTGTTTGTTACAGTTCTTGCACGGTATTTTGTAAATGACATTAGTTTTGCTTGTTGTCTGTATGGAGTCCTTCAAGTTCTCTAGCTGCTCTTTTAGTGTGGAGGTGGGTTTGTGGGCTACTATAATGCCAAGGGGTTTGAGTAGTCTTTCATGTAGGGGAGAATGGCTAGGGCTTCTGGACACATCTTGTCTCCCTGTTTGGGTTTGTTGCTGAGAAATCGGTGGACTGTGTTCATTGGGTACCCATTCTTTTTGAATACACAGAGTTTCCTCTGTTCTGTGTAGTTCCTCTGTGCTGCAGTGTATGGTGGCTCATTGAAATAAAGGTCTGGTGCTGCTGCGTTTGTGGATGTTGGGATGATGCTTCATCCCAACATCCACAAATGAAACTGTATCTGTAAACTAAAATTTTGTGGCTCATGAATTGGAACACCAAGGTCCCCCTTTGCACTTTGGAATTTGGCAATCATTCTTCACCTAGATAATGTTTTGCTTTTTATTCTTCCTACCAAAGTGAACAACCTCACATTTTCCCCACAAAATACTCTCTGATTCTTTCCCACTCACCAAACCTATCTGCATCCATCAACAAATTACTTATGTCCTTTTCACAGCGTGCTTTTCTCATTTTAATTCCTACAATCATGATCATATTGAACGGCACAGCAGAGCCAATGGGCTAAATGGCCTACTCATGCTCAACTGACTTTGTTTCTATCTCTGTGTCAACTGCAAATTTTACTCCCAAGCCTACACTGCCCTCAATTAAGTCACTGATATAAATTGTAGAAAGCTAAAGCTCCAGCCCAGATTCTTACAAGTCTCCACTCATCACATTCTGCCAATTAAAAAGAGTCCCTTTTCTTCATACTCTGTTTTCTACCAGCCAACCAATCTTTACCCATGCTAATATGTTACCCCTTACATGATGCACTCCTGCTTTGCCCAATAACCTTTCATATGGCACTTGGTCAGTTGCTCTCTGCAAATCTAACTCTAGTACATCAACAAGCTCCTTTCTGGTCACACCATGTGTTAATCCTTCAAAGAGCTCCAATGAATTGATTAAAATGATTTCTCTTTCTTAGAGCCATGCTTGTTCTTTTCGATTATATTGAGCTTTTGGAAGTGTGGTGATATAACCTTTTTAATGCTTGACTCTAATACCTTTCCCATAGAAGATATCAAGTGATCTAACTCATAGTTTCTTTCTACCACACCCTGCCCCCAATTCCCAGCTTCTTGATAATAGGGTTATATATGTTATTTTCCAGTTTGATGGAGCCATTACAGAATTTAGGGAATTTTGGAAAGTTAACACCAATTAATCTACAACCTTATTAGCTACCTTTTTAAAGAGGATCCAGGTTTCACCAGTTTCCCCTCCTCCCACCTTATCCCAGTCCCAACCTTCCAACCTGGCACCACCCTCTTGAACGGCCCTATTTGTCCATCTTCCTTCCCATCTATCTGCTCTACCCTCCTCTCCGACGTATGACCTTCATCCCCTACCTTTATCTACCTATTGCATTTCCAGCTACCTTCTCCCCAATCCCACTCCACTTTTATTTATCTCTCAGCCCCCCCTTGGCCCACAAGCCTCAATCCTGATGAAGGGCTTATGCCTGAAACATTGATTCTCCTGCTCCTCGGATGCTGCCTGACCGGCTGTGCTTTTCCAGCATCACATTCTTGGACACCTCTTTTAAGACCCTTGGATGAAGTCCATCAGAACCCAAAGATTTGCCAAACTGCATCTCCATCAAATTGCTCAGTCCCAATTCCCTGGTGATTTCACCAAATTCCTCTGTTCCTTCCACTCCCTGACATATAGCTATCACTGGAATGTTTTTATGTCCTTTGTCATTTCCTTATTATCTACGATTAGTCCCCATTCTCCCTGTCTAGAGGACTAAAGCTCATTTTACCCATTCATTTACTTTCAAAATGGACGGCACGGTGGCACAGTGGTTAGCACTGTGGCCTCACAGTGCCAGAGACCTGGGTTCAATTCCTGCCTCAGGCGACTCTCTGTGTGGAGTTTGCACATTCTCCCGTGTCTTCGTGGGTTTTCTCCGGGTGCTCCGGTTTCCTCCCACAATCCAAAAATGTGCAGCTTAGGTGAATTGGCCATGCTAAACTGCCCGTAGTGTTAGGTGAAGGGGTAAATGTAGAGGAATGGGTCTGGGTGGGTTACGGGTCAGTGTGGACTTGTTGGGCCGAAGGGCCTGTTTCCACACTGTAATCTAATCTAAAAGATATCCTCAGTGGAACTTGATATTTTCTAATTAATCTGTTCAGAGATGTTATTACAGACCTTGGTAGCAGATGGGACTTGAACCCAGGCCTCCTGATCCAGAGGTAGCTGCACTACCACTGCACCACAAAAGCCAGGAGATGAATGATTTTGAAGGGCTGAGGAAAACACATTGGAGGGAGGCATGCGGACCACTTTCCAAGTCAAGAATAAGGACATTTTCTACGACAAAGAGTCAATCTGTTTCTGAGCAGATTGCTGAAAATCTGGAAACAGATGACAACTGATAATGATGAAAGAAGAATAATTTTAATAAAACAGCAAACTGTATAATTAAAAAAAAAGTGTAAAACTGATTGTCAGATGGATTGTAAGTAACCCTGATCATTCCTTATCCAATTCATTTGTGTTAGCAAGGGGAAAATACACCAACAATTATATGAAATCTCCACAGGAATAAAATAGAAGACATAAAAAAATGATGAAGAGCTGGAATAATTGTGTCTGGAAGTGGCAAAATATATGAATGTGATTCAGTGATAGCAGAACTGAGATCTGGGCTGGTGCAAGTAATGCATTGATGATAAAAGGAAGCAGTCTTTGGAATGGAGAGGATGTGTGTTTAAAAATACAAATCCTGGAAAATCTATTATAAAGCAAACACTGATAATGCCACAGTTTGATTTGTATGTGAAAAAGAACACAGCAGGTTTTAATGTTTTAAATGTGTAGATATCAACGGACTCAAATCAGTTAAATAACCTGCTATGGTACATTTTCTCTAGCCCAGTGTGCATTTCCAGTATTTTTTGCTTATTTCTAATTTGGAATTCCTTTTCTTAATTGACTTAACTGTATTTGATTTAAGTATAGCCCAATGTTTAAATGTATTAATCCTATCTTATTGTCTTTGTAAGATCTTCCAAAGCAAAATTGGCTCTCGTCTGCAAAATTGGTTAATGTTTTGTGCAATTGGTAACAGCTATATATGGTAACTCAAGCAGTGAGATTATATGTACAGAAAGTGCACCATCTGAGCTTTCCTCAGTTTATTTCTTACCAGCAATGAAACATGGAATATCAGGATGATCATCGTCAACTGTCTGACAGCGACTTTGAGCACAAGGGTTCATTGAAACATTCATAAATGGTAAATGTTCTAATCCATTGTCTGTGAAGGCTTCATTCACACGTAACCGACCCAAATTACTTGTTTGGTCTCTCAAGAGGTTTGCCTGGGCCTTTGTACTGCCGTACACCATGCTGCCATCGATGAAGGCTGTGATACCATTTAACTGTTCACGTGTGTGAAGATTTCCAAAGCGTTTGGCTGATTGGCGGGTGACACATGCAGGAGCAGAACGGAAGAAAGACAGACATCCGTTAGGGTCCATAATTCTATGATCATCCTGTGGAATCTGTAAGTCAATCGGATAGATAATAATAGGGATTACTTACAATTTATCCTGGTGTTCAGATTTACTCACAAATTTTTAAATACAATTTATGAGAGTATGCTCTTAGGTAGATGTCATTAAACTTCATTTTTCCGCCTTTTTAGATCTTCTCCAATCACCTTCTGCACCTAAAACTTGAAATTTGTGTCTTTCCTTATGAGTAACTTTCCTGGTTCCTGATATTACCATAGTGATGTACACAATGTGTATATCATTACGTATTTAATATCATTCGTATATCTTTTCGGTAGACCACAGTCTGCAGCTTAATGTTGTAGGCCCATTGATGTTCAGATGCTTCTTCATTGCCAGTCTATCTATTGTAAGATCAGAAGTGGGCAGTTCACTGGTAATAACAAGATTTAGCACCATTTTCAATTTGAAGCATTTCATGCCTCAATGCTAAGCACCTATTGTTGAGTTCCTTCCATCACCATCCTATCTTGTACCAGCAACTGGATTGACCAGAAGTTGAGTAGTTCACAGTGAGTGTCTCATTTCCTGACTTGCCAAAACATATCAGTACCTAATAAACACAATCAAAAGTGTAATGCAATCCTCCCCAAAATTAAGGATGGCAGCAGAACCAGTAATAGCTGAGGAGCTCAACAGTATCTGGGAAAAATGAACAATCCACTCACTTGACACTCTATCTCCTACTTTAAAACATATACACCTTGCATCATCAGAGTCAAGATTAGAGTGGCGCTAGAAAAGCACAACAGGTCAGGCAGCATCCGAAGAGCAGGAAAATTAATGTTTTGGGCAAAAGCCCTTCATCAGGAATGCCCGCTGTTTTGCCAGAAACGTCGATTTTCCTGTTCCTTGGATGCTGCTTGACCTGCTGTGCTTTTCCAGCACCACTCTAATCTTGGTCCTAATCTCCAGCATCTGCAGTATCCACCCCACCTTGCATCATCAGCCTATTGTGGCTGCAACTCAATCTGTATGATACACTGCAGCAATTCAGCATGGCTTCTTCCTCCTAAATCCATAACCTGCAATATCTCGAAGGACAAAGAGAGCAGGTTATGAATGTTGAACAAAGTTACACATCATTCCAACTTGGACATGTTTTGTTGCTAAATTATTATCCTGGAACTTATTATCCCTAATAGCATGGTAGGAATCTCTAGACTACACAGACAGGATTGTTCAATAGATGGCTTACCATCTCTCTGACCAGGACATTAGTATTGGGCAATAAATGTCATTTATATCTACAGTAAAAGAACATACAGCTTTGTACGTCTACCTCATCCGTCTATTTATATCAACCTACAATCACAAGTACTCAAGATGTTTGGTTTTCAATATTAAAATTTCATTTGACATTGACCTGCCATTTTGCCTTGCTAGGCAGGCAGCTGAGCTGTGTTACATGACTGCTGGGGGATTTAGGAAGTATCTGAAGCTGTTTGATCTTGAGTTCAGGCTTTCTGAGAATAACAGGCAGCTGCAGTCACTGTGGAGTCAGAGTTGCATGGATCATATTTCCTTTTCACTCAATAGGCAGCGAGAGGCCAGGATGGTAGATGAACAGCAGAAAAGGCAGCAACTGTAAAGAACATTCCAGAGTGAAAGCAGAAAATTCTGCAGCTGAAAGGCATTGAGCGAGAAGTTGTTGGGGGAGCATGTATCTTCTGTTGGAATATCCAGAGCAAGGTAAGAAGTTGCTCTGGAGTCAACAGCAGTTTTACAGTCTGGTTGTGGTCATTTTTACAGCAAGACAAACATAAGGTCAAGATGCCTCCCCTTGATCCAGAAACATGCTCAGTGTATTGGGTATTGGATGCAATGCCATGTCATGCTTGAGTTGGCCTTTCAGTATTGAGAGAGGTTTGCTCAAAATGCAGCAAGGATCCACAGTAACTGGATAGTAGCAGTGTCACTGAAACCTCATTGTATGTTTGTTTTACACGGAAACTCTTCCAGACACAATTATATCAGTTACATGCTTGACTAAGAGGAAAATATTTGTTTCGACAGTGTACCACAGTGGAAGTATGACTCTGTAAGTAACCCATGTTGCAATTTTTAAAGATGTTGATATCGACAGTGAGTATATGCTGTAGAACATGGGTGTGTTTTTGATTACTGACACCACTTACCTCAATTGGGAAGCATGGGGCTTCTTTGGAGCAACTTGTGCCACAGTCAACATCACCTTTTCCAGACATAAGAGTTAAACTTAGATCATGATCAATCCATTGGCCCCATTGCATTAGGAACTGAGAATATTTGAAGTCCAAGGGTGTTTCATAATTGAGAAAATTCCTTATCTTGTTGGACACATGGCGGACCTAAGGAAGGAGCAGAACCGCTTATAATACTGACATTCTAAGCTTACTTTTCAAGTATCTTCTCAAAATTTGGGTTTTCTTAATCTTAAGGAAGTGGTAATGGCATTCTACACTGTAGTGAGACTGAATAGATTGCTATTCCTAGTGTGGTACATCATGGAGTCAAGAAACACACAGTATAAATTCAAACCTTTCTTTAAGGACTATAGGATTTTCCCCCTGAAGACCATTACTGAGCCAGTTGGATTGCTGTTTGCTTTCTTTTAATTGTCATCCAATTTATAAAAGGTGAATTCACTGGTGCTATCTTTAAAAGCCCATTGTGCATCTCATCAAGTGCTGTGTTCCTGTTTATGACATTTGACCCTGACATGGCACACAAGGAGAAATTGGCACCGTCCCTTGCAGACAGACATCTGGAGGTCCTGGTTAATGGACTGGGCAGGGGAGAGATGCCTATGTCACTCAGGGCCAGCAAAGTGGGTCAAGTCACCAGACCCTGCCTGGTCTGAGGCTGACAGCTGGGTTAGTGCAGTCTCAGCCATCTGGAGGATTGCTGGGACATTATTGAGAGAAGATCCTTGATGTCTTCCTCTCAGCAAAAGTGAATGCCATCATCATCTCTTTGCCAATTCACACTCACTGCCCCTGCAACCACCTCCCAATAAGGCATCTTCTCTGGTTTGCTGCTGTTCTCCCTAAAGCTCTGCACAACTGACCTGTACGCCCTTTGACTGACAAACGCACTCACTCAGTCACTCACTCATTTGCTCACTCGCTCTCTTACTCACTAGTTCACTCACTCACTTGCTTACTCACTTGCCCATTTACTCACTCACTCACTCATTTAGTCAGAACACCTCACCAATAACAACAGTGCTGCCCACTTTAACCTTACTCAATCCCTCCTTTTCGCTCATTCCAGGAGAAAATTCCAGGGCAGCACAGTGGCTCAGTGGTTAGCACTGCAGCCTCACAGCAGATCTGGATTCAATTCCAGCCTCGGGCAACTATCTGCATGGGTTTCCTCCGTGTGCTCCGGTTTCCTCCCACAATCCAAAGATGTGCAGGTTAGGTGGATTGGCCATGCTAAAAAGCCCATAATGTTAGGTGCATTAGTTAGAGGAAAATGGGTCTGGGTGGGTTACTCTTTGGAGGGTCGGTGTGGACTGGTTGGGCCGAAGGGCCTGTTTCCACACTGTCGGGAATCTAATCTAATCTAATCAAAACAGCCCATATTAGAACAGAAAATCAAGTCAGTTGGTGAGGTGTCAAAATTCTCTCCTTCTACCTGGGCAGATACCGATTCTGACCAGTCCAGATAACTGGGTGACCATGTCCAAACCACAAGTTGATATCAGAGACTCCTCTTGACACACTGTGTCGGGACACCCTTACAGAAGAATCCCTGGGCGTTCAGTGATGACTACACCCGTTTGACTTTTAGACATAGCCGTTTGGTTGAAGTACACGCAGTGTGCTCGCTACATTAGCTGCTGGGACATGGTGCAGGAATGAGATTGACACAGCATGGGATCAGGCAGGAACATGTCTGCTCCTTGACTATTGGCTGCCTTGCTTTGCATCTATACAAGAAAAAAAACAAAGCAACATTATTGTGAGAATCCAGGGAGGTTTCAAGGTCAGCGCGTACCAAGGAAGCAGAGGAGCAGCCCTGAGATGCAGCCTTATCCAGTCAGTGAGCTGGTTACCTGTCCCTACAGGCAAACTCTACTTGTGTCAGCGTGACAATGAGAGGAGCCCAGAAGTGTTCATTAAATTGCAGAAGCATCCTCTGAGTACATCAGAAATCTGATATGATGGTGGCTGGAGGCCGACACGTGCCGGATACAGGAAGTTGCTACCCTGCGGGTGTTTACTGAGAGGCTGGTGCAATATAATCAACAGATCTGGATGGAACAAGCGGCAAGTCACCAGGTACCCACCCAGAAGGCCATGTCAGGAATTCCAAGCACCTCGTTTGTTTTTGGCAGGTGGTACGATAGGAATCTGCAGTAACAAGGAATAATTACATTGTAATGGGGGTTATGGTGAGCAAAGATCCCCATGAGGATGCATCTTCTGAGGGTCCTAGTCAGAATCTCATCTCAATGTCTAGGACTATGTTGAAAAATGGTCAGTGGTATTTAATGCCCCATCCCTTCCCTTGAGTTGACCTCTGCCTGATCAGAGCTTGGGTGGGAAGATGTCCAGGAAACAAAATGCAATTACATTACTTCTGACCTTCTGGAACAAGGTGTCCCAACAATTCTCCATGACTCAGCCAGACCTCCCTCCCCTACAGTAACAAGCCCTCCCTTCCCTAAAGTAACAAACCCTTCCTCCCCTATAGTAACAAAACCTCCCACAGCCATAGTAATAAACTCCCTCTCCCCTACAGTAAAAAAACTCCCTCACCCTCAGTAATAAAACCTCCCTCCCCTACAATAGCAAAATCTCCCTCACCCACAGTAACAAAACCTTCATTGCCTACAGTAACAAACTCTTCCTCAACCACAGTAACAAACCCTTCCTCCCATATAGTAACAAGACTTCCCTCCCTGAAAGTAACAAGGCTTTCCTCTCCTACAGTAATAAGATCTCCCTCACCCATGATTGCAAAACCTCCCTCACCCACATCAGCCAAAGTTTAAATAAAAGCAAAAACACTCAAGCTGTTGTAAATCTGAAATACAAATGGAAAATGCTGTAGAAACCAAATAGTTCTGGCACTATCTGTGAAGGGAGGAATAGAGAGAATGTGGAGTTAATTAAAATTCATGTCAGGCTCAATAGGAAGAGAGTTTTTGGAGATGTTCACAACCATGGATAGATTTGACAGAGCAAAGGTGACCAGGTGAAAGTGAGTACTGCTGATGCTGGAGATGAGTCACTTGTGTGGTGCTGGAAAAGCACAGCAGGTCAGATAGCATCCAAAGAGCAGGAAGGTTAACGTTTTGGGCAAAAGCTCTTCATCAACAATGAGGCTGGGTCCTCGAGGGTGCAGAGATAAATAGGAGAGGGTGGGACTGGGGAGAAGGTTCCCTTTGCTGAGGACTGATCGTTTGTCCTCATTGGGGGGGAGGTCTAGTTGCCTTTGCTGAGGAGACTGAGGAGCAAAGGTGACACTGTTCCAGTGGCAAAAAAGTCAGCTTCTCTCCATGTTTTGCACTCTGAGACTATCCTCATCACTAGGAGCTAAATAATTGATTTGAGTCATAGAGATGTATAGCACGGAAACAGACCTTTCGGTCCAAATTGTCCATGCCGACTAATCTAGTCTAGTCCAATTTGGCCCATATCTCTCTAAACCCTTCCTATTCATTTACCCATCCAGATGCCTTTTAAGTGCTGTAATTGTACCAGCCTCCACCACTTGCTCCAGCAGCTCATACCATACACACACCACTGTCTGCATGAAAAAGTTGCCCCTTAAGTCCCTTTTATATCTTTCCCCCTCACCCTAAACCTAGGTCCTTTAGTTCTGGGCTCCCCCATGCCAGGGAAAAGACTTTGCCTATTTGTCCTATCCATGCCCCTCATGATTTTATAAACATCTATGAGGTCACCCTCAGCCTCTGATACTCCAGGGAAAACAGCCCCAGCCTGTTCAGCCTCTCCCTATAGCCCAAATCCTCCAACCCTGACAACATCCTTGTGAATCTTTTCTGAACCCTTTCAAGTTTCACAACATCTTTCCGGTAGGAAGGAGACCAGAATTGCACGCAATATTCCAAAAGTGGCCTAACCAGCGTCCTGTACAGCTGCAACATGACTTCCCAACTCCTGTACTCAACACTCTGACCAATTAAGGAAAGCATACCAAATGCCTTCTTCACTATCCTATCTACCTGCAACTCCACTTTCAAGGAGCTATGAACCTGTTATTCAAGGTCTCTTTGTTCAGCAACACTCCCTAGGACCTTACCATTAAGTGTGTAAGTCCTGCTAAGATTTGCCTTCCCAAAATGCAGCACATCGCATTTATCTAAATTAAACTCCATCTGCCACTTCTTAGCCCATTGGCCCATCTGTTCAAGATCCCATTGTAATCTGAGGTAACCCTCTTCGCTGTCCACTACACCTCCAATTTTGGTGTCATCAGCAAACTTACAAATTATATTTCCTATGATTTGGAGATGCCAGTGTTGGACTGGGGTGTACAAAGTTAAAAATCACACAACACCAGGTTATAGTCCAACAGGTTTAATTGGAAGCACTAGCTTTCAGAGCGACGCTCCTTCATCAGGTGATTGTGGAGGACACAATTGTAAGGCACAGGTGATTGTCCTCCACAACCACCTGATGAAGGAGCGTCGCTCCAAAAGCTAGTGTGCTTCCAATTAAACCTGTTGGACTATAACCTGGTGTTGTGTGATTTTTAACTTTCTGTTTCCTATGTTCACATCCAAATTGTTTATATAAATGATGAAACGTAGTAGACCCAGCTCCAATCCTTGTGGCACTCCACTGCTCACAGAGCTCCAATCTGAAAAGATACCCTCCACCACCACCCTCTGTCTTCAACCTTTGAGCCAGTTCTATATTCGAATGGCTAGTTCTCCCTGTATTCAATGCGATCTAATCTTGCGAACCAGTCTCCCATTGGGAACCTTGTCGAACACTTTACTGAAGTCCAGATAGATCACATTTATGGCTCTGCCCTCATCAATCCTCCTTGTTAGTTCTTCAAAAACTCAATCAAGTTTATGAGACATGCTTTCCCACGCACAAAGCCATGTTGACTCTCCCTAATCAGTTCTTGCCTTTCCAAATACAGAGGAACCTCGATTATCTGAACGAGGTAGATGGGCAGTTTTTGTTTGGCTAATGGATTATTCAGATAACTGATTCAATGCCTCTCCTTTGGAAGTCCCCATTTAGGAGACTAGACAACAACCCCCGTGTGCGTCCTGCCCACCCCACCCCCCAGCTGTGTGCTTTCAACTCTCCATGTTTCCAGCCAGCGGATGGTGTGAAGCCGCCAGATGTCTCTCACCTCTTCTCCCCAGTGGAACTCCAGAACAAAATGAAGGAATGGAGATGGAGATGGAGATGACAGCCAGACTGGACACCAACAGCAAGCTGTTGCCTTTGGGGGGATGAATCATAATAGCGCATACACACACACACACACACACACACACACACACACACACACACACACACACACACCAGGAGATCAGTCAGTTGGAGATGGTGCCAGGGCTCCCATCAACATCTAGGGCAGTTCTTGGCAGCATTTCAGTCAGCCAAATTCACTTATAATCAGTGTTGGTAACACGTCTTTGATGAAATGTTTTTATCAGGACCTTGAGATCTTCTTTAGATAATTCAAAATTCAATGGTATTTGGATAATCAAGGTTCCTCTGTATATGTAAATCCTGTCCCTCAGCATTCCCTTCAACAACTTGCCCAATAACAAACTCAGGCTCACTGGTCTACAGTTCCCTGACTTGTCCTTACCACCCTTCTTAAAAAGTGATATCCCGTTAGCCAACCTCCAGTTTTCCAGCACCTCACCTGCAGCCATTGATGATACAAATATCTCAGCCAGGGACCCAGCAATCACTTTCCGAGCTTCCCACAGAGTTCTAGAGTATACCTGATCAGGTCCTGGGGATTTATCCATCTTTACGCATTTCAAGGCATCCAGCACTTCCTCCTCTGTAATATGGACATTTTTCATGATGTCACCATCTATTTCCCCACATTCTATATCTTTCATGTCCTTCTCCACAGTAAACACTGATCCAAAATTCTTGTTTAGTATCTCCTCCATCTCCTGCAGCTTCACACAAAGGCTGCCTTGCTGATTTTTAAGGGGTCCTATTCTCTCCCTAGTTATCCTTTTATCCTGAATGTATTTGTGAAAACTCTTTGGATTTCCCCTTAACTCTATTTGCCAAAGCTATCTCATGTCCCTTTTATGCCTCCTAATTTCCATCTTAAGTATACTCCTACTGCCTTTATACTCTTTTAAGGATTCACTTCTTTGTCTTCTTCCTGCATAACGCTTCCCAAACCACCCAGTGGCTAACAGGGAGGAGACTACAAAGAACATGAAGAGAATGAACAACCTCATTTCTGATAAGTCCAGAATCTAATCAAGTAACCACATTCCAAAGAGACAAATTCAACGGTATGAATCTGTGGTCTATATAAGGACATAATTATCAGTTAACTTGGACGGTTGGTTTGCAATGCAGAGTGATGCCAACAGTGTGGGTTCAGTTCCTGCACTGGCTACTACACAGTATTCTCCCTCTCAACCTCTCCCATCATCTAAAGTATGATGACCCTCAGGGCTTAGTCGCCATCATTCATCTCTTTAATGAGAGAGCAATCCTGATTCTACATGATTGGCATTCAAGACTGGAGATGTGAGAGTTTGAAACTGAGCTACATGTCTACTTCAATTTTTTCAAGCATTTTGTGGATATTCCCTTTGTTACACGTTGACCACATGTCGTGTATGTGTGAAGCCTAAAAGAAATGGAAAAAAACCATTAAATTAAAACCATAAGCACTCCAGCACGGTGCCCAGGCAGTCACTTCTCATGAGTTCACGTTGGGCAACAGCCAACTGCACAGCAACCAACGATAACTGTTTCCACTACCAGGCCCAAGTGATGGGGTCTCAGCCCAAAACCTCAACTTGCCTGCCCCTCAGATGCTGTCTGTCCTGCTGTGCTTCTCTAGCTCTTCATCTATCGACTCTGACTTCCAGCAGTTGCAATCCTTACTGTCGGGAGACAGTGAGATCTGCAGATGCTGGAGATCAGAGTTGAGAGTGGATTGCTGGAAAAGCACAGCAGGTCAGGTAGCATCCGATGAGCAGGAAAATTGATGTTTCAGGGTGGAGCCCTTCATTATTCCTGATGAAGGGCTTCGGCCCAAAATGTCGATCTTCCTGCTCATCGGATGCTGCTTGACCTGCTGTGCTTTTTTGGCAATACACTCTCAGTCCTTATTGTCCCCGAGTGATGGAGATGTCCATGTGAATCCACCTGGATCAGCTACTGCCAAGTGGTCCAAATTACCAGCTCCATCATTCCATTTCACCTGTTTTCTTTTTCCTTTCTTGGGAGCTCAGTGGTTTGAGATTAGATTAGACTTACAGTGTGGAAACAGGCCCTTCGGCCCAACAAGTCCAGGAAGTGGGGGAGAAAGAGACGGTTGTGTTTGTTGAGGTGAAGATAATAATCGAAAGAACCAGAGAGAACTTCTTTTTCTCTGCAGCAAATAGCTATCTTTAAAAAAGTGACTTAACAGGTTCTGACACTACTTTCAAATGGCTGTGTTTCACTTCTGCTTCAGGCCATTTTTGACTAACTGATTGATAGCTACAAACTGAGCTACATTCTCCCAGAAATGCCAAAACAATATGCATAACATGTCTGACGAGATTATTTAAAGCTAGTGATTTCCTGAAGACAGTTCCTGTCCAAATGATTGAAAGACAACCCATCCTTATGAGCACCGCCAACAATGAGTCAGGTATTTATCATTTTAGACATTCCAGACATTGTTAGTGGCTGCTCTTTAGTCACACGGGAGAAGTGAGCATCACTGGCAAGGGCAGTATTTATTGATGTGCATCGTTGACCTTGAGAAGGGGCTGCTCGGTGCAGACACTCCCACAGTGCAGCTAGGAAGGAACTTTCAGGTTTTGGACCCAGTTACAGAAAATGAATAGTTTAAAGTCAGGATTTACTGAGCCCTCCAGAGCGCCTTAAAAGGAATGGTGCTCCAAAGTAGAAGCTAGTCTTGCTTTTCCAAGTCAGGGAGCCACTTTTGCCAGGAAGAGTGGGGGAGGGGGGCAAAGTCAGGAAGTGGGGGAGAAAGAGACGGTTGTGTTTGCTGAGGTGAAGAAAGGGAGTGGTGGTGGGGCGGAGGTGTAGGAAGAAAAGAAAGACTGCAAATAAAAGTGGGAAAGAACAAGGCAGAAGTTTGTAATGGAATGAGAGAGGGAAAGGCTAGGTGTGATCAGGAGAGAGAGGCTGGGAGTTTCTTAGAATCACAGAAGCACTACAGCTTGGAAACAGGTCATTTGGCCCAACAAGTCCACACCAATCCTCCATGGAGTATCCCACCCATTGTATAGCACAGAACATTGATGTGAAACAGACTATGAAGAACTCAATAAATGCAACAAAGACAGGGTCCCCTTGTTCTTGCCTACCACTCCACCAGACTCCACATCCAACTCATCATCTTTAAACACCTCTGCTAACTCCAATTAGACCCCACCACCAAGAACACCTTCCCCTCCCCACCCCTCTCTGTCTTGCATAAGGACCCTTCGCTTTGACAGTCTTTGGTTTACACCACCCCTCCCACCAACTACCCTGCGTGCCCGGTACATTCCCCTGCAATCAGAAAAGATGCACAACCTGCCAGCACACCACCCTCCCTCACCTCCATCCAGGGCCCCAAACAGTCCTTCCAGGCAAAACAGAACTTCACCTGTCTCTCCTCCAACCTAGTTTACTGCATCGGGTGCTCCCGATGTGGTCTTCTCTACATTACGAAGACAAAATGTAACCTTAGGGGACGGTTCGCTGAGCATCTCAACCAGGCCTGCAGGTGCCAAACAGATCTCCCAGTAACTGCACATTTTAATTCCCCTTCCCACTCCCTTTCTGACATGACCAACCTTGGCCTCCTCCATTGCCACAATGAACCACACCGCAAATTGGAGGAACAACAACTCATATTCACCCTGTGCAGCCTACAGCCCAAAGGATTCAATATTGAGATTTCAAATTTCAAATAACCTCTGTTTCCATCCCCTGACTCCCTTCCTAGACCCACCCCCTCCCTTCCATTCCTCTGATTGACACTTCCTTCCAGCTACCAACCGGATTCATTCCTCTCATCGATCAACCCTCTACCTGTCTTCATCTATCCCTACCTCACCACTCTGACCTCCTGTTCATATCCACAACCCTCGCCCACTCCAAACCCAACCTCATTAACGGAGGAACCCCTCAAGCCTACCCCCAGACTTGAAGAAGGGTTGTACCGAAATATAACCAGCCTCCTGCTGCTGTGTGACTAGCCGGGTTTGTCAACCTCCTGCTTATCAACTTTGGATTCCCGCATCTGCAGTCATTTCCCACAAATTCAGTCGAGAGCACTGTGTGAGTGAAATGGTGATTTCAGTTTACAACAGTGTGAGTGAAATGGTGAAATCAATAAACAGCAGCATGTGAGTGAAATGGTGATTTCAGTATATGCAGTGTGTGAGTGAAATGGTAAATTCAGTTTACAGAAGTGTGTGGTTGAAATTGTGAATTCAGTACACAGCAGTGTGGAATAGAAATGGTGAATTCGTTGCACAGCAGGGTGTGAGTGAAATAGTGAATTCAGTATACAGCAATGTGTGGGTGAAATGGTGAATTCAGTATACAGCAATGTGTAAGAGAAATGGTGAATTCAGTTCAGAGCAGTGTGTGGGTGAAATGGTGAATTCAGTTTACAGCAGTGTGTGAGGGAAATGCTGAATTCAGTATACAGCAATTTGTAAGTGAAATGGTGAATTCAATATACAGCAGTGTGTGAGGGAAATGGTGAATTCAGTTTACAGCAGTGTGTGAGGGAAATGGTGAATTCAGTATACAGCAGGGTGTGGGTGTGAAATGGTGAATTCAGTACACAGCATTTTGTAAGTGAAATGGTGAATTCAGTATACAGCAGTGTGTGAGGGAAGTGGTGAATTCAGCAAACAGCAATGTGTGAGTGAAATGGTGAATTCAGTATACAGCTGTGTGTGTGGAGAAATGGTGAATTCAATATACAGCAATGTGTAAGTGAAATGGTGAATTCAGTAGACAGCAGTGTGTAAGTGAAATGGTGAATTCAATAGACAGCAGAGTGTGAGTGAAATGGTGAATTCACTATACAGCAGTGTGTGGGTGAAATGGTGAACTCATTAGACAACAGTGTGTGGATGAAATGGTGAATTCAGAATACAGTTGTGTTTAAGTGAAAAGGTGAATTCAGTACACAACAGAGTGTGGGTGAAATGGTGAACTCATCACACAGCAGGGTGTGAGTGAAATGGTGAATTCAGTTTACAGAAGTGTGTGAGTGAATCAGTGAATTCAGTAAACAGCAGCATGTGAGTGAAATGGTGATTTCAGTATATAGCAGTGTGTGAGTGAAATGGTGAATTCAGTTTACAGAAGTGTAAGGGTGAAATGGTGAATTCAGTATACAACATTTTGTGAGTGAAATGGTTAATTCAGTATATAGCAGTGGGTATTGGAAAAGGTGGATTCAGTGTACAGCAAGGTGTGAGTGAAATGGTGAATTCAGTACACAGCAGCGTGTAAGTGAAATGGTGAATTCGGTATACAGCAGTGTGTGTGTGAAATGGTGATTTCAGCAAACAGCAATGTGTGAGTGAAATGGCAAATTCAGTATACAGCAGGGTGTGAGTGAAATGGCAAATTCAGTATACAGCAGTGTGTGGGTGAAATGGTGAACTCAGACAGCAGTGTGTGAGTGAAATGGTGAATTCATTATACAGCAGAGTGTGAGTGAAATGGTGAAATCAGTTTACAACAGTGTGTGGGCGAAATGGTGAATTTAGTAGACAGCAGTGTGTGAGTGAAATAGTGAATTCAGTTTATAGCATTTTGTGGGTGAAATGGTGAATTCAGTATACAGCAGTCTGTGAGTGAAATGGTGAATTCAGTTTACATAGGTGTGTGGGTGAAATGGTGAATTCAGTACACAGCAGCATGTGAGTGAAATGGTGATTTCAGTATATGCAGTGTGTGAGTGAAATGGTAAATTCAGTTTACAGAAGTGTGTGGTTGAAATTGTGAATTCAGTACACAGCAGTGTGGAATAGAAATGGTGAATTCGTTGCACAGCAGGGTGTGAGTGAAATAGTGAATTCAGTATACAGCAATGTGTGGGTGAAATGGTGAATTCAGTATACAGCAATGTGTAAGAGAAATGGTGAATTCAGTTCAGAGCAGTGTGTGGGTGAAATGGTGAATTCAGTTTACAGCAGTGTGTGAGGGAAATGCTGAATTCAGTATACAGCAATTTGTAAGTGAAATGGTGAATTCAGTATACAGCAGTGTGTGAGGGAAGTGGTGAATTCAGTTTACAGCAATGTGTGAGTGAAATGGTGAATTCAGTTTACAGCAGTGTATGTGTGAAATGGTAATTCAGTTTACAGCAGAGTGTGTGTGTGTGTGAAATGGTGAATTCACTATACAGCAGTGTGTGAGTGAAATGGTGAATTCAGTACTTCAGTGTGTGAGTGAAATGGTGAATTCAGTATACAACATTGTGTCTGAGAAATGGTGAATTCAGTATACAGTGTATGGGTGAAATGTTGAAGCAGTATACAGCAGTGTGCGTGTGAAATAATGAATTCCGTACACAGCAGTGTGTGAGTGAAATGGTGAATTCAGTATACAGCTGTGTGTGTGGAGAAATGGTGAATTCAATATACAGCAATGTGTAAGTGAAATGGTGAATTCAGTAGACAGCAGTGTGTAAGTGAAATGGTGAATTCAATAGACAGCAGAGTGTGAGTGAAATGGTGAATTCACTATACAGCAGTGTGTGGGTGAAATGGTGAACTCATTAGACAACCGTGTGTGGGTGAAATGGTGAATTCAGAATACAGTTGTGTATAAGTGAAAAGGTGAATTCAGTACACAGCAGAGTGTGGGTGAAATGGTGAACTCATCACACAGCAGGGTGTGAGTGAAATGGTGAATTCAGTTTACAGAAATGTGTGAGTGAATCAGTGAATTCAGTAAATAGCAGCCTGTGAGTGAAATGGTGAATTCAGTTTACATAAGTGTAAGGGTGAAATGGTGAATTCAGTAAACAGCAGCATGTGAGTGAAATGGTGATTTCAGTACATAGCAGTGTGTGTGTGTGAAATGGTGAATTCACTGTACAGCAGTGTGTGAGTGAAATGGTGAACTCATTTGACAGCATTGTGTGGGTGAAATGGTGAATTCAGGTTCCAGCAGTGTGTGAGTGAAATCGTGAATTCAGAATACAGCAGTGTGTAAGTGGAAAGGTGAATTCAGTAGACAGCAGAATGTGGGTGAAATGGTGAATTCAGTATACAGCAGTGCGTGAGGGAAATGGTGAATTCAGTACACAGCATTTTGTGAGTGTAATGGTTAATTCAGTATACAGCAGTGGGTATTGGAAAAGGCGAATTTAGTGTACAGCAAGGTGTGAGGGAAATGGTGAATTCAGTACACAGCAGGGTGTGGGTGTGAAAATGTGAATTCAGTACACAGCATTTTGTGAGTGAAATGGTAAATTCAGTATACAGCAGTGTGTGGGTGAAATGGGGAATTCAGTACACAGCAAGGTGTGAGTGAAATGGTGAATTCAGGACACAGCAGTGTGTGGGAGAAATGGTGAATCCATTAGACAGCAGTGTGTGAGTGAAATGATGAATTCACTATACAGCAATGTGTAAGTGAAATGGTGAACTCATTAGACAGCAGTGTGTGGGTGAATTGGTGAACTCATTAGACAGCAGTGTGTGAGTGAAATCGTGAATTCAGAATACAGCAGTGTGTAAGTGAAAAGGTGAATTCAGTATCCAGCAGGGTGTGAGTGAAATGGTGAAATCAGTTCACAGCAGTGTGTTGGTGAAATGGTAAACTCAGACAGCAGTGTTTAAGTGAAAAGGTGTATTCAGTATCCAGCAGGGTGTGAGTGAAATGGTGAAAATAGTTTACAACAGTGTGTGAGCGAAATAGTGAATTTAGTACACAGAATGTGTGTGTGAAATGGTGAATTCAGTATACAGCAGTGTGTAAGAGAAATGGTGAATTCAGAATTCAGCATGGTGTGTGTGAAATGATGAAGTCAGTTTACAGAATTGTGTGAGTGAATCAGTGAATTCAGTTCACAGAAGCATGTGAGTGAAATGGTGATTTCAGTATATAGCAGCGTGTGAGTGAAATGGTGAATTCAGTATACAGTAGTGTATGAGCGAAATGGCGAATTCAGTACACAGCAGGGTGTGAGTGAAATGGTGAATTCTGTTTACAGCAGTGTGTGAGTGACATGGTGAGTTCAGTATACACCAGTGCATAAGGGAAAAGGTTAATTCAGTATACAGTAGTGTGTGGGTGAAATGTTGAATTCAGTATACAGCAGTATATTCAATATACAGCAGTGTGTGGGTGAAATGTTGAATTCAGTATACAGCACCGCACGTAAGTGAAATGGTGAATTCAGTACACAGCAGTATATTCAATATACAGCAGGGTGTGGGTGAAATGGTGAATTCAGTAGATGGCAGGGTGTGAGTGAAATGTGAATGCAGTTTACAGCAGTGTGTGGGTGAAATGGTGAATTCAGTTTACAGAAGAGTGTTGGTGAATTGGTGAATTCAGTATACAGCAGCGTGTGAGTGAAATGGTGAATTCAGTCAACAGCAGTGTGTGAGGGAAATGGTGGGTTCACTATACAGCAGTATGTGAGAGAAATGGTGAATTCAGTGTACAGCAATGTGTAAGTGAAATGATGAATTCAGTATACAGCAGTGTATTTGTGAAATGGTAATTTAGTTTACAGCAGAGTGTGTGTGTGTGTGAAATGGTGAATTCACTATACAGCAGTGTGTGAGTGAAATGGTGAATTCAGTACTTCAGTGTGTGAGTGAAATGGTGAATTCAGTATACAACATTGTGTCTGAGAAATGGTGAATTCAGTATACAGTGTATGGGTGAAATGTTGAAGCAGTATACAGCAGTGTGCGTGTGAAATAATGAATTCCGTACACAGCAGTGTGTGAGTGAAATGGTGAATTCATTATACAGCAGTGTGTGAGTTTAATGGTGAATTCAGTATACATGAGTGTGTGTGTGAAATGGTGAATTTAGTATACATCAGTGTGTGAGTGAAATGGTGAATTCAGTGTACAGCAGTGTGTATGAAATGGTGAATTCAGTAAGTATTAGCGTGTGAGTGAAATGGTGAATTCAGCATACAGCAGTGCGTAAGGGAAAAGGTTAATTCAGTATACAGCAGTGTGTGGGTGAAATGTTGCATTCAGTATACAGCACCGTGCGTAAGTGAAATGGTGAATTCAGTACACAGCAGTGTATTCAATATACAGCAGGGTGTGGGTGAAATGGTGAATTCAGTACACAGCAAGGTGTGAGTGAAATGGTGAATGCAGTTTACAGCAGTGTGTGGGTGAAATGATGAAATTAGTATACAGCAGTGTGTGGGTGAAATGGTGAATTCAGTTTACAGAAGTGTGTTGGTGAAATGGTGAATTCAGTATACAGCAGTGTGTGAGTGAAATGGTGAATTCAGTCAACAGCAGTGTGTGAGTGAAATGGTTGGTTCAGTTTACAGCAGCATGTGAGGGAAATGGTGAATTCAGTATACAGCAATGTGTGGAGAAATGGAGAATTCAGTAGACAGCAGAGTGTGAGTGAAATGGTGAAATCAGTTTACAACAGTGTGTGGGTGAAATGGTGAATTCAGTATACAGCAGTGTGTGTGAAATAGTGAATTCAGTGTACAGCAGTGTGTGTGTGAAATGGTGAATTCAGTTTACAGCAGTGTGTGTGTGAAATGGTGAATTCAGCATACAGTGTATGGGTGAAATGGTGAATTCAGTATACAGCAGTGTGTGTGTAAAATAGTGAATTCTGTACACAGCAGTGTGTGAGGGAAATGTTGAATTCAGTATACAGCAGTGTGTGTGAAATAGTGAATTCAGTGTACAGCAGTGTGTGAGTGAAATGGTGAATTCAGTGTACAGCAGTGTGTGAATGAAATGGTGTATTCAGTATACAGGAGTGTGTGAGTGAAATGGTGAATTCAGTATACAACAGTGTGTAAGTGAAATGGTGAAACCAGTATACAGCAGTGTTTGAGTGAAATGGTGATTTCAGTATATAGGAGCATGTGTGTGAAGTGGTGAATTCAGTATACAGCAGTTGATGTGTGAGTGAAATAGTGAATTCAGTGTACTGCAGTGTTAGGGTAAAATGGTGAATTCAGGTTACAGCAGTGTGTGAGTGAAATGGTGAATTCAGCCAACAGCAGTGTGTGAAAGTAGAATGTGGAATTCAATATACATTAGTGAGAGTGGTCAGCAGTGAATTTGGCGAGATCTTGCTTGTTGAGTGGATTGACAGGTTTGTGACTGAAAAAGTGCATCTAATGGCTGTACATTAGAAATCATCTGAAGTCAGATCAGGTGAATATTGCCTTTCCACTTTTCTACTGAATAAATTGCTGCAGTCCATTAGTTGAAACAGAATCGGAACTTTGAGTGTGGACGAGTTTTTTGTTGTGGAGACAGGTCCCTGGTATAGTAAGTGTTCTTTAAAAGGAATATCTCAGCAGCTTAATCTAAGGGATATCACAACAGCATTGATCACACTTGTGATATACTCCTCCTGTGCTATGTAGAAAGGCAGAATCAACTCCCTCCAACTTCTACCTCCAATTCTGGCTCCGCCCACTCTGCAGTCAAGAGTGTGGTGCTGGAAAAGCAGAGCAGGTCAAGTGGCATCTGAAGAGCAGGAGAATCGACGTTTCATGCTAAGCCCTTCATCAGAAATGGTCATTTCCACCCACGCTGAAACTGAGACTTGGACTACATTTCCCAGGGTCCGCCTGAGTCCTACTGATGACCTGCAGCCAGTCAGTCAGCACACCAGCTTCTCCCTCCTCACCCATCCACCCCCACAATGCTTCTTATCCGCCCACCTCTCCCTCTTTACCTCATCTCCCTGCAACCCTTCCCACTCCCTCCCCCCACTCCCCAGCCCATCCCCCTCCCAATCTCCTTACTCTCCCACTACCTCCACCAAACCACATCCAATCCTCACACACCACATGGCATCACTCTTGCCCCCTCCCCTCCTTCAGCCTCCTAAGGACCCCCGCAAAACCCCACCCGAGTCTTGCCACATTTTTACTAATCCCACCAACCTCGAACTCACTGAGGCCAAACGGTCTGCCCTCAGGAAAGGGCTTACGTTCGTTGCCCTCTGCCCCTGCCTTAATGAATTCTGTTCCCACCGCAATGTGGAGCTCTTCTTCTGCTGCCTCTGCCTCCATACCTTCTTCTTTGACAAGAACTCTAAACCTCCCTCCAATGACCCCTTCTCCTGCCTTCAACCTTCCTCCTCCACTTGGTCACCCCCCCCACCCCCAGCCCCCCAGATTTCTCTATTGCTGACTGTCGATGTGACAGTGGCCACCTCAATTTCTTCACCCTCCTCACCCACTCCTCCCTCATCCCTCCGCACGTGCAGTGCTCCACTCTCTCCACACCAACCCCCAGTTCACCATCAAACCTGTTGACACAGGTGGGGCGGTGGTAGCCTGGAAAACGGACCTCTATGTCACAGGTGAAACACCAACTCTCCGACACCATGAACAACCTCCACCTTGCCCGCGACTCATCAGGCCAAAATCACTTGCACTGTTCATGCCCTCATTGTCTCCAGTGATCGTCCCTCCACTGCCTCCAAACCCATAGGCCCCAGCCCCACACTGCCCTGTTCTATCTGCTCCTCAAGATCTACAAGCCCAGCTACCCTGGCCAACTCATCATCTCTTCATGCTCCCAACTCATCAAACTCATCTCTTCCATCCTCTCCCCCTTGGTTCAGACACTTCCCATCTACATCTGTGACACCAACCACATCATCCATCTCTTCAGCAACTTCCAGTTCCTCGGCTCCAATGTTTTCTCTTCACCATGGATGTGTAGTTCTGATACACATCCATACCCCACAAGGATGGCCTCCAGGCCCTCCCCTTCTTCCTCTCCAGTAGACCCATCCAGTCCCCCTCCACCAATATCCTCCTCCACCTCACTGAACTGATCCTCATCCTCAATAACTTTTCCTTTAACTCCTCCCATTTCCTCCAAATCCATGGGCACTCGGATGGGGCCCAACTACACCTGCCTCTTTAGCAGCTAGATTGAACAGTACCTGTATGGGCACTGTGCGGCAACTCTTATGCCGTTACATCGATGACTGTGCAGCATCCTGCACCCAGGCTGAACTAGAGCAGTTCATCAACTTCACCCTTAACTTCCACTCCACCCTCAAATCCACTTGGTCCATCTCAGACACCTCCCTCCTCTTTCTTGACCTCTCCGATTCCATCTCCGGTGACAGTCTTCAGACAGATATTTACTACAAACCCATAGACTCCTAGAACAACCTGAACTACACCTCCTCCCACCTAGTGTCCTGCAAGAACTTCATCCTGTTCTCCCACTTCCTCTGCCTCAGCCACATCTGCTCAAACGAGGAGACATTCCACTCCCAAGCATTCTAGACATCCACCTATTTCGAACAATGCTCTTTTCCTTCCTACACCACACCACCTCCATTCTCTGCTCCACTGCTCTAACACCCTGCCCCCTACAAACGCAATAAAGATAGATTCCCCCTTGTCCTCACCGACAAGCCCATCACTCTCTGCATCCAACACATCATTCTTAAACACTTTTGGCACTCCAACTAGACCCCACCACCAGGAATACCTTCCCCTACCCTCCCCTCTCTGCCTTCTGCAAGTACCATTTCCTTTTGAGAATTCTTAGTTTGCGCCACTCTGTCCACCAAAGCCCCTGCATCCCAGGTACCTTCTGCTGCAACCAGAATCTGCAAGTACACCAGCCCCCCTCACCTCCATCCAGGGCCCCAAATGGTCCTTCCAGGTGAGATAGAGGTTCACCTGCCTCTCCTCCAACCTAGTTTACTGCATCAGGTACTCCTGATGTGGTCCTCTCTACATCTGGAGACCAAATGTAAACTTAGGGGATGGTTCACCGAGCATCTCAGCTGGGCTCAAAGGAGCCAACTGGACCTTCTAATCACTGCCCATTTTAAATCCCTTTCCCACTCCCTTTCCAACATGAGCATCCTTGGCCTCTTCCATTGCCACAACAAATCAAACCGCTAATTGGAGGAACAACACCTCATCTTCCACCTGGGCAGCCTGCAGAAGACTCAACATTGAGTTCTCCAATTTCAAATAACCTCCCTTACCATCCCTTGACTCCCTTCCCAGCCCCTTCCCCTCCCTTCCATTGCTCCCTGCCACCAACCAGATTCATTCCTCCCATTGATCATCCAGGTCATACCCTCTACCTGTCTTCACCTATCCCCACTTCATCACCCTGCCCCCATCACCCCCTTTATCTGCAGCTCCTCCTACATCCATGCCCAGTTCTGAAGAAGGGTTATACCTGAAGTGTTGACTTTTCTACCTCTTGGCTTGACTTGCTGTATTTTTCCAGCCTCCTGCCTGTCGACATTGGATTCCAGCATTTGCAGTTTTTTTGTCTCTGTCCACTAACTATCCACAGCTTCCATGATGTTGAGACAGTCATTGAGGTGGTCACACTGCAGGTGAAGACTGAACAGGTGGAAAGCAGATGAGTGTCCATCAGACAGAGGAGAGGAAGGCCCCCTCTCTAACAGATATACCATTTCTGAATATGTTGGGGGAGTGACAAGGGAACGCAGGTCCATTGTACCACTCATCACTCTGATGCTTAAGGGATGAAGAATGACAGGGATAGAGGATAGATACATCAGGAAAAGCATGAGGCAAGTGTATCTGCAGCCACAAAAAAAAGGTCCAGGGTGGTGTGGTGCCTCCCTAGCCCAAGGGGTATGAATTTTTCAAGCGAAGCTCAAACACATGCACCAACAGGTTCAAGAGCACCTTCTTTCCCACTACTGTTAGACTGCTGAGTGGATCTTCATGTAGATCTTGCTTTGTGCACCTCCTTTGCAGCTGTCCCCTTGTTTGCCTCACTCTGTCTAAACACCCTAAGATCTGTATGCCCTTGTATGTTATGATCCACCCAGTCTGCACACAAACCACAACGTTTCACTGCACTTAGGTACATGTGACAACAATAAATCAAATCAAATCAAAAGCTGCAGGATATCAGGTCTCACAAACTTGATTGAGTTTTTCGAAGAAGTAACAAAGAGGATTGATGAGGGCAGAGTGATAGATGTGATCTATATGGACTTCAGTAAGGTGTTCGACAAGGTTCCCCATGGGAGACTGATTAGCAAGGTTAGATCTCATGGAATACAAGGAGAACTAACCATTTGGATACAGAACTGGTTCAAAGGCAGAAGACAGAGGGTGGTGGTGGAGGGTTGTTTTTCAGACTGGAGGCCTGTGACCAGTGGACTGCCACAAGGATCAATGCTGGGTCCACTACTTTTTGTCATTTACATAAATGATTTGGATGCAAGCATAAAAGGTATAGTTAGTAAATTTGCAGATGACACCAAAATTGGAGGCGTAGTGGACAGCGAAGAGGGTTACCTCAGATTACAATGGGATCTTGATCAGATGGGCCAATGGGCTGAGAAGTGGCAGATAGAGTTTAATTCAGATAAATGCGAGGTGCTGCATTTTGGGAAAGCAAATCTTAGCAGGGCTGAGACACTTAATGGTAAGGTCCTAGGGGGTGTTGCTGAACAAAGAGACCTTGGAGTGCAGGTTCATAGCTCCTTGAAAGTGGAGTCGCAGGTAGATAGGATAGTGAAGAAGGCATTTGGTATGCTTTCCTTTATTGGTCAGAGTATTGGATACAGGAGTTGGGAGGTCATGTTGCAGCTGTACAGGACATTGGTTAGGCCACTTTTGGAATATTGCGTGCAGTTCTGGGGTCTTTCCTATCAGAAAGATGTTGTGAAACTTGAAAGGGTTCAGAAAAGATTTACAAGGGTGTTGCCAGGCTTGGAGGATTTGGGCTATAGGGAGAGGCTGAACAGGCTGGGGCTGTTTTCCCTGAAGCGTCGGAGGCTGAGGGGTGACCTTATAGAAGTTTACACAATTATGAGGGGCATGGATAGGTAAATAGGCAAAGTCTTTTCCCTGGGGTTGGGAAGTCCAGAACTAGAGGGCATAGCTTTAGGGTGAGAGGGGAAAGATATAAAAGAGACCCAAGGGGCAGCTTTTTCACACAGAGGGTGATATAGATATGGAATGAGCTGCCAGACGAAGTGGTGGAGGCTGGTACAATTACAACATTTAAGAGGCATTTGAATGGGTATATGAATAGGGAGGGTTTGGAGGGATATGGGCCGGGTGCTGGCAGGTGGGACTAGATTGGGTTGGGATATCTGGTCGGCATGTACGGGTTGGACCGAAGGGTCTGTTTCCATGCTGTACATCTCTATGACTCTATATCCCGAAATGAACAGTCAATGCCATGGTACATGTTGCTACCACCATATTGGGAAAAAAAATAGTTGAAGTCCTACTAGCCAAATGTATGGTGATAGGACATATATTAAAAAGACTTCAAAAGTCATAATCTTTGGATTGCCACGCGTTAACGAACTTTGAAATAATATATCAAATATATACATGCTGTATAAATGGTGTAGATTCAGACTCCTGGGACATTGGAATCATTTCTACGAATGTTAGGAATAATGCAAACAGAACAGAAGATGCATCTAGGCAGAACTAGGACTAATTTCTTGTGGTGCTGTTTGCTAGTGCTGTAGCAGAAGGCTTAAACTAGGAAATCAGAGAATGGGAACCTGAGCAGGAAGACAGAGAAGGGGGAAAAAAACAACAGAAAGTGAACATTTAAAAACTAAGAAGCAAAGATAGAAAGCAGAAAAAAACACAAGCAAGAAACAAATGGAGCCAAAGTGGGAAAATGAAGCTAAGATGGATAACAAAAGAGAGAAGTTTAAAGTCTTTGATTCTTAACGCACAAATATTTCACAATAAAATTGATTCAATAACAGCACAAATAGATGCCCTTGGTTATGATCCAGTTGCAATGACTGGGTCATGTCTGCAGGGTGATTAAAGTTGGAAACTGAACACACGCCAGTATTCAATAGTGGGGGAGGTGAAAATCACAATAAGACACACCCAGAGACAGAAAACTTTAGTGTAGCATGTCTGTGGGTTCCCAAACAATAGTAGAGATGGAAGGGAAGGCATTAAACAGGAGATTAGAGATACACGCAATATGGGTACAAACTGTAATTATGGGTGACTTTAATCTAGATATAGACGGATAAACTAAACTTGCAGAGATATCGTGAGAGAGGATTTCCTGGTATGTATGTATAATGCCTGTGCTTTTAGATCACTGAAGAATCAACAACGGAGCAGGCTTTTCTAGTCTGGGTATTGGGAAAGAGCAACAATAAAATAAGATCAATTGTTTAAGATTATGAATGAACAGATTAAATCTAAAACAAGGGTCCTACATCTAAATGAGGAGTATGAGGCACAAGTTGGCAATGAGGATTGAGGAGCTCATTAAAAGGCTTGGCACTGGATAGGCAAAGGCTAATATTTTGAGGAACATAGACATGAATTACAACAATTATTTTTTTCCTGTCTGGTGCAAAAGTACAACAGGAAAGGCTTCAACGAGAAACTAAGAATAATGTTAGATTCAAAGAGGAGGTAGGTAAAATTGCCCGAAAAAGCTGCATTTTTGGGGATTGGAAGAATCTTAGAATTCAGCAAAAGAAAACAAAAAGACTGGTCAAGGGGCTGGGGAAACGGTAGGAGAGGAAACTTGTAAGGTCCATAAAAGCTGACTGTAAAAGTTTCTATCAATATGTGAAGGGAAAAAAAAATACGTTTCAGCAAAGGTAATTTGTGAGACTGACATTGGTGTGACACTCCTTAAAATGTGTATTTATTTGCAACAATTGAATACTAAATGTGACTGATACACATCAACTGATTCAGACATAAGTATATATGTTAGGTGCAGAGAATCTTCCCAAACCAGAAAGCAAGAATAACTATGTCATATCGAATAGCAGAGCAGGTTCAAAGAAACAAATGGTCTACTCCTGCTGCTAGTTTTTAACCAAGGGAGAGGGGATACAAAGAGGCTACAGGGATTAGGGGAGGGAGAGAGGCTGCAATGGGAGAGATAGTAGCAGACATCGGGTAGTGGAGACTCACAGGCTGCGGGTTGAAAAGGGAGTGAAAGGTCGGGAGAGGGAGGGTGCAAACAAAAAGAACAGTTTGAAACCTGTCAACAAACAATGGTCAGTGAACAAAGAGCCAGGAAAATCTGACATCACTGATCAATTGCTTGGGGCTGCAGTGTGAAGCTGGGTATGTACAGGAACTACTCCTTCGGGACAAATGCGGTGATTACTTCTGTTGGAATGAACATTGTCCATTTTCAAATTTAAATCAGAAATTGAGATCTGAGATGCAATAAAAAAACTGCATGATTAAAATATTTTCACAATGGAAGCTCATTCACTGTGGCCTGTCTGATGAAGGTGTGTTTAGGCTGATGGGTTGTCAGCTATCATGGAAAATATCTTTACAAACTTAAGCCCATTGGTTAGTGTAGTTTAAATGCTGTTATCTCTTTTAAAAAAAGTGCTTTCCTTGTATACCTTGCAGGTAATTATTGAGGATCTGATGGGCAATAAACGCTGACCTAGCCAATGATATCCTCATCCTGCCAATGAATATTTTAAAAAATTACTGATCAGCTCCTCTTAACTGGAGGTAAACTGCCATTGAGGAAATAATCAGCACTGAACTAAAGTGACCTGGAATTTTTGGTAAGAAACATCATATTCCATAAACTGCATACCAAAGGCTTGTATTTTTATCATAATTATATCATAAGAAAACATCTCAAGGTGTTTCACATACCACAGGCTCACAGTTAAAATAGATATCCAGCAACTCAGTGTAAATTAGCTCAGGAGTCAAAACACTGTCGATGAGATAGCTTTTAATTCATTGCTTAAAGGGGATAGAGAGGTGGGGAGGCTCGAGGAAGTTGAAAAAAGAAATAACATCGCTACACAGGAGTACAATTGTCAAAGTCTAGATTAGAGTGGTGCTGGAAAAGCACAGCAGGTCAGGCAGGTCCAAGGAGCAGGAAAATCGATGTTTCGGGCAAAAGCCCTTCATCAGGAATAGAGGCAGGGTGCCTGCAGAGTCAAAGCTGTGTCATCATATTAACTATACTTTTTGAAAAAAGCTCATCTCTCTTTAAATGGGGAAAAGCCTCAATATATGGCATTTATGACATTCCATTGTTGAATTATTTCAATTTGGAAGGCAGGCTGATGTGTTACTTCAGCATCTACCACTGAAGGAGGTATTTAGAATGATGTGAGCATTCAATGCTTCTAAGAAAAATAAACATGAGTGTGCAAGAACATCCGCACGGAATTTTGTCTTTTATATTGTGGAACAGTGATTCATAAAATGCCAGCATGGGTGGCTACCTTAAGGCTTGATTTGTAGATAGACTGAGCTAAGAGAGAGTGAGGACTGCAGATTGCTGGAGATCAGAGTCGAAGAGTGTGGTACTGGAAACGCACAGCTGGTAACACTGCATCCAAGGAGCAGGAGAGTCGATGTTTCGAGCATCAACCCATCATCTGGAATGTGGGATTTGCCAAAGGGGGCTGAGAGATAAATGGGATGGAGGCGGGTGTGGGGCGGGAAGGTAGCTGAGAATGTGATAGGTAGGTGAATTTGGGGGGTGAAAGTGATAGGTGGGAGAGGAGGGTGGAGTGGATATGTGGGAAGGAAGATGGACATGTAGGACAGTTCAAGGGGGTAGTGCCGAGTTGGGGGGTTGGATCTGGGATAAGGTGTAGAGAGGAAACATGAGGAAACTGATGAAATCTACATTGATCCCTGTGTGGGTGGAGGGTCCCAAGAAGGAAGATGAGGCATTCTTCCACCAGGCATCAGGTGATAAGGGTTCGGCAGTGGAGGAGGCACAGGACTTGTATGTCCTTGGCGGAGTGGGAGGGGGAGTTGAAGTGGTCAGCCACAGGGCAGTGGGGTTGTTTTGCGTGTGGGTCCTCGAGATGTGCTTGAAAACATCCGCAAGTATGCATCCTGTCTCCCCAATGTAGAGGAGACGACATTGGGAGCAACGGATACGGCATGTGTGGAAGTGCAGATAAATCTCTGATGAGAAGTGACCGGGGCAGCTTCAGCGGCATCCACTACCAGCCAAGCCAACAGAGGGATCAGCAGCAGAGCCCAGCTCCAAACAACACCACCCCCCAGTCCCCCTCCCCCCTCCCCAGCATATATATTGTTTATCCATTCCTAAATTTTCATTACATCTGTATCTTGGCTTTTTTATTCAGTAATTTCCTGCAAGTGGTTGTGCTTTGACTGGTTCAAGACTAAAGCTTTGCTGCTGGTTATTTCTTAAATTAAAAGTCCAAACATGAGCTAAACAAACAAGGTAAATTGCAGTTCCTGCGCCACTCTGGAAAGGTCTAGTGTGCTTGTGACAACTTGGGGGTCTCATGTCTGAATTGTACGAACCAAAAGCCAGATTTATATGATAAGTCTGAATTTAAGCTGTTGTGAAAATGACAAATTTTGATCTGCAAAGAAGTTAGGAATTAAGGGGGAGTAACAATTCAAACTGTTTACAACCAAAGCAGACATTACAACAATAAGTTTTGTTGTAAAAGTTCAAACAACTTACTGGAGATGGAAACTTTTGATGCCTACATGTTTTACTGATCAAGAGAATTTAATGGTCATAAACATGCTTCAAATGGATTTTTTGTTATACTGTTGAGTACAAATCTTGGAGAAACAATGTAAAATCTAGAAGTCACGGTGGATTATTATAGGGAAGCCATGAAATTCTCCCCTGATCAGCCATAAACGTTGACAAGCTGTTTGTGCAGGATGATAAATCAAACAATCAGAACCTTCCATGATCAAACATACATTAATTTTACTTCGACCAATAATTACCAGTGGCAAAGGGAATCCGGAATATAGTAAGCCCTTCTTTGAACCTCTTGGAATTGTAATTCCATCTTCATATTCAGGTGCGAGCCATCGTTTCAATGGGGTGAAAGCTGCTCCAAGTAAGGGATTGTTTCTGAATGGATGAAAAGAAATCATATTTTATTTTGACATTTAATTCTATAATTGCAGATAGACTTCTCCATCAGGAAAAGAAATAAATGTTTGCACAATCATGTCACCAATGTAAATGTTTTGTTGAGGCAAAATTTGTGTAGCATTTTTTGGGACAGTGCCTTGCAATTTGTGCAACATTTGCATATGATGACACAATTAAACCTTTGATTCCTATATTTCTTGACAATGTTTACAGAATACAGAATGTTCTTGTGTAATCTATTAAAAATCACATAACACCAGTTATAGTGCAGGTTTAATTGGAAGCACACTAGCTTTCGGAGCGACGCTCCTTCATCAGGTGATAGTGGATTAGATTACTTACAGTGTGGAAACAGGCCCTTCAGCCCAACAAGTCCACACCGAAGCGCAACCCACCCATTCCCCTACATTTACCCCTTTTTACCTAACACTACGGGCAATTTAGCATGGCCAAGTCACCTGACCTGCACATCTTTGGACTGTGGGAGGAAACCAGAGCACCCGGAGGAAACCCACGCAGACACGGGGAGAATGTGCAAACTCCACACAGTCAGTCCCTGAGTCGGGAATTGAACCCGGGTCTCTGGCGCTGTGAGGCAGCAGTGCTAACCACTGTGCCACCGTGCCGCCCACATAGGTGATAGGTGACAGGTGATAAGGATAGGTGATAGTCCAACACCGGCATCTCTAAATCTTGTGTAATCTGTTATCGAAAAATAATGTGTCATCAAGAGTCATTTCAATGTTCTGTCAATAAACTTGGCAACTAAAATAAACAGAGCCATGTCGCTTTCCTCACTAAAATCTAACTCACATAATGGCACAACTTTTTATTGCTTGGATACCTGGAATTGGTGATGCATAACACTTATTAATTATTTCTTTAGGTTTTCAGTTCCTGAAATTCAGAATAACTTTTGTTTTCTCTCCTTAGCAGGGTAGAGATAATCTTTCTATTACAGAGAATTATCCGAAGGACATGGACGGGGAGTGTTTTGCTCTATTAATCAAATTCCAGATAGTCAAATGCCGGATTACATAGGTTAGCCAAGCATTGGGAATTTGTGATCTTGCCAAGTAATCCGATATTTGGATAATTGAATGTCGGATAATCGAGATTCCCCTGTAGTTGGCACTTAATATCGTGAAAAGGACCAGTATCTAATGTAGCAACATTGCAAATTGTTATGCAACTCAGATATTGTGTTAAACTGGCTCAGTGGTGGCCCTCTCGAATGAGTCAGAACTCACCTGGTTCCAGGTCCACTTTAGACCTTAAACAAATACAGTGTGCTTGGTGGTGCCACCTGGTCAATAAAAAATTAAACTGAAGGTCTGCCAACGCTCAGACAGATGCAAAAGACATAATGAAAGGAAACTTGATGGTATCCAAAGAACATCACTACAATCAGTGAATTAATATCTCAATATGTTTCTGGAACCTTGAAAATAATGATTACATTTCAAAGGCTCTGAAGTACTATTATTTCACTTGATTGATTTCCTTTTGCTTGTTTCCTTATTACTAATTTTATATTTATCCTATTAAAACATATTCGTCAATTACATGTCTAGGTAGGCAAATTGCCCAGTTGAAAACTTCAGAGAGCTCACAGTTTATTACAACTATTCCTTTGTCTATTCTTCAGATGTGGTCATTGAGAATAATTCTGGGCAACTTACTTGATTGTGCATTAGAGAGAAGCCAAATCATTTTCTCTACTGATTTTAAAATATGTATTGGTTGTAGCATTAGTTATTGAATGACAGCCCAGGATGCTTATGCTAGCTAGTTTTATTGTACTCTCCAGGCAAGGACTATGCTAGTTACTGCAAATTCCTAATTGTGCCTTTGGTTGAGAGCAGCAAATGCTCATAATAAAATTCATGGTCTTTTAATCTATATGGCTACGTACAACCAAGAGTCAGTTGCACTTAACAGCTGAGTTTCTCTTGGACCTAACTAAACCTTTCAGTGTCATCCCAACTTCATGATAAATACTTATTTCAAGAGGCTGACAAGTAATGAGTAGCTAACAGTGGTACAGTTAATCAGAACTGGGTTCGTCATACAGCACTTTTGCCATAAAGCTTTTGCAGTTCCCATCATAGAATCATACAGATGTACAGCACAGAAACAGACCCTTCTTTTCTGAATCCTTCCCTGTTTCACAACATCCTTCCAATAGGAAGAAGAACAGAATTGCACACAATATTCCAAAAGTGGCCTAACCAATGTCCTATACAGCCACAACATGAACTCCCAACTCCTATACTCAATACTCTGACCAATAGGGGAAAGCATACCAAATGCCTTCTTCATACCTGTTGTTGCACTGACCATTGATGGTCCTGTAGAATTCAGTTTCTTCAGTGCAGACTGGAAGCTTGGTTAGAGGTGAACAGCCTGAAGTTTGCAAGATGTGGCTGAGGTCATTGTTTGATTGAACATCTGTGGAATACACAGGTAAGGCTTTAAACACTGGAATAGCGAATTACGTTTACCTATTCAAAGTACGCCATTACAGGTTGTTTTGTTGGTCATGTTATCGGGAGGATGAACTGAAAATGTATTGCTGGAAAAGCGCAACAGGTCAGGCTGCATCCAAGGAACAGGAGAATCGACGTTCCGGCCATAAGCCCTTATTAAGGGCTCATGCCCGAAACATCGATCCTCCTGTTCCTTGGATGAAGCCTGACCTGTTGCGCTTTTCCAGCAACACATTTTCAGCTCTGATCTCAGCATCTGCAGTCCTCACTTTCTCCATCGGGAGGAGGAGGTCTTAGTTTTCAATATAATCTTTGTCCATTACTAGTGAGAAATGGGAGATGAATTTTAAATAAATCCTGCCAATCTGAAGGATAATCTCATGATTATTTTCTGCAGTCTTACGTGAGAAATCCATTCAGCAATGGAGTTGACGATGTGTTCAAGAGTTTAGAAGCACTTAAGAGTCTGTTTAAGGATCTAACTAGCTGAGCTAAACTGAATATATTATATCCTGATGTATGACAGGGTCAAAACATGATTAGGGAATTTCAAGTCAGTGTCAACAAGAATGCAGCAGTGTACTCTTTCAATGAATATATATTATTACTTAACAATGCAGTATTGTGCTCTTTCAGTGAACAGACATTGTTCCTTAACAAATATTCAAACATACAAAGATTAGAAAAATGAATCAACTAGCCTGCATTCTGCCCAGTACTCATGGCTGAGTTCACATAAACTTGAACTACTATGTACCACTGCCTGAAAATATTTATTAGTGGCATCCTCCAACTTAGCTTAACCTCAAAGGCGCTACATTACAGTTGAATATGTATCTGACATAGGACCTTCGCAGTATTAAATGCTGACTTGGTCAGGTTTAAGAGAAATATTTTCTCCTTGGTACTTCATAAGAATGGCACCTTTCTTCTTTCATTTACATGGCAAGGACATAAAGGTTATTGAGGTGAAGCACTTGGCTGCATTTAATGTAACACCATAGTACCAATCCTTCCACCTCTGCTGAGAGAAAGACCCGATGCCTGCCCCACTGCCTCCAAGACAGTTGCCCTGCGATTGGTTAGTGGCTGATAGACATCATGTTGGGATGGGACACCTGCGTTCAGAAACATGGAGTGGTTGTCAGGGCTTGGCAGCTCAATGCCAGCAGTACACACAGAGCAGTGCCCACTGATGATGCTATTGAAGAGTGAGAGCAGGCAGGCAGCGAGGGATTGAGAATGTTGACTCCATCTCAATGTGACCAAGGAGGGCTGGTCCTGCCCAACACCAACCCCTGGCGAAAAATCTGCCAGGATGGATGGTTGGTGCAGGTCCCTCTTGTTGCCAGTTAAATTTGGAATCAGATCCTTATATCAGAAGTAATGTGCAGTCCAGGCCTTCAGTTGACTCACTGTATGGCAGAACCAGCCTCTCCCACTGCCTCTGGACTAATTGTTCAGGGGTGAGGGGAGTATGGCAGTAATGGAATCAACAGTGGTGGGTAAGTAATGTCCCCCACCCCGACAAACGCCAGTCTTCAAACCCTCTGGGAGGGGAAAATACAATCCAGCTCAATAACTGTGTTTCTCTCATTAGCTGCTGCATAACCTCAATGCAGCAGCTAATGAGAGCAGCCTTTACTCTCTTTATTGTGATATCAAAAACCTGGCGCTTGCCATTGATGGGCTTGCCATGTTAATGGATGAAATGGAAAACACAACTGATTTAGTTGTGGTACCATGGGTTATCTGGTGATGGGAAAACAAAAGTTCAGCTGTGTGTAAAATCACTGCTGGATAGAAAATAGAAAGGAAACAAGAAAGTTTCACAGCAAGCTCCTTCAGACACCAAGTGAATTAATGTCTAAATCAACTCTTCCAATGATATTAGATCAGAGATAAATTTGATCTGGGATAGGAGGACAACTCTCCTGTTTTTTTTTAAATGCCATGGGATTTTTTAGCTTTGCTTATGAGAGCAGATAGTCCAAAGCTGTGCAGCTTAACTGGATTGGCCATGCCAAATTGCCCATAGTCCAGTGATGCACTGGCTATGTGGATTAGCCATGGGAAATACAGGGTTACAGGGATAGGATCAGGGCTTGGGTCTGGGTCTTGGTCTGTGTGGGATGCTCTTTGGAGGGTCGGTGTGGATTCACCGGGCTGAATGGCCTGCTTTCATATTGCAGGGATTCTATGACCTCAGTTACAAATCTCATGAGTAACGTGCACGGCTGAGGTTCCCAAACTGGGAGTCACCAGTTGAGATTTTACAAACCCTGAAGCAGCAATGGTTGTGGCACTCACAGTGACCAGTCACAGTGTGCGTCCCTTTAAAATGCTCAGTTCCTGCTGTCTAAGAGTCTGTGTGAAAAGGTAGGTGTTCACTCTGCTGCCTTTTCCATTGGGGGAGATGAAGAGATGGACAGTAGAGAGGAGAATGGCGTTTGGCAAAGAGTTGGGAGGTGACCCTTCCCCACCATTCAACAACTGTTTTACCCAACCCCCTGGTAAAAGCTCAGCTGCTGTCATACAATGTCTGACACTTCAAGAGGAGCTCACGGTGGGAAAAGGATTGGGAAATGCTGATGTCAATGGAAAACTTACAGAAGTTTATAAAATAATGAGAGGTATGGATAGAATTAATGGTAGTTGTCTTTTCCCTAAGATAGGAGATTACGATTTTAAGGTGAGAGGAAAGAGATTTATAAAAGGACAAAAGAGGCAAATTTTGTGGATGGTTCGAGTGTGGAATGAACTTCCCAATGAAGTGATGGATGCAGATGCAATTACAATGTTTAAAAGACATTTGTATGAATACATGAATCAGAAAGGTTTGGAGGGACATGGGCTAGGAGCAGGCAGGTAGGACCAGTTTAGTTTGGTTTTATGTTTGGCACAGACTGGGTGGACCAAAGGATTTGTTTCCTATGACTCTATAACTAAAGACATTGAGGGCTAACTGCTCAAAAGAAAAGTACACTAACTGACTATATTTCAGCAACATTTCTGTAATAATTATAGGATAACTTGTAAATAAAGGCACAGGGCACACAATTAAAAAGAGAGTTTGATGGCTAGCATCAGTTTGTTCTGAAGCTATTGAGTCCTGTCTCCCTGTGCTGACCTTTGAATGAAGGATATCTTCACAGAAAATACTTCTGCCTGCTCCCTGGAACTGGAAAATTGACAGAATATAATTTATATCCATTGTCATGCCTTCCACCAAAGGAAACAGTCTTAGACAGTATTTTTCTCCTTTGTGTTGACAGTGAGTATTATATTTCAAGGTGAATATAATAATACAAAGTTTTGAGACAACTATACACATTTATTTTCCACCCGAAAGTGGGTTGAGAACTGGATTTGGTGTTAACCACCAAACTTTGCTACCTAAGCTGTGCTGTCTCTGCATTTTAACCCTATGATTTTTGTAATCAATGCATTGGATTTGGGTATTTTTATTGATTTGATTTCTAGGAGGTGGATGATAATCTGGTATTTACCTTTGGCACGATGCCTAGAGTTAGATATGGATCTTGCTCTCCCTCATTGAACTTTACACTGATCAGACTGGTTCAGGTTTGAAACTTGGTTTTGTTCTTTGAATCTCAGAGGGTAACTCTATTTTTTCTTCACTGGTATAGCACCAATAATGTCCACTGTCCAGTGCTGTCTGTTGTGGATTAGGTTCTCTTTCTTTTTCCTTTCATTTTGTGACAGATTTTCTCTTAAACTGTTCCACTTTCCCTGGAACACCTCTGCTACCAGCTTCTGCCTTACTCCCTTGTGGCTCTTCCACTCAGTTAGATTTCACCTCCATGTCCTCTTGACCTGATAATGTCTTGGGTCCTTCTTTAATGTTGCCATGAAGGTATTAGTTCACCACATTGTTGACTCTGCCTTGTCATGTTTTGTTACCTTCCCTTGCGCTTTCTTGGCTTCTTTTCTAGCTATTGGCCCAACCTTTTCAGTTTCAGTCCTGACCCATTTTGCTGGCTGGACTTCAGCCCTGCTTAATTCAAGTGGCTTTATGTGAGCCACTCCAAATCTCACATGTTTTACAGGCCCTTAGGTTGATTCTGAGTTCTCTCAGTTCTCAGCTGTTTTGCTGATTCCTGCTGATTTAATTCTTGTGCCACTCAAACCTCTCTAACTCTCACAGGGATTTACTGCCTACTGTGGGGCCTCTGAACTTCTCTGAGTTCTCAACCTCCCACCCCAGGCCTTCTAGTTCTCTGCAGTCTTCCTGATGCTCTCTGGACTGACCGTTTCTATTTGCAGGAGATGTCATGCTGTCAGCCATTTTGGGAATCCAAAATTGTGCATGTGAGCGAATCATGGCTATAAGAGGAGCTGCTCCTTTTAGTGAGGTTTACTTTCTCAGTGCTAAAATTGATTTCCTCCATTTCTCGGATCAGTAATTGCTATTTTTATTTCTAAGGGTTTTACGCTTTGTTTTTGAAACTTTAAAACAGAACTTCAAAAACAACGAAGCTTTAAAGGGGAGGAAAGAGAAACAAGAGGAGAGGGATTTTCAGGGCGACCACGTGTGAAGTTGAAGAATGGCTTTAGAGTTCAACAAAAGAAATTTTAAAAAACCCGACCAGTGAATTTTCACAGCGGACTAACAGAAAGTGCAAGTAACTCTGGAAGTCTGGGTTCAGTCCAAGAGAAACAAACAGTGATATTTCAGAGCTGACTTTGGAGTGATCCTCATTGTAAAGAACAAATAAAATCTACAGCCCAGAAACAGGCCCTTTGGCCCTCCAAGCCTGAGCCAATCCAAATCTATTGTCTCAACCAGTCATCCAATTCCTAAGCATCTGTGTCCCTCTGCTCCCCACCTACTTATGTATCTGTCCAGATGCATCTTAAATGAATCTACCGTGCCTGCCTCTACTACCTCTGCTGGCAACGTGTTCCAGGCACCCACCACCCTCTGGGTGTAGTACTTGCCACGTGTAGCCCCCTTAAACTTTTCACCTCTCACCTTGAAAGTATGACCTCTCGTTATTGAATCCTTCACCCTGTGAAAAAGCTTATCTCTATCCACCCTGTCAATACCTTTCATGATTTTGTAAACCTTAATTAGTTCCCCTCTTAATCTCTTTTTTTCTAATGAAAACAAACCTAACCTACTCAAGCTCTCTTCATAGCTAGCACCTTCCATACCAGGCAACATCCTCGTAAACCTTCTCTGCACCCTCTCCAAAGCGTTCACATCCTTTTGGTAATGTGGGACCAGTACTGTACACAGTATTCTAAATGCGGCCAAACCAATGTCTTGTACAATTTTAACGTGACCTGCCAGCTCTTGTACTCAATTTCCCATCCAATGATGGCATGCATATTATCTGCCTTCTTGACCACTCTATCCACCTGTGCAGCAACCTTCAGGGTATAATGGACCTACACTCCCAGATCTCTCTGCCCATCAACCTTTCCCAAGGCTCTTCCGTTCAAGGTATAATTCCCTCCAGAATTAGACTTACCTAAATGCATCACCTCCCGTTATCAGAACTACTCATTGCTGGAAGTGTCAGGATTTCAGACCCTGATAGGCTAACAGTTTTTAAGACTTATAATATGTATGAATCTTAATCTATTTTGTTTTATAAATATATAGCAGTTGGTAAGGTGAGGTGGCACAGATGTTCCAGGGAAAGTGGAACAGTTTAAGAGAAAGTCTGTCACAAAATGTAGGAAAAAGAAAGAATGTTGTTTTTGATTTACTGAGATCTGTCTCTTGGTTATATTTTTAAAATATAAAACACGGGAACTGATGTACCATAGAACACTATTTTAAGGGCAGTAAGACTGTGCTATTTTCTGGGTCTGTAGATTGTTTAAGGGCACAGATGGCCTTTAGTAGGGCGATGTTCTATTCCTGTCAGATGTGAGAGATTAGGGAGAATTTCAATGTTCCTGATGATTCTGTCTGCAGGACATGCGTTTGGTTGTGAATCCTATCGGATTGTATCAATCGGTTGGGTGACAACTAGTTGCAATGAGGAATTTAGAGGAACAAAGGGATATGAAGCATGGCAGTTCCAGGAAGGTAGAAAGACTGCAGATACAGTCAGGTAGATGGGTTACCTCCAGGAAATGTAGGAGAGAGAGGCAGCTAGTGCAGGATGCGGGCATCCCCATCTCAAAAAAATATGCTGTCTTGGATAATGCAGAGGGTGATGGATTCTCAGGGGAATGCAGCACTGACAGCCAAGACTCTGGCACCAGGACTGGCTCTAATGTAATGAGGGGTGTTTCAGGTTCCAAGCAATTGATTGTGATAGGGGACTGTCTAGGTAGAGGCAAGGACAGATGATTCTGCAGCCAATAGTGAGACATCAGAATGGCGTTATTGCCTCCCTGGTGCCAAGATCAAAGATGTCTGGAGATGGTGCAGAATATTTTCAAAGGAGAGAGTGATTAGCAGGAGGTTGTTGTACACGTTGGTACCAACAACACAGGAAGAGAAAGTGCAGAGGTTCTGAAGAAACAATATAAGAAATTAGGCAGGAAGTTAAAAAATAAGTCCTCAACCGTAGTAATATCTGCATTACTCCCTGTACCATGTGCCAGTGAGAGTAGGAATAGGAGGATTCAGCAGATGAATGTGTGGCTGAGGATCTGTTGCATGAGAAAGGGATTCACACTTTTGGACCACTGGGACCCCTTCTGGGGTTGGAGTGACCTGTATAAGAAAGGCAAGTTGCACCTAAAGGGGACCAATGTCCTGGTGGGGAGACTTGTTAATGCGACTCAGAAGACTGTAAGGGGGTGAGGAATGCAAAAAGATAGTGAGAAAATAGATCGGTTTGAGATGGTACAGTTGAGATTGGGAGCAAATTAAATAGTTAAGGCAAGGGAAGAGGAAGGCAGAGAATAAGGTAAGACTGAAAAATTAAACTGTAGTTATTTCAAAGCAAAAGGACTGACAGGTAAAGCAGATGAACTCAGGGCACAGTTGGGAACATAGGACTGAGATATCATTGCCACTACAGAGACATGGCTCAACGGAGTGCAGGAATGGCAACTAATGTTCCAGGATATGGATGCTATAGGAAGGATAGAAAGTGGGGCAAGGGAGGAGGAGAAATGATGATTTTGGTTAGGGATAAGGTTACACCTATAGTTAGGGAGTATTTTCTTGGGAGTATATCCAGAGAAGTTATTTGGGTGGAGCTGAGAAATAAGAAAAGGATGATCACCTTCTTCGGGTTGGATTATAGAGCCCCCAATAGTCAGCGGGAAATTGAGAAGCAAATAAGTAAGGAGATCTTAGTTATCTGTGAGAATAATAGGGTGATAATGGTAGGGGATTTTAACGTTTTAAACATAAACTGGGACTGCTGTAGTGTCAAAGGCTTAGATGGAGAGGAATTTGTTCAGTGTGCACAAGAAAATGTTCTTATTCAGTATGTGGATATACCTAGTATAGGAGGTGCAAAACCTGACCTACTCTTGGGAAATAAGGCAGGGCAAGTGACTGAGGTGTTAGTGGGGGAAGACTTTGGGGTCCTTTTGATAGGTCAAACAGCATTTTATCTTCAGGAATATTCCTCAGCCTCAGGAATATTTAGTTCACTCTATCTCTCTCTTTCTGGTCTGTGATAGCTTGAAAATTGCAGCCTGTCTGAACCTATAGGTCTGTGCATCAAATTATATCTTGACTAGATACCTTCTGGTCTACATGCATCCAAATTAGAAAGAGCATTAAGTTTTTGAGCTCAGAGAAGAATGATCTCACAAAGGTTTTCTAAGGCGACCACTGTTTAAAACCCACTGCTCAAATGTGAACTGTTAACACATTTAAATTCCGGGTGTTCTGAAAACGAGTCACACTGGACTTAAAACATTAACACTGTTTCTTTTACCACAGATGCTGTGTTTCTCCAACATTACCTGTGTTTGTTTTGGGTGTTACTTGTCATTTGTTGAGACTATAGGACATTTTCCTACACACCTTGGCACAATCTTTTACTTACTTAAAATATCCCATTTATCTACATTGTTGTCAGTATCATTCTTCTCAGGTAAACAGGATTAGACTTTGTAAGCTTTCCCTGTTGCCCTACCCTCCATCAGCAAATTGTTAAATTAGTCACTTTTACAGCCATGCTAGCCACTGAAAAGGGAAACAGGAAGTTATTCACCTTTTCTTTGTCATGAAATAGGTGATGCTGAAGACATTAACCTTTAAATCTGTGTTATGTTTGGTTCCTTCACCAGGCATGTTTTCAATGGAATTATTCCATCTCAGCTCAAGCTGTCTCAATTGGAACTTCCTTTCTCTTCCATGTTCTGCTATTATAAATCTAACTTCTCTCTGTCTGTTGTTCTGCCAAGAAGCTATTGAGATATAGTTCTTTTCTGTAACCCCAGGTCTGGTTTCATTGTGTTTCCAAACTGGATAGTTCCAGGTATCCTCTTATATCCAACTTCTTGTACAAGTGTAATTTGGCTCAGGAAATGTAAGTTTCTTGTTGCCTGATTCAGAATCCTATTGCAGGGTTCAATTTCTTTAGATAAAATGATCATCCTAGTTCAGATGATTTTGTTTATTTCAAATTTATTACTTGAATTTACCTCAATCTGTACACAGCTGATTGATTAGATTTATTATATTCCCTACAGCATGGCAACAGGCCCTTTGGCCCAACCTGTCCACATTGACCCTCTGAAGAGCAACCCATCCAGACCCATCCCCCTCCGACCAATGCACCCAGCACTGTGGGTAATCTACCATGGCCAATTCTCCTGACCTGCATATCTTTGGATTGTGGGAGGAAACCTGAGCACCCGAAGGAAACACATGCAGACTACAACTATTTTAGATCAATCTTGTTTTTCTCTTTTTACAACTTTAGTTCATGAATGTCTTGCGTACTAAAGTTTGATGATAGAGGTTGAAACTTTACAGTCCATATTTTGCCACTATCATGACAAAATAAAGGAATATTACAGTACAATGAGTGGAAGAGCCTTAATTAGATACTAAGGAGCAAAAAACCTCAGAGTCAATGTATGTTCAAAAAAGAATCTAGTCCAGAGAATACACCCAATCCGTATCTCAATGCGCAGATACATATATTGACTTAACAGCACATGATAAATCACAAAACTGAATTGTTACAGGTAAATTTTGTTCAACAGTAACTTATTTAACAGTGTAAAATTGGCTGAAATGTTTATGTTTATGCCTGATGGATATTTTGGCAAAGGACGTTATTTATAGCAACTTTCTCCTGAAATTTAGTGAAAAATCCAGCAAAAAATATTCAACTAGCTTTAGCCTAAACTAACTTCCAATTAGTAGATTAGAAAAGCAATATTTCAGATAACACGTGACAATTTCAGATACAGTTTCAAATCTGACCTGATATGTTCAGTGAGCGTTTGTGGACGTGATGAGCCCTACGTTGGATGAGGTTCAGTGCAGCTTGCATGTTCTCTGCAGACCTTATTCCTGTCCTGGTCTCTGCAGTGGGCTGATTGAAGAGGACCATTAGCTCCTTAAAGCTTGCTGATCTTCTTAGGAGTTTCTGCTTAACGCTGGAATAACAGGAAACCATTTTGTAGCAGAATTTAAATTATATTTATAGTAAGCACACTGTAAGGTTGATTCAGAATCCGAAAGGGAGGAAAAAGCATGTGAATGACTAACCTCCAGAAAAGAAAATGGACCTTGCAATAAAGTTTGCAATTTGAAATGAGTTTCAGCCTGAACTTAATTCCTGACAGGTCAGATGTCAGGTACTATTTTGTACCAATATCAGCTCCTGCATAAACCAACAGTATCAATAGGAATTGATAAAGGGAGATTTAACGGTTAAGAAGGATACGCTCAGTAATTGTCGTGTATTATCAATTCCAGTTTTGCTCAATCTCTCTAATAGCACCAATAAATCAAGCAATCCATATCCTCCAGTTCTTCTCTTGTTCAGCTCAGTGGGACTACTGTCATTTAGTCCCACTTGTTATATACCAGAAGATAACTGCTTTTAAGCAGAGTCCTCGCTCTTCATTTAACAGCAGTGCATAAAACTCACACTGATTACTAGCTCTGCATATTTATATACTTTCTAAACATCCTGTTCAAAGTGTTATTACACAACTCGATACCAGATGGGACTTGAACACAGGCCTCCCGGCTCAAAGGTAGGGACACTACCACTGCATCACGAGAAACCTCCATTCGAACTCTATATTAATAAAAGAACTTTATACCCAATTAATCCAAAATTATTATATCCATCACCTTTTCCCTCTTTCTTTTAGATCTCAGGAATTTTTCAGATCATATTAGATCATAATAGCTCCTCATTTTCTCTGATGAAATAAACCAGGATGTTATAAAAACAGTAAACACAAGCAAAACAAAATAGATACCGTTACAACAATTTGCATTTCCTTTTCTCATACATATTAAGGTTGCATACATCCACTGCCCTGTATATCCAACAGTTTCTTAAATCTTACTCCTTTCTTCATAAAGCAATCAGATAGATGACTATTGCTATGCATTCCTAGGAGATTTTCCTGTTTTGCAATATTTGTTTAAAAACTGCATTATCAATCCCCAGTCTTTTCCATTCATATATTCTGCTGAGGGCACATTCTCTCACAGTTGCTCTTTCTCATCACAACACCTAATGGGTATTGCTGCTGAATTCTTTTTCAGAAGTTTATTCAATATTTTGCTAAGAAAAAGTGCCACACTGCAGTTCTGAAAAATAATTCCAAGACCTGAAACATTAACTCTGATTTCTCTCCACTGATGCTGCCAAACCTGCTGAGAGTTTCCAGCGAATATTGTTTTTCTTTCTGATTTCCAGCATCTGCTGTTTTTTGGTTGTTTGGGTTAGTTTTCAGTACTTACTAAGATCCTTACTTCCTTGGGCCTGTCCATTCTTTAAGTCCCTCTTTCTTATCATAAACCATGGCTGTTTATTTTAAGGGCCCAAATGATATGATCTATGTGAGAAATGCGGTAACATTTTGAGAAGGACAGTGAGGCCGATTTTGAAGTCCACAATAACTGGCTGCATCTTTTAACTCAAGTTTCAGGCATCGATGAGAGATTCTGAATCAGCCACTGTGAGTTTTTAAGTGCCCTTATTAATGCTCACTTTATTAGTATGCAGCTTCCTATCCTACCACCCAGCACTATGATTGGATGGTGAGAATTCTTGACATGAACGTCAGAGCGGGTACCTGGTGACTTCAGGAGGTTACTCTACCTTCATGTTGGTCACTGCCCAGCAGAATCCCAAGACACTTTTCATGGGCACCAGCTCCTTGTACTTGTCACCCATGAGCTGTGGTATCTGATAATTGCCAATACTTCAGGAGCTTTATGGATCCACCTACAGGATTCTTAGTAAGTGCAGATTTACTGTGCAGCATGCACCAGCAGCTAACATTGAAAGGCTGTAAGGACACTTTGCGTGCAGGGACAGCCACCCAGCTCAATGACTGGACCAGGCTATAGTGCAGGATGCTCACTTGCTGTCTTAGCACTCACTCACTTAGCTCCTATTTGGATGCTCCCAGCTTCCATACCTTGGCTGGCTTTGCCATCAGCACATCATGACCAAGCAACTTGCCTTGCTGATCAGCAATCCACAGTCAAAGGGGGTCTACATCTGCACCATGTGCTAACCACTCACGAGGGCAAACACACTACATGTGCAGCAGGCAGACAGCCTTGTCTTAAAGTCTTAGGGAGGTAGGCGTAGAGATGTACAGCACGGAAACAGACCCTTCAGTCCAACTCATCCATGCCGACCAGATATCCCAACCCAATCTAGTCCCACCTGCCAGAACCCGACCCATATCCCTCTAAACCTTTCCTATTCATATACCCATCCAAATGCCTCTTAAATGTTGCAATTTTACCAGCCTCCACACTTCCTCTGGCATCTCATTCCATGCATGTACCATCCTCTGCATGAAAAGTTTGCCCTTAGGTCTCTTTTATATCTTTCCCCTCTCACACTAAACCTATGCCCTCTAGTTCTGGACTCCCCCATGCCAGGGAAAAGACCTTGTCTACTTACCCTATTCATGCCCCTCATAATTTTGTAAACCTCTATAAGGTCACTCCTCAGCCTCCGATGCTCATAGGAAAACAGCCCCAGTCTGTTCAGCCTCTTCCTATAGCTCAAATCCTCCAACCCTGGCAACATCCTTGTAAATCCTTTCTGAACCCTTTTAGGTTTCACAACATCTTTCCGATAGGAAGGAGACCAGAATTGCACGCAATATTCCAAAAGTGGCCTAACAAACATCCTGTACAGCTGCAACATGACCTCCCAATTCCTGTACTTAATACTCTATCCAATAAAGGAAAGCATAACAAACGCCTTCTTCACTATCCTATCTACCTGCAACTCCACTTTCAAGGAGCTATGCACCTGCACTCCAAGGTCTCTTTGTTCAGCAACACTCCCTAGTACCTTACCATTAAGTGTGTAAATCCTGCTAAGATTTACTTTCACAAAATGCAGCACCTCACATTTTTCTAAATTAAACTGCATCTGCCACTTCTCAGCCCAATGGCCCATCAAGTCCAGATCCTGTTGTAATCTGAGGTAACCTTCTTCACTGTTGAAAATGTGTTGCTGGTTAAAGCACAGCAGGTCAGGCAGCATCCAAGGAATAGGAAATTCGACGTTTCGGGCATAAGCCCTTCATCAGGGTCCATTACGCCTCCAATTTTGGTGTCATCTGCAAACTTGCTATCTATACCTCTTATGCTCACATCCAAATTATATATATAAATGACAAAACCCTCATCGAGGGTCCCTTCGGTCTGGGATCCTAGAGCAGAAGGTCCAGGGTAACCTCCCATTCCAGTCCAAGGGATGGGCTACAGTCACAAAGATGGTCAGGCTGTTCTCAGTCAGGAGGCCCATGCCTCTGCTGTCCAAGGAGTGGATCACAGTGAGTCTTGTGACTTTGTAGCAGCCAGTCCAGGAGTAGGGTGAATGCAGTCAGGGAGATCTACAGGCTTCAGTCAGAGACTGGGCACTTCTCGCTTGGGACTATCTGGTTAAGTTGCTTCAACGGCTGGGCCATAGTCAGTTCATTCGGGCCGACCACAAAAACTAAAGGGAAAGGGGTTTGAGGGCACAAAGCAGGCTATTGTCAAAGGAACAAGACTCAGGAACCAACATGGATGAGAGCAAGGTAATGCAGGAGGGAGTGGCTTGTCCATGCCAATTCCACTCTGGCATGGTCACCTCAAATGCCAGGGGCTGAGGGAGAAATGTGTGAGGAATGTGCTGGAAACTAAAACTGCCCAACGGAAAAAGAATAGCCATGACCATACCTGGGGTATTTGTCTTGACCGTTGTGAATAGAGCCAATGATGCAAAGCCCTTTAAAGGGCAAGAACATTATACACAGACTCACCCACAGTATAGTGATGCAGAGCTGTAACTAGACTTTGAGTAACTCCAGGTGCCTTCAGTTCAGTGAAGGTACCTAACTCATTACTGCCCCAAACCACATGCAATGTCATTGCCACCGACTGATGGCACCACAACACAGATGCTAGGCTACTCATGTAAATACCAGTCAGACATGGTATAGAACAGACACAAATCTGTCTATACAACCTAACAACTCAGTTTTCAAATGGGGGAGGAGCAATATTTTATTTAAAGGCCACAAACATATTGAATGGTGGAGCAAGCTTGAATGGCCAGATGATCTACTCTTGTTTTTTCTGATTTATTATGTTCTTATGTTTAAAGCCAATGGTCCGGGTCACTGTGCAGTTCAGGAATGGATATCTCACTTGTTATCTTGCTTACTAACCTGCCCATGCTTGACTCATGACAATGTCGAACCTTATTGTATTTAACATAGCTAAAATCTGACTCAAGAATACAGGTAATTTACTATTAGATCCTGAATAAACAGGGAAGCCTGGAATTGTAGTTTTGAGCATACTAATCAATATAATATCAGTGGAACCCAGCAAAAATGGTGAAAATAGCACTTTTTTACAGTCTCCAAGGGACTTTTGACAATCTTCTCCCAAAATTACTACAAGAGATTGAAATAGATCATGTGGACATTTGCCCTTGAGTTCATTGTACAAGATTAAATGTAATTATTGATCAGGAAGGGTTAATCAAAGACTAACTGTTTGTTGTAGACAATGTTATATGTCTGTGAATGTTAAGTTTGAAAATAATGCAAGCAAGCTAGCTTATGATATTTGTTTGTTTGCTATTTGAAAGCTATTCCTACACTTGCAAGAAAGAGACGGTTCCTGACTGACTTGCATGTAAGTAATTGGAGAACATCATTGATTTTGAATGAGCTAATTTCATCGTACAAGAAGTACCTAAACATACAACAACTTCTACCCTCCCCCATTCCTGCAAACTTTTCTTCAGGTTCTTATCCTACCCTCTGTGAAATATACTGTACATAGTACACCTCTTTCCACACCCTCAGTTTTTCATCTGTTATGCATGAGTGAGCTAAAAGTTGTAGGTTATATCTTGGAAGACAGTTGCACTCCAGTCCTAATCAGCCATGCAGCAATTGATGCTGTTTTGGATTTTAACCCAGCAGAATTCTGCTTCCATGACACAAGAGCACCAGTATTCTCTAGGATCCAAAAACATGTATAAAAGCCCCTACCATAAGCTCTTTCATCAAAGTTAATCTTACCAAAGGCTGAACCTCCTTAGATTTTGGCAGAGGAGATGCCATGAACATAGATGCCATGAACATTGTGGGCGGCACGGCAGCATAGTGGTTAGCGCTGCTGCCTCACAGTGCTTGAGACCCGGGTTCAATTCCCAACTCAGGCGACTGACTGTGTGGAGTTTGCACGTTCTCCCCGTGTCTGCGTGGGTTTCCTCTGGGTGCTCCAGTTTCCTCCCACTGTCCAAAGATGTGCGGGTCAGGTGAATTGGCCATGCTAAATTGCCCGTAGTGTTAGGTAAGGGGTAAATGTAGGGGTATGGGTGGGTTGCGCTTTGGTGGGTCGGTGTGGACTTGTTGGGCTGAAGGGCCTGTTTCCACACTGTAAGTAATCTAATCTAGACGTTGTCAGCTTTAATCCCCTCTGCTCTCTTACCCCTTCAGTTTGTTATGTCCCCGTCTTACATTTCTTCCGCATTCCCTGTATTCTTTAAGCAGTTCTTTGCCACTGTGAAAACACAGGCTGTTGAGAGTTAAACCCAGCTCAGTTCTGGTGCCTCAGTTTATGCTTGGAAATACTAAATTCTCTAAATGCTGTAAAATGGAACAACAGCCCATTTCATGGCATCTCCTCTTCCAACATTCTAAGATGCATATCATGTGCCTTTTTACTTACAGAGCAAGGAGCTGTTACCAGCCCCAGTTTCCAGGTTTGGGGGACAGTGAAATGGAGTTTGTCTCTGCCTCACTCTCCTTTATTTCTTGGTGAGAATTTGATCATTTCAATGCAATACAATTAGGAAAATGTTAAATAGTTATTTATCTAGTCAGAATACATTTCATATTATAATGAAGATAATAGGGAAACAATTAAATTGGTTGCTTAAGATAACATCAATCATTCTTTTGTAATATTTCTTTCTAGACAGTGCCTCCAAACATTAACATGCACAAACAACATTCTGGAAATATCAACTGAATAAGTTTTCATTGTGTGTCATCAGTGTTGCTATAAACAGTGAGCAATTAGAAAACACTCAGTCAGGATTAATTATCTTGGCTCAAGGCCAATGTACCATAGGCAATAGATAAATTACACTGGTCCAAGTCAGAATATTTGCTGAGCATGGCCAGCTAAAGTGAAAGGAGGTACACCAGGTTGATTTCGGGGATGCAAGGGCTGTCATAAAAGGAGCAGTTGAATAGCTTGGGCTTGCACTCAAAGGGGCTCAAAAGAATAAGGGGGAATCTGATTGAGTGATGTAAAATGCTATAGGGGATTGATGAGGTAACCATTGAACAGACATTCCCCTTTGTAAGACAGTCTCAAACATGAGGGCAAAGATACAGAGTGAGAGGAGGTAGGTTCAAAACTGAGATGAGGAGAAGCTATCTCTCTCAGAGGGTTGTGAATCTGTGAAACTCACTGCTCCAGAGTGCAGTGGAGCCAGAATCAATCAACAAATTTAAGATATAGATATGTTTCTGATGAAAAGTGGGGTAAAGGGCAATGGGGAACAGGCAGGAAAGTGGAGTTGAAGCTCAGCCAAGATCATGTTAAATGATGGAGTGGGCTTGAAAAGCTGCATTGTTTGATTCCTACACTCCTGTGTATGTTTTCTAGGAAGTAATAGCATTTACACTGAAGGAACCATTTTGATTTTGCTTGTACCAGATTTGTACATACCTTTGGAAAACGTGAATCTGTAAAATCTTTAGCTATGCAGCATTCCCTAAAGCCAAATAGGGACACTTTTTAAAACTGATTCATGGCATGTTTGTGAAGACATCAAATTAATTTTAGAGAGCTACCTGGATGAAGGTACATGGATGGGATAGGTTGATATGAATATGGACCAAATACAGTTTAAATTGTGAGAACTGGGTGGCATGGGCAAGTTGGGCCGAAGGGCTTGTTTTCATGCTGTAGACTGTTATGACTCTGAGACTCCAAGGCAAGAATTCGCTGATATAAATATGTAAAGGCCATTAAATATAGTTCTATTACACCTGTTTTTTCTATATTGCTGTCGATTTGCCTCTAACATGGGAAGACAATGCACGTATACAGTTATGGTGCTAGCCAGGGCTAGAATCATTAATGCACGTATACGGAGTGTGTCACACTATTTAAGTTAAAAGTCACACAACACTAGGCTATAGTCCAACAGGTTTAATTGGAAGCACACCACCTTCGGGGTGCTGCTCCTTCATCAGGTGATTGTGGAGGTTAAGATTGTAAGACACAGAAGGTATAGCAAATGTTTACAGTGTGATGTAACTGAAATTATATATTGAAATTATATATTCTGGATGACACCCTTCAATATTTTCAATATAGAATTTCAGTTGCAT